>NC_138204.1:143340923-144540923 GCF_964194415.1 Vipera berus
AGAATAATCCTCAATTAAACAATGTTTTCAATAATCCACACTGGATCTAATATATCATCATATAATATATATCACCAACATTTAAAATATTTATATACTCGGGTTTATCTCAACCATGCATTGAAATCAACAGGATGTGTGCCTAGAATTGCAATCTTCAAGGCAATTTAGAGGCATCAGCAAAGAAAGGGTAAAAAAAAGTCAAGATCGTGGTCATGCAATCAAAATTATGAAGGTAAAAAATGGCCACCATTTTAACTTTTTTGACCCCCTTCCCTGCAGACATCTATGGACGAATCCATCTGGTTGCTAACGTCTTCCCTGCATCTCCTTTTCCACCATGTATTTCTGTAAACTTCTTCAGATTGCCACTTAGGGTCCTAGATCTGTGCTTTGTTGGGATTTATTCTAGGGCTACTAAGTATATAAGGGCTGTAATTTCCACCCACTTTGTGTACGTCTAAATCACAGAGGGTGCAAAGCCAACCTTTTGTTCCCATGAGAGATAAGTGCCACTCGGGATGCTTTCAAAATGCATCTCTCAAATGCAGGGTCAGAGTGGGAAATTTTAAAGAGTGTTTTTGCTCTTTATCCTCTGTTACCTTGCAGCCCTTCTTCTCCCTCCAGATCCACAGCCAGGCTTACTTCAGCGCAGGCGCAACTTCGCTGCCCCTCGGAGACTGAATCACTGCAAAGGAGTGGGTTTCCTGGCAGGAGGTGGAAACCGGGGGGGGCGGGGCGCGGAGGAGGCAGAAATTCTGCCAGTTTAAAAACCAGTTGAGAGCAACGAGGCGGCGGCGGCGGGTTTTCTTCGGGCAGGGGCCGCACGTCAAGCGCAGCTCTTGGCCCGCCGCCGCATCTGCCTCCCGCGGAGCCAAAGGTGAAAGGCTCCAGCAGGTAAAGTGCTCTGGGCCTCACAAGCGGTTCTCCTTTCTGCCCACCCAAGTTGAAACAAATCTGTTTGTTAAAGGGGGGGCGGTGGATAGAGAAAGAGAAGAAACCCTCCATTCCTAGGAGGAAGAGACGCTTGGCAGTCAAAGAAGGGGGGGAACCAGAAAACTAGTCGCCTGCATTTCTTGCCTCTCTCTCTCTTCTCTCTCTCTCTCTCTCTCTCTCCTCTCTCTCTCTCTCTCTCTCCTCTCTCTCTCTTCTCTCTCTCTCTCTCTCTCTCTCTTCTCTCTCTCTCTCTCTCTGTCTCCTCTCTCTCTCTCTCTCTCTCTGTCTCTCTCTCTCTCTCTCTCTCTCTCTGTCTCTCTCTCTCTTGTCTCTCTTCTCTCTCTCTCTCTGTCTCTCTCTCTCTCTCTCTCTGTCTCTCTCTCTCTCTCTCTCTCTGTCTCTCTCTCTTCTCTCTCTCTCTCTCTCTGTCTCTCTCTCTCTGTCTCTCTCTCTCTCTCTCTCTCTCTCTCTCTCCTCTCTCTCTCTCTCTCTCTCTCTGTCTCTCTCTCTCTCTCTCTGTCTCTCTCTCTCTCTCTCTCTCTCTCTCTCTCTCTCTCTCTCTGTCTCTCTTCTCTCTCGTCTCTCTGTCTCCTGTCTCTCTCTCTGTCTCTCTCTCTCTCTGTCTCTCTCTCTCTCTCTCTGTCTCTCTCTCTCTGTCTCTCTCTGTCTCTCTCTCTCTCTGTCTCTCTCTCTCTCTGTCTCTCTCTGTCTCTGTCTCTGTCTCTGTCTCTCTCTCTCTCTCTCTCTCTCTCTCTCTCTCTCTCTCTCTCTCTCTCTCTCTCTCTCTCTCTCTCTCTCTCCCACACAACGGCTGCAAAGTCCTCCATTGGCCACTTAACTCTGCAGGCGCAAGAACCCAAGGGGGGAAAAAAGCCTCCCCTCGGCAGAGAATCAGGTTTTCGGAGGAGAGCTGCTTTGCTTTCCCTCCGCCAGCTTGGGGCAGAGAGAGGGAGGAAGGGAGGGAGAGGGAGAGAAAGAGAGAGAGAGAGAGAGCGCCAAGGAAAAGCGGGAGCAGAAAGAAGCGGGCATTTGCTTGGAGAGGTCTTCAGCTCCCCTGGAAGTCCAGGGTCCCGGCAAGCAGGCTTGAAAGGATGTTCGAAGCCGCCTGCCTCCGGGCCTTCTCCTTTCCTGAGCCGGTTTTCCCTGTTAGTAGCCACTACTAACTCAATCTGCTAGCAAACCGCGATTGGGTCTTGGGGGAAAAAAAGAACCCAAGAAAACACAAAAACGAAAATCTTGGGCCAAGCTGGGGTAGGAGGGCCGGCTTTGAAAGAAGCGGGGAGGCGTCTGGGAACATTTTGGGACAAAGAAGTGTCGTTAGCTTCAAAACCTACAACAGAGGAGCGAACTAGGAAGTGAGTCGCTTCCCAGCCACTAGGTAGAGAGTCTGACGACCCACGTCCAAAGGGGCCCCCTGAAGCAAGTTTTCCCGGCATCCTACAAGGGGCGAAACTAGTGGGCAGCGGACCTGCATTCTGGAATTGGCTCATCCTTCCAAGGAATTGCCCTGAAATGACTTTGGTGGTGCGCAGCTAATGCAGCAATTGTGGGGTTTGTTTGTTTGTTTTTTTAGACTTCTGAACGTTCCCTCCCAACGTTCTTCGTCTGGTTATTAAATCTGGATTCAAACTGCACACTTAGCATGCACTAAACAGCAAGCTCTTTGGGTTCACACAACCTGAAGGGAGTGTGCTTATTTGGCTTCAATTCTCCAGCCTTCGGATAACTGTACACTCAGCATGCACTAAACAGCAAGCTCTTTGCGTTCACACAACCTGAAGGAGCATGCTTGTTTGGCTTCAAATTCTCCAGGCCTTCGGATAACTGTACACTCAGCATGCACTAAACAGCAAGCTCTTTGCGTTCACACAACCTGAAGGAGCATGCTTGTTTGGCTTCAAATTCTCCAGGCCTTCGGAGAAGACAGGGCCGTCTTCTAGGCGGGCCCGGTGCTCTTTTGCCTTCTCTCCCCCTCCAAGTTGGGGCTAAGTGCAATCGCGATGGCGGAGGGAACGGGAGCGGGGCGGGGAAATAACAAAACATTTTCGCCAATAAAACCCCTCTTTAATAGCCAAGTGGTAACTCGGGTTGGCTGCTGCTCTTCTCAAGCACGTCTAAGCTGCTTTCGCTTTTCGGAAGCTCGCGATGAAAGTCTGGCTGCGTTTTGCCCCTTCGCCTGGGGGGGGGGAAGGACCACCTGCCCTGAACGTGGGGGGCGGGGGGGCGCTTCCCAGGCGCCCCCCCCACCCCGAGAGAAGGCTGGGAGGTTCTTGGCCATTAGGCGCCCAATTACCTTCCTCCCCCTCTGCCTTTCTCTCCTGCAAAGGCCCTGCGGGAGCCCATCTTCCTCCCGGGGATCCTCGCTGGAATCCTTGGGGCGTTTTTAAACCTCGGGTGACGCCGGGAGGTTTGCCAACCGGGGTGTCTTTCCGCGTTCTTCGACTGCCTAGCGCAGGGTTAGGCAACCCTGGCTCGTTTAGGACTAGTGGACGGGTGCGGAGGCCACCTCCCTGCGCAGCGACGAGAAGCAACCGACGAGAATAACCGGTTTCGGTCGAAAGCAGACCCATTCTTGGAATTTCTTTTCCACGACGCGCGCAAACCCGTGTACGTGCCTGGCTTCACCCAGCCACCCCCCCACCCCACCCCACCCCTCTTCAGAAGACGTTCTGGAGGAAGAGCCAGGGAGTTTGGGGGGAGACTGATGGAATACGCTTGGGGAGAGTCTAAGAGCGCCCCACTTCTCCTTTGTCGCCAGCCTTGCGAGTCGGGAGACTCGGGGGCTCCCTAAATACACACTTCGTGGGAAATAGATCCCTTTGGGCAGGGAGTCCCGCGCATCCCGGGCGTTAAACCTTCCTTCGCCGTTTCTTACCACCACCCCCACCACCCACCCCCGCATTTCTCCGAGCAAACCCTCGGCAGTCAGGATCTGGTTCTGCGGTCTTTGAATGAGGTTAAACTTAGATCCTGCCTTTTTATCTGCTTGCGGCCTTTCCCTCTTCCTGCCTACCCGGCCCCCCCACCCCCGGTGCTTTCTTTCCCCCCCCCACACACACACAGCCCTCCTTGCTGGGTTCCTGCGTCTGCGCCACTTCTGAATCTGACTTAAGTGAGTCAAGGCCGGTCGCTCCGGCCCTGCCGCGGGGGTTGCTGCCCAAGCATGTCTCCGGCGCGCCCTTTCCCTCCCCCCCCCACCTCCTAAGTTTCACCGCTCTTTCTCCCAGTCATCGTTTCATTAAATGAGATTAATGAGAAGAAATCCCTGTCTCTCTCGCGCTCCCAGGAGTGGCTTGCTCCCTGGCAGGCCGCAGATGGGAGCCACCCTGGCCTGGCTTGGTCTCCGGCAAATTGGCTTCTGAGCGAGTGCCGGTCCTTTTTCTGACTTGCTTTTAGGGCAGGGAAGAAATCGTCGGTCGGTCTCCAGCCCACCCCAGCCCACCCCACTCCCAAACCTGACCCAGAAGCGAAGCAGGAACCTCTCCTCGCGGAAAGAAAAGGGCGCTGGGCCTAGCCTCATTCGGCTCCTGGTCCCATTTGCGGACTCAACGGCCACTCAGAATAAGCCCCTGTAAGTCGTGTTGCGGGGTGAGGTGTGCGTGTGCGTGTGTGTGTGTGTGGGGGGGCGAACTTTCCCACCAGCAATCAGGGAGGCCTTCCGAGCCGAAGAAGAACGGATTGGATTGTGACCACAGGCATTTGAGAGCGAGATCATTCCGGCAGACCTTTCTCTCTCGCTTGACTTCACACGAAAGCCAAACAGGAAGGTGTCAGCTTTTCTCGCACCTTTAAAAATTCCTCCCTGCCCGCCGGATTCCCCCAAACGCTTGTCCGATCTGAAACGTTTTCAGAGTGTTTTGTGGAAGAATCACTGGAGGGGGGGGGGAGTGTCTCCGAAACCTGGAACTGCGCCCTGGCTCTCTGAGCAGTTGAATGTGAAAAACAAAAGGGAGAGAGGGGGAGAGAGAAAGAAAAGCCACAGGAAAAAAAAGTGTTTGGGAATAAATAGCACCTGCATTTAAAATGATTCATTTTACCCCTTCAAGTAAAAAAAATCAAGGACTCTTTTTCGATATTTCGTCATCAGCCGATTTATACGATTCAATCCTTAGGGCTTAATGTTGAGGGAGGAGGAGGAGAAAAGGCTAAAACTTTACTGCTGTGAATAAAAATTATCTTGGCAGTTTGAATGATTCCCCCGAGTTCAGTCAAATGCGATCTTCTTAGCAATGTTGTTATTTGGGAACAGATTATATTAAACCCCAGGACTCAAATTTGAAGAGACAAAATGTGGGCGAGAATCACAGCAAAACGTTCTAAGAAGTAGGTGGGAAAGGCTTGAGTTTTTACAGTTGAGGAAATGTGTGAATTGGAGACTGACTGGTGCAATACTGGGAGTGGGCTAGAGATGCTATCTGGTTCTCATGTGACAATCCAAAAATAGTTTTCTTCCCCCACAGAAAAACTACTTATTTTCCATCAGTAACATATGCTTTCGAAAATATAATTAAATGGTATTCCACACACCAAATTCTGATCCTAATCAATAAACACTATTGGTTTCTGAACAACACTCTCTAACAAGGTTTTACCCATTTGATCAGTAGTTCTCCTTTTAATGTGTCAATCGTTCCTTATCGAAAATTATTTTTACTCAAGGAGGGCACTATTGACTTCCAGTAGACTTATTTTTTTTTCTAAATTTGTTTGCAAAAATGGCTTTTATTTACACTTTTTCCCCCCTCTCCTTTTCAGTTAACAGAAAATGTGGGGCTTTGACAAACTGCAAAATTCAGGTGGGATTTTAGGGCAAATCGAATCAGCTGCTCTACACAGATTTCACTTCTGTCTGAATGTACAATTCAATCCGTTGCTTGTTTATGGAGATAAAGATCCCAGCCTCAGTATTGCTTGCTGACCCAGGTAAGAATTGCAGCTTTCAAAGATTGCAAACTAAATAGGATTCACAATTCTTCTGAAACAGGTACCTTATATCCTGGTAGAAATTGATGAGATTTTTTCCCTCTCCAAAACGATGCCCCAACCCATTCTTTTCATTCATTCTCAACATATAGGTGTGGCGAAGAGGGTTGTTCCTCCCACTTTTGTCACGTAAGGAGAAAGAATTATTATTGTTCTTAAATATAATGAAATATTATTTAAACTTGTATGCCGGCTGACTCTCAACCATTCTGGAAAGTGGACCATCACTAGCAGGTCAGAATGTATAGCATAATCGTAATCGTCTCTCTCTCTCTCTCTCTCTCTCTCTTTTAAAGTAACACAAAACCTGCACCGGGAAGACGCCCACCAGAGTCACGTCTCAGTTCTACGGTTGTAGTGCACGCTGCTGTCAGATCGCCCGGTGCAAACCCCAGAGATATTTTTAAGATCACTGCCACAAACTCACTGTCTGAAGTGGCACCATGCTCCCCACCTCCACTGCTAGGGGAAGTTCTAGGCTCGAACTAAGCCATTTCAGGTGCGCACCCTTTTTCTAGACCTTTCCCGCGTTTTCATTCTCGAGTAAAATGGGTTCAAACATCAAAGAGAGCCTGGGAAAGGTACATATATATTTTTGTTTTGCCCTTCATCTAGACGTACCGGTATACATTCCGAAGTTGGTTTCAGCCAACATCTGTTTTACATTCCGATTTGCTATCGCGTCTACTGGGAGCCTCGGATTGCAAAGGCGCTGACCCGGGGTCTCAGAGCGGTTGGCAGGCGTGGAAAAAGTCCACTCCCAGGAACCTACCTTTTGCCTTTCCTTCGCGCGCGCCGAAGAGCTTTTCCCGCGACAATTAGGACTCGAGAGTCAAAAGCCCGGTTCACCAAAACCTAAAGGAAGCGAGACATACGCACGTGCGAAATGATTTTTAAACCTTGCCGTTCGCCGTCAAGAGGATCGGCGGTCGGTAGTAGCAGCCTTTCTCATCGGGCTAATTACCTCCCGCCAACGAGTCGGCAACTCGAACCAGATCGGTCTCGGTGGGTGGGGTGGGGGGGGGGGAGAAGCGGCCCTGGGCGAGCAGCACCGCGGCACGCTTGGAGCTGGTCCTCGCCCGCCGACTAGAGAGCCTCCCGAGGTCCCTCCGGAGCCAGGCGCTGGCTCCGAGCCAAGGCCAGCGCTGGACGCCGGGCGACCTGGCTTTTTTTTTCCTTTCGGGCCACGCGTGAAGCCAGCAGATGGGAAAAAAGGAGGCAGGTCTGCTCTGCCGCCTCCAGAAGCCGCCGGCGCAAAGGCGCGATCCTTCAGCGGCAACCCCCGCGCTTGGAGGGAGCGAGCGAGCGATCCCGAGTCGCTCGCTCGCCAAGCTGGCCGTTTCCGCGCTAAAGAGCGAGGGCCCCGCCGGCTCGTTTGGAGCAGGACGCCCGGGATCGGTCTCCTGCCGCCGGCTGGAAGACACCCGAGCTTCCTGCTTTCCCTTCTCCGGTCTTGCGGGAGGCGTCCTCACGCCTCCAAGGTTTGCTCAGCTCCGGAGGGGCCCCAACGTCCCGGGGACAAGAGAGAGGGTGTTTGTTTGGGGGTTTAAAACAGCGTTTTCCAACCTTAGGAACTTGAAGATGCGTGGACTTCAACTCCCAGAATTCCCCAGCCAGCTGGGGAATTCTGGGAGTTGAAGTCCACGCATCTTCAAGTTCCTAAGGTTGGAAAACGCTGGTTTAAAAAAAAAAAACTTTTTCCCCCGGCTGCTGCGCCCTGGCGGGTGGGTGGGGGGGGTGTGGGGGAGAAGAAGGCCCTGGGGCAGATCCACCTGTGGTTGACCTCCCTCCCTCCTCCTCCTCTTCCCCTCCTCGCACGTGTGTCATCAAAACAAAAAAGAGGGGAGGAGGGCGGGGAAGCAGCCGAGTAGTAAATACGGAGCAATAAACAGCAATCAAGAGGGCGAAACTGAAAGAAGCGGCCTAGTTGCTTGAACGACCTTGTCAGGGTTCTTCCCCCCCCCCCGCCGCCCACCTCTCCCGCGCCAGCTTTTTATTGAAAGCAGCCGGGCTGGGTGGGCTGCCGCCTGCAAGCGCGCCCAAGTGGAAGGCTTGCTTGCCCGATCTTGTCAATGCCGGAGAGTTTTAAGTCTCCTCCCGCTCTCCCGACGGCAGCCTCGAACTCAAGACCCTTCCCAGCTCTCCCGGACTGCCAGCCGGACGAAGAGAGAGGGGTGGTCTTTACTCTCTGGGCCCTTTTCCCGGGCAAGCTCACCTGGGAGTCAGTCCGGGCCTGCTGCCCTTGTCTGAAGGAACCCCCCCCCCCTTTGCTCGAAAAGATGGCTCTTGGGCCATCTTTTCTCCCTGGTCTGGTTAGATACCCAGTGAAGCTTCCCGCCCTGTAGTCCGGCCTGCGTAGTAGTTTACACGCCAGCCCTGGAGGCCTTCCTTTCCTTTCCTTCTCCAGGATCAAACCGTCTCCGTCTCCGGGACGCTTGATAACAGCTGGACTCCACAGCCCTGCCTGACCTAGACTGCTTTCCCGTGAGAAGGCGGCAAATCCCACTGATTTGGGGGACAGCCGCTACCAGAGAAAGCCTGGGCACAAAAAAGAGATGAGCGTCAGCCCTGTGTGCCCCGTCTGTGCCTGCCTGCACTGAAGCCATTTTTTTCACCAAGTGGCGCCCCCCCCTCCAGATTTGTGGGCCTAATATCATTCCCACTCAATGCATCTTTGTAGGTACTTTGGGGGGAGGGGAAGTTGGGATAAAATAGAACTCCTGTTCCTCTGCCCCCCCCCTCGCACGCATCTCCGGCCTGTCCCCAAATCTGCTGTTTTGTCAAGGGATCTAATCCTCAAAAGAGTTGGCGGAAAGACTGGAAGTTACTTGGAAATCCACTAAATCAGCAAAGGAGCACTCAAAGAAAGCCTCCCCCCCCTCTGCCTCTTCTTTTTTTTTTCTCATGAACGAAAGTTGGGGGGAGGAAGGGAGACGGGGGGGGGGGAAGAAGGGAGATTCAAAAGAATGAATGACCCAAGAGACAAAAACCGCCTTAAGCATAGTGATCCTTTTTCTGTTTTCTCTGGGTCATTTGGGTCAGGTCAGCAATGCTCTTTCCATGTATTCCAATGGAGTTTCGGGGGTACCTACCCCGAAATCCAAAAGCTGAATTGTGAGTGGATTTGAGGAGCGCCAGGGGCAACTGCTATGAAGCTGCCATTAAGAAATTTTTCCTCCGCCCGCCCCCCCCTTGAACAAAACAGAAACTGAATGGAAAGGCAATAGCCACCACCACCCACCCCATCCCACCCCTCCAGTCCGATTTCCTTCTCTTTCCCTTGGCTTCTTGTACGCACAGCAACAAACACAAGGGCTTTCAAACTGGCTAAAACGGAAGTGTACAAAACCCTTACTATGGAGATGAACACAAGCTTGCACTTAATTCTCTCACCATCCCACCCCCCAGTGAACTCAAAGTTTCTTTCCAAACCTTTCCTTTGCTCATTGAGCCCTTGTGACCCTGCACAGATTATGAGATTCTGTAAACATAGTATTCTATGTTCGATTCAAAATTATTTTTAGAAGAAGCCTAAAGATGCCTTCCTCCAACACTGGTATTTCAGCCAGTCAAGACAAAAGTTAGGATACGGTAATCTAACCAAAAAGTATACTGCTGCCACCAGCTCTCCCTAAATCAGGCTAGGTAAGCATGCTACTAGAGACCAGCTGAAACCAAAGACACTCAGTTCAACTAGATGTAGGGCCCATTCCTAAAAAGAGACATCGGTCAATATCAAGAACCTATTAAAACCAAACTATTTTTCCCATTTGAAGTTTTAAGTAGGTCTATTATTTTGTTTGAATTAATTCCAATATCTTTCGATGAAGCGATTTAGGGATCCGATTATAATTTAAAATTTTAGTCCCTTTTCTTTGGATTATATTTAAGAAACTAAAATGTAACTCGTTTCAAAAGTAAGACAGACTTTATCCAAAACCAAGGATAAGCTCTATAAATTCTAAATTTAAATTTCCATTTGATTCCTTTGAGATTAAATCCCGTGTAACTTAATACGATTCCCTTCAAAATACATACAGATACAAAATACACATCCCTTCAAAATACATAGAAAACAGATACAAAATACACACGGCAGCGTCAGTGCATTGCCCTTCTGATAATTCAAAACATTTTTTAAAGAAACAATTTTTTTAAAAAAATTTTTTTACTACAATACTGCAATCGCTTGTGATTAATTCCTTAATGGAAATAAAAATAAAAATCCAAACAACTAAAGATAGATTCGATCCTACCCTGTTTCTGAGCCCTCCTTTCTTATCTCCTTAGAGGCCCAGCTGAGGTGAAAAGGCGCCTGATCGACCAATTCTTAATTAAATTAGTCTGAATTTATTTACTATTTGTGGCCCTTAGCAATCCAAAGACAATCGCTGCCAAGTGTTGCCTTAGATTAGATCGGTGATAGGTCGTCCCTTTCTCTTGAAAATTTACACCAGAGGCTTAGCAATGGAGCTTCTTTTCACTGCTGCTCTGATGGTAGACTCAGTCCTTCTCCGCTAAAGGTAGCTTGCATTGGTTAGTTATTATGGGAAAGAACTCCCCCCCCCCCCTGCGCATCCCTCAGACTCCTCTATTCAGGAACTGACCTGAAGGTAAGCTTCTTCATTTGGCAAGACTTAACCTTGTGCTCCTGCAGCCATCCCCCGAGGCAATTTATTCTATTTAAGAAAGGGGGGGGGAGTCAGAGAAATTATGAAAGGAGGTGGGTGGGAATCCAAACCATCGGTAAAGCGAAGGAAGCAGGGGCCACCTTAAAAATTCTTCCCACTCGCAATCAGCCACCATAAGAATCAGGTAATGATCTTATGGAATCTTAAGAGCTTAATTTGGCACATTCGCTTTGGTGGGCTAGAAAGGTGGGCGAAGCCAAAACATTAGAAGTAGTGCTTCTGTGCTCAGATGCTTTCACACTTACATTTTGAATTTTTTTTAAAAAAAAATAACACACACACACACACACACAATCCTAGCAGCAACCTCTTTGTCGAGAAAGAGAAAAAAGGGGAGGGATTAAACATTTAGGATCCAATCTGGGTCGCTTTTAGTTAAGAATGTTTCACATAAATGCATAATCAATAAAGAGTGCTAAGGCACAAATAACTATTAGAAAGACAAACATGCTGTATAAAACGATTTACGTACTAGGATGAGAGAGAGAGAGAGAGAGAGAGTGGGACAGAAACATATATTAAAAATGATGTATATTTTGAAAGGTTCAATGCAATATTAGACATGCTTGCTCAGAAGAAAAAGCCCTGCACAAATTAGTGGGATTTAGTTCTGTGTAAAAGTACTTAAGACATGAAATCAGAAAATGCTGCTAAAAATAGCAGGTTTACATACACCCATTATTTGTTTCTGGATCTTTTTATGACTTCTGTAATGCCGCCTTCCTTTATGCGTCATACGGCAGTGCCTGTAAGTTCAATTAGCCAAACGCCTCCTGACCTTTGGTTCTAATGCTAGTCAATTGTGATGGCTTGCCTGCTCAGATTTTTGTGAATTTTTCTCCTAGTGAATTTTTCTCCTAGATTCTAGAGGTATAATTAAACACAAATCTCAAAAAATGTAACAATAATACTTCTATCAAGCAAGTGGTTGATTCAGAGCATTTTTTATGATCACTTTTAACTTCATCCCAAGTCTATCTGGCAGCGTATTCCACTGAAATCAATGTAAAATAGATGAACTCCACGAGGTTTACTTACTGATAAAAGAGTTCAGCAGTGATAATATAAATCAAAACTGATTTGCTAGCACTCAAAAGCTTTGCAGACAGTTACTTGGGGTTTTTTTTATATACAAAACTATTGTTTTAATTTAACACTAAAAATAATGATTCTATTCATGACTTTGGCTTATAGATTCTTAAAAATTTAATTTAAAAAGAGGGATTAAATATCCAGACATCAATGCTCTTGGTCCAACTGAATGGTAATTTATTAATAAACAAGTCAATAACTTCAAGGTATCTTCAACAACAACACAAAGGAAAATGATAAAATGATAAAATAAGATTAATACAATCCCCCTTTTTCTTATATAATGGAAGAAGAAGAAAAAAAGAGCGTTTCAGGTCATTTTTGTCACTGCAACAATTTTAAAGTCAGTTGTTGTTGTTGTTGTTGTTGTTGTTGTTTTTCCTGATGGGAGAGGGGCAAACATTTTGGGTGTTTGGTCCAAACGATCCAACAACAGATTTAAAAAATAAATTACTATGTTCCATTTACACTTTAAAACAAGTCTTTGCGTTATAAAACAGCCCTTTGGGGGGGGGGTTGGTGGGGGGGGAGAGGGGAAAGCGAGAGAAATGGAGAGAAAGAGAGAGAGAAGAATAACGCGTGTACTGCGCAATCCACGTTGCGTAGGAGTCAAGGGGCAAAAAAAAAAAAACAAAAAACAAAACTTCTCACTGCTTTTTGAAACGGGCCTGCGCCTCGTTAAAGACTGGCGAGGCCCTCACCCGAAGTCCGTGGCAAAACTCCCCACCCGTCTTGGGAGCCTCTCGGGGCAGTCTCGTTTCGCGGCCTGCCTTGCGCCTTCAGCTGAGGGGATGCGCCTCTCTTCGGGCGGTAACCCAACCGGGTCAAGCGCAAGGCAGGCAGCCAAGCAGGCTGGCGCAGGAGAGCGCGCAGGGTGGGATGTGGGAGGGGGAGAGAGTTCTCAAAGGGGTGTGTGGGTGTGTGTGTGTGGGGAAGGGGAAAGCATACAAACTTACGTGTTATTGGTGTAACACTGTCCTTAAACAAACCATGACTTAATTACTTATTGGGCAAATGCGGCCTTTTGCACTGGCGAATAGTTTTGTTTCCCCCCCCCCACACACCCACGCTTTGGTTTGGTGGGGAAAGAAGGCCGGAGGGCCCAGTTGGAGTTCTTATCACTCGGCGGCCACCGCCGCCTCCGCCGCCTCTTTCCCTTCCCGCTCCCGGCGGTCAAAACTTGCTGCAGTCGTAGACGAAGGCGCCTGAAGGGCGATAAAGGGTTTGGCTGGCGGGAAAAGCCATTTGGCAGCTGCTGGCCGCGCCGCTGCCATTACCCGGAGAGTTGTTCAAGCCCAGCCGCTGGGAGGACTCGAACATTTCCCTCACGGCGTGGAAATTCTGCTGCTGGCCCGGGTAGCCCGCCGAGGAGGCGGCGGCGGCGGAGGAGGCCGACGTGGCCGCGGCAACCGAGGCGGGCGCCAAATGCGTGAGCTCGCCCACCGCCGAGGCTTGGTTGAGGTACCAAGAGGCCAAGCGGCCGCCGCCTTGCGGGTGCCCCTCCTGAGGGCTCAGGCTGAGGGAAGAGGCGCTGCTGCTGCTGCTGGCCGCCAGGCTGTACTCGGGCAGCGGGTCCGGCTCGACGGGGCTGCTCCCCAGGTGGCCCCCGCCGCCGCTTCGGTCCCCTCCGCCGTTGCCTCCCGGCCCTCCCCCGGCGGCAGCGGCAGCGGCGGCGGCGGCGGCGGCCGCGTAGAGACTCATGGCCTGCAAGTTGCAGTGGTAACTGCTGCTCGTGCCGGTGCCGCCGCCCGCTGGCGAGGCCGCGCTGTTGGTGGTGTTGACGCCCTGACTGCAGGGGGCGCTGTAGAGCGAGCTCTGCGCCGCGGCCGCCGCCACCGGGGAATAGCAGCTGCTCAGGGCCAGGGAGGCTGTCCTGGAGGTGGAGGCGGCGGTGGACGACGAGGAGGACGAGGAGGCGGCGGAAGAGGAGGCGGCGGACGGCTGCAAAGCCAGCAGCTCGGCGGAGGCGCCTTGCGGCGAGGCGCGGAGGGAAGTCATGATGATATTGTCCACGCTGAAGCCTCCTCCCCCGCCGCCGCCGCCGCCGCCGGCGGGATGAAGGTGGGCCGGGGGATGATGGAGGGCGGCGTGGTGGTGGGGGTGCGGATGATGGTGATGGGAGTGCTGGTGCGGATGGTGGGGGTGGTGCTGCTGAGTCTGCGGCTGGGACTCGGCTGCTCCGCTGGACTCCAAGCCCAGCGCTCGGCCACCGCGCGGGCTGCCTCCTCCTCCTCCCCCGCTGGAGAGACTGCTGGTGCTGGAGCTCTCGGGGCTTTCGATCTTGGGCACTGGCGCTCCTCCCAGGGGAGACAGGGCTTGCGGGGGAGACGCGGAGCCGTTCTCCGTCTTGATGTCCTGAAGTCTGACGGGGGGAGGAGGAGGCGGCGGCGGCTGTCCTCCCTCTTGCGGCTGGTGCCGAGGCGGCGGCGGCGGCGGCTCCTTCAGTTGGAGGCGCTCCTTCTCCTCCTTGTCCTTAACGGCGTCTTTTTTCTTGAAGCGGCGTCGGCGTCGGAGGAAAGAGCCGTTCTCGAACATGTTGTAGGAGTCCGGATCGAGGGTCCAGTAGCTGCCTTTGCCGGGCTTCTTGTCGTCGCGAGGCACTTTGACGAAGCACTCGTTGAGCGAGAGGTTGTGCCGGATGGAGTTCTGCCAGCCCTGCTTGTTGTCCCGGTAGAAAGGGAAGCGCTCCATGATGAACTGGTAGATGCCGTTCAGCGTGATCTTCTTCTCGGGCGCGTTCTGGATGGCCATGGTGATGAGCGCGATGTAGCTGTAGGGCGGCTTGACCAGGTCCTTGGGCTGCGGCTGCGGCGGGTACGGCCCGTAGGGCCTGCCTATGCCGCCGCCCCCGCCTCCTCCGCCGCCGCCCGGGTACTGCTCATGAGCTGCCGGGTGAGTCGAGTACATGCTCATGGGGGCAGGCATGGCCGCGTAGCCCCCTCCGGCTGCCGCCCGGTAGTAGCTCTGCTCGCCGCCGAGGTAAGGTACCACTCCCAGCGAGTTGGGGCTGGACACCGAATAGCGAGCCTGCATGGCCTCCCTTCCACAAGCCCAGCCGGGCCAAGCAGCAGCAGCAGCAGCAGCAGACTGGCCTCCTCCTTCGCCGCCGCCTCCGCCGCCTCCTCCTCCTCCCCCGCCGCCGCCTCTTCTGCTTTCCCCCCTCCACCCCTCCGCAAATCCGGAGCCAAAAAAGTATAAACCAGGAGAGGCGACCAGGATCTTCCTTTTTTCCAAAAAGAAGAAGAAGAAGAAGAAAGGGGGGCGAGCCAACAAATCCCCCCCTCTGGATCCTATTCGGTTTTCTCCCTTCTTCGGCTCAAGTGTGCAACAAAGAAAATGGTCTCGAAAAAATAATCAGTAAATAAAACAGCCAGCGAGGAAAGGAGGAGGGGTGAGAGGGGGGGACTCGATCTCCTTCCCTTCTCTCCCCCCCTCCTCCTCCTCCTCCTCCTCCTCCCGGGTCTTCTTCTTACACCGAGGCGCCGACACTCCACGGAAGCGGCCGCCGCCGAGAAGAAAAGTTAGTTACTTCCATCGAGCGTAAAAATAGAAACGCGCGCCCGCGCGCACTCACAGGAGCCCACACTCCGCTTCCCGAGTTGTTGTTTTTTTCCCCGCCGAGCTCGCCAACAGGTTGACAAACGCTGTCCCGGCCAGGCGAAGTAAACAGCGGGGAAGAGAGGAGAGAGGGAGAAAAAAAATGTGGAGGGAGAGGCCCGGTCCGGATATTTCTCCCCTTCTCTTCCTCTCCTCCTCCTCCTTCTCCTCCTCCTCCTCTCTGGTCTAAAGCTGAGCTTCGGGCGAAAGATCCACCTTCTCTCGAACGCCTGCGGGTTGAAGCGCTGCCCCGATCTCCGCGCCTCGGCTTCCTTCTGCCTTGCTCAGCCGCGATCTGCTCGGGAAGGCACCGGAGGAAAAAACTTCTGAACTTTTGAGCATCCGTCGCAGAGGCAAAGACTTTTTTACGCACTCGCTGGAGGTTCCCCCCCCCCTCACCCTTTTCTTTCCAGGCCACGAAGCTCCGCCCTGCCCCGGACTGCGCAGCCAATGAAAAGGCGGAGGCGAGTTCTGAATGGGCGTCGGGAGAGAAATGGTGCCGCTAGTACGCTGGGAGCTGACGCCGCCGCCGCCCGGTGAATTACAGTCAGTCTCTCTCTCTCTCTCTCTCTCTCTCTCTCTCTCTCTCTCTCTCTCTCTCTCACACACACACACACACACACACACACACACACACACACACACCCCTCGTCCATCTCCCCCTCCCGTATACGGCTTTTCTAGCCTCAGCACAGGACGGTTAGGTGGATCAAGTGGCCGTGTCTACTCGTCCGGAATGAAAACATGCCCGCCCAGTCACTCACCAAGAGGCGAACACCGCTTTAACCACAGTCACATCTCTGTTAATGCCACTAGGTATTGGGAAGGCTTTGAAGAAGATTAACCGAGCTTGCGCGGTAGGCTCAATGTTAGATTTCATGGGGGGGGGGAAAGAGAAATTGATCTGGCTGGAGGGGGATTAAGGTGGTAGCGGATGATAGAGGGGAAAAGGACTATAGCTGTGCTGAACGTGAGAAGTCGCCCAGCCCGTTTTAAGAGTGTTAATATCTCGATTTGACCCGCTTGCAAGCACGGCACGCGGTACAGTGGTGGATTTCCAGAGCCTTTTCATCGGACTGCATCTACTTTTTTTCCCCATCCCGAGACAAGGGTTCGGAAAATGGGGATCTAGCCCATCGTTTGGACATTTAAAGTGGCAATATAAAGGACGACGTCAAGGGGAAAGATATAAACGGGGACCTTAACTCTTCCCGTGGGTCCAAACAACAAGCTGAGATTTCTCTATGAATCTTGCAAAAGAAATCCACAGCTATGAGAATAGAGCGCCTCGAATTGTCGCATGACAAACTCGGTGACAATCTAAAATATTTTTTGGCAAATGTGGATATTTATCGGCAATCTGGATGCCAGCGAGCCCTTCCCTCATTACGGTTTGTGCAAATCGGAAGGCTCTCACTCGCCCCACACCGCTCACATCCCTCTGAAACTCTGATTTCTCTCTCCCCCTCTCTCACACACACACTTTGCTTTTTTAAGCTTGGCGGACTCTGGTTCACCACTTCGCCTGGCCTGAATAGCAGCGAGCTACAGCCAGCCGGGGGTTCCCACAGCTTCCTCGCTTGGCCTGGCCTTGGGTTGCCCGAACGACTCTCCCTGACTCTCATATCTCCTCCATGAGGCCCTGCCAACGGCCCTTTAGGCACGCTTCCTTCTTCCACAGCCGCCCAGAGTTTTCTTGGAGGTCCTCACTGCTTCTCCCAGTGTCATCAGGGGCTGCGGGAGAAATGGCAGATGGCCTTCCAGTCTTTCCAGATCAAGGTGAGAAGGAGAGAGCCCCCACCCCTAGCCTCTTTCCCAGGTCTGTCTGATCAAACTTCCAGGAGTAGCTTTCTTTCTTTCTTTCTTTCTTTCTTTCTTTCTTTCTTTCTTTCTTTCTTTCTTTCTTTCTTTCTTTCTTTCTTTCTTTCTTTCTTTCTTTCTTTCTTTCTTTCTTTCTTTCTTTCTTTCTTTCTTTCTTTCTTTCTTTCTTTCTTTCTTTCTTTCTTTCTTTCTTTCTTTTCTGCCAGCTTTTGACAAGTTTTCAGCGAAGCAGGCAGGCAGGATGGATTTAGCAAGACCTGCCTGTTACCTAGGGTGTGTGGATGTGTTACACAGAAAATTCCCCCCACACCACACCACACAGATTCACAAGAATCTCTCTGGCTCTTTTTCTGTGAGGAGAATCGAAGATAGATGGCTGCCGATTTGAGGAGGGAAGGAGAAGGAGAAATCCGGTGGATTCCCAACTGTGACTGCCTGGTTCTAAAGCCGTGCATTTCAGAATGATTTAAAAGAAGATGGGTCAAGGAAAATATGCCCCCTCATGCTTGAGTATATCGCTCTAGAGCAGTCTAGCAAGGAAAGTTACAAGGTCGGGGAAATTGTGTTTAGACTTTACCCTGGCATCAGTTCTGTTATAGACTTATTTTCCCAGCCCCCTTCTTTCAGAAGAATTCTGAGAACCGCTTTTGACAGACTTTGATAGAAGCACTGTAAGGATCGAAGGGAAGATTAACAGGGGACGGGCTTAAAGGCCCCCTTGCCTTATTGAGGGCAGGGCCAGGCCAAAGCCAAGAAGCCCCCCAAAACCCCATTCAGGCTTCCAGATGCCCTTCTATTGATCCCCACCAGCTCTGGATTTTCCCAAGGTGCTCTGTGCTGCAAGAAAGTCTTTCTGAAAAGCCTTCAAAATTGTCCCTTTTGTCTCTCCAATCACAGCCCCAGGCCAGTGGTTACTAGTGAAGATTGGTTGTCCTTACAGCATCACATCTCAGCTGGATGTAACAACAGAACGTGTTTTTCCTTTCTCCCCCCAGCCATCTTTGTGACTTGATAATTGTGACTTGATTAATCATTAATAGGAACTATTTTTAAACACGTTTAAGGGGTGGGGTGGGGGAAATGGGGGGAATGGGAGAGAGATGATCACTTCGTCCCAAGGTGTTAATTTGTCCCTTTGCACAAACAGCAAATTCTGTCTACCCAGCCCATCTCTTTCTCTGAGCCCCTTGGAGGCTGGGCAAGGCAGACCCTCCAGATACTTTCCCTCTGTTACAGCTGAAGCAAGTTGCTGGTACTCCAGCCGCAGCCAGCTTTGATTTAAGCCTGCCCTTGCTCCAAAGAAACATCTTTGGCTGGTATTTTTTTCTCCCCCCCCATTGCTCCTGAAAGCCAATTGTGGGTAGTAGCAGGGAGGGGGGTGTTGGGGTGGACAGCTGAAGTGAGCTCCTCGCTGGACCAAGACTCTTGGGCTGAGATTTATTTGCCAGTGAAGATGTCTTTATTGCCAATATTTATTTGTTGGAAAATAAACCCCATTGAGTTCAATAGGACAGACCTTCAATAATCGTATTTCATTCTCCCTTCTCTCCTCCCACCCCCCCATTTTGCCAATATGTTATTTATTTTATTTATATCCTACCTTTATTTTTATTTTTTATAAATAAGACAGCGAACACACCTCTAATTAACATTCCGCCTCCTATTTCCCCCCCCCACACCAGCTACCCTGTGAAGGACTGAGAGAGTGACTGGTCCAAGGTCACCAAGATAGCCAAGGTGATAGCCGTACTCTTCAGGTTTAGTTGGCAGTTAAGTCCTGCCAAGATCCATCCGGGGGTGTTATTCTCCAGCGAGGGGTGTAACTCTAGACCACCCAGGCGGCGTTCCCCCTTTCAGTTCAGCAGAATTTACTTCTGAATTGTCTGTCTAGAATTGGGCTACCGGATAGCCTTAAACTTTTAAACTCGACTCCGAATTGGGGCTGTCAAATATTGTGACACCCTTTGCTTCAAGCTAAAGTTGCTGAGAAGCAAGGCCTCTTGGTTTGCTTCTGGGCAATCTGTGGCGATTATGGAAGGGACCGCTTGGGACTTGAGTGATCAGAGTCCCTGTCTCTGGTGTGGTTGTGATAGCCATTCAGGGGGAAAAAAGAGAGAAGAGACATCATTTGAGTTCAGGGATCCAATGCCTGTTTTTCCCCACCTGGTGCTTTCCAGATGTATTGGACTACATTTTCTTTTAATCATCGGCATAATGAATAAGGCTTTTTTTTTTGACGAAGCACGATCGGAGTATCCAACGCGTTTCGAGGGCACCTGGTTGGGGACGGTTGTCAAATCTATATTCCACTACTAGGCGGTGCCGGAATCTGAAGAGATGTGTGTGGATGGAAAGAATGCTTTCGACTTTCTCCCCACCAGTGAAGCTAAGTTCCCAGCGCAATTCCGTCTCCTCTATTCGAGATTGCAGTTTTACAGACACCCCCCCCCCCACCTCTCCTTGACCTACGGGCGGATTTGTTCCTAAGGAAGGCCATTCGATTTGAATACAGGTCCTAAACCGAACGCCTTTCGACTCTGAATGACTTCAGCGGACAGCGCATCTTTATTCCAAATATCTGCATTTAAGGATGGCCGGCTCGGGATTTGTTCTCCTTGTTTTTACAAGCTCCTCTGGCTTGGGAGCAAGATAACGGCTGATCCTGAACAGTATCGGCTTTGGCCACAAAGAAGACTTGCTTGCTTCCAGTTCGATGCCACGAACGGGGCAGACCTGGCTACTGACTCAACCGCGTTGAAGCCATAAATAAAATGGATCGAGTGAAACGGATTGAAATGCCGGCGATTGCAAGGAATAAGGAAGGAAAGCAAACTAATCGACACCTAAGATTTTACTTTGGCCAGTCAGATCCCCCAAAATAATCCCAGATCAGTTTGGAGGAGGAAGTGGGAGTGGTGGTGGTGGTGAAGGGATAGATAGCTGTTGGACATTATACTACCGGCCACTCCAGCTTTCCTTGCCCATAGTTTTTTTGTCCGCTCATTTGTTTATTTTGAAGACGCGGGGCTACTAAGCCGAAGGAATTTGGAGTGG
Organism: Vipera berus; assembly: GCF_964194415.1. Classification (NCBI taxonomy): domain Eukaryota; kingdom Metazoa; phylum Chordata; class Lepidosauria; order Squamata; family Viperidae; genus Vipera; species Vipera berus. The sequence goes on from NC_138204.1 coordinate 143,361,098, forward strand.
GGGGGGGCTTGGCTCACCAAACCATCCGCAATGAATATTCCACCACCTGTAGGCGAAACCTTCCTTTCTCCAAAATCAGTGCTTTCTTGTTTATTCGGAGCGAATTGACGAAGATCCGGTGCGGAGAGGGCTTTTCCTCCCACTCATTTCAGCGAGATTTACTTCTGAGAAAGCCTTAGAAGATACCACTTCTGTGGTATCTGCGCAGTTCCAGCCCCGCTCCTTCTGTCTCTTTACCTTTAGGATCAACTTTCTCCTCTGGGCTCAAGAGGGATAAAAGCGGCACGTAAAGAGAAAGGGAGAGCGGAGGAGAGTAGTGAGGGTGGGGTGTGTGTGTGGAGAAATAGGATTTTACTCCCGCTGGAAGAGCGGCACACCGTCCTTTAAAGCAACCAGCAGCGAAGAAGTAAGCCTCAGAAGCCTGACTCCAGAGCACTAAAGGGCGCCGGCGAGGCACAAGCAAGAACCGCCTTTCCAGAAGAGATCCCACCGGGGGGGATCCCTCTGGCTAGCTTGCCACCCGAACCCCGGCAGATCTGGAGTGTGGAAGCACCGGGCGTATTTGAGCAGGTGCTCCCAAAGAAAGGTCGCTTTCTTGATCCCGCGCGTTTTGTTTTGTTTTTTTTTTAAAAAAACGATTTAATCTGAAGAACAAGCTCCCAATTAACAACCTTTCCCTCCCCCCCTCCTGGTTTCTCTCCCTCGCTTGCCAAATGCGAAGGAAGGAAGGGAGGGAGGAAGGGGATCGGAAAAAGAAAAAGAAAACCAGTTTGCACCAGAAAGCTTTTTTATTTTTTATTTATTTATTTATTTTTAAAATCCCATTTATATCCCGCCCTTCTCCGAAGACTCAGGGCGGCTTACAAGCTTAGCAGTAGCCTTCATTCTATGTATATGCCTGCTTATTAGGGCTTTCACACACCCCGTAAGCGGCATTATTACAAAGTCAGCTTAATTTCCCCCAACAATCTGGGTCCTCATTTTACCTACCTCGGAAGGATGGAAGGCTGAGTCAACCTTGAGCCTGGTGGGATGCGAACCTGCACTAATTGCAGGCAGCTGGTGTTACTTAAGGAGGCATTAGCCCACTGCTCCACCAAGGCTCTTCTTTATGTCTTCTCGGGCCTCTCTCGTTCGTGCTTCCTTTGCTTCCTTGGTCCCAGCTTCCTTCCTGTCTCTCCTCGGCTTTTCCAAGGCCAGGGAGGGAGGGAGGGAGGGAGGGAGAAGGCGGAGAGAACCGCGCTGAGGTTCGTTACCTTTCTCCAACTTAACGCCAGCCAGAGAGGAGAGAACGACAACTCCCATCATTCTCAGCCTGATTGATGGCTAGCCTCTTGATGGGAGTTATTGCCCAACACCTCTGGAAAGCCATTAGGTAAGGGATGTTCACAATTTGTGGCTCTTAGCTTTCAACGACAACCTGTTTTTTGTTTGTTTTTTTTGCTTATCTGAGCGCGGGCGAGAAACCTAACTGACCTCAACAGAGGAATACAATCCACCCTGGCTTAAAAGACTTCTCAGGAGTAAACCCACTGAGTACTATTGTCTTTCCCGGTGGTGGTGGTGGTAAATAATGGACCTGCGGCTCTCCTCTCAGCAAGGCATTGAGCGCTATATCTCCTGCCCTCTTTCCTCTTTCGGGAAATTCGCCCGTGCAAGTCCAATTCTGCATACGTTCACAGCCGAAAAGCAAATAGCTCAAGATTTGCAAAAAAAAAAAAGGGCGAAAAGCGAGGATAGCTGCTTGCCATTCGGCAGTGTCTCTCTCTCTCTCTCTCTCTCTGTGTGTCTGTGTGTGTAAGTCCATCTGCACAGGCTCGGGACAAGTGGGACGCGACGAGGCAATTCAGTCTCCCGCGAAGGGGTGGGTGTGGCAGAAACTGGCTTGCCTCGCTTCCGTAAACTGCCCTAACAAACACCAGCTCCAAATTAATCGGATTTGTTGTTGTTTTTTTCCTTGCGTATGGGTGCAGAAACCGGCGGAGGGCGCTGCGCGTCCCGTCCCCCCCCCTCTCTCCCCCCCCCCCGAGAACGCGAGGGACGCTGACATCCGAAGTTGTCGGAGGGATCCTGCATCCGCTCCCGGGCGTATTTATTTATTTATTTATTTATTTATTTATTTATTTATTTATTTATTTATTTATTTATTTATTTATTTATTTATTTATTTATTTATTTATTATTTTTAATTAAATTTTTATACCGCCCTATTCCCGAAGGACTCAGGGCGGTTTACAGGGCAACATAAAATATGATATAAAAATAGTATAAATTAAAATAGATTAAATTACATAATTATTAACAGTATTTAAGAGGTCTCTTGATTACGATTGTTTTATTGCACTTTTTTTTTTTAAAAAAATCAATATATTAAAATACATAAAAACAGAACAAGAGATTTCTTCAGCAGAAAGGAAGCTGGACGAGCTGCAGGGGTGTGTGTGTGTGTGTGTGGGGGGGGAGAGTGGAAGGAAAACCGCCCCCCTTCTTCCTGCGTCCCGACCCCCAATTTGTCGGCAGGGAGACCAAGTGGCGCTTTTTCTCAGCATGAGCCGCAAAAGAAGGCAAATGCATTTCCCCTGGGCGTTGCTCGAAAGCAGCCCTGCACGTCCCGTTTACGGTGCCAGAAACCTGCCTTGGTTTAAGGCAGGGGTAGGCAACCTCGGCTCTTTTATGACTCGTGGACTTCAACTCCCAGAATTCCTGAGCCAGCATAGCTGGCTCAGGAATTCTGGGAGTTGAAGTCCACGAGTCATAAAAGAGCCGAGGTTGCCTACCCCTGGTTTAAGGTAACCCCGGGTAAGTGGGGCGTGCGGGCGCCGGTCTGCTGGCTTCGGGTCTTGAGCCGACAACTTTTCTGATTATTATTTTTTTCTCTTTAGGGTTCAGAGCGCCCCCTGACGGAGCGGGTTGCAATCACGTCGTTTTTGAACACCCGGCTTTCTCCCACTCCGGTTGGGTGCCGTTTAGGAGAAGGCAAGCCGACAAGCCACTCACTGACTTGCAAAACCAAAATCCCTTTCTGCCCAAATGGCCCCCAAATACCAGAAAGATGAATAGGGAAGATAGGGAAGGGGGCTGGGGGGTTTGTTTTCTGCTCAGTGGTAAAGGGGATGGTGGTGACGAGGAGGAGGAGGAGGAGGAGGAGGAGGAGGAGGAGGAGGAGGAGGAGGAGGAGGAGGAGGAGGATGTGCCTTGCACACTTCTGAGTTTCAAGGAGGCTTCTGGGGCACGGTGATCTGCATGGTAGAGCTGGTGGCGGCGTCAGTGATGTCACTTCGCACACATCAAGCTGTCACTGTACAATTGATGCCCTTTATGTCGTCAGGCTTCCACCGGATGCCTGTATCTAAAGGCCCAGCCTAGTGAAGTCATGTTTTAGATCAAGCAAATCAAACTTATCTCTAGAGACATTTCTATTATTCTAGCAGAAATTGAGACTTTTTCTACGCTAGGAATTGATAACATATTCCACCCATTGCTGGCGCAGCATAAAGCCCATCTATTAGTGATCTATGAGCACAGAAGTAGTTGAGTGATATTATAGGTCCCTAGTATGCAAAAGTCTGGTGTTTAACTTGGCAAATTGTGCTAGTCATGAGAGTTCTTTATAGAATAGAACGGGAAGATTCCTTGGAGGTCTTCTAGTCCAGCCCCCCGCCCCCCCTGCTTAAGCAGGACAACCTATACCATCTCAGACAAGTGTCTGGCTAGCTTCTTCTTAAAAATCTCCAGCGATGGAGCGCCCAAGATTTCTGGAGGGAAGCTGTTCCACTGGTTAATTGTCCACGCTGTCAGGAAGTTTCACCTTAATTCCAGGTTGCTTCTCTCTTTGGCCAGTTTCCAACCATTGTTTCTTGTCCTGCCCTCTGGTGCTTTGGTGAATAATGTGACCCCACCCCCCTCTTCTTTGTGGCAGCCCCTCACCATGAGCCTTGGTGGAGCAGTGGGCTAATGCCTCCTTAAGTAACAACAGCTGCCTGCAATTAGTGCAGGTTCGAGTCCCACCAGGCTCAAGGTTGACTCAGCCTTCCATCCTTCCGAGGTAGGTAAAATGAGGACCCAGATTGTTGGGGGCAATTAAGCTGACTTTGTAATAATGCCGCTTGGGGTGTGTGTGAAAGCCCTAATAAGCAGGCATATACATAGAATGAAGGCTACTGCTAAGCTTGTAAGCCGCCCTGAGTCTTCGGAGAAGGGCAGGATATAAATGGAATTAAAATAAAAAATAAAATAAAAATAAATAAATACTGGAATACTGCTATCATGTCTCCCCTATTTCTTCTTTTCTTTAGACTAGCCAAACCCAAGTCCTGCAGCCGTTCTTTGTATATTTTAGTCTCCAGGCCTTCGACCATGTTAATTGCTCTTGTCTGAATTTTTTTTTCAAACTCTCAACATCTTTTTTATGATATGGTGACCAAAATTGCACGTGTGGTCTTACTAGGGTTTTATAAAGCAGTACTTTGCGTGATCTTGATTCTATGCCTCTGTTTATACAACCCAGGATTGTATTAGCTTTTTTGGTGGCGGTGCACACTGCTAGCTCATGGTCAAGTGATCATCCACGAAGAAGCAAAGCCCCATCTGCGGGATGCAGGCAGCACACAAAACCATGCCCCCTCCAGTCCATGGAAAAACCTCTCTCCACATAACTGGTCCCTGGTGCCGAAAAGGTTAGGGACCTCTGCACTAGGACTCCAAGGTCCCTCTCATGGTTACTGTTTTCAAGCCAGGATTCACCCAGTCTGTACTTGTTCCTTTGATTTTTCCTGCCTAAATGTAAAACTTTGCTTTTCCCCACATTGAAACTCATTTTGTTGGATAGGGCCCATTGTTCAAGTTTGTCAAGTGGATTGATTATATCCAGAACAAATATGGGACTAAAAAGTTTCATTTAGCATTTGAATAAGTTTTCTTTTCTTTTCTTTTTTCTTTTTATATGTAATATTAGTATTGCTTGTAGTCATTTCATATGAGCTAGAGTGCGATAGAATTAATAGTTTATTGTTGTTAGCATATGGATGTTTATGATTGTTTTTTGTTTTTATACCTTGTACTTAGCTCTGGGAAGTGGGGGGGGGAGGGGGGAATGGGGGGGAGGGATAGGGAGGGTTAGGTAGGGGTGGGTGGAGGGAGGGGGGATTGTTAAAGATAAAATGTACTGTAAAACTTTTCAATAAAAAAAAAGATCTTTTTGGATCCTGGGTTTGTCTTCTTGGGTGTTGGCTACTCCTGCCAGTTTGGTGTCATCTGCAAATTTGATGAGTTCCCCTTCAATTCTCTCATCTAAGTCATTGATGAAGATATTGAAGAGTACTGGGCCTAAGATGGAGCCTTGTGGTACCCCACTGCTTACTTCTCTCCATGTGGATGGAGTGCCGTTGAGGACTACTCGTTGAGTATGGTTTGCCAGCCAGCTACAGATCCATCTGGTGGTGATGTTGTCTGTGGGTTTGTGGTGCTGGTTTTAACTCAGTATGCTATGTGAACGTGGTCATCCTCAAACAATGACTAACGACTTAGCACTAGTCTAAGCCCAACAATTGTGACTTAATGCGATCAGTGATCTCAGCTGATCGGTTATAATCAGAAGTCTCACTGGATTAGAGCAAAGGGTCTCCAAAACAGGATACGAGGGCAACTGCAGTAGAAATCATGCACCAATGATGCAAATTTACAAATACCGTTGTCCTCCTGCTGACGCCTATTTGTACCTCTCTGCTTTTATTCCTATAAATTGGTGTTGAGAGGCTACAAAATCTGATTTCAGACATAAATTGGCAAATAACTTCACTATCCATCAAATTCTGTGATTTCTTATTCAGTTCATCCTGATCGATTTCCCCCCCCTGCCCCATGGTTAAAAACATACAGGTAGTCCTCGACTTACAGCAGTCCGTTTAGTGACTGTTCAAGGTTCCATCAGCACTGAAAAAAGTGACTTGTGACCATTTTTCGCACTTATCCCCCTCGCAGCATCCCCGGGATCACACGATCAAAATTCAGGCGCTTAGAAACTGGTTCACACTTATGATGGTGGCAGTGTCCCGGGGTCATGTGATTCCCCTTTTGCCACCTCTTGACAATCAAAGTCAATGGGGAAGCCAGACTTGCTTAACAACTGTGTGACTGACTTAACAACTGCAATGATTTGCTTAACAGCTGCAGCAAGAAAGGTCATAAAATGGAGCAAAGCTCACTTAACAAATGTCTCATTTAGTAACATACATTTTGGGCTCAATTGTGGTCCTATGTTGAGGACTACCTGTACAGTCTTTGAACCCCAATGGCTGTGGATAAATCTCCACAGATGAGGATTACTACTAGTCCACTGTCTTTGCTGAATCTTCATCGTACAGTGCGTTCTTTTTGAACACCAGAAATCCAGGTGGTGATTTTTCAACCCTCCATTCCCCAACAGGACGATGTCGCAATGAAGAATACACTGCTTTCTGCCACTATTCATTTGAGAGATTTGGGAGGAGCAGGCTGGCAGTCCGAATGTGATTGCAATTGCCAGGCACTTCACCTTAATGAAAATTGTGCAAGCAGTTTTGATAAGTTACAAATTGCCTCTTCTATTTCAATCCCAAGGCATGCCAAGCCAACACCCACAGAACAGACACTGAGGTCACCTCCTCATTTATGACCAGCTAAATCTTCTAAGAAGAGATGACTGGGAGGCAGGATGGGGACAGACCAAAGCGGAGCTGTGGGAAGAAAAAAGAAAGAAAGAAAAAAAGAAAAGAAAGGAAAAGACCTATCTTCTAAATATGTAAAACCGAGATGCAATCTCTAACTCATTTACTTTGGGAGTAAGCCCCACTGAATTCAGTTCAGTTTATTTCCTGTGGCACCAGCTTGCATGGAATGGCAAAGGATTATTTTGAAACACATAAACAGTGGGATTCCAAGGTGTAGTCTCTTGCAGTTGTAGGGACAGCTTAAGCTAAGAAACTGGCCCATTCAGAATAGACCTAATTGGTGATAATTACTAGGGTGGTTAGTGATCTTCCCTTATCTGTAGTTTTTGTGTTTCACCAAATATATTATTTGCACTTCATGGCTATTTAAGGCCTACTGTTTACACTTTTAAAAACGGATAAACAGCCCTTTGAAAAGAAAGAAAAAGTTGATCACTACAACTTGGGGGGGGGGGACTTGTCCGGGACTACCACGTATAACTGGAATGGGCAACTTTTGGGTGGCTCAGACTACTAAATATTTTTGAAGCCGCAAGGACTACAATACATGGGGACAATGCAGTATATACATATATGATCAGCATTCCCCCCTCCCTCTTTGTTTTGTTAAAGGAGGTTTTTTTTAAAAAAAATGTATGTTGCAGGTATTCTTGGAGTCCCCAGGGGTAAAAATTCTTGACTCAAGGAAACCATTTTTTAAAACCTGTTTTTGACTCCACACTTTCATGAGCTTGTTAGGCTGTGGGATCAGAGTTTGGCCACCTTTGATTTTAACTGAATCTTTTCAAAGTATACTTCGCAGAGAAGCATGTTCACTCACCTGCTTTTTTGTTTCTTTAAAGGAATATTTGAAAACCACTACTACCTCCATTTGTCTCCTTAAATTAGCTTCTTATATAAGATAGATGGTTAAGAATGGCAATAAGAGTTTGAAGTAGTACATTTGTCCCTATCAATAAAACTTCAGATTGCTGGTAGATTATCATGTGGTTGATGGCCTGTCTATGAAAACTGGTTTCTCCCATCTACTGAAAATTACATTTCTGTGAAACAATTTCATTCTAAATATCCTCGCACAGCAATATTATATTTTTTTAAAATTCATTTTTGACACAGAGAATTAAAACAGGCAACCCCCTTTCTACAGTAAGAAAGTGCTAAATGAGAAAACTGTGAATTGTCATAATGGAAGGAACTGAAGAGGATCTGCTGCAAAGTAAGCGGTATGAGGTTCATGAAACTCACCTTTTGAAGGATATAGATTAAGAACCATATTGCAAAGAAAGTTAAGAAGAACAATATCACCTTATTTAAACATATTTGGACTAGGAAGCCGACTAGCAATAGCACTTAGACTTGTATACCACTTCACAATGCTTTACAGCCCTCTCTAAGCAGTTTACAGAGTCAGCATATATCGCCCCCAACAATCTGGGTCCTCATTTTACTGACCTCAGAAGGGTGGAAGGCTGAGTCAACCTTGAGCCGATCAGGATCGAAGGAATCAAACTCCTGGCAGTGAGCAGACTTAGCCTGCAATATTGCATTCTAACCACTGTGCCACCATGGCTCATAGGCCAAGCTAGGTAGGCCATTGGACTATTAAATGATGGGTGTTGAAGAGGTGCTAGAACAGGGGTGTCAAACTGCTGGCCCGCAGGCCGGATGCATCATCCGGAAACCATGCCCACCCCATTGCCGGCAATGGCAAAACCGTCCCAATACGTTGCGCAACGTCATGTGAGGTTTATTTATTTTATTTATTTTAATTCCATTTATATCCCGCCCTTCTCCGAAGACTCAGGGCGGCTTACAAACTTAGCAGTAGCCTTCATTCTATGTATAAGCCTGCTTATTAGGGCTTTCACACCTCCCCCAAGCGGCATTATTACAAAGTCAGCTTAATTGCCCCCAACAATCTGGGTCCTTATAGCTTGTCTCTTGTAACAGTCCAACTGATTCCCCTCCAAAACAGGCAAGATTCCCCTTCAAAACAGGCAAGGTTGCGAGTTTGACATGTCTGTGCTAGAATTTATACTCTTGAGAATTTTGTACATAGCGAAAGAAACAAATGGAACATTGAATCAAGCTTCTCACTGGAGGCATAAATGACCAAGCTCAAATTATCCTACTTTGAACACATTATGCAAGGTTTACCTCTCTGAAAATGCCTCTAATCCCGGGATAGTTGGAAGGAAAGGGAAGACAACAACCATCCGCAAAGTGGGTGGACTTTGATGATGGTTTATGATTGGAAAACCTGAAGGGCCAAGTTAGGGATAGACTGTCATGGGGAAAATTTATGTGCTTGCTAAGAGTAGATACTATTTTGATGGCATATAATAAATCAATCAAGAGGAAGATAAAGAAATGGCAAAGAAATTGCATGCATTATTTCACTCCTGGGATATAGGATAGGTGCACTTGCCTGTTTTGGAGGGGAATCAGTTGGACTGTTACAAGAGACAAGCTATAAGCTTCAGTGACATTTTAAAACAAATAAATCCTAAGTCCATCCGCCATCCATTTGGGGGCTTCCTTAAAAACTAAAATGTGAAATTGCTTATAAAAATATACAACTTCTCTTTAAGATCAGCAGCTACTCCTGAGGGCTAATGCCTCCTTAAGTAACACCAGCTGCCTGCAATTAGTGCAGGTTCGAGTCCCACCAGGCTCAAGGTTGACTCAGCCTTCCATCCTTCCGAGGTAGGTAAAATGAGGACCCAGATTGTTGGGGCCAATTAAGCTGACTTTGTAATAATGCCGCTTTGGGGTGTGTGTGTGAAAGCCCTAATAAGCAGGCATATACATAGAATGAAGGCTACTGCTAAGCTTGTAAGCCGCCCTGAGTCTTCGGAGAAGGGCGGGATATAAATGGAATTTAAAAAAAAAAAGTAATTCCAGTTTTAAAAAAGGGATTGAAGGAGGATATAATGAAGATATAGGCCAACTAACATTTGTTCTAGGTAAGTGTGTAATAGTATGGTAAAAGTATATTACCGTAATTTTAAAAAAGAAAATAACCAAACATTTGCTGACTTTGCTGAGAAATAACCAATACAGCATTTGCCACAATAAGTTTTGTCTTCCAACTTATACATTTTTTGAGAGGACAACAAGGATGTACATTATTTGACATTAACTATTGTTTTCCTGAACTTTCAAAAATCCTTTGATGAAGCTCTTGGCTGAAATATTTTTATATGCTTTAGTAAATAGCAGTGATACAAAAAAGAAGTATCTAATTCATCTTTCAAATATACAGCCACTGATAAATCATACAGCAAAAGTTAGCAATGAACACAAACAGCCTGTATATAGTATAAAATAAACATGAGGGAAATTGGGATAAGAGGACAGCATTGAAGATAAAAGAACAGAAAACTGATTACAAAACATGACATTGAAAAAGGGAATAAAATTACATGTTTAGAGAGTGCTACCAAATGGGGCTCTCCATGGTTGGAATCAGAATTTTTTAAAAAACTTGCTTCTACATAATTTGATGTTATAGGGCAGGTGTTATGTATCCAGGTGCAGGCATCTGCATAGCAACAGCCACTGGGGGCGTGGCCTGGACGGTTTTGGCGGGAAACCTAGTTTCGGCGGGAAACCTAGGGCCAACCCCATTGGCTGGCCGCCTGCCTGGCTAGATATATAAGGAGGCCAGGTAGCCCTTGTTCTCCAGTACGCACCCCCCCCACAATAAAGAGCTGAACATGTACTCCGGCTGGCGTCTCTTCCTTGCGTCAGACCCACTACTTTATAGCAGGGGTCTTCAGACTTGGCCCTTTTATGACTTGTCGACTTCAACTCCCAGAATTCCTCAGCCAGGCACGTTGGCTGAGGAATTCTGGGAGTTGAAGTCCACAAGTCCTAAAAGAGCCAAGTCTGAAGACCCCTGCTGTAGGGCAATAGCGAGAGGCTGAAATTTGCTGATGATATAAAAATCTGGGGATAGAAAAATCCAAAGGGGATTGATTGCACTGCTGTTGTTGGAGGCAGAAGGGTAGGAACTGCAAGAGAAACACAGCAGACGTCTATTGCGAGGTAACTGAAGTAACTTCACCCTATGGCACAATTCAGGAGGTATTCCAATAACAAGAGCAGGAAAGAACCGAACACATAACCAAAAGTGCTATTAAGAGCCACTAAATCACCTGAAGGTATCTCAATTAAGCAGATTGCAATCTTCACCCTGCTGCAGCAATTGCTATTAAGGATCCTGGGCACTTTGACTGAGCTGTTCTAATTAGACAGATTGCCTGATAAGGCACGTTTGAATCAATCAAGCAAGCTGAGCCCGTCTTTTCTCTGGCTTCCACTTGCTGCCAGCCATTGTCTCTGTGTTTTTGCATGTTCTGTATTTTACCCTGTGGGGTTGCAGTGCATTTACTTGGGCCTTTGTTTCTGCAGAGAGGTGGAAAGGGACCTTCACTCCTGTCTTGGTGAGGACTTCCAGGTGCACAGAGGCAAGAATAGCACCATCTGGTTCAAGAAACCATGTTGCTGGCCAATGGCCTTTTGAATATAAATCACCATCTCATCAAACAGCTACTGGAGCCCTTCTTTTGCATTGGAAGATTTCACGTCTTGCATTAGCTGGTGATCTCATACTATTCCTCTGAATTAAAAACAATACTGTTTTTTTAAAAGCCCTTTCCCCATTTTCAGTGGAAAAAGAAAAGAAATATCTGCTGAAATGTTGTAGGTCGTAGATTTTCTGTTGTTGTTGTTAGCTGCGAAGTCGTGTCCGACCCATGGCGACCCCATGGACAATGTTCCTCCAGGCCTTCCTGTCCTCTACCATCTTCTGGAGTCCATTTAAGCTCACGCCTACTGCTTCAGTGACTCCATCCAGCCACCTCATTCTCTGTCGTCCCTTTCTTCTCTTGCCCTCAATCTTTCCCAGCATTAGGCTCTTCTCCAGTGAGTCCTTCCTTCTCATCAGGTGGCCAAAGTATTTGAGTTTTAGCTTCAGGATCTGGCCTTCTAAAGAGCAGTCGGGGTTGATCTCCTCTAGGACTGACTGGTTTGATTGCCTTGCAGTCCAGGGGACTCCCAGGAGTCTTCTCCAGCACCAGAGTTCAAAGGCCTCAGTTCTTTGGTGCTCAGCCTTTCTTATGGTCCATAGATTTTCTATCTATGGCTTAAAGTGCTTGTAGACTGTAGACTAAAGTCTAGAAATGTATGATGAGTCTTTCAATTTCCAATTAATTACCAGTGGATCCCCCTCATATTCTTTCACCATTGACCATTCTCATTAGGACTTGTGGGAATCATGATATTTAAAAATAGCTGCAGCATCATCCCTGTTTCACACAAAGTCTTTCTCTGTTATGCACATTTTAAGATAAAATATTTCAAAATGTAGCCTAGAAACAGTATGTCTCTAAGAATTTGTTCTGGAATATATCTATTCTTTGAAATACCATTTTTAGAATAAGTAAACCGAGTGAGGATTGCAGTCTTGCAGGACCAATACCGAAAACAGCGATAACATTTCCATTGGAATGACAAAGCCTGGATTCTTTTTCCTTGATCTTATTCATAATTTTCATTTTTTTAAAAGTGGTACAGCATTTTGATAAACTAGCATAGCGTCACCAAAACCAAACTTTGAGATAATTTTGTTCCAGATTTGGTCCTGATTGAAGTTAAGAATTTCAGTTGGACTCTCTTTGCTATTACAACATCGATTGTAAGTATCCATATTCAGTCTCTTCCATCAGCTCAATCTAGTTATAAAACTGATCCCCAGCCTAGCACTCATTAAATCCAGCTACTACTTTAAGGCCCGTGAGATTTAACGGACTCCAGAAGACGGTAGAGGACAGGAAGGCCTGGAGGAACGTTGTCCATGGGGTCACGATGGGTCGGACACGACTTCGCAACTAAGAACAACAACAAACTTTAAGGCCAGTTTTTGCAGGAAGGTCTACACTGGAAAGTTGCACGGCAGCCAGGTAAACATTGCAGTTTCAAAGCATATGGATTTATGTACAGACTACTGAAAAGTAAGTCCTCTGGATGCTGATAATTCTTATTTCCAGACCAGGGTGCAAGATTTAAGGAAGGAAGGACATCTATATGGAGAGAACCTATTTCTCAGGGGAATAACATTTGACCTCTAGGTACAATTCAGCATTCTTGCGCTTCTCCACCTAAACTGTGAATGGATGTTGGCAAAGCAGAGCTTACTATGCAACTTCATCGGATTCAGTATTTTTTTTTGTATTGTCCCTGAAGTCCCTCCATCATTTGCCACCACTTTTAATTTCTAATGTGTGGGAGAAGGTTCTGCCCAATATATGGTGAGTAATCACATTGAACTAACTGAATTTAACACCATAACTGCATGAGACTCACTTTGCATTCTATTAAATCAAAATTAGTTTGTTCTATCGTCTGCACTCCATTCTCTCCCAGTGGGAGTGAGGTCACGAAGCACATTACTTGAATGCCTCAGGCAACCATAGCCTAAACACAGGTCCAATGTCCTGTGCCGGATGGGTCTTGGAGTCTCATTGATGTTCTTGGTCTTCAACTTCCATCAGCAAAGCTAGGTTGCCTAACAACCAGAGATAGAGGAGCTAAAAACAAGATCTGAGACACTTGCATCCATTGCAAGTCACAATTATATTAATATGATGCTATGTGCTAGGGACGCGGTGGCTCAGTGGGTTGGGACGCTGAGCTTGTCGATCAGAAGGTCGGCAGTTTGGCGGGTCGAATCCCGAGTGCCGCGTAACAGAGTGAGCGCCTGTTACTCGTCCCAGCTTCTGCCAACCTAGCAGTTCGAAAGCACGTAAAAATGCAAGTAGAAAAATAGGGACCACTACGGTGGGAAGGTAACAGCGTTCTGTGCGCCTTTGGCGTCTAGTCATGCCGGCCACATGACCACGGAAACGTCCTCGGACAAGCGCTGGCTCTTCGGCTTTGAAACGGAGATGAGCACCGGCCCCTAGAGTCGGAAACGACTAGCACGCATGTGCGGGAGAACCTTTACCTTTACCTTATGTGCATTCCTACATAATCATGCGGTTCATGGAATCATGTGTTTGTGTCAACATATCTGCCCCATGTACATACGTAATTTGCACGATGAGAAGATGATGCGGGTGTTGTCACCTGCCCCCTCTTACTGACCATTCGCAGGTGCCACCAATCTTAAAGGTACCCATGCTGTTGGAGTTAACTCTAACAAACCTCTTGCAAAAGACTCCTTACTGACTCTCCTGGAGGTTGAACTGTCCATCAGACACAAATACCTTTCTCTCCCTTTTTATTTTTATCAGGCATATTTAGTGGAGTCTTGTAAATACTGTTGAGAAGTGACTCTTTTGGCCCAGAGAAGCACGTAGCTGTATAAATTGAAACATGATGCTGATAATCAAGGCTTGGAGAATGTGTTTAGTCTACTCTTGGATGGATAACGAGAATGTGTTTCAGTGAATACTTTTACAGGCAATGATTGTTAATGTGTTAGGAGAAGTTTTCAACCTAAACTCTTTGATAGCTACAGAAATGTATTTGAATCACATGAAGAAAAGAGGAATGAATAGCTTCCTGCAACTGCTAATAGATTTTTTTTTGTTTTCAAAAACCCAGTCATTCCACAATGACATAGATCAGATAGGCAAATGTGGTTTTTATTTTTTTGAGAAATAGCTAACGGAAAGGCCTTTCCCCGCTATGCCATAGAAGGCAAAATGAACCTGGGATGTTTTAGTTTTAGAACATTGTCAGATAAAGGAGTGGACAAATTCTTGGTGAACTGCCATTGGTCATCCAAGGAAGTTACAACATGGAAACAAGCCACAAGGAACAAATTGAAACTTGGTAGCTTTTTGCATTTTTTCCCCCCACAGAGGTATTTTCGTTTATCAGACACGAGTAATAAATATTAAAGGTAAAAATAACAAAGTGAACTTTGGCATCCTTTTTGTTTAAGATGAAAAGAATGCTATGACAAGGATTACTAGATCCTGGAATGCCTACGTCAAAGAGGCAGAGTGGTGTAGCGGTCAACAGTATTAGAGAGGCCCTACAAAGATATCGGCTGAAGTCCCCTCTCCTGTAGTGACCGGATGATTTTGGCAAGATAGTCTCTTTTAACTCAATCTACTTCAGAAGGCTGCTGTTGTGGGGACAAATGGGAAGACGTAGTGCTGTTCACAGGATTTTATACTCCTAAACAAGAGGTGGTATATAAATCTAAGTAGGTCAAGGTTTCCCCTGTCCAGTCATGTCCAACTCTAGGGGCAGTGCTCATCTCTGTTTCTTAGATGAGAGACCCAGCATTGTCTGAAGACATTTCTGAGGTCACGTGGCCAGCACAGAATTCTGTTACCTTCCCCCTGAATTGGTACCTATTTATCTACTTGCATTTGCATGCTTTCAAACTGCTAGATAGGCAAGAGCTGGGGCAAGTAACCGGCGCTCACTCTGTCACATGGTACTTGGGGCTTGAACTGCCAACCTTTTCTAACTACACAGTAAAAAAAGACCCCCTAAATATCAGCTTAGAAATTAATGCTGAGCTGCTGGCCATTTTCTCACCATTAATTATTTGCCTCTCTATCCCATCTATACTATAGCACTCTGCATTTTGATCCTGAATTTCAGCTGTAGGTGATTTAGTGAAAGGTTGCTTTCACATTTTCCTTACCTTCTCCCTCCCTCCAATCCTATAACACTAAATACAGGTATGGATAAATGCATGCATAAATCCAATAGCCTAAATCTAAAGAATCACATCTGACATGATTGATAGCTTAAAAATACTCAGTGGGATTTTTTTTTTGCTTTGAACAGTAGATTTCCCAGCTGGATCTCAAAATGTCATAGTGTTTTTTTAAATTCTACATTATATCATTTTTTAAATGAAAAACCTACGATACAAATAAGTTAGAATAAAGCCAAACCTGCCCCTGCTCAAATTAATGCATTTGGATCTTCTTGCCTTTAGAGTTGGGAGGATACATTTCGCATTATCTGTTCATCTTTCAGAAAGGGAATATCTAATTCTGAAGCTTTTATCAGCAGATCTCAATGAACATATTTTATGAGTTCTGTGCCTTTTGTAGGGTTTGCAACTACTAATATAAATGTTAAATAGAGGAGCTCCAATTGAGGTTGCAAGAGCAGAGACATACTGTATGTTAGATGTCTTTCTGTGCAGGATATAATCTTAGATGGCTATGATGCAAACTAATGGTAACTATGATGTTGGTCCAGAAACTACTTATTATTTTAATAAAAGGAGACATGTTGAAGATGACCTAAGAGAGTAAGAAAAATGATAAATAGTAATTGTATTGGGGCAAATGTTAATGGCTCCGTAGGTGTTTTGCTTCTAGACAAAGTCTACCATCGATATTAAAAACTTAATGAGTTTGTCTGCAAACTTCCCCATGCTTCCTCCTACCTCACTTCTCTTTGTTTGCAATAGTCTTGGCTCTTGGGTTATGTGGCTTCTCATTTCCTCTTGCTCACTCATTTTAGATTGCCTCATTTACCAGTTTATTAACAAGCATCATTACTTTGTGGATACTCTCCAAAAAAAGGCTGCAGCCAGCCATCTTTCTTCGCCCAATCTAAGCAGGGCTTCAGAGAGATGAAAAGACACCAGAGATTTACTTCTTATCAAGAAACTTCTCTAATCCTCTCCCTAATGCTTACCAACTGTTAACTGTCAGAAAAAAAAGGAATCGAACCTTTCAAGATTTGACAATGAACCAGTTTCCTAGAAGAGTGAAAGGGCCGCTTCATTTTTTTTTAATCAAATGCTAAATAGCACAAGGATTGTCTAGCTCCTATTTTTCCACAGAGGATTGAATGAAAAGTCCTACAAGCCCCTTCTTTGGATTTAAAATGATGTGGATTTTTTTTTTAAAAAGTACCTAATGCAGACATGTCAAACACAAGGCCCGGGGGCCGGATCCGGCCCGTGAAGTGGTTTCATGTGGCCCGCAAAGCCATTCTGGAAACAGTGAGGGAACGGCCCCCGCTGCCTTGGCCCTGGCCCAGAGACCCTCCTTCTGCCAGAGACCCTCAGATCTGTCCCACTTCTGCCCAGGCCCCCATAGGCACCCTTGATGCGAACGATGTAGAGCTGGCCACGCCCACCCAGTAGGCCATACACACTCTAGCCACGCCCACCCAGTAGGCCACGCCCACCCTGGCCATACCCACCCGGCCCCCTGAGGGCAACCGCAATGCTGATGCGGCCCTCAGTGAAATTGAGTTTGACACCCCTGACCTAATGTCTAACAAACATGTTCTTAATAAGTAACACAATTATTCTGTGTCCTTCTAGATGTTGTTGAAGGACAATTCAGTGGCATATGAATTCAGGATTCTCCACCTCTAGGTCTGCTGGGGAGCTGTTGGGGTTCAAACAAACATCTGTGGGGAAATGGGTTCCTTACATTTTTTTTTAAAAAAGTAAATCCACAGTAAAAATGGAACCCTTAAATTTATATTATTTAGAGAAATAAGGAAATCCATTGGAACCCGAAGAGGTTGCAGATGCAAAGAGCAGCTTCAATAAATAATAATAATAATAATAATTGAGCACACTAGGAAGGCCTGGGAGGAGAGGTTGGTTGTCTATTTGCACTTTTTATACAGTCCCAGTGGCCCTTGTGATTGGCGTTCTCATTATTTGTGATTTTCGGTATCTGACGGTGATAAGTGGATTCAACCTCTCTACACTTTAGCTTTTTATTTTATGCATGTGCAAAGCAGTGGATGGGTTTGAGTATGTTAAAACACGGGGGGGGGGGTGAAGCAAAAAGTTAGCTCATCTGTGCAATATGTTCCTGTATTTGCACCTCCTTTCCTTGTTTGCTCCTGATATACCTATCTTGCTGGCTCAGCCCAGTTTCAAGGCTTCCTTGTAGTAGCTGCCATCGCATTTGGATCTCAAAGCAAGCAAGTGCTCAGAATGCACTCTGACTATTGTGAACAATCTGCAGGTAGCAATGTTAGCATCCACTGAAACAATCTGACCACATCTGTAAAACAGCTGCATGCAGCAGAGAAGCCAGTGGACCATGAGGTGAAATTTATGGAACAGGCCACTCCGAAGTAGAAGGGCAGCTGCTGCAAGGTTACAATAAAACCAACAGTTTCAATGACTGATGATGGCAAATTAAAACAAGAAGAAGAAAGAAAATCCCTGAGCTCCCTATAAATATAGACCTGGATCACAAGAACTAAGGTTAAAACATGTCTGGCAGCTTGCACTCTTGTCTATCATTTCCACACTTCAGATTCATTGGTGAGGATGCTTAAAAAATTGATTTAACAAATTTCAAAAATTAACATGCAGAGGGCATTCTTTTATGTCTACGACATTATAAAGCCAAAGTTACACTGACCGATTTTAATAAATTGAACATGGGGGTCAGAGCCAGCCCTAGTAGTAAGCAGAGTGAGCAACCCACTTCAAGCAGCACATTGGAGGTGTGACTGAATGGCAACAAAGAGTCATTTGCTTAATTAGTTGCTAAGATAGTATGCTTGCAACAGTGCGGGGAAAAAATCTGCAGATTTTTCAATCTCATGAGACCAGTAAATATAGCTAATTATATGCAGTGAACCTGGTGATGGATGGAAAGATAAAATGTGTTCAGTGATGCCACAAGGACTGGACTCTCATATGCAGATCAAAAAGGCTTGAGGGCTTCCAGACTAAGCACCATGTCCATATACTTGTTTTGTATTTTACTACAATGCATTTTGGGTCCTGTACTACATACATACAGAGGTTAGCTTTTGGTGCTTGCTTGTTACCATAACCAAGAAGGAAACAGAGATTACAGAAGTATGGAGGAGATGCCTTAGTCAGTTCCCCTTCTACTTTGTCAGCGCTGAATCTACGGTCATTTAGGACAGCAAAATATCTTGTGTGAACCCTGATCTTTGACTTGACATGCTTGGTAAGAGAACAGTAAGTGTTGGAGCAAAATAGAGTTGACCTTAGGATGATCACTGGTGGTCATTGCTACAGTATCTGTGGGGGGCCCACTCTAGTGTAAAACCACAGGTAATAAAATTACAAACAAGATTTGTGTTTGTTTATTCATTTGATATCTATAGCCAATGTCAACAAGTGACTCTTGAAATGTTGAGTTTATGGAAAATGCAGGATTTGGGTCTTATCTTCTGAAATATTTGACTTCCCATAGCAATCTTCTGCAGAATATGCTCTCCTCTCTTTCTCCTTCCCTTGACTTGGTCACAGCCAGCAAGATAGGTTTGTATGTCATGACCAAACAAGGAAAGGAGGTATCATTTGTTCAGATTCAAGTTGTTGGTCTATACAAAATCAGGAGGAATCTGGTAACATTTTGAAGGCATGAGTGGCAGCAAACTATATCAGTGATATGGCTGATTAAGGCGGTTCTCTTCCAATGGTTGCTGCCTTGTGTTTCCCTTAATATGGGTCTGGATAATATGTGACCCATGTGAGCTGGATAAACCCTCTGATCTTACCTCCCTGTGTAAGTTGCTAAGACTCTTGTTGTCCAAGGAGCAATGTATGGAGTATTTCTACATTTTCCCCAACTCTTCTGTCTCCAGTCTAAAAGGACTTTTTAACAAAACAAAACAAAACAAAACAACAAAACAAAACAACAAAACAAAACCCTAAAGAAAAAGAAACATTCAGGGAAATTTCCATAGTTTTGAAGAAAACTTGCACTTCCCTTAGTTACAAGGTTATTTTAGAGTGTGTGAACGTCCTGCCTTCTACCGAACAATCATCACTCCAACAGTGAATAACCTGTCTGGCCTCCTCTCAACCCCAAGGGAGAACATCAGGAAACAGAGCGATGACGATGACGAGGTCTACAAGAGGAAAATAAGAAGCTCAACAAAAGAGCTCCATGCCACGATACAACAAGCTGAAACAAATCACTCGAAAGAAATTCTGAGCTAATTCTAAAGTTCCCTGAGAATGAGGCTGAGAATCAGAAAGCTCTTTTTTTCCACCCCCACCCCCCTCCTGCAGGATCTCTTTTCTGTAGGTTAGACTGGGAAGTCGTTAGGTATTCTAAAAGAAGCCGAGGGCAAAATCCTGGAGTGTTGACACCCAAAAATGACATGGATGTGTCCCCGATGTCATCAAGATTCAACATGGAGACATTGCGTTGATGCCAGGACCATGTAAATACAACCATTGACCAAAAAGGACCTTTGCATTTTGAAGAGCCATTTGCATTTCACAATTTCTACCCATCAACCAAATGGGATGAATACATAGTAGCTTCAGTTGAATCAGTGTGGATTGCTTTAGGGCAGGGCTTTTCAACCTTTTCACCCATTGTACCACTTTTAGGATATGGCAATATCCGAGTACCACCAGTCGCCTTGCAAGGTGTCAAAAACTTAATGACACCCCCCAAAAAAGGAAAAAAGTGATAAAGTACAGGTAGTCCTCACAACAGTTTGTTTAGTGACTGTTCGAAGTTACAATGGCACTGAAAAAAGTGCCCCCCAAGCCACAGCTGAGCAAGACACCTGCCCGACCGCCCGGCGGCACTCTTCCTCCTGTCCAAGGTTTTCATTGTTGTGAGCATTTCTGTTGAGGATTGGCAGCGAGGGTGGGGTGGGGTGGGGTGTTTGGTTTTTATTTCCCCCCCCCTCTGCTGGGTGGTTGCAGCAGGTTTTGGTCACTTCAGATGACCCTGGGACACTGTGACCATCATAAATATGAATCAGTTGCCTAGCATCTGAATGTAAATCACAAAATCCTGGAGATGCTGCAACATTTCAGCTGATCGGCACTTCTTCTGGGCTCAGCAGAAGCGCCAGGATCAGTGCCGAGCTCCAGCTGGAGCCTGGCACTGATCCTGGTGCTTCCGCTGAGCCCTGACAGGCCTGCAGCTCCATCCGTCTCTCGCTCAGGCTTGTGCGGTGCTGCCACCAGTTCAGCTCATTACCCTCCCCCGCTACCACTTTTCTAGGATGGTCACGTACCATCTGCCAGGTGCCAATGTACCACAGGTGGTACCCCTATCACTGGTTGAAAAGCCCTGCTTTAGGGAATTAGGGACACAGGGAAGGCTAATTGTGAGCTTTTGTAGTTGGAAAACAGACCAGGGCTGGTGAGAGTTTGATCGATTTTTTAAATTATGAAGGGAGCAGAAGGAAACAAGCCCAGTTTTTTTTCTTCCATGGCTCTTGGATGTTTCAGGGTTTCTCTTCCCCCTAGTTTGGGGAGGAATTACTGCCAAGCATTTTGGAGTCTCTTCTGCTAGTATTTTTTTAAAAACAAAAAACAAATAATGACTGCCAATAGATTGACATTATATCTGATAAAACAAATAGAATAGCTAAGGCTATTCTCAGCATTCTTCCCTTCCCAACTTTATTTAGTAATAGTTAAATAAAAAGAAGTAGGGTCAGTGGGAGAAAGAACTGGCAACCTGATTAATGCATAGCACCGTAGTGCTAACAAGAAAAGATGTGCATGAAATGTATATTTTTAGATATAATTTGGCTCCAGTCCTGTGCAAAACTCAGTTGTATATATTTCCAAGAAAATACACGAATGCTTGGGTTATTAATTTCTTTCCTCTTGTTTTTGTGCATCTTTGCTCTAGGTTACAGCCTGTCAGGTTGGGAAAGACCACACACAAGTCAATGCTGAACTCTTGGCTACTACGTGGACACATATTCCATGCAGTTTTCTTGGCAACAAAATGAGAATAGTATATCACAACCTTCTCCCCAAATGCTTTTTCCACAACTGTCAACACAAACCTAAAACTTGGATTCCTTGATATCCTCTCAGCTTCACTTGG
Source organism: Vipera berus (assembly GCF_964194415.1). Taxonomy (NCBI): domain Eukaryota; kingdom Metazoa; phylum Chordata; class Lepidosauria; order Squamata; family Viperidae; genus Vipera; species Vipera berus. Next base: position 143,382,621 of record NC_138204.1, read on the forward strand.
CTTTCAAGACCAGACAAAGTCTTGAAAGCGTGGTTTTATACAGTTAGTAAGACCAATTTAAGACAGGGATATTCGCTTCTGTGAATGAGTATTGGAATGTATTGTTAAATAGTCCATTTATAGAAATAGCACGTAGACTTTTATACCGCTTCACGGTGCTTTTACAGCCCTCTCTAAGTGGTTTACAGAGTCAGCATATTGCCCCCAACAATCTGGGTCCTGATTTTACCGACCTCAGAAGGATGGAAGGCTGAGTCAACCTTGAGACGGTGAGGACTGAACCCCTGGCAGTCAGCAGAATTAACCTGCAATACTGCAATACTAACAACTGCGCCACCATGGCTCATACGCACATTTTTTTTGCAAGTTTCACTATTTTAATGGGCTTTATTAATAGGAAGCTGCACATGGAGACTTTTTTTAACTTTCATTTATATAGTACGTTAGAACAAATTGAATTATTAAAAGTAAGGGAAAAGAAAAGTATCTGAGGCTACAATCCTTCTGAGAAGTGAACTCATTCCTGAGCACTGTCAGGATTAACACTGGGTGGAGCAGGCATCTTTTCAGACTTTAGCCTGCATCAGAGTGGCCAGATAATGTTGATTTTGAGGGTGGTCATGTTTGGTTTTCAAGGGTTGTGAAATGGACATGCTGACCAATATGTTATTGCATACCTGAATCTGTTGTGGAAGTTCCTGAGATATTGTCCTGGGAGATTTACATTGCTTGCATTAACAACTTCCTGTCCTACTTCTAGTGTTAATTAGAGAGCAAATCAAGGATGATTATCTTATCTCACCAATTATTGCTGTTTTAAGTGAATGGTCACGCGTTGTGCTTCAATTGGATTCACAGGCTGGGTGTACTTTATTTCAATTTATTTTTATGGCTATTGTGCTTCATGTCTCCATATTTGCAGATGTACCTCATCCCATAGTCCAAAACAAAATTGGGCTAAAAATCTCAGCCTCACCAATGAAATTATTAAATGTCAATGATTACTTTCTAAAGACCTTGGCTACCAGACATTAAAATACGTATATAATGGTTGTAGTTGTTATTGTTTTCAATTTACAGTGCATTCAGAAAGTATTCAGACCCCCTTCATTTTTGACAATTTTGTTATGCTGCAGCCTGATTCTATAGTTGTTTAAATTCATTTTTCCCCCTCGTTAATCTACACTCAGAACCCCATAATGACAAAGTGAAAATAGAATTTTAGAAATGTCTGTATATTTATTAAAAAGAAAAAAAACATGCATAGCATTCAATAGGGTTCAAGTCAGGGCTCTAGCTGGGCGACTCTGGGACATTCACAGAGTTGTCACTAAACCACTCCTATGTTGTCTTGACTGTGTGCTTAGATTGTTGTCATGTTGGAAAGTGAACCTTTGGCCGGTGAGGTTCTGAGCACTGTGGAACAGATTTTCATTGAAGATCTATCTAGCCACTCTGCCATAAAGCCCAGATCAGTGGAGGGCTGCAGTGATGCTTGTCCTTTGGGATCTCTTTCCCATCTCCACAGAGGATCTCTGGAGCTCAGTCAGAGTGACCATCGGGTTCTTGATCATCTCTCTTACTAAGGCCCTTCTCTCCCAGATGCTCAGTTTGACTGGGTGACCAGGTCTTTGGTTGTGCCAAACTTCTTCCATTTGAGAATTATGGAGGCCACTGTGCTCTTAGGAACCTTCAGTGCAGCAGAAATTTTATTGTAGCCTTCCCCAGATCTGTGCCTTGCAATAATCCTGTCTCTGAGCTCTACAGGCAGTTCCTTTGACCTCATGGCTTTTGCTCTGCTACACTAAGCATTGCCAGCTGTGAGGCCTTCTATAGAGACATGTGTGCCTTTACAAATCATACAAATATCTGTGCCAATGTGATATTTCATTTTTTTTCTTTTTAATAAATTTACAGACATTTCTAAAGTTCTGTTTTCACTTCGTCATTATGGGATACTGAGTATAGATTAATTAGAAAAACAAATTCAACAATTGTAGAATCAGGATACAGTATAATAAAATTTACGAAAGTGAAGGAGGTCTGATTACTAATAGAATAGAATAGAATAGAATAGAATAGAATAGAATAGAATAGAATAGAATAGAATAGAATAGAATAGAATAGAATAGAACAGGGGTCAGCAACCTGAAACAGTGAAAGAGCCACTTGGAACCGGTTCCCTCACAAAAGGAAAAGCTGGGAGCCGCAAAAAATGTGTGCGCATTTGCGTACATGCGTGCATGCGCAGAACAGGGTTTGACTGAAGAGTGGAGCCAAGGTGAGATATGCACCTACCCTGCATATTTGAATTGATTGGTTGAACTTTTTTAGTCCCACTTTTTTTTTTGACTGCACATGGCAGAGGACTAGGAGCCGCAGGAGTCAGCTGAAAGAGCCGCCGGTTGCAGACCTGTGCCCATGTGCATGGCCCCAGCGCATGCCGCATGCGCAAATGGTGCTGCTAGTGCCACGCCAGTGCGTGTGGCCCTGTTTGCATGGGCACGCACCAATTTGGAAGCTGCTCTCCTTTCCTCTGGTCCGCGAGCCAGGAATGGTCAGAGACCTCTGACCTAAAGTACGCCCAAAGCAGTAGCAACAGGCTCCCGAGATACAGGTAGTCCTCGACTTATGGCCACAATGGAGCCTTAAAATTTCGGTTGTTGAAGTGAGACATTTGTCAAGTGAGTTTTGCCCCGTTTTATGACCTTCCTTGCCACCATGGCTAAGTGAATCGTCACAATTGATAAGTTAGTTACCCGGTTGTTTAAGTGAACCTGGCTTCCCCATTGTGTCTGCTTGTCTGAAGGTCGCCAAAGGGTGATCCTGTGACCCCCGGGGACGCAGCAATGGTCATAAACAGGAACCAGTTGCCAAGAGTAGAATAGAATATAGAATAGAATAGAATTAGAAGAATGGAATGGAATGGAATGGGGTAGGGTAGGGTAGAATAGAATAGAATAGGAGAGTGGAATGGAATGGAATGGAATATAGAATAGAACAGAACAGGGGTGTCAAACTCAATTTCATTGAGGGCCGCATCAGCATTGTGGTTGCCCTCAGGGGGCCAGGTGGATATGGCCAGGGTGGGTGTGGCCTACTGCATGGGTGTGGCTAGAGTGCATATGGCCTACTGGGTGGGCGTGGACAGCTCTACCTCGTTCACATCAAGGGTGCCTATGGGGGCCTGGGCAGGAGTGGGACAGATCTGAGGGTCTCTGGCAGAAGGAGGGTCTCTGGGCCAGGGCCAAGGCAGTGGGGGCCGTTCCCTCACTGTTTCCAGGATGGCTTCGTGGGCCGCATGAAACCACTTCGCGGGCCGGATCCAGCCCCCAGGCCTTGTGTTTGACATGTCTGGAATAGAATATAGAATAGGACTAACAGAGTTGGAAGGGACCTTGGAGGTCTTCTACTCCAACCCCCTGCTCAGGCAGGAAACCATTTCAGACAAATGGTTGTCCAGTCTCTTCTGAAAAACTTCCAGTGTTTTTAGATAAAAGAGAAGCTGTGCAGGCCTGAACATCTTTATCTATGGGGGGAAAGCATGAGTGAGACTGGCCAACTGGCACCAAGAAGAAGCAATCGTCTTCTTTCCATTCTGGATACTGGACATTTTTATTCATTGATTCCTTGAGTTTGTGGATCCTTGGGGCTTGAAGACCACCTCCCCTTCGTTCTCCCAATCTTCACCATGTGGACAACCAAATCTTGTTCCAACACCGCCTACCCCTTTCCCTCAGTGTATGCCATGCTCAACTTTAGCACGGCCGGTCAGCACAACCGTGCCAGCTAGGCATAACGTAGCTACAGTCTAGCCCAGGGGTCAGCAACCTGAAACAGTGAAAGAGCCACTCAGAACTGGTTCCCTCACAAAAGGAAAAACTGGGAGCCGCAAAAAATGTGTGTACATGCGCACATGCGCAGAACAGGGTTTGACTGAAGAGTGGAGCCAAGGCAAGATATGCACTTACCCTGCATATTTGAATTGATTGGTTGAACTTTTTTAGTCCCACTTTTTTTTTGAACTGCACATGGCAGAGGACTGGGAGCCGCAGGAGTCAGCTGAAAGAGCCGCGGGTTGCAGACCTGTGCCCATGTGCATGGCCCTAGCGCATGCCGCGTGCGCAAATGGTGCTGCTAGTGCCACGCCAGTGCGTGTGGCCCTGTTTGCATGGGCACGCACCAGTTTGGAAGCTGCTCTCCTTTCCTCTGGTCCGCGAGCCAGGAATGGTCAGAGACCTCTGACCTAAAGTACGCCCAAAGCAGTAGCATGCGGCTCCGGAGCCGCGGGTTGCAGACCTGTGGAATAGAATAGAATAGAATAGAATAGAATAGAATAGAATAGAATAGAATAGAATAGAATAGAATAGAATAGAATAGAATAGAATAGAATAGAAAGGGACCTTGGAGGTCTTCTAATCCAGCCCCCTGCTCAGGCAGGAGAACTTATACCATTTCAGACAAGTGACTGTCCAGTCTCTTCTTAAAAACTTCCAATGATGGAGCGCCCATGATTTCTGAAGGCAAGCTGTTTCACTGGTTAATTGTTCTCACTGTTAGAACTTTCTCCTTAATTCCAGGTTGCTTCTCTCTTTGGTCAGTTTCCCACCATTGTTTCTTGTCCTACCCTCTGGTGCTTTTGAGAATAGTTTGATGCCCTCTTCTTTGTGTCAGCCCCTCAAATACTGGAATACTGTCAAACGTTATTGCTAATGAGTATCATTTTCTTGCCCACATGTACAATTCTTTGGTCATTCTGGCAAATCTAATTTTATTTTATTTTATTTTATTTTATTTTAATTCCATTTATATCCCGCCCTTCAGGGCAGCTTACAAGCTTAGCAGTAGCCTTCATTCTATGTATATGCCTGCTTGTTAGGGCTTTCACACACACCCCAAGCGGCATTATTACAAAGTCAGCTTATTGCCCCCAACAATCTGGGTCCTCATTTTACCTCCCTCGGAAGGATGGAAGGCTGAGTCAACCTTGAGCCTGGTGGGATGCGAACCTGCACTAATTGCAGGCAGCTGGTGTTACTTAAGGAGGCATTAGCCCACTGCTCCACCAAGGCTCCATACATGGCCTCATGTATCGGAAACATTTTTTCCTCACCTAGTCAGGTTTCACACCTGGGCTTAATAGTAAATCACAGATTTACAAACATTTAAATCAATTCTTGGATACACATAGCAGCAGTTTTCCAGACACAACTTGTTAAGATTAAAAACTACCAGAGACAAGAATGTGGCCTGGAATAAATTGTAGATTGCTTTTGCTGCAGTTATTCTTATGTATCTGTGCTGTGGACTTCAAAAGTTAGGCTTCTTCCTCCTGCCCTTCTGAATTAATGTATATTTGGCAAATCACTTGAGTAGTTCTGGGTTTTCAACTGTGAGGAAACAAGCAAGCAAGCAGGTAGGCAGGCAGGCAGGCAGGCCGGCAGGCCAGCAAGCCAGCAAGCAGGCAAGGAAGCAGGCAAGCTGGCAGCCAGCCAACCAACCAGTTGTGAGCAAATTTAAGAAGGTGTTGCAATTGGTTGTGGGGGGGGGGGAGCTTCAACAGGCAAACCTGGAGCCTTGTCCGATCACATCCCTATTCTAACTGGATAAAAGTGCCATCTGGGGACATCACTTTGATGGTTACAGTAACAACCTCTGTCCAGGTTGTGCCCTTACATTTCTGTGGTAGCTTAAGTCTACCACTGCCCTTTCTGTTTGCTCACTCACCAGTGACGTTATATTTTCTACCCCATGAACTTTCTTCTCTTCCCTACCAATGAATTTGGTAGAGTTTAGCCAGCAATCAAGGCAGCCAAAATGGAAAGGAGCTGAATAAGAATTTGAGTTTTTCAGATTTTAATCGACAACAGCGTCTATAAAAGCAAGAGTACTATGGATCATAAGTAGTCTAGATAGCCTGCTGTTCCAGTGGTGGGGACAAGCAAGAGAAGATATATGTGAAAGAAAAAAAAGATGGAGATTGACAGTGTTATGTATGCAGGCACCTGCATAGCAACAGCCACCAGGGGGCGGTGGCCTGAACAGTTTTGGCGGGAAACCCAGTTTTGGCGGGAAACCTAGGGCCAACCCCATTGGCTGTCCGCTTACCTGGCTAGGTATTTAAGGAGGCCAGGTAACCCTCAGTACGCTACCCCCTTCCAATAAAGAGCTGAACATGTACTCCGGCTGGCATCCCTTCCTTGCATCGGACCCACTACACAATAGACAGGATGGGTGGTTACTATTAGAACTTGCACCCTTTCGCTTCCCTTTTGCCATGGAAGCCTGAAGAGAAGTTTGGAAGAGAAGAATGGAGATGGGGTGAATGGGATGGGGTGTATTAACAGGATGGATCACTACCCTGCTTAAGGAAAGCCTGCAGGAAGTTCTGATGGATTGCACACTGTTATGTATCCAGGTGAAGAGAATACATACACACTTACATAGCAGTCACCACCAGGGGGCGTTGAACTGTAACTGTTTTGGCGGGAACCCAGTTTCGGCGGGAAACAGAGGTTCAAACCGATTGGCCGGCTGCTCACCTGGCCAGGTATAAAAGGAGAGCAGGTAACCCCTATTCCCCCAGTACAGTCATTTCCACCTAATAAAGATCTGCCATGCTGTACTCATCATCTCGGCATCCTTCCTGCTCTCCAGAACCCACAACACAACACACACAAAACTGCTCAATGTAAAAAAATCTTTCAATGATTAGAGAACATTTAATCTTTTCAAAGTGATGTTGTTGTTGATGATGTTCCATAGGGGGTTTCACAAATTCATTTATTATTATGGTTATCAGGGCACCATAAAATCTGAGAACCCCACAGATGTTCTACCCTGGAAACTGTTGGTTCCTGCCTTAGTAGTTTTGGACCTTACATCTGAGCCAGATTTCATCTGGACTCTCCTTGCCATTCTTCCAGAACTTCCAAATCCAGAACCCATCCTTCCAGAAGAGCTCTCAAGGTTGGTTAGAGCAAGTGTGGTGGTGATGGTCTGAAGTGAAGAAAAAGTTCTTCAACTGAGCTCAGAATCTACAAGAAACAATGTCCATAACTCATTGTTTAATTCAAACATGGAGATGGCCTAAGAGGCCAAGACTGCTGCTTTATATATCTACTTGGATTGTTATTTCATTCATGTTTAAAATGTTTTGGCAGCAGCAACTTCCCTGACAGATCTGGCAGACTGGAATAACTTGTATTTTGCCGCAACCAGATTTCTTTCTTTCTTTCTTTTTTTTTAAATACAGCTCATGTTTCTGAGCTTGCTTCATCAGAGTTTTCAAAGCTACAATTCATTCCTGCAGCATTTTTATCCAGATTTTCAGATTCTTATATGGCTTTATTTGTTAGTGCTATGCAAGTATGCTTGAGGCAATTTAGAAACCATAAATCACTGTGTAGTCTAAAAATAATTAAAAGACACAAAAAGAAATTACTAGCAACCTTTCTTGAATAGCAATAAAACCGTGAAGGAAGATAAAAATAGCAGCACCTGATGCCCCCAAACTTATTTTTAAAGCAAAGTGCTACGCATATTTCTCCTGAACATTAATAATGAAGGGTGCTGACATAATATATATTCATGTAGCTGCTCCCTTGGAGATTGCTTTCAGTCTGTTTGACTTAATATGTACACATTAATTACATGCTAATTCCACTGTTTTTAATTGGCGTTGGTAGGAAAGAGCCTTCTAGCCATAGATCTAACCTGACGAGTGTGGGAAATAAACGCCAAAGGCCACCATCCAGAAAGAAAAAGGAGCAAGTTAAATCCTATTAAAATTTTAGTGAAATTTTAGTGTCTGGATAATAGCTTCTCAAGACTTTGTCTTTAACAAAGTGCTCAGTCTGACTCCAAAATTTATGGCATAACAATCGGCAGCAAATAGGGGGTTGAAGAACAGCTTTGCCATTTCATTTCTTCATTCTTCATTTAATCACAGGCGAATTAGCAAAATTATCACATATTAGTTAAATACACTAATGTCAGAAGAATCGATCAGCTGTAACTTGGGCACAGGGATGGTAAGTGACTCCAGCCTAAGAACATTTAGGCTGCTCGCTTCCTGTTCGTGCAAATTGATCTTCCATCCGCTACTCCCGAATGGCTGTTACTTGTCTTGGTGATGGAAAAACCATTGATCAGTGATGTAGAATTGAAGAGTTACTGATCAAGCCCAACACCTCCGTATAGGAAACTATTTTCTGTTCAGCTTTTATTTATTTATTTATTGAAAAGTTTTAAAATACATTTTAGAAACATAAACTCCCTCCCTGCCCCTCCCCCCACTTTCCCTCCCTCCCCCTCCCCCCCCCCCGACTTCCCAGAGCTGAATACAGGGTATTACGTTTTACCAACTTAAGCTAAAATATGCTAACTAACTAAAAAAAAACCACTTTAAATTCTATCGCACTTTAACTCCTCTTAAACATAACTAAATAACTAAATAGTATTAACTAACTAATAATACATCATATAATACTAATACTTATTCATATGCTAAATGAAACTTTTTAGTCCCATATTTATTCTGAATATAATCGATCCATTTTTTCCATGACAAAATATATCTCTGTTGCGATTGTTCTTTCAAATATGCTGAAATCTTTGCCATTTCCGCCAGATTTGAAACTTTTAAAGTCCACTCTTCTATCGTAGGCAGTTTCTCCTTCTTCCAATATTGCGCTACCAAAAGTCTTGCTGCCGTAATTAAATTCAACATCAATTTAGTATCTATAACAGTACAATCTGTAATAATACCCAACAGAAATAACTGTGGAGAAAACCTTATCTTTTTATGAAATATCTTCTGCATATTTGTTCAGCTTTTATTTTTGACCATAACCCAGGGGTCCTCAACCTTGGCAACTTTAAGACTTGTGGACTTCAACTCCACAAGTTGAAGTCCACAAGTCTTAGAGTTGCCAAGGTTGAGGACCCCTGCCATAACCAGCAAGTGGGAACTCCCCACCAACTTCAGCAATCGCTTTAATATTAGCTTCTTTTTACCCTTAGGAAACTTTTATTATTGTTATTATTCATTTAAATTTTCACCCACTCCCACAGATGGTATTCCTGGATGTATTCCTACCATTCATTTGAAATCTCTCTTCTAGTAGCTTGTGATAACCTCCGGAAGTCCCAGCCTCTTTCAAGCAAGAGTCACCTTAGTTATTAAGACTGGGAATGATCTAGAAGACCTGCTTCCATCCAGAAGAGGACTTGGTTATAAATTAACTTTGCTCAGGACAAGTTTCTTCTTTTACATTTTTTTTTTCAGACAGATGGCAATCAGTAGAAGTGACCTGCCTCTGTCTTCTTAAATCTGATGGTCTCCCTAAGAGTGGGGACAGTTGCAAAATATTTGGAGTATGTATCTTAGGAGAAGCTAATTTAGCTCTGCAATCACATGCGGGAAGAGTGGTGGTTGAAGCAATGACTAGTACTTTTGTTCTGACATGTATAGTCACATATTTCCTTATTATCTGCACTATTCTCTAGAGGGAATTACAGAAGGACCATTTTTGGAATAGTCTGGTAGAATTGGCATGGAACTGCAGCTATTCCATTCAAACATCTTTGTGATAAACAGTTGCAACGTAACTCCTCCCTCCCCGGCCTCATAACCCAAAATAAAATATCTCAAACAATGTGCATTCTGTAACTTTTCGTATTTTAATCTCTCTGACTTTTAAAGTTGGTTTTATGGCTTCTCTGCGTTGATAAGAGGCAGGAGTCCAAACCATCTCTATGGTTTTAGTTATTTTGTTTCACCCAAATTTTATAAGGATAGGATAAATATGATCTGGGAATAAAATGTCTGGTACTCCTCCTGAATCTCTTTTAGGCTGCTTATTTGGATTTCCCTTTTTCCTCCTAACCTACTGGAATTTTGTTTTTCTTTTTGCATCTCTTAAAGAAAAAAAGATCAAGGTAATTAGGTAAGCTAAAATAGGATTGCTATCTTTCTCAACCTTTGCAACCACAACAGAATGCCTAATAGACATAGATGAAATGAAATCTGAAATCAACTGTTCCTGTGATTCTTAACACAGTTTGTCCATAATATATGATGAGTTGATCACATGATGAAATAGTACATTAACATCACATTTGGGAAAGAAAATTGTAATTCCACTTACAGAGAGTTCTTGAAGTCAGGCTTCTTTTGGTTCTGATATTTAACTACTGATTTGATAACATAGTATGTTTTCCATAACACCTTCTCTCTCCTTTTTTATATGTACTGTTAATAGCAATAGCACTTAGACATATACCGCTTCACAGTGCTTTACAGCCCTCTCTAAGCAGTTTACAGAGTCAGCATATTGTCCCCCAACAGTCTGGGTTCTCATTTTACCAACCTTGGAAGGATGGAAGGCTGAGTCCACCTTCAGCTAGTCTGGATCGAACTTCTGGCTATGGGCAGAGTCTGCCTGCAATACTGCATTCTAACCACTGCACCACCATGGCTCTTTTTTTTAAACACACGCTGGCCTTATCCACTGATGCTTCATGCTTCAGCTTTGTCTCACAGTTGCATGCAATTCCCAATGCGTAGACCCAGAGCCATACACGATCCCACCAAACCTTGTGGGTGGCCCATGGAGCTCCTCCCAAAATTATTGTTAAATTGTCATTTTCGGTATGATAGAATATTCCCTGCCCACCTATGGAGTGACCTCCCCAATTGTACAAACTGTATTTATTAACTGCCTTTTGCTTTGCCCCTAATTTATTTCCTTGCCTTGATTTTGCCCAGTTTTTGAGAGCAGCCCCCTGCATCCCACTGAATGACCAAAGGCCGCTCTTGGCTTGAGAAATGGATCTCTCTAGTCCAGGGGTAGGCAACTTCGGCTCTTTTATGACTCATGGACCTCAACTCCCAGAATTCCTGAGTCAGCTATGCTGACTCAGTAATTCTGGGAGTTGAAGTCCATGAGTCATAAAAGAGCCAAGGTTGCCTACCCCTGCTCTAGTCAATCGGTTACTTCCAGAAACGTATTGATGGATAGACAGGAAAAAAAATACATTTGTTCAATCAATAAGAGTCTAACCATCCCTTTTGGTCATGTGTGACAGATGTTTTCCATTCCTGAGCAGGGAGGGCAACTCCCTTTCGCTTTGTGCAATAGACATAATTGAAATAATCAGCTACGCCTATCTCCCTTCATCCATCTCCACAATGCGTAATGAGCCCTGGGTGCAGGCTTTCATGCAGTAGACTAACATGGCACCATGTAAAACAGGGAGGAACAGACAGACAGAGCCTCTGGTTGCACACGCTTGACAGACCCAAGGCGTGCAAGGATTATAACCAGCCCAGCTCGGATTCTTCTTCTCTGTAACTGAACACACCGATTTCCATAGGTCCACATGGCAATATGCTCGAAGGCACAGACTGGTATATTTATGTAATGAAATGAATATTACTTTTGTGCAGTTAAGTTGGTTAACTCCCGCCGGCATTTCTTATCCTTCTGATACCAACAGGCATGGAGAAACTATGTCTTTGTTATGGTGTATATTTCAGGTAAAGTGTTACACCTAAATTTTTTAAGTAGGAAAAAATTAGAAGTACCTAGACCCCCTCACTGGATGGGGTAATACAGGAAGGTGTTTGAGTTTTACTGCAAGCCTCTATACAACCCAGGCCTTTCCTTTTTGTGTGAAGAAGCCATGCCCCAAAATTGTAAAACAGAGTGACTAAATACAAAGGTTCCTCTTTATACAAGGGTCTTTCCTGAAGGTTAATGCTATCCACTATACCAGGGGTAGGCAACCTTGTCTCTTTTATGACTCGTGGACTTCAACTCAAGGTTGCCTACCCCTGCACTATACCAATAACATTATATCTCACCCGGTGTCACATTCATGAAATAAATGGCTATATAAATATGAAAAACAAACAATACTGTAGAAACATTGCATTTTCCAATTCTAGTGCTGAGAAATGAAAGTGGGAGGGTGCTGTCAAATATATAGTCTTTTGGCAACTGGGTTGGAAACGGATGCCAAGTTAGGGAGAAGTGGGCCCAAGGGCTCTGCTTAAGTGGCTGCATTCTACAAATGGTGCCAATTTAATTTAATTCATCTTGCAGGGTCAACGCATTTCCCAAGAAGCCATATGACCATATCTATTGAAGCAGAGATAGTTCTGAAATTACTTACAGAACTTGTATTTTTACACAGGTACAGCCAGATGGGGGCCACTGTGGTGCTGCTTGATTTTGGTAACAATCCTAAACTGGCAGATGTGGGGAACCAATTTTGAATTTTCAGTTGTTCTCATGGTGTGTGTGTGTGTGTGTGTGTGTGAGAGAGAGAGAGAGAGAGAGAGAGAGAGAGAGAGAGAGAGAGAGAGAGAGAGAGAGAGAGAGAGAGAGAGAGAGAGAGAGAGAGAGATTTTGGTAAAGATCTCCATTTCTGATAAGTAGGAAGGCCGAGTTATTTGACCCTGCACATTGAAAAAGTCCTAATTTTCTTGGAGATGCCTGTAAATAGTTGTTATGTGCCTTTTTTTTAAAGGAGAATTTAGCTTCTACCACAAATGTAAGTATATGTTTGTGTTTGTATCTATGCATCTGTATCTAGGTTCCAGATACCGCACTGACCTCACAGTTAGAAGCTACATTCCAGCAGCTTTATTTTATATTATTACAGTTGGATATCCAGATCTTTTTTCATGCATGTATATAACTTGCAGCTTGTGCCAAAGGACTGCTCATTATACAAAGCTCCAAAACTGATTAAAATTTGATTTAGTTTAGCTGAAATTTCTCCTGAAGCTTGGAGTAGAGATTTGGAGCACTCTTATCAACCTGGCTAGGAGCTGTTTAACCTTCCTGTGGCATGTGATTTGCTCAAGCTGAGAGATGATCTGTTCTTATGGATTCTTCCGGATCATCTGTCATACAAACAACAGATCTGGTATTTTTTGATGGAGTAATGCCAATACCCAGGAAGGTATTTTCCTAGCAAACATACTCACTTCCTTTCAATAACCTTGGTATATTACCCTGGCATAATCCGTAAATTGACACAGGTATTACTTTTGTTTAGACCAAGTTACGCAAGTGCCTCAGACATCAAATGCTGGATTAGCATAGATGAGCAATATAGGGTAAAATAGGACAGAAATTTATCCAGTTCACATTTGACAGATGAAGAGCAGAGGAGAAAACCAAACCTGACAAATTCATAAAAATGAGAAAAGTAGAAAAAACAGAACGGACATATCAGTGCTAATTTATTACCAGCATGAGACCTCCAGCTTACTCTATTTTATTTTATTTGTTTGCCACCTTTATTATTTTTATAAATATCGAGGTGGCAAACACGCCTAATCTTCCTTCCTCCTGCTATTTTCCCCACAACAACAACCTTGTGAGGTGAATTGGGTTGACAGAGAGTGACTGGCCTAAAGTGGGATTAGACCTCTGGGTCTCTGGTTTCTAGTCTGATGCTTTAACCACTAGACCAAACTGGCTATTGCCTCTACTAATGCATTGCTCCAACACTACTGCAGAAATAAGTTCAATCTGCTTTTTCCATTATAAATTCTACACATGTAACAGGATTGTCACCTTTTCCTTTGTTCCAGTAGCAAACTGGTCATGGACCCTTTAATTGTACTATCAGTCAAGCCAGTGGCTTGGCTCTCAAGAGGAATAATTCAGCTAACTTGCACAAGACAGTGCCTTTTCAATAACCCTTTGTGGGAAAATCCTAGCACAACATCAACTGGAGGATTTAATCTGTATAATGAAGGAGCATATTTTCGAGTTGGAGGATCAGGGAGAACTGGAATCCACCCTTTCCCCCCCTTTCAATTAAAAGAATTAAATCCTCCCTCTTGTTAAATACAACAAATTCACCTTTGGCTTTTGTTTATCTTTTCTTCCTTCTTTTCTACCTCCAGGCTCTCGAAGAGTTGTTCAGCCAGACACAACAATCAACTTTCTTCAAAGAGCGTAGGTGTTTCCTTCAGCTGAAGCCATTTCAGTTGAAGGACTGAAATTTATACCTACTGCATTTGTGTTGTCTCTGCTTCCGGTATCCTAAACCTTGGTCTATTTCTTTTTCTTTCTTAAAATTTCTGTAACTTGAAATTAAAACAATATGGAAAGATTGGGAGGATATACTTTGTCACACCATCATGCCAAATTAAATAACTTCAATTCACATATAAACTGAATAGAGATTAAAGCCAAACTTTGCAGCATTGGCCTAAGACCCACTTAATATCTTTTTTTTTTTAAATTTTAATCCCATTTATATCCCGCCTGTTATGGAATTTGTTGTGCAGAGGTCTCCTTGTGCTACCAAAGAGTTGCACAGACAAGGAAGGGCACTGAGAGCAGTAAAAGTCACACACAGAAATACACTGAGTTCTAAAAGCAAAAAGTATTTTACTTTGAGGTGGTGTAAAAACAAAAATGCACAGTCAAAAAATAAACAGTCCAGGTCATAAACAATAGCAACAGTCCAAGCTACAAAGTCTTCTTACCGGTCCAGAGGTCAATACACAGTTCAGGTTTACAACAGTAGTAAACCAACAGCAGAGCAAAAACAGTAACAGTAGAGATCAGTGAATTCAGAGAGAGAGAGAAGCTACGTTCCTAGCTTCCTCTTATGGCCATGAGAACACTTACACACCCATTGGCCAATTAACAACTTAAAGCCATAGCATTATGGTTAATATATTTTCAACCCAACATTGTAGGCTAACACCATATGCCTAACATTCTCCCCTTTGGGTAGAATAATATATAACTCTTACAATCTTATGCACATTCTTTCACAATTAGCATTGTGTTTCACAGCACTTTGTACCTTCGTAAAATGGTCTGCAATATTTACATCAGATGGACAATACTCTAACTGTATTAATTTATCTTTGACACATTGTCTGACATTTAAATAACGAAGATCAGTATGTTTAGATCTTGTTCTTACTGCAGCACTATTAGCCATCTTTATCGCAGCTTGATTGTCCTCATACACAATAAATGGATCATTTACATTTAAACCCATATCTAACAATAATTGTTTGTACACTAGCAGTTCTGTACATAACACTGATAGACATGAAAATTCAGCCTCCATTGTAGATAAGCTTATGTGTTTTTGTCTAATAGACTTCCATCCAATCAAAGAATCACCCAACATTATAGCCAACCCTGAAGTAGATTTACGAGTGTTTGTATCAGAGGCAAAACTCGCATCTGCATATGCAGTAAGGATTAACTCACGATTTGGCTCTAGATATAACGAGTAGTGAATAGTTTGCTTCAAATACCTTAATACTCGTTTAGCTGATTGCCAGTGTCTAACAGTAGGATTATTGTTGTACCTAGCTAATTGATTTACACAGTAAGAAATATCAGGTCTAGTCCAATTACTCAGATACATAAGACTTCCTATCAAAGATTGGTACATAGTCTTATCAAATACAGGACTCTCAACATTAGTGTCCTTAAAATCCATAGCCATCGGAGTTTTTGCTGGTTTACACATTTCCATATTGTATCTCTTTAATAACTGAGATATTTTACTGGCTTGCGACACCTTAAAACCCCTATTTGTTTTCACAATATCTAACCCCAAATAGTGGCTAATTTCTCCAAGATTTCTAATTGTGAATTTATTTTGCAATCTTGAAATGATAGTTTGTGCTTCTAACTCAGTTTTTGTTATTATTGCAATATCATCTGTGAATAATAAAATAAAAGATAATGCTCCGTTGTGTTCTCTTCTAAACAAACAAGGATCAGCATTACTGGCTACAAAACCTATTGCACTTAACTCATTAACTAAACATGTATTACACTCATAGCCTGATTGTTTCAATCCATAGAGGCTTTTCTTTAATTCCCAACAATCATGGTCTCTAATCATGGCTTGTAACGTTTGCCCACGTCTCTCAACAAAAGCATTATGTTGAGGCCTATATGGGGCTGAACGTTTATGCTCAATACCAGCTGATTGTAACATATCAACAAAACGCTTATTTGTAAATTCAGTACCATTATCAGTAATTATGCACTGAACCTTTCTCTTTGTTTTCCTCTCCACGAACTTCAGCCAGTTTGCAAATTGTTGGAAAGTATCTGCCTTTGACTTAAGCAGATAACAAAAACCATATCTAGAGTAGTGGTCCAATATACTTAAAATATAACATGACCCTCCTAAACTTGGTTTCATGGGTCCAATTAAATCAGCAAACACAACTTCCAAAGGTACAGTTGTTTTGAAGCTGTTTATCCTGTTTGCAGGAGTTGCCTTACTCTTTTCCTGATTACAGGCATTGCAATTCAAATACTTACTACATGGCTTCAGTTTAACTCCCTCTACTAATTCCACTGTTTTACGTAGTGAGTTAAAGTTTACATGCCCTAACCGCCTATGCAATAAATGTATACATTCATCATGTGGCTTCTTGTTCTCACATATCGAGTTAGCTTTAACTGTACTAACTTGGTTACTTGTGAGAACGAATAAACCATTTTTCAAATTAGCAGTTACACAGGTTCCATTCCTCTCAATAGTGCATTGCTCCCCTCTGAATGTTACCACAAACCCAACCTTAACCAATTCCCTTACAGATAACAAGTTGAATCTTAGTTTAGGTATATATAACATAGGTAACTGTTCATCAATGCATGGACAATAGGAATTACCTTCACCAGAGGCCTTCATCTTCCAACCGTTTGCTAGTGAAACATATTGGTTGCTGTTTTTCATATTAACAAATCTCTTTTTCACTTTAGTAATGCATTGTGAAGCCCCACTATCAACAACCCACAATCCATTATTTCTGGATGTTGGTTTACCAGAAATAGCCAAACCAATGCCCTTCTTAGCCTTCCCACTGCTATTTACATTCTGTTTTCTACCCTTTCTACAGAATTTGGCTATATGCCCTCTAGCCCCACAAGAATAACATTTTCTTGACGTTGTAAGCAGTGGTGAATTGCTGCTTCTCTCGTGGCTGTGTCTCTCTCAGCTGGTCTCTGTCACGCCTTCTTCTGGACTCTTCCAGCAGTCTCCCAGTAATGTTAGTCAATGTCAGTTCCTCTCTGGTCAGGACTTCCAAAGAAGAAACATACTCATCATAACTCTCATCCAAAGATGACAGAATAATGTAGACCTGATGCAACTCTGAAAAAATCAGCTCCTTTTCATGAAGCTCTTGAAAAGTTGCCTTCATGTAATTTAAATGGGTCAGCATATCTCCATTCTTCTGCAGACGAGTCCTAAACAGCTTACGTGTAAGGTGTATATGTGCACCCACACTGTCACGAACATAAAGCCTTCGCAAAACATCCCAACACCTAGCAGCAGACTCCTCACCACGAATATGGACAAGCTGCTGGTCATTCAGTGTTAGTCCAATAATGCAAAGAGCTTTCTCATTGCTACGTTTAAAGTTGTCTAACTTCTTTGCATCCTCTTCGTCATCTGGATCCCAAGCAGTAGTATCTGGTGGGTTATTTACAACAGCCCATAGTCCTTCCTTGCGCAAAAGCAAGCAGCATTTCGTGGACCAGGAAACATAGTTTGTCCCATCCAACCGGGTTATCCAGGAGATGCCTGACAACTGTTCTTGTGCCATTTTACACCAAATAGCTAACTCAGCTAGAAAAACTGTGTGTACTAACTCTCAGTACAGGCCTGGGCCCATAACCAGTGTTATGGAATTTGTTGTGCAGAGGTCTCCTTGTGCTACCAAAGAGTTGCACAGACAAGGAAGGGCACTGAGAGCAGTAAAAGTCACACACAGAAATACACTGAGTTCTAAAAGCAAAAAGTATTTTACTTTGAGGTGGTGTAAAAACAAAAATGCACAGTCAAAAAATAAACAGTCCAGGTCATAAACAATAGCAACAGTCCAAGCTACAAAGTCTTCTTACCGGTCCAGAGGTCAATACACAGTTCAGGTTTACAACAGTAGTAAACCAACAGCAGAGCAAAAACAGTAACAGTAGAGATCAGTGAATTCAGAGAGAGAGAGAAGCTACGTTCCTAGCTTCCTCTTATGGCCATGAGAACACTTACACACCCATTGGCCAATTAACAACTTAAAGCCATAGCATTATGGTTAATATATTTTCAACCCAACATTGTAGGCTAACACCATATGCCTAACACCGCCCTTCGCCGAAGACTCAGGGCGGCTTACAATCTAAGCACAAATCAAATGTGCTTAGCAATAGCCCTCTGAAATGGTTTTGGATTCCAGTTAAGTGTAATAATAATGTTAACAACAACAATAACAACAACAACATGATGGCAGTGTTCCAATATCTCAGGAGTTGCCACAAAGAAGAGGGAGTCAAGCTATTCTCCAAAGCATATAGGGTATATAGGGTTTCCTGCCTGAGCAGGGGGTTGGACTAGATGACCTCCAAGGTTCCTTCCAACTTAATGATGATGATGATGTTGGAAGGGACTTTGTACGTCATCTAGTCTAACTCCCTGCTCAGGCAGGAAACCCTATACCATTTCAGACAAATGGCTGTCCAGTCTCTTCTTAAAACCTTCCAGTGTTGGAGCATTCACAGCTTCTGGAGGCAGGTTGTTCCACTCATTAATTGTTCTAACTGTCAGGAAATTTCTCCTTAGTTCCAGGTTGCTTTTCTCTTTGGTTAGTTTACATCCATTGCTTCTTGTCCTGCCTTTGGGCACTTTGGAAAATAGCTTGACTCCCTCTTCCTTGTGGCAACCCCTGAAATATTGGAACACTGCTATCATGTCACCCCTCGTCCTTCTAGACATACCCAATTCCAGCAACCATTCCTTATATGTTTTAGCCTCAGTCCTCTGATCATCTTTCTTGCTCTTCTTTGTACTCTTTCTAGAGTCTTAACATCTTTTTTACATCATGCTGACCAAAACTGATGCAGTATTCCAAGTGTGACCTTACCAAGGCATTGTAAAGTGGTATTAACACTTCACGTGATCTTGATTCTATCCCTCTGTTAATGCAGCCTAGCACTTTTGTTGTTTGTTTGTTTCCTTGGTATGATCAAGCCACAAATAAATTGAGGACACTTATAACATAATTAGGGACGTGATGGCTCAGTGGGTTAGGATGCTAAGCTTGTCAATCAGATGGTTGGCAGTTTGGCGGGTCACGTCCTGAGTGCCACGTAACAGAGTGAGCGCCTGTTACTCATCCCAGCTTCTGCCAACCCAGCAGTTTGAAAGTACGTAAAAATGCAAGTAGAAAAATAGGGACCACTATGGTGGGAAGGTAACAGCGTTCCATGCGCCTTTGGCGTCTAGTCATGCCGGCCACATGACCACAGAGACGTCCTCGGACAAGCGCTGGCTCTTCCGCTTTGAAACGGAGATGAGCACCGGCCCCTAGAGTTGAAAACGACTAGCACGCATGTGCGGGGGAACCTTTACCTTTACCTCTTTATAACATAATTGAATGCAGGTTTAAGCAAAAGAAAGTCCTAATTAAGGATCCTTAATTAAGCATACAGTTTGCAGATTTGTGACCTAAATCTAATTTATTTCTGGGAGAAATTATTACACACATTAAACTGAAAAGCTGGAGCTTAATTGGGTAAGTTTATTGAATCTTTTGAGCTCCTTTTCTGCTCAAAAATTGTCCCCCATCCTCCCAAGTCTCATAAACGCAAAAGTTTCTTGCTTATATGGTATCATTTAAACACACATACATACAAACACACACGCCCACGTGTACTAGACAAACATGCTTCACTTCCTGCCATTTTCTCACTCCCTAAATCCACTGTGGTCCCTGTTCTTAGGCCAACGTGGTTGGGCTTCTTTCATTTCAGTAGTTTTCTTCTGACACTGTTGCCTTTTGGAGTTAAAATATTTTTTAATATCCTGTAATATAACCTTTTACACATATTCTGAAAAATCTCGGGGTCAATAAGTGTGCTGTTCTTTGAAGCAAACTTTGTTATTCTAGTTGAGTTAATATAATCAAGCGTGAATTCAGAGGAATTTGTGGCAGAAGGAAGAAGTGGGTATGATTCAAAGATGAAGACGCATTCCCAGTGCTGGAGTAGATAAGAAGCCTTTAACACCCCCACCCCCACCCCCATCCTCCAGTAAACACAGAGTTGCATTTATGAGCTAATTTGACAAGTGGTAGATTTATGAAGTGCCATTTCAAGGTCATGAAATAAGAGGGTTAGGAAGGGACCTTGGAAGTCTTCTAGTCCAGGGCTTTTCAACCAGTGGTATGGGTACCACCTGTGGTACGTTGTCACCTGGCCGGTGGTACACGACCATCCTAGAAAAGTGGTAGCGGGGGAGGGGAATGAGCTGAACCGATGGCAGCACTGCACAAGCCTGAGCGAGAGATGGCTGGAGCTGCAGGGCTGTCAGGGCTCAGTGGAAGTGCCAGGATCAGTGCTTCTTCAGGGCTGTCAGGGCTCAGCGGAAGCACCAGGATCAGCGCCAGGCTCCAGCTGGAGCTCGGCACTGATCCTGGCGCTTCTGCTGAGCCCAGAAGAAGCACTGATCAGCTGGAATGTTGCAGCATCTCCAGGGTCTTGTGATTTACATTCAGATGCTTGGCAACTGATTCATATTTATGTCGGTCCCAGTGTCCCAGGGTCATGTGAAGTAACCCAAACCTGCTGCAACCACCCAGCAGATGGGGGGGGAATAAAAACCAAATACCCCACTGCACCCCACCCTCGCTGCCAATCCTCAACAGAAATGCTCACAACAATGAAAACCTCGGACAGGAGGAAGAGTGCCGCTGGGCGGGCGGGCAGGTGTCTTGCTCGACTGTGGCTTTGGGGGGCACTTTTTTCAGTGCCATTGTAACTTTGAACAGCCACTAAGCAAACTGATGTAAGTCGAGGACTACCTGTACTTCATCACTTTTTTCCTTTTTTTTTGGTCATCAAGTTTTTGACACCTTACTAGGTGACTGGTGGTACTCGGATGTTGCCCTATCCTAAAAGTGGTACAATGGGTGAAAAGGCTGAAAAGCCCTGTTCTAGTCCAACCCCCTGCTCAAACAGGAGACCCCATACCATTTCAGACAATGGGATGTCCAATCTCTTTTTTTAAAAAAGCCTCCAGTGATGGAACACCCACAACTTCTGGAGGCCAGTCGTCCCACTAACTGTTCTCACTGTCAGGAAATTTCTCCCTAGTTCTAGGCTGGATCTCTCTTTAATGAACTTCCACCTTTTCTTGTCCTGCCCTCAGATGCTTTGGAGACTAAGCCAACCCCACTATTCTCTGTGACAGCCCCTCAAATATTGGAAGACTGCTATCACGTCACCCTCTAGTCCTTCTGTTTGCTAGACTACACATACAGTACCTAGAAGTGACAAGACATTGCTATCTTGTATTTGAAAAATTGGGATGCACTCCCACTGGAGAAAATTCTCCCTTTGCTTCACTTCCCAAGGTCTTGAAAACTTGTCATTGCAATGTATTTATTTATTTGTTTCTTTGTTTTGCTACCTATCTGAACCACAAGGTGACTCATGTAATTTATTGCATGGTTAAGAAAAAAAAATTCAGATGCAAAAATTGCCAATATTCCAACACTGGGATCTTAGAAGGCATTTTTAGCCATGCATCTCTCTCATTTTTAGTGGGATTTATCGCAAAGAAAGGGACAAATGTTCAGAAAGACACATATACAGAAAAATGAAGTGTAGACATCGAAGAAAACTGGCAATATGTTTTCTTCCCTGTCACGTAAGAGGGCAGGAAGGAGGGGTTCATTTATTGGCTTACGTAGTGGGATAGCAAGTGACCATTGACTGAGTGTCTGAAAGTTCTTTGGGTTCATCTATTGATTGGAAAGGACAAGCATTAATAGAACACTGTTCACTGGGAATGTACAGTTGTCAATATGCGGGCTGGGGGATTCTGGGAGTCAAAGTCCACACATCTTAAAAGTTTCCAAATTTGAGAAACACTGCAATATAAGCTTATATTACATAGATATCCTCGCAAATCATCAAATATTGCCCAACTCAGTCTTGGGTGCATTTTAAACTGAATTTCAAAAGTTGAGAAATCGAAAGGCAATTTCTTTTGAAAAATCTTGAGTAAACACCATGAGAAAGGCAGGGCTAGATGAATCAAAAGTTGGAATTAAGATTGCTGGAAGAAATATCAACAACCTAAGATATGCAGATGATACTACTCTAATGGCAGAAAGTGAAGAAGAACTAAAGTGCCTCTTGTTGTGGGTAAAGAAGGAGAGTGCAAAACTTGGGTTGAAACTTAACATTAAGAAAACCAAGATCATGGCATCCGGCCCTCTCAATTCCTGGCAAATAGATGGGGAAGAAATGGAGGTAGTGACAGATTTTATTTTCCTGGACTCCAAGATCACTGCAGATGGGGACTGTAGCCAAGAAATTAAAAGACGCTTGCTCCTGCGGAGGAAAGCCATGGCAAATCTAGATAGCACACTAAAAAGCAGAGACATCACCCTGTCAACAAAAGTGCATATAGTCAAGGCTATGGTCTTCCCAGTTGCAATGTATGGCAGTGAAAGTTGGACCATAAAAAAGGCTGAGTGCCAAAGAATTGAAGCCTTTGAACTATGGTCCTGGAGAAGACTCCTGCGAGTCCCTTGGACTGCAAGGTGATCAAATCGGTCAGTCCTAGAGGAGATCAACCCTGACTGCTCTTTAGAAGGCCAGATCCTGAAGCTAAAACTCAAATACTTTGGCCACCTAATGAGAAGGAAGGACTCACTGGAGAAGAGCCTAATGCTGGGAAAGATTGGGGGCAATAGAAGAAGGGGACGACAGAGAATGAGGTGGCTGGATGGAGTCACTGAAGCAGTAGGTGTGAGCTTAAATGGACTCCAGAAGATGGTAGAGAACAGGAAGGCTTGGAGGAACGTTGTCCATAGGGTCGCGATGGGTCGGACACGACTTCGCAGCTAACAACAACAATAACAAACACCATTTCCCAATGTAACTATACTGTTACATATACATTACCACTGTTGTATGAACACTTCAGAAGGAAAGCAATTTAACTTGCTTCTCTCATCCACAAAAATCTGAGCCTCTTGGAATTTCAGATACTATTCTGACTTTGATGGAGATTCTGGACATTGCAGTCCAATACATTTGAAAGGCACCAAGCTGGGAAGATTGGCATAAACCAATCTCAACCTCAGCAAGTTTAAGTTGTATGGACCAACTCCCAGAAAGCCCCATCATTATTGTGGCTGAGGAATTCTGGGAGTTGAAGTCCACAAATCTTAAAGTTGATGAGATTAGGAAACATTGCTTATAAACATTGCCTTGTTGGGCTGCCTGTTGCTTTAGACTGGATTCCAAAAAGCTACTGTGGAGTGCTCAAGGCAGTGAACATCACAGGGGTCGGTGAATTTTTAAAGTAACCGTGTATTTTCCTGAGAGTCTACTGCAACTACAGAGGGCAGCTGCATGATTCTGAGAAAGGATCTGTCTGCTTTAAATGTAAAACAAAAGTACAGGTAGTCCTTGACTTACAACGGTTCATTTAATGACAATTCAAAATTACAACAGCCCTGAAAAAAGTGACTTGTGACCATTTTTCACACTTACAACCATGGCAGCATCCCTATGGACATGGTATCAAAATTCAGATGCTTGGCAATTGGTTCATACTTATGACGGTCGCAGTGTTCTGGGGTCAGGTGATTCCCCCTTTTACAACCTTCTGACAAAGAAAGTCAATGGGGAAGCTGGATTCACTTAACAACTGTGTTAATAACTGAATAACTGCAGTGATTCCCTTAACAACTGTGGCGAGAAAGGTCATAAAATGCAGCAAAATTCACTGAACAAATGTTTCACTTAGCAACATCAATGTTGGACTCAGTTGTGGTTGTAACTCGAGGACTACCTGTAACTAAAAACACCGGGTGTTTTTCCCAACTCTTCAGCATTTTGCTGAAAGCTGTTTACATTCTGCTGACTGCTGACAGAAGAGAATTGAAGCTCATGATTTATCACCCATGACTAACTCTCAGGGATAGAAATTGCATTTAACAGTAGTTAGTGAGTGTACATCCACAGATAATACTGCAAGGAGCTCTTCAGTTGAATAGCCTGTAAGACTTAATAGTGCAGGTCTTTTTCTCTGATATAATCTGTGCTGTTAATATGAACATTATGCCACAATATGAAGGTTTTGCTGAATTGGAAAGTGCCTGTCGTAGAGCAGCAGTTCCACCTGGTGGCCTAAAAAAAAGAGACAGTTCTCTTTCCTATTGCTGAAGTTTGTCAGTAAGTAAGAAAGCACCTGTAGGAGCAAATCTGGCCCTGCCCTTAGACAGAGTGAGTCAGTCACCCCAGGCAACAGATTTGGGATGTCATGAAAGAAAGGGCAGCAAAGTCTTAGTTATTTAATTTATGGCAATTAGACTTTTACTGCAAAGAATGGAGAACAGTTCTCAGGAATTGGCTGCCAAAACGATTTCGCTGATTTGAGATAAAGGACCTATTGACTTGAATATAGGACGAATGCTGTTATTCTTCTGCCTTGGATGGCAAAATATCTTGGGTCAACCTTATCTCAGTCTTTGGGAGAGAATCTATATTAAATATTAAGCTTCCCCACCCCCCTCCAAAAAAAAGGTTGCTGTAGAGTTGGCAATTTTAAGACATGTAGACTTCAACTCCCAGAATTCCCCAACCAAGCTTGGAATTCTGGAAGTTGAAGTCCACATGTCTTAAAGTTGCCGCGTTTTAGAAACTCTGCAGTGCAGAGGGTGTTGGAGAGGGCTGTGAACCTGGTGGCGATTACATCATCTTAATTCATAAGAACGCCTTTCTGTTTTAACCATTTACAGCTGTAAATATCTTTAAAAATAAAAATGTGACTGGAATCTAAAAATCTACTTGGAAGCACCACCCCACCTTCCCTTTGCAGCCATTTCTCAAAATTCTGGATGCACTCATCAGACAAATGGGTTGACTATCGCTTGTGTTTCTCTGACAAAACGCATTCTTGCACATGGTTAGTTTCAATAACTCTCATCCTTTTCAAGCTACACTCTTTTCAAGAGAAGGGAGTAACATCTCTATAAGATAATAGAAAACCCTTCAGAGCTGATTCATACCTGGTTGGCTTTCCAGGATAACATACTGAATTTGGGATGAGAACTGAGTCACTAAGGCACCTCTACAATGAGTGGGCTTAGTGAGTTGACATTGCTAGGCTGCTATGACATGAGTTGTGTCTTAAGTTATTTTAAGATGCTGCAGCCCATCTAAAGGGATTATGGAGCTTTGACATAAAGTCACTCAGCTTACCTTTCCTCAAGGTGAGATTAGCTGATGATAACCACACTCCCTGGAAGGATTGCCTGAATGCATTTATATAAAAAAGCCTTTATGAACAAGGGGAGAGTGCAAAAATGTCAGTGGGAGAACATAAAGTTCATTGTTTTCTTCACCTTGCTGTGTGACTCATTTACACTGAATGGGAACATGTAGGATTTCTGATATTGAGCCAGTTATGAATATGCTTGGGGATTTTAAGAGGAGGTTTCTAACAAATTAGTTAGAATTACTTTCCTGTAAACTTTTGAAACTGGAAGTCTGTAATTAAACTGCTGCAAAATAACAGGTCACATGTATTAAATGGGGTAAGTGGGACCTGCAACTAACAAGTGTGTTGTGCTCACATTCAGCACATGGCTTTCCATTTCACCATCTTGATTTTTTCACTCCATCTTTCCTCTCAAAGATACTTTGGGTTGGCAAATATTTTTTTTTAGTCTTCAGCTGGGACGTAGCCTCTCTTTTCTATGATTGTTCAGCTGCTACTCTGTTCTGTTCCAAGGCACTCCATTTTATTTTACCCCAAATAACCAGTCATTTTCCTTGCTTCAGAGTGTGCTTGTTCTTGATTGGGGTTTGAGAGGGGAATGGACTTCTCTTATTCCTCACCCGCCCCCAATCATTATTTCTTTAAAATATTGGTGATGTGTCTTTCCTGGATATTGATAGAATTATTTATCAACAGGGAACTATACAAAAATATGCTGAGCATCTATCCAGGGCCTCACATTTTCAAAGAGCACTCAGCATCTCTATGAAAGAGGGGAAAAAGTATGTGCAAAGGTTCAGTCCATCATACTTAGCTAATTTTATGTAGTGATGTAATACAAGTGGAATGGTTACTGGTAGATTTTGATTTCACCATTTTCTGAAAATTTAGATTGTGCAATGATTGTCACCTAGCCAAATTTGAACCCTCTTGATTAAGTTAACACATTTCAAAGCCAAGATAAGTGCAGGCTGTTGGGGATGAGTCTGTGTTGTCTGCATCTCAAACTGAAGCACAAATGGTTCCTGTAGTCTGCAATGTTTTCTCGAACTCCATTCATATTCCCTCACCATTCGAACAGTGTTCATCCCAAAGTACCTAGCTAAATGTCTATGGAGATTCTCAGTCATCCTGGTCCTGGTTGTCCAAAAGGTTACTTGATTATTCATTCAAAATTATAGTTGTACAATACAATCATTAGAAAGCTAGCAGTGGGAAAAACAAGGGTGTGTAGAGGAAACTGGGAGCACATTGGAGGGTGGGAAAAAGAGCATAAACATTTCAAACACACAGACACACACTTTGTTTTTGTCTCAATTACAGTGAGGTTTATTGTGACTCCCTAAAGATTTAATGTATTAGATTGATATAAATCACCTAAATATATCACATAATCATTTAATAACAATGTATACAATCATGCCTAAGACTTAAAATATTATAACGTGAATGCCAAAAGGAAATATATTGTGTTACTTTGATTAGTAGAAAAAAAATAAGACTTTTAAAAACTGATAAGTTACACATTTCTCAAATTCAGTCTTTAACATCCGGAGTAATATTACTTTCCAAGACTCTCAGCACAGGATAATTATATTGAATTACATCTCACCTACCAACTTAACCCCTCCCCCCCACTTGGACACACCTGCCTTTGGCCGTAGTTCAGTTGCCCATCCCTGCTCTACATTGTCACAGAAGGAGCATTCAGAGGCAATCCTGTCAAAGAACTAATTCATCTTAAGTTCCTGGGGCAACACTTTTGTGAGATAGGACTGATGTACACACAGGAAGAAGCGTCAGCATTTCTCCAAGTGAGAAATGTCACCCTGCTGGCTTAGGGGCTCATGACTAAGGATAATTAAACAAGATTTAATTTTCTTTTCTTTCCGGCTTGAATTTAAACTTACTATCTGATGACAGCCCCACCTTTTTTCTTATCTGGAGCTGCAATTAATTTTATATCACTTCGAAAAGAAGCTAGAAATATCAGGCTTTAGATGGCTGTTGAAAAATGTATTGAGATAGCATTTTAAAAATACAATCACACTACTGCACATAGCTTATCTACACATACTGTATAAAAGTACAGGGATAGAATAGAATAGAATAGAATAGAATAGAATAGAATAGAATAGAATAGAATAGAATAGAATAGAATAGAATAGAATAGAATAGAATAGAATAGAATAGAATAGAATAGAATCTGGAAGGGACCTTGGAGGTCTTCTAGTCCAGCTCCCTGCTCAAGCAGGAGAACCTATACTATCTCAGACAAGTGACTGTCTAGCCTCTTCTTAAAAACCTCCAGTGATGGAGTGCCCACGATCCCTGGGGGCAAACTATTCCACTGTTTAATTGTCCTCACTGTCAGGAAGTTTCTCCTTAATTCCAGGTTGCTTCTCTCTTTGATCAGTTTCCAACCATTGTTTCTCGTCCTTCCCTCTGGTGCTTTGGTGAATAACGTGACCCCCTCTTCTTTGTGGCAGCCCCTCAAATACTGGAATACTGCTATCATGTCTCCCCTATTTCTAGCTTGCCAAGGGGTAGGTTGTGGTCTACTTTATCAAACGCCTTACTGAAGTCTAAGTATACTATGTCCACAGTATTTGACTAGTCTATTAGTTTAGTCACTTTGTCGAAGAATGTGATGCAATGGTTCTGAGTTAACATCTGCCAGCTCCTTCAGAACTCTGGGATCTAATCTGTCAGGCCCTGGTGATTTATATTCATCAAGGTCAGATAGGTATTCTCTTACCACTTTCTTGCTTATTTTTTGTTTCTAATTTGTCTTTTGCAGTGGTTTTTGGGGTATGTTGTTTCTTTTTGTGTGAAGACTGATGCAAAGTATGAGTTAAGCAGCTCTGCTTTCTCCCTGTTGCCTGTTATTTCCTTGCCATCTTCTCTCTTTAGTGGACCTACAGTTTCCTTGACTTTTTTCTTGTTGTTACTGTGTTGGAAGAAACTTTTTTTATTATTCATGATTTCTGTTGCAAGTCTTTGTTCGTTCTGAGCCTTTGCTTTCCTGACTTCATCTGTGCATGTTCTGGCTGTCTGCTGATAATCTGCCTTAGTTATGTGCCCCTCTTTCCATTTTTTGTATTTGTCCTTTTAGTCTTTCAGTTTGTCAGAGAGATCTTTGTGCAGCCATGCTGATTTCTTCTTGAATTTCTTGTTTTTCTTTTTCAGTGGTATTGTGCTGGTCTGGGCTTTTATGATCATATTTTTCAGAGTTTCCCATGCTTCTTGGATTGTTTTCCTCTTTGGGATTTTCATCCATGGGATCATTCCCAGATTCTCTCGAGTTTCTTAAAGTCAGCTCTTTTGAAATTCAAGACACTGGTTGGATTGTTTTCTGTTACTAGTGTTTGCATTATATTAAATTCCAGTATGACATGGTCACTTTCGCCCAAGGTTCCGGTAACTTCAACTCCCTCTTTCACTTCTTTTCTATTAGTAAGAATTAAGTCCAGTAAGGCATTATGTCTGATTTGTCTTTTAGGCAGGAAGCCGTTTTGGTCAGTATGGATAAATTCAGCTAAATATTTTTTTAATCTTTCTGCCATTCTAGCGAAAATCTTGTAATCCGTGTTCAGTAAAGAAATGGGTCTATAATTTTTAATACAGGTCAAATCAGAGTTTTCTTTAGGGATTAGTGAGATGATTACTTCTTTCCATGAATTTGGAATTTTTGCTGTGTTTAGTACCTCATTAAATAAACCCAGTAGGGTTGGGACCAAAAGTTCTTGGAGGTTTTTATATATTTTGGACGGTAATCCATCAGGGCCAGGTGTTTTAT
Organism: Vipera berus; assembly: GCF_964194415.1. Classification (NCBI taxonomy): domain Eukaryota; kingdom Metazoa; phylum Chordata; class Lepidosauria; order Squamata; family Viperidae; genus Vipera; species Vipera berus. Next base: position 143,411,734 of record NC_138204.1, read on the forward strand.
TACTTTTTTGTTTTTTAATAGCTTCCATAATTTCCTGGACTGTTATATCTTTGTTTAATATATTTTGAAATTCTTCTGAAACCTTCGGTAGGTCTGCTTTCATAAGATATTGTGATATTCTTTCCTCAGTGATCATTTCCTTCTCTTTATAAAGATTTTTATAGAATTCATACGTCACCCATTTTTCCCCCATCATTTTGATGCACTATCTCCCCTGCTTGATTACGTAATTTACTAATCCATCTATTATCTTTTTGTTTTTCCAATCTATAGGCCAGCCATCTCCCAGGTTTATTTGCCTGCTCAACATTTTTTGTCTAATACTTATTTTTTGTGCCATTTCTCCCTTTTCTATAATATTCAGTTTATGCTTATTTAAATCCAACTGTTGTTTTAAATCTCTACATTGTGGGTTTTTTTGTAGTTCTAATTTTTTATGTTATATCTGAACCACATGACGATGACAGGCTCAATCGTGTCTTATTGTGATGTGGAAACTCAACCATGCAAGGCTTAATTGAATATGTTGCTGGGCAGGTTATAAGCTGAATCTTAGGCTCTTAGAACAGAGAAGAAATTACTGAAATATTAACACTGGATATAATACACTGCATAGATATATCATTAATACATATAAGCAAAGTTTAATATATTTTACTCAGCCATGAACAGCTATATCAATGGAGTAAATTTTGCAGGTGAAATATAAATCAGATAAAGGGGGAAAAGAGAGGTTGTCCGTGAAAATAAAATTTCTGAACCAGAAAACAAGTGCAGAGAGTGTGACAGTGAATGTGCCTGGACTATCTTTTGAATGATAGATGGGATCATAGCATGGAAATAAGGAGCTGGATTGAACAGTTAAGAGCAGCTTTTTAAAGAAAAGGTAGTTTACTGTTGGGACTTATGATTAGAATTCCATTGTGGATTGTATGCCATTATATATTATCCCTTCTTCTCTATAGAGTAAATGCATTACAATCAGAAGAATTTTGCTTTTGAAATGTGTAGATTCGCAGAAAATTGCTTAGAATATCATGGGTTCAACATATATGAAATAATAAAATCCTCCAAAGAATGAATGAAGAGAAACTGTGAATATCATCAAGGAAAGGAAATTAAATTATTACACTTGACATGTAATTACAAGCAAGATAAAAAGAAATGTAACACTGGAAGACGATGCATATACTGCCTGAAAAACTCAACTTACATAGTCTGGAAAAACTGAAATAATTGTATTATTTCTATTGATCAACAAAAGATCCTACAACAGGAGCAGGGTTTTCTTGTACTTACTTTACCGTAACATCTAGAACAGCTTACTCCAGTGAATGTACAAAAAAAGTATGTAGGTAAGCCAAGGTAACTGAGCAACAACAATAGACTGCAGCCACGCTTAATCAATTGGAAATGACAACAGCCTAATATACTACAGCAATATCCTTGTTTGAAATAGTAACACTGGGGGGAAAAAACAACACTAAGAACTGCCAACATTCTGTAGGAAACAGTGCTACAAGAAATATCGCTAATTCAGCAGGTGGCAGCATCTAGCTGAACTTAAAGATAAGTAGAAGGGGTCCTGGTTAGTACATCCGTGGGAGAGGCAACCCAGAGAATCCCAGAATTATGGGGAGAAACTAAGGAATTGGAAGCGGACCAGGGAAGAAAGAGCCACATTTGAGTTCTGTGTTGGTACCAAGGAAATTTCCGAAAAGTGTTCATGAAGTCACTAGGAGTTGAGAAACTCAAATAAGTTTATACCTTTATTAACAAGCTGAGGTCACAGTTTGTTGCTCCTTTCATGTCCCTGGCAGGAGCTGTATAGACCAGCGTTCAGCCCTGCCCCATGGCAGCTGTTGGGTCTCAAACACGAGCTTGCTAACCTCCTGCCTAGCATTCTGACTACGCGAGCCACCATGCTCCTAATATTCTGATGAAAACATAAATTTCTCGCTGCCTCAGCCAATGAGCTTTTGAGGGGATTTTTTGTTTTGTTTTGTGTTTTGTGCCTTCAAGTCATTTTGATTCCTCAAAGAACAACCTGGCCAAGTCCTTGCAGTTTGCTTGGCAGGTTTTTTCAGAAGTGATTTGACATGGCTTTCTTCCTAGGGCTGAGAGAATATGACTGGCCTAAGGTCACCCAGATGGCTTTGTACTTAAGGTGGAACTAGAACTCATGGTTTTCTCTCCCCCCCCCCCATTTATAGACTGGTGCATTAACAAGTATACCAAACGAGATCTCTAACTTCAGATTAGGAGGCTATACAAGTAGTCTTCAGTTTATGACCAAAAATGAGCCCAGAATTAATGTTGTACAGTAAGTTATGCCTGTTGATAACAGGTCACCACATAATCATGTCTGATTTAATGACCTTTTTGCGGTAGTCATTTTAAGTAAATCCGTTGTCCACAATAGGCCATTTTTACTGGAACCCAGAAATAAATGCTGGTTTTCAGTTGTAAATTGTGGTCATTGGACTGCGGGATACGGCAAACGGGTTGTAAATGCAGGCCAGTTGCTGAGTGCCCAAAATTCAATCATGTGACCATGCGGGGCAGGAGGGCAGCCATCGATACTTCAAATCTGGGTCATAAGTAGCCCTGAGTAAGTCTGTCGTAACTGAATGGTCACTAAGTGAACAACTGTGAGGACCATCTGTGTGTCACTTTGGGGGCAACTTGGTGAAATCCCTGCCTTTCACAAAGACTTATAGGATTTGGTTTCCACATCACACTAAACCATGATTGTTGAACTATGGTTATTAAAAATGGCCCTGTTCAAGCAGTATTTTATTACTATCAGTCATGATATGCACATGTCCAGTTATCATGCCGGGCCTAAACCAGTTATAGCTCAGTCAGACACAATGTTTGTATTCATACAAATCCCCATGTAATGATGACACACATACTCCCATTCATTTCTTTCTCTCTCACACAACATTTATACACAAACACAGACACAATTACTGTTTCAGGCCTGAGAATCGGTAGAAAAAGGAAGACAAAGCCACAGTAATGTTTTTCCGTGACATCAGTTGACTCAGAGAGCTGCTCCTGGGTTTCTTCACACATGGACTGCTGCCGGCCTGCCTGCCTGTCGCTTGATGACTGCCATCTTCTCACCAAGGGAAGGAATGCATTTGTTTGTTTTTAGAAGACTTCAGTTCTGCCTGACTGGTAATCTCGGGGTGGCCCGAAGTCACGAACAGAATGAAATCCAACTCCCAGAGGCTAAAAGCAGCAAGCCAGAACCAGGCATGAACCTGAGTGGCATGCTGAGAGCACACTCCTCCAGATGGGCAGGGCTGGATAAAACTTGCATTGAAATTTGATTTCCACCCACAAGTGCAGTAGAATTAATTGTGATAAACTCTGTATAATTAACCCAATTACTTGCATGAGGAAGTTCTATTCAGTGGCAGCCCTGTTTGCCTTGGAGCTAGAGATAGAGAGAGAAAGAGAAGAAGGAGACTTAAAATACTTAAAACAATTCAGGTTTATTTTATTTATTTATTAAGGAGATTTATATGGCTGCCCAATTCACTCATGGTGAGTCTGGGTAGCTTACAAAGTTAAGTGTTTTAATTATGCATATGGCCTCGTCCCTATTTTGGCCATCAATAGATTTTTGTGTGTGTGTGTGTGTGTGTGTGTGTCTGTGTCTGTGTCTGTTTCTCTCTCCATTGTCTGAAGCTATTTGGGTGAAATCTAGCAATGTGAAAGCTGACAGACTTATCAAAAGGTTTTATGAGAAACACCCCAACAAACCAAAAGCCAGCTCCTAACTTGTGTTTGTTTACATTACAGGATCTGTTCTTTTGTAAGGGGGGTTGGATGTCAATGCTGCAAACATTGACATGTTTTTGCACTGACAATATAAGAGACAGCCTGTTACTTTAATTGCTTCATTTGGGAGGGAGGAAATCACCCAGAAGTTGTGATAAGATTGCAAAAGCCCGTGTACAGAATGGGAAGTGAAACCTCATACGTAAAACTAATTGGATAATGTGATTTATGACATGTAGATAAGGGCAGGGATTGTGTGTGTGTTATGATGGGTTTGGGGGGAGAAGATTTCAGATTCTGGCATCCCTCCATGAGTGCCAATATTTTGTTTCATTATTAAGACTTTTAGATAAACAATGTTTGCATTTTATTGGAACTGTCTCATTTATTGGAACCATGACTCTCTCTCTCTCTCTCTCTCTCTCTCTCTCTCTCTCTCTCTCTCTCTCTCTGTGTGTGTGTGTGTGTGTGTGTGTGTGTGTGTGTATGCTCTTTCTTCTTAAAGAAAACAATATGTGAGATGTACAGGGCAATTTAATGAGAGATGTTCGGTGCTCTGCTGACAGAACTCTATCTATCTATCATCTATCTATCTATCTATCTATCTATCTATCTATCTATCTATCTATCTATCTATCTATCTATCTATCTATCTATCTATCTATCTATCTATCTATCTATCTATGTCTATCACTGAAAGCCTTCCAAATAAGGAACTTTAATGCCAACCTAAATGATAGAAAACTATAGAAGGAGAAAGGTGAGCATCTGCTGTGAGGAGAAGAAGATTTCAGATTTACACTCTTCTTTGTTTAGAAGTGAACTCGAAAGGTCCAGGGCTCCCCACAAAAAGGCACCCTCAACCCGGTAGCCCTCTAGAGTTATTAGATGTCAGCTCCCTGAATGTTCCAAATCAGTGCTTAGGAATTCTGGGAATTGTAGGCCTAACAAATCTGAAAGAGGCCAAACTGAGGAAGGCTTCTCTAGAGATGACAGTCTCTCCAAAAACCCTACAGAAGAACGTACTATAAATTCTGGCACGTGGATGGTATCGATGAAAGCTCCTATTCTTGAACTCTTAAGAAGGTTTGAAGATTAAAACCCACACTCTCCACTGAGCCTAAAAACCTGAAAACTGACCTAACTGGGAGATACAAGTTAAGGTGCTCTGACCCACACCTGTGTCTAGGTACCAGCATTTTGTTCCTTGCTTTTACAGGCAATACCATATAAATTTTTGGTACATGGATCTCTGTGGGAGTGAAAAGCTGGGCAAATGATAAATTATATGTGATGACATTGTCATGGAAGTATTGGAATCTACATAAGTGAATCAGGCATTAGTGAGTACTGAATCACATCTTTTACATGATGGGGTCACTACACACAGAGTATCCTTTGAGCATCACTGTGCTTTGCTGAAAATATAGGTAAAGTAAAGGTAAAGGTTCCCCCGTACATGCGTGCTAGTCATTTCCAACTCTAGGGGCCAGTGCTCATCACCGTTTCAAAGCCGAAGAGCCAGTGCTTGTCTGAGGATGTCTCCGTGGTCATGTGGCCGGCATGACTAGACGCCAAAGGCGCACGGAACGCTGTTACCTTCCCACCGGAGTGGTCCCTATTTTTCTACTTGCATTTTTTACGTGCTTTCGAACTGCTAGGTTGGCAGAAGCTGGGACAAGTAACAGGCGCTCACTCTGTTACGCCGCAATCGGGATTCGACCCACCAAACTGCCGACCTTCTGATCGACAAGCTCAGCGTCCTAACCCACTGAGCCACCGCGTCCCCCGCTGAAAATATAACTGCCTCATTATTCAGGCAGGCAGTCAGGAGAAGGTTTTCTTTGAGATACCTTGGCTTTTATAAGCCATTTACTCTTTTCTGGGTTGGAATCAGAGCTGTATTATTTTGGACACAACCACTTTATGGTTTCCAGTCTCCAAGGTATGCTCATTAAACTGATGCATGAGTAAAGGATCCATTCATAAAAAGGAAGAAGGATAGAGAATAGCAAACCCCGTTCTTTAAACGAACATATTGAGCAAAGGTAAAGGTAAAATGTACTTTGTTTACAAGTGAGCAGGCTGTCAGAAAGCATTAGAAGAAAATCTTGCATGGATTTTTTTTAAAAATAGAATAAAATTCTGTAGCACAGGGACTTGAGGTCTACTTCGTAGATGTTGCTTGCTGTCTTAAACTCAGCAACTGGGGGAAAGGATCAGAGATTAAAAATAACTAAAAATTCCATGCCTGCTATAGGCTTGGGCAAGCTAAATGATCATGGTGGGACAGGGAGCCCCAAATAAACTAACTAGATGCTACCCATTTTTCCTGGCATATTTAATGCTTTGGAAATGAAACTGTACATCTTCTCTCTGAGCTCCTTGTGCCTGCTTGAATTGCTAGATTGGATTTCCCAGCTGATCAATTCACCAAAGTTTGGCAAACTGGTTCAAAATCCAGGGAAAAGGCATCCAGTTTGTTTATTTGGGGTTCCCTGACCCACCAAATGTTTCATTTTTGAGTTATGACCATTTCTGGCTGGTGCAATTAGCAGTAAATAGCTGTTCACAGCGCAGTGCTGTAATGGGAAATGAGGTTAGAGTTTAATGACTACCATAAGTTAGAACTAGGTTCAAACAGCCATCCTGTTTAGCTCAGTTGTACAATTGCAGCTCTGTCTTTCAGAACTTTGCTGGGTACATAAAGGAGGCAAGGCCCTGGCTTTGCTGTAAAGAAATGTTATTACAGTACTTTCCCTCTGCTGTGCTCTTAGTTTTGTAAAGGAATGGCTGTGTGAGGCAGGCAAAGAGAAGATTGTTGTTGTTAGTTGCAAAGTTGTGTCCGACCCATCGCGACCCTATGGACAATGTTCCTCCAGGCCTTCCTGTCTTCTACCATCTCCTGGAGTTCATTTAAGCTCACGCCTACTGCTTCAGTGACTCCATCCAGCCACCTCATTCTCTGTCGTCCCCTTCTTCTATTGCCCTCAATCTTTCCCAGCATTAGGCTCTTCTCCAGGGAGTCCTTCCTTCTCATTAGGTGGCCAAAGTATTTGAGTTTTAGCTTCAGGATCTGGCCTTCTAAAGAGCAGTCAGGGTTGATCTCCTCTAGGACTGACCGGTTTGATCGCCTTGCAGTCCAAGGGACTCACAGGAGTCTTCTCCAGCACCAGAGTTCAAAGAAAGAGAAGATTAGCTTTTATTAATGGCTGCCTGTTTCCCAAAGGCATCTCTGACTGTTGCCACCTCACTTTTCATAAGTTCCATGTGGGTGTTATTGGTATTTTAGTCATTCTAAAACTTATTCAAATGGACAAAGATGGCACAGGGAAGACATCTAGACATAATGAAACCATTGTTATGCAATCAGATCATAAAAACCAGGATTGAAGAACCTGGGATGTTGCAGAAGAACCAGTCCTTAGGCTTCACTGCCATATAGAACAGGACTTTTCAACCTTTTCATCCATTGTACCACTTTTAGGATATGGCAACATCCGAGTACCACCAGTCACCTACCAAGGTGTCAAAAACTTGATGACCAAAAAAAAAAAGGGAAAAAATGATGAAGTACAGGTAGTCCTCGACTTACAACAGTTCATGTAGTGGCTGTTCAAAGTTACAATGGCACTGAAAAAAGTGTCCCCCAAGCCACAGGCGAGCAAGACACACCTGCCCGGCCGGCCGGCCGTGCTCTTCCTCCTGTCCGAGGTTTTCATTGTTGTGAGCATTTCTGTTGAGGATTGGCAGTGGGGGGTGAGGTGGGTGGGTGTTTGGTTTTTATTTCCCCCCATCTGCTGGGTGGTTGCAGCAGGTTTTGGTCCTTTCACATGACCCTGGGACATTGTGACCATCATAAATATGAATCAGTTGCCAAGCATCTGAATGTAAATCACAAGACCCTGGAGTTGCTGCAACATTCCAGCTGATTGGCGCTTCTTCTGGGCTCAGAAGCGCCAGGATCAGTGCCGAGCTCCAGCTGGAGCCTGGTGCTGATCCTGGTGCTTCCGCTGAGGCCTGACAGCACTGCAGCTCCAGCCGTCTCTCTCTCAGGCTTGTGTGGTGCTGTCACCGGTTCAGCTCATTCCCCTCCCCCACTACCACTTTTCTAGGATGGTCACGTACCACCTGCTAGGTGCCAATGTACCACAGGTGGTACCTGTACCACTGGTTGAAAAGCCCTGATATAGAAGATCTGCTGCTTAGGTTGCCTGTTGTGATGCAATGATTTGTTTGTAGGATGATAGAAAACCAAATATAAAGAACAGCCACCAGATGCTATGGCATATTGCTTATTTATGATGGAATATTTGGAAGCCTGGAGACTAAAACATATGAAGAACAGTTGCAGGAATTGAGTATGGCTAGTCTAGACAAAAGAAGGATTTGGGGTGACATGATAGCACTATTCCAGTATTTGAGGGGCTGCCACAAAAAAGAGGGGGTCAACTTATTTTCCAAAGCACCAGAAGGCAACACAAGAAACAATGGTTGGAGACTGATCAAAGAGAGAAGCAACCTGGAATTAAGGAGAAACTTCCTGACAGTGAGGACAATTAAACAGTGGAATAGTTTGCCCCCAGGGATCGTGGGCACTCCATCACTGGAGATTTTTAAGAAGAGGCTAGACAGTCACTTGTCTGAGATAGTATAGGTTCTCCTGCTTGAGCAGGGAGCTGGACTAGAAGACCTCCAAGGTCCCTTCCAGCTCTATTCTGATTGATTGATTGATTGATTGATTGGAAACTAATCAAGGAGAGAAGCAACCTGGAATTAAGAAGAAACTTCCTAAGAGAGAGAACAATTAACCAGCAGAACAGCTTGCCTTCAGAAGTTGTGGGTGCTTCATCACTGGAGGTTTTTAAGAAGAGATTGGACAGTCAATTGTCTGAAATGGTATAGGGTCTCCTGTTTGAGCAGGGGGCTGAACTAGAAGACCTCCAAGGTCCCTTCCAGCCCTATTCTGATTGATTGATTGATTGATTGATTGATTGATTGATTGTGAAGAGTGACACAGGAGTGAGTGGCTATCAACAATCAAGAGAATGCTTTAGAAGAAATGGGCCAGATGAACATTTAATTTCAACTAGTAGCCACTGGTCATTTAGAAACCAGATCTCCTTGCTATGAGATACAGGAACGAATACATTAAAAGCTTAAGAATATAGGTTTGTTAGCATTGCAATTCCAGGTTTTACGTCAGCAAAGATGTTTCAGTCACCTAGTCAAGTTAGCTTATACATTACTTGTATATATCATTTGTTGTTGATTTTTGCCAGTCTGCTTTAGAGCTCTATGTCTCTCAATACGGGGCACAATCCTAAACATTTTATTCTCCAGTATCTCTCCATGTAACTTGAGGAGTAAGCTCTGTGCATTTATTTTGCATATGTTCCAGTTAACTTTCTATTTCATTTATTTCTTGGTTTCTTTAACATTCTGGTTTTCCATCTAGGCATTTCCTCAGATTTGGGTGACATCAAATTTAGTTTGGAGCATTTGCTAATCATTTTTGGACAACCACAGCCTGAGAAAAGCCGTAAGCTTTTCATCATTCAAATAATATTTCCTATTTTTTATCTGATGAATCAGCTCAGCCAGTTCTGTTGCCTTGCACTGGAGCCTACATTATAACTCCACAGTTCTTGGTTACTCAGGCCAAGCATCTTTAGGTGTTTGCTGTAGTAATTTCAGTTTATCCTTTAATTTTTTTTAAATCTTGATTCTAACAAGTACATTCCTTTCAAAGGTAATAAAAATAATGGATGGTCTTCTACAGATCAGGTTCACTGAAAAATGCATTCCAGAGAACCACACAGATGTGCAAGTATATATTCCAGCATCCAAAGAGCTGCACAGTATTTAATACTTACCTCTCAACAAGTGTCCCGAATGAGATTACTTGGTTTCTAATAACAAGATTTTTTTTTTTGCTATAATGTATTAAAAAATAGGATGCCTTTAATAACTGGGCAGCATTGTGGAAAACATGTATGAACGTACAGAAGGATTTTCTCTCTACTATTCATTCCAACGTTACATTAAAACGTGGTATTCATGGAAAATTCAGAAGTACGAGAGAACAAATTTGTTGGAAATTATTTTACCCAGATCTCCATTTATTGAAAATGTGAGGCCTTTCCTTGCTAAAGCTTAAGCTGTAATACCTATCTATCAAGCTTTTGTTTGCACTTGAAAAAATCCAGTTTTTCCCTGAAAAAGCAATTCATTTTGTGATTCCTTCTAAAGTCTGGACATTGCCACAGGTTTCCACCTGCCTGGAAGATTGTCCTTTGCTTAAGTAAGTTCATGCTTTCTCCAAGCCTTCAACGTATTCTACAGTTTTGCAAATCCTCAGCTTCCATTCTCCCCTTTAGAAGTTATTTGCCATGCTACGTTAGTTTTCAAAAAAAAATACCAAGAAATGTACTAATTTAAGGTTGATAAAAGAGAATATTATTGGGAGAAAATCAAGGAAAATTACTATGTGGAATATGGAACTCTAAAAATTAATTGTTATTGATTCTTTGTAAATTCAAACCTAGTCAACTCTGTTTACCAAATATTAATGGTGATATGTAAAAAAAACCCAATAAAACATCTTTTTTTTAAAAAAAGAAGTTACTTGCCATGCTGTAAAGTAAATCTTGCTTCCCTCAAAATCCCCATCTACAAATTGGGGAAAAACTAAATGAAACATAATTAGGACATGAGTGATCACACAGACATCTCCTTCCCAAAGTTTTTCCTTTTTAAGAAAGTTTGGAGAGAATGGTGTGGAAAGGCCTCTGCATTGCTCATACGAGTTTCAGCACAACTTTGTACAATAATCAGCATGCCACATAATTTTCCTTATGAAAACCAAGGGGCCCAGAACTGGGGAAGATGGAGTGAGCGAGCTGGTCTACAAAGTGAAAAATTGAGGGCTCAGCCAGCTGAATATTCCGGGAAGGTGAGGAATCCAGTTTCAAAAACCAAGGGGGTAGGCGGTGAACAAGAATGAGCTCTTTCAGTGCACAAGCAGAGTTGTGTGGCTTCGTGTCAGCAAAATTTAAGAATCCAGTAAGTCCAATCCTTGAAAATCTGTACAGGTTCAAACCAATATTTTTAATACTGCACAAGTGTTTGGGGTTTCTTCTTCTTTTTTTTTAACATTGATGGTTTCTCCATTTTTGTGGGAATGTGCAGACTAGCTCCTTTCCATGCTGTGCAATATTTCTTTCTCAAAAAGCTTTGGGAGTGTGTAGCTAAGCTCTGCCTGTCTTGTCAAAGGATGTGGGTGAGGAAGGGCTATGCTGGAATGAGATTCTTTCATGGGTCGCTGGCTGGCTTGCTCACCAATCCGCCATTTCTGTTGTAATGAACTCCACTGTTTTGCAACCAAGGAAAACAGCCACATTAAGATTTCAGGCCTAATGTAGATATTAGCCTAGAAAATACTCATTGCTGCTCTTGAGGCTGGGTTTTGCAAGCGAAGCCAAAATCACTTACTATGCATTAATTCTCCTTTTCAACCACATTTGCTTCAACCACACGGAAAGTGGTTAAAGAATTGACATTCACACACTTTTAAAATGGAAGCTTGGGAATCAAGAAGGAATGTAAAACTTTACACTGCTGATTACATTTGTGATTATTGGTGGTCCCCATCAGGGTTTTTCAACTTCAGCAACCTGAAGATGTGTAGACTTCAACTCCCAGAAGAATTTTAATTCTTTTTAATTTCAGTCCTAAAGTTGCTGAGTTTGGGAAACACTGGTCCACCGTATTCCAGAAACAAAGATGAGGCCTATTGCAGGAGAAACTCGAAACTCATAATCACTTTCACTTGGATAAAAATAAAAAAGTCAAGTTTGATTATAGGTTGTCATGTGAGATAGTCACTGTAACTTCCAGAATCTTGGAAGTTTTTCATGCCTTCTGTTCAGGTCTTTCAAGTAAAAATGCAGATGAAGGAGCTACACTGTAGACATTAGCGTATGTTCCTGTGGATCTGAAGAAGCCAACACGTAAAGAAACTGAATATTTATAAAATGTTTACAGGACAATCTAATATGTGACAGCTCAAATACAAGTTTCATCTCTTCAGTGGAGCTGAATGATCTGGAAACTTATACAGCCGCCTTATACAAGCTGCCTGATTATGAGGCAGCTCATAATAAAATTAAACAAAAGTAGAATAAATTAAACAACAAACCTCACAATAACACGAATCCTAACCAGAGTGCCACAACATCGCATAGACTTCTGAGCTCTTACATTTGATGGACTTGCTTCTATCATAGTTTGGGTGAAGAGCCAGGTCTTCATAGGCTGCTGAAAAGCTGATAGGGTGGCAGGGTACGTTGACCCAGAAGAACAGCACCCAAGTTTTGGCTTGAAGTTGGCATTGGTTTGCTTCCTCCCCCGCTGCTCCCCCCCCAGAAAAAAAGTGTTCTACAGCCCTGGAAAACCTTGTTTTCAAAGGCTGGTGTTTGCAAGCCTTTTGCTTCAATATGTTAAATAATGGCAACTTCAAGCAGAAAGCCTCCTTCTTGTTCTCCACTGTCACCTGTCAGTATAATTGTTCCTATATTGACTTGTGCTGCTGAACCACCTGCAGCAGGGAGAATGAGGCCCTTTCACCCATTTGTGTAATGACATTGTGTAATTGACTTTTTTTTAAATCCCATTTATATCCCGCCCTTCTCCGAAGACTCAGGGTGGCTTACAATCTAAAGCACAAATCAATGTGCTTAGCAATCCAGCTTCTATCAGTTTTCCATGGCTGGATATGTTAAGAAGCACCATATATCGTTCGTTTAGAAATGGTCTTGGAGTTGTCATGCTCAGCAAAGACAGAAAAACCATTTCTGAGGCTTGAGGGCTTCTACTCAGATCAACTGGCAATTTTGTCACTTTAGAAATCCTTTATCTAGAAACTGGAAGAGCATCTAAAAACATATCTATTTAAGCAATCCGGTCTGGTCTGAGGGGTTTAATTTTATTTGTGGTTTTAATTTATCTTCTACATTTGGGCAGTAGGGCTTAATTTATTTTCAATTTTCTGTATTTGTGCATTTTGACATTTATGTCACTGTTCACCGCCCTGAGTCCTTAGGGAGAAAGGCGGTATACAAATCAAATAAATAAATAAATAAATAAATAAATAAATCCTGTGTATTCAGAAAAGCCGTTTCTTCTAGCCTCTAAATAAGAAAAACCGAGCAGCAGCTTCTTAGACTTTAGCAACTGAAGGCGGGTGTGGATTTTGGTGGTCTCCTACGAAGGAACTGTTAAGATTGCCTAATTTCCACGACTGATAAAAATGGGCGCATTTTACACCCTGCCGGGGCATGAAAAATAAGTCTCGCAACAGAAAGTTAATTCGACGAACAACTTACATGTTGCAATAGCACCCTCTAGTGTTCACTCTCCCGAGCTTTCCTTATTTTTAAAAACAGAAGTAATAATCTGGGCTGCAAAAACTCCGGCAGTGCAGGATGGCAACCAAGACACCTCTTGCTGTCCTGAGGTTTGCATCGGGGATCGGGCAAATCTACGTGATTGCCCCGTGGCAATTTTGCGCCGCTGCCTTCTTAAAGGTGCGACGGCGCCGTGATGCTGGGGCGTCCCTTCGGAGGCCTCGGGGCCTGGCAAGTCGCGTTGCGAAAGCGCCTTGCGGTGCGGTGCAAGGCCTCCGAAGGGGAGACTCCCAGAGAAACGCCTGCGGGGAGGGAGAGGCACCCGGAATTGTCAGAGATGATACTGCACGAAGTTTAAAAGACACGTGTAGGCCCTCTCTTTGCCCTGGAGTAGTGTAGAGCAGGGGTACCCAACGTTGGCAACTTTTAAGACTTGTGGACTTCAACTCCCAGAATTTCCCAGCCGGCCATACAACTACAGTTGTGGTGACCCTATGCTGCTTGGAGAATTCTGGGAGTTGAAGTCCGCTAGTCTTAAAGTTGTCAAGGTTGGATACTCCTACCTTGTTGGCTGAGATGCTGGCTGAGGCATTCTGGGAATTGAAGCCAATCCGTTTTAAAAGTTGTCGAGGCTGAGAAACATTGCCGTAATCTTTTTTTTTTCCTTCCCTCCCAACAAACCATCGCATAGGTCTCTTCCCCCCACCCTTAAACTCGCACACAAACAAATTATAAATGTTGAACAGTTAATATGACTGGGCAAAGGAGCTCAGAGACAGATATGTGGAGTTTTGATTGAATGGTTGTGACCACCATCTTGCCTTTTTTGACCAGATACCCTTGTCCTGGTGTTATAGTTGTTGCCTGTCAGTCCTCATTGGCTTCATGCCATTGGATAAATCTTGCATTTAGTTTGGAGATGCTTTGCAAGGAGCAATTTTTTTAAAAAAAATTGGGTAGCAGTACCTGATATCTGGCTGTGAAAAAGCTAATTTAATTGGGGTTGGAACAAAGTTAATATTTAGATAGCAAACCACCAGAGATTAGACTGAGAAGTTGAAAAAAAAAACTTGAGATAAAAGCAGCAATAAATTATTTGTATATTGTTAGTCAAGATAACTATTTGGCACGTGTTTATGGAGACATCAGGAAGAACCAAGCTCTGTATCAGGGTCTTTATCATTGTTACTGCTTTTTCTTGTAATTTAAATTGAATGATTGGTGTAGTAGAGACTAAAACTTGGTGTTAAAACTTTACTTATTTATTTCATTTATTAATATCCCACCACTATTATTTTTATAAATAATTTACCTGGAAGCTCTAATTTTATTTGCACAGTGCACACCGTACCTCAGCCTGTTGTTTAAATAGTCTTATTCTACTTTTTTCTGTTCTTCAAATCTAATTTTCTTTAGCCCCTGATACCAATGTACTGCATTTCTTGTACTTAATATGACAAAAACCAGTTGTACTGGAAAATTTCCTTGGCCAGTTAAGGTCAACATGGAAGAGATCATGGTATCTTGGCTTCAAGAGAAGAGAATACAGGTTGCATTGGCAATGCTATTTTGATCAAATCAGCATCCCTGAAGCCCAGAACACCCCGTTTCCTCAACCCACAGTTAGTCCTCATCTTATGACCACAATTGAGCCCAAAATTTCTATTGCTAAGTGAGTTTGACACAGTTGTTAAGTGAATAACAGTAGTTGTTAAATTAGACAAACCATTGTTAAGTGAATCTGGCTTCCCCATTAACTTTGCTTGTCAAAAAGTCACAAAAGTGGATCACGTGACCCCAGGACACTGCAACCATCATAAATATGAGTCAATTGCCAAGGGTCTGAATTTTGATCACATGACCATGGGGGGGGATGTTATGATGGTCGCAAGTGTGAAAACTGGTCATAAGTCGCTTTTTTCAGGGCTGTTGTAACTTTGAATGGTCACTAAATGAACTGTTGTAAGTCAAGGACTACCTGTATTTGGTTAGACAAAGCCAATAGCAGTAAGGGTGAAGATTTGCTCTCCCTTGGCTGGACTGAGAATACAGCATATTGATACAACAAGTCATTGGTATCAGTCTGCTGTTTTCCTGGTCCCCCTTTTCGAGCTGGTTTTAGGGGTTTGCTGATGCTCATAACTTTTCTCGTTCCCATGCTTTTGTCTGGTCTGTTGTTTAAACATTGTACAACCTTGGTGGAGCAGTGGGCTAATGCCTCCTTAAGTAACACCAGCTGCCTGCAATTAGTGCAGGTTCGAGTCCCACCAGGCTCAAGGTTGACTCAACCTTCCATCCTTCCGAGGTAGGTAAAATGAGGACCCAGATTGTTGGGGGCAATAAGCTGACTTTGTAAGAATGCCGCTGGGTGGGGGAGAAAGCCCTAATAAGCAGGCATATAGATAGAATGAAGGTTATTGCTAAGCACATTGATTTGTGCTTTAGATTGTAAGCCGCCCTGAGTCTTCGGAGAAGGGCGGGATATAAATGGGATTAAAAACAAACAAACAAAAAAACCCATCAGCCTTAAAGGGTCGATTTTGCTCCAGCTACTCTCTCTTATCCCAACCAAAATTGTTGATGTGAGACAAATAGAATTGATGTTTTGAACAAAAGGTGGGATATAAATCTAATGCATCAATCAACAAATCAGTCATTACATACATAAATAAATAGGACACACTGCAGGATGAGTGCTTGTCTTTTGCTTATTAGTAGGTGACAAAGTAATCCTATGCCCAGTTGGCTGACTATATGAGGAGCTGGCAATCCTGAAGAAACTTCAAATGCTATGCCATCCCAACGTTTTGTTTTGTTTTTGGCTACTGGACCCTCCCTCCACATCCCCTGTTGACAATCAGCAGCATACTGCAGATTTTCACCATTTTGAAGTTACGACCTGATGAAAGTGGTGTTATAAATTCTAATGTGAATGTAACATGCTAGGGGGAAAAGAAATACAAATGTATTTTTTGGAAAAGTGGCTCTGCCTAGTTTAGGTTCTTGATCCTTAGGGATCAAGAACTTCCCATTGCAGAAGTCTTTCTCCCACTGCAGCTCCCATCCTCTCCTCAAATCTCAATGGTGGCTCCTAGCCATAACAAGAGCCAATGTGATGCAACAGTTAAAATGTTTGATTAAGTTCTTCCAAGCTCTATAAACTGATTTCTGGCTCAACCATGAAGCTGGGAGAATTGAGTGGGTAATTGAAGCCCTAATAGAGGGCTTCCCAAATTCTCTTGGGGAGTTGCAGACAGAGTCCAGGGGAGACGTGAAGAACCCCGCTTTTAGTTGTACCTTGTTGAAATCAATCCATCTTTTCCAAAATTGTTACAGCTTTTTAAGGGATCTGTGTAAATTAAGATTACACTAAAGACAGGTGTTTTGGCACAACGTTTAATCCTGTTTTAGGGTGAGGATTTACTAAAATTATGTAATGACTAGTAGCAATTTCAGCATACACCCTATCCATGGATGTTGGAGTTTGAACCTTGAATGTGGCTCCATGGAAACTTTGTCCTCTACTGATTGTTTCTTTTATACCTTGATTTTTCTCTATCCCATCCTTTCACTAGGAAGTTCTTTGTGATGCTTGGAGTACTCCTGTTTTTATCTTCACAACAGACAGATTGCACGTAGGTGGCCCAAAGTCACCCAGCAGATTTCATGGCTGAGCAGAAGATGAACCCGGATCTTCTCAATTGTCTTCATGCCACTTTGCTGCTTGGAACTTGGTCTTCATTCCCAGTAAGGCAGTAACACCTATTTGAGTCCAAATTGGCCCTCAAAAATTTTCAGTCTCATTCTACCATCCAAATTAAATCGATAATTCTAAACCAAATGTGCCAAAAATAAAGTATGACATAAAACAAATGGGAACTGCAGTAAAGTCTTGACTCCTTGTTCAGAGAGACTCTTAGCCCACCCAGCCTTTCCCTATAATTCTGTAACCACCAAGCAGGCAGTCCAAAGGAAAGTATCCATCTTAATATGAAAATCCACATTTGTATTTTTAGAGTCAGCTGATCAATTCCTAAAAGAGCGATTTAAGTTTTGGTGTATGACTCACTGCCAAAAAAATATCAGTCAGGCTGCAGAGTGAAAGGTTTGTAGGCTTACTTCTTCCAACTACCTTCCGTCTGAAGTATATTAAGTTGCATGTGTATGACCCAGAGACATTTCTATTCTCTTGGGGTCGAATAATGGCTGTTTGGAAACAAACAGACCTACAATCTGTGCTGGGCTTGGTTCCTATTACCACATTAATGTGGAAATTAGAAAAAAAAGAATGTCCCTACAGAATTTTGTTTAACTTGTGTTTGAAGGATAGCTGGATATATCTTTTTTTTTAAAGCTAAATACATTTTATGAGGAGGGCTGCCACACATTCAGAAACACAGGCTGGTAGAAGAGATGATCAGAGTGATTAGCCTAACAAAAGGTTAAAGAGCACCCTCCAGAATGGAGTCTAGGACAACTCACTAGAAGCCAACTTGTCACAACCAACTCGCCACGGACAACTTGTCAGGGACAACTCACTATAACCAGTTCACCCCAGGACAATTTGTCGTGGAATAAGAGTTACATTAATATCAAAGAAATGGTGGAATATAATCGTTAAAGAAAGGATGCCAAAGGTGGAATGTAAAGAAAGGAGGCCAAAGGAGGGACAAAATGAAGTGTGAATGACAAAAATGAAAATATTTTTAAAATTATTTTAAATAATTGAATTGTTGAATTGTTCTGCAGCAAGATGGCCATGGCAAATTGTTGTGTGGTGATGTGGCCATGGTGGGTTGGCTATGGCAAGTTAGTTGTGGCCAATTTGCCATGAAGAGGTGGCTGCAGTGAGTTGTCCCCCTCCGCCAGAGCGATGAGGTGCTAAACTTTTAGACTGGCACCAAGGAAGCGGATTCAAATTCACCCGTAAGCATGGATGCGTGCTGTGTGTCTTTTTGGTTACTGGCTCTTAGCTGAACCTACTTCACATCGTTTTTGCTGTGGGGAAAAATATGAGGGGAGTGCTGGGTATGCTGCTTGGAGCTCTTGAACAAAAAGCAGGATGCAAATCTAATAAATAAAATTAAGTAGTTCAAATTCATCATCTATTTTTTTTAAATACAAGCCATGTATTTCTGCCATTTTAGTGAATGTAAATACAAGCCATGTATTACTGTTATTTTAGTGAAACTGTCAGAGGCTCTCCCCTTTAGAAAAGAACAGCAAAATCTGAAAATGTTGCTCCTGCAGAGCTTTATGCAATGTAGGGTAATAGCGTTCCTATAAATCTTGTCTAGGAGCCATAACATCACATTGCATTTGTTACCTCGCCCAACACCTGCTGACTTGACAGTCTGCAAAGGAAACATCTGTTGTGAAATCCTATAGATTTGCAAATAACAGCCACATACTGTGGTATCTGGATGTTTGGCTTTTTCAGGAGCAAAAATAAGTGGAAATGAATTATCAATCACTTTGATTCAATTCTCTACATCCTGTGACGTGAATCGTGATTCTCAGCTTGCTGTCCTCAATCCCTACTTTTCTTTTCATTCAGGTGCTAGTTTGGCTTCCTTTTAATGTCCTCACAGTGGCCAGTATGAGGGCTGCTAAAAATTGCTTCTCACAGAAAGACATTCTACATTCAGTTTGAGATGGAAACAAATATTGATTTATTATTATTTATTTTTTATTGAGACTTATATGCCGCCCTATCTCCCGAAGGACTCAGGGCGGCTAACAACAATAACATACAATAATACAGAAGTTAAAGGAAAATTAAATTAATGGCCCCTGTAGAATAAATTGAAATTAAAATTAAAATAAGTTAAAAAATTAAAGTTAAAAATTAAAAACATAATTAAAATCCCTGTCAGTCCAGGTCAGCCTGATGGAAAAGGAGTGTTTTGAGGCCGCGGCGAAAGGACCGGAGATCTGGGGCCATCCGAAGCTCATGGGGGAGCTGGTTCCACAGGGCTGGTGCTCCCACAGAGAAGGCCCTCCCCCTGGGGGTTGCCAGCCGACATTGTCTAGCCAACGGTACCCTGAGGAGGCCTTCTCTGTGTGAGCGCACTGGGCGATGGGAAGTCGTTCCCGGCAGCAGATGGTCCTGCAAGTATCCTGGGCCTAAGCCATGTAGGGCTTTAAAGGTAAGTACCAGCACCTTAAATCTCACCCGGAGGATAACCGGTAACCAATGCAGCTCACGCAGGAGGGGTGTAATATGTAGGAGTATTTGAAAGGCACCTTTCTGTCTTTGAAACAGCCAAGCCTAGATTCCTTTTTATGAAGCTTGTAACTATTAGGTAAGAATTACAAATAATATAAGTAGTGACATGTACTCTGGAGTGTTCAAGAGCAGTCTCCTCATTCCTATTTTGACATAATTTTTGAATATTCATGTATACACAAACAGTCATCGAAAATGTTGCAGTAACCAAAAGTATCTAATGATATCTCTGGTCTTAAGCAATTTTGACATTGCTGCAGTGATGTTGCAATCATTGGGTATTGGAGTGATCATTCAAAAATGGAAACATAGCATACCTTCACAGCTTTAAATAGGAACGTATATGGAGATTCTCAGGTCATGGTTATCCCAAAGGTGCTTTTTCCAAAAGGCAACTGGACTTTGTTGTTGTTTTTTCCTTTGAAAACTTTTCTCACCCAAGAAGCTTCTTCAGTTCTCTTTAAATAGGAATAAAGAGAGGATTGGCAAAGGGTAGGTAGCAGATCAAGTCCAAGAGAAGTTTGGATCCCCCCCCACCCCAGTCCAAGGCCATTTTTCCTCTGTCGGAGTGAGAGAGTTGGGAATATATCTTTATTTCACGAAAGGCAAAGATGAAGTAACTGCTACTAAATTACTGAGAGTCATTTTCCTCTGAGAACAAGGAGAATTGACTAAAGAAGTTAACCTAGGTTTTAAACTTAAGGCACTGTGTTCTAATATGAATTCATTATTTCATTTATTTAATTATTTCTTCAAACATTTTTTTAAAAATTACATCTGTGTCGTTCTATATCATCCCTACTTTTCACTGAGTCATGTTACATTTATAATACATAAAAGCAGGAGAGACAAACAAAAGAATTTCCAAACCAGAAGATAGTTCAGTGTGGCAATGAAACCAGTAAGATCCCTTTAAATTCTCCCCAATTATTGAGGTTACACTTTAATTTGTTTCTGAAGGACAAAAATATGAAAAGAGGACATTCACAATATTATGCAACAAATATAACAATATTTTACAGTCCATTCTAATTATGCTCTAAGGTCAATCAACTAGCAGTCATATGTTTTTTAATGAGTACTCATGGTGAAGCTATGGATTCAATGGCAAATTCCAAGTTCAGATAAGCAGAGAAGCCAGAATAACTCATAATATTAAAATGTTTAACTTCTGCCGGCTTCTTCGAAACATTTTTAATCATTACAATGGGAGTTATGGCAACTTTCTTGCTACCTCTTTCAGACACAGAGTTATTTATTATATTTCAATGTATATGAATGCTACATGAAATCACAGTTACATAAGAGTTTCAATGGAATCAAACTCAGCAAGAACCATGGATATTCTTGTAACAATCTAACATAGCATAGCAAAATAAGCAGAAGAAATGCAGGTATGGGTTCAAAATTATTCCTCAAATGATAAGCAAGCTGGTACTTGGAAGAAAGCCACATTTATGGAAGCACAGTAGGAATTGGACATAACACATACCAAGCACAGTTATATTAACAATGGGTTTTACAAGTTTTGTAGAAGAGTGTGGGAACATTTCAAGCTGCTAATTTAAGATCTCGAAAAGTCTCTCAACCAGATTAAGATAGATGTAAGAAATGACTGAAACTCAGGAAAGTTGTCTTCTTTTTGTTTCTAACTCATGTTAAATGCACGCATCCAATAAATCTATACTCTTAGCTGATCATAGCCATAAAAACAGTGTAGCAATCTTTTACAGGTGTTGGAACTACTACTCCAAAAGCCATTTGGGAGAATTAGACCAATCTAAAATTGAGCGAGAGAGACCAAGTCTAGAAGTAGCTGTTGTCAATGGAATATGGGTGTGATAGTCCAAAATACTGTTTGTGGAGGATACTGAAGTACTAGGCCAGATTTAGATGATGACAGATAACTATATCCCTGTCTTCATATGCATAATTAAACTTTCAATGGACTTCAGTATCTTGAAGGATCAAAGAAGTTTGCTTGCAAAAAAAGCAGACTTGTGGCCATTCAAAGAGTCCAGAACATTGTGAATACATTTTTTTTAGAGAGATTTAGGAAACGAGTGTGCCCCCCTGTTGTTTTTAGCTTATATATTTTATACATGCACTCTATGAAGCAGATTACAAAGGATGTTAGATTTGCATATCCATTAAGGAATCAAGTGATTATTTAAGTTATTTAAGTGCCCTTTTACTCCAAGCATCAAAGTGCACATGAAAGAGCAGCCTGCAGCTCGGGGAATTGCAAGACAGGAAGCCCAAAGACCGTGCTATCTTCTAAAGGCGAGTGCTTTTGTCTTGCCAAAGAGGACCGGAAAATGGGTCAGTTGAGAACATGGAGCCTTGTGCTTTGTGGCCTTTTATCGTCCTAATAAATTTAATGTACAGAGAAGACATGCTGATTCCAAAGCCAGGATTTTTGGCAATCCACTTCAAACGATAGGATAATGTGGAAGAAAGTTAACTCTATGTTACTTGCATCACGGCAGACATCTACTATATATGTACCGTATATCAGCTTCTGGATGGGGCATTTTCAGTCTATAAAATGAAATGCATTAGAACATCGTTGATAGAAATCGCATCTCAGTCAGCTTTAGATAAGCCTAGAAGGACACATTACAGAACAACTTTTCACAATCTGATGATGTCTGGATATGTTGGGACTATCACAACTACCAGAATTTCCACACGGGCATTGGGAAAGGCTTCCATCTCCCTTCTCAATGAGCCATCCCATAGGATAACATCTAATTATTCTTTATCCAACAATGTTTAATGGAAACTGTATTTATTAAAAAAAAGAGGAGCTTTCCTCCTGCAAAAAGAGACTGAACAGGATGTGCATGTATGTATGTATGTATGTGCCTGTGTGTGTATATATGCATACACACCTAAGACGCATGCATACACAAACATCCTATGGAATACACAGCTTCCCTATTTTGACAACTCCAAGTGAAACCCTTCTAGTCCATGAGATTTCTCTCCCCCCCCCCCCGATAAATGTGTGCAAGTGATACAGGTTTGTGTACATGTATGTGATGGTAGATGTGTTTATGCATGCCAGCAAGTATAAACATACACCCACAATTTTTCATTTACACATGCCTCCTAGAAACCACACCTCTTTCAAATTAGGGCAGAGCCTGGATTGTTTTTTAAAAAAAGAAGTTAACAGTAATTAAATTAATAAGGGCTGGTTGAAATAAATTGCCGATAAAATAGGGCAATTCAAACATCAAATGTATTACTCCTACTTGAGTATATTACTTATTTTTTAACATATCCAAGCCAGTCTTAGATGCAGAACATGGCGGTACATCCGTACACTTAATTCATTTCAGAAGAAATGCTAAAGAAGGGAAAAAAGAAAGTGGGTGGGGAAGGGAAGGAAGAGCTGGACTGGAAAGAGAGAAAACAGGATGGAGATGTTGCAGGAAAAAAAGGGTCAGGAAACTGGACAGGATTTGATATGTCTAGTCTAGAGAAAAGAAGGACTAGGGGTGACATGCTAGCAGTATCCCAGTATTTGAGGGGCTGCCACAAAGAAGTGGGGGTCCACTTATTTTCCAAGGCACCAGAGGGCAGGACAAGAAACAAGGGATGGAAACTAATCCAAGGAGAAAAACCATTTGGAATTAAGGAGAAACTTCCTAACAGTGAGAACAATTAACCAGTGGAATAAAGGTAAAGGTAAAAGGTAAAGTTTCCCCCGCACATGCATGCTAGTCGTTTCTGATTCTAGGGGCCGGTGCTCATCTCCGTTTCAAAGCCGAAGAGCCAGCGCTTGTCCAAGGACGTATCCGTGGTCATGTGGCCGGCATGACTAGACGCCAAAGGCGCACGGAACGCTGTTTATTTATTTATTTATTTATTTATTTAATAATGAGACTTGTATGCCGCCCTATCTCCCGAAGGACTCAGGGCGGCTAACATCAATAACATACAAATAAATACAAATATTAAAAAAGAATTAAATTGTGTCAAAATCTCACTAAAACCAATAAAAACATTTAAAATCATAATTAAAAACCCCATTATCATCAGTCCAGGTCGGCCTGTTGGAAAAGATATGTCTTAAGGTCACGGCGAAAGGACCGAAGGTCTGGGGCCATCCGGAGCTTCCGGGGGAGTTGATTCCTCTGTTACCTTCCCACCGTAGTGGTCCCTATTTTTCTACTTGCATTTTTATGTGCTTTCGAACTGCTAGGTTGGCAGAAGCTGGGATGAGTAACAGGCACTCACTGTTACGCGAGGGATTCGACCCGCCAAACTGCCGATCTTCTGATTGACAAGCTCAGCATCCTAACCCACTGAGCCACCGCGTCCCAGTGAAATAGTTTCCCTTCAAAGGTTGTGGATGCTTCGTCACTGGAGGTTTTTAAGAAGAGACTGGACAATCACTTGTCTGAAATTGTACAGGATCTCCTGCTTGAGGAGAGGGTTGGACTAGAAGGCCTCCAATGTCCCTTCCAGCTCTATTCTGAACTGAAAGGGGCAAAATTTGTTTAGGCATCACAAAAGGATTGAGGAGGAACAGGCAAGTTGATTCTCACCAGCACTGACACCTTTCAGCTGGGTTCTCATACAAACGCAGTCATTTGCATTTCCTGCCCATTTGTTTTGTTTCTCAACATTGTCCTCTGTTCTTCCCAGTGAATGTAAGATGATTCCCCCCTCCCACTCCCCACATAAGACAAAATGGAAACATTTGGCAAGAAATGAGATATCTTGTTTGTAGCAGGCCGACAGCAGAACAGCTGAAAGATGCCAGCTATTCTAAAAGACTGGAATTTTAAGGTTAAACAATAAGTCACATTCCTACTGCTACTTTGCAGCTTGAATTTCACATGCTTCATCTGAAGTGGGAATGGCACAACTGGACACTTTATTTCCCTTGGCTACAGTGTTTGAAATACTCATTTCAACTTTTGTTCCCATTGCTACACCATGTTCCTGAGCTACACAAGCTACATATGGTGACTATAATTCAATGCTGTAATCAGTCCTGGATCTGTTGAATCTCCCCTTCACTGGTTGACTTAGTGCTGTCATCATCTTCCCCTTTATAATATTTGTCCTGCTTGGTTGTACTTCCACCTTTTGTGTTGTGTTTTCCCTAGTTCACATAGCAAAGTTATCAATGTGTGGTACAATGGAGGTTTTTCCCCCCAGTCAATTTATTGTAGAGCCTGACATGGTTTTACTGGCTAAGAATTACAGACTCAATGTCAAAAGTTGGCTTCCATACTCCAGGAAGAGCTAGAACCTGAATTTTCCCACTTCTAATTAGCATTTTAATTACTACATCATGCTGCCTGCCAATGGTTGCCTAGAGCACTAGTATTATTTGATTGGTTGATTGGTTGATTGATTATGTCCATCAAGTAACGTAAATACAGTAGTCTTTTTTTTTAGGATGACCTTCCCCCAACTTGGTCCTTCAAGTCTTCCAAAGGTGCATTCTTGCCAACATCATCAACTCAACCCTGCATACAAGCAAGTGGAAATTAGTGCAAAATGCAAAATTAATGTTTATAAAGCAAAACAAGTTGATTTAACACTTGACAGAAAAGATTTCAGGCAATCTATTAGAAATAATGGATGAGGGGAGGAGAAGTAGTAAAGGATATTAACAAACAGCTAAACTATTTTCTTTTACTTTTTTTAAAAATAAACCGCCATCTGTCTTGTTTAAAGTAAATTAGAGTTAAACAATCAGAAAAGTAGTGGATTTCTATAAATATAAGACTGGTCCTTGTCCCCTGACAGATACAACTCACTGAAAAGTCAAACAATTCATCTGAAGAATGCAAACCATGTAAAATGAAAATATAAACAGAGCACTGGGCCAGGTTGCAAAAATAATGGGTGGAACATACGGAATAAATGGTACTAGAAGTGGAGAAAGAAAGAAGAAAGAAAGAAAGAAAGAAAGAAAGAAAGAAAGAAAGAAAGAAAGAAAGAAAGAAAGAAAGAAAGAAAGAAAGAGAAAGAAAGAAAGAAAGAAAGAAAGAAAGAAAGAAAGAAAGAATAATTACAGAGACAAATGACTGAACTTGCCAGTTTGCTTCAAATAATGATGAAAATACATTTCAGTGTTTAAGAGAATTATTTGATTTGCAAAAATAATTATTTTGCTTTATTTGATTTGATAATGTGAGATACTGGAAGCTTTTAAGCCAATTATCTGAGACTTTTATCTGAATAGATTGTTGTTGTTGTTTTGTCAGAATGCTGGGTGACTATAAATAATAACTATAATTATCCAGTCACGATGCTATTACCTTTATGAGTATAATTGTAGTACATTTGCTTAATAAACTTAATTGAGGGCATCTCTGTGCAGAATTCCATATGTAAGTAGTAATGATCCCTTTTCTTTTGTAATAAATGGCCATTATGTATTGCATCTTTCATATATTCAACTTAATGCTTTTACGTTTTATTTTACTTCTATTAAAGCTGAGAGTTATTGAAGTTACGTGCATTTCATACTGGTCTCACGTGGAGGTATTTACTTTGGCTCTTGAAGCATTACATTTTTAAAATGAGAGGAAATAGCTATGTGCCTACTAAACTGCTAACCCTAATGGGAACATTTAATCTTTAGAATAGCTTACCTGCAAACATGCCATTAAACACCAGTAACAAAAACAAAGAATTTTCTTTAGGATGCACTATTTGAAACCTACGCTTATATTTGCACACACCAACTTGTTTTCCACTGTTAAAAAAAGATGGTGTTGTATGATATAAAGGCTCGCATATGTAAAATATACTGCTTCTTTAACAGCTGTTCTTAAATTTGTAGCCATTTTGTTCAGGAAGCACCAAGTGTCTCAGTGTTGCTTTCCTTAAGTGCCAAGGAATCAAGCCTTCTGCTCCATCAGTTCTGCTTATACTACTAAATCAGATTAAACCAAATGGACATATATATATGAAATGTATAAGAACACAGAGTCAGAAGGAAGTCCCTTCAATACCATGTATATCAGATTTTTCCTTAATAGAATGAATTAATAGATTATGTACTATCAATTTGGAGATGATTCTTACTGACCACATCAATGAATCTCCAGGATGATCTGTCTCCAGTCAAGCTCTCTGAATCTTCCAAAAGAGCACCCGTCATCACTGAAATCAAGTCACTTCACCTTCTTGCTGATTATTCTCTTCTTCTCATTCCTTCCCTTTTCCCTCCAATATTTGGAAAGAAACAACCTTAACAGTATTCCAATAAGCCTTGTGAGAATTTCCAAGTGGCTATTTGCATGGTGTTTCTTAATAAATAAAGTATGTCAGACCCATACTACATGCCACATTCCTTGCCCACAACCATCTTGTCATGGTTCCGACAGATGGAACTCTTCAAAGAACTTCGAGGCATTGTTTACCTTAAAGAATCTTTATTTGAGTAGCATAACATTGGCACTAATATAATCGAAGCCGAAAACTGAATTCCCCTCCCCTGACCACATAGTAACAAAGCACAATTCCCTCCTCCGATTAACAGTCATAAATCACATTCCTCAATTAGTTTGAAGCGAGGGCTTCCCCTCCAGCTCTCCAGCTCGCCAATTCGTTATCATCTCTTATTTCAACAACCTTGGTTCTCACACTAGGTTCAGTGTTATTATGTCTAGCTGGACTCTCATGCACATTCCCCTCCCTCCCCAGCATCATCTAACTCCAAAAGCAAAAAGATGAAAATGGCTACATCTCCATCTGTTGTCAATGCAAAAATATCCGATGTTAGCAGCGTTGACACATCTGCAGTGGGAAGCCCAAGAGAGCCAAAATGGCCTTTTTGATGTCTCATGTACAGAGGGGCAGGGCTTCAATTGGCAAATGCACCTGCCATTGTGGCCCCCTCGGTCTGCCCTCTGCCCCCGCTAATGGCAAGGGAAGAACCAGCCAATTACTGTATGTGTTGGCCAGTATATGCCACAAGAGCAATCAAAACCTAGTTTTGTCCTCAGGTTACTCCATGCAAGGTTGAATCTCAAATGTCAGCTGTCCTTGTAAGCAAATATATTATTGTGCACTTCCCACCAACTACTAGGATATAGATGCTGTGTATTGACATGCATTTGAGATGCATTCTTGCCCCAGAAAGGAACAAGAGGGATGGGCATGTATGTTTGCAGGGTTTGTGTTCTTGAGGATAACAACTAGCTGATGAAAGTGTAAAGAACAATAGCTTTCTCAAACTTAAATGCCTCATGGTCTGTTCAGTTCTTTTCTTGACTTTATTAATATGTGTTGTTTCTTATGTGAAAATTCATCTAATGAATATTGTTACAGAAAAGGGTTGTGAAAACAAACGGACTAGAGCTGTTAATAAATATCCTTCCTTCAAAAACTTCTCTTCTTTCCTTAGGATGCAATTCAGAATCCATGCATCCATCTTTGTCCTTAAGATAAAGCCAACAATAAACAGGATGAAGATTCATATAGAACAAAAGATTTCCAGAGCAATAACCAAACAGCAGCATGACTAAAAGATCTAACCATAATAGTGTTATATTTGCTAATAAGGAAGTCATAGAGCTCTTTCTAATAGCCCCATCTAGTGATTCCTCAGAAGACTACAGCTTGTCTCTACCCATTAAATGGAGCATTGCAACCATATTTTAAAAATGCGTAGTTTATTTTTTAATGTAACCGATTTATAGAAGTAGTTTATAAGTGTTCTTTAACTTGTTTTATTTTATTTTTGAGTACAGATACATTGTGGATATGTAGAAGAACTGTTTTAATTGTTCTAATATATAGAGATTGCCTAACCCTAGAAATAGAAATAGAAATAGGGACGCGGTGGCTCAGTGGGTTAGGACGCTGAGCTTGTTGATCAAAAGGTCGGCAGTTTGGCGGGTGAAATCCCACGTTCCGCGTGGCAGAGTGAGCACCTGTTACTCGTCCCAGCTTCTGCCAACCTAGCAGTTCGAAAGCACGTAAAAATGCAAGTAGAAAAATAGGGACCACTACAGTGGGAAGGTATCAGCGTTCCGTGCACCTTTGGCGTCTAGTCATGCCGGCCACATGACCACAGAGACGTCCTTGGACAAGTGCTGGCTCTTCGGCTTTGAAATGGAGATGAGCACCAGCCCCTAGAGTTGGAAACGACTAGCACGCATGTGCGGGGGAACCTTTACCTTTACCTTTTTAGCCCTAGAAAGTTCTGGGTGTCCTTTTGAAATGCACTCGCCAAGTTCTGAATTGGAGGCAGGGAGACCAGTTGTGATGGGCATCTCACCGTGGAACCAGGCATCTTGCTTTGTGGATGTTGCACCATGGAAATCGAATATTCATATGCTCTGTCCCTTTCATCCTTCCCAAGCTTTGAGAGTGGAAAACCATTTGTTTGGTATGGTGTAGTAGGGTTTCTCGGTTGAGCAGGGGGTTGGACTAGAAGATCTCCAAGGTCCCTTCCAACTCTGTTATTCTGTTATTTTGTTAATGTACCATAGTATCGGTTTCGGCTCCCCCCCCACCCGCTGACAGTTGCAGCATAGTTATATTCAGGGCTTTTTTTCTCATAGAACGCTCAGAACAGAGTTCCGGCACCTTTTTTGGATGGAACCTTGTAGGGTAGGCAAGGCGGGTTGTATGACTTGTGTGAGTTCCGGCACCTTTTTCTTTTACAAAAAAAGCACTGATTATATGGATCTCTGAACTGACCTACTCTTGGCAACCTTGTTCTATCAGATTAGAGGAGGAGCAGTGGAAGCTAAATGAATTACGATAAAAGAGTATAACGCAGGATTATATATAAGTGTCCTGTGTATTTATACTAGATGTAGAGTGTGGCTCCTAATTTAAAGAATTCTAAAAGGGAACTAGAGAAACTCCTTAGCATTGTCAGTTCTTCAACATATACCAGACAAGGAAATCAAAGTTAGGGATGCTAATACTATTTTTTATTACAGGGTTATAGTAACAGCATCTTGCAAGTCTGAATGTTTTACCCCCTCCCTAAAGAGAACAAGGGGGTGGGTGGGGGTGGGGGCATCAGGTCCAAGAAGTTTTCTCAAATTAAATTTCTGCTTTGGACTCTAGAATTCCCTTACCTCAGCCTTCTCTCTCTTAAGTGGCTCTTCCTTCTCTTTCTCAATGTTATTCCTTCTGCTCATTACAAGGATTGGCTTGGAACTTAATAGTGGTATGCTGTAATTACAATCAGATAGCACATCCTCAACAACAACTGCTGGGGAAGAATGACACGGATTACACCTCAGGTAAATTTCCTGGATACTTTTCATCAGTCCCTGATGAAATACACTGTTTTGTGTATATATACTAGATGTGCTGCGTGGCATATTTCACAGCTATCCAAACACTCCAGTGATAATATTATTCCAATGACACAGATACCCTGCCCTATAAAGCCATTCTTTATCATCTGGAACAAATGATAAACAAATCTAACAAATTTAAGTTGGTACACAATGCAACTTTGCAGGACTCCCCAATTCAGAGTTGTTTTCCTTTAAAAAAACAAACCTCTATTGATTTGCCAATCTTCCCCCTAAGAATGTCATTATTTTAATTGTGAATGAATTTGAAATGTTTTAAATATCTGGAGACATATAGTTCAGCAACAGATGAGCTACATTGTGAAGAATATTGCACAATCAAGTTGCCACAGTCAAGGAAGTCTGGATGCAGGCTAGTATTCATAATTTTGTTATTAAACAACACAGTACTGTATGTATTTTTATTGCATTGATAATCTGCCTTTCTAAGCATTCCTAGGAATCTCCCCTAAATTTTATTCTCCACCCCCAAATAAGAACTGTGTGGAGCATTTGGGCTGAAAATCCAAAGTCATTTTGTGAAAGTTTCAGTAGGAACTTAAACTTGGGTGTTTCCTAAGTGAAACACTTTATGTAATTTATTAGCTATACTACATGGATCCTGTAGTGTATATTGCACTACAAATATGCATCTGTGTATTTACCTAGGAATCTGGCTGCAAATAGAAAGTAGTTTTAACTTGGTATAGTAAGAGGCATCCTTATAAGAAAAGAAAATAAGAGATATGTCTCTTATACACCCTTTTCTATCATTGTGATTTGCAACCTAGTATTTATTGTGATACACCAGACTAAAACAAACAAACATATCAAAAGTCTTTCAAACATTGGCAACTGCTTTATCCCGTGTCCTACCAGCAGTCCCATCTCTGCTGACCTGGCGCTGGCTGTTCAAAATTTCAATAGATATCCTCTCCATTCCTTTCTAGAGTTTGAAACCAGAGTTTCTGCATACCAAGTAGGTGTATGCATTTTCTCACCCAGTCATGGACTTTCCTCTGAAGCAGACTCAATAACAGGATACCTAGATGTCAGTACCGGTTGTCTAAAAAATATCCTGTTTGTCTTTATTTTCGTGGTCAATGACCAATGACCATTTCCCCAGAACTGCTTCAAAGCATCATCCATCCCTTGTTTTGTCAACCTAAAATGTTGCTGTCATAACCCTGGCTATCTGCATTATCAGTCCCTATCTTGTTGATGGCTTATCAATTGTGCACTTACCTATTAAGACTCTGCCTTGTCCTGATTTATGGGCAGGCCAATCACTATAA
Source organism: Vipera berus (assembly GCF_964194415.1). Taxonomy (NCBI): domain Eukaryota; kingdom Metazoa; phylum Chordata; class Lepidosauria; order Squamata; family Viperidae; genus Vipera; species Vipera berus. The sequence goes on from NC_138204.1 coordinate 143,442,761, forward strand.
GCCTAATGACAGGTGTTTCTGTTATCCCTCTTCAACATATTGCCAGCAGCTTGAAAACATCCATGGCTTGGGCACTGCAGCATGAATTGGGTGGCTCTGATATATCATTATGCAGTTTCATAATCAGGTATCTGCTTGGTTTTTTTCCCCTAGGCTGATTTATCTGACCCACCCTAGGTAAGTCTTGCGAAAATAATGTAAAGTGAAGAAATGCATGGGAGGCTGGCTTCCAGTCACCCCTGTGTGTCTATGAAAATTCAAGCCAATTTCAATGTAAACCAAAAAGTGAAACAAGCTATAATTTATTCAGCTTTAATTGCATATTTATAGGAAGAAACAGCCAGAACAAAATTAACCTTCAGAGAGGAAGGAGACAGAGCTGTATGCAGTCATGACTATGTGATTAACTAAATCCTGTAGAACTGGATTTCTGAGTAACGCTATCTCTTAATTTCATCAGGGGAATCAAAACAATGGCCAAAGGCAAGGAAAATTGGCAAATAATCAACAAATGTCCAATTTGACCTTCCTTATTTTTGGAATGTTGCATTCATTCTAATATCATTTCATAGTTACAATATTCTCCTTCCCCTCCACTTCTCTTCCCCTTTGCCCTTTGCCCTTTGCCCTTTGCCCTTTGCCCTTCACCCATCCCCTTCTCCTTCTCCTTCTCCTTCTCCTTCTCCTTCTCCTTCTCCTTCTCCTTCTCCTCCTTCCTCTTCTTCCCCTTTTGTCTCCCTCTTCTTCTTCTCCCTCTTCTTCCTTCCCTAGGAGAAATTGACTTTAAGAAATAAAGAGCAATGAGTTAACTGATATGTCGTTTGAAAAATTGTAATTAATTCAGAGAATAGATTGTGGGAGAAAAATGGCAACACTGGAGGCTGAACAATAATAAGGGAGAGGTTTGGGCTTGCCTCACTCCAAACCTCTCGCAACCCCTTTTGGGTAGTCTGATCTCAGCTTCATTTTCAATGCTGCAGATTTTACACATTTTGAAAATCAATCAAAATTACAGAAATAGTAAGCAAGCGTTAATGCAAAAGCAGATACTGTTTGTTTCTCCACTGAAGCTGAGAACATTTTAATGTCAGCATAAATCTGCAAATAAGGAAATCAGTCTAGATCAATGTTCCTTAAAGAGTGTCCTTAGGACTCCTGGGTCCTGAAATTAAAATTATTTGCCAGCCCTTGATGAGAAATAATACCATCTTAACATCCCATCAAACAATTATAACACACAATAGTGACACCAGCCAGGGAAGGGTTTGTATGAGCAGAAGAAAAATATAGCTTAGCCTTTTCTCCTTTCTTCTATTTTTCATTTATCCCTGGAAACCCCCCCCCCCAAGAGGATAAACTGATTAAGCAGCACAAGAGACCAAGTTTAGAGGACTGGAAGAGAAAGCGCTAAGATGCTGCACTTCCATTCTGTGAATTAAATCCAATATTCTAGATTAAAAATGATACTTGGAGGAAGGAATTCTGGAAACCTGTTTGCTTGAGCAGAATTTTAAAAGTTCACAGGTTGGATGTGTGGATATATGTCCATTAGATGGCAGCCTTGTTCTACAAATGGAATAACCAAACTAACATTACATGTGACATTTTCATTTGAATGTTTGCTTACTGTGATGTATTAAAATTTAAAGCTTAAACTATTTCTAATTGCCTAATTTTTAACAAATTAGATGCAGGTGTGTTGTAAATCGGACTGATTGTACTTTAACGTTTTGCTAGATAGTCACTGCAAAGCAGAGTTTTCTCAGAAATCTATTACTTGTTTGGCCAAAAAAAAAAAAAAAAAGGAAATGAAATGGAACATTGTGTCCTAGGATAGTTGTGTCAGGAGATATACAAAATACTGTGCTACCTAGAATATTGTAATATTGTATGAGTTAATGATTAATGAGTTGACACCAGAGGTTTATATAGTTCCAAACTATTTAAAATTCCCTCTTTTTGCCTCTGCTTTGAGTTCAGTGGTGGGATTCAAATATGTGAACAACCGGTTCTCTGTGTGGATGCTGCTTCCGGGAGTCCATTTTGGGCCTGGGCAACAAAAAATTAGCTATTGGTTCTGCCAAAGTGGTGCGAACCGGCTGAATCCCACCACTGCTTGAGTTATTTATAAAAATAATAAAGGTAGGATAATTCTTTTTTTTTTAAAGTCAGTAGATCAGGACAGCTACAAGACTTAGTCTCACTGCCCATTAAACCTGATATGGATGTAGGCGGATTCCCAGATGATCTTAATAATACTTGATAGGGATTATTTAGAAAGATATTTCTCTTAAGTGACTTGGGCTATCATTCTTTTAGAGCTTAAAAAAATGGTTAGCAATGGATATTTTGCATGGAAATGAATTGGGCAGTCTTAATCCCCTCTGTCTTAGATCCCATAACATATCATGAACTTTTTACCCTTTTCTGCTAATACAGTACATATGCGCTCAGTTAGGTCAGCAATCTCAAGGTGCATTCCTTGGGAAGATTATAGCTTGATGCATGCTCTGGGTCCCTTATCAAAGCAGCTTGTATCTTCTGCAGAGCAGTGTTTCCTCAACCTTAGCAACTTTAAGATGTGTGAACTTCAACTCCCAGAATTCCCCAGCCAGCGTGCATTTGAAAACCTTGAAAGATTTCACATTATTTTATAATATTTTGGCAATCCATAATAAAAGTATTCACTTTGCATATACGCTCTGAATCAATTTAAAACATCAGCTGGGGTTTATCTGCTTTTAAAGTGCTCTTAGGCAATACTATTTGAGCCTAAATGTCATTCTCTGGTCTGTAATAAAGGAAATAAAGCTATTTTATAAGTTAATGGGATCACTTTAAACATCTTGAAGCATTAGAACTAAATCACAATACTTTGTTATTAAAATACAGTACTGGTCAATCAATATGTGGGTTTAGCTGTATGGTATAACATAAAATTTGAACAATATTTTCCTGTTCTACCGGTTTGTTGATATGTTGGAGTAAAATAATGCCCCCCCATAAATAAACGGAGTAGTGGGATGCAATTTTTCCACACAGTTAATGTTGGTTGCCTTGCCAAGTTACTTGGATACACTGAATTTGCCTATCTTGACTAAAATTCTTAACTTTGGATTTTTGCTACTGAAACCTATCAGAGGCAGAATGTATCTTAGCTGTTAAAATTTGGGCTTAGTTTACAGGAGCTTCGCAATTAACAGTGTTAGTATAGAAATGTCTAAATTAAACATATTTCAGACTGGCTAATAACACACCCAGTAAGCTCATAAGCACTTCCAGCAGAAGAAAATCCTTCACTTAAAATAGGTTTTTATAAATTGCACAAATGCTTTACAAATAACACAAAGCAGAGGGCAGGAGAGAAAGGAGGAAGTAGATTTGGGTGAATAATACAATGAAGATAAGAAGAAGAATAGATGCTATAGAGAACCTGCTTGGCTTCTGAAAAATCAAAGCCAGACTGTTCTGTTACTCTGTTTGCAATGATTGCTCCAAAATCCTGATGACTAGAAACATACTTTCTTAGCAAAGCTCATATATTTAGAGTTGGATGTTGAAATCATCTTGTGTGCCCATGAGAATGTTACTGATTGAGAATCTAACCTGAGTAAGGATTAACGAAGTAGGTTTTATAACGATTACAGAAAGGAGATATAGGAAATACATTTTAGGGTTAGGAAACTTCATATCAGAAAAAAAAGTCCGAGAGCTTTTTTCAAAAATGAGGGGGGGTGGAAATGAAAGTCTGATTATAGGTGTTTGACAATTAGAATGATTTTGTTATTTTAGAAATAGTTTGAAATGATGTGAAACGTAAAGCAAAAGGTGCTAGTTATTGTTGTGTTGGGGTATTTTTTTATATATTTGTTTTGTATTTTTCTGCCCTGAAGAAAGCCAGAAACCCTCTCTCTCTCTCTCTCTCTCTCTCTCTCTCTCTCTCTCTCTCTCTCTCTCTCTCTCTCTCTCTTTTTGCACTCGTCTCTTACTTTCTCTTAGTTTTCTATTTTTGTTTTTCCTGAATTTTTATTTTTTGTCATGCAACTTTAATTAAAAACCTCTGACAAGAAAGAAAGAAAAAAGAAAGAAAAAGAGAGAAAGAAGGAAGGAAGGAAGGAAGGAAGGAAGGAAGGAAGGAAGGAAGTCCAAATGCTCCATATGAAATAACCTCTGGTTGGCAATCTCTTAGATAAAGAGTAGGTACAGGGGATACACAGAATCAATCCTGTGCTCTCCATACACTACTGTCTCTTTGTGATCAGTAGGTGCTGAGGTGCTGAAAGGATTGTGTAAATTTATTTATTTATTTATTTATTATGGGACTTATATGCCCATAATTTGGACCTCCAATGCCCTTTCTTGTGGCTTGTGCACTTTTCCACAACTGCCATCATGTCTTGGCAGGTTCCGTGCCATCTCTGGCTAAAGGTTTAGCAGTTGCATCTGCCAGCATCTCTTCCAATGGGCAGAATTCCTGTTCGGTCCTCTTGAACAACTCTCACAAAATGGTATTTTGTGTCTGCAGCCTTTTTTTCCCCCTATTTGTCTCCTTCAGTGGCCAGCATCCTTTGGATCGCCTTCATTGTACAGGATTCTTCTACTTGCTGCCTCTTGGCAATGTAGGAGCTAGCTTAATGCTCAGGGTAACAAATTTGGCACAACTGGGGGAAAATATGAGGGAAGATGGGGAAAACAGATTCAGAAACACAGGCTTTCCAATTCTATCATAGCTAAATAGCATGGACCCACGGGGATGGGGGGGAGGTAGATGGCATTGGCTTTCAGTTTAGTCAAAGCAGTAGACTGCATTGTCCCACTTTCTACAGCCACCCGAGTCAAATCTTATTCTGGTGTTTAAACTAGCATGGGGAACCTTCCTTCGTGTGAAGCTGTAGCCCATTTTCTTTTCCGGCAATACCGGTTTGCAAATGAGCAGTCACAAAGAAAGTTGGAAGTGCTGGTCAGCCTTTGTTGTTGATTCTGAATATAAACTGCTAATGATATATTGAAGCATTCCCCAAAAAAAATGCTACATAAAGGAGGCTGCCAATGGAACATGGGGGGAGAGGGACAGAAAGGCGCTCGGCATTAAAGTAGCCCAGACTGAAAAATATTGGCCATTGCAACTCGTGGAAGGTCATCTTTTGCGTCAGCGGTAGAACCAGGAATAGAAAATAGCTTTGCTCTTCAAGTGTGCAGCCCACACAGCCTCTTTCTTGCACGGAAAACCACCCTGCTTAAAAATATTTTACTGCTTATGTATTTTTCTGTTGGAATTTGGAGAGAGCTGGTGGGGGGGGATATATACTAGAACTGTCTGCTCCTACTGATGCCCTGCAGTTGTTCCAAGGACAATGCCTTCTGGGGCCAATATTCACAGGACAGGGTGTGTAACATGACCCATGAATCAACACATCTGGAAGGAGACAGGTTGCTGTAGACAAATTACCCAGCCTATTTCAGAGGAGGAGGGGAAAAAAGTGTTTTGTAAATGCAGCCAAATGGAGAACACATGCCTGAATGGCAATTCATTTTCTGTTTACGGTTACTATTATTTTCTTTAAATCCTCTTTAAAATTATAGACCTAGAGTGATTCCTATAAATTCTTAATTTCCCATTCGCACCTTTCCTTTTTTCCTAATTACAAGCCTTGTGTATAAGTTGGAAAAGAAACCAGGAACGGCAGGGATTTTGTTTGTAAGTTCATGACTGATGCAATACTTTTCTAGAGGAACAAGGAAGTCCTGCTATATTTTGGCATGTGTCTTTGGAAGCTGTCCTGCTATTTTTCTATATATTTCTTTTGAAGCTCTGAGCAGTTGAATATTTTAGGCATTTGCTTTTGAGGTCCCCCCACTCTTTATATGCTTTGACAGTTTAAAAGAAGGAGGCCTCATAGAAAAAAAATAACTTTTCTAATATGTGTTTCTTTCCGTGGGTCATTGTAATGTGGTCAATATTCAGTTGGAAAATATAAGGGTACAGAATATGATAGAAGATAGCTCAATAGCAGTAGTTCAGTCCCGTGTATTCAGTCCTGGTGATTGTTCTGTACCAGCCTGCTACCGGCCCTGCAGATAAGGCAGGGACAACCCCTTTTACAAGAAGGCAAGAGGCTGGAACTAAGCCTGCCAAATTTATTAACATAAAAACATAAACAGAGCAAAGAGAGCAAACACGAACCATGAAACAGGAACTACTCAAACGGTTGCCTTCAGCAAACCAGCCCTCCCACGCATTCCCCTTTTATACAGTTCAGGGCGTGGCTTCTCTCTGCCTCCTTCCGAGGTGCCCCATTGCCTTCCTCTGTTTACTCCTGATTGACTGCCTCCTGCGTTGGGCGTCCTTGAACAGGGCCAGCTGTGGGTCATCTTCATCCATGCTGTCAAGCTCACACAGCTGGGTCTGTGTCGTGACCAGGTGGGAGGGGCCTGGCTGAGGGCTCTCATCAGCAAGCTCTCCAACCCCCTCAGCAACCTCTCCAACACCCCCCTCCTCCTCCTCTGAGTCGTCCGACCCAAATGCCGAACCCACAGGCTGACCCTGAATCACAACACTATCCCGCACTGCAGGGCCCTTCCCCCGGGTCTGCCGATCCGGATGCGATCGGGATGGAAATTGTTCATGAAAAGTGGTCACCAACGCAGGGGCATGAACGGCGATCGCGTCTTCCCAGGTGAAGTCCTCTGGTCCGTAACCTTTCCATTCAATCAGGTACTGGAAATGACCTTTCAGCCAATGGGAGTCCCTGATGCTGGCGACCTCATACTCGGGGGTGCTGTCTCCATCACGAGGTCCTGATGGGGGAGGTTCCGCTTGGCAGAGTGGACAGGCCGGTTGCTCAGGGACCAACAGAGACCAATGAAAGACTGGGTGCACGCGCAGGGAACGTGGCAGAGTTAAGCGATAGGCGACCGGATTGATGACAGCCTCGACTGGGAACGGTCCTAAATATCGGTGATCTAACTTTCTCACTGGCCGTGTTGACGGTAGGTTCCTGGTGGACAACCAGACCCGATCTCCCACCGATAGTGGAGGCGTATCCCATCTTGACCGATCAGCAAACCTTTTGTAATCGGCCTGGGCCTTCTCTAACTGACGTCGCACCAATCGATGGATCACCTGTAACTCTGCCATGAAGTCGTTCGCTGCCGGCTCTGGTGAGTCCATGGGAGAAAGGGGGAAAAACCGGGGGTGATATCCCACATTGGCCAAGAACGGTGTCATCTGTGTGGAGGTGTGCTGCAAATTGTTAAATGCAAACTCAGCTATGGCCAGATAGTCCACCCAATTGTTTTGCTGCAGATTAACGTAGCAGTGCAGATATTGTTCCAGGATACCGATGACCTTCTCGGTTCCCCCGTCAGTTTGAGGATGATGCGCGGACAAGAGGCAAATCTTGATATCCAACGCCTGCATCAACTCCTGCCAGAAGCGGGCTGTAAACTGGGCCCCCCTATCAGAGACGACTCTATCAGGGAGGCCGTGCAGCCGAAACACCTGCTGAATGAACATACGACTAGTGGCGCGGGCTGACGGTAAGCCGCGACAGGGGATGAAGTGAGCCATCTTGGTCAGCATGTCCACCACCACATACACTGTCGTAAAACCAGAGGATGGGGGTAAATCCGTCAGAAAGTCCATGGACACAGCCCCCCAGGGTCTTTTGGGTGTCGGCAAGGGCTGCAGTAATCCAGGTGGGGCCCCTGTCGCTGACTTGGCCTGCCTGCATGGGATGCAGGAAGTGACATAGGACTGGACGTCGTGTCGGACTCGGGGCCACCAGAAGGTACGGGAGACCAGGTTCAGGGTCTTGAAGAGGCCAAAATGCCCCGCCGCCGGGTTATCGTGACACTGGCTGGGGATGAGTCCCCTGAGTGGCCCTCCCGGAACGTAGAGCTGGGCACGATAATACAAGAGTCCATCCGTGACTGTCCAAGGAGAATCTGGCCCCACCTCCTCCTTCCGCTGAGCCACCCACACCTCCTGCTGCTGTGCCTCCTGGATCCGAGCCCGTATATCAACCGGCTCCCGCACCGCAGCAAAAGACTCAACGGGGATCACTGTCCTGGGCAGAAGCTTGTTTTCCACTCGGGAATATTCGGGCTTCCTGGACAGAGCATCCGCTCTTTGATTGTGCCCGCTAGGTATGTACCGAACTCGGAAGTCGAACCTCGCAAAGAAAAGAGACCACCGGATCTGGCGGTGGTTCAAATTCTGAGCGGTCTGCAGGCTTTCCAAATTCTTATGGTCCATCCAGACCTCGATTTGATGCCGCGCTCCCTCCAGATGATGCCTCCAGGCCTCGAACGCCACTTTAATGGCCAGTAGCTCCTTCTCCCAGATTGTATAATTGCGCTCCGAACGGTTCAGTTTACGTGAATGGTACGCGCAAGGGAAGAGGGTACCGCTGGGCATTGTTGCCTGGAGTAACACTGCCCCAATGGCAATGTCGGAGGCGTCTGCCTCCACGACAAACGGCCGTTGCGGGTCAGGATGCTTCAAGATGGGCTCCTTCATGAAGGCTTCCTTCAAAGTCTGGAAAGCCCATTGTTCTGGAGTGTTCCACTGGAACCGAGTCTTCTTCTGCAGGAGCCGGGTGAGGGGGGCTGTCAAGGCAGCAAACCCAGGGATGAAAGCTCGGTAATAGTTGGCGAACCCAAGAAGTCACTGAACATCCTTCACGCGACGCGGGGGTTGCCAACTCTGCAAAGACTCAACCTTACTCGGCTCCATGGCGATGCCCTCAGGAGAAATGCGGTGACCGAGGAAATCGATGGTCACCTGGTAGAACTGGCACTTCTCCAACTTGGCAAACAGCCGATGTTCTCGGAGTCGCTGCAGGACCTGATGGAGATGCTGATGGTGCACCTCACACGACGGGGAGTAGATCAGGATGTCATCCAAGTAGATCACAACAAACTGATCCAACAAATCCCGGAAAATGTCGTTCATGAAATGCTGAAACATGGCAGGGGCGTTGGTCAGGCCAAACGGCTTCACCGTGTACTCAAAATGTCCATACCGAGTACCAAACGCCGTCGTCCACTCATCACCCGGCCGAACCCTGACGAGGTTGTAAGCTCCACACAGGTCCAGTTTCATGAAGATCTTAGCCTCCCGGAGTCAGTCCAAGAGTTCGGGGATGAGGGGCAGCGGGTAACGATTGCGCACCGTGATGGCGTTGAGTTTCCTATAATCGCAGCAAAGCTGCAATTCGCCAGACTTCTTTTTGACGAAGAGCACGGGTGCAGACACTGGCGAGGACGAGGGCCGGATGAAACCGCGAGCCAAATTCTTTTCCAGAAAGTCCCGCAATGCAGCCAACTCGGGGTCCGACATGGAGTACAAACGCCCCACTGGGAGAGGCGCATCAGGGTCTAAATCAATGGGGCAGTCATAGGGCCTGTGCGGGGGTAATTGATCCGCCTCTGTCTCGCTGAACACATCAGCAAAGTCGGACAGTTCGGGAGGCAAGGAAACCCCTGGGGAACCCTCCACCTGGCCGGCACAGATATGGCGGGTGTGGTCCACGCACTGCAAGCTTGGGAAGGTGACTAGGTTCTGTGACCAATAGATCTGTGGGTCATGTGCCCGGAGCCACGCCAGTCCCAAGACCACGGGGAAATGCAGATCTGAGGTGATATAGAACTGGATGGCCTCCACATGGGAACTGATGGCCATATATAATGGTTGCGTGGCAGCCATAATTGGCCCAGACAGGAGCACTCGACCATCGATAGTCTCCACTAACATGGGCGGATCCACCGGGCCCTGGGGAACAGCCCATTTGGCCACAAATGCTGAGTCCATAAAATTTGTAGTGGCCCCAGAGTCAATTAAGGCATGGACTGGAATCCCCTCTGGCTTGCCAGGAAGGATCAGACGTGCCTCCAATATCAGATGCCGTGGAGGTCCACAGGCAGCATCGGAAAGACGTCGCTCAGTTTTTGTTGTGGGACGCCCAATCTATCACACCGTCTAGATCGGGCTCGGGGCGTTTCCCGACAGAAAAGTAGGGGACTTTCTCGGGGCAGACTCGGTCACTGATGCCCGCTGTCGCTTCTTTGGGCAAAAAGCAGCCAAATGCCCAGGGTCCCCACAGTAAAAACACAACTCCCCCGATTGTCGTCTGTTCATTTCAGTCACCGATAGACGAGACCTGGTGGCACCCAGCTCCATTGGCTCCTCCCTTTGAACTGGGGTCTCACGCACAACAGGGGCTGCAGGGGTCTGTGGGGTGGCACGGTGACTCCTTCGCTGCTGCAACCGAGCATTGATCCGCAGGCAGAGATGGATCAGCCCATTCAGGTCTGAGGGAATATCCACACGGGCCAGCTCATCCAACATCTCCTCCGACAATCCATCCTGGAAGGCATCCACAAGCGCAGCCTCATTCCAGGCGGAATCCTGGCTAAGCAGCCGAAAATCGCTGATATAGCCCTGTAGGGGGAGTTGACCCTGCCTCAGAGCTTTCAGGCGTTGAGTAGCAGTCTGCGTCTTTATAGGGTGCTCATACATCAGACGCATATGATCACAAAACCCCACAAAGTTGTCCAACAAAGGACTAGGTTGAGCCAGCAGAGGCGTGCCCCAACGAGCTGCATCACCCGAAAGAAGGCTTAACACAAACCCCACCTTATCCCGGTCAGTGGGGAAATCAGCTGCTCTCACGCTGATAAAGAGCTGGCATTGTCCCAGGAAAGCAGGAAACAGTTCTGGATTGCCAGTAAATTTATCCGGCATCGCAACTTGGCATTTTCTCCTGGGTGGGGGTGATGGTGGGGGTGCAGCATGGACCTGAGCTTGCACTTGAGCCACCTGAGCTGCCAACAAAGTGAGTTGCTGGGCGAGCTGGGCATTCTCAGCAAGTAGCTGCTCCATAATAATAGTAAGGGGTGGGAGGCTGAAGGCAAACTGTTCTGTACTAGCCTGCTACCGGCCCTGCAGATAAGGCAGGGACAACCCCTTTTACAAGAAGGCAAGAGGCTGGAACTAAGCCTGCCAAATTTATTAACATAAAAACATAAACAGAGCAAAGAGAGCAAACACGAACCATGAAACAGGAACTACTCAAACGGTTGCCTTCAGCAAACCAGCCCTCCCACGCATTCCCCTTTTATACAGTTCAGGGCGTGGCTTCTCTCTGCCTCCTTCCGAGGTGCCCCATTGCCTTCCTCTGTTTACTCCTGATTGACTGCCTCCTGCGTCGGGCGTCCTTGAACAGGGCCAGCTGTGGGTCATCTTCATCCACGCTGTCAGGCTCACACAGCTGGGTCTGCGTCGTGACCAGGTGGGAGGGGCCTGGCTGAGGGCTCTCATCAGCAAGCTCTCCAACCCCCTCAGCAACCTCTCCAACACCCCCCCCTCCTCCTCTGAGTCATCCGACCCAAATGCTGAACCCACAGGCTGACCCTGAATCACAACAGTGATTTTGGACTGTCTCTTTAAATTCTTCATGGGGCTGGTGTCAGGATATCTCCGAGAGAACCCCATCCTTGAGCTTCTTAGAGGGAAGGTGGGATACCAAAAAATAGCGCATATAGAAATGTAGACTGTCCAGCTGCTCCTGGTTTGCAGATGGGTTGAATGGTGAAAACTATTGGATCTCTGCAGACCAAGTAGCTGTCAAAGGCAAAGAGCCCTGCTGGGGATGGGAGAGATTGTTGAGTTTTCAACACGTGATTATTTGCCTTTTGTGATCCACCCACTGAATGCCCAGATTTGTAGGGTTACATGCAGGGGTGTAATTCTAGGCCTGCTGATATATTGGCCCAAAGTCCTATTGACTTCACTAATGGCTGCTACCAGTGTCCTTGAACTGACTGGGAAATGATTCTCATAATTTCCCTGCTTCAGTGCATGAGAAACATTCATAAGTATAATTGTTTTGAACTATTGCTGGCAGACATGGATCACATTAATGCATAGGGCTGCGCTGATATTTCACAGCCTCTAGGGCTATACCTTGCTTTAAAGAGAAACGTGTGCTCGCTGCTGTCGCGATGAGAATCCAGCCACCCACTCAGGCCCTCTCATGCCAAAGAATCATTCCTGCATTTGTTATTGTGGAAGAGAGTGGCGTGACTTCATGCTTTTGGAAGGATGAACGGAAGACAAGTGGTACCAAACCTTCTGACTTTGACAAGTTAAAAACTTCTGGCTTGTGAGCTGCATCCCTTTCTTCTCCTGGGTCCTTAAGCACCTGGGGCTTCTAGCTCCAGTCTGGCACTGGGTTCTCCTGCATCGGCACTTTCTCTTCCAGCTCTCTAGGTTTGCCAAATCAGAGGGCAGCCCAAGATTTTTTTTTCTTCCTCAGATGAAAGACGAGAGGACTCCCCCCCCCCATTACACTTATGAAGCTAACCAGACTAGCTGCTGGATTGTTACTTGATGCTCTCATCAAGACGGTTTGTTCTGCTGCACCGCAAAACTAGAAGAGCAGACTAGCTCAGGGGAATAGTGTGTGGCAGGTACTAATACTGTTGCCTTCTAATGGGACTGAGGTAGCAGGCCTTCTCTGTTGTGGCCCCTGCATTCAAGAACAGCATCTTTCCAGAAATACAGTACAGACAGAGCCTTTTCTCCTAGATATCCCAAAAGCATGTAAGACCTGTCTTTGGTCTCGGCCTGTGGTCAATGCGTTTCTGGGATTGTGTTGTGTTTTGTCTTTGTTACTGTTTCAGTTGTTTTAGCCCAGGCTGTCCATACTATTGTATGTTTATTGCCCTTGGATTTGCCTAGGTGGCTATAACAAATATAAAATGAAATCATTTTCATTATACTCATCCACATCATCTTTCCATTCTGTTGCAAGCCTTTTTTTTTTAGTGGGGCACTCTTCCTTGTTCCACATATGAAAGAGTCCATACCCAAAGTAAAGTTCAATTTTTGGAAGAACAATTCCTAAGGTTTGGGGTTTCTTTACCCTCTCCCACACAAAGGAGGTTATATTGGCATATTCCACTGAGGAGGAAAAAGGTAATCCTAGAACTATAAGCGGGTTGCCATTGAAGCCATTGAGTCCAATTCCTTGCTTAGTGCAGAAATCCAGATGAAAACATCGCAAAGAGAGGATTGTCCAGCCATCATTTAAACTTATCCAATAAGGAGAAACCCTCTCTGGGTAGTAGATTCCATCATCACCTCATCACACTACAGTACTCTTGTTATGAGGAAAAAAAATAGGAATGAACTCATCATTGAGTAGGCATTTTGCTCCAGGCCATTCAGATTTGAAAACAAGTTCAGGTCCTGTTCTCCAACATCTTATCTCCAGTCCCCACTTCCCTGCATCTGATGCCTCACTTCTTCGGATTGATTGACTGATTATGTGCCATCAAGTAATTTTTGATTCCTAGGTGCCACGTAGGTAGATTTTCTTCATGATAACCTGTCCTTGCAGGTCTCCCAATGGTGTCTTCATCACCACTAAGTCCATCCACCTTGTTGGTGGTCATCATGCCATGTCAAGCTGAAGAGGAGATACAATTGATTGGATTTGGATATGTGCAGGTAGAGTCTTTGGAAACAGCGGTGTGGATCCCTTTCATCACTCCTTCAGCAGGAGGAGTGAGTGACTGGGCAGGCAGCAATGCTTTGAAAGAAAGATGTCCATTGGGAGTAGGTTGCTCAACCCCCAGTCCAAAATCTCGAGTTTCAAGCTAATTAACATGAAAATATTAAACAGAAAGAGAATCTAATGTTTGATCTGACTCTGAAATGAATTACCACTGGGGAAACAGCCTTCACCTTAAATAAGCTATAGGCCTAAAAGGCCTAGAACAAATAATAGTATCATATTATTATTATTATTTTTAAAAATGAAACTTACTCCCCAAATGATAGTCATGAAAAATGAATAAATAAGTTTAAAAGCGCCTTCAACTATTTAGTCACTTGGCTCTTAGTTGCTGGAAAGGCTTCTATTGCCTCAGTGTGTCACTCAGACTAATCTAGGAGAGAGCAGCCATGGTTACAAAAATAATGGACTTCCCTTCTGCTCCCCACCTCTAGCTCCTATATCCTTTTCCCCCAAAGGACACTGTGCAAGCAACACAAAGAGCTTTGCTCACTCTCCCAGGCTCCCCTCCATACTGAAAGGAAATGCAGCAGACATTTAAATATTTCCAACCCAAACAAGGCATCCTGGACGATTCACCTCCCCAGTAACTTGTCCGCTTCTCTCTGTGCTACAAAGATCTTGAAAGAATTGTCACACTAGGCTGGGCTTTGCCTAATCAGTTACCTGGAGGAAGTTTCAGATCAAAAAACGGAAGAGACCCCTACATGTAGTTTGTATTCTTAGGCCTTGGGACTCTTTCTGATCTCACATCTGGAAATACAAATTGAGAATTGACTTGAGTTGTGAAATTTGAAATTGTGTAAGGATAGGTTAGCTATACAAAGTTTCAGTGGGGAAACGTCTAAATGGAAGGCTATTGGCCACCTTATCATCACATTGTCTAAATACTGTACAAGTTGCAAGCAAAAAAAACCAGTGTCTAGCTTCGTACCTTGTACTAACTCCTGTCTCTTTAACCATGTTTTGTTGAATAAGCCACAATAAGCTTGGAACACGCCTTACACTGAAGCAAAAACTATAATTTAGAAACCACAAAGGTTAGATTCACACAACATGCTAAATTAGAACCGGATCAATCCTCCTAGCTGTTCAGAAATAAAACACTGAACCATAAACTGCCCATCATGTTTTTAGCCTAGAGCAGGGGTGTCAAACTCAATTTCATTGAGGGCCGCATCAGCATTGCGGTTTCCCTCAAGGGGGGCGGGTGGGTGTGGCCTGGGTGGGCGTGGCCTACTGGGTGGGCGTGGCTAAAGTGCGTATGGCCTACTGGGTGGGCTTGGCCAGCTCTACATCGTTCGCATCAAGGGTGCCTATGGGGGCCTGGGCAGGAGTGGGACAGATCTGAGGGTCTCTGGCAGGAAGAGGGTCTCTGGGCCAGGGCCAAGGCAGTGGGGGCCATTCCCTCACTGTTTCCAGGATGGCTTTGCGGGCAGCATGAAACCACTTCACGGGCCGGATCTGGCCACCGGGCCTTGTGTTTGACATGTCTGGCCTAGAGTATTGCATTAATCCCACCTGTGAGGGTAACTTTACAGTTTTTTATTGCTGGAGAACAGCAATAAATGCTGGTTAAAATGCTGGATCAGAAACCAGGAGACCATGAGTTCTACTCCTGCTTTAGGTATGGAAGCCAAGTGAGTAACTTTCTGCCAGTCTCTCTTTCCACTTTAGGAAAAAGGTACTGACAAACAAATTCTAAAAATGTTGTCACTATCATAATTTCTTGGACCATAACGTAACTGGCTTTAATTGGCCAGTGTAATGTATTAATCTAGCTATTATGGGTTAGAAGGATAAATTATATGAACTCAGTATGTTCAAAGGTTCTGAAGTGAAGAGGTAAACCTAGAATTATTCTGGCTACCCTACCACTTCCTCAAACTCGGAAATTCCATCAACCCAGGCACATCAAAGGCTGCTGAAATTTTTTCTCTACACTGGATAGAATCTTCAATCAAGCAGAAATTTTAAAACCACAAGCCCACCTTTGATGACGACGATAACAATGACGATGATGAAACAGCACAGCTTCATTACTCAATGATGTGAGCAATATGCCATATTTGCTACTTATCAAGACACTGATCTATAGATGACACTGACAATGGATAGTTTGTGAGTGAGGAGTGGAGGGAATACAAATTACTTTTCTTTTTCTTTAGGAAGACGAAATTCAGAGGATTTTTTTTCCATTACTCATTGATGATGATGCTACTACCGTTCTATACTACACTCTTCCAAACAGAGAGTTCTCATATCTCTGTCACTTCCTATTGTTGTTGGCAGTCAGCTGTGTGCCTCTGATCTCCAGAGACTTCTGCAGTCTTTGGATAAACATTGACTCTTTTTTATGTAGAATATCTGTCCTTCTTACTGACTGATGGTCACGTTGCACATCTTATGATGGGACTAATATGACTTTAGACGAGTATTTTGAGAACACTGATTTCCATAGCCTTTTCCTCTCTCGAGTAGAAAAGTTTTGTTGTTGTTGTTAGTTGCGAAGTCGTGTCCGACCCATCGCGACCCTATGGACAATGTTCCTCCAGGCTTGCCTGTCCTCTACCATCTTCTGGAGTCCATTTAAGCTCATGCCTACTGCTTCAGTGACTCCATCCAGCCACCTCATTCTCTGTCGTCCCCTTCTTCTCTTGCCCTCAATCTTTCCCAGCATTAGGCTCTTCTCCAGTGAGTCCTTCCTTCTCATTAGGTGGCCAAAGTATTTGAGTTTTAGCTTCAGGATCTTCAAGTTTGGCCAAAGCCAAATAGTCCACTGATTTTAACTCATTTTAGTGTTAAAAACTAACTTTTAATTCCTCCAAGGAAAGGCTACATCTTCTCTACAGACTCAGGTTGATACAAAGCCTGGTGTTTATGATATGTTGGCAGTCCATCCAACTTAGTGCTCCCAGAAAGCCTATGGTTTTTTTTTTAAAAAAATTCCCCAAATACAGGATGTTCTTACATTTCTAAGCATAACATTTTTTAGAAAACCTGTCTGAATCCTTTCCTGGTAATTTTTCAGGCAGAACCGGAAACAGAGGAGTCAAGAACATTTGCAGAAATGAAGAGTAAAGTACAAATTTTCTCAGACAATGTCCTTAGACCCTTGAAGGCTGAGATGATGACATGAATGCAGAGAGAGGCTGGCAATTACAAAAAGGAACACTTTTAATTCTGTCACTTTGTTTTACAATATATTTAATACCTGGGTATTATATTTTCAAAAGTAGGAATTTAAGAGAACAAATAACAGAGTTGGAAGGGACCTTGGAGGTCTTCTAGTCCAAGCCCCTGTTCAAGCAGAAACCTATACCATTCCAGAAATGTGGCTATCCAGTCTGTTCTTCAAAGCCTCAAGTGATAGAGCACCCATAATTTCTGAAGGCAAAAGCTGTTCTACTGGTTAATTGTTCTCAGTGTTAGGAAATTTCTCCTTAGTTCTAGATTGCTTCTCTCCTTGATTAGTTTCTGTCCATTGCTTCTTGTCGTGCCTTCTGGTACTTTGGAAAATAGATTGACTCGGTTTTCTTTGTGGCAGCCTCTCAAATATTGGAACACTGCTGGCATGTCACCCCTAGTCCTTCTTTTCGTACCCAATTCTTGAACCATTCTTCATATGTTTTAGCCTCCAGCCCCCTAATCCTCTTTTTTGCTCTTTTCTGCACTTTTTTTCCAGAGTCTCAACATCTGTTTTTATAATAAGGTGACCAAGGTGGCAGTGGGCTAATGCCTCCTTAAGTAACACCAGCTGCCTGCAATTAGTGCAGGTTCGAGTCCCACCAGGCTCAAGGTTGACTCAGCCTTCCATCCTTCCGAGGTAGGTAAAATGAGGACCCAGATTGTTGGGGGCAATAAGCTGACTGTGTAATAATGCCGCTTGGGGGGGGGGGGCAAAAGCCCTAATAAGCAGGCATATAAATAGAATGAAGGCTATTGCTAAGCACATTGGTTTGTGCTTAAATTGTAAGCCGCCCTGAGTCTTCGGAGAAGGGCGGGATATAAATGGGATTAAAATAAATAAAATAAATAAATAAAACTGAATGCAATATTCTAAGTGTGGCATTCACTCAACTGATCTGTTTTCACTTAACCACCTGAGCAAGTGTCTTAGGTGCAGTCTAATACCCCTGGGGCATTTGTAGATCCTGACCCAAATATTTTCAGTCTCTTTCTATGTTCTATTTTAAGATGGTGCCGCAGTATAAGCCACATCTTCCCCTCCCTCCCTCCTTCCTTTTGTTGTTCAACAGAATTCAAAGTCTTGCGTGCTACTCCATGACTTTTGATTTGACATCTTAGGGAATTGGGGTGTGGGAAGAATAGTTGTTCTATTGGTATCCAGTATGAGCTAAAACTTTCCAACATAGTCGCACAGCTTACTGGCACAACATACCTGTACGTTGCCACGACAGAGGAAGCCAAAATTCTAAGCATGCCAAAGGTAGCATATTTATATAACTCTTGACCTTTGGATCGGGAGTTAAAAATCTTTACAGAGGTTCAGCTCATCTAAATGTTATTAAGGTCTTTTTGGAAAGCCTCGCCTAAGCCCATGTAACTTACCAGAAGAGGGTGCTGCTGGACTATGCGGTGATTAATTCAATTCAAATCTGAGATGTGAAACAAAATTCAGATCAAATCAAATCAATATTGGATGTTATTTTGTAAAATATGAACCTAGGGCATAAGCTGGATGTGTCGCAGCTGGAGCAGAAAGAGAAAGAAAAAAGAAGAAGGTCCTGGCATGGGCTTGGGTTCAATGGAAGTTACTCCAGCTTCTCTCGGACTCACCCCAAACAGTCAATGGCCAGGGATGTTGGAACTGAGAATTCTGTAGCATCTGGTGGGCTACAGCTTACCCCCCCCCACACACACACGCACACGCACATGCACACACACAGATACACACCCTTACACACACACCCTTACACGTACAACATGCTATGCATTTCTAGAGTAGCAGCCTGAAATGAAATAACCCAATCGGGAGAAGGTTAAGAAAAAAGAAAACAGGAGAACAGATATGAAGAATCTGAGCGAGTAACCCATCCCGTATTCAAGGGTATGTGCGCATGTGTGCTTGTGTGGAGTGTGTGTGTGTGTGTGTGTGTGTGTGCATGCGCGTGTGGGATGTAGGTGTATGTGTGATGTCCTGCCTCACTCTGGCTTCTCTTATCCTCTCTATTTGAAGTTTCCTCTCAGCTTCAGATCTCTCGCATGGCAGTATGGCTCCCTGTGGTTTTTCTACAAAGCTTTTGCAGGTGCCCATTTTTTTTCATATCCTGCTCGCAAATGCTCCTTGTTTTCTCCCACCCTGCCTTGGACTTCCTCAACTTGGTCTTGCTCTTTTGGCTTTGTGTTGTCTCCAAAATGCTGGTTTCCTCCAAAGCGGAAGTGTTACTTTTAGGTGACTATTTCAGACAGCGCGAAACAGTCTTTCCTGGCTTGGCTTGCTCTTGATGTGCTAACCTGCAGTTCCCCACAATCCCCAGCCAATATTATCTGTGCGAGTTGGGGATTATGGGAGTTGCAGCCCCACACACCTAGGGGACAACAGATCGGAGTGGGCTGAAATCCACAAATGCCACATGATGTTTATGCTCATTCCCGTCCTGTGTAGGAATAATTACATATTCTCCACTTTATTACTACTTATCGTGGTTTTTGCTTCTTTTCAACAGCGCTCCATGTCATGGTGACTTGTGTGATTAATGCTACCCTGACACAACTTTAAACAGTGGCTTTATGTCCCTGGGAAGAGAACAGAATACATAAAATCAGAGAAGGAGCAAAGAAGAAGAGAGATAAGGTATTCAGAACCAAAACACGCCTGCAAATTAAAAACACTCTTAATAATTGACATGATTTGGTGGCAAAATTAAAGTCTTCCCAAACATAAGTGTACCAATATACATTCTCATCTAAATTAAGAAGATGCTTATTTCCACAAATCATCTGTAGTAGAATGATGAGCTGAAAACTCTTTCAGATGTCTTATCAAATTCAAGGCTTGGCAAATTCTTCCAGACCACTCCAAATTCTTTTTAATCACAGCACCAGCATCATAAAACTCTCAAAGAACCTCTGGGCTCCTGTTCAAAAATATGTTGGCCAGGCCTCTATTTACTCCTTTCCTGGTTTTGTTTCTCTCAAATGGCTTCGTAACATAAATAAAGCTTGGGTGTTCCTATTAGTGAAAGGCTATAGTTCATGGAACTGTATGCTGACAACGCTGGTAAAATCTATTTCTGTTTTGAGTTCAAGATGCATGCTCTCCCGTTGCTGCCTTCCAAACGTACAGTTCCTCCATGTATCTAGAGGGCAGTCTGTTCCTCAGAAGCTGTAGGGGCAAATGATTGGGGAAGGGGTTGTATTTTTTTAAGGTGGTCTTCTGGGCTTCTTTATTCAGAGTCCTGAAGAGATGTTGTGCAGAAGTCTAGCTCAAGCATTATTTAATGGTTCTTTCTGCTTTCTAGAATGGCATCACTCTGAATGCCTTAATGCAGGGGTGTCAAACTCAGTTTCATTGAGGGCCGCATCAGCATTGCGGTTGCCCTCAAGGAGCCAGGTGGGTGTGGCCAGGGTGGGCATGGCCTACTGGGTGGGCGTGGCTAGAGTGCATGTGGCCTACTGGGTGGGCGTGGCCAGCTCTACATCGTTCGCATCAAGGGTGCCTATGGGGGCCTGGGCAGGAGTGGGACAGATCTGAGGGTCTCTGGCAGAAGGAGGGTCTCTGAGCCAGGGCCAAGGCAGTGGGGGCCGTTCCCTCACTGTTTCCAGGATGGCTTCATGGGCCATATGAAACCACTTCGCGGGCTGGATCCGGCCCCCGGGCCTTGTGTTTGACATGTCTGCCTTAATGTGTTAGGCTGAAGGCTCGCAGCCAAAAAAAACCCCTGAAAGATTTAAACTAGACAAAAAGAGCTATGGGTTTGACTCTGTTAAAAATGAATTGGAAACCCTATTGTGTGGTAGTGATGAACATATTATTGCGAGGGTCTACAAAAATGTTATTGAGTTTGAATTTGGAAAGTGAATACGTAAAGAAGTGTATGATTCAGTGGGCAAGGAACTTTTGATATAATGTAAAGCTTGAACAATGGGAGAACATATGGAGGAAAGGTTTAAAATTTACATTAAATTACCATTTTAAAGAAATTTTTTACAAGATGATGTATCATTGATATTTAACACCAGATAAGCTATCAAGAATTATAAAGGCATTTCAAATGAATGCTAGAAATGCGAATGTGAAGAAGGGACTTTTTATCATTTATGGTGGGCTTGTGATAAAACAAAGGAATATTGGAATAGGATTCATATTCTAATACAAAAGATTACCAAAGTGAATATAAAGATAAAAGCAGAAACTTTTATCTTGGGTTTAATGGAAAAAGACTTGTAAAAATATTTTGGAACTTTGATGTTATATATGTTGACGGCAGCAAGATTACTCTATGCACAAAAATGGAAGGACACTTTAATCCCCACAAAGGATGAATGGTTGCAAAAGCAGAGATGCCTAAATTGACTGTTTTGATGAAAGAAAGAAAAAAACACAAGTACTTTTGTTTCTACTTGGAAACCGCTTCTGGAATTTGTGGTTGAGGTGAGGAAAAAAATGAAACTTTGATTTTGGGTTTTACTGATTAGATAGATCTGTTGTTATAGAAGTGACTAGTTTATACTATCGTGTAAAAGTAAAAAGTTGAGGTTTGATGTTACTTCTTATTCTACTGCACCAAAGGGAGTCGGAAGTCAATGTCCCTTTGCTTATTGGGAAAAAACCTGAATCAAACTTTTGGCTACACCTACTTTGGAAATCTTCATCTTTTTATTTCACATTCAATTGTTCTTGCTTAGGAGCAATGGACTGTACCTGGAAGTTCTGTTCCCTTTTCCTTGAGTGTCTCATTTGGTGACTAGAATCTGACTTCTGCCTGTGTGGGAAGCCAGGTATTCCCTTGCTCTGCTTCACTAAGACTCAACTTCTGGGTTGTGTAAGGATAGAATTCTCTGCTTTTGAAGAAAAGTGCTCGCACATCTTCTTCCCAACAGCAGTAGCCAGTCTGAACCCTATTTGTCACTAATCTCTCAAAAAAAGCACCAGCCTATAGATTGTCACAGTCATCCATCCATCCATCCATCCATCCATCCATCCATCCATCCATCCATCCTTCTTATAACTGTATCACCAATTCAATATAGACCTGCAGGTGTTTACAAATGCAGGCACAGTTGTAGGTGCCAGGTGTTAGGTTTCTCCAGCAGCTTAAGCCAATGAAGACACCCACAAAGAGTTCAAGGATTCACAGTAAGTAGGCCTAACATTAAAAACAACCAATGACTAATGACAGAAATGCAAAAATGATTTAGTTACAGAAATATGTATTAATAACATAAAGTCGTAGCAAAATTGAAATTCCAAAATATCAAATAATAAAAACAATGAAAGTAAAGATGGCAATAATAAACTATTCCCCAAACACTGTTTGAAAGAATGCCTTCTTAAATGGCTTCTGTAATGTTGGAAGAGATGATACAGTCTTACTTCTCAAGAGAGGCTATTCCAGAAGACTGGAGCATTCACTGAGAAATAGTACTTTTTGGCCTCCATTCCTTTTATTATTTTATTTTATTTTATTTTATTTTATTTTATTATTTTATTTTATTTTATTTTATTTTATTATTATTTTATTTTATTATTTTATTTTATTTTATTTTATTTTATTTTATTTTATTTTATTTCATTTTATTATTTTATTTTATTATTTTATTTTATTTTATTTTATTATTTTATTTTATTTTATTTTATTTTATTATTTTATTATTTTATTATTTTATTTTATTTTATTTTATTTTATTTTATTTTTTATTTTATTTTTGTTTTTATTTTTTTAATGAAAGTGCAGTATAGTAAAAAGCTCCTCTGAGGAAGAACACACTAGGCTGGCCATTTCAAGCAGGAGGAAATAGTCCTACAGGTACCTACATCTCAAGTCAAATCAAATCAGCACTTTGAATTTCACCTGGAAACTTACTGGCCACCAAATCTAGGGCCCAAAGCACATTGTAAGTGAATGAGGGACTACATTTTTCACTAACTGCAGTTTTAGTATGGTCTTCAAAGGTAGCTGCAGAATTGATGAGGTCACGAGTCATTGAAGTAAGATCCTTGCAATCCAGGTAAAGACCCAGCTAGTGGCACCATGCAAATTTTAAAGAAGGGAGATGGGAGAGACATAGATTCTGGGTTACCCCATATATGAGGAGCCTTAGAGTTTACTTCTCCTCCCCAAAGGCCATCAACTAGAATCTCCTACTCTACTATGGAAGTCTACTTGCAAAGAATATCTTGAGAAAAGAACAATTGAAGAGAAAATAGTTGCCAGGATAGGATAAATAAAACTGGATGTGAAGACAAAGAACTCCTAATGCTAAAAAAGTTCCGTACTTAATACCTTGATGACCTTCTTATGATGCCTTACTATGAGTTTTAACAAAAAGTTTTAACTTTTAATGGACAGAATTTCGGATGACAATATTAAGATGCAGGAATCCATCCCAAATACAAATAGGATTTTCTGTCCACCTCTCCATCCCTAGTTTTTTGTGTTGGAAGGACAGGCAGAATTGGAAGATGCTTTTTTTCTCTTCGTTTGCTTTTTTAAAAAATAAATAAATAAATAACTGCTTTCATTTTGCCCTAAACTAGGGGTCTTCAAACTTGGCCCTTTTATGACTTGTGGACTTCAACTTCCAGAATTCACAAGTCATAAAAGGGCCAAGTTTGAAGACCCCTGCCCTGAACAATAAAACAGCAAAAGTTGTTGCCTTGCAGGGATTTCTTGTGACCTTAGGACAAGAGGCTATCAGCCTGTTTTAGGACAGGTTTGATACAAATAATACTTGTGCTAAAGCAGCAAATGTTTCATTTCCATCCGTAAGCATAGTAGGATTTAGTTTGGCCCATGCAATCATAGAATTATGTTATCATTCCCATTTTACAGCAGGAGTTTTCAAAAAGCTTGCTGACCCTCAGAGGTGGCTGGGTGGGAAAGAGTTTTTGAGTTTCAGGAAAACCCTTTTGTTCTGCCTAATCACAATTTCCACCTAGAGTGAAAGTTTGTTCCTATTATAAAATGAGTTGGCTCAGAGTCTCAGTGGTATTTTTTTTTAAATCAATTGACTAATCAGAAAACAAAATAATTGTTCTTGGGCGAAAAGAAATCCCAAATTAGAAGGGACTCTCTCTGTGGTTCTGGCTGTTTAATTGAAACTTTGTCAAACTGCATATTTTTTTGATGGCATAACGATGCTGTGCGAAGTTTATTTCCATGTCGTTGTGTCTGTATGTGCTGATCCGAGAACCAGATTTTTAATGAGGTTGTGTCTCTGTTTCAATATTAAAGAGTGAGCTGGGTGAATACATTTGAATCTACTTGTAATTGAAAACATCTCCACTGGAACTCATTTACCGAAGGAAAGAGCGTATAAAGGTCTGGGATAAATCAACAAGTAAATAATAACTTTGACACCAGCAGTATCTGCCAGTCCTTCTAGCTTTCTTTAATAAAAAGAGTACTAAACTCATGTATAAAATGAGCTCGCGTAATGCCAAAGAACTTTTTGAAGTCCTGGCCAGGCATTACACAGCAGGCATGTCAGTAGGAGCCAGGTGTTAGATTTCTCCAGCAGCTTAAGCCAAAATGGTCCTGGAAGGCAATGCCCACAATTAGAATAGGACCTTGTCTGGAGCAGCCTTAAACAGCTAACAAGAGCTGGGAATCTTCCTTGCCAACATAGTCAGTGTCATCGCCAACATAGTCAGTGAGGCATTATAGCAGGGGTCCCCAACCCCCAGTCCGTGGACCAGTACCGGGCTGCGGCATGCCAGCAACCGGGCTGCACAAACAAGCAAATCCCCATCCACGAGATGCAGGCAGCACACAAAACCACGCATTCTCCGGTCCATGGAAAAAACTCTTCACAGAACCGGTCCCCAGGGCCCCAAAGGTTGGGGACCTCTGCATTATAGAACATTTGAAGGTCACTACTTGTAACAGGAAAAGAGGGAAAGCATTAAAACTACAGCCACTAAAAGAGGGTTTTAAGCTTTTTCTATATGTGAGCTGGGGATGTCAAGAGCACACACCCTCCGGGTATGGTTAGCAGGGCATTTTCACACCACAGTTAGCAGGACAGGGAGACTTGTCCTTAGTTTTGGAGGCAGACGTATCTTAGTAGAGATATGCCCTCGAATTACAATCACAATTGAGCCTAAAATTTCTGTTGCTAAGTGAGACATTTGTTAAGTGAATTTTGCCCCATTTTATGATTTCTCTTGCCACAGTTGTTCAGCGAATCACCGCAGTTGTTAAGTTAGTAACACACGGCTGTTAAATGAATCTGGCTTCCCCACTGACTTTGCTTGTCAGAAGGTCACACATGTGACACACATACACCCCCAAAGACCCTACAAGCGTCATAAATCATCATGTGAGGTTTGATCACGTGGACCCGGGGAGGCTGCAATGGTCTTAAGTGTAAAAAACGGTCATAAGTCTCATTTTCCAGTGTCGTCGCAACTTTGAATGGTCACTAAATGAACTGTTGTAAGTTGAGGACTACCTGTAGCTATTCACGTGTGTCTCGGTGTACTTCATAAAAGAGGAGGGGACAAATGGGGCCTTTCCCTTCTCTTTACAACATAGTTGTGAAATAGGTGGCCCTGCTCCCCAGAGACAGTGCTTTCGGATTGAGATTCTGAGAATTCACACAGTGCCTTCTTTCTACCCTCATCCCACTCCCAACCCATTGACCCTTGGGGTCAATCTTATGCCTGTTCCCTGTTTCGGTTTTAATCTGCCCAAGCAGCCTCTGATATTCCTCTTGATGATTGTAACATTGGCCTGATGATCGCACACAGCCTTGTATCGTTACTTCCCATCCTAGATCAGTGATGGCGAACCTTTTAGACACCGAGTGCCCAAACCGCAACCCAAAACCCACTTATGTATCGTCGGGTGCCGGGTGGGTGTGGCCCATTGGGTGGGCGTGGCCCATTGGGTGGGCGTGACTGTGGTGGTAATGGCAGACTGGGTGGGACTAAAAAGTTCAATCAATCAATTCCAACTTTGCGAGATCTTTTTTTTCCCCTCAAGCAGTTGAAAGTGATTGATTGATTGAACCTTTTTTTTTTTTGCACACGGCGGTGGAGGCCTAAAGCGAAAAGGTTTTATAAAACCCAGCTGAAGGCCTAGGACTGGGGCGATGGCACGCATGCCCACAGAGAGGGCTCTGTGTCCCACCTGTGGCACACGTGCCATAGGTTCGCCACCACAGTCCTAGATGAAAAGATGTATTGGCTGTTTAAACTGACAGGCCAGTCCGGCCTCTGCAATATAGTACCTACGATTTATGCAACCTTTTTTTGTGACAGTTTGGTTAGTGATTGATCTCTAGGTGTTATCATGATTTCGGTGTACCTAAAGACTATGTCCTTTTCCCTCTGGGCATCGACTATTATTTGCTACCGCTACTTCTCTTTCTCAGTTAGGACCAGATCCCAAGAACCCTGCTCCTTCTTTTTTAAAAATCAAACCTGAGCACAATATTGGTGCTTATCATCAATCCTGAATCTTGCATTTTTGAGCCACACACTGCTGTCACAGCCATTAGGTTCATTAACTGTATAGGGGCAGCCTTGTTTTCATCAAATTTTTTCTCTTTCTCTTGCCTACCTGTAACCCTTCCACCCATCCTCCACATCCAAGCACTGCGCTCTTCTTGTAACAGTCAGAAAAGGAAGGGATGAATTATACCCCAGGGTGACCTTATAGGGGAGATGGGCGGCGTACAAATTTAATAAATAATAAATAATATTGCTGAGGGCTACAGAAAGATGGGGAGGGGAGTATTTCCAAACGTCCCAAGATTGCTTGTTAATTTCCGTCGTTTCTCTTAATGGGATTTGTCTCTTCCAAGTGAATGTGGAGAGGAAGATAGAGGCTGTACACAGGATTGTGCAAAACTGACATGGCACAAAGGATATCAGGGAGATGCAGATCCTTGTTACAGCACCACGGTTTGTGCACATTTTTCCACCAGCAGGTGATGCTTTCAAGCAACATCAGAGGGGAGAGAATATGCGGAGGGGCTGGGTTGACACATCCACTGTTAAGGAAGCACAATTTTTCCCAATTTTGCCTCAGTCTTGGGCAGATTCTTCACAGCCAGATGGAATCAGCTTTCTAGAGCAGGGGTTCCCAATGGTGGGTGCTTGCACCCCTTGGGGATGTGAGATGATATTCCAGGGGGTGCAAAAACTTGACTTTTCTTTTCAAAAATATAGTGTATATGCATAATTCGCTGCCGTTATTTTGAACTTTTGTAAGGGGTGCGAGAGTATATCTGTCCAGTTTAATGAAGAGAAGGACGAAGGGGACATGATAGCAGTGTTCCAATATCTCAGGGGATGCCACAAAGAAGAGGGAGTCAAGCTATTCTCCAAAGCGCCTGAAGGCAGGACAAGAAGCAA
This sequence comes from Vipera berus, assembly GCF_964194415.1. Taxonomy (NCBI): domain Eukaryota; kingdom Metazoa; phylum Chordata; class Lepidosauria; order Squamata; family Viperidae; genus Vipera; species Vipera berus. Next base: position 143,469,893 of record NC_138204.1, read on the forward strand.
TGGATGGAAACTAGTCAAGGAGAGAAGCAACCTAGAACTAAAGAGAAACTTCCTGACAGTCAGAACAATTAATCAGTGGAACAACCTGCCTCCAGAAGGTGTGAATGCTCCAACACTGGAAGTCTTCATGAAGAGATTGGACAGCCATTTGTCTGAAATGGTATAGGGTTTCCTGCCTGAGCAGGGGGTTGGACTAGATGACCTCAAAGGTCCCTTCCAACATCATCATCATCATCATCATCATCATCATCATCATCATTATTATTATTATTATTATTATTATTATTATTATTATTATTATTATTATATCAGAAGTGTTCTAGGGGGTGCAGGGTAAAGAAAAGATTGGGAGCTGCTGTTCTAGAGAGTCAAACGTATGGCTAAAGTTTGCAGACACGGCAAGCAGTGGGTGGGGTTTTAAGCCCTTACTCTGGAAATGGCAAGAGCTTTGAGGGACTGGAAAAAGTGGAGATATCTGCTAATGGCATGGGTAATACATGCACGTGCATATTAACCCAACAACTACCCTCTTTGTGAGAGCACCTTTCAGAATCCAAAAAGGTGAATAGGAATCCTGGGCAGGATGTCTCTATCTTCCATAGGAGTTAAACATGGCCTAGCATGTTTCCAGGAAAAAAAGGTGAGTTCTCTGTTGTGGATACGGTGCAGTCACAGCAAGAGAGGCAGGAAAGCCATGAAGAAAGTTAATGGAAAATGATGAAGAATTTAAAAGATTCTTCACCCATTCCCAAAAGTTCTCAAAGCTGATAGCCATTATGTCTGTTTCAGACAGATGTTTTAGGAGACACTCTGCAGAAACCATTGTGCTAATTACAGAAATTTCCCCTAGCATTCAGACTTTGTTGCCATCACTGAGTCATCTGTCTATAGTTTATTCCCTTTTTATCCCTTCTTTCCTGTTTGCAGTGATCATCCACGTAGGCAGAAAAATCTTGAAATCAGTTCAGGCAGGAAAGATCTAGATGATCTCTAGATAGCAGCAGAGATAGCTACTGTATTTCTTGGATTTCCTTGAGGCGGGGGTGGGGTGGGTGGGTGGGGGTGGTGTCACCTGAATTATTGCAGCCCAGATCTGGTATCCCTAGCATGCTCACCACCTGAATGTCAATAAGCAAACCAATCTGTAATGTCAGAACTTGAAAATATGAAAAAGTAAAAAAACATGGAAGGAATTCCATGACTTGATACGTTAGCAGTCTTCCAGTATTCGATATGCTGTCATGGAGAAGAGGGGGTCAACTTATTGTCCAAAGCACCTGAAGGCAGGACAAGAAGCAACAGATGGAAACTAATCAAGGAGAATAACAACCTAGAATTAAGGAGAAATTTCCTAACAGTGAGAACAAATAACCAGTGGAACAACCTGCCTCCAGAAGCTGTGAATGCTCCAACACTGGAAGTTTTTAAGAAGAGACTGGACAGCCATTTGTCTGAAATGGTATTGGGTTTCCTGCTTGAGCAGGGGGTTGGACTAGATGACCTCCAAGATCCCTTCCAATCCTATTTCTCTATGTTCTATAATTTTATATTTAGAATAGAAAGAATTTTTCCCTGTTTATTTTCAGGTGGTGAGATTATTTGCAAGAAATTTCTTACCGTAGTAAAAAGAAAAGAGGAAATGGAAATAAAATTGGTATGCTTATGCTAGGGTGGACTGTCAGGAAGACAAGGTAAAAATGACTGCTTTCTACCCATTAATTTGCCTAATTTACCTCTATGAATGCAATTATATGTAGTCCTCAGTTAAGACTTGGGACCAGAATTTCCATTGCTAAGCAACAGGGTCATAAAGCATGATGTCACACAGCTTAGGGCCAGCAGTTCAAGCACGTCCAGGTTGCTATCATAGCATGGTCATTAAGTGAGGACTTCCTGAGGTCACCACTTGTGACCTCCTGCTGGTTTCTAAATTCTTTGCTTGGAAGAAGCTGGCAAAGAAGGTCTCCAGTTCTAACTATCTGAATGTGGGACATTGTGAGGTCATAATTGCAAGCTGGGCGCCAAGCAGCCAAATCCCAATCACATGATTGGAAGACACTGTGACAGCTGGAACTTTGAGAACCAGTCCCAAGCGCCACTCATTCAATGCCATAGCAAGTTTAAATGGTCACTGAAATGAGTGGTCGTTCAGAGGGGACCACCTGTAACTAAAGCTTCATGCCAAAAACAGTTTACTTGATTGTTATAAAACTTAAGGATAGACTGTCAATTCAGGAAAGGCTATGGGTGGTCCAACATGCCACTAGAAAAATAAATTGAAAACGTGTACATTGATATGGGCAACTCACAACTACTGCAGCGGCAAATGGAGTTGTAAAGGCAGGCAGAACCGGGAGAGCTGGGCAGGTAGATGGAAGCTAAAGTCATGATCTGCTCAATATTTATTTGCCACAAAGCATGAATGGAACTGAATGATCTGGATGCTATCCCATTATTTCACAAACTTCAAAAAAAATATATGAAGGAGGTGCACATCTGGATACTGTCCGTAGATTGTTTAGAAGGGCAGCAAGTACTCCTAGGCTGAGCAAAAACACTCTGAAACACAAGCACACACCACTGAAACGTGTCAGGGAAGGGCATGGCACTCACAAGACACAGAGGTTTGTTATCAAAGGCACAAGATCACAGCTTCCCTGCCCACCCCTTTCGCGGTGAACCCTTCCACCAATCACCCACTTATAAAGATGGGGGTGAATATAATAAGAGACACAATTTTGTGTAGTAGTTAAGGCATCAGGCTAAAAACCAGGAAACTCTGAGTTCCAGGACCTTCGGTGACATTGGGCCAGCCACTCTCCCTCAACCCTAGGAAGCCAACAATGGCAAGCCACTTTTGAAATCTTGCCAAGAAAACTGCAGGGAATTGTCCAGGCAGGCACCAGGAGTCAACATGGACTTGAAGTGTGCGTGTATGTCTGTATCTCTACACACACACACACACACACACACACACACAAATAACTAACCCTTCAGGAAAAACATCCATTTATCTATGCATTTCTTGAAGGTTAAGTTTCTCCAAGGCTCACTTTCAGACGTTTTTTAGGATATTGTAGGTAAGATGTTTAACAGAATCTTTCAGACATTGCTTCTCTCCATCAGGGGGCAGTGGAGCCTCATGGGAAGGCCAGGTTGGGCAATTTCAGTTTTTCGGTCTTTGAGGTCTTGTCATGCTCTATATAAACAAGTTACGTTGGAGTGTTTAGGTTATAAATTACGTCCATGCAGGCTTGCCTTGAGAAGAATGTAAACACTGCACTGTGGTCCAAGCGTCCTCTGAAACTGACTTTATAATGTACAGCAGGCCTCCGAGAAGCCTATGAAGTGTTGTGCTTGAACGTAAATAGGGAGAATTTTTTTTTTAAAAAAATGCACAAATTCTCTCCCTGTTTTATTGTTTGGAGATGCAAGATTGGGAGTACTCCTATTAAATAGTAAGCTCCTGGGTGGTGAGGTTTTTTTTTCTTTTCTTGTTAGGGCAAACTGCTCCATTTTATTAAACATAAAGAGAAAACTGGATGAAATCAAAAGATTGGGGAGTGGGGGAAGTTGGAGAGTGCAGGGCAGGAGATTTTCCCCAATTCAAGCCCAAACCACTTTTATTCATTAAGTTTGGACTTGAACACCCACATCTGTGAATCCACCGATGGCTTTTCTTTCTGTTGCAAGATCAAGATGTCTCCTTTTAAAAATCTAATCAATCAAGCAGCAATTCCAACCAAGCAGCAGAACTTAAATGTTTTAGCTTCAAGAAAAAGGTTTGGGCTGAAATTCACATCTAGCCTCAGTCATGCCACTGACCAAGGGGGCTTTGTGGATTTAATTTAAAAAAAAGCAAAACCACCCTACCCAAGGTCTGAGTTTTATTCCCAGGCCCGCTAGGGAGGATTGTTAAATTTTTCTGGGAGTGTAAGACACAGGGGAACCAGGATAGGAGACGGTGGGGAGAACAACTTGAATGATCTCCAACCAGACTGATCTCAGTTGTGTCCCCAAACATCTTAGGGTTTGCGAAGACCTTCCCATCCTTTTCCTTTCTTCTATGAAATTATCCTGTATTTGAAATTGAAGAGCAGCTCATGCTACCGAGAAAGCAGTTGGACTTACTTCTAGATCCAGGTTTGTTACATCAGATCTTGATGGGGTTGAAAGATCAGGCCAGTGTGATCCAAGCTAGTCCTGATGTCCTGATGTCAGATGTATGGAGTCGAAGGCCCCAGATTTCTCAGCAAAGGGAATCCTGGGTGAGGATTCTGGGAGTTGAAGTACATGCATTCAGGACGTTCAATTGGAGAAACCAGGAGGAGGTCAACATTGTTGATTCCAACCAGGCAGGCCACTTCAGTTTTTAGTAATAAATCCTATGGTTTTCAACGCAGTTCAGTTCCAGAGTGGCAGCACCCAATATATTTGTCCTGGTTGACCCATATCATCTAAATTCACTAGGGAGGGATTTAAGCCTCAGCCCTGCCTGTTATCTGCTTTCTAAATCTCTATTTAGATGAATGCTCTGAATAAGGGATGCGGTAGTGGCAAATATCTGAATAAGGGATATAAGGGATGGTCATCCTGTCTGCCTCAAGCTTTGACCAAATTCAAATCTATAAGGTAATGCCGCCACCCCACCCCCGCTTTCTGCTCCTACGTAAAGAGAACATTAATGAGTGTCTTTATTTCAACATAGGCAGGCTCAGGGTTGTCAAAAAAGTCAAGATGGTGGAGCGCATAAAAAGCTGAAGGAGCTTTGATCTCGCTATTTTGATTTTTTTTTTCTTTTTAAACTGCACTCAGAGGTTTAGCCTGATCAGGCTAATTCCTAATTATTCCCGATGGACTTGTAAATCTGGCTCTGCCAATCTGGTGCCCCTGGAACTGGTGGGCTGCAATCCTCATTGCCTCAGATTAAAGGAAATAGTAGCCCAGCGTATCTAGAGAGTGCCAGGTTGGGGGAAAAACCAATGTAGATAAATGCTGTAAATTAGACAAGGAGCTTGATTGGATTTCCGGAATTGCTTTTCTTTCAAAGGCACCTCTTTGACTAACAAGTGAACTGAAAGTGTTCTGGGCAGATTGGAAGAAGCCTTGTTGGAGCCGAGTGGATTTCTAATCAAGATAAGGTGTGTGCCTATCTTAGCTTTCCACTACTTGAAGGCCTTCCAGCTGTTTTGGATTACCATTCCCATCATCCGCGGCCAGAACGTGTGAGGGTTCTGGTGATGGCAATTCTGGTCCAATTCTCTTGAAGGGTGCTTGGTTGGGAAGGTTACTCTGTCTCTTCTGGGGAGGTTTTCTAATCACACGCACACACCCTCCCCCCCCCTTCCCCCAAAAGAAATCTTTTCCCTAGGAACAGACTACAGATGCTGGGTCACATCCCCATCATCCCCAGCTAATCTAGAGGGGACGCCTTTGATATTTGCAAGCCACGGTTTGCTCAGTTCTAAAACACGCGTTGTGAATTTCAGGGGAAAGGTTATCTCCATCTTCTTGGAAGAAGTCATCGGTGCACTGGTGCCCTGAGTAAACTCAGAAGGGAATCCGAGTTATTTGCCCTGGTCCCGGATCCCGGCCTGCAGTTGGGAAGAGAAGAGGGGGTCTCTGTGGCTGGAAGAAAGTCTCGTCGGGTTGAAGCGTTCAAGCTGAAGTCTTACCAGTCGTTTCCCCGCCTTCCATCCCGAAGCGAAGCCCGCAAAATCGGCGCAAAGCCGGGCTCTCTCCCTTGAACAAGGCAACGGTTCCCCCATAATTTCTCCCGTTTTGTTTCAAGGATTAAACATGGATTCTTCCTGATATGACAAGGGAAAAGGAAACTAAAAGATTGTGGTCACATACATTTTATTGGGGGGGAAGAAATGCCCACCCCCAAGAACTTTGTACATCACAACTTCCGACAAACCAACAAACGTTATTATATAAGTGCAAATTATACTCTCTGGCTGAAAAGCGATAGTTGTGCGAGTATACACGAAATTTATTTCATTTTTTTTCTCAAAAAACAAAAACAAAACAAAACAACAGCAAACTGTGATATAAACGCTTAAGGGGAAAAAAACCCCAACAGAAATAAACTAAGCCCCAAGTGGTAACGTGTCAGTATCTGAAAAAAACAAAACAAAAACAACTAGACGAGTGAAGCCAGAAATTTGGAAAAATTTGGAGATGCTGGTGGCAGTTTACTTGCCTCCCACCCGGCCCCTGAAATCAGTGCTGCTTTAATCGTGCCCACCGACTCCCTGGAATAATAAGGCGTTTCCTACAAATCAAAGAAAGAAAGAAAGAAAGAAAGAAAGAAAGAAAGAAAGAAAGAAAGAAAGAAAGAAAGAAAGAAAGAAAGAAAGAAAGAAAGAAAGAAAGAAAGAAAGAAAGAAAGAAAGAAAGAAAGAAAGAAAGAAGCAAGCCCTGAGGTTGGGAACGACTAAAGGTTTTCAGCACAAAAATAAAAATAAAAAATAAAAATAAAATACTTTTGATTTTGTTACACTCCTCACCCCCCCCCCCCATCTGGGTCTCTCCCGTGGCTACTTTGACAGTAAGGAAAAAAAGGCCTCTCAGATCTCTCTTCTTAAGAGATCTTTACACGGAGGAAGGAGCTGAATCTCAAATACTTTGGGGCCACCGCATGAGAAGGAAGGACTCACTGGAGAAGAGCCTCATGCTGGGAAAGATTGAGGGCAAGAGAAGAAGGGGACGACAGAGAATGAGGTGGCTGGATGGAGTCACTGAAGCAGTAGGCGTGAGCTTAGATGGACTCCAGAAGATGGTAGAGGACAGGAAGGCCTGGAGGAACAAAATTGACAAAAGCACCGGTGCAGGGTGCCCTCACAGGAGCTTCTTACAGCGCCAGCCATGGCCTGACCGCTCTAAGTCGCCGGTGGCCGCTGCCGCCGCTAGAAATCTTTCGATTCTTATTTGCCTTTCTCTAAGTGTGCCTTTCTCTAAATGAGGTTTATCCAATAAACGACCTCGGCTCCGTGCGGTGCTAAATGAAATGAGAACAGACGAAGTCGAGCGCAAGCGGCTGAGATCGTTTTGAGTTACACCTGGAGCCATTTCGGCTTTAAACATCTTTTTTTTAATATATAGAAAAATAAAAATAACAAAGGGTCGCGTCGTGGAAAAAAAGAGGGGGAACCTCCAACCAGCGCGGCTGCTGCTTGTCAAAAAAAAAAATGTTAAGGTTTGGTTGGCCCCCAACTGACTCATCCTTGGAACCATTCCCACGAAATGAAACGGGCTTCCAATCTTAAACGCCTATCGATTTTCGGAAGGTTTGTGTCGAGTCCGAATCCAACCTTTTTTTTTTTTTAAAAAAATGTTGCTTTTAAATAAAACACCTAGCCGTAAAATTAAATGAAAACCAAAAAACGCGATGCGCTTGGTCTTTCGAAAACGCGGGGCTTGCAAAAGAATATAGGGGCAGCCTTAATTAGGGAGCTGCGGAAATCACAGCCTCCTTCGCACACACACACACACACCCGGAATCCTCTCTGGAGGACTAGAACTACAGCTCCCATCATCTTATAAAATAAAGAGGATGGGAATCGTGACCTAACTTCTCCGGAGGACCCGGGGCGGAAGAAAGGTGTGCGGGGGCCCCCCCCAAAGAAGGCTCAGGGAGTCCGCAGCCCGATCCTAAACAGGCATTTCCTTCCTGGGGGGGGGAGAGAGAGAGAGAGAGAGAGAGAGAGAGAGAGAGAGAGAGAGAGAGAGAGAGAGAGAGAGAGAGAGAGAGAGAGAGAGAGAGAGAGAGAGAGAGAGAGAGAGAGAAAGAAAGAAAGAAAGAAAGAAAGAAAGAAAGAAAGAAAGAAAGAAAGAAAGAAAGAAAGAAAGAAAGCACCTCGGGAGCTCTTTCGGGCTGGGGGTCTACTAACAGCAGCCTCAAAATTCGGCGCCCACCATCCCCCTGGAGCTGACTGCGAGGAGGAAGCCAGAAGGGGGAAAAAAAACAGCCCGCCCTCCTGTGCAATTGTGAACGCGTCTAAGGTAAGGCAGCAATCCTGTATGGGGTTGGCCCCCTCCCCTGGAGAGGGCACAGAGGGGTTCTCTGAGGGGATCCCCACCCCTCCGCCTTTGCTCTTCTGCAAGGCATCAGTCCGCGGATGACAGGGAGGCTTCACTTGAAAGGACCAGGAGGAGGGGAAAAAAATCAGGCGTTAAACGGGGCCCGGCTGGAACGAAGCTCTGGTTTCGACTGCGGAGGATCGCGCTGCGCGAGTTCCGCAAGAGAGAAGTGCTTCCATTGGGCGCCCGCCTTCCTCGGGTTAGGGAGCCGGGGCCGTGGGGGGGGGGTTATTCCGTGTCCTTCCCGCCCCCCCCCCCCCGCTGGATCTCGGAGCGCCTCTTGCAGCCACCCACCGCCCTCCACTTGCGTCCGGCCGGGCTGCTTGGCTCCTTCCGCTCCGCCTTCGGAGTCCGCGTTTACATCACACAGGGCTTGATGTCTTGGCAGACGGTTTGGTGGTGGTGGTGGTGGTGGTGGTGATAGTAAGAGCTGCTGGCTGATGGGTGGAAGGACGAGATGCCGTTGAAATTGAGGACGAAATCCTTCCGGTCGCAGACTGGGCTGGGGTGGTGCTGGTACCGAGGCAGGCCCACTGCGGAGAGAGAAAGAAAAGGCGAGTCCAAGGACAAGTTCGGGGAAGGGAAGGGGAAACAGGGAGATGGGGACAGCTGTCCTGGTGTAAAATGGAGAGATGGGAATTTTTAAGGTAAAGGACAGGAGACGGACACCCCCCCCCCACTTCCAGGTCTTCACTTTTGGAGAAAGATCCCCGGAGTCTGAGGGCCACTCACTGCTCTGTGTTGGCTCGTGTCCCTCAAAACGTCCAAAACCCACCTTCAGAACCGGATTAGCTCTGAACCAAACCTTTGCCAATTACCTCCTTTGCTCCCCGAACTTCTAATTGTAACAGAACTCTGCCAGCTTGAATGGGGGATTCAGGTAGGCGCCACCAGCCATACCCTCAACATATTTGGCGAGCAATCTTTTCTGACTCCCCTTGAACCAATTTCTGCCTAATGTTTTTGGGTGTGTGTGCGCGCGCGTCTTGGAATCAACCCTTGACTCCTGGCACCTGCCTGTTCAAAATCCCTGCAGTTTTTTTGGCAAGATTTTGGAAACAGTTTGTCGTTGCTTACTAAATTCTCAACCTTTTCTTCACCGGAGGGGGAGGGGAGACCCCTTTAACAGTGGCGTAGCGTGGGTTGTCAGCACCCGGGGCAAGGCAAGTAATTTGCGCCCCCTAACCCGTGGATTTTAGCACTCGAGTCTCTTCCACTAGATTAGTTAAAGAAACCTTACCCCCTAAGCACATGTATTGTTTGTTATGAAAATACTGATGTAATTAAAGTAAAATGCATCTAATGCGCCCCCCCAGATGTTGCACCCGGTGTGGCCAGCCCCCCCTGCACCCCCCACGCTACGCCACTGCCCTTTAAATACATTTTATGGCTACAGACACCCAAGGCTTAATTCAAGATTTAAAGCATAACATTTCTTCTAGCCTTCGAGGAACCCCCCCCGGGGGGGGTGTCCCTTCAAGGAGACCCTGTGATGACATTGTGCCCCTCCCCCCCTCCAGGGGCCTGTGGCCGACTCTGGGTTGAGAACCAAGCCTTACTTCCTATGGCTGAGAGTGAATGACTGGCCCAAGAGCATCCAGCTGGCTTTGTGCCTGTCTCCCAGTTCTAGCCCAATGCCTTTACAGCTCACCAAACACTCTCTCTCTCTCTCTCTCTCTCTCTGTCTCTCTCTCTCTCTCTCTCTCTCTCTGTCTCTCTCTGTCTCTCTCTCTCTGTCTCTGTCTCTCTGTCTCTCTGTCTCTCTGTCTGTCTCTCTGTCTCTCTCTGTCTCTCTCTGTCTCTCTCTCTCTCTCTCTCTCTCTGTCTCTCTCTCTGTCTCTCTCTCTGTCTGTCTCTCTCTCTCTCTGTCTCTCTCTCACCAAAAGACCTGTTTACTTTGTAGGGTTAGATTTACACTCCTGGCTTCTTTCTGTAGATCAAGACTGCATGCATAGCAATCCTCCCTTCATTTTTCCGTACAACAGTCCTATGAGATAGGCTGGGCTGAATGAGAATGACTGGCCCGAAGTCACCCACTGCCCCCCCCCCCCCGCCAGGTGCTTGGGGTGGAGTTGAACCAGAGTTTCCCCACTCGTTGTTCAGCACCTCTATCGCTTTTCTCTCACTTCCCTGCATCAGCCCCTCACTGGCACTACTTGGCAGGAGAGGACTTTGATAGGGGGCAAAAGCTGAGTACTAAAAGTGAATGGAACATTACTCCTGGCCATGGCATGGCAGGGCAGGGTTGGCTGGCCGGCCGGCTGGCCTGCTCTTCATTACAGTGAAGAGGTCACCAATCAAAAAATGTAACCCAACACCTCCAATTTCTTGAATTCTGCCCTCAGGCCTCCATTCAGCCTTTAAGCAGGCTGGCTGGGAGGAGAGTCAAGCCAATCAAAGGCCCAATCAATCAACCAATCAGTCAGAGGCATTTGGACTTTGCTGTCTGTTTTACTTAAAATAAAATTAAAATGAACCCCACCAAAAGGCAGTGGGCTAAACATCCCTTTGTTTTCTCGTGGCCAGCAAAATCCCCCATGCTTGCCGCTCAAGGTAACAATAATGAGGGAAACGGAGAGCAAAATTTATTTCCTTCTGTACTAGTTAACCACTCCAAATTTCACACCGGGGAGAGAGGAGTGAGCAGGCTACAAACATACCGGTGGTAAGTTAAACAGCATTTGAAAAGAGCAGCATGAGTGGCTTAGGGGCAGACAATGCTGGTAAGAAGACACAGTGGGATGGAGAAACTAAAATGTTTCCGCGCTCCACTCCTCCACTCGCCTTCCTTTTTTTGTTTTCCACTACAGCGCCACAGGCCTTGGCTGAAGTTAAAACATTTGCCACAAACCTCTGAGCAGAAGGTTTTCAGAAAGCCCCCAAACTCAAGAGGAGCCATGAAACTCGCCAAAGGGAATCTTGAACTGGAAGTCAGCTGCCCTGATTTCCTGGGGTGGGGGCAGCTCACCATCTGTTTATTCCTAGGAAAGCCCTGGGCTTCTTGCTCTGACCTCTCCTGGAAGGAGGCCTCAAGGTTTCTGGAAGAGGTTTGCCAGTTGCTTTCTTCCTACAAGCTGAGATGGAGTGCCTGGCTGGCCCGGAATCATCCAGTTGGCTTCCATGCCTGAGACTGGACTAATTTTAATTTAATTCCATTTATATCCCGCCCTTTTCCGAAGACTCAGGGCGGCTTACAAGCTTAGCAGTAGCCTTCATTCTATGTATATGCCTGCTTATTAGGGCTTTCACACACACACCCCCAAGCGGCATTATTACAAAGTCAGCTTAATTGCCCCCAACAATCTGGGTCCTCATTTTACCTACCTCGGAAGGATGGAAGGCTGAGTCAACCTTGAGCCTGGTGGGATGCGAACCTGCACTAATTGCAGGCAGCTGGTGTTACTTAAGGAGGCATTAGCCCACTGCTCCACCAAGACTAGAACTCCATTTCGCCTAGCTTCTGCTCCGATGCCTTTAACCACTACAATAGGTGACCTGGCCTTGTTATCTTGGGAACCCATCCCTGAATCCCAATTCATCTCCAAGTAGATGGCTTGGCTGGCTTGGAATGATGGAACTTGTAGTTCTGACACCTCTGGAGGGTTACGCAGTTACAGAAACCCCTGCCGAGAGAGAGCGTGCGTGCTTTATTTGGATCCTGTTTACACAAGTAAACTCCATCGAGTTCAAGTGGGTGAAGCCAAGGTAAATTCATAGAGGCATTCCGTTTCATTCAATTTTATTTTTTATTTTATTTTTTTTAAAAAAGGCCAAGGGCATGACAATCATTATAGTAGTTCTACATTCGTATGCCAGGCAAGTGGGAAAAGTAGGAGATGTTTCAATGGCTGTGCGGCAACTGGGTGGAATCCCGCTTGCACCCATTGCCTGAATCACTTGGAGCACAAAGGACCAGTCTGGCTGCTCGAAATATCTCCTGGTTCCAGCTGGCTAATTTTAGAGCTGGGACTTCATCCAAAGGAAGTTCCAAGGAAGTTCAGCTGCATACAAACTTCCAGTCCAAATGCAAACCTATGTGCCTTTTCCCTTCAAAGCGTGGCCTTATTTCTTATTTCTCCACTTGGCCCTTCTAGTTCTGTCTGGCCTGTTTGCAGCCACAAGGCAGCCTTAAGCTTTCTGTTGGAAAGCTATCCGCTTTAACAATCAAGGACGTTTCCTTCCTTGATCAAAGGCTGTGCCCACAGTTCGCCATTCTTTCTCCTTAAATGGAAGCTCTCTTTTTTATGAAATCGCCCAACACGGATGCTTAACGTGGGTATGGGCAACTTGGATTCAGAGCCACGAGGCCACCCTATCAATAATGTCTATTCAGAAGTAAGTCTTAGAACAGTGTTATCAGTAAGGGACTCTCAGACAGAGCAGGGATGCAATTTAAGATGAGCTGTTTCTTTCCTGCCTGAATTTATTTACTTTTTTTTTTACTTACGTATACACATGTGCACACAGGTACCCAACAAAGCTGTGTGTGTGTTTTGTTTCTATGCAGCAAATTCAAGGTTGACTCAGCCTTCCATCCTTCCCAGGTAGGTAAAATGAGGACCCAGATTGTTGGGGGCAATTAAGCTGACTTTGTAATAATGCCGCTTGGGGTGTGTGTGAAAGCCCTAATAAGCAGGCATATACATAGAATGAAGGCTACTGCTAAGCTTGTAAGCCGCCCTGAGTCTTCGGAGAAGGGCGGGATATAAATGGAATTAAAATAAAATAAAAAAATAAAAATATACAAAAACGAAGAATTTAAGATGGGATCCAGATTCTAAAAAGCAAGATGTTGAAGCCCCCCCCTCTTCCCCCCCCACCAAAGCTCAATTTGGGCCATTTGAAAGGTTTTTCTCCTCTCCAGATTGGGAGAAAGACAGAATCAGATACTTCCACCTTGGCCTGCAGGAACGGTGAGTGTATTCAGTGAAGGACCTGGGAGTTATTTATTTCTTTATGGCCTCCAGAACCACTTTTTTTTTTGGCTGGTCCTAAAGCGAGTTGCAAAAGGGAAGGAATAAGAAGAAACCAAACAGCCCGAAATGAAAACAAAAAGTTGGACACCAAGCAGCAGAATTCTGATCAATCATTTGGAAGAAAAGGTGCAGGGTTTAAAGCGGATTTTCAAGAAAGGACCCCATTTCCTTTTAGGGAGATTATTTCAGGCTTAAAGGTCTTATTATAAAAGTAAATAAATCTCTCGCGCATTCGGCTGATCTCTACACTTCCTCCCTTCCCCACCCCACCCCACCCCCTCTCAAATCCTGATTTCAAGATAGGCTCCGGTTACCACTTGTGTTCGTGGGGTATTAACAGCACCCGGATTTTGCACTGGTGCTGCTTCTGCTTATAACCAGAGCCTCTCATTTTTCGAGCCAGGGTATTCGAGGTCAACGCAGCTTGGATGGATTTCCTTCAAGGAACACTTCGCTAGCTAGCGCAGGATCTCTGGTGTCCAGAGATCAGCTCCGAGCGATCAACCAAGCGAAGGCTTGGGGGAGGGGGGGAGTAAACAAAGGCACAAACAAAGCCCTACTTCCTGATTTTAGCGCGCGCGCGCGCGCACACACACACACACACACACACGGGCGTTTGCGGTATAGATTTCCTTACAATGAAATTTAACGACCTGGCTTGTTCTGCTAAGGGGACGCATCCACAGGCTCCTGTTCTTGAATCCCACAGGGAATCCTTGATTTCCGTCTGCTTTCCTTTCTTTCTTTCTTTCTTTCTTTCTTTCTTTCTTTCTTTCTTTCTTTCTTTCTTTCTTTCTTTCTTTCTTTCTTTCTTTCTTTCTCTCTCTCTCTCTCTCTCTCTCTCTCTCTCTCTCTCTCTCTCTCTCTCTCTCTCTCTCTCTCTCTCTCTCTCTCTCTCTCTCTCTCTCTCTCTCTCTCTCTCTCTCTCTCTCTTTTCCTTTCTTTATTCCTTTCCTTCCTTCCTTTCCTTTTTCTCTTCTTTTCTCTTCTTTCTTTCCCTGGCAAAAGCCTGGGAGACCCCAAAGGCTCGGCGACGCGGGCCGCCTTGCGCTTTTTAACCTGGCGGCCAGTCTTAGTGGAGCCAAAGGCGACTGGCTTCCCAAAAGGCAAAGGGTGTATTATATAGGTTGCCTGGCTCTATTTGGGGATGGAATTCGGCCTCGGTAGAGAGGCATGATATTTTAGCTGGCCAGAGACGTGAATTTCTAGGCATCTTCCAGGTTCTTCTGTTCTCTCACCCAACGGTTGAGCATCTAAGCTCCTGGGAGCTGGAAAGCGACGGGGGTCGAGTCTTTGTAATCAGCTACGGATTACCAGTAGAAAGGGCCGGAAATGGTTTCAGCTGAGTGGCCGGGGGTGGGGGGGTGGGGGAGATACGCCCTAGAAAGTAAAACGAGTTTCTGAGAGCTTGCGAAGGGTAGCCCATCCATCCATCCAACCATCAATACGGACAATCAATACGGCCTGCGGGGAAGACCGGAGTTTTGCCTTTCTCCTTTCCTTTCAGACCTAAAGAGATCCGAAGAGTCAAACTGACATTCTCTCCTTCCTCCGATTCGCCGTGGCTCCCCCAGTGCTTCAGCTGAGATTTTGCAGCGTTTCGAGAAGGCCACATGATGCTTTCCAAAACCTGTTCTCCATTGTTCCTAACCGGTGTCCAGTCAGGTCAAGTAACGGTTGAATCTCTCTCTCTCTCTCTCTCTCTCTCTCTCTCTCTCTCTCTCTCTCTCTCTCTCTCTCTCTCTCTCTCTCTCTCTCTCTCTCTCTCTCTCTCTCTCTCTCTCTCTCTCTCTCTCTCTCTCTCTCTCTCTCTCTCTCTCTCACACACACACACACACACACACACACACACACACACACGTTCCTCTGTTCCGCCTCTTCTGTGCTCCGGATCCGGTCCTTTTGCTCAGCCCATTTTCTCAAAGCAACCGCTTCCCTGGATTTCCGCCCCCCGCCTTTCTAGGCTCCTAGGCAAGCCCGCAAGCAACTCTGATTTAAATAGTTCGGCTTGGATTAAGGGTGTGCCAAATAAATAAATAAATAAATAAATAAATAAATAAATAAATAAATAAATAAATAAATAAATAAATAAATAAATAAATAAATACATAAATAAATAACCCGCCCAACTCTCCCTTTCTTCCTCCTCCCCCCCCCCCGACCTCTCTAAGCCTCCGGAAAAAACGGGGTCTCTGGTTCCAGCCTTGCTCGGCCTTCCTCAGGGCTAACAATTCTAGAGGTGAGGGTGGAAGTTTTACCAACTAGATCGCACTTAAAAAAAAAACGATGGGTGGTTTGCTGTAAGGCTCGCAATTGGGGGAGAAAGAGAGGGCGTGTGTGTGGTAAATTCCCCTCCAGCCTAGAAAATGGCCCACCTAGGGCTCGAAATGGCGAAATGTCCAGTGCGAATTTTCCGAACGGCTGATTTCGATCCCATAGTCAAGAGTTTGGAAACTGGGTGACAGGGATCTCTCTTGTCTTCTCCAGGGCGGTAGGCCTTGAGGCTGGGAACTGGTTCTTTCCTAGGCAGATCTCCTCCGCTCCGGACCCTTCCCATGCGACCTTTCACCTATGGCTTTTTTTGCAGAGCCCTGTCAGCTCCACACTCCCAAATCCTGCCCTCGCTTTTAACGATCCCAGTCTTTTGGAAAGCCTCGTTGGTTTAAATAGGACTCCTTTTTTCTTTTCTTTCTCCCCCCCCCTTTTCTTTTCTTAGTAGCCCTTCAGGAGATTCCACTACACAGAATCTAGAACGCCCGTCGTCTTCAAGAAAAATAATAATAATAATCAAGAAAGTCCGCTTGCTTTTTTGAAAGCACCTTCGGGACACCGCGAGGTTGAGGTTTCCAGTCGACAGGAACCACAAGGTTGTGGCTGCTAACTCTGAAAGAATGTTGATCTTTTGCTTTCTTATTATATGTAGGCATTAGTTGTCTTAGGAAAGCCGGCTAGGATAATTAAAAAGATCACTTCGTCTGAGAATTACTCAGTTAAAAGGTTACCCGAATTTGGGGGGAGGGGTGGGAAATCCATTACATCTTATCTAAGTAAAAGAGTTCACACTCAAGAGTTCACACTTCAGGTTAAGCAGGGTAGATTTCCTCCCCTAAATACACACATGCTCGCGCGCGCGCGCGCACACACACACACAAGAAATCTATGTTTAAAAATAGGAAATAGGAAAACTCTGGGGTCCGTGACTTCTTAGGGATGGATACAGGGCTTATTTTGGAGGATCTATAAGTGATCTCAGGGAATCCCTTTCTGAGTATCTCTGGAGCAATCGTGCCTCGTGGAAAAAGCTTTTATTAAGCTCCTGAGCTAGTGCTCATTTCTCGGAGAGCAAACCTCGTGAAGACCACGAGGCTCAACTCGGAGTAAATACTGAAATCTTATCTTATCCCCTCTGTTACATCTGAGGAGCCCAGAGATAAGCAGCAACTCGGCCGGTGTAGAAGCCATCAGGAATGAGAAGGCTTATCCAGAGTTTGAGGCCGGTTGCAGGGTGGTTAAACCAGGTTAGGGATCGGACTACAACTCCGTCTGCTCCTTAAGGAGAGGTGCCCAGTCACGAATTGGTGAGGTTATTCTGATTGCGGCCCTTTAATGATCAAGAAAAAGGAGAGAATCGAAATCTTGGTACTTAGGAAGGTGCGGAGGAAGAGAAATCGCATTTTTACTCAGCAGCTGCAGTTCATGTACAATTCGGGTCGGAGCATTTTGTTTGTGTGTGTTCATTAAAGTCAACAATCGCAATTATATTTAGCTCTGCAGAACTGAGGCACTACGAACTGCACGGAAAGAGCCAGGAAGAAGAAGAAGAAAAAAGAATGTTTTTCAGGCTCCTGCCTTAAAAATCGTATTCCAATTCTACCCTGTCGCTTCTGCTGTTGTTGTTAATATCAACCTTGTTGTTATTACATCAGTTTTAAGAAAGATCTTTCAGGAACGGATGGTTTTCAACCCCCCACCCCCCAGTTAAAAACAAATGCGCTGAGATCGGGAGGGCAGTTGCAGGAAAGGCTTCTGCCAGCTGATTGACAGCAGGTCGCCGAGGAGAAAACCCAAGCCGTGGACAAGGTCGTCTGCATTTGTTACTTGTTGAAATTCCCATAAAATTGAACAAGACCTCGCTCTCATCTGGGTTAAGTCAAGCTCCAGTCCCCTTCGGTGTGGTCCAGCCCAGACTGTCTTTGTTTAGTTAACCTCCGAGACCCACGTTTAAAAAAGGTTATTTGGAGAATCCATCTCCTCCTCCTCCTCCTCCCCTCCCAATCCCAGCTCAACATCTTTTACCCATTTCGGAGCCTTATTTTCTCTCCTCTCTCTCTCATTCTTCCTCTCACATTTTTCAAGGCCATTTAAAAAAAAAGCAACATATTGCGAAGAGAAGATCTCGGCAGTTCTTTCCAGTTATAGTAATAACCCGAGCACCTTCTTTTGTATTTTGGAAGAAAATGCGGGAAAAACAACAACAACAACACCTCGGCTCCTTCTCCTATAACATCTGCAGAACGCGTCGCAATTTCCTCCCCCCTCCCTTTTTTCAATTAGCCCGGCACAACACAGAGTATTTATTTTTTTATTTTTATTTTTATTTTTTTAAAAAAAGCATACACAAGAAATTTAGCGGTTTCTCCCTCTGGGGAAGGGAGAGAAAAGATTGTTCAACCAAGCAAAATTCTGCCGGGGGAAATATAGTAAAGCTTGAGCGCTATCTACGTAGGAACACACAGCCTGGGAAGCAAGGGAAGGCTGACTGAGGGGTGATTTCAGAGGGAACAGAAACAACACGATCCCGACGTGTACCGATCCCCGAGAGTCAGGAGTTTAAAAAGCCTACTTCGCCGCTATTTGGAAGCCTCCTTCGGCGCAGACGTCCGCAGGATGGCAACCTTAAACAACCCAGACGCAACAGCCACTCACTCCAAGGGACCTGGGGCGGAATCCTTCATGATTTATTAACTCCCGGCGTCTGCATCTCTCTCTCCCCGCGTGTGTGCATCCCGCCTGTTTTTTTTTCCCCGTCTCGGCCTCTTTATCCCTTACTGACAAAGGGAATCTCGCAGCACGCTTTCCTACCCAGGTTTACTGGGAAGAACAGCGTTGAATGAGAAGTCGTCGGGCCGCATTCAGTTTCTCTCGTGTGTGTGTGTGTGTGTGCGCGTGTGCGTGTGTGTGTGTTTTACCTCGGCCATTCAGCCTTGCCTGAAGAGGCGGCTGAGGAGCTTGGCACGGTCCCCGGGGGAGGTTAAGAAACACCAGGTGCTCGGAACGGCAGCCTTTAAGACTTGTCCAAACTGCAGGCGTCTTTTCGCTCTGGGATGGGAGTGTGGGTGCCAGGAACAGTGGGGAGAATTGCATCTAATAAACATCGCCTCGCTCTGGCACTTTCGTGTGGAGAAGCTGCTGGATGCGACGACCTCGTCGTCGCCAAGGGGTGGTTAATGAACTTAAGATTTGGATCCAGGGTGGAACGAGGTAACTAACAATGGAATTCCAGACTGATCTTGAAAATCCCAAGATGCCTCGAGGCTAGACTGCAGATGTATATTCTCTCCTTAACCCAGTTCTACTCTCCGCAACAATCGGCCTGTTCCTTTCGCCCCATTCCCCCTCCCCCGGAAAGCCTTTGCTTTCTTACACCAAAGCTGGTGTTTTCTCTGAAAACATCTGTACTGGAGAAGGACCTTCCCGGCTTGTTATCTGACAGCTACAACTTAACTTGAGCAGGGCGGGGGGGGGGAAATCTGTGTGTTTCTTCCCCTCTTCAGCACTCAGGAGAAAATTTTGTGATTTGGGGTTGTTTTTTTAAAAAAAAGAAATGTACCCTAAATGTCACTTTGAGGTGTGAGAAACCACGCAGTTCCCCTTGAACAGACACACACACACACACACACACACACACACACACAGCCCTATCAAGTCAATTACTCGAACGCAGTAAAAAGAATCTAGATAAAATACTAAAGGGCAGCATATACAAATCCAACGTTCCTATCCAAGGTCCCGATCTGGCTGCGATTCTGAGCACCAGTAAGTTTGATTAGGATCGCAGCCAGATACTCTCAGATTCCTCTCTTTCCTTCTCCCCCCCACCCCACCATCCCACGTTAGGACTCGTTTTAGAAGCGACTCACTTCCTTCTCTCTATCCCCTTCCAGAGTGCAATTCTTCAATCTATACACAGTGAGTATACAAACACCCACAACTGCCGAATTTTACACCCTCTGACTTAAAGTACCCCCTATATATAAGTGACGCTGGCTGCCAAGTTAGTACGCCGAGAATACCCTGCACACAACAGATTGCGGGCTATGGACTTCAAACTCAATTTTTTTCTCAACAGGATAGGACCAACTATAAGATGGCCATTTAAAGTCGCAAATTTCCAAACGTAACTGTGGATGCCTGGAACTAGGAGCAGGGAAGGGAAGGGAAGGGAAGGGAAGGGAAGGGAGGGCTGTCCTTCTGGGCTCCAGAGGGTCAGACTGATCCCACGGAACCAGCCGTTCCCATTGCTTGGGGCGGAGGGGTGGGGGGGCAAGGCAAAATTGACTCGCGGATAAATTGTTCCACAGAATCCTTTCAATTCAGCGAGCTTAGCCTCGGGGCTTCAAAGTATGCGCACGCCTTTGATTTCTGCCCGCCTGAGAAGCGAATCTGACTCGGGAAAAACCTTCCGCGGGGGGGCTGGTGGTTTCTTCCCAGGTTCCCAGGAAAGAGGCCTGGTTCAGCCTCGGAAAACGAAGCAACTCGCTTCGGGGCAGAGAGAGGGTGAGAAGGAGGGAGGGAGGGAGGGACGGGGCGGCCGAGGTACCTGAGAGGTCTTCCCTGCCGTTTTGGTGCAGGTAGCTCTGCTCCAGCGAGTAGGAGGCCATTCCCGAGTGGATGCCGGCCGGGGCGGAGGCGGCGGCAGGCGGCGGCGGCGGCTGCAGGGCCTGCTGCTTGAGATAGGGCGAGGCGGCGGAGGCAGTCCAGTGTCCGGCAGGGCTGCCGTAGGGCGAGTGGCACTCGATGGCGCTGGCCATGGCAGGTGAAGAAGGCACCGGGCTGCTGCTGCTGTCCGGCCCGTAGTCCGGCCCGTTGGACGGCACCGGGCAGCTGGCCATGTACGTGGAGCCCGGGTTAGGCGACATGTGCGGGACGTGGTGGGCGTCGTAGGCAGCGCCAGCCTGCATCACGTCCAGGGGGTTGTAGCCGCTGGGGTGGCAGCCCAGAGGCGCGGCCGGGGGCGCCTGGAAGTCGAAGCCCTGCGGGAGGAAGCTCAGCCCGTTCACCATGCGGTGATACATGGTGGGCTTGAGCGCCTGGCACTTCCTTCGGAAGCCCCGCGGGCGTCGTCGGAAAGAGCCTTCCTCGAACATGAACTCGCTGGCCGGGTCGATGGTCCAGTAGTGGCCCTTGCCCGGCCGGCCCAGCCCTTTGGGGAGCTTGATGAAGCACTCGTTGAGGGAGAGGTTGTGCCGCACCGAGTTCTTCCAGCCTTGGTAGGCGCCGCGGAAGAAGGGGAAGCGGGCCTGCAGGAACTGGTAGATCTCGCTCAGCGTCAGCCGCTTGGAAGGCGAGCTCTGGATGGCCATCACGATCAGCGCGATGTACGAGTAAGGCGGCTTCTCCGGACGCCGCAGTCCCGAGCTGGCCTTCTTGGTTTTGGAGGGCGCGGACGAGGAAGCGCAGCCGCCGGAGTGGCTGCCGCCTCCGCCGCCTCCTCCTCCTCCTCCGCCGGGGGTTGTAGAGGTGCTGCTGCCGGTGCTGGACGTCTCCAGGGCGGAGGGAGGCAGCGGCGGCGGCGGCTGGTTCATCAAGGCCGGGCTGCGAGGCACCGGGGCCCCGATCTCGGAGCTCATGGAGGCTGCTCCTCCTGGTCCACCTCCTCAACGGTCTGGCAGCGGCGCCCTGAACATCTCTGCCTCCTCCCTTGCGCAAGCTTTTCACTCGCTCCCGGTCTCGCTCGCTCGCTCGCTCTTTCACACAAGCCCAGCGCCCCTTCCCTCCCTCCCTCCCTCCTTCCTCTCCCTCTCCCTCTCCCGTCTGACCCCCTCCTTCTCTTTCTCCTCCTCCTCCTCCTCCTCCTCCTCCTCCTCCTCCTCCTCCTCCTCCTCCTCCTCCTCCTCCTCCTCCTCCTCCTCCTCCTCCTCCTCCTCCTCCTCCCCCGGCTCAGGAGCCTTCAGTTCTCCCGGACTCCGCTCTCTGCCCCCTGCCTGGTGGCCTCCCGAAGCCTTTAAAGAAGTGGAAATCCATCCAACCCCTGCGCCGCTTTTGCGTTTAAGGCAGTGCGGCCAAACAAAATCTGCGGAGGGCTATCGCCTGGGGAAGCGGGGGGGGGGGGAGAAGGGGGGAGGGAGGTGGCGCAGAAGGAAAAGAGAGGGAGGGAAATCCCTTCTCCTTCCCCTCCCTTTCCCCCTCCTGCTCCGCTGAATTTATCCCACAACTCAGGCCGAAGGAAGAGGAGAAGAGAGGCGAGGCGGGCGGGCGGTCTCGTCTCCACTCCAGCTGGCTTCTGTCCACCCCCGCCTCCAGGCCTGCGGGCTCCCCCGCGGAGGCTCCAGATCCCTCTGGCTGCCATCTTCTGTACACGCAATTGCGCCATCCATCAACTTGCCCTTAGACAGTTGCGAGTCTCCCAGCCACACGCCTGGCACTGGGCTCCCAAGGTAACGTGTTTTTGCCATCTCCTTTCCTTTCGCTTGGCACCGCCTCGGTGCCAGCATTGCGGAATTGACTTGTTTGGAAGGATTCGCTTTCCCGAGCGGAGACATTTGTGCTCCTTTGGAGAGTGTCACCACTCGGGTCACCAGCGCCTTCCCCCCCCCCGGGGCTTTGACAATGCAGTCTAAGATGGAGCGAAGGCACTCGGCAATCCGGTGGGGCTTCTTCTCCTTCTAGATCCTTGGCAATAAATCTGACACATCTGGACGAGGTGCAGCGCTAGACCCCCCTTCAGAAGCCAAATGGTGCTGGATGGTCGCCTTTAACTTTCAGCCAGGGGCAGATTTGCAGATGCGTAGCCCCCCCCCCCCTATCCTGAAGTACTGGTTACCTCTTAGCGGAAGGCAGAAATGAACCTGGAAAACTTTCACCTTGGATACAAACGGCCTCGGGTGTGAGGGCCCACTTAACCCCGCAGGTGCACTTTTAGCATCTGGGGCCGCCAGTGATTCTTCTTTGGACTGAAAGCAGTGAATCTATTTGGAGGGGAGGTCAGCCCTCGGAACAAATTCATTTCTTTAGAAAGGTTGGAAATGTGGAGGTTCCCCCCCCCCCACTCCCTAAACTCCCGCATTCCTTTTCTTTCAAGGCAAGAAACCCTGGACCACCTGTTTCCCATTTCTGCTCACCATTTATTTCCCCAATCATTTTTCAAAGGCCGTGCACGTGTGCGCACACATGTACACAGGGTTCCCAGTCATCCTGGGGCAAATCCTGGGAAGGCAAGACCATTACTGCAATTTCACAGATAGGAAACTGAGGCTTTCTAGCGATTTGCCCTGAACTGAAAAGGTTATTTAAGTGTCTTCTAGAATCCTACATGTCTTCTGTGTTCTTTCCCCCCCCCCCTTCTGCATAAAGTTAATATTAGAAATGGAGATTCAGTCCTTCTGTAGTTGGCACTGGAAACATTTGTAAGGGAAGGGCATTTCACAAATAATGATTTTCTATGGAAGATCCACTTGAAAAGATTCTGGGGCATTTCATTGTACTGAATCTGATAGACCCAAAGAGCTCCATTTTACAACACAACCCAGTCTGAAGTGACCAGATTATGGTTTCCCCCATGGAATGGGTCCAAAGATGGATTTGAACTTTTAAATCTTCACGCCTCTCACCTCCAAACCAAATCCTCTCAGCTCTGAGGACGAAGCCAAACCAAAGGAAACCAATCAGGTTTGAAGCTGAAGATGAGAGATCCTAGCACTTTGAGCAACTCAGGTCTGGCCTTTCCAACCCTAGAAGTCAGGGTCATGGAGGGTTGAAAGTCTTTGATTATTTCATCAAGTTGGGAACGGATTCCATCGCCAAAGCGCTCCGATGTGGGGAATTGGACTGGGTATTGACCCAGGACGGAGGAAAGCCAGGCTCCTACCAGCCACGGCAACGTACTGGATGGTCCCGAGGCCAACAGGGATGTTGGGAAGAGGATAAAACGACCCTCCGGGCAACCCAAGATAGAAATCTAACCAACCAACATTCCCAGGGGTTAGAGAGGTTCCCAAACGTTGCTCCTTTCAGATAGGGACGGAGGCCCCCCAAAAAGGAGCCGGCTCCCCTCTCGGCCTGCTTTCGAGTGACGTTGCCAACCTGCTCCTCAATCGAGGAGGATCCAGGGATCCTTCAAATCTCCCGCGCCTGCACACGTGCAGCTGAAGCTCCGGAGGCCAGCTGGATCTCTGGGTGAGCCTTAAGCCGCAGCGTTGGTGGTGCTGCTCCGAGGTGCTCGGGGGTGGTGGTGCGGGGGGGGGGCGCGGGAAAGGGGGCGGGGAAGCCAGGGGAGGGGCGGCGGCTGGTGCTGCCATTGCCGCTTTCAGACAGTGACCTGGAGGAGCTGAGTGGAAGCAGGCTTTTTCCATCATCGACCCTCCGCCAGGCTTATACCACCCACCGAGCCCCAGTGTCAGTTTACCGTCCTGAGCCGGACTCCTTTCCCTAAGCTAGGCCGGTAATTAGACAAAGTAAAGCTAAATTAACTGAACAGGCGTCGACAGCTTCTTCCAGATCACCCGCCCCTCTGTCGCTAGAAGAAGAAAAAAAAGCCCCCCCCCCCCCGAAAATGGCTTGATTGTACCTAAAAAAAAATCCGCTAAGAAAATACGACGAAGCTCAAGACAAGGTTTAGGACACAACTGAAGATTATTGTCCGGGGGGCGGATGCGCGCTCGCGTGCCTGTCTCTGTATCCACTTGCTGTGGGGGCCCAGGCGGAATCTTCCACCCCCTTCCACCCCCCAACCCCCACCCACCCCACCCACCCCCACACACAGCCACCCTGGGAATTATTCTATTCTGAAAGAATTCTGAGTGGGAAGCCACCAAGCCCGCGGAGGACCAAAGGGTGGCTAGAAATCTCCGGAAAAATATCCCAGCCACCCACCACCACCCGCAACGCCCCATCCCCAATTTTAAACTCGCTCGCTGTCCCGGAGCCTGCTTCTCGAGTGGCGTCAGTGGCCCTTCCTTCTCCAGGTAACCTTTTTGCTGGCTTTCAACGAGGCCCCGCTTCCTTGGCAAAAGGGCGCCTTGCACTCCCGGCGAAGGTTCACGAGCAAAAAGGCATTCGCCACCCCCCCTCCAGCCCCCCCCCGGTGCCCAAAACATTTCCCCAGCAACCTTTTACAGACAATTTATTTTATGCTCCGTGAAGGCGGCGCGGGTGGGGGAAAGTAACGCGGAGCGACCGCCAGTTAAGGGCCGAGTCTACGTGTGTGCGGGTGTGTGTTTTCTCACACAGTCAGGACGTCTATCGGTTCCTTCGATCTTCGGCCACTCAGACTTGCAGCATAAAGAAGCCCGTCCCTCTCCGCCATTGAATCCACCTTCATTTCTAATCCACTCTCTGGGAATTGAATTCAAACATTGTCACTCGGAGGATAAAGGCTTGCCCGCCACTGCCGGCTGGAGAACATTTGGCCTCAAAAGAAAAAAAAACCGGGGGCGACCGGTAGGTGACAGCAAAAGGTTTTCGTTTTCTCTCTGCTGCCACCAAGCGGTCGCACCGTCTTTTTGCTGCTCGGATTTGGTAGTCCTTAACTTCTTATACCCAAAGGTGGTTTTTTTTTCCAGGTGGCAACTGGGCTGTCTTGTTTTTCTTTGAAGTCGTTTTGCTTCTCATCCCAGAAGCTTCTTCAGCTCTGACTGGATGGTGGGGAATGGAAGGATTTATATATTCCTTGCAGACAGCTGGTCGTTTGCCTCCTAGTCCTTGAGACCATTTGGAGGTTTACCTGTGTCCTCGGGGGTCACCTGAGTAGTGCAGATGGCCAGCTGTCTTCAAAGTGGTCTTCAAAGAAAAACCAGAAAGTCCAGTTGCCTCCCGAGAAAGCACCTTTGGGACAACCATGACTAAGAATTTCCATTGACACTTACTACTTATACTTTCCCCACTTATTAATGGATCTCATCCTTTCTTTCCTTACGCTGCAAATACAATTAATTTATTCTGAGTTTAATCTTGGGTATTTCAATCTTCGTCACAAAGGGATGGGATTGATGCCCTCTGGGGCGCTTCTTTATCTCCCCCCCTCCCCCCCCACTGCCTGCTCCCATACCTCCTGTCACTCTTTCGGTCTTCTTCCAGAGTGTGGAGGCAAACAAACTCCACCACAACATCGGGCACGAGAATGGGGCTAGCACGATGTGGTGACCTAGATTTATCTATGTGCGGATAAGAGAGGCTGGATCCTAAATACGTGGAGATTAACACTGGAAGGAAACTTTTTCACGAGGACTTCCTTGTTTGTCTGTTTTTCCTTTGAAGACGTTTCGCTTCTCGTCCAAGAAGCTTCTTCAACTCTGACCATGACCCGGATGACTGAGAATCTCCATAGACATAAACTGGAATGAAACCAGTTTAAAAGCAGGTATGGAATTTCAATTTCAGCTAATCAGGAGGATAGATTTAGGAGAAACCCGGAGTCCTTTGAGCCCCCTAACGACTCCAATGGCCGTTTGGCCTCTGCAGTAAATTAGCTATGCTTTATTACTTCTTGATAGTTGAAACATGACGGAAAGTAAGATTTTTCTTGCGCCCCCCCCCCCCCCCGTTTATTACGGAGCCGGAATTTTAAAACGTATTAACAGGTCTGGGCAGTTTAATTACAACTGAATTTAACCTGGAGGGAAAGAAGTGGCGTCGCCTTCTGAAGACTTCCGGTTATTATTATTATTTTAATCCCATTTATATCCCGCCCTTCTCCGAAGACTCAGGGCGGCTTACAATCTAAAGCACAAATCAATGTGCTTAGCAATTTCTATCAGAAGCACCTTAAACTTAGCCTAGCCGTTTGTCATGCTACTTAGAAAGTAAATTATATATTGATTTTGGTGGCACTTGTTGTCCGGCATGAGATTAAGCCTGTACAGTTTATATACGAGGGTGGGTGGGTGAGTGGGTGGGAGATGTTCAAGAGTCTTCCCTGATGTAATTTTCTCTAAATCAAAGGGGGGGTCTAATCCCAGATCAGTGTGTTTCTTGGACTGCAGCCGAACCGGTTTACGGTGGATGAGGAAGGAAATAAGCCCTGCCAAAGAAGCGGAAAGGGCCTTGCTGCGGGAGAAATCCGGATTAGGATCGAGGCAGTGTAGCCAACTGGGTGCCAGCAAATTGCCCAAGGGCTGGGTCAGAGCAGCCAAAAGCCGCAGCCTCCATCGCCATTTCCACCCGGCTGTGGCCTTTTGATCCCAATCTGCTGTCCTTCACGAGACAGTCGCAGGATCCAGTTCCTGGATTTCGCAAGAGCCAGGAGGAGTCCCGCGAGTCTCCGGATTGCAGCGTCCATCAACGGCCCGGCTCGTTCGAGCTCTCCCCACGAACGAGGGCGCCACAAAACCACGCCGCCCCCGAAATTCTTCCTTTGCGGGTTCGTCGCAGTCTCTGGCAAGTGAAGCCTCACCGCTCTGAGAAGAGAGAGGAAGAGGCCGTCTCTGCGGAGGGTTCGAGTGCACCGGGGTGGGGGATGGGGGCTTTCGGGTCAGAGGTGCAAGGCAACTCGTCCCAACCCGGAACGCGATCCGGTGCGCAAGGGCTTCGTTTTTGACCAAAATGGGCCGAAATGAACTTCGCGGTTGTTTTGCTCACTCAGATAATGAATGGTTAAACTGGGCAACCCCTGAAGGTGATCTAGGTTCTCAGTTGGTTAGTTCAGAGTTCGAGTGACTGGCCCCAGAATATGCCCCCTTTTCATCGTTCGGGGCTATACAAAGGGAAACGGAAATATGGAGATTAAACCGGTGCTTTAAAAAATATATATAATAGAAAGAGTTGGCACTAAGTGCTGTACTAGAAATATCCTTCCTTCCTTCCTTCCTTCCTTCCTTCCTTCCTTCCTTCCTTCCTTCCTTCCTTCCTTCCTTCCTTCCCTTCCCTTCCCTTCCCTTCCCTTCCCTTCCCTTCCCCTTTCCCTCACTTTCACTCCAATTTATTTACTTCTCCCAACCACTCTCTTCCGATCCCACAGAAAGGAAGCGTTTTTCCAATTAAACTTCAGACTGAACTTGTAAACAAACTCCGTATTTCTAAAAGAACCCCTGTAGCTGCTGCTTCTTCTTCTTCTTCTTCTTCTTCTTCTTCTTCTTCTTCTTCTTCTTCTTCTTCTTCTTCTTCTTCTTCTTCTTCTTCTTCTTCTTCTTCTTCTTCTTCTTCTTCTTCTTCTTCTTCTTCTTCTTCTTCTTCTTCTTCTTCTTCTTCTTCTTCTTCTTCTTCTTCTTCTTCTTCTTCTTCTTCTTCTTCTTCTTCTTCTTCTTCTTCTTCTTCTTCTTCTTCTTCTTCTTCTTCTTCTTCTTCTTCTTCTTCTTCTTCTTCTTCTTCTTCTTCTTCATCTGCCTCTTCCTGTCTGTTTCAGGACAAACAGAGTTGTGGGTCAGAGAAGGCAAGCGAGTCCTCTTTCGTCCTGAGTAGAACTGGGAGCTCCGTTCGGGAGTTTGAGAGCAGGAAAAGCCAAGCAAGCGCATCACACATAAACGAGATTGGGCCAGATTCGACGTGGTTGGGAGAGAACGGCATTTCTGGCAAAGAGAAATTCTTGCTTTATGGAATCGCCGAGGGAAACGTGTGGCATCTTGCATTCGCACGGAAGCACACAGACAGTTTCACCTACATCAGTCAGGTACGGTCGGTCGATGAAGTCAACGCCTCCAGGCTGAAAGAGCTGGACGAATGAAGAAAGGGCAAATTCGAATTAATTTCAGGGGAGGATAAATGTCAAGGGAGCGCCCCGCCTTCCGGCCTGGAAGAGGGAAATAATAACAACGCCCGAGCTCCGCTTTAGGGGGAAATCAGGGGTCTCCTAGCACCTTTTTGTACTAACACGTCTCATTAAAAGTCAGTATGCGCTTTTCTGAGCGCCTGGGTGAAGTGGGCTACAGCTAAGGAACGTGTATGTCTTTTAACGTCTGAAAAAGTACTACCAGGCTCCTGATTTTCGGCTTCCGTAGACTAGAGCCGACATCCTTCTATAGGCTTGGAAGGAAAGCATTCCAGAAATACTGTTTGAATCTGATGAATTTCAATCTGATGAACCTTAACCCCAACCCTAATCTTTCCGTGCAGTCGCTGAGGCGTCGGAGGTAAGAGAAAGGGGACGCCCCTCCACCTCCAACGAATTGAGGAAAAATGGCGGGGGGGGGGTAGGAAGGGGAGGGAAAGTGGTCCACGCCACTTTGGGTGCCGGACGACCCTCCGGGCTCCTTGCCTCCTGCAGCTGTTTATTTGGAAAATATTTCCGCTTTTTCAAAGGCCGATGACCCCAAAGGCTGCAGCTTTCTTACAACCAGCCGGGCCCTTTCTATGCAGGGCGAGTCTCAGTGAATAAAGAAATGTGTGCGTGTCTGTGTGTATTGTCTGCTTCTGGTCCGGTGGAGGCTGAGGAGCTAGCTCCTTCTCTGGTATCCTGACTTCAATTGGCATGATCCCACTCCCCCCCCCCACCCCCACCCCCGATCGAAAGGAATCCAGAGGTGGGATGAACAACGGAGGTGCAAGTTAAACCTCGTCCTGCCTTGCGACCAGTTGATGCGAAGGTGATCCAAATTCCTCAGTTGGGTGATAGAGTTCGCTCTTGGGTCTCCCTTTTTGATTGCGGAGATGCACTTGGTCCTTCAACACAACGGTTCCATTTACACAACCAAGCCACAGACTTAACCCAGTTTGCCCAATGCATCAAATCATAAACTAACCAGACAAACAGCCACAGCACATCAACCCAGCTCTGTTGGCTTCTCAAGAGGGCTGTGCAAACACAGATCTTACCTAGGTATAGTAAGTGTGCATTGTGTCTCCTGGTGATTCCTGGAAGTTCTTCTCCAACAAGAGTGTGTGAGGACATCTCCAGACCCCTCTACTTGATGTCCATCTTCCTCTATTGGGTAAGATCTCAAGAGGGTTTTTTTGGTGGGGTTTTTTTTGGCACCTCCGTCTCCGAACACACGTCCTCCACTATGTGAAGTTGCGAGACCAGGATCATTCCAAGTCATTGGAGAAGGGGTAAGAACTGGCTTCACTTTAGTCTTTTGCCTCTCTCTCCGAAAGAAAAGGTCCTGCCCAGAGAAAAAGCCAGGAGAATCTTCCTCCTGTGGACTTTGATGCTCAAAGGAAGAGAGAGAGAAAAAATCAAGACCGTTAAAGACAGATGAGAAGAGACAGTTTCATGCAGTGGTTATATTGCGCTAGAAACTGGGAATGAAATTTTAATACCGCCTTTAGGCACAAAGCCAGCTGGTAACTTTGGACCAGTCACTTTCTCTCAGCCCTAGGAAGCAAGCAATGGCAAGCCACTTTTGAAATCTTGCCAAGAAAATTGCAGGGACTTGTCCCGGTAGCTGCCAGGAGTCAACAGTGACTTAAAAGAAAACGGAGGGGACTATGTGAATGCGTCCCCCCCCCCCACAACTGCATGCAAATGGAAAGATTTGGGCTGCTTTGGAGACGAGGGAGAGCTGGCTGGAGCCTTCAGCCTTCCTGTTAGGTTTTCGCGGCGCCAGTAGTAAGGGATGATCAGAGTAGGGATGCAGCAAGACGTGTAGGATTTGGGGGTCTTCTCCTGTAGCTTTAAGGGTTAGGTCATCGTGCAGACGTGGGTATCACGGGAACAAGGAAGTGACTCCCAAAATCAAGGGCTTCTGCTGCTGCTTCTTTCCAGAAAAATAATCAGATTTTAGGATCGCAGTATACAGTGATGAGTGCTCCAGATGCAGTAGTATACGTGTGGATGACAGGATGTAGTGGTTTCACTTTGAAGAAGTCTAGTACAGAGAGGGAGGGAGGGAGAAAGGAAGGAAGGATGGATTTTGACGATCAAAAAGAGCTGGATCTGCTGGGCCGTTTATTTTAAATATTATTTTTAAGAAGCCAATAAACTCAGGCAGGGATGGAGTCCTGCTTACAAACATCTGAACTTGGACTGCTCTGAATCTCTTCACCTATACGGTGAACTCCGATTAATTCAACCCGTATGACTGATCCGGTGGGGCTTCTGGAAGTAAGCAGCACCTAGGAAGGATTTCTTTTGGAGACGATCCTTGTTACTGTTAATTCTAGTGGTACTGGGAACCACTCCGTCACATGACCTCTCTACCTGATCAACGTAGTTCAGCCTCGCCCCCCCCCCCCGCCGCCCAACCTAACAGGGCTGTGTAAATTTCATTCAGAAGCTGGTTGTCAAAACCAATTTCCTGGAGTCTCAGAATATCCAATCGAACGGAACCGATTCCAACGGTCAGGTTGAAAGAGATCCCGCCGGATCTTTTTGGATTCCATGCAACCGAGTGAGTGCTGATTGGACGTTGCCACTGACATGCCTTGATGCTTCCAAAGCTGTGTGTACCCAGATCTTTCGTCAGATCAGCAATTGCGAGGAAAATCCTGCTGTTCGGAAGGAAGGAGGGACCTAGATAAAACAACAAGAACAAGAACGGTTTTATAGGGGGCAAGCAAAACGGTGAACAAATCACCCCAATAGTCGGAGTGATTCTCCTTAGCCAGACAGACATTCAGAAACCAAGCAGAACAAAACGAAACGGTGGCTGGAGTGAAGAAGGGACAGGGACTCTATGGAAAAATTCCAAAATGGGCAGTCTGGTGCTACTGCATTTCAGGCAGAAAGGATGGCACAGATTTAATAAGGCACCAGTGGACAGAACTACGCACGTGCAACGCAGAATTGAGACAATACTCCAGATTCATGAGAGGGAGAAACAGGAATCTTAAAAAAACCACCTGGCAACAGTTAAGCATCTCGCTTTATAAACGCGAGTCTTTTTGCAGCCGGAACGTCAAAAGAAGTCACCCTTGGGGGGGGGGGCTCATCATGAAATGAAAGTGGGTGAGTACCACTTAATTAATCGTTTTCGAAGTTCCGCATCCACCCTGAAAGCGGCGAACAAAGGAAGGAAAGAAGGCGCTCGCGATCCCGGAGAATTCCCTCCTCTGTCGAGTCCCGGCGAGGTAGCGATCCTGTGGCACTTCCAAGAGCCTCTTCGCACGCCTTGGCCCAACAGAAAACAAACCCCCAAGACTTGGCGCCCTCCTGAGATGTTGAACTACAGCTCCCATCTTCCCCAGCCGGCCATTCTGGAGGGTACGGATAGTCCAGCCAAATCGGGACCCTCCCGTTTTTCTCAAAGCGAAGGCGCCCTTTTCTTTTGAGGCCCTGGGACGGTCCCCTTTCTCAGGCCGCTGCCTCTCCGGCTTGCTGAGACTCCCAGCTTCAGTTCACCTTCCGACGACCTCGCCTATCGTTCCCACCTTCCCCCGCGCCCCCCCCCCCGGTTTTCACCCGGGAAAACTCCCCAGCGGCGGTTTTCTCGGCTTCGAGCAACGAAAGGGCCGCCCTGCTGGGGGAAGGCAGGCAAAAGACAAGAGCGCAAGGAGGTGGCCACATTGGCACCTGTGTCTACTCAGATGCACACCCGCTGATTAGATTATTTGGCCCTGTGGCTCCGAGATCCACGTGCAAAGTGCTCTGGGTAAGACTGTCCCGTTGTTCTAGTACGCGGTGGGGGTGGGGGGTGGGCGGGTACTAAAATAGGGAGAACTCATGGACATCTATAGGTGATAAAAGGTAAAGGTAAAGGTTCCACCGCACATGCGTGCTAGTCGTTTCCGACTCTAGGGGCCGGTGCTCATCTCCGTTTCAAAGCCGAAGAGCCAGCGCTTGTCCGAGGACATCTTCGTGGTGGTCATCGTAGTGGCCCCTATTTTTCTACTTGCATTTTACGTGCTTTCCGAACTGCTAGGTTGGCAGAAGCTGGGACGAGTAACAGGCGCTCACTCTGCTATGCGGCACTCGACCCGCCAAACTGCCGACCTTCTGATCGACAAGCTCAGCGTCCTAACCCACTGAGCCACCGCGTCCCTTCTATAGGTGATATGTATCTATATAACTTCTCCATGTGAATGTGCTAACATCTAGGGAGCATCAAGGGAAGAGAAAGCATCTGCAGCATCCTTCCTTCCAGAGAAGGACTGTAACCATTAACTGTTTCACGTTCTTAAAGAGATTGTGGAGCGAGGGTGAAAGAGGATACTTTACCGCTGTGGCTGAATCTGCAATGTACAGCCCCGCCTATTCCTAAGTAACCAAGTCAAAAGGAACGGACTGAGAGCTAAACCCAAATTTCTTCTGGATGAAAGCCCTCCGGGACCACATCCACAAGTCACACCATTCTTGCTAGTTTCAGGCCCTCGGTCTCCTTGCAGAAATTTAGCAGCCAAGGTGTCGGGAAGTTCCCCAGCTCATCTCATAAGGTTTGAGCTTTCACGGTAATGCTAAGATGGTTTGATTATTTTTGGCTAAGTGTTGAGCGACCTCAGCCTGCAGGATTATAAAGGGGGGGGGGGCAGGGGTTTATAGCTGGCCAGTGATGTGGCTGCAGCTAATTGTGGTTCATTCAGTGCAATAAATTTAAATGGGGCTCAATGTAGTGCGTGCAAACACAACCCCGTTTCCCACCCTCTCATAGGAGAAAATGCTTTTCCCTAGCAAGGTTTTTGCCTGTTCCATCTTCAAGTCTCATTATACGAGGTCAGTCTTAGTAATGGATAATATGTGCGTAGAACTAAAAGACCCCAGCTCTGGAAAGCTGGCTGGGGCCCATACCTTTCCAAAGAGTTTAGTCTATATTTTCTCCATGTCTCCAATGACTCCGAGATGATTGCACTTCTATTTTCAGCCGTGACTACGGTTTTGCTCAGAGGAAGAAGCTGTCAACCTCTCTTTCTCAGGGCTTTGGATCCGCCTGAACATCCTTGACTTAGGTGGCTTTTGGGCTTTCGCCCATTTGATTCTAACCACAGCAGAAGCAGATAAGATATTTCTCTCCTGTGTTCCCCCATAAGGTCTTCATCTCATTCCCAGACCATAACTGTAAGCCTTAAGTCATCCTTTTTAGCAGTTCCTGTTTTAGGCTCCAAGGCTCTGTTAAAACGTTAACCATCCATTTCTGAGGTAATAGAAAACTTTTAATTGCATAACGTTTGCAGTCTTTCTGCCAATCATCCTTGTTCTGGTGCAACCTCTTTGCTAGCTGAGTATTCGATGGCGCTATCCCTGTTGAACAAAGTTACTGGATCAATTCTCTGGCTTTTGCCGCCTTCTCCCTTTTTGAACATCGCTCCGCTACTGGTCCTGGAACCATCTGCCAATCACGGCACTTGGGCAGCTTCAACCGGTCCAAAACGCTGCAGCACTGATAGTGATGGGCATGCTTCGGTATGCCTATGTGACACCCCAGCTTTGTGAGCTTGCAACAATTGCTCCTTTGTCACTTTGCTTCCTGATGCAATTCCAGGTGCTAGTTATGACCTATAAAGCCCTAGATGTCATAGGCCCTAGTTACTTGAAGGAGTATTCCCCCCCCCCTCTGTACTGCTGGTCCATCTGATCTAATCTGAGAGGATTGGTGTGCTCCAGGTTCCTTCAGTTAAGCATGGACAACTACTGGGACCCCAGAAGGCTGCCTTCTTGTTACAGCGCTTGTTCTCTGGGATGAAGTTCCCCTTAAATATCTGTGTGATATAGGAGTTAGCTCCTATGGCAATCTGGAAAGCCTTAAAGATTTGGCTCACCTCGCAGGCTCTGAGGTAGGGTGGTTGGAGCCCCTTGCCAGCTGTAGAGGATAAGAAAGATGAGCTTGATAGAGAAAGCCAGCTCTATTAGCAAAATGATGATGCAAAAGCCCCCCCCCCATGGCCCAGCTGACACACACACACACACACACACACACACACACACACACACACGTAATTCACATGGATATCAGAATGGAAGGTGGCACAGCATCACCAGAGCTACAAGCTTCTCTTATTAGAGTCATTCCTGATAAAACTAGTCTTAGTCTTCCTGTGAAATTGACTCTTGCTTTGGGATACTAGTCTTAGTCTTCCTGTGAAATTGACTCTTGCTTTGGGATACCTAGACGGGGCTGATACCAATTTATGATGTTCTGTTATTTTTGACCGAATTTGCCATCTTGATTAATGTTTCCTATTTTGATTGTTATATATGTTATTTCACTGCTGTGAACTGGCCGGAATCAATTTGGTGACAGATGACATCTAAAAGGAAGGAAGGAAGGAAGGAAGGAAGGAAGGAAGGAAGGAAGGAAGGAAGGAAGGAAGAAAGGAAAGGAAAGGAAAGGAAAGGAAAGGAAAGGAAAGGAAAGGAAAGGAAAGGAAAGGAAGGAAGGATGGATTTTGAGAAGCTTGACTTACAGGCTTTAAACCATCTATCAAACACTGGGATCTCTCTAAATCCGATTGATTACTTATTTTAAGGCTTATTTTAAGTGCACGTTTAAAGTTGCTTTTCCCACTGCACCAGTGTCCTCACTCCCAATTATCTCCTTAACTTTGTGGCTGGGTGAGAAGAACTTGCAAATCCCAGATATGGCACTCTTCCTCCACCAGAAGCTGCCTCCAAAGCACCACAGATTATGGATATAGCAAGGCTTGTTGTAAGAAGATGGGAAAGCCCATTTTAATCCCATTTCAGTTAAATGCAAAGCTAGGCAGCCTCACAGATGGGATGCGAAGGAGACAACAGCAATCTTGAGGAGACAGGTCCTTAAAGAATGATTAGTGAGGCATCTTTGAGCCTTTGAAGGCTATTTGCTCTCCTGTCCTAAAGAGCTTTAACTTGGAAAACCAACTGTGTGGTTCAGTGGGGTACAAGGAACTGATAGTATAGGCCAGTGGTGGGATTCAGCCAGTTCACACCAGTTCGGCTTAGCTAATTTTTTGTCGCCCAGGCCCAGAATGGACTTCCGGAAGCGGCATCCACACAGAGAACCGGTTGTTCACCTATTTGAATCCCACCACTGGTATAGGCCCCAAAGAAAAGTTAAGTTTCCTGACTTGCATTTATTTTGGCAGCATGTTTTTTTTTCCTACTTAAGAGTTTTCATGTAAAAACTGTGTAAAATGGATGTGCCTTAAATGTAGTACCCAGCACAATTTCACTGATATATATATATTAAAAATCTTAAGGCTTGCTGATATCAATGAAGTTTATGTTCAGATAAGTGAAATATAGAATTTTAGCTTATGGCCAATTTGATTATATTGTAGTCCTAAACTTACTTACTTGGAGGAAACCTGTATAGCTTTTAAGTCAATGTAGCTTTGATTGAGGGTAGGTTTTTTTTAAAAAAAAAAGTTATTCTGTTACTTTTTATTTACACAGGCAAAGGATGCCCGAACAAAAGCTCACCCCACCCCTGCCATGTCAAGTTATATTTTCGGAAGGGTTACGTTTCCTTTACAAGGGCAGCTTTATATCCTGACCACTGTAGGGGGTCTATTTTGATGCTCCAGAAAGTTCATATAGAACCATGCAGATTGCAGACTTGAAAAGATTGTTGGGAAAAGCGGGGAGGGGGGGGGGAAGGGAGGGAACCTGTTTGAAGCCACACACAAATGGGTTGAGAAGAGAGAGAAGAGCGGGGGGGGGGGAGCAGATAAAGCTGCCAACTTCTAGGATCAGAGCAATTTATGGAATGCATTTTTTTTAAAAAAAAATCAAAATCTTGAATAACCATTGCAGTTTCGCAGCCTTTGTTTTATTTTCAGTTCAGATCTTTGTTCCTTGAATTGAAATAACTGTATACTCACACTTAATGACTCTGTCTAACAAAACGTTTCCAATGACGAACCTGTAGGTTGAGGTCGCTCTTTGTGCAAAACTGAGCAAACGTAACTGGGAGGATGTATTAGATATCCTTTCACACACTGTTATATCCAATGGGATTCTAAATTTGACTGAATCATATTCAATCCAAATAATTCTAAGTTTTGAATTCCAAAGTTAATAGTTTTTAATCAGTAATAGCAATAGCACTTAGACTTGTATACTGCTCCATAGTGCTTCCCAGCACTCTCTGAGCAGTTTACAAATGTCAGCATATTGCCCCCAACAATCTGGGTCTTCATTTTACTGGCCTCGGAAGGATGGAGGGCTGAGTGAGATGGTCAGGACTGAACTCCTGGCTGTGGGCAGAGTCAGCCTGCAATATTGTATTCTAACTACTGCACCACTCAGTAAGTCATTGTCTTTGCCACCTTCACCTCTCAGATGCTTTTTATATCCTCCTTCTGGATCCTAGGAGAATTTTGAAAATAAGAATGGCTTTTCACTGATACCATACTTTTCTTTCAAATAGATTTGACATGGTGTTGATTCTTCTCAAACCCCTCCTGGGTTGTCAAGGCAGCCTATGAGGCGATCTATGATTGGGTCCTTGTAATGGTGACATTGCCTCTTGAAGGAAGAGATGGTCTTACTGACCCTGAAGGAAACAACAATGTACCTCCATCTCAAGAGGCTATCACTGGACCCTTTCATTCAGGACAGTAATTGTCCAGTCTCCAACTTTTGGAGGGGTCAAACTTTGGGGGAAAGGCTATTGAGAAGGTCGTTGGAGAGCAATTACAGAAGATCTTGGAGACAGTGGATTGTCTAGACTTGTTTCAGTCACATTTTAGGCCAGGTTATGGAACCGAGATGCTTGCTGATGACTATTGATAGAGCCAGAATGGAGGCGATGCATCCATCCTTGTGCTCCTTGATCTCTCAATAGATTTTGATACTATCAACCACAGTATCCTTCTGTATCACTTATGGAGGTTGAGGGTGGAGGAATACTGTGTTGCAGTAGGATACTGTGGTTGCCTTTGTGTCTGGTCCAGAAACTTCAGTTGGTACAAAACCTGGTAGCTAGGTTGGTCTCAGGAAGAATGTAAAGAGATTGTATTAAAAACATTAAAGCACTAGTTTTGGTACCATTCTGTGTCTAGGTCATTCCAGTTGACTTTCAAAAGCAACTTTCATGCTCACTGAGATATTCTCAAGAGTTGTTGTGAGCTTAAACTAAAGGGGACTTTAGAGGAGAACATTCTTACATGTTCTCACCCCAAACCTTTTGCAATCCATTCTTTGCAAAGTTGAAGGACTTAACCTCTTTTCTTAAAGGCCCTTAACACACATGCCTTTTCGGAAAAGGCTTTCAACTGGTGACTGAATGGTCCATTTTAACTTTTAATTTGCTTACTTTGTTTTCCCCATGGCTGACTAGGGAATTCTGGGAGCTGAGGTCCACGATGAGGCTGAGAAATACTGCAATAAAGACTTAAGTTTCAACATTCATCCTCTCAGCTGAGTTGCAATTCTCTGAGATAATCCAGAGATACCGAACATTCATGGGGGGTATTGGAGGCTAGTTAATCTAATAAATCCACCAGCAAGCTGGTTGCAAAATTCTAATTACAATACCCCCCCTGCTCCCAGTATGTCAGCTGTTCACTTCTTTGAAAGAGAGATCAGAGGAGATAGCCCAAATAATCTTTTAGGATTGCCTTGAATCCATCCTCCTTTGGCAATAGGGAAGCTGGCCATGATAGGGAAAATTTCTATGTATTTCTGCATTTCTATGTAGAACTGTCAATTGAACAATCCAGAAAGTTGATCTCAATCCTTGATGGTGTAAAACCCATTGCTGTTTTATTCTGTTCATATGAATTCATCCTGAACTGGATGATGGTGGTCACTGCAGGTATTTGAATTCAGATTCAAAGAGAACAATTGGCTTAGTGTATGGAAAGCTTCGTACTTTTTGCAGCTGTCCACAAGCTTGGTTTGGAAATGTGCTAACTGTTCATGAAAAAATTTCATTTAAGTTTGTCTTTTAAAAGTTGAGATCCATAAAACTGAACAATCTCTGCTCAAAGGTGGTGATGGTGGTGTGGAAAAGTTAGCAAAGGCTAGATTATTATATGCTCAGCAAATCCCTTGCTTGTTTTTTATTTTATCTATCTTTTCTTTTTCTTTCTTTCTCTTTTTCTTTCTTTTCTATCTATCTATCTAATCTGCTACTCAGAGTCACTTTATTTATATATTTATTTGGAATTTTAAAGCATGGTAAATCTTAAGCAGGAGGCTAATTTATGGAATGGGAGCATCATTCATGGATAGCTCCATTATATTCCCCCTTAATATTTTATACATTTCTGGCAACACTTTGTAATGCTGCCAAGAAACCTACTTTGTTGTATTCATGAAGCACCAGGAATTGAGTTTGACCTGAAGATTTGAAGCTTGATTAACCCTGGGATTCCTCCAGGGCTGTTGATACCACTCTTCCAAGACTCAGGGATGCTGCAAATTGGTAACAGAAGAATGCTCCAACACTGGAAGTTTTTAAGAAGAGATTGGAAAGCCATCTGCCTGAAATGGTATAGAGTTTCCTGCCTGAGTAGAGGGTTGGATTAAATGACCTCCAAGGTCCCTTCCAACTTTATTATTGTTATTGTTATTGTTATTGTTATTGTTATTGTTATTATTATTATTATTATTATTATTATTATTATTATTATTATTATTATTATTA
This sequence comes from Vipera berus, assembly GCF_964194415.1. Taxonomy (NCBI): domain Eukaryota; kingdom Metazoa; phylum Chordata; class Lepidosauria; order Squamata; family Viperidae; genus Vipera; species Vipera berus. The sequence goes on from NC_138204.1 coordinate 143,508,546, forward strand.
TTATTATTATTATTTTATTCACTAAACATGAACCTCAGTCAACTGAACATTCAAATTGACTGGTGCTAACATGAGTTGCTGCCAGCATCCTAGGTATCAACCATGTACCTCCTTAAAATGTAAGATGTTCCGAGTAGCGCAGTTTTTTGTAGCATTGCTGGAGTTATTGCAGGAAGCTGCACTTTCTTGATGTATTTTGCAAAGTTTTTGGACATAGTTTCCATGCCCCGATGACAATGGGTATCACTGTTACACATTTCATCCATAATCGCAGAGTTTCGATGGCCAGGTCGCATTATTATCATTGTTATTGTATGCTTGTGTTCCTGCCTAGTGGGTCATCCCGAACCAGCTAAATCCTTGCATGGCCAAGCCATTTCCCCCTCTGATTTCAACCATCTGATAGCACCACCAGCACAGCCCCATTCCTCCTATACTATACCGATCTGCCCAATCTCGGGAAACGTCATCTAATCAAGGGCAATCCCAACACAAAGGAAGGAAAGCAAAAAAATCGCAGGCGATAGGTCTAGGTAGGGCGACCTGATTAGTTGGGCGCGAAGCATTTCCCAACGCGGCAAGACAACGCTCGTTTCTGCGCTTACCTTTTCCGCAAGGGGGCGCTGCCCCCGCGCGGAAAGCCTGCTGCGGCCCCCTCGGCTGTCCCCGCATGCACACCGTGGGCTCCTCCTCCCCTCTGTCCACACGTCTCTCTCACGGACCCTTGCAGACCCAACTTAAGCCTTCTGAAGCGGGCGGGCGGCTGCTTGACTCCGCAAAGAGCAAGCCGGCGCCTAGGCAATGTTCCTCCAGTTTCTGATACGTGTAAAATGCAACCCAGCCCCACCGCTTACTCTCTCCCTTGGAAATCTAATCTAATCTAATCTAATCTAATCTAATCTAATCTAATCTAATCTAATCTAATCTAATCTAATCTAATCTATTAGCCAACCTGACTGGGCAACCCTTTGCCTTCAGGGATAGTTACTGCGAAGCAAGAAATCAGGTACCCACCGTAAAGCAGATCAGGCTGTCCGGTTTCCGGGACGCTCTGTCTTCAGAACGAGCGTATCTCGAAATACTGATTCCTGTGATCTTGAGGACTAGTTACACGGATTTGTTTTCGGAAACGGTCATATGACCTTAGCATCCGATCAAGCCCGTTCATGCGTGCGTAGAGGGTTCTGTGGGTTTGCTGGAAGTGTTATTTGTTTCACTGAGCGTGCAAGCGTGAAAAGCCGTAGCCGCTGGGTGCTTTTAACTATCTCCAAAATAATAAAGAGCATTTGGAACAGCTAAAACCGGAAGGGAGGGAGTCTTTCCAAAAGTAAAAAAATAAAAATAAAATAAAAATAAAAACCTGACTTTAGAACGAATGACTGTTTTCCGCAAAATCAAAATGTACAAAACCAGTTTTAAAAGTTTATTCGTTCTCTTCCTCCCGCCCCCCCCCTCCCCTCCATTCTCGCCTAATTTAAAAACGTGCCTCATTCAGGTCCATGGGATTTATGCTCACTCACTTTGGCAGAGACTTAGACGACGCAGCTGCACTCCGAAGTACATTTGCTAAAAAAAATGGACGATCGACCGATCGCCCTTTCCCCACTGGCAGCTGACCCCGGCCCATTCCGGTGTGGGTCTGGCACACCTTTGTGAAGTTAGGGAGATGAGCGGCTTCTGATCGGACTGGGTTGCGAGGCTCCCCGCCGAGCGTAGGCCTCAACCCCGGAAATGACTAGGCGCCAGGGGATTGTAGATCCAGTTCTTTCGGTAGAAGACCTCTTCCGTAGCCTCGACACTCGCGTGGAAGACCGGGTGGGAGCCAAACTCGAGGGGAAAGTGCGGCAACTTTCACGCATAACTGCTAGCGTCGTGGAAAAGATATAAGAAAAGTTACAGATTGTACGACAGACGAGGTAGCGACACGTCACTGCCAAACCGGGGGCGGGGGAGAGGGGCGCTCTGCTATCCCCCCCCCGCCCAAGGAGGCAAGAACTAGTGCTTTTCAGAATCAGAAATCAGAGCTGGAAGGGACCTTAGAGGTCTTCTAGTCCAGCCCCCTGTTCAAGCAGGAGAACCTATTCTGTTTCAGACAAGTGGCTGTGCCCAGCCTCTCCTTAAAAACCTCCAGTGATGAAGCACCCACAACTTCTGAAGGCAAAAAAAACGTTCCACTGGTTTAATTGTTCTCACTGTTAGGAAGTTTCTCCTGAATTCCAGGTTGCTTCTCTCCTTGGATTAGTTTCCATCCGGTGTTTCTCGTCCTGCCCTCTGGTGCTTTGGAAAATAAGTTGATCCTCTCCTCATACAGTCTTTCAGCTGTATGAGACTTCCCGGGTGCTAAAAAATCAATTTATATGCGCCACTGAATCCGGATCGGGGCTTTCCCAGGGGGAGTTAGATCCAGGGCGCTTTCCACGGGTATTTTGGGTTGAAGGGCACTCAGAACAGGGGGTAACTCCCTCCACCGCCCTTCTCCTCCTTTAGAGAACCCCTTGAATTTTGGGGCAATGGTTTTCTCGGTCTGTTTTTGAAAGAATTGGGAAGTTCCTGGAGATCTGAACTGAAATGAGCAAACTCGGCCCCAAGGGGAGAGGGGGCCCCCCGGAAAGTTCACCTGTCGTCTGAAGCCACAAGGTGGTTTGTTTGGTTCCGGCTTGCGCTGGGAGGATGGGGGGGGGGGGGCTGGGGAACCCGGCGGTTGTGGTTCGTAGGCTGTGTTCGAGAACTTAGCCTATTTACCTGCATGCAGCCAACTGTGGTTGAGTCACTAAACCACGGTTAAATAAACGATGGCTTAGCGGGATTTCTGAGTCGAGTTAAAATAACTCTTTTTCTCCTTTCCCTTTGGAATGACCTGTCTCGGCAGGTTTTTTTTTTAATGCACTACTTTGGATCCAGTTCTTTTGGAAGTGCTTTCTTAAAATCTTGTCAATTCATTTCTTGCACATTTACTTGATAAGGGAGCCTTGCCAGACACAAGGAGCCTTCTGGCTGAGTGAGGATGCCTGGGCTTGGAGGGGATTGACGTTGTTATCTTTGTGAGTACACTACTAGACTATTGCAAATCCGTATAAACCCTCAGTTAATCTGTTCTTGTCATTTTCTTACGTGCAGTCACAGCCTGGGATCCCCCTCCAAAGTAGATCCTTTTGATTTCAAAAGGAATTGATATAATTTCCGTTGAAGGAGTTGTCCAAATTGTTATTTTTTTTTTGTCTTGACCATTGCATTTGCCAGTGGTTGGATGGGATAATTGCAATTTCCAGCATTTTCAGGAACTAGAAACTGGAATGTTTCTTTGGGAAGGCGGCCTACTTGCTCAGCTAGGGAAAAGCAAAGTCTGTTTAGATTACCCCAAGGAAATCCACACCCCTGAGGAATTTTCCTGCTTATTTTTGGTGCTGTGAGAAACCCACCAGGCAAACTCAGACATATCGCCTGGCATCAGAGAAGACTAGGATCCAGGTGGCTGGACTGCAGCCCCTCTCACCATGCAAAAGAACAGTTCAGCACAGCTATAACTAGTCTGCTATGCTGGTAAAGCCTGGTTAATTAGTACCTGCATCAATTTCATTCCTTCCAGTGGCAACTTAGGGACATATTAGTATCAAGCGATGAAATATTTAAATTAAATTAACTTAAATATTTCTGTGTTGTGTTATAGATAACCCTTTCACGTTGCCTCACATGCATATCAGTCATATCAGCTCAGATATTCAGCTAGTTGCCAAACTACCAAAGTTGAAGATTTTCACTATATATCCTTGTGAGAAAAATACCAAACCAGAGCCTTGTCTGGTTTTCCTTTCCTCCCTTCCTCTCTTTCCACCATTGTCCTTTCCATTTCAAAAACTGCACTGTGTGAGTTGATTTACAATCTCTTTGGAATCTAGGTGAGATTTATGCATGTACTTAATTTCTCTCATGCATCTTTCCCTAGAGGCAGCCACTGTTTATCATTCATCCTAAAAGAAAATACAAATAGTCTTCATTTACTGACCACAGTTGGGACTGGCAATTTGGTTGTTAAACAAAACAGTTACTAAGTGTTCACGATGTGATTTTAGTGATCCTTTTACAAACTTGTGAAGGTCATAAATGCAAACATTGGTCATAAGATTACTTTTTCATCACTGTCATAGTGGTTGCTAAATCAGGTAGTTGTTAAAAGATTAGTATGCATACAACTGGAAAAAAACCACAGTAATTTTTCAGTTGTATATCAGTATGTGCAAACATTCACGGAAGAAAGGGATGCAAAGATGTGATGTTGTAATGAATGTTAACAATGTGGGCTCAGTGTTATCTCTTAAGTTAGCAAGCATGATACGGAAGTCCTTGAGTTAAGAATATAACTCAATTAGGGTCATAAATTGTGGTGGTTATAAAGCAGATCATCACATGACCGGACCCAATTTTACAACTTTTTTTTTTGCAGTGGCCATTCCAAGAATACGGCAATTGTAAATCAAATTGGGTTCCCCTTAAGGGAACCCATTGTTCGCTATAGGGCTGGTTGTGCCAGAAAATGAAAATAAACGATGGTTTACCATTGTAAATCGCAGTCACATGACTGTGAGGTACTGCAAATGGATGTAAATGTGATCCAGTTGCCAACTCCCCAAAATGCAATCCTGTGACAGTGGAGGAATGGGGGGGGGGGCGGAGAAGGCAATGTCAGAACTTTGAAATGGGGTCCAAATTAGCTTTGGGGCCATTCGTTGTAACTTCAAATAGTCACTGAGTGATTGGTTATAAGTCAAGGATTAATGTAATGAGAGATCATGGGTGAGAGTCCCATATCCTATTTATGAACCCTGCAGAGGCGTCTGACTATCAGGAACAGTTGTAGCCTCCACTTGATTCCTTTAGGTCAGGAGTGTCCAACCTTGGTAACTGTAAAACTTCTGGACTTCAACTCTCAGTATTCACCAGCCAACCACAGGAATTCTGGGAGTTGAAGTCCATAAGTCTTAAAGTTGCCAAGGCTGGATGCTGTTTAACTATTTTTATGTTTTTATCATGGCTGTTGCTGACGTACAATGTGCCCTTGTGCAGAATTCCACATAGCACTCTCACCTCCGCTTAAAATATTCAAAATATTTTATCTTTTCTCAGGTGTTCTCTTTCCCGAGAGCTGTGCCACATAGCTTTTGAATTTATTTATTTTTTTTTAAAAAATGTGCAACTGGTGCTCCGATCTCTTCATCTGGTGCCCTTATGCAGCATGCAGTTAGCGCACCGGGTGGCAGCCCTGGTTCTTACAGTCATCAAATAACAGAAAACATCTTTAAGAAATATATCCAAGCATTTGGTTATCCAAATATTGAGACACACTGCCATATGGATCTTCCCCATCTAATATCGGTTTACATGTATTGACGTGGTCCAAGTTCTACATAATTTAGAAGTGCCATGATGATTTAATTCCCTCAGCCATGGGTTGGCAAATGAGACCTCGGCATGTTTTAAAGACACCTTTTTACATATAACATTTCAGCAGAATGTTCCAGTTATTCTTAAAATTCTGAAAGTTTATTTCAGTAACCATTTCCTTGTTTACAGTTTTACAAGGTTCAAAATATTCCATGTGCATAATGAAATCTGACATCACATGGCAAAAACACTTAGCCTTGCTGGATAAATTTATTAGCAGATGTTGCTGGAGGCAAAACACCTTTTTTGATGCCCAAGTTTCTTTAAAAGTCATATAATGCAAATGTTTTGCTGATTCCCCCCCCCCTTCTCCTCTGCAGGCTTCTGGTGTGCATGCACATGTGTGTGTGTGTATACACACACACACACACACTTCTCCAACTAGAAGTGATTCTGGACAGCTGACGATTGGATAGAAGCAGGAAAAAATGAAAAAAATGAAAAAATGAAACTCAGGACCCAGAATCAACAAAAGGAATCACACAATAACAAAATGAAAAATTAATGGAATAATTAAGGTTAACTGTTTTCATGATCCATCAAAAATATTTCATTCTAAATGGGTGAATCTTACTCTTATGATTCAAAATCTGGGGGAAGAATTAGTCTTTTAGGGCGTTTTGGAAGACCGTGAAGGTTAGGACCATCCAAACTTTGGGGATGCTCTAGTGCAGAGGTCCACAACCTTGGCCACTTTATGACTTGTGGACGTCAACTCCCAGGATTCCTCAGCCAGCCATGAAATAAAGGCATTTAAAAAAATATTTCAATCCCTTCCTCCACTTTTATCATTATGATAGCATGATGACCTATCTGGATTAGGTTTACTGTGGCCCTGATTGGTACATTTCCTTGCTTGGAAAGAAGGAAGGGGAAGAGGAAAAAAAGGCAGGGAAATGAAAGGATAGGAAAGGAAAGAAAAGGACGGGAAATGGAAGGGAAGGGAAGGAAAAGAAAGGAAAAAAAGGAAGGGAATAAATTCTTATCAGTTTCATCTGAGCTAACAAGATGAACAGGTTTCTTCATTTATTGTCCACTCAGAGAAATTGTTTTAGAAAGTTCAACCTTTCACTGTTGCTCTAATGAAAAGCAAATGGCTGTGAAAAGCAGTGATCTGTGCCTGAAGAGGCGGCCCGCATTTCTGCCAGGGAACAGATTCATCATTTGAAACGGAGGGGTTTGCCTCCAGTGAAGTTCAGCAGGTGAACTGGAACATTCTGCTTCAGAAGGTCGAGAAAGACAACATGGCAGGAAAGGATGAATGGAGGTTGCCTTCCGGGTGGGCTGGGGCAGGCAAAGGATGGTATTGTGCTTCCCTGTCCTAAAGGTAAAGGTAAAGGTTCCCCCGCACATGCGTGCTAGTCGTTTCCGACTCTAGGGGCCGGTGCTCATCTCCGTTTCAAAGCCGAAGAGCCAGCGCTTGTCCGAGGACGTCTCCGTGGTCATGTGGCCGGCATGACTAGACGCCAAAGGCGCACGGAACGCTGTTACCTTCCCACCGTAGTGGTCCCTATTTTTCTACTTGCATTTTTACGTGCTTTCGAACTGCTAGGTTGGCAGAAGCTGGGACGAGTAACAGGCGCTCACTCTGTTACACGGCACTCGGGATTCGACCCGCCAAACTGCCGACCTTCTGATCGACAAGCTCAGCGTCCTAACCCACTGAGCCACCGCGTCCCTATTCCCTGTCCTAGAGAAATCCATCAGTGGCTGGTACTCCTGCTAGGGCCAGCTGGTCACGTGGACCAGCACTTAAGACCTGGGTGTTCAGTATTCAGGCTTGCAGCATTTTTTGCTTTGCCAAAAGTTTCTGTTATAGGGATCTCTCCCTCCCTCCCTCCCTCCCTCCCTCCAACGAGGAGGGAGAGAAATAGTAGTTTTTATGGTCCTGCCTTTGCTGTTTGGTGGATGTTGGTTGGGGAGGAAATCTCAGTCACAAGGTTAATAGCGTGAAAGACTATTTCACGCCAAAATCAACCCACCTCGTGTCCTTCAAATGCTCAAGCCACAACATCCCTCATCTCTAAATCAGGGCTTTTCAACCTTTTCACCCACTGTACCACTTTTAGGATATGGCAACATCCGAGTACCACCAGTCGCCTAGCAAGGGGTCAAAAACTTGATGACCAAAAAAGAAAAAAAGAAAAAAGTGATGAAGTACAGGTAGTCCTCGACTTACAACAGTTTGCTTAATGACTGTTCGAAGTTACAGTTGCACTGAAAAAAGTGCCCTCGAAGCCACAGCCGAGCAAGACGCCTGCCTGCCTGCCCGGCTGCGCTCTTCCTCCTGTCCGAGGTTTTCATTGTTGTGAGCATTTCTGTTGAGGCTTGGCAGCAGGAGTGGGGTGTGTGTGTGTTTGGTTTTATTTTTATTTATTTATTTTTTAATCCCATTTATATCCCGCCCTTCTCCGAAGACTCAGGGCGGCTTACAATTTTAAGCACAAACCAATGTGCTTAGCAGTAGCCTTCATTCTATGTATATGCCTGCTTATTAGGGCTTTCACACACACCCCAAGCGGCATTATTACAAAGTCAGCTTAATTGCCCCCAACAATCTGGGTCCTCATTTTACCTACCTCGGAAGGATGGAAGGCTGAGTCAACCTTGAGCCTGGTGGGATGCGAACCTGCAATAATTGCAGGCAGCTGGTGTTACTTAAGGAGGCATTAGCCTACTGCTCCACCAAGGCTACTGCTACTGCTTCCCCCACCTCCCCGGTCTGCTGGGTGGTTGCAGCAGGTTTTGGTCACTTCACATGACCCTGGGACACTGTGACCATCATAAATATGAATCTGTTGCCAAGCATCTGAATTTAAGTCACAAGACCCTGGAGATGCTGCAACATTCCAGCTGATCGGTGCTTCTTCTGGGCTCAGCTGGAGCCTGGCACTGATCCTGGCGCTTCCGCTCAGCCCTGACAGCCCTGCAGCTCCAGCCATTTCTCGCTCAGGCTTGTGCGGTGCTGCCACTGGTTCAGCTCATTCCCCTCCCCCGCTACCACTTTTCTAGGATGGTCACGTACCACCTGCCAGGTGCCAGTGTACCACAGGTGGTACCTGTACCACTGGTTGAAAAGCCCTGCTCTAAATGCTGATGTTGGTTGGCATTGGTGAGCCGGATGCAGTAGATGGGCTGAGAAAGACTTGATGTGCCTTCAAAGAGGTCGGCCACTGCATTTTGGCAGTTCCCTCTCACCTCCCCCCTACCATCCCCATTTAAGATAACTCTGCACTAGAAAGAAAAAGAAAGGTAGTGTGGTGTAGAGAATAAGGCGTCAGGCTAGAAACTGGGAGACTGGGAGCTCTAGTCTGGCCTTGAGCCTGAAGCCAGCTGGATGGCTATGGGCTAGTTAATTTCTCTTAGCCCCAGGAAGGAGGCAATGGCAAACCATTTCTGAAAAATCTTGCCAAGAAAATTTCAGTGGCTTGTTCAGACGATCTCTGATTATCAGACACAATTTAAGAGGAGAAAGGAAATGGTCATTAATGCAGTGGGAAACAGGGGCAGTCTTCTTTAAGGTCAGACAAGTTTTTTACACCTCTGCAGCAAGTGGCTGCTCCAGGACAAGAGGCAGAATTAATCTCAAGAGAGATTAATTAAAACAAGAGCAACGAGGCTGATCTGCAGCAAAATAACAAGCAACTACTCTTCTATAGGAGGTAATGTTTGGCTATCATTACTGATACGTTCAATGTTAACAAGTACATGGTTAACTAATATCTTTAGATAAGTTAGCAAGAGCCGTGGTGGTGCAGTGATTGGAATGCAGTACTGCAGGCTAATTCTGCCAAATGCCAGCAGTTCGATCCTGACCGGCTGAGGGTTGACTCAGTCTTCCATCCTTCCGAGGTTAGTAAAATTAGGACCCAGATTGTTGCGGGGGGGTGGGTGGGAATATGCTGAAATTTGTAAACCACTCTCAGAGTGCTGTAAAGTACTATGGAGGAGTATATAAGTCTTAAGTGCCATTGTTATTGCTATTGCTATATAACAACTTTCCCCAACCTGGTGGTCTCTCTTATTATGGAGCCACATAACCAGTCAATTGTCCAAGGAGTTACCAGGACGGGAGAAGTTGACACAGAGTAAGATCAGTTAATCCGCTGACCTTTTAAATCATTGGTTTACCTTCCCATTACCCAAAGAGGCAGGCATTCTTTATTGGGGATTCACTTTTTCCCCCTTTTTGGGCTGACTCTGTAAACCGCTTAGCGAGGGTTGTAAAGCACTATGAAGCAATATATAAGTCTTAAGAGCAATTGTTATTGCTAATTCTTGGCATGCAGCTGCAAATGATCTCATGGAGCAGAAGGCCTCCACTTTCAGTCTTGGTGACATTGGTGATTTTGATCAGTTCAGCCTGTCTGGAAAGCCCCAGGCTGGGGAAAACTGCATAGCAACTATACACACACACACACAACAGAAGAGCATTCTCCGTTCTGGGGCTCCATCAGATACATCACACACCCATAAACTGTATTCCCATAAAAGTCCAATGCAGCTGTTTGGAGGAAGCTAATTTCATTCTTTTCCACAACATTGCTCAGACCGTTAAAAACATCAAAGGCCAAGGACAATAACCATTCAGAAAGCAGAAGCGCAAAACTATAGCTTTATGTTCCGATCATGAAATAACAGCATGGCCCTCACCCTCTTAAGTCTTTAGAAATGTCTTTAAAACTCGGTTCTTCTCCCAAGGCATTGGGGCTGAGGAGTAAGTGACCCCAATGTGTAGTTTGAAAGTTGTTTTTAGCAGGATCTGTGCACCGTAGGTTGTTTTATGTTTTCTTTATGGTTTTTAACATATTATTAGCCACCCCAGAGTTCTGAGAATGACATGAGTGGCTATGTAAATTAAACAAACAGACACAGAATTCGGTAAAAAAAGGGACTGTTATGTTTCAAATGGTTTATCTCTGAGAGAGTTGCAAAATGAAATAGGATACACCCAAGGACCTGTCCATTCCTAACAAACCTGACAAATTTTATATAACTTGAGCTGCTTCTGTACTTTATGGATAAAAAAAAATGGCTGAAATAGGAGTCTGAAACAGGAGTTTTTCAACTAACTGTTGTTGCCTTTGTTCTACCCACAAAGCACTGACACTTTCATTGTTACTGAGGAGGCTATCTGGAGGTCAGGAGGCGACAAGGTTTGTTTGGATTTCCTAAAATTGTGCCTCCCTTTAAGCCTTGTTAAAAACATTGTTTTTAAAGTGTCCTGTGAACTTTCTGAGACTCAAAGGTTGCTGCTATTTTTAGGCCTCACCCCTGCCCCTGGAGCTTCCAGTGTTTTCAAAGACTAGGAGTCTGTCACACTTGAAATATTCCTTGCAATATGAACCTCAGGTTTCTCCAAGTACTTCAGCCTAGGTAGGGCTTGAGAACCCGAAGGGATAGTAATCAAATATTCAGATCTGTTTGCTGAAAATATGCCACTTTCTCTTCATGGTATAATTGGGCAAGCTGTTTGGAACAATAAATGGGTCCATCCAACAAAGTGTACAGGTACTGCAGTCCTTGACGTATGCCCACAACTGAGCCCAAAATTTGTGTTGCTAAGTGAGAAATTTGTTGAGTTTTGCTCCATTTTACGACTTTTATTGCCACATTTGTTAAGTGAATCACTGCAGTTGTTAAGTTAGTAACACAGTTGTTAAGTGAATCTGGCTTCCCCATTGACTGAATTGGTACCTATTAATCTACTTGCGTAGGGACGCGGTGGCTCAGTGAGTTAGGACGCTGAGCTTGTCGATCAGATGGTCGGCAGTTTGGCGGGTCGAATCCTGGGTGCCGCGTAACAGAGTGAGCGCCTGTTACTCATCCCAGCTTCTGCCAACCTAGCAGTTCGAAAGCACGTAAAAATGCAAGTAGAAAAATAGGGACCACTACGGTGGGAAGGTAACAGCGTTCCGTGCGCCTTTGGCGTCTAGTCATGCTGGCCACATGACCACGGAGATGTCCTCGGACAAGCGCTGGCTCTTCGGCTTTGAAACGGAGATGAGCACCGGCCCCTAGAGTTGGAAACGACTAGCACGCATGTGCGGGGGAAACTTTACCTTTTTAATCTACTTTCATTTGCATGCTTTTGAAGTGCTAGATGGGCAGGAGCTGGGGCAAGGAACCGGAGCTCACCCCGTTGTACGGCGCTGGGGTCTTGAACAAGCTCGGTGTCTTTAACTGCTGAGCCATTGCGCCCCCTTATTGTGCTATTACTAATATGCAAATTGCTGATTGTGGAAAGATTTATAAGAATGGTGGAGCCATGTGAGAAAACATGCTCTCCAAGACATGTTATTCCTCAGAGCTGATTAGGGCATTTGAGTTGAAAAGCAACCAACATCTTGATCTATGTGTGGAAAGTGCAGTACAAATAAAGAATTCTGAGGCCGGTTCAGATATGGCAAAATCTGTCGCTTAGATTAGAATATGAACATGTTATATCCTTCCTGAAGACATTTCTGGAAGGAAATCTGAATGGAATTGGAAACTCTGTTCACTACTTGCCCCGAAGAGTGTTGACCTAGATTGAATTTTAGTATTCTTTCATTGGATATTTGTGATCAGAAAGTCCTTTGTGTTCTTCCTTCAGGTTTATTGATTTCTCCACTCCCTGTGCTCTATGACTTCATTGTGGATTTATTTTAAAAGCTTTTCTAAAAAGGAACAAAATGCTTTTGGCTTTTCTGTTACTCAGTATTTATTCTTTATTCATCTATTTAAGTTTCAAGAGACAGAGTTGTATATTGTAAGTCTTTTGCAATGAAGTCCAAGGGGAGGAGGGAAAAAAGTTTAATGGGATCTTAAAGGTGAACCATTTGTATTTTGAGCATCTTCATCTATTTTATCAGGCATGGTTTGGTGGATATCTGGTGAAATGCTTCCCAATCCACAAAGGTTGATGTGACAATAAAGTTGATTCATCCTCAGTGTGTAGCAAGATCCTCTGTCACCTTTATTGAGGTGTAGGAAAGTTATCTTATGCTCCTGTTCTTAAACAGAGAAATGGTGTGTGATCTTTAGAATTACCTGCAGGCTGCAGTGTTGCATTGATTTTCTACACACCTGTGGAAAACAGTTTTGTTTGTGCTTTTCAGTATGCAGAGCCAATGCCTGTTCAGTTTTAACAGATGGACCAAGCAAATGTTAGAAGTGGCACCAGACACTAAAACATGCCATGAAAAGCAGGGGGATTCTGTCAAGATCAAATGGCTGTGGAATGATTTACAGTGCAATCAATCAATCAATCAATCAGACAGCTATTGCATATTGATATATTGTATATTGATCTCTGGGCTCATTCTCAGGTAAATGTAATCTTATTGTCTTAAAATTGCACTTTTATTTGCTCAAAATTGGGCGGGGGGGGGAGGGGGAAGGAGAAGCACAGCTCTTTTACTAACCACTGATCGTTGTTTTAGTAATCAACAAGAGTATTTCTCTGAAGATACACTGAGGAAAATAATTTAATCTATTATAAATACACAATAATTTTCTAAATCAGCAGAAGAAAACTGGAGGTCCTCCAGATGGTGCTGAGCTCAAATTCCCACCAGCCCCGGGGAAACAACAATCATGGTTGAAGAAATTTGTGGCTTGGCATTATCTTGAAAGCTACTCATTCTGTACCTGCTCCATACATAAATAAGTTGTCAATACATTTTAAAATCTTGCTAGTCATCTTGCATTTCGGATGGAACCGAAATTAAGACTTTGTTATATATTTCTCTCGGTGAAATGCAGACTGAGGTTTCCCCCTTGCAATCAGTTCCAGATTAATGGAGGGAGAAGGGTTGAGCAGCGCTTGGAGGATAAAATGTGCTCACGCAGTATGGGATTTATCTTTGCATCTGAATTTTGAAATGCACGTTTTTGTGGGTGTGTAAAAGGGCCTGACATCTTTCAATCAAATGATCCCATTAAATGAAATTATTCAGCAGAGACCTCGGCTTTTGTAGAAATTATAAGCATCTGCATTTCTTGCTAAAATCTGGATCAGTTATACAAATTGCTTCAGCTGCTCCAGATTTCCATAGAAAGCCTTTTTTTTGGTTTGGTTATAACTTGGGAGGGACTCTCCATCAAAGAAGTAATAAAGACAATGCTAGCTTGCCACTTATGTTTATAATGACTCATTAGCCGGCAATTTAATTAGTCTCTTTGGGGAACATGTACTGAATATCACCACCATGAGACACTGCATACTAGGCAAACACAACATGTCTCAACCTTACAGCAGGCTATTACGCAATAGGTACAGTATCACACACAGGGACTTCTCTGTGCAATGACAAGGGGTAGTTTCTCAATGGAGAGCAAAAGCACTTGAGACTACCTTGCCATTGATTTAAGAAGAATTCCACACCTCTGTTATGGAAATGGACTTGCTTGCTGATGATCCATAATAAAAGTACTTTCTGCACATCTTCCAGTTGTGAAAGTACATAAAGCATCTTAAACAAAAATGTCTAAGACAGCAGATAATCATTTTGAGCCTTGCAGTATTCCCTGGCCCAGCGGCTAAGGCTTGCCTATAAGGATTTCTCTTGACATATTTGTTATTAAAGCTAAGGGGTAGACAAATCACACACTACACTGTTATCACTTCTCGTTTCTCAGAACATTAGTTTCTGAAAGAGAAGTCATTCAAAGTTTTCGATACTTGTAGGGCCAGAATGAATTCTTTTAAAAAAGTGACACTAAAGAATGCTAACGGTTGATACCAACATAATGGTACATAATCAAAAAGAGCAACAACATGTTTAGAACAGCAACTTGAATATACATAGAATGAAGGCTATCGCTAAGCACATTGATTTGTGCTTCTTAGATTGTAAGCCACCCTGAGTCTTCGGAGAAGGGCGGGATATAAATGGGATTTAAAAAAAAACACTAGGAAGATGCGGGTTCAAACTCACAAGCTGACTTTGGACTATCACGCTTTTCAGTGAAGACTACCTCGCAGGGCTGTCTGTGTCAGGATAAAATATAAGCTGAATTCCTGGCTCAGGAATTCTGGGAGTTGAAGTCCACGAATCATAAAAGAGCCAAGATTGCCTACCCCTGTCCTAGAGAAACAGGGAAATATAAATGGAACTCTAACCCCAGTAAATACATAAACAAAAGGAACTCTTAAAAGAATTACAGATGGTATAATACTCTTTCCACACCATACTTAACCACATTAAAACTGTGGTTTCATCACTTAGCTGGGCAGGATACAATTAAACATACTGTATATGACAGTCATGTGATGTAATTAATTCACTTTGCAAAAAAGTATCATTTCAGTAACTGTAAGATGTGTGCTACTTTTAATTGTGGCTCTGAAGATTTTAATTTTTTTTGAATGAACTGTGTATCAGTGTGCCAAAGACATAGTAGTTCTTAGCCTTCGAGCTTCAAATTTAATGATAACCGCATCAAAAACAGAAACAGATGTTTTTTCTGAGAAATTGGATGAAAAAATTGTGGCATATTTTATTAGCAGAAAGTTTTCCCCACTATGGAAGACATCCCAAGGAGAACTAAAAGTTGACATGATTATTGAGATGTAGCTTCCATTTTTCTTACAGCTGCAAAAATTTAAAAAAAAACAACTATCAGGCTCCAGCAATTTTGGAAGAACTCACTATGAAGATGATATAAAATAAATATCAAGAATCAAATACCGGAATAGACAGCAACAGAACAACTGTGTGTCTAATAGTCTAGACTATCCTATTAATTTCTTTCTTTCATTTAGTATTTACATACACTTATCATATTTTGTTACAGGTTAATTTGTAAATTATTTTTTTAAAAAATACAGGTAGTCCTTGACTTACAACAGTTCAGTTAGTGACAGTGTAAAGTTACAACGGCACTGGAAAAAAGTGATTTATGACATTTTTTCCACAGGTACAACCATTGTAGTATCCCCAGGGTCAAGCGATCCAACTTCAGATGCTTGGCAACTGACTCATACTTATGGTGGTTGCAGTGTCGCACGTGATCATTTTTTGCAACCCTCTGACAAACGAAGTCAGCGGGGGAAGCCAGATTCACTGAACAATCACCTTACTAGCTTAACCAACTACAGTGATTCACTTAACAACTCTGGCAAGAAAGATCGTAAAATGGGACCAAACTCACTTAACATCTGCCTCGCTTAGTATCATAAATTCTGGGTTCAGTTGTGATCGTAAGTCAAGGACTGCCTGTAGCGCCCTACGTACTTCTTCCCAGTCAATAGATTTCTCAGACTTTACTTTCACATATCACCCAGTTCTGACAGTGTTTCTTATTGGACGTGGCTGAATCCTTAGTTGACTGACCAACAGCCATAACATTATTTTAAGGTGTTCCCCAAGGTATGCAAAGACAAAAAAAAATAAAATAAAAAATAAAAAAATTAAAAGTCTGAATGTAACAGATGTATATGGCTAAGCATATGTTTTATTACACAAATCCTTGTCAGGCAGCTGAGATTACAACCTCAGCCTGTTCCGAGCATGTCCTGTTAAATATACAATGGATGGCAGGCCTAGAGTTGCATCTGAGTAATCCAACGGCTTGTAGCTTTGACAGCTCTAGTCACTCTATTAAAGATTCCTGTTTTTCAAATACCGTTTTAAAGAATTATTTCCTCAATGGGGTGGGGGGGAGGGAGGGAGGAACCCCCCCAAGATTGTTTTCAGTGCCTTTCAAGAACATATTTTTCAAAAAACAATGTTGTGAGTTTCTTTTAAAAAAATAATGCTTTGGTTCAATATTAGCTACTCTCCAACACCCTATGAATGTCATCTAGATAAATTCATAATACACACGTTACTTTCTTTCCATCTTGCATGTGCAAGGCAAAAATCCAGCAATGGATGTTAGGCAGGGCTGCTGGGAAGTTCTCTGAACTAACTTTTTTCCTGAAAGAAAGATGAAAACCTGAGAGGAAGAAGGAAGTCACAAGGCTTTTATCTTCTACAGTTACAGGTACTGTAGTCCTTGACTTACATCAGTTCATTTAGTGACTGTTCAAAGTTACAACGGCGCTGGAAAAAGTGACTTATGACCAAATTTCACATGACCATTGCAACATCCCCATGGTCACGTGATCATGATTCAGACACTTGGCAGCTGACTCATATTTATGACGGTTGCAGTGTCCCGGGGTCACGTGATTACCTTTTGCAACCTTCTGACAAGCAAAATCAATGGGGAAGCCAAATTTACTTAAGAACTGTGTCGCTAACTTAACAACTGCAGTCATCCTCTTAACAACTTTGGCAAGAAAGATCAGAAAATGGGGCAAAATTCACTTAACAAATGTCTCACTTAGCAACAGAAATTTTGGACTCAGTTGTGGTCATACGTTGAGGACTACCTGTACCAGCTTCCCAGAACAGAGCTTTGCTCTAATTTAATGATGACATTGACTTATCTATGACATGTGCAATTGACAGTAGTTTAAAACTCAGTGTTTAACTTGTTACTTTCTTTGTATAACAGTTTTAACACATTTACCGCATTAAACGTTTTCTGGATTTGCACGAGTTAAATTAAACAAATGGTCTTTGTGCAACATGCTAAGCACATTTAATTTGTGCTTAGATTGTAAGCCGCCCTGAGTCTTCGGAGAAGGGCGGGATATAAATGGGATTAAAATAAATAAATAAATAAATAAATAAATAAATAAATAAATAAATAAATAAATAAATAAATAAATCGAAAGGAAAAAAGAACCAAGATTAAAATTAACCAAGTTTAGTAGATTAGGCAAATGTCTGTTACGTCTTTATCCAATCCGATTAAGCATGTTCTGCAAACATAGCTGCAACTTAGCCCATGTAATGCAATGGAGAGTTCTGTCTCCATGATATGGAAAACAGGATTTTAATAAATGTGAGAGGATTTTTTTTTAAAAAAAAACCTGTATCCCAGAATTCCCTGGCCAACATGCTTTTCCAAGGCATATTTTACAAACAACCTCCCTTTTAATAGTGTACTTTCTCTTGCTACATTTACTATTGGGTTTGGGACCTTTAAACCAGTGTGTTTCTCAACTTTGGCAACTTTTAAGATGTGTGGACTTCAATTCCCAGAATTCCCCAGCCAGCATGCTGAATTCTGGGAATTGAAATCCACACATCTTAAATTTGCAAAGCTTAAGAAACACTGCTCTGAACTATTTCCCCCAAGTTTTTGCTTGATAGCATCACTTTCCCAGCCCACTTTTCTATTCTTTCAGATTTGGAAGTTTATTTCAAGGTAATGGCTGCAGGATAGCTACGATTTGCTTCATCTTTTCCAGCAGTCTCCACGATACGTAGAGGAAGCTATGACCCTTTCCACGCAATTAAGTTCATGTACTATTTACCTCTCTCTGGGTTGGAAGGTCAAAAGGTATTATGGAAGAAGACAACAGTAAACAATCCTTTTTTATTTTCAAGAAAAGTACTTGTCAGTGAAGTTATATGGAGCCAAGTGCTACTTAAAGGAAGTCCTTCCTTCCTTCCTTCCTTCCTTCCTTCCTTCCTTCCTTCCTTCCTTCCTTCCTTCCTTCCTTCCTTCCTCCCTCCCTCCCTCCCTCCCTCCCTCCCTTCCTTCCTTCCTTCCTTCCTTCCTTCCTTCCTTCCTTCCTTCCTTCCTTCTTGCTGGACAATATTAGGTAACCTAATAGTAGTAATTTTATTTATAAGTACAGAAATGGGAGAAAAAATGCTGTCACATGCTTTTAATTTTAATTTATAGCAGTCAATTTAATATGGCTTGTCCATTCTGAAAGACTCTGGCGGCTTACGAAATCCATAAAAAGAGTAAAACATTTAAAACTCATAAAAACAGGTAGCCCAGACTACAAAGACTACAACATCAAAGCATATAAAACCAATACAATACCAGTTCAGTCTATAAATCGTATCCATGTTAACCCTAAGACTAGATACTACAACTGTATCAATGTGAATAAAAAAGAATCGATTGTAAAATTCTCCAAGCCCATAACATATAATAATAATAATTCCTATGTATTCAGACTGGTTAATTATATATTGTATCGGAGATTTATTGCTGGAAAGGAGAAGGAACTTGCTTTTTCCAATCTTCTATTTATCATTAAAATTACAAACCAGTTGCATAGCTGATACAGTAGTTTTCCAGTTCAGTTCAGTGAACTGAGTGGAATTACTTTGGATGAAGAACAGGTGCTGAGCAGGCTTCATTCTGGTGTCCATGTAGGCAGCCACATCAGATCTGCTCCAGAGACTCAGAAGAGACAGTGAAGCCACCATATAGCTTGACTGTTGGTTCTTGGCTTAGCTCAGACACTGATTAAATCATGATTAAATAGCCTGAAGTGCAAACCAGGCCAATAAGCATATAGGAAACCTATTTTAAGGTCACTGTGCCTGCCAAAAATTTCATTCAAGCAGGGCTCAAATCCTGTCCAGTTCCACATAAGCCTGTCCAGTTCCACATGGTTGTATTAAAAGTAAGTGGTGTTTATTATCCTAAGCACCTACTTCTTGAAAGTAATGCATAGATGACTATGGATATAAATCACTGTGAATATGAACATCTCGCCTTTACTTGTACCCTCCCAATCACCAGTCCTAAGTCTGTCTGTCTCTCTCTCTCTCTCTCCCACACACACAATGTTGCTGATATTAATGAGGATCTACTTCAATGAACAAGACCCACTCAATCACCCAAAAGGGAATTCAGCTGACTTCTGAACTTACCTCAAGGCTGCACCTACGGTAAAACTGATTCCCTTGTCCGTGTTCCTTGGCCCTGGCCAGGTGGCATTATTGGCTGTTGTGACCAAGAATGATGGAAGCTATGGTCCAGCTGAACCCAAGGAAACCTGTGTCTGAAATCCTACCTAAATGTTTGATCCAATGGATCACTTTTTTTCAGAGAATCCATAGCTATGAATTTGGCACCAGGTGGTCAAGGTAAATTGGATTGTTTAATTAAAACCTTTCTTACACTTTTTTTTTAAAAAAATAAGGAAATAAGAGTACCGCAGTTTTGTCCATCTGAATAGATGTGCTGCTTTGAAAGGGTAGGAGACAATAATGGAGAACTAAAAAAAATGTAAGGAATTGTGGCTGTTTGTGCTAATTCAGCAGTTTAGCGTTGTGACATTTGATACCCTTCATTATTAAATAAGGACTCTTGGGTGAAAGCATGGAAGCCTAACATAGTACAAATGGTGCTTTTGTACTTTTTTAGTTTCTGCCAGCAAACACCCAACCTGATGCCCCCATGTGCTGGATTTCGATTGCTAGAATTGCCAGCCAGCAATGGACTTTGTGCCTAATGGCTCAGGATGATGAGAACAAGAGTCCATCATATTTGGAAGACAGGAGGAAAGGATGAAGGCATGGAACGTCACTAGGAAATTAGGGAGTGAGGATTCAGAACCTAGCCAAGATTGTCAAAATCTTGAAGGGGTTGTCAAAGAACACTTGCAGAGAGCTGAAAAAGACCCCAAATCAGAATTTTTCATGCAAGAAAATATCATTTGAAGGGTCCTTGGTGCTCTCTGAGCTTGCTAGTTTTCTTGCAGACGTTTCATTACCTGAACGAAGTAACATCATCAGTGCTAGTAAGGAGTAACTTCTTACTAGCACCAGTGGTGTTACCTAGTTTGGGTCATGAAACCTCTGCAAGAAAACAAGCAAGCTCAGAGAATACCAAAACCCCCTCATTTCAATCCTGAGCTACAAATATTCTCCTTTATTGGTAAAACATCATTTAGTGAATGTCTGTCTTTCATGTAGCTGCAGTTAGGATCGCTGCAGCTTTCGGCAGAACTATGGGTGGGCTAGTCACTGATGAGTATCATGGACAATCTAGAAAGTCCATTTTAAGTAAGATGCTCAGTGGCTTGTGCATAGGTATGATTGTAAGAAGACTAAAGAGGGTTAGGAGGCTGTTTTACAAGGCCACCATCCGCAAACAGCTACAGCGTCTAACTCTAACCGGCTTTTTAAAACTTTTTCCTGGAATCGGATCACGTTTAAGCAGGGCAACCATCAAATCAATTACCCTGGTTTAATTTTTTTTAAAGTGGATATTCTAGATTACCGGTAGGAGCGAGGATGTTCTTTGGGATGTCGCACATGACCCTTTTGTGGGAAGTCCAGAGGAAAACTCTTAAAGAAAGAGCTGAAGAAGCTTCTTGGATGAGCAGCAAAATGTCTTCAAAGAAAAAATAAATAAGGAAGTCAAGTTGCCTCTTGAAAAAAGCACCTTTCAGACAACCATGACCTGGATGACTTGAGAATCTCCATAGATACTCTTAAAGAAAAACATAATCCAGACATAATCCATCCCTGCGTCCTGCTTTGAAGTTTTGCAAATTTACAGTAAATGGTAATTTGCAATTTTATGGGGGTGGCCACAGGAAAGGGAGGGGGCGGGGGCAACTGTATTGGCTATGGTTAAAAAAAAAGAAGTAAAAATACCGGGCCCTACGATTTTTAATTGTGCCGTCACGAGCGCCATCTTGACTTTTTTGGCCGTACCCTGAAGACACCCTTGGGGCACGAGGAACTTGTTTCGCACCTGCTGAAATTGTGCAAACTGCGGAATGGAAAAAGTCGTCAGTCAAACCGAAGAGGCTGAAAATATTCCAAGTGGAAGAAGCAGGTCAATTTTATCTCTGGGCCTAGAAGCAGAAGGCTAACTTTCCCATGAGCCCTTGAGGAGATGCTCCATTGCTTGAATTTAGCTCTCTTGCAAACGGCTGCCCCATTAAATGTTTTCCTCTGTTTGTGTGTGTATGTGTGTGTGTGGGAAATCCTCCCAACCGATGCAGCGTATCAGGCGATCGAGCGTTTCCCAAATTTAAAGAGATTAAATTCATGCAACCCGCTAAGCCTTCGCGGGCATCGTTTTGTTTGCTTTAGAGAGCGAGGTACGAATTCTGTCTCCATTTCTGGCTGCAAACTTAAAACCAGTTTGTTAAATAGGGAGAGGCAAGAGTGCCAATGGAGTCCCCGATATAAACTGATAGATATGGGGGGTGGGGGGGGTTGTTCCTTAGGTCACTTTTAATTTGCATGGATTTACAAAGAAAAGCATTTTGGAACTCTGAAGTTACTTGCAGGGGGATGGCAGGGGGGGGGGGTTGGTATGAGAAACCGGGAGCTGCTGAGCAAAATTGTTATCTTCAGATTCTTCTGTTAAAAGAAATAAAGTCAACTTTGAACAATGGAATTATATCCGTGGGATGCAGGGGAGTGGTTTTGAACTGGGAGGCCCAGGTTAAAATTCCTTTCTGCAAGAAAATTTCCCCTCATCCCAGTGTATTTCACCTGGCCAGGAATATCACGTAAAGCCATCATGTACTCCTGGGTAAAGGCAGCATATACATTTAACAAGCTAGCAAGATTCCTAATTAGCTTTCCAGTTAAACTTCAGTTTCTTGCTTTTATTGGGTCAGATCTGAGGAGAAAAAATTAAATTGGTAGTAACACTTCATTCTGATGCCACTTTGCACTGCTATATTTGTTAAAATCCACTTATTTTCAAGGGAGCTTGATTTGAGGAGTTGCCTTCTTGCTTCATCCAAAAAACTCATATATGTTAGATTTAGCTTGGGAAATCAATAAATGAAACTAGACAAGGCTTTCTGAGTGTGAGAGAGTTTGCACCACTCTTCTTCCCTTTTCGAGCTTCATTCAATTAACTTCTTCAGTTACTACTCAGATTTAATTAACAAAGTCATTTGTAAAATAGTGATTCCCTAAGGTCATAACAATGTAGTTCCAAAGTGGAGGAACTGATAAAATAATGGGTCCTGGCAATAACTTAGTCCACTAAAAAGCACGTGCTGTTCAGCTTAAAGTCTTGTATATTTTGTGTGGGTGGGTGGTCCCAGCCCAAATCACTTTAAAAAGTATTTCTCAAGGCAGTTGTGAAATAGTTCCACGGAGAACTGAGATTTATACCAGGGAAGTGAAAAGGAACATGGCTAATCTCTCCTTTCCCCTTGGGTGCCATAATAATTGGTTTAAAATCTGGTTCTTCCATCTGAGAATCGGTTGAGTTAGGTTTTTTCCTCTAAATTTAGACTTAGGTGAAGCAGGAAAACATTCCATGTTTTAGGTACTTGCCCTGCTGCCTCAACTGCATTCTTGCAAAGACAAATGTTTTTCTCCTTTTAATTTGTTAAAAGTGTCCCCTGACAACCTTTCAGAAGAATCTGGGAGGTAGTAAGGGGAGAGGATTGTGTTTCAACCAGGTTTGCTCCTTGCAAAACATTTCTTCTCCCTTTCATCCACTGCTACAGCAAGTCCCACTGAGTGCAGTGTCACTTTTTAATTCAAAACCTTAGCAAGTTTAGAGCATCCTGTTTCTCTTTTGAAGTTCTGATTGCTGGTTTTGAATTAGAGCAGTGGCTGAAAAGTTTGGACTGCAAAGTTTCTAACCAGAAAAATGTTTGGAAGTGCCATGCCCAACAGCCCCCTCCCACCTGCTCTGTGAGACTTGCATTAGAAGAAGAGAACTAATTGATTTAAGGTGCTGGTACTTACCTTTAAAGCCCTACATGGCTTAGGCCCGGGATATTTGCAGGACCGTCTGCTACCAGGGACGACTTCCCATCGCCCAGTGCGCTCACACAGAGAGGGCCTCCTCAGGGTGCCGTCGGCCAGACAATGTCGGCTGGCGACCCCCAGGGGGAGGGCCTTCTCTGTGGGAGCACCAGCCCTTTGGAACCAACTCCCCCTTGAGCTTCGGATGGCCCCGGACCTCCGGTCCTTTCGCCGCGACCTCAAAACTTTTTTCTTCTATCAGGCTGACCTGGATTGATGATGGGTTTTTAAATATGTTTTAATTTTTAACTGTGTAGTTAATTTATTTTGGGGCTGTTATTTAATTCTTTTTTAATTTTTGTATTGTTGTTTTTTATTGTTGTTAGCCGCCCTGAGTCCTTCGGGAGATAGGGCGGCATATAAGTCCCAAAAATAAATAAATAAATAAATAAATAAATAAATTGGTGGGAAGCTACTTGCTGTCCTCCAGATATGTTGGACTTCAACTCACATCACCCCTCAGCCAGCAATCCCATAGCAAGGGGTTGTGGGGATTGTAGTTCAAAGCATAGTTCAAATTAACAATGTGCCAGAGAAAATGTGGTAGCCTTTGCCTTTAACAGAAGTATTTCCCAATCAAAGCTGCAGGTTGATTAGCGTTGATTAAAAAGGAGAGAATTCCAAATGTGCAGCAAAGTCCTGCATTCCTTCAGCTCTGCATTATTACTATTGAGAAGCAGAAATACGACAGGTATGATTCTTAAGCCTTTTGCAACCCATTACTGTATTTTTAAATTAACGGGATTGTCGTTCCTCAAACTCTCCGCAATTTGATTGAGCATGACTAGAAGACCAAGATATGATCCATTTTTTTGTTCCCTTTTGTTCCTTTTGTACAATCAGGGTGAGGAACTTTACCAGATTGGAATATAGAATCTAAAACTCTCAGCTGCCCCAGAATCTAAAACTCTCAGCTGCCCCAGATAGCATAGCCAGTGGAGAAGGATGCTGGGTGAGAGTTGTAATTCAGCAACCCAGAGAGGAATATAGGTTTTCCAAGCCTAAAGTAAAACTAAGGGATGTATTCTTAATGCTGTAGTATAAGGCCAAATTTGGAAAAGGGGTGGGGGGTGGGAGAATCTTTTTTATTCTCATGATTCAAGAGTTCTCTCCCCTTTGCATTTTGTAAAATTTGCTAACCTAGACAAAACTTACACAGCAAAGTCCTATCAAACAATCTATTCAGAAGGAGCTCTCACTGAATAGTTCCAAACCAGAGGACACAGGATTGGACACCCAGTGATTCCAATGGGGTTTATTCTATTATAGGCATTGTACCCCAGCCCTGTGCCCAACTGGCTTGGTGAGTCCTATTAAACAGTACAGTATTGTTCCACTTCCTTCCAAGGGAAAAATATGACGAGTAACAACCAATTTCCTTGGTGTGCCTGGTTGGTTTCAAGGAGCCTCCTCCCAAATCTTGTATGGATGCCAGTCACTTGTCCTTGAGTTTTTTCCCCCTTTCGTATACAGATAAAGAATCATTTTTGCCCATGTTCGTTCTCTCTCTTCCCCAGCTTCATTTCTTCTGGCACCGCCCACTTTGAAAGCAGGGACCCTCGGAATAAACACAGGCAACTCCAAATTCAAGAGTTGTTTTTTTTTAAAAAAAAATCATTTTATTTCAAAATTATCTTGATCACGATTTTCATGAACCCATGCAGACATACAAAGATTTTGTGACAGGCAGTTTCTGAAAGTATTCTCCCTTTTCAGGCAACACATTTGGTTATTCCTACTTGGGCCTCCTCCTTTTGCTTTGGAAGAGTCTGACTGGACCCCAGCCGATGGAAGAGTTGTCAGGATATAACCAACAGAGCATTTGTTTCGTGGATGGGAGTGAAGGGAAAGGACAATGAACTAGGTTTAGCAAACAAGCTCACATCAATGTGGTGGGGAATATTTTTTTAAAATATATGTATATTTGCATTGAAATTAAAAAAAATGAGAAAAAGATAGCCTGCATTTATTTAAACATCAGAGTTTTGCAGGTTATAAATAACTTAATCCCTACAGTTCATAGGGAGAGGTATGTGCAACAAGAAGCCAAAGCTCAGTGTTTGTGAAAACTTGGCACTTTTCCTGTTCAATCCAGAAGTGAAATGCCAACAAAGCATTCTTAAACAGAACCCTGATTCCATTAATTCAGTGTCTAAAGTCATGATTCTCATCCAGTTACTCCTCTGCCTCGAGCCAGCTGTAAATCAGTTTAACATTGCAGTACTAGAGCAGAGTTTACTCCAGAATACATGTGTTGAAATTCAGTAGACTGACATCTATAAAATCACTCCTTTCTCTCCTTCCCAGCTCTCTGGGCCCCAAGGCAAACCTCTCAATATCCACCCCCCCAAAAAAACATTAGTCACCCTTTAAAGAGCTAGTGCTTATATTCAAGGGAAAGGGACTTGCTGATGCCTGACCTTGGAGAGGGAAGGGAAAGCTATCCCAGTAGGTTGCATTTGTATTAGCGCTGTTTGGATATGGGCTGCAGAACTCTGGAAGGCTAATAGATGGCAGCAAAGACTTAGAATGTTCTGCATCTATTTGGCTGCCATCTAGTGACAGCCCTATTCAGTCTCTACTGGGACTGGCTGCTGTAGATGCCAGTCCTGGAAAAGACTGCAACCATGGTTTACCATCACACACACATACACACACACACACACACACACACACGTTTTTTAGGCTGAAGCCTAGCTAGGGCCTAAGCATTATGTCTGTTGGCCCCAAGGTCACCAACTCCATTCCTTGGCTATTTGTGTGCCCTACTGCTCCCTCCTCTAGCACACACTGCCTTGGAGTCCAGGGGTTTCCTTGCTGGAAGGACACTGCCTGGCATGACAATTGGTGATCACCCAAATGCCAAATATAAGGGCTGCTCAAGTCGACTTCAAGCCTCGCTTCCACCGCATAGGCCTGTTTCAGAGTGACCTCACTTTTTCAGAGTGATCTCACTTTCTCCCAGCTGCACTGCAATTAGTCTCTCCTTGAGCCACCTTACTAGGGAGCTGAAAAATGCTTACTGACCCTAAGTAATGCATGCCCAGATGCTAATCTCCTTGGTTGGCCTAAAGCTGCTCTGGGAATTTAGGTCGCTTTGCATTCCCTGGGGTTTGCTCCAAGCTGAAGGGTGTGTAGGATTCAGCCTTGATTCTGTTTAGATTGGAAACCTGGCATGTTCCATATATTTGGATTTTAGATCCCATGTGCCCCAGACATGATCCATGGGAATGGCTGGATTAACTCAGGTAGTTTATAGCTGACTTAATACAGTTGAGGCTTTTGCAGTTTCAGTTTTTCATTGGCCAAATATCTTCACCTTTGATAAAATCCCTAACTGTTGTTCAGGATTCAGGATTACCCTTAATAAACGTTAGCATCCTTACCTAGGTTGGCTCCAATGCTATGAACAGATATCTGGGAATAGCCCAAATTAATTTGATGGGACTTACTTCAGGATCAGTGTATGCTTTATTTACAACCTTGGAGAAAAAGATCCCAGCCTCCGATGTCCCTCTCCAGATTCTCTTTTAAGAAGCGGGGCACCTGCAGCCTCATGGATGCCCCACACCAGCCATCAAACAACCAATCATCGACAGGAGACGGTTTCCCTTCAGCCAATCAGAAAGAAGCTCTGCTGTCCGTTTTAGAGTCCAATTTTTTTTTTAAAAAAAAATCTGAACAGCTTTTTGGTTTTGGTCTCGAGGGGAAAAACAGCGTTTTTAAGGCACAATCTTTCTACCGAGTCTGGATTTTTTTCCTTTTTTTTTTAAAGTGCGTCAAGAGACACTTCTCGTCTGTCCCCACGTTAGCCCAGCCTTTCACAGGGGTCTTAGACCGTTCGATCGTTATACCGATAGAGTCTCTGATGTATTATAAGGCCGGTAGGTGTTGTGCCTGGTCGCTACCTGCTGCAATGAGCTGGGCAGCCGGAAGGGGCAGTAGAGCTGAGAAACGCTCAGCGTCTGTAACTGCGCCGAAGAAAAGCGGGGAGAGCAGAAAGACGAGGGTCTCGCGTGGAAGGGCTGGTGCGGATCGCGGTCACTCAAAGCCTTGCCCTTGGAGGACTCTAGCAGCAGAGGATCAGGGAGGCCGTAGTGGTAAACGGCGGAGGCCGCCGCCAGAGGAAAAGTAGGGACGACGCCGTAAGAGACGGCCGGATGAGCGAGGAGCCGGGAATAGCTCGGGGGGGCGGCCCACGCCACCGCCCGTTCTCCCACTGGCCTCGCGGGGGGCGGCGCCAGCGGCGGCTGCTGTTCGGAAGGCTGGTACGGTCGGCTCAGGATGCTGTCGATGGCGAAGGGGCTGGAGAATTTCGTGCCGACGGCCGAGACGCCACCGACGGGTCCCACGCTCGATTCCCCCGACAGGGTCTTCTGATCGGCACTCGGGGAAGCGGGCGCGGGGGATGGCTGAGCCGAGGGGGAGGGCCCGGCGGCCGGAGGGAGCCCCGGACGGCTGAGCCGCTTCCTCCTCCTGCGGAAGACGCCGTCGGCGAAAGTGTACTCGGAGTTAGGGTTGAGCATCCAGTAGTTGTCCTTGCCCCACGGCCGGGCCGGGTCTCGCAACACCTTGACGAAACAGTCATTGAGCGACAGGTTGTGACGCACCGAGTTGCGCCAGCCCGTGTAGGCGCCGCGAAAGAAAGGGAAGCGACCCATCAGGTATTCATTGATCTCCGCCAGGGTCAAGCGGCCCCCGGCCGAATCCCGGATGGCCATGGCGATCAATGCGATGTAAGAGTAGGGAGGCTTCGGGCGGCGCGTGTACGGCTTTCCAGACAGCCCTGCGGCCGCTTTACACTCGCCTCCCGGGGAAGGCGAAGGCTCGGGGCCCTGCAGGGGAGAGCTTCCGCAACCACTGGCCGGACTAAGCGCCGCGCAATCCCCGTCGGAGCCCAGCTCGCTCTCGGCGGCCCTCGGGGAAGCTTCGCTGCTGCCTTCCAGGTCGCTGACGCTGTTGCCGCTGAGCTTTTCCTCGTATCGTGGAGCGAAGATCTCCAGCTTCATGGTTGCGCCCCCAACTCTGCTACCCTCTGCCGCCCCCCCTCCTCCCAGGGAGCCCCTGCCTCCTCCCTCGGGGGAGCTTCTGTCGATCCCCGGGAGACGGAATCAGCAGTTGGGGTACATGTCTACCCGGTCTAAAGTCTCGCAATGGGAGTGGGTGAGCGAGCGGGCGGGTGGGTGGGTGGGAGAGAAGAATAGATATAGTCTCCGCTTTGGGATTCCTGGAAAGGTAAGGCGTGGTTCCAAAGCGCTGGCAGGTGGGCTTTCTTTTTCCCTCTGCAAACTCGCCCCAAAAAGGAACCCGAACTCAGCTCATTCCCCGCCAAAGTTTGGAGAAAAGTTGCCGACGTCTGTTAAAGCTTTTTTTTTTTTAAAGAACGTATCGGGCGGGGAGGTGGGGGGCGATTTTTGAGACGCGTCTCAAGTGCGGTCTTCTATTTTCCCGGTGACGGCCGCTTTCTTAAAAAAAATCAAAATCAGCGCGTATCGCTCACTCCTGGGCAGAGGCGTTTCGGGTGAGTTTTATTTCTGGCTCTAGCTTCTTCCACCATCGGGGCAGGGTTTAAGAAATGTGAACCCTCTTCCCCTAAGAGGCGTCTGACCAGGGCAGGGATGCTTTGCCGTCGCTCCCTTCCTCGTTTTGTCTGCTTCAGGCGGGTGAAGCGGAGAGCAACAGGTGGCTGAGAAGTTGGAAGGCAACTTCAAGTCGTTTCCCTCCGCCAAGCGATTCTTGAGTGTTTTTTCTTTCTTTCTTTCCCCGCAGAAGCTCAAATCCTTCCCGATTCGGATGATGAAGAAGAAGAAGAAGAAGAAAAAAAAGCCACGGCAACAAAGCACGCAATAAAACCGGTAGTCCCGTTTCCTCCTCCGATCGCGTTCTGGAGCGTTCCCAGCTCCCGAAGGGAAGCGCCAGTCGGACCCTCTTCTCAGCCCCACGCGGGCGAGCTGCCTTGCTGGCGGCCGCACAACAACACTCCAGCTACCGCCGCTGTCATTAGTGGTATATATTGTCATTATCTCTCTCCGGGACTGTCGGGACAGCCCATTCGAACGCTGGGCGAGAGGGGGAGGAGCTTCCTCCACACCCCCTCCCTCCCTCCCTCCCCCGAGAGGCTACTGGGTGGGGATGCGAGGTGGTGGCTCGGCCAAGGTGGGCACCGACCAAGCCTCCGCCACCGCCGCCGCCGGGAAGCAGTTGGTGCCTCTTCTGGCCAATCCCCGCCTTCTCTCTCTCCTCTCCGTCCAATGAAAGCGCAGCCACGGGTCAGCTCCTCCCCTCCGTTCCTTCCTCTTTTGCCGAGCGGGAGCCTCGTCTCAGGTGCGCAGGGCGAGGTGCCCGTACAGGTGGCGGTATTCGACCGGCCGCCTGCCTGCCTGCCTACCTGGTTGCCCTTCCGCGGGATAATCGACCTCGGCGCTTCGCAGAATTTTTGGGCAGGTCCCTCAGGCGGGGCCGATCGGTGCGGGAGGCCTTAAACTTTTCCTTGCTGTTGATTACAGTGAGCAGCGCTCTCAGTTTAGGGAGGTTAAAAATCCCAAACTGGTGCCCCGCCGAAAGGCATCGACCCTCGACCTACCTAGCCTAGTTTCGCGGAGTGTAAACCCCGGGAAGAAATCGGGGTGCTGTTTGAGCTAGAAGATCCAATAACCACATTTACAGTAGAGTGCTGTCTGTATATTTGTAGCCTCTGGAGGCTTAGACCTGGGGAAATGCTTGCCAGCCTGCCGGCTGAAAACTTCAGTCTTTCAGACCTAAGAAAGGAGAGTCATTTCTGAGATGGTCAACAGACTATGCAGTACCTTCCCCAGGGAGCTGTAACAGAATTAACAGAGTTGGAAGGGACCTTGGAGGTCTTCTAGTCCAACCCCCTGCTCAGGCAGGAAACTCTATATTCCCCACTATTGCAAACCCTATTCCATTTGAGACAAATGGTTGTCAGATCTCTCTGATTGGCATCGGCACAGCGTTTTTGGTACCCCATCAAAACCTCTCTGTTTGGCTCAAGCATTTTCAGCTGCTTTATTTTTAATTTGTCCAATGTATGTATTTCCTGCCCTTTATTGTTGCAGTAGTCAGGAATTGGTTTACCATTCTGATGTACCACAAAGGCAGCTGTGAAAGAAGTAAAACAAAGAATGTAGTTGTAAAATGTATAATATTCCCAGCCAAATGTTATAATCTTCAATGGGAGAATGTCAGCTACTGAATTTCCAGAAGTTGGGATGTTATACACACTAAAGTGATTATGAAAGCCACAAATTTGCCTGGATTATCTGGAGGGCTCTTTTATTACGTTGCCAGGCTTGTAAATAAAAACTGCTTGAACTTCAGAATTACTGCTCCACCACTTTGCTCTGGGAAGAAATTGCAAAATTTTACAGGTAAATTAAAAGAATGAATGAATGCTAAGATTCATTTTAATCACACTTCATTTTCTAAATATGTCGAAAGTAGTTTTGGAATATTATATATATAATATTTCTGAATCTGCAGGAGTGAAATTATATAATAGTAAGCACAGGTAGCATGATCTGAAACTTTTGAATTCCGTTTTCACTTCTGCTGCTTTTCAAAATTTATATTGAGACAATATGGAAAGTTGAAAAGTTTATGACTTTAAAAAAATAAATATTGATGTAATAATTGGATTGTCTCATTATTAACAAGCCTGTTTCTGTCTTTTACTGATTTTCAGTAGGACTGAAATGTTGAGTGGCTTATATGCAGTATTTGAAAACTGGATTTTATGGAATATTTCAAGTAAGGAATATGCCAGAGCAAAGTGAAACCTTTGTAAATCTTAATTGTTTATATGGAAAAGATGTAAACCCATAATTACCTCTTCCATTGATCAGTGAGTCCACAAATAATCATATGGAAAAAAGGTTGATAGGATCATGACATATGTATTTAAGCCTGCAGTGTCTAATTAAACTGGGGATATTATGATATTTCTTAATGTGCCCTAGAGTATTTTACCTAGCTAAAGATTGCTATCTGCAATTTGATATGTTACAATTTCAAAATATTGCTGATAGCTGAATTAAAGGAATTGAGAATGTGTATATATACACACACACACACACGGATTGTCTCTCTATCTTCTCTCTCTTTCTCTCTCTCTCTCTGCTAGTCAAACTAGTTTTGTGGCCCAAATGCAAGTTCTCTAACACTATCCTGCTAAGTACACTTGGAGGTAGGTTTTTTTCAAATAAATGTGCTTTCAAGCCTTCCCTCATTATATGCATGGTTTCTCATGCTACTGGATTTTAAAGAATGTTCTCAATTCTCAAAATAAGGTATCAATGTAGGATTTGCATTTGTGTGTTGCATATAAATGACAACAACTACTCCGGACAACAATAAGTTATTGCCTAGTATAATAAAAATGCAATGTAATCAATTACATAGACATTGTTGCATAGTCAATGCATCATGGATTTCATTTATCTTTGACTCTGCATACTGAGATATACATATAGGAAGAATTTGTTGCCAGTTTTAACTATCAGAATTAACACCTTATGAGTGGTGTATTGGATAAGGGATTAGAAGTAGGAAGATCCAGGTTCTACTACTCTGTCAGGCGTAGAAGCCAGATGGGTGACTTTGTGCCAGCCTTCTTCTCAGCCTTAGATTGGAACCAACTGGGACAGCATCGTAGATAAGAGTCTTTAATCTTCAGTAAAGAGACCTTACCCCTTCATGGATTACTGCCTTGTCGTGGCGGCTTGCGTAATTCAATGAAGCTATGAGCTATGCCGTGCAGGGCCACCCAAGACGGAAAGGTCATAGCAGAGAGTTCTGACAAAACATGATCCACTGGAGAAGGAAATGGCAACCCACTCCAGTATCTTTGCCATGAAAACCCTATGGACAGTACCAAAAGGCAAAACGATATGACGCTGGAAGATGAGCCCCTCAGGTCGGAAGGCGTCCAATATGCTACTGGGGAAGAGCAGAGGGCTAGTACTAGTAGCGCCAGAAAGAATGAAGCGACTGGGCCAAAGCCGAAAGGACGCTCAGCTGTGGATGTGTCTGGTGGTGAAAGGAAAGTCCAATGCTGTAAAGATTTTTTCTCCATAGGAACCTGGAATGTAAGATCCATGAATCAAGGAAAGCTGGACGTGGTCAAACAAGAGATGACAAGACTGAACATCGACATCTTAGGTATCAGTGAACTAAAATGGACAGGAATGGGTGAATTTAATTCAGATGACCATCAGGTATACTACTGCGGGCAAGAATCCCTCAGAAGAAATGGGGTAGCCTTCATAGTCAATAAAAGAGTAGGAAAAGCAATACTGGTATACAATCCTCAAAATGACAGAATGATCTCAGTTCGAATCCAAGGCAAACCATTCAATATCACAGTAGTCTAAGTCTATGCCCCAACCACCAGTGCTGAAGAGGATGAAATTGACCGGTTCTATGAAGCCCTACAGCACCTTATAGAACTAACACCAAAAAATGATGTCCTTAGCATCATGGGGGATTGGAATGCTAAAGTAGGAAGCCAAAAGATAACCGGAATAACAGGCAAGTTTGGCCTTGGAGTACAAAATGAAGAAGGGCACAGGCTGATAGAATTTTGTCAAGAGAATACGATGGTCATAGCAAACACTCTTTTCCAACAACCCAAGAGATGGCTCTACACATGGACATCACCAGACGGTCAACACAGAAATCAGATTGACTATATGCTCTGCAGCCAAAGATGGAGAAGCTCTATACAGTCAGTAAAAACAAGACCAGGAGCTGACTGTGGCTCAGACCATGAGCTTCTCGTTGTAAAGTTTAGGCTTAAACTGAAGAAAGTAGGGAAAAGCACTAGGCCACTCAGGTATGAATTAAATCATATCCCTGTTGAATATACAGTAGAGGTGACAAATAGATTTAAGGAATTAGATCTGATAAACAGAGTGCCTGAAGAACTATGGACAGAGGTTCGCAACATTGTAGAACAGGTAGCAACCAAAACCATCCCAAAGAAAAAGAAATGCAAGAAAGCAAAATGGCTGTCTGAGGAAGCTTTGCAAATAGCTGAGGAAAGGAGGGAAGCGAAAAGCAAGGGAGAAAAAGAAAGATACGCCCAATTGAATGCGGAATTCCAGAGAATAGAAGAGATAAGAATGCCTTCTTAAATGAACAGTGCAAAGAAATAGAAGAAAACAATAGAATAGGGAGGACCTGAGATCTTTTCAAGAAAATTGGAGAGATGAAGGGAACGTTTAATGCAAAAATGGGCATGATAAAGGACCAAAATGGCAGGGACCTAACAGAGGCAGAAGAGATTAAGAAGAGATGGCAAAATTACACAGAAGAACTATACAAGAATGAGCTTAACGTCCCTGATAATCACAATGAGGTGGTCACTGACCTCGAGCCAGACATCCTAGAATGTGAAGTGAAGTGGGCCTTAGAAAAGCTGAGCAACAACAAAGCTAGTGGAGGTGACAGTATTCCAGCTGAGCTATTCAAAATCTTAAAAGACGATGCAGTAAAAGTGCTACACTTTTGCCAGCAAATTTGGAAAACTCAACAGCGGCCACAGGATTGGAAAAGATCAGTTTACATTCCAATTCCAAAGAAAGGCAGTGCCAAAGAATGTTCAAACTATCGCACCATTGCACTCATTTCGCATGCTAGTAAAGTTATGCTTAAAATCCTACAAGCTAGACTACAGCAGTATGTGTATCGAGAACTACCAGAAGTACAGGCAGGATTTCTAAGAGGCAGAGGAACTAGAGATCATATTGCCAACATACACTGGATCATGGAGAAAGCTAGAGAGTTCCAGAAAAACATCTACTTCTGCTTCATTGACTATGCTAAAGCCTTTGATTGTGTGGATCATAACAAACTGTGGCAAGTTCTTAAAGAGATGGACGTACCAGACCATCTTATTTGTCTTTTGAGAAACGTATATGTGGGCCAAGAAGCAACAGTGAGAACTGGACATGGAACCACTGATTGGTTCAAAATTGGGAAAGGAGTCCGGCAAGGCTGTATACTGTCGTCCTACCTATTTAACCTATATGCAGAGCACATCATGAGAAAGGCAGGGCTAGATGAATCAAAAGTTGGAATTAAGATTGCCGGAAGAAATATCAACAACCTAAGATACGCAGATGATACCACTCTAATGGCAGAAAGTGAAGAAGAACTAAAGAGCCTCTTGTTGCGGGTGAAGAAAGACAGTGCCTGGGTTGAAACTTAACATTAAGAAAACCAAGATCATGGCATCTGGCCCTCTCAGTTCCTGGCAAATAGATGGGGAAGAAATGGAGGTAGTGACAGATTTTATTTTCCTGGGCTCCAAGATCACTGCAGATGGGGACTGTAGCCAAGAAATTAAAAGACGCTTGCTCCTGGGGAGGAAAGCTATGGCAAATCTAGACAGCACACTAAAAAGCAGAGATTCCACCCTGTCAACAAAAGTGCGTATAGTCAAGGCTATGGTCTTCCCAGTTGCAATGTATGGCAGTGAAAGTTGGACCATAAGAAAGGCTGAGCACCAAAGAATTGAGGCCTTTGAACTGTGGTCCTGGAGAAGACTCCTGCGAGTCCCTTGGACTGCAAGGCTATCAAACCGGTCAGTCCTAGAGGTGATCAACCCTGACTGCTCTTTAGAAGGCCAGATCCTGAAGCTAAAACTCAAATACTTTGGCCACCTAATGAGAAGGAAGGACTCACTGGAGAAGAGCCTAATGCTGGGAAAGATTGAGGGCAATAGAAGAAGGGGACGACAGAGAATGAGGTGGCTGGATGGAGTCACTGAAGCAGTAGGCATGAGCTTAAATGGACTCCAGAAGATGGTAGAGGACAGGAAGGCCTGGAGGAACATTGTCCATAGGGTCGCGATGGGTCAGACACGACTTTGCAGCTAACAACAACAACATCAAAAGACCTTATATGCAACACATTTCTTATAGCTACTATGAGATAACTGGAGTGCCTGGAGCTCTCTGAGCATTGGGGCTTGCAGATGTTTTGTAAGGAAATGTCTACGAGCAAACCACCAAGCTCAAGAGAATACCAAGGACTCTACAATTCAATCCTGAGCTACATATATTCTCCTCAATTGGTACTGTGAATTAAGCATGTTTTTGGAAGAGATGTTTTCACCTGAAACTAATCCATTGTTTTTCAGGAGGATGATTATATCAGTCTGTTGCACAGGCTTTGGTGTAAACTAAGGTCCACTTCATCAGATATACTGTATAAGATATCATCTGAGATTGACAAATAATGTGTGGGTGTCTTCCAAGATAATTGGTAGGAGTCAGCAGGTTATATGTAATGTATTAACACATACTGTAGTTATTTGTTCAAACAATTGTATAAATTACACTAATATTTTCTAAGTCATGTAGAAGTCTATATGACACAATATATAATATTAGTGTTTATTTTAATAGTTGTAAAGTACCAATATAGATGTTCTTTTTAACAGTACCACTGCTTTTAAAAATCATTCTACTAGAAGCCATTCAAAGTTTGAACAGGAGGGAATGAATAAATCCCTTCCTTTCTCCCTCCATGATCACCAAACATGATTCCAAATGCTTTCTAAAATAATGTTTCAATTTCCCTAAGATTAATTCCTCTATATGGTATATCTGGTTGCATTAAGAAAATATCTCTGATGAGCCCACAATATTAGATGTGTTTGGAAGTTTCATTTTGAAATAACATTGCAACCATTTCCACCTAAAACAGTTACACATAAAGCTGTTAAATACAAAACACCTGACTAAGAAAATGAGAAACAGCTCTATATATTGGTTCAAGCACCATTGACCATAGTGGAAATTACTTTTACAAATACATGCATATGGCCTCTCGTGTTTATCTAAGAACTGGGAAATTAAGATACATATTACTCTACAGCCTACTCCTTGGTAAACTAGAAAAAGGTTGAATAGACAACATCACCACCAGATGGATCTGTAGCTGGCTGACAAACCATACTCAAGGAGTATCCTCAATGGCACTACATCCACATGGACTGAAGTAAGCAGTGGGGTACCACAAGGTTCTTAGGCCCAGTATTGTTCAATATCTTCATAAATGACTTAGATGAGGGAATTGAAGGGGAACTCATCAAATTTGCAGATGACATCAAACTGACAAGAGTACCAGCCCCGCCCCCCAGAAGAAAACTCAGGATCCAAAAAGATCTAAGAAAATTTGAACAATGGTATAGGTTCTCCTGCTTGAGCAGGGGGCTGGAGTAGAAGACCTCCAAGGTCCCTTCCAGATTTCTATTCTATTCTATTCTATTCTATTCTATTCTATTCTATTCTATTCTATTCTATTCTATTCTATTCTATTCTATTCTATTCTATTCTATTCTATTCTATTCTATTCTATTCTATTCTATTCTATTCTATTCTATTCTATTCTAATTTCTATTCTAATTTCTATTCTACTCTACTCTACTCTACTCTCTGCAATAGCCCTTCAAATGGAAAACTGCTATCCTGTCCAATCACACTTAGCCAATAAAGAATTCTATTCTATTCTATTCTATTCTATTCTATTCTATTCTATTCTATTCTATTCTATTCTATTCTATTCTATTCTATTCTATTCTATTCTATTCTATTCTATTCTATTCTATTCTACTCTACTCTACTCTACTCTACTCTACTCTACTCTACTCTACTCTCTGCAATAGCCCTTCAAATGGAAAACTGCTATCATGTCCAATCATACTTGGCCAATAAAGAATTCTATTCTATTCTATTCTATTCTATTCTATTCTATTCTATTCTATTCTATTCTATTCTATTCTATTCTATTCTATTCTATTCTATTCTATTCTATTCTATTCTATTCCTATTCCTATTCCTATTCCTATTCCTATTCCTATTCCTATTCTATTCTTGAAATAATTACACAAAATCTTCACTATAACATATGTTCAGTTGTTTTGAAGTTGTTAAAATATGAATGATATACTTGATGAGCATCTAATACCAGACTTATTTAGTAGCCATTGATAAATTAATTTGTAATGAATTTCTCTGAATTAAATTATTAATGGCTACTAAATATGGCGGACTACAAAGTGTTTCGAGAATCAGAGGAACCTAGCCTCTGGATGCTGAGAAGACTACCAGAAGAGTTCTATAACCTTCTCTGGTGGTCTTCTGTGGGAAATGAGATATTGACTAGTTAGCTTTTCCAGCAGGATTCTTGGTGAATATAATGGATTGTAGAGAAATCTGAATCATCCAGGAGAACGAGCCTGTGCAAGAAATGAAAGCAAACCCTGGCTTTGAGATAACATCAAAAGGAAATATTACAGTGGTACAGATAGTCCTCAACATGATCACAATTGAGTCCAACATTTCTGTTGTTAAGTGAGTTTGCATTTTATGAGCTTTCTTGGCACAATTGTTAAGTGAATCACTGCAGTTGATCAGTTAGTAACCTGGTTAAGTGAATCTGGCTTGTTAAAAAGGTAAAGGTAAAGGTTCCCCCGCACATGCGTGCTAGTCGTTTCCGACTCTAGGGGCCGGTGCTCATCTCCGTTTCAAAGCCGAAGAGCCAGCGCTTGTCCGAGGACGTCTCCGTGGTCATGTGGCCGGCATGACTAGACGCCAAAGGCGCACGGAACGCTGTTACCTTCCCACCGCAGTGGTCCCTATTTTTCTACTTGCATTTTTACGTGCTTTCGAACTGCTAGGTTGGCAGAAGCTGGGACGAGTAACAGGCGCTCACTCTGTTACGCGGCACTCGGGATTCGACCCGCCAAACAACAGCAAGTGTAATAAAATGCCAAGCATCTGAATTTTGATCGCAAGATCATGAGGATGCTGCAAAAGTCATCACTCTGAAAATTGGTGGTACTAAGTCACTCTTTTCAGTGCTGTAACTTTGAACGGTCACTACGTGAACTGTTGTAAGTTGAGGATGACCTGTACTCTGTATTGGAATACTGAAGCAAAAGCTAAAGAGTCATTACTAAGTCATTATTGCTAAGCAC
Organism: Vipera berus; assembly: GCF_964194415.1. NCBI lineage: Eukaryota > Metazoa > Chordata > Lepidosauria > Squamata > Viperidae > Vipera > Vipera berus. Next base: position 143,546,574 of record NC_138204.1, read on the forward strand.
ATTGGTTTGTGCTTAAATTGTAAGCCGCCCTGAGTCTTCGGAAAAGGGTGGGATATAAATAGGATTAAAATAAAAATAAAATTACATTGGCATCCATCAGTCTCGAGAGACTATGGTATTGTGCTCTGGAAAGAGGTCCTAAAGCAGCATCTGGTGTGGCTAAAAAGGCCAATTCAAGAGTGGCAGTCCCTTCCACACTGAGGGCAGATACAATCTGTCCCCTGTGTAGCCCTCAGATTTCGCTTGTTCTGGGACTGCCTCTTTGCCTCAGCAAAAGCTAAAGAGTCATTAGGAATTGTGATAAAGAGTGGAAGTCATTTCTTTATATATATTTATTTTCTTTATTATATTTTTACCTTTTCTCTTTTTCCCTTGCATTTGTACTCCTCTCTATTTTTTTCTTTAAGATTAGTATGGTAGACTGTATCATATATTCTTAATAAAAAGTTATTAATTTTTTAAAATAAATTAGCACAATCTTAAACAAGCTTAAGGAACTTCAAATAGTGGCCATTGTTTATGCTTTTTTTTTGGCAGCTTGGGTTATTTCCATGTCAAAGTAAAATTCTTAATCACAGTTAATGAAATGAACACATCCTATGTCTTGTGGACCAGACTGAAGAAAAGAGAGATTACTTTTCATTTTGTCAAAACAAAATCAAGAATCACATTGCCAAGATTGACCCAAGACATCTTGGTTGAACCAATAGATGCACTGATCAAGCATTTTGGCACTCAAAAAGCACTTCTTATCTTTTGGTTAATAAAAACTCAACAAGAACAAATCAAGTAAGAAACATTTTACTTGTTATTTCATGAAAATCAAAATTATCTGCTGAAGCTGCACTTCTCTACAGAAATAGTTAGATTTGAGATTTCTAAAACAATATAAGCATTTCAGATCTTGTCGGATCTATGATTCTACCTAATTCTGTTTTGTGCCTCTGACAGCATCTTTCTGAAGTATAGGGCCTGTGGTCTTTCTCTTGATAAAAATAAAAATTCTTCAAATCAGGGACTAAGTTGTGCCCCTCAGTATTTTGCTGCTGAACTATATAGCTCCTAATGATTGCAACTAACATAGCCAATAGTAGGCATGCTGTGTCAGGGAGATAAATCACCCTCCCCATCAGAGGGCGATGAACCGTGGTTCATTTGATGCATGATGAACATTTAGGTAAAAACAAAGAAACCCCGAAGCTAATCGCCTATACCAGGGGTCGGCAACCTGAAAAAGGAAAAGAGCCACTGGGAACCGGTTCCATCACACACACAAAAAGTGGGAGCCGCATGCATGCGTCCATGCACGCGCATGCGCAAAAATGTTTTGCGCATGCGCAAAAAGTTTTTTCTTGCGCATGCACGGACATGCGCGGTTGCCATTTTTTTAATGTATGATGGAACCGGTTGCACGACGGCGACGGCCCGTTTGCAGAGCTACCGCCTTCGGAGGAAGGTGGCAGGTCTGCAAACGGGCTGCGGCAGCTTTTCCAACAAGCGGCGCCGCTGCCCGTTCACGCGGAGGTGCGTGCGCACCTCTCCAAAGGTTTGGAGAGGTGCATGTGCACCTCCGCTCGTTCGGAGAGGTGCGCGCGCACCTCTCAGAACAGGCAGCGGCGCCGCTTGTTGGGAAAGCTGCCGCGGCCCATTTGCAGAGCTGCCACCTTTGGCAGCCTGCAAACGTGCCACGGCAGCTTTCCCAAAGAGCGGCGCCGCTGCCCGTTCGCACGGAGGTGCGCGTGCACCTCTCCAAAGGTTTGGAGAGGTGCGCGCGCACCTCCGCTCATTCGGAGAGGTGCGCATGCACCTCTCAGAATGGGCAGTGGTGCCACTTGTTGGGAAAGCTGCCGCGGCCTGTTTGCAGGCTGCCGCCTTCCTCTGAAGGCGGCAGCTGTGCAAACGGGCCGCGGCAGCTTTCCCAACGAGCGGCACCACTGCCTGTTTGGGTGGAGATGCGTGTGCACCTCTCCAAACCTTTGGAGAGGTGCGCGCGCACCTTTGCCCATTCGGAGAGGTGCGCACACACCTCTCCAAACGGGCGGTGCCACTCTCCATTTGGAGAGGTGCGCGCGCACCACTGCCCGTTCGAAGAGGTGCACGCGCACCAGGCGGCTGGGAGCCACAGGAGATGACTCAAAGAGCTGCATGCAGCTCCGGAGCCGCGGGTTGCCGACCCGTGGCCTATACGCTTATCAGCATCAAAAAACAACCATCCTCTGCTACCATGTGAGGGAGATAAATCAAAACCTCCCTATCAGAGGGCGATGAACCATGGTTCATTTGATGCATGATGAACATCAGGTAAAAATAAAGAAACCCCGAAGCATATATTCTACTGTAAAAAACTTTAATCAGAAAATGAAAGAAAGACTCATAACTGACTACATGCTCTCTCTCTCACCAGACAGCACAAAGAGAAAGAGAAAAAAGTAAACTTTTTGTGGCTGGACATGCGCACATCATAGTAGATCTAGACATGAAACCATAACATAGCTGGACATGTGACAATCACCCTGGTTACAATGATAAGATTACAATGCAGCTGGCAGAAAAAACAGAGTGAGACGTGCTGAGCTGACAAAACAGAAAAAACACAGTGACATGCTGCAAGTTGCACTTAAGCAATATCCCATAGCAGAGTCAACTTGAAATGATCTTTGCTATTCCAATTTTAAAATAATGTTTCCCCTCTTCTCAATTTTTGCCACTGGTGTGATCTACAATGCTTTCTAGTCTATACAATTGATCACACAGTCAAGATTTGGGATCTGCCCATGTCCTATTGGCCACCTTAGGAATTATGGGTGTTTCCCTTTTCCCCACCAGTCATGACTTCAGAGTCATTTTGGCCTGGATTGCTGGAAAGATTAGAGAGCTGGTTTCTGTGGAAGCATCTGACTACATATGGTTCTTCCTACTCATGGGTTTGGTGCTTTTTTTCCTGAAAGAACAGTAAACTTTAAAAACAAACAAACACATTTTAAATAACGGAATGCTGGTTTTGTCTATCCAGTCCCTGAAGCTTTTACATGAATTGCTTTCACACACACAAAAAGGAAAAAAATAGAAGAGGTAGTAGAAAAATTATACAACTTTCCAATATATCCAATGTTGAAAGATTCCAGTTTTGGAGCAAGAACCCCATGAAAGTGAAGCAGTTCCTGTTTGTCTATTAACAGGAAGGAAGCTACAAATTTTATTCACCATTTAAAGTCTGCGAGAAGTCAGTCTTTCATGTGTTTGAATTTGAAATACTGTATCTTAGGCTTCGGTATTGGAAAGCAACTTTTGTTCTGTGGGGTGTAGTGATTAATGTGTACATGATTTTTGTCTTAATTCAGGAAAAAGCAACCACTTTTTCAGTGATCCAAATGAATGGGAACTGAATTAAGCTTAAGATAAACCATTTTTTAAAAAATTTCAGAATGAAACCAAAGTAAAAGCAAAGCCACCAGTCTCACTTCCCCTGGTTCAGTTGGCATGTTTTGCCTCACCAGTAAGTGTTGGTAGGTCACTGTCACATAACTACATCAACTGGAGTCCATCCTTCCCCTACAGTCATGGACTGTAATGGATGCTCAAATTTAGATTTACAGTACAAGTGGGATGTTTAACATCAGGACTTGGTGATCTCTGTGCTTTGCATGTATAGTACTTTGTCAGAGATTATTCTGAAATAGTCTTTTCTGTGGAACTTAATACTTTCACAGGAACTCGAGGATCTGGCTACAGATGCAGATGCCAGAAGCTTCTATTTCAGGCAAGTTATTTAGGTGTGTGTGTGTGTGTGTGTGCATGACCCAGTGTTCAAATTATGAGCTTTCTGTTGTACCTTTCCAATACACTGCAGGCAGTCCATTCCGCACCAATGCTTTTTCAAGGTGGTATTAAAAGGGACTCCAGTGTTTGCCTTTCTGATTGGCAAATATGGCAGCCAAACACAAATCTGAAGGGAATTTATCAGGTACACATATAACCCTGCTTGATGATGATATAAATAATTATAATTCCATTGATGTTTAAATAGATATTAGGGATTATGAGAGAGACAGACAGAGAGACAGAGACCTAGACACAGGGAGAGAGAGACAGAGAGGTAGAGAAACACAGAGACACACAGAGACAGAGGCAGAGAGACAGAGAAAGAGAGGGAGGCTGCAGGATTGCTGAGTGGGAGGGTACAAGTGAAGCTGGGAAATGTTCATATTATAGGGCGTTATGTATCTAAAGCAGAACCTATTTGCAAGTTTGCAATTACATTTACAGTATAACTAAAATGCATACAAAATATATTTGTGAGTGGGTATATTCAGTGAAAGTGTGTAAATCAATAGTAAAGAAAATGGCTTTCATGCTTCTGGAATGGAAATTACACAAAAACATACAAATTACAGAAATGTGCACAAAAATATAATTACTTTGAGGAAATGAGTGGGAAAATGAAGACAGCTTTTTGTGGAAATAAAAAAACCCATGCAAAAAAAAAAGAGTTGGTCTAAAATGAACTTTAAAGGTGGAAAAATGAAAAAAAAAATAGTGAAACTAGCAAGCTTGTCTATTGCTTGACTATGTTAATTGCAGAAGTAATGGTATTGCAACATATATTGGACACATACTCCTAATGTAGCAATTCTGAACATTTTATTTTGTGCAGATCACTATGTTTTCATTGAAGATTATCATATAACCCAGGGGCTAGGAATGTGGCAATTCCAGGTACTGTTGTATAATATTTTCTTAATTTCTGCCATGTGATTTCCATGGGACTCAACATTAAATAAAAAATACACAAGATTTGACTGAAATTCCCTGAGGTAAATCAAATCTCACAAGTTTTAATAGTTTAATATTGCCCCTTAATGCTTGTGATATTTTGATCAAGAAAGTCAATATCTTATGATATATTTTTATTTTACTGTCCAGACTAGCTCCTGTAAGTTGAAATCTATTGACCTAAATCAAGAGGTAGAGAATTTAGGATCCTTGTTAGATTACCATCATCTCTGACCATTGCACCTATTAACTGGAGCTAATGGAATTGGGATCCAAAAATATTTTTAGAGATTTTGTATCCTTGAACAATTTTTCTTTGTGGCAACTTAACTGACATAGATTTGGAAGACTGGTGCCTGCCCATAAAGAAAACTTAAGCCTGATTTCATCCTTGGAGAAAATGATATCTGACACTTTGCAAAACACCTCTGGAGAAGGGCATTCTGCTTTCAAGAAAGGATTGAAAGAAAGGAGATGCTTTATCTATTGCCTGGAGCAGTTTCCCTTCCATGCTTTTATCTCACAAGTTCATTTGTGATGTAAACATAACTTTAGAATGCTGGCAGCAGTGAAATATTGGTGGAACCTGACAAGTTTGAAAAGTAATGAATTCAGAGCAAAATTCTTTTCCTTCCCATGATTTCTCCTTTATGTTGGATCTTATCTGGGGGGCGGGGGGGGGCTTGGGTGATATGCAACATGTTATTTACCTCTCTATGACTTGTAGCCTTTCAAGATAGTTTCCCAAACAGAGAGCTGAAACTGTTCCATGAAAATTTTTCCCTTAGAAGTGCTTATGTTTGTGTTCAAGTTGTGGGGAATGGCTTCCGGTTCCCAATCTTGTGTGCTCGAATTCTGCAGAATCTGGGTTGAGAAAATTTCCTTCGCCTTCCTGCTTTTGTTAGAAATGGCAGTGGAGAAGCTGGTAGTCCACATTTTGGTGTTTATTTTATTACCTTTCCACCATTTGTGTCTAATATATATATACACTGTTCTTTTTTGCTTGTTTGTTTGTCTTCTTAGCATTGTACAAAGGAGCTAATGTCAGTGTTATGCTATCGGCAAGCAAAGAGATCCCACCCCCTTTTTCCTCTGTGCAGGGCCATTTCTATTCCATTATTGTACACTTGATAGTTGATCTGCAATAAAAAACAAGCTGAACCCAACATCTAATTACTCCATATTGACAGCAGTATGGAAGTGTGGGTCTTCACAATCAAGCAGAAATATTTCCCCCATGGACTGAAACATATACTGTATTTTCTGCTTCATCCTTTACCTATTGACCCTCAAGGAGGATCAAGGGGGATTTAACTAGATCTCTAGCTTCTTAATTTTGCTCAGTATTCAATAAATATTTTCAAATCTATCTTTGTAACCATAAGGGCTAGAAACTTTTCTATTGCAATGGAAGACAGCTGAGAAAGTCTCAGTCATTTTGGAATGTGTGCTACACGTACCGTCCTGTACTATTAATGGTACTTATGGTTACATTAGTTTTTGTTTACTATTGGTTATTGTCCTAGTTATGGGGTTTGGATTCTAGATTATACCATGGATATTTTAATTGTATTGTTTATTCTGTGTAAGCCACAGAAGTCTCTTGGATCATGACAGGATAGAAACATAAGTAAGGTTTTTGAACAGACAAGGCTAAGTCTCAGCGGCATACCATATTATGTACAGCATTACTTACATACTTAATGTGCAGCTCAGTGGGCATCAGTTGCTCTCAAACTATTTGAATTAAAGAGGATTTTCGTGAACTGTGCCCATTCTTAATTTTTCAGCTGCAGTGAAAAAGTTTTCAGGGCTAGTTGCTACTCTACTATCCAACCTTCCTCCTTACTCACCTGGTCCTGGGACTAGCAATGGCAGAATTAATACAGCATTAAGTCACTGTTTTATAGATACAAAGCAGAGGAAAATATTTGAAGTAACTACTTCCCCTCCCATAATATAGCTAAAAATTGTTGCAAGCTTTGTAGATGATCGTTCTATGGGTCTTCCTGCTATAGTTTAAATAGACAAATTCAATGCCTCTATGAGGTTTAGTACAATTATCGGAAAAAGCTGAGTTTGTTAAATAAACTTTACATCAAAAGCACTTTGATGTCTTACTTTATGGTACAAGTATTTTTCTTTTCTTTTTTCAAAGAATGCATAAAAAAAAACTGCTGCAGTGAATAAGCTCAGTTCTTTTAAGGAAAGTTGCCTCACATTTTCCAAAAATCTTAAGCCAGATATTTTTTAATTAATTCATTTCATACCACTGAATATGCTACTACTTCTTTACAAATAAGTCCTACAATTAAAAGGACCATGCCAACTAACATAACAATATAAAGATTAATCTTATGAAATAACATTTATGTATTTAGGCTTATTTGGTGCTCCAATGAAAAACTATTCTGAGCAATATGCAACTCTAGATCCAGTGTACAGATTGAGAAAAATGCTGTAACAAAATAGAACAATTATAAAATAATAAGTTGTAAACTACAGTTGGTAAAATATATCTATCACCAGGATACCCAATCCTCTTCATTCCATACATTCTTCTTTGGGAAATATCAATAGGTAAAGGCAATGTTTCCCCCGCACATGTGTGCTAGTCGTTTCCAACTCTAGGGGCCGGTGCTCATCTCCGTTTCAAAGCCGAAGAACCAGCGTTTGTCCGAGGACGTATCCGTGGTCATGTGGCCGGCATGACTAGACGCCAAAGGCACACGGAACACTGTTACCTTCCCAACGTAGTGGTCCCTATTTTTCTACTTGCATTTTTACGTGCTTTTGAACTGCTAAGTTGGCAGAAGCTGGGACGAGTAACAGGCGCTCACTCTGCTACACGGCACATGGGATTCGACCCGCCAAACTGCCGATCTTCTGATTGACAAGCTCAGTGTCCTAACTCACTGAGCCACCACGTCCCTGAAATATCAATACTTATCCCCAAAAGAGACCCTGCTGAAAAAAAGTCTTAGTGGCCTTACAGAATGCTTTCTCCTGATTCTTTAGTTTGCAAAAGCTTCTTCTATTCTTATCAGGTGGATGTAAGATTATTCTTCCTGTTGTAAGATACAGGTAGTCCTTGACGTACGACCACAATTGACACAAAATTTCTGTTGCTAAGAAATTAAGAAAGTTAAGTCAGTTTTGCCCCATATGATGACTTTTCTTGCCACATTTGTTAAGTGAATCACTGTGGTGGTTAAGTTAGTAACACAGTTGTTAAGTGAATCTGGCTTCCCCATTGACTTTGCTCATCAGAAGGTCTCAAAAGAAGACCCCAGGACACTGCAACCGTCATAAATATTGTTAGGCATATGGTGTTAGCCTACAATGTTGGGTTGAAAATATATTAACCATAATGCTATGTCTTTAAGTTGTTAATTGGCCAATGGGTGTGTAAGTGTTCTCATGGCCATAAGAGGAAGCTAGGAACGTAGCTTCTCTCTCTCTCTGAATTCACTGATCTCTACTATTACTGTTTTTGCTCTGCTGTTGGTTTACTACTGTTGTAACCTGAACTGTGTATTGACCTCTGGACCGGTAAGAAGACTTTGTATTTTGGATTATTCCTTGGACTGTTGCTATTGTTTATGACCTGGACTGTTTATTTTTTGACTGTGCATTTTTGTTCTTACACCACCTCAAAAGTAAACTACTTTTTGTTTTTATAACTCAGTGTATTCTTGTGTGACTCTTGCTGCTCTCAGTACCCTTCCTTGTCTGTGCAACTCTTTGGTAGCCCAAGGAGACCTCTGCACAACAAATTCCTGAACCAGTTGCCAAGCATCTGAATGTAGATCACATGACCCTGGGGGTGCTGCAATGGTCATAAGTGTGAGAAATGGTCATAAGTCACTTTTTTCAGTGGTCACTAAATGAACTGTTGTAAGTCGAGGACTGTCTGTATAGTAAGGTAAAGGTAAAGGTTCCCCCGCACATGCGTGCTAGTCATTTCCGACTAGAGGGGCCGGTGCTCATCTCCGTTTCAAAGCCGGAGAGCCAGTGCTTGTCCGAGGACATCTCCGTGGTCATGTGGCCGGCATGACTAGATGCCAAAGGCGCACGGAATGCTGTTACCTTCCCACCGTAATGGTCCCTATTTTTCTACTTGCATTTTTACATGCTTTCGAACTGCTAGGTTGGCAGAAGCTGGGATGAGTAACTCACTCTGTTACGCGGCACTCGGGATTTGACCCACCAAACTGCTGACCTTCTGATCGATGAGTGGAATATAATAATTGAGAAGCTACTATTTGTTGAAAAAGTACCAGAAGCAAGAGAAAGGGAGGAAGAACAGCCTTGCATAGTTCTACCTGACTTTCAGTTTACAATTTATTTTATTCAGCATTTGTTGTCTACAGTTGTCATGCAATCACTGATATAAAACACTAATAAAACTCATTATACATGCAAACACAAATATAACTTTCAACAAAACATCAGCAAATATAAATATATAAAGTATGTGGGCAACAAAATGTACGAAACTAAATATTAAATTAAGATAAAAATCACCATAATACGGCTCGGCATAGAATTGCAATAGGATAGGTGTTATAATTTGATATCTAAGAAGCTAACTGCTTCTGGTGTGGCTGTGATAAGATCATCACAGTTTACAATGGGACCATCATGCCATAGACAATCTCCATTTTTCCTCCTCCTTGCATAAAGCTGGCCTCATTTCATTCTCAGTCCATGAATGAAATAGCCTTGAATCATCACTAAGTGTATCAATATGCTTCCGATATGCTAAATCAGAGTTTCCCCTCTTAAGCTGACACTCTTCTACCACTCAGCTGCCAGCAGTTTGGCAGTTCGATTCTCACTGGCTCAAGGTAGACTCAGCCTTCCATCCTTCCAAGGTCAGTAAAATGAGGACCCAGATTGTTGGGGGCAATATATGCTGACACTGTAAACCGCTTAGAGAGGGGCTGTAAAGCACTGTGAAGCAATATATAAGTCTATTGCTATTTTATATTTTATATATAAGCTAAAGGGACATGGTGGCTCAGTGGGTTAGGATGCTGAGCTTGTTGATCAGAAGATTGGCAGTTTGGCAGGTCGAATGCCGAGTGCCACGTAGCAGAGTGAGCGCCTGTTACTCGTCCCAGCTTCTGCCAACCTAGCAGTTTGAAAGCACGTAAAAATGCAAGTAGAAAAATAGGGACCATTACGGTGGGGAGGTAACAATGTTCCGTGTGCCTTTGGCATCTAGTCATGCCGGCCACATGACCACAGAGACGTCCTCGGACAAACGCTGGCTCTTTGGCTTTGAAACGGAGATGAGCACCGGCCCCTAGAGTTGGAAACGACTAGCACGCGTGTGCGGGGGAACCTTTACCTTTACCTTTATATAAGCCAAAGCTTATATTGCTATAGCTATATAAGCTATTGCTATTTTAGCAGAGGAGAAAGATTGCCTCTTTAGCAGTATTCTGAGAGGAATCTTTCCATTTCAATACAGCAGCTGAATTCTTCCTCATTGCTAGGTCCAAAGAGTAACAAGGAGCACTCAATGGGATTTTTGTTGCTTGTTTCACCTGTTTCACTATAGATCAATCACTTCTTCACTGGCTCCCTCCTTCCACAAGCTCCTCACATTGTTTTAACTTGTCTGATGTCCAGACTGTGAGTAGTTGAACACAGGAGCCTAGAGAAACTCAGGGAGCAGAACATGAACACAAGATCTCCTTAATTTGTCTTGCGGTGTCCTTACTGATCAACATTTTACCTGCTGCCTGATAACATGTTGAAAGAGCATGGTAGCAAAGACCTTCTTTATATAGCAATAATTTAATAAATACTACTTTAACTAATAGTACCACAAAACAACAGTACTTCATCATGGTGCAGGGGTATGTATGCCTTAGTGATGCTAATTGCTCTACTGGACAGGTACAACTATATCAGACATCTTTTGGCTGAAGATTCTGACTAAACTTGTTCCCAAACCCTCATTCAATATGGTAATAATATGAATTTCATGCTGTACTGATAGTCACAAAAGTTATGTTGGGTGCTATAGCTACTTGTCAGAATCCATTTATATCATATTCATAAATGTATGTTTAAAACATTATTCCATGGATTCTGCCATCTCCCGAGGAGGAAGGAACGAATGTGGATTCAGCCTGCCTTAGGCATTTCAAAGATTCAGAGAAGCCTTTTGAACTGGGGGAACAAAAGGGAGGGCTAGGATAGGAGGCATCTGGCTTGTGTCTCCTTTTGAAGGAAAAGAGCAATAACCATAAAATCCAAAGTTCCTTTTCCCATGAAAGGGATGACACGAGGTAAATGATGGGGGGCTGACCAAATGGGGTTAGGGAAGGGGGGTTGAACAGGGAACTCTTTATAAGGTTTCAATTTGTAGAACAATATTAGATCCTGTCTTGTATTCCCACAGCCAAGCATGTTATAGTAAAGATTTCTTTTTGGACTAGAATTGGCTCCAAGAGTTTTGTCTTCCTAAGACGTGGTTTGGGGTGGGTCCTGACACTACTAGACATTCACTGAAAAATGTGCTACAGGCAGTGCTTTTTTTTGTAAAAGAAAAAGGTGCCGAAACTCACACATGTCATACAACCCGCCTTGCCTACCCTACAAGGTTCCATCCAAAAAAGGTGCCAGAACTCCGTTCTGAGCGTTCTATGACAAAAAAAGCCCTGGCTACAGGACTCAGCTCCCTCTGCTAGGCAATCAGAGTATGGACCGGCTACTGGAAAGCAATTAAAAGAGAAGAATGGGGAACAAAGCTTCCCAATTATGGAAAATTTCTATCATCAAAATGTGGATTTCAAAAGCGAATGTATCAGCTTTAGAAGCAAAAACATCTGGCTTTAGAGACTAATTGTCAGAGATTTATGGACCAAAGATGTGTACAGTAATTTTGTAACATAAGTTCTTTGCCAATGCTGAACTAGAAGCAATTGAAAACGGACAACTCAACATTCAGATGTATTCCCAGTTACCAATATTAATAATACCAATTTGCAGTGAAAAATGAATATTAGAATATTGACGCTGTTGATATTAATGAAGAGCAAGAAAAAGAAACCGAATTTGCTCAAGAACTGCAAGCGCTATCAGTTATTTGAAAAGAAATTATTTATTCCCTGTAGAACAAAAAGAGTGCTGCAAAAAATTGAGAGGAATGAAGGAGTCATTATAGACTGACAAGTTTTTTTTTAAGAATTTGAAAAAAACCACAAATGTGTTCATGGCTTGGATATACTATAAAAAGGCATTTGATTCTGTTTCACATAGATGGATTGAAAAATGTCTTGACATTTTTGGAAGCAAAAGAAATATTCAGTATTTTATGAATATTTCAGTGAAGCTTTGATGAATAAAACTGATGGCCAATGGGGAAGAATTAGGAAAAGTTAAAATCAAACATGGAGTTTTCCAAAGTGACCCATCTTTACTCTATATATTATCAAGGGCCGCACTGGCAACAATTTTAAATAAGACAAATGGGATATAAATTGGCCAAAAAAGAAGTCAATTTTTTGCATTTATTCTATATTGATAATTTAAAGTTATTTGGAAAAATGAAGGTTTATAGACTTACTATAAAAAAGCAGAAAAGAATTCAGTAAAGATATTGGGATAAAATTTGGCCTCCACAAGTGTGCAGCCATAATCATAAAGGCAGGCAAGATGGTTGAAGATGGTGCAATACAGTTTAACAATGAAGATTTAATAAAAGCAGTAGCACCAGAAGAAGGCTACAAATATTTGGGAATTTTGGAAGGTTCAAATTTATAACAGAATCAAATCAAAGAAAAATACTTCTACCAAATTTATCAAATGAGTTAAAAAAAATTGAAATCAAAGCTAAAATAGTAGAAATATCATTAAAGCAATCACTAATACCTGGTCAGTCCTTGTTATGTAGTATATAACAGGACCCAGATGATAACTTACATCACAAGACAAGAAAACTAACATATTTTGCACCCAAAAACTGATATTAATCAGCTACATTGGCCAAGAGCAGAGATGGGTAGAGGAATCCTACAGATGAAAGAAATTGTGCAGGAAGAAAAGCATGTCCTGAATGATTAACTTTAGAAAAACCAAGAATTCTTGTTAAAGGAAGTCAATCAAAGAAAGCTCTTGAAAACAACAAATATGAAGGTTGTATATAGAAAAGAAACAATTGAAAAGCAATTTGTTAATTGAAAGAATAAGTCAATGCCTGGTCAATCCTGGAAAACTATAGAAAGAAAAGCTTATAAAAACCCCATATGGTGTTGGTTAAGATCAGGAGGTTTAATGAAAGAAATTGAAGGCTTTATTTTAGCAGTCAAGAATACGCTTTCCCAACTAACTGCATGACACCAAAATTCAACATGTAACAAACAACAGGAAATGTTGCCTTTGTAGTGAAAAGGGTAAAACAATCAATTATTTATTCAGCGGCGGCAGCAAAATTTCATAAATTGTCTACAGGTAGTGTCATAACTGAGTTGCCAAAAATTATTCATTTTTTACACAATCATTTTTACTCAGCACTGCATATAAGAGTAAACAAAGTGAATAGAAAGCCAATGTATACATTCCGGAACAGATAAAAATAAAAACATCCCTGTGTGATTGCAGCATATGAAAAAACAGTACCACATATCAACTACTGGAGATGGTTTTTGCATAAAACTTACATTCAGCATGAGCAGTCAAATGTTGAGCAATATAGTGATGTTTATGAATGGTGAAACACCCCAGCGTGACCTAATGAGCTATTAAACTGACCAAATTCTGCTAGTTGCTCAGTGGGTCAGCTTTGAAATGTAGTGAAAGAGGGCAGAAATGGAAGAAAGAAAGGCAGAATGAAAATGCACCAATGTAGAGGAACAGAATTTTTATTAATAAGAACCCATGGCCTATAGCAGAGGTCTTCAACCTTTTGGGCACCAGGGACCGGTTACGTGGAGAGAGGTTTTTCCACGGATTGGAGGGTGCGTGGTTTTGTGGGCTGCCTGCATCCAGCAAATGGGGCTTTACTTGTTTGTGCAGACCGGTTACTAACATGCCATGGCCCGGTGCTGGTCCAGAGACTGGGGGTTGGGGACCCCTGGCTACCTGTGCCTTACCAGAAGCCCAAGATCATGTCATCCAAAGTTATGGGCAAAAATGGATGAGTGCAAGAGGTTATAGGAGACAAACTGGTCTCAAATGAAGTTTTAAAGCCATCCCAGGATTTAAAAGCAGTCTGAACTTGTGCGAGATAGAAATTCAAACTGGCTAATCACAATCTGGGCCAGAAAATTAAAATGGGATTTTTGGAAATATCCTGGAAATGTCCTGCTCCCATGTCCATTTTTAACATCCCTCCAAAATTAAAAAAAACAAACAAACACTACCTTTTCCCAATGATATCATCACATCATTAGAAAGCTCTTGCTGCTATCCAGCAGGTCAAAGGAGCTAGGGTTCTTCTTGATCAACAACATATTTCCATCTCTGCATTACAGCCAGACTAATACAATTAATTAATCTTACCTCTTTAATTATGCATTATATCTCCAGGAAGTCCAACAAGCTGAATGCAAATAGAAAGCATATGTTTCTATTCTGCTATTGTAATTAATTTTTAAAATAACAAACTTGGTTCCTATTTGTGTAACAGTCAACCTGATAAGGAAGAAAAAAAAAGGCTGCAATAATGAATAATTTTCAATCAACACTTCAAAGACTGTCCTTGTTGTTGTTTTTTAAAAGAAAAGACGTGGAGTGACATATTATCCTTGATCCAGTGATCTGCCAATGAGTGCAGTGAATTGCAATGTATTTCAAGGCACAGTTGTGAAATCATGTTTCTTGCTGTACACATATTTTGCTAAATTATGTTACAGCAAGATTTCTGACCAGGGTAGCAATGCTGAGAAGTTATATTTGAGAATGATTCTCACGCCACAAGATTTCGTGCAAGCAAATGACAAAGGGAACAGCAACATGAATCATTATACGTTCTTGAAGCCTTTTCAGGCTTAAAATAAACAGAAACATGTTGTGCTATTGGCTTCTTTCTTGCCACCTAAAAGAGGAGCAGGGAGACGTCTACTGTTGTATGGCCTAGTACATCTTTTCTTTGTGAGACTTTGGAAGGCCTAGATATATGTGGCTGGATTCCTATAACACTACTAAGCCAACATTTGGGTTTGTCAGGCCTACAAAACATAAAAGCAAACCAGGTTCAGCCTTCCAGGTCTTGCTTTAGCAATTCTGTGTGTGTTTATTCTGCTTTTGAAAGCTGCTTTGCCTTATACCTCCAAGGATTGGTTAAAGTAAACCAGATGAACTTCCTATCTTAATATGCCCACTGAATGAGCAACATACCAACACACTATGGTTTTCACACTATGTTTGTGCTTGGCCCAAAAGGATACCCCTCACTCCATCCATTTATGGTTAGAGCATGGATAGGCAACCTTGGCTCTTTTATGACTCGTGGACTTCAGCTCCCAGAATTCCTGAGCCAGCATGGCTGGCTCAGGAATTCTGGGAGTTGAACTCTATAAGTCATTAAAGAGCCAAGGTTGTCTATGCCTGGCTTAGAGTAATGAGTGAATCCAGTTCAAAGGTGCTGAACAACAGCTAAAGGTGGATACATACCCCTCTCCCTCAATTCTTTGCAACTGGTATTTGGAAACATAACTCACAAGCAGTGTCAATCGTAATAGTCCTTGATGGGCCTGTCCTTCATGAATGCTTCTATTCCCTTTTGAAGCCATCTAAGGTAGTCGTAACCAGCACATTTGGTGTCATTGTAATGAATTCCACAGATTAATGATGTGCAGAATGAAAAATAGTGTTTTCTTTTATCTGTTCTAAATCTCAGTCTGGATCTTTGGCTTTGAGCGAGTGAGAAAAGAAATTCTCCCTGTCCACTTTTTTCATGCTAAATATGGAACTGTCTTTTTCCCCCCCCAACCCAAGCAGACTCAAGCATTCTGGTATTTTCTTGTAAAGAAAGTATTTAAATCCCCAAACATTTTGTCTGCTTTCTTTTGCATTCAACCCCCCACCCCCATTCTGAAATGTCTTGTTTCAAGTCTAGGAACAAAACTGACTTTGAATTTGCATGACAAATACGCCTTCAATCACATGGTGGATATGATAAAGATGCTAATTGCCTTTGTAATGTAAACAAGGTGTTATACTATATTGGTATGTTTCATTTCCATCCCTTTTCTAATAATGCTTAACATAGAATTTGCCTTTTTAACAGTTGCTGCACACTGAGTTACCTCCTCATTAAATTGTCATCTATGACCAAAAGTGTTTTTTTCCCCTCTTGAATAGTTTCAGGCAGCTGAGGCACCATTAGTGTGGGTGTGGGTGTGGGTGATGTAAAGTGGTTTTGCATCAATGTATATATCACTCTAAGGGACGCGGTGGCTCAGTGGGTTAGGACGCTGAGCTTGTCAATCAGAAGGTCGGCAGTTTGGCGGGTCGAATCCCGAGTGCCGCGTAACAGAGTGAGCGCCTGTTACTCGTCCCAGCTTCTGCCAACCTAGCAGTTCGAAAGCACATAAAAATGCAGGTAGAAAAATAGGGACCACTACGGTGGGAAGGTAACAGCATTCCATGCACCTTTGGCGTCTAGTCATGCCGGCCACATGACCATGGAGACATCCTCGGACAAGCGCTGGCTCTTTGGCTTGGAAACGGAGATGAGCACCGGCCCCTAGAGTCAGAAACGACTAGCACGCATGTGCGGGGGAACCTTTACCTTTACCTTTATATATCACTCTACATTTATTTAGATTGAATTGTATTTGCCATTTGACTGCTTGCTCCATTTAAAGTGAATCTTCTGGAGATCTTCACATTTATGTTTGGTTCTTACTACGCAGAAAAGTTTAGCATTAGCTCCCACTGTGTCAGTTCACTGATTCCAAGACCTTCTCCATGGCTGCTTTCAATTTCCTATTTTGGTATACAGCTAATCAGCATTACCTGGGGCCTGTAATTGCAAATATAAAATTGACATTTGATTTTTAGTCAAATCAGATTTCCATGGAGGACATATGTACCCATTTCATCTGTGGTCCAAACAGATAAATATTACCTAAGTAACTATTCTTGTATTCTATGCTATATAAAGCTGAGTCTATATTATAGAAACTCAGACAGTTTTTTCTTTTCTTTTATATCTTCTCCTCTCTCTTCCCATTCCCTAATACCCCACCCCACCATACCCTACCCTATCCTATCCATCTTTTTCTTTTATTTCAAATGGCTATGCACTATTGACTCAATATAAGACTATGAATTGTTTTTATTAATAATGGAATTCCTACTTGACCTTTATGTAATGAGGGTGCTCCCACAAGTAGCTCATAATCTATTTACTGATAGCTGTATTCTTAGCAACTTAAACAGTATTTGTGTTCGTTGTGTAAACAGGTGAATGGGTGGAGATCTGACATCAGTGAGTCACTGTTGGAGCAAAGAGAAATACAAAATTAGAATTTTTAGAGATTTGAGTTGTTAGGCTTGTTCCTGGATCTTCAAAGAAGGAAGTAACCAATTCTTTGCATTGGTTATTTTTCTCCTTTGGTTATTTTGCAATTCTCATTTCAAGCTTGGTTCAAGAGAACCTCAAGAAACTGCATTTCACAAATGTGCCATATAATTTCAAGAGTATCCTGAAGTCCAATGTTTTAGAAATAGAATGTGGGATTAAAAATATAAAGGTTGTATCAGACTTTGCTTCTGACTTGATAGTATATCCTTTTTCTCCAGAAAAATCAACCTCACATTTAATAGTTTGTTAATATAGAAGCTTCACAGACTCGAGTTGTCTAGACAGGTTGGTTTACTGTAGACAATAAATCATATAACATTTGCCTACTGGAGAACAAAGAATTCTGTTTGTCTATCTGCCTGCCTGCCTGCTCAAAATTTAAATTATTGACCTTTTCCTCCCATTTTTTTTAAAGTAAATAAAATGTTGGTAATTTTCTTTTTGTCCTTGACAGTTGGGGAAATTGACATAATGTTTACCTAACAGTCCTTTCTGGACTGTTTCATTGATTCTAGATTCATAAGCTTGAATCCTTAAAGGCTAAAATGTGACAATACAGAAATGTGTTTGTACGTGTAAAAGGGGATAATCAGGTGGAAGTTATCATCAGGCAGATACACGCAGTTGTGAAAAGTATTATATAACTATGTCACTTGCATGGAGTGGGTAAGCAGTATTGGGCAGAGCATGGTCTTAAGAAGGAAAGAAGAAAAATAGAAGAGTTTAACACAGATCAGAGAGTAAATTACTATTTGCAGTTTTAAATCTATTTGCTATCTGACAATGATTCTGTAATGTGACATTCTATATCTATCTATCTATCTATCTATCTATCTATCTATCTATCTATCTATCTATCTATCTATCAATCTACATCTATCAGCAGTTCTGATTTGTTTGCTTAAAACAAAGCCCTACTCTGATTCTCTGAATACAACAATTATTTAACTACTGCCCTTTATGTATTACACTAGCTAAACATCTGTTGTATTTGATAAGTAGAAAAATGGTAAAGGTGAATGTGTAGTAATGCCTTGTGCCACACCCAAAGAGGAGACTAGAGAATACACCTAAATTAAGGCATGTCATAGTTTACAGTGAGGCAGCCCATTTTAAACCTACTCCCCTCCCCCCCGTGTTTTGTTCCTTCACCTAATTCCTAGATCTTTCCGTCATATCTCCCTAGAAACTCGGCCCTTCATCCCAATTTTTTACTGTGCTTACAACATGTCAGATTTGACATGAATGATATATTATTGCTTAATAAGTTAGTGCCATAGACAAACAGGTTGTTTTAAAATTACAAAAGGTACATAATAAATATGGTAGACTTCCTTCTATTACTAAATTTTGGAATAGGCACATAAAACGCATGTACTTAGACTTCTATAGAAATGGGATGCTAGGATTACAGACCACACCAGTCCAAATATTATCTATTTGATTAATCCATAATGTCCTATTGCAATCTGAAGCCAGTTCCTGGGTAGGCAATAGAGAGAGAAAATATCCTCCTCAGAGAAGCATAATTATTCCGAGCAATTCCATCTTTGCTACATAAGAACAATTTGATCCAAGTTAATCAATGATTCCATGGTACTACACTACCATTAATCCATTAACTTTTGAGTTTGATTTCTCTAGTTTTAACTATCTTTAAGGATCTTCACGTACCTTTTGGATTTTTAAAGATATTAAAAACTAGGGAATAGTTTGCTAAATGAGAGAAGTTGTATTGCAACATAGTTTATATAAACATTTGTAGGTTTCAAGCACAGAATGCTGGATGGAAACATTAACATATTACTAATTGATCATTTCCATGTCAAACGACTAATAATGGTATGGTTTATAAGCACTTAGAGATTTGTATGTGAATGTAAAATAGCAATAAAGCTCACATTTTATTACAGGTTCTCTTAGAATTTTTCCATTTTTCCCTAACTTGGTGTCCACTTAATGTTCTGGACTATCATCCACAACCAGCAGGATCACCCACTGGAAATGATGGGAGTTAAAGTCAAATTCACTTGGAGGGCATCAATTTGTGAATACTATATTAGATATTCTCAAGATTTTGATTAGTTCCACAATAATTTCTCTTGGCAGATCCAATATTTTTGGCTGATTGATGATAGAAAGTTTCGATTTTCATTGAAGAATGAGCTAGATGGTTTATCTGTGTGAGAAATTTAATCTGAAGCATCATCCCAGGTAACTTTTATGTGCAATTTGTACTAGAGTACTAACAGTTGCCTTCTCTGCTTTCCTTCTCCTCCTCCTTGGTTAAATGATAATACAAAGTTTCTTCATACCTGCTTTGCATCTGACTCAAGCTTGAGGTCATCATGCACTGAGAACATTTTTCTTTCCATGAACCTCAAAGAACATTGCAATTTGCATGAGCCAGGAAAAAGGTATGTGTGCTACCAGTTGCCTCACTGAATTAATGGTGATTGTTTTGGTTTCCATTGAACAGGTACTAAAACACTGGAACTTGATTGAACTAGTCAGTAGTGGGGATTCCAAATGTAATGACAGACAGATGCAACATGCTGTAGTTGACATAACTTCTTTTTTTATGTTAGTAATAAGACCTGACATAGAAATTTGGAAAACCTGTCTCTTCATGTTTACTAGAGTTACCATTACAGTTTGTCTACAGTAAAATAAGGAGGGATATTTGGGCAGAGTTCAGGAGTTCCCTGATAGACCAAAATAGAGAGAAATTAAAAGAACACAATTGTAGGCAGAAAGTATCATTTGTGTATTTTAAAGTTGCTTAGAGGAGCTTCAGTTTTCTCTTTTCACGTATCCAATAAGTTTAAAGAGCTGCACTATGGTGATACTCTGAATGGTCTTGGACAGGGGTCTTCAAACTTGGTCCTTTTTATGACTTGTGGACTTCAACTCCCAGAATTCCTCAGCCACAAGTCATAAAAGGGCCAAGTTTGAAGACCCCTGGTCTTGGAAAACAACTGGCAGAAGCTTTTCCTCCCACCATAGCCCTGGTTCTGCTCCCCATGATTTTCTAAATGGTATTTTTTGTTCCTTGCCTGCATGCAAGCTGAATGCTTCTCTGCATAGCTGTTGTGGTGGGAGACAAAAATTATTGTACAGATAATCATGAATTGACTCTCTGCATAATATAACAGAGCCAGTTACGGTAGCACTATAACAATAGTACTTATGCTAGATAGTCAGTTGATCCTGAAGAATGTGATATGTCTGTACATTTATATATATATATAAGTTTGGAAATCTGCCTCTTTTTCACCACTACCTATTCCCTTCTAGGAACTGACTGGTATGGTGAAGCAAGAGACTTTTTAGAGGCTGGATTTGGCACCTGCATGGCTATAAGAGCCTTGGTGGAGCAGTGGGCTAATGCCTCCTTAAGTAACACCAGCTGCTTGCAATTATTGCAGGTTCGCATCCCACCAACCTCAAGGTTGACTCAGCCTTCCATCCTTCCGAAGTAGGTAAAATGAGGACCCAGATTGTTGGGGGCAATAAGCTGACTTTGTAATAATGCCGCTGGGGCCCCCCGAAAGCCCTAATAATAAGCAGGCATATACATAGAATGAAGGCTATTGCTAAGCACATTTGATTTGTGCTTAGATTGTAAGCCGCCCTGAGTCTTCGGAGAAGGGTGGTATATAAATGGGATTAAAATTAAATTAAAAATTAAAATTATAAGTATAATAAAAGAAACTTGTGAAATTGTTGGGGCCTGCCCTGTATCAGATGAGGGGCAGAGCTTTCGGGCAGACTACACACTCAACACCTAAGCCAGGGGTCTTCAAACTATGACTCATGGACTTCAACTCCCAAAATTCCTCAGCCAGCATGTTGGCTGGGAGTTGAAGTCCATGAGTCATACAAGCGCCGAGTTTGAAGACCCCTGACCTAAGCTGACACTTCCATGTGCCATGCTTAGGAGTCATTAAAGAAATACTGTGTTCCACATGACCTTGTCCTCATTTTGATAGAGGATAAAGAAAGGTGGCATTTGATTGAAAGTGGCCAGTAGTTCATTGCTTTGATTGAAGACATTTTCAGAACTTACTGGACATGGGGCAAACCATGCCTGCAGATAGCAGTGGAACTACAAGCAGAATGTTTTGATTTACTCCAGAATAAAACAACCTTTCTTCTCCTCGTTTTGCAATCTCTTTCTTTATAGATTTGAGCATAATCAGGGCTTTTTTTTGTCATAGAACACTCAGAACGGAGTTCCAGCACCTTTTTTGGATGGAACCTTGTAGGGTAGGCAAGGCAGGTTGTGTGACATGTGTGAGTTCCGGCACCTTTTTCTTTTACAAAAAAAGCACTGAGCATAATAGTTGAAACTGAAGCACTTTAAGTCTGGCTGGCAAGAACAGTAATGAACAGTAATGACCTATAAAGGTAATGCTGGTAATGACCTATAAAGCTCTAAATGGCTTGGGTCCGGATTATCTAAGGGAACACCTGCTGCCGGCATCAACTTCCCATTGTCCTGTGCGCTCCCACAGGGAGGGCCTTCTCAGGGTGCCGTCGGTTAAGGAGTGCCGGCGGGTGATCCCCAGGGGGAGGGCATTCTCTGTGGGCACGCCTGCCCTTTGGAATGATTTACCGGTAGAACTTCGGACCGCCCCCGATCTGCGTTCATTTTGCCGGGACCTGAAAACCTGGTTTTTTGATCTATCAGGCCTGGACTGAAGGGGTTTTAGCTTTTAATATTGTTTTAATTGTTGGGCTTAATTAATTTAATCTATTTTAATTTTATACTATTTTTATATTGTATTTTATGTTGCCCTGTAAACCGCCCTGAGTCCTTCGGGAATAGGGCGGTATAAAAATTTAATTAATTAATTAATTAATTAATTAAATAAACATTGCTTGTTCACATCTGTGGCGTTATCAAATTTTGCAACGATTTGCAGATTTTTGCTTTTAAGGCAAGGTGAGGCACTGAAGACAACATAGGCATATAACACCCAAGCCTCTGTTGTATAAAGTCTGCCTCCAGCTTCTAGAAATGGGATGACAATGGTGGGAAATTCAACAAGCACCCTACTGCCCAGTTGGCAGCAATCTACTTCTTATTCAAACTATGTGCTATGATGAGGCACCCTGGTTTCACTATGATTCCTGCTAATGAGTGACAGAGAAACCTGTGCAGAACGTATCTGAAAAGCAGGTAGAGGAGAGCAGTTTGGGCTGTTTTTCTATATTTATGGACATCACCTAGCAATGGCTTCTTAAATGCCCCAATCCACCATTTACATTTAGCTTATTTACTGTATTTTAAACATTTATATAGCTGCCCATCTTGTAATGAGGTCTGGCTGGCTCCCAATCAAAAAAATAAAATAAGATTAAAAACCATACTAAAACTATTAAAATCAAACCTATAAAAACAAAAACTGGGCACCAAGTCAGGCTTCCAGTGTGCAATCACCTCATCGTATCCCTGTGCCTGAGGGAAGAACCGGGCCTTCAGCGCTCTATAGAAGACTAGGAAGGTAGACGCCTGTTGAATTTCAGGTGGGAGCATATTCAATAGGGGAGAAAAAGCATGCTTCCTAGCTCCCATAAGATTTGTAGCATGCTTCCTAGCTCCCATAAGATTTGTTGTTGTTAGCTGCGAAGTCATGTCCGACCCATCGCGACCCTATGTACAATGTTCCTCCAGGCCTTCCTATCCTCTACCATCTTCTGGAGTCTGTTTAAGCTCACACCTACTGCTTCAGTGACTCCATCCAGCCACCTCATTCTCTGTCATCCCCTTCTTCTATTGCCCTCAACCTTTCCCAGCATTAGGCTCTTCTCCAGTGAGTCCTTCCTTCTCATTAGGTGGCCAAAGTATTTGAGTTTTAGCTTCAGGATCTGGCCTTCTAAAGAACAGTCAGGGTTGATCTCCTCTAGGACTGACCAGTTTGATCGCCTTGTCGTGGCGAAGGGGCTTGCGTAATTCAATGAAGCTATGAGCTATGCCGTGCAGGGCCACCCAAGACGGACAGGTCATAGCAGAGAGTTCTGACAAAATGTGATCCACTGGAGAAGGAAATGGCAACCCACTCCAGTATCTTTGCCATGAAAACCCTATGGAAAACCCATAGGATAGCAAAGTCGAAAGGAAAGGACTAGAGCAGGCCTTTGCTATCTAACTTGGTAGGATGGGCCAATGTTCTTTGGGAAAGGTAGTCCTTCAGATAACCTGGTCCTGCCCCATACATGGCTTTACAGGTGATGACCAGCACCTTGAATTGCACCTAGAAGGACATTGGAAGACAGTGCAGATTGCAAGAGAGGTGTTATACGGACAAATCTAGGGGCACCCATCATACTACGTGCTGTTGTGTTCTGGCCTTGGTTTCTGGATAGTCTTTAAGGCAACCCCATGTAGAATGCATTGTAGTAATCCAAATAGGAAGTGACCAAGGCATGAGTGACTGTGAGCAAGGCCTTCAATCCAGGAAAGGGGCAATTGGCACA
The DNA here is from genome assembly GCF_964194415.1 of Vipera berus. NCBI lineage: Eukaryota > Metazoa > Chordata > Lepidosauria > Squamata > Viperidae > Vipera > Vipera berus. Next base: position 143,570,380 of record NC_138204.1, read on the forward strand.
GTAGGTGAATTTGTGCAAAGCTCCCCACACACAGCTGCCACCTATTCTTCGAGCAGGAGCTGTAAATTCAGAAAGACCCCCACATTGCACACCAGCTCAGTCTGGAGAAGTGCAACTAGGTCCAAAATTAACAATGAAATATTATCTGGACCCAGAAGGCTAAAAACCTAGAGCCACTCCATCTTGCCAGGGTTGAGTTAATGCTAGTCCTCCCCATCCAGACCTTTATAGGTTTCAGACACTGTATACATTGTCCTGTATGCATGTTTTTTCTCATCTTACCATGTCAGTTTTGGCAGACCTAAAGTCTAAGCAGAGTAGGGTTCCTAATGGCTGCTAAAGAAGACGTGGTTATCCTCATTAGTATCCATGAGAACTCTGACTTGGTAAGAGAATTCTGTTAATGTGACAACCTATCAGATCCTCAGTCTGTACACTGTATGCATATATCTCTTTTAAAAAAAACTTGCAGAAGACAAGTTTCACAACTCCCTGTCCATTCCTAGTATTTTAAATGTTTTGTTTGTTTAATTTTTAGTAGATTCTCGGGGAAGGGCTATTTTTTCTCTCTCACAGAAACTACAGCACATTTGTTCCATGGTCAGTCACAGGTTGGCAGCTTTTGATTTAATTTCAGTTTATATTGGCATTATGAATAGAAATTAACACTCCCCTTGTTGCCTATTAGCCCTTGATATGCTTTCTATCTATTAAAGCTGAATACTTCATGGAAGCTAACAAATTGGTTTCTATAGAATTCTTGATGTTCCCTGAGCTTGGTTGTTTTCTTGCTGATGTTTCATTACCCAACTAGACCACATATTTAGTGCTAGAATGGAATGGGTTTATTCTCTGTTTATATGTATCTATTTCTATATATCTCTATGTAGATATATCTCTCATCTGTATCTCTCTATAACACGGGTGTTAAACTCGCTGCATCACGTGACATGTTGCGATGTATCATAACTTTTTTCGCATTGCCAGAGCTGGGGTGGGCGTGCCCTCCACATGATGCAACTGACCTGCAGGCCAGCAGTTTGACATCCCTACTTTTATCTATATCTATATTTACTGTAGCTTATCTTGTCAGTGCTGGTGGCGGTAGTTTCTCGATTGGGTTATTGTTTACTGTTTGTTTGCCTGGTGTACCTCCTAGTGTTAATTCCTGCTTACTTGGGTGTTGAGTGCTGGTCTTTTTGTTTCCTTTTTTAGGCTTTTAATTGTCTATTTTGAATGGCGTGTAACTGTGGATTATCTCTATGTGCTTATTGATGGCTGACTTGGTTGAGTGCCAAGCTTCAGGAATTCCCATGGCTTCTTGTATTTAGCTTGGTCTAAGATGCTCATAGTTTCCCAGTTGTAACAAATAGTTAAATCTGTCCATGGTTTGAGAAATTAAGGCATTGAAATTTTGTTCATGTCTTCTGGCTGCTGGTTGGCGTTCATGGATGCACTCTGCTAGTCTTCTGCTTGTTTATCCTATATATTGGCTTTTCAGTCCTTACATGGTATGTTGTAGATGACTCCTGTTTTCTTTCCCCTTTTTGAGCTACTGGGTCTTTTGGTTTACTTAAGATATTTCAAAAAGCTTTACATCAATTGGTTGATGGGCTAGAGTGATGCCATGTGGCATGTAAAAATGGATCATATATCCAATTCTTTATATTATGTGCTCACTCAGATTTGCTTTTCTGACTCAGCAGTTTCACTGGATTAGTGATTGTCACTTGATGACTAAATTAGCAAATTATGTAAGAACTGAAATATTTTTTTAAAAGGAAGCACAATTCATGGGATCTTAATTATTCTACTTCTACGGCTTCATTTCTTAGAAATGATGAGTTTTTAACACAAAAGAAGATAAATGAGAATTCATAGACTTTAAAAGTGGCATTTCCTTTTATCAGTACCATTATTTTCAGCATAAATATTTTTTATTTTAAAGATATCTATTCTAACAGAAGTGCTTAAAAATATTTTTCAGTTGTTTTAGAACATTGGATTGGATCCAGAAATATAGAACATTTTTAGAAATTAAGAAGAATGAGAAAAATTAACTTGTTTCAATGATTTGAAACTTACAGTTAAACCTGAATTTAACTTCTAGGTGGAGGAACAAGTAAACAAATCCAGAAAGACTGGGCAAAAAGTGTTATCATTTTCTGAAGAGTTTAAATAATAATCCTTTCTGAGGGCTGCACAATCTGCAGAAGGTTCCACTGCAAGAAAATAATAATACAAGTTTACAGCTAAACTAGGTCCACATTGATATATAAATCCAGGTCACAAGGGATGGTCAGGATGAGCAAAAAAGTACTGAAATGACTGAGTTCAAGATTTAAATGAGGATGTCTATGCTTGCTTAGCATTGATTTCAAACTAATTACAATTGATAAGAGCTTATTACTCCATCACTTTATTAGGCTGAAATGTTGAAACAATATTTTGTCATCTAATGTAGTTGCTAAGTTATAATCAGTACAGATTTGGTCAATGATAGCTGTGTAAAGTAGAAATTCTGCAGATAGACATCGTACCTTTTCTTGACTTACAGGCACAATTTTATGATAAATTTGATAGCTGTTGTTAAGCAAATCACATGATCACTAAGCAAATCCAGCTTCCCCAATGGGTGGTTGTTGTGGTTTTTTTTTGCTGGAAATTGGTAAAAAAGATTGCAAATTGCAATCATATGACTCAGGATGCTGCAACCATGAATGCAAACCAGTTACCAAATGCCCGAATTGTGATCACGTGATTTCGGAGACGGTGAAATGATCCTAAGTGAGAATACAGGTTGTAAGTCACTTTTTCTGAGACTGTTATAACTTTGAACAGTTGTTAAATGAAAAGTTGTAAGTTCCTTTCTTTGCATGTAGGTTGTAAGTTAAGGACTACCTGTATTAGAATTGAGCAAATTAAGGCTGACTTACCTATTCAAAAAAAGGATACATAGTAAATTCCCACCATCAAAACTGACAGGGTGACCTACTCAGGATCAAAGCTTTCCTTTAAATTCCTTTAGGTAATACTACTTGTATAAGAAGTTAAGGTAATGAATTGTGCAAGCATTATCCTCTATCTTACTGATTTATCTTTGGTATGAAAAAGATGCAAGATAAAGCAGTTTGTTGATCACAGAGATGCCACTGGAACAGTTTCATATACATATTTTAATTTAAACTGGATCACTGAATACTCAGATTGATATCATAAAATTTAACTAAGTAATACCTTCATGGAGATTATATCAATAAATTAATATATCTAGGGCACAATGGAATATCAATAAGCCTGTAATAGAGGGCTCATAATCAAGTTAAAGTCCACTTAAAAGACTTGCAATCCTTTGAAGTCAATATAGTTATCCTGATTGTAAGGATCTTTAAGAGTTGCCTCCCTGGGACATAAGTACTTCTTACCAATCAAAATATCTTATTTCATTTTGCTATATGATTCTGGCAAGCATAGGAGCCTTTGTTTAGAAAGGAACCAATCACTTTAATTAACATGGTAGTCAGCAAACTGGAAATCCTTGAGAACAAGGATAAAAAAAAGACCAGGATGACAAGATATTCCAAACTTTGACTCACTCACAAGGCTTTTGTCTACACAAGAACAAGTGAATCCCCCCCCTTTTAAAAATCTTTCTTGTTTGCCACAATTGTTAAGTGAATCATTACAGTTGATAAGTTTAGTAATACACAGTGGTGGGATTCAGCCAGTTCATACTGGTTCAGTAGAACTGGTAGCTAATTTTTTTGTTGATTTTGCGAACCGGCTGATGCCCTTGCCCTTTTTCACAAGGCCTAGAATGGACTGCCGGAAGTGCGTGGATGCCACTTCTGGAAGTCTGTTCTGAGCCTCAGAGGCTCCCAGGCCCAGAATGGCCCACCAGAAGTGGCATCCATGCAGAGAATCGGTTGTTCAGGTATTTGAATCCCACCAGTTGTAGCACTAGTCTTTATGGTCTGAAACAGTCTGGTTTAATGTGGTACTTATGTCTTTCTGACAAACTAAATTCAATGGGCTTTATTAAGTCCGAAACAGATGAATGCGTGTTTACAAAAAGATCTGATAATGGGTATGAAATAATTCTTGTTTATGTTGATGATATTGTTTATATTGGTCCAAATAAGCAGATGAGTGAATGTTTTGCTAAAGCTTTACAACAGTTTTTCACATTGAGGTCTTTAGGACATATTAACACTTATTTAGGTGTTCAAGTTGTCAAAACTCAGAAGGGGTTCAGTCTTACACAGGAAGATAAGATTGAACAACTATTGCATCACTGCAACATGAAGGATGCTAAACCTGTGAGTATACCCATGCAAACCGACTTTCACAACTTGACACATGAACCGAGTCCTGAGTTTGAGGATCAAGCACTTTATCGCTCAGTCATTGGGTCGCTGCTATATATTAGTAGTTGGACTAGACCTGACATTGCACTTAGTGTTAATCTCCTATCACGACACGTAGGCAAGGCAAAACAGTTCCATTGGACATGTGTTAAGAAATTATTGAGATACCTAAAACACACCAAAGACATGAAGTTATTGTTAGAACCCACACATACTGACTTTGCAGAGTTATGTTGTTATGCAGATTCTGATTGGGCAAGTGATAAAAAATCACGTAAAAGCACTTCAGGTTATATGATGTTTTTAAATGGATGTCCTGTTTACTGGCATGTGCGTAAACAGAATTTTGTTTCTTGTTCATCTACTGAAGCTGAATATACTTGTGTTTCAGATGCATGTAATTCTCTAACGTGGTTTGATGTTTTAGTCACAGATATCTGGACACCTACGATTCGACCAATCACTGTGATGGAGGACAATGAATCTGTGGTTTATATATCTGAGAATCGCTTTACAGGTTCCAGGTCTAGACACATTGACATCCGTTACCAAAACATAAGACAAGCAGTTAAACAAGGTTTTGTCAAATTGCAGTATGTGCCTACGCATGACCAAATTGCTGATATGCTGAACAAACCACTTCCTACAGTCCAACACGAATATCTGCGCAAGAAGATGTGCCTTATCTGATTTTCTGCTTTGCTGACAAAAGAAGGGGATGTCACTGCCGTTTTTTTTAATTTTGTCAGCAGCTCATTTCTGTCTGTACATTTTTCCTCTGCTCTCTGCACCTGTGTTATTATCTTATCATATAACCATAGTGAATCCCACATGTCCAGCTATGTTATGGTTTTAGACTGTTTTGTGCGCATGCCTAGAAAAAGTTTCTCACAGTTACTTCTTACTTTTCTCTTCTGCCTAATGAGAGAATGTAGTCAGTTTAGGTCTTTTGTTTTCTCATTAAAAGTTTTACAATAGAATATGCCTCTGATTTTCTTTCTTTGATATTCACCATGCAAATGAACCACAGTCCATCCTCCTCTGGTCGGAATGTTAATTATTCCGCGACACCCATTGTTAAGTGTACCTGGTTTCCCCATTGTCTCTGCTTGTCAGAAGGTCACAAAAGGGGATCACATGACCCCAGGACACTGCAACATTCATAAATATGAACCAGTTGCCAAGCGACCGAATTTTGTTCACATGATTATGGAGATGCTGCAACGGTCATAAGTGTGAAAATGTCACGTCACTTTTTTCAGTGCCATTGTAACTTTGAATATGCACTAAATGAACTGTTCTAAGTTGAGGATTACCTACATGTACATTTTCCTATACCAGTTTTACTGCCACTTATATAATGGGAAAATTTACTTTAGTTCCCTCTGCTGAATTCAAACTACTAGTTATAATGTGGTAATACAATTCTTTCTATCTTTGGTATGATCTTCCAAGTTCTCTCAAGTCTTAATCAAGTTGTTGCAGGTAGATGTGGATACATCTTTAATTTCTTTTAGGCAGGGTTGAAATTTACCAGTGATGTATACAATAGTCTAGCATTTCTCAGCTTTTTTCATTATCACCCCTTTTTTTGACATTTTTTCTCCAGTCACCCCAACATGAAAATTTAACACTATGTATTATTGTGGTAGGATTAAAAATGACTAAATGAATTTTTTAAGTTAAAAGTTAAATTGATATTTGAAAAGCTATTAATATTTACCACATTTTCTAAATAACTTTTATTTATATGTTGTATCAAATTATATATGAAAATTATCAATTTACATAAATAATTATAATAGCAATCTAATATTTTACAAAAGAACAATTAAAATTGTTATTTTTTTTCAGCTAAAGTAAAACCATTAAAACCATTAATTTCTTAAAAATGATTTTAATAAACTGAACATTTAACTTTGGCTTAATATGAGAAAATAACTTTTAATTAGTTTACAAAACAAAATAATGTACCCAAGAACAATTCAATGGAATCCTGAGGTCTGACGTTCTTAAACTAGACGTTCAGCATTCAGCGTGATGTTAGTAAGTTCAATTCTAATGCCTCCTCTTGAACATACATCATTTCTCCTTCATTCCTTTGTTAGCATATTAGTTTGTTTACTGAGCTAAATCAATTTCAACCACATATTGTAAGAGGTGGAAACAACTAATCTTGCCATTTCTGACCACAACAAACAGCATCCATAAGGCCACTTCTTACGATATAAGGTCAGCGATTGATTGAGAGAAAGTCCTCCAATCACAGCCAGGTGTTCACTATACTTTTGTACTGTAGTATTGATCTTGCGTACATTTTGGGATATCTTCCATGAAGTCAGTGTCATACCCCAAATAACCCAATGAGAGAAATTAAAATGCTAAATAATAGATATGGTTGAACTCAAATAATTTTATTACAGAGGGCAATGCTCTGCTGAATGAGTGGTGGTGGTGGGGAAATTCCAGTCTATAGTGGTTAATTAGATATCTTTGAGAAACTCATGTGTGTATGAGGACAACAATCTTCATGGTTGCCAGCAACATATTGCCATGCTGTCTTCCATCTCAAGGTAGCGCATAGTCACTGTGATAACTAGCAGTAACCTAGTGTTCCCTAACCTCTAGATGTAACTCAGGCTTCCCATTTGAGATACTATATGCGTGGACTTCAAATATAGGCATTACTAAAGATTCTGTGAATTGAAATCCACATATTGAGAAGGTATCCAGATTAGTGGAGACTGCTATAATGTTTCCTCTATTCATCTAGGCCAGGGGTGTCAAACTGCTGGCCCACGGGCCGCATGCGTTATGCAAAACCGTGCCCACCCCATTGCCAGCAATGGGGAAAAAACTCACGATTCATCGCAACACATCACATGACATTATGAGTTTGACACCCCTGATCTAGGTAATTCACTCTTAAAAGTCATATTTTATACAGATAAGGATATAAATAAGGATAAAAATTGTATAGCTCCATTATGGCAATAGCACTTAGACATCCCAAAGGTGCTTTTTCAAAAGGCAACTGGACCGATTCTTCCTTGAGGAAGAAGACATTTCACTTCTCATCCAAGAAGCTTCATCGGTTCTGGCAGGATGGTGGGGGTGATGGAAGGATTAGTTCTGATGAATATATTTTACAATTAATCCATCCATCACCCTGTGGGCCCACCCGCACATCCTGCCAGAACCAATGAAACTTCTTGGATGAGAAGCAAAACTTCTTCTTCTTCCTCAAGGAAAAAAACAGTCCAGCAGCCTTTTGAAAAGCACCTTTTGAGACAACTATGACCTGGATGACTGAAAATCACCATAAACAAAAGCACTTAGACTTATATACTGCTCCATGGTGCATTAGAGTACTCTCTGAGTGGTTTACAAATGCCAGCATGTTGCCTCCAACAATCTGGGTCCTCATTTTACTGACCTTGGAAGGATGGAAAGCTGAGTCAACCTTGAACCAGTCAGGATCAAACTCCTGGCTGTGGGCAGAGTTAATCTGCAATATTGCATTCCAACCCCTGTGCCACCAGTGCTCTTATACAATATTCAGTAGTTGTTACAAGTAGTCAGAACAGTGTAGAAATATTTTTAAGGGTTTTTGAGTGAATCTGCTTCTGTCTGTGTAGGAAATACACATCTTTATTATTATTTTATTATTTATTAGATTTTTATCCTATCTTTATTACTTTAATAAGTAACTCAAGATGACAAACATATGTAATCTTTTGTCTCTCCTCCTTATTTTCTCCTACAACAGCCAGCTTGTGAGGTGAGTTGGGCCGAGACAGAGTGACTGTCATGGAATATCTTGTAATATTAACAGTATTATGAGAGGGAGAAAAAACCAGCAATATCCATTTTTCCTTTCTATCAGAAACCCCTTCTAAATTCTGTAATTTTTGCTTCAGTTTCCTGTGTAGTTAGTTTTAAATAGATTTTCATCTTATATTATACCAGGATTAACAGTCATATTCTAAGAGAAGCTGCTGCCATCCCATCTAGAAATGAATCTTATTGCAACAGACTAACATCATTACCCCTTTGGAATTTTTCCTGGAATTTGGAAATTAGTATAAATAAGGAGGGAGGGAGGAAAGGATAAAGTTATCTGTGTTTTCGATCTGTCGATGAACTAGGTGTATGGAACTTCTAAATTCTTGTAGGCAGAACAAAAAGGGCTACAAGCCCATTAATTGAGACTCAGTGTACGCAGACCATGGGACCATTTAGAATATTTTTTCTTTATGAGCACACAGCTTAATAATAGCAATTATAAAATGCAGGAGTGGGAAGAACGTCAATGAAACTTATTTGCTCTCTAACCAAGCGCACCTCAGAAAGGAAATTGTTGCGAGCTTCGGAGGACCCAATAAACTGATTCAATATTGAATTTCAATAATCCAGCATCATATTTTGTCTCCTTTATTGCACCTTAATTTGTCTTGTGGATCCCTAGGGCCAGACTTCATGGAGCCAATTATTTGTAACTGTCTCCGTGTCAACAAGCAGCAGTGATCAGCCTAATCTGCCTATTAGTGACAACTGGTTTTGTTTAATAATGCTTTAACTGATGTAGTAAATGTCCTCTCGGTGTTGAAAGCCTTGTTCAAACATTAGCTAATTAATCATCACAGAATTTGCCTCAAGTATTATTGCTCTCTGCCTTGGAGATGGTAAACAAGTGTGAGTAGATTGGTCCCAATAAGAGGGGAAATGGAAATGGGGATGTTTGCATTGTAGCCAGATTATATCTTCCTATTGCAGAAATCCAAAGGGCCACAATAACACTACAAGGATGTATTTAATGCTTCTGTTTGCATCACATTGGACCTGTACAATCACTTTGTACCTCCAAAAGGATCAGACTTGCTTACATCGCATTTCTCTCTTATTTTTAGTTTTCCCTCCATAGGACTAACATCTAACGTGACTATGTGGCAAAGATAAATTATGCAAACAATTTACTTTATCTTTTCCCAACCCAATGCCACCCAAACATACTGATCTATAGCTTCTATCTCTTCCAGCCAACATGGGTGATGGAAATTCAGCACAGCGGATGACACCCTGTGAGTGCCTTTGATTCCCAGAACTCCTTCATAAATTGCCGTCAGATTATAATTTGTAACGAACAGAACCCGAGAGATTGACACTGCTCCATTCCAGGTAGATGCTACTTATCCAACAAATCTGAGTCAGCAAGTTATGACAGCTGTTCCTATTGCTTCTGTAGCTAAAAAGGGTTGGAGACAAAAATGTTTTTTTTAAATAGTCTTCCCCCTCATCCCCGGTCCCTATCAGCCCTTCAAGGTAGTCCAGACAGGAAGCATACACCATGAGTACTATCATTACCTTTGCTGTGAGGTTAAAGAAACAGAATCTTGCAAGTCAGGAAACCATTTCTCCCCTCCTTTAGTTTTACTTTGGGGGGGGGGAAACCTAGAGAGTCTCATCTGAGGTGCTTCCCATGCTCCTTTTCCTTCTATGGGTTGATATATCTTTTGCGTGATGGTTGTCTAGTCTGAGGCTCTGCTTCCTGTCTCCGAAGGTCATTCCCACATGCCATTACAACCCCAGTAAAAATAAACCCCTTCTTGGTGGCATTTAGGAGGGAACTCACATTTTGTTTCCCTTTCTCTGGTCTTTTGAATTTCAAACTGTTGGGGTTTGCTGTTATTACATTTTCTCAGCTGGGCGAATCAATCAATTCTAGTCTCCACTGCAACTGCAAATTGTAGGAGTTATATGTGTTAATTGTTGCAAGCTGCTCAGAGTTGTATGGCTGGGGTAGCATAATAAAAAGAAGACTTAACTACTCCTGGTGGAAGTAGTATACTCTTTGTCTTTCAGTGGAAATTGCTGCTCTCTTGAGGATTGTGAAGCTCTTCTGCTCTCTCTTATTTTCAGGATGGCCACAGGTGGTAAAAGTAGTTCTCTCCTGAAGGTTCATGTATTTGAAGACAATCTAGTTCAAATCTGGTGGAAAGATAAAGAACTCTAAGGGGGGAGAACAAAGTCCTTGAAGGAGCAGCAAGTTCCAAAGAGAATTCCTGGACAGTAGACTCAGCACTGAAATGTATCCTGTTTCTTGTTACAGCAAATTTCTAAATTTACACCAAAGTGTATGAAGTAGCTTTTATATTGTAGTGATGTGCAACTGTGGATATGTTTTAGCCTTCTCAAGTCTGGCACCATCGATTTATGTCAGTTCAGCAATCATTGTTCAGCACATCTGGAGATTGAGGAATGTTGGCCTACCATTTCCCCTTCTGCTACCTTGCCTTGTCAATATGTGTTGTATCCTACAAAACTTTATAGTTCCCATCTTCCAGATGAATATTCCATGGTTTCTCTCCCTCCCTCACTTTCTCTCTCTCTTTCTTTGCTTCCTATATAGAAATAGGGAGCAAGCGTTTGGAATTTTGCAGCGTATAAATAGCTCAAATCCTGTAATCTATTTTTGTGCAACTCTCCTGCCCCCCCCAAATATGAGCATCTACAAACATAATTAGAAGGGAGGACAAATGAGACACCTGTGTGATAACACCATTACCCAATTTACATAAAGAGTTAACGGCAGTTATGGAGTCAATAATATGGAAATAACACGATTATTTTGGCCTGGTTGTATTTTGCTGCAGATAATGGTTTATGGTGGCCTTCCAGATGTGCTGGATTTCAGGTCCCATTGTGAAGGGGCGTGTTTAGCCCTGCAGATGTTGAGGACATCAGATTAAAGAAAGTGGGATTGTACTCTTTGCTAATTCTGCTGCTGCATCAGTCTTCTCTATTTTTATAGGCTTTAGAAAATATATGCAGTAAACGTTGCTAAATTGTTTATTAGGTTACTCTGTTTATTGGCAGGTTTATGAAAGCAATTATTCCTCCAGAGCTATTACTTCTTTATTTTTCAAAAACGCACATTCCCATTTACATTATGTGACTAGACAATGACTAAGGAGCAAATTATATAAAGATGATGGTGTGTGGTGAAATTTGAAATGACTCATATATATCAGCATGTTTGAATAGTAGTTGTGGTCTGAAGTGTCTGGGCGAAAGCCATACATTGTTAAATCTGAGCAAGAATAACCCAATAGGACCTGCCATTGCAATTCGGGGCAGAAACCTAGCATCACACAAAGACACTGTGTTGAGATGGGAATAAAGTGGACATGACTTGAGGCAGCTTTGTCCAGAACAGTCACATTGCAGCAGAAGTTCTAATTGAAGGGTTATGCCAAAACCACAGCTTAATCGTGTTTTTCTCTTAACAATTCCGGGCATGAAGGTAGAGTGTTTTAACTACTTAATGGTGAATTTCTAGCAAAGAGTTGATAAACTGATGAAATATATTGTTATGATGTTCAGAAACGCATCTCAACTGTGGGCAGGAGTTATACCACATTTCAGCAAAGGGGTGTGGGCATTCACAGAGGAGAATGAGGAGACAGCAGGAAAAAGAAGTAACTGCTGGCTATGGTGTTTGAGCTTGTCGATCAGAAGGTTGGCAGTTTGGCGGGTCGAATCCCAAGTGCCGCGTAGCAGAGTGAGCGCCTGTTATTCGTCCCAGCTTCTGCCAACCTAGCAGTTTGAAAGCATGTAAAAATGCAAGTAGAAAAATAGGGACCACTACGGTGGGAAGGTAACAGCGTTCCGTGCGCCTTTGGTGTCTAGTCATGCTGGCCACATGACCACGGAGACGTCCTCGGACAAGCGCTGGCTCTTCGGCTTTGAAACGGAGATGAGCACCAGCCCCTAGAGTTGGAAACGACTAGCACGCATGTGCGGGGGAATCTTTACCTTTATATATATATATATATATATATATATATATATATATATATATATATATATATATATATATATATATATATATATATATATATATATATATATATATATATATATATATATATATATATATATGGATCTTTGGTCATTCGGGTTTTTCCCCACGTAGAATTGAAGGTGTAAGAGCAACGTTTCGACGGAATCCCATCCGTCATCCTCAGGCTGGTGGCTTCAGCTTCCTTCTTCTGGGAGAAGCATGTGGTACCATGGAAGATAATTTAAATAGTTAACAAGTATTTGACACATATCTTCCCTTGCAGAAGCTAACAAAGCGAGAGAGAGCCTGTGGCTCAAGAGGTAAAAACAACTGCCTAATGTGCAATCAGCCCAGGTTCGAATCTCAGAAGGGTATGGCTGACTGATGAAAACTAATAAGTTTGAAATGCATTTCAGTCTCCCTTAATTCTTTGTTAGTAATTTACATAAATATATGAGCTGTCCGGTGTGACTACTGCCTGTTCGATGGCCTTCAAGATAGGCTGAAACAGGAAATAAAGATTTGCCCCATGTTTGGGGCCTAGCAAGGTAATTTAAATAGTTAACAAGTATTTGACACACACACACACACACACACACACACACACACACACACACACACACACATGCTGAAACTTTCTTGCAAAGGTCTCACTCCCTTGTCTTAGAGATGAGCTTCTAGTTCTAAAGCCTAGCTGATGAAAAACAGATAAAATCTGATGCGCTCCGTGTGCATAATATATGTACTGTGTGTATAAGATATGTATTTATGTGTGATAGTACACTGAGGTGTGTGCACATGCACGGCATTTACAGGAGCGTTAAAGATTTATTTGTCAGATGATGAATATGGGTAGTCTTATTTTTCCCTCCAGCAACTGTTTCACATTTCCAGGTGTTTTCTTTTTGCAGCGCAGGTAGGTGGGGAGATTGAGTGTGCTTTATTTTTTTTGTGCTTATTTTTAGAGAAGCAGGTGAGAGAGAATTCTGAGTAAAATATAGGTGAAGACCACAGGTTAAGCACCGCAATCTTTGGATCAAATTCACAAATAAATAACAGTTTTACCTGTGTCTGCATTGCAAAACAACAATAGCAAAAATGTTTAAGGCGTGGAAGTTATGATTTTAGCCTTCCTCAATGCTTTCCTCATGGCTAATTTTTCCCAGTGTTGGCATGTTCCCTGGTCCCATATTCTTCTGATGAAGTAAGCCGGGGAAGATCATTTCAACATTTATGTACTTTAGTTCGTCTTCTTCCACTGCGCCAAAAAGATTTTTCTCTCTCTCTCAGAAACAGCCTCATCCATCATTTCAATGTCAGGACATTTCACAACATTTCTGTGGCGATTAGTTTTTTTTTAAGAGAGGGGTTTTTTTCCCTCCACCTCACCATACCATTCCTCTCCAGCAAGCAGTTCAGTTTTTCATTAATCTAAGTAGTACTAATTTTCCAAAGATAGCATGTCTGTGTGGAACACAGAGGAAGAGATTTATTTGTTTATTTAATTTATAGCCTGCCTTTATTATTTTTACAAACAACTCAAGGTGGAGGACATATGTAACACTCCTCCCTCCTCCTATTTTCCAGATCACAGTAACCTTGTGAGGTGATTTGATTTGATTTGATTAGATTTGTATACTGCCCTTTTCCCATAGGACTCAGGGCGGTTTACAGGTGGGTTGGACTGAGAGAGAATGACTGGTCCAGAATCACCCAGTTGGCTTTTGTGCCTAAGGTTGGATTAGAATTTACAATCTCCCACTTTCTAGCCTTGTGCCTCAGTCAGTAGACTGAAGTGGCTCTTTGGTGATTGGTGAGATTAGAGAGCAGATGAAATATCTATGAATAGAAAAATAATAATAATTTGGATTGTTCACACCTTCTGAAGCTCTCACCATAGATTTTCTGCCTGATGTGAATACAACTGCCAAGCTGTGTTTTGCACCCAAACAGAAGGAAAAGTGGTGGTGGTGAGGGGAATGTTTCAGAATGTATATATAAAAACATCAGTTCTTAAATAAAGCATTACACCTTAATTGCATGGAACACTGTTGATCAGGGTTTTTTGTTACATCGGCTGTTCATAAAGCAAGAGTAAAGACTTAGTGTCAGTGCCAGATTAAATTACACTGGCACTGATTTTCCATTGGAAAAGAGCATTCTTATATAAAACTATGAATTTACTGAGCATGTGGTATAACAAAATAGTTTTTCATATAATGATACATTTCAAAAATTTTAGTTTAGTTTGAAGTGTTAAATTGTGTTCCCACAACCCCATCAACAAACTTGTGGGAAAATGAAATAGTAGTGGGAGAAGCTCATTAAAAATTGGAATGTTGCCTGTGTCATCTGACACATCCATCAGAATGAAGTTGACAATCAACCTTTTGTTGAATTTGTGCCGTCTTAAAATTGAGAGATTTTACGTACCGGTAATATTGATTTTTAATACTGATTTTTTTTTAAAATATTAACTGTTCTAACTTATGTCAAAAGTTTTTTTTCAAATAAGAAATATCCTCCTTAGCAATACTGTTCTTTGACTATGAAAATACTATATATAGATTTAGAATTATTGATAATTATTAGAATTATCAATACTGTCAGTGATTCGGTAGTTTTAGATACTGCTAAGGCATGTGGACCACAACTGACATTCTCTGGTTTGGGATAATGCAAATTTCTCTTACAGCGACTTAAAGGGGTTTTGAAATATTGAATGGTAATGTAATTTAAGGCATTAATACTTCTTTTAAAGCAACCAAGGAAAAACTTTTCAATGTTATAGTAATTGTGGAACAAGTAAATGGAAATAAGAAATACAGCCTAACCACAGTGTAAATGTCAGACTATGCACAAAGTGTTTTTATTTCTTGTTTATCTTCATGAAGTTTTGGTGGTGATGGCGAAATAGCCGTACATTAGCTGGAGGCAATTGCAGACTGATTGCAGTCTGGAGTGATGTTAATGGTTTGGCAACATGTAGAGGGGAGTGTTAAATTTCCATCCCTATTAGAGAGCTGTCTTGGCAAAATGTTCCCCATATGAAAATGTGGGTTTACAATAGCTTCTGTTGATATCAGTGCTGCTATTTCAAGTCATATAGGGCCAGGTCAAACCCCTAAATTTCACCAACTACTGATGAAAGATGAACATCTCAAACCTTACTCAGATGATGTGGTTTTCGATCTTGGACAGGAGCAAGTTCTTTATACAGTAAGTTAAAAGGTGACTGTGATCAAGAAAAAGTCAAACCTGATTCTAAGAAAACTCTTTAGGAAATCAAATTGCTCTTTCGAAGCAGCTCTTTCTGCCATTTTGAAAACTACAATCAGCAAGCTGTTCAGTTTTTAAATTGGAGCATGTCGTTCTTATTTGCGAATTAAGCAGCCAATTTTATGTTTAAACTTCATTATTTCTAGGTAGGATACAATGCTTCTTTAGGTGGGACATTCTATCCAATGGCTCCACTATTAATGGTAGCGGTCACGAAGGTTTCATGTACTAATTTTTCCTTAGTGATGAAGGCTAGTATTATTTTATCAGCATTTTGAGGGGGAAGACTGAGACATTGTGGTTTGTACTAACCTGTCTGTGAGTATAGGGCTGCAATGGGATTTAAACTAGAATTTCTCTGCTCATGTGCTTTTCGAAATACAGAAGTCTGCATGAACAAGAAAAGTACAGTAGCTAAGGATATTTCTTATATTACTGAACGAGAGTGAAGATCCACCGAAGGCTACTCTAAATCCAGCAACTATTAACAGTCATATTCTAAGCCGAAAGGCAAAACACCTTACTGTGTATTTAGGTACAATATTCTCTCACTCCAGCTCTTTTGTTTTTTTGTTTTTGATATAACTAGTTAAAGATAGAGCTTAGACACTGGATCAAGGAAGAAGCCAAGGATAATCAATTTTCATAATGCTTTTTTTAAAACAACAACAACACACACACCAAGGTGTGAATCAGCTTACCAATGAAATTTAATAACTTGGAAAATGACCTTGATTTTGTATGTGTTTGTTAAAGGATTTCCACTGAATACAACAGTAGCACCTAAATGTCTAAAGATATCTACTTTAATACTAGCAAAAAAAAACAACAAAAAAGTGGGAGCTAAAATAATACTTAGGGGAAAAAAAGAAACCTTTTAAAAAATTTTCTTAAAAGATATAACATCTGCAATTGGATTCAAGACTTTCTCAGGGACCGGTTACAAACAGTGAGGGTCGGGTCTGCTTTGTCCACCCCCCGAGCACCAGCTCGCCACAGGGCTGCGTGCTTAGTCCCTACCTGTACTCTTTGTACACATATGACTGTGTATCATCCGACCCATCTACTGCGATAATTAAGTTTGCAGATGATACTACTGTGGTGGGTCTTATTACAGGTGGGGATGAGACAGCATACAGGGCGGAGGTACAAAAACTATCCATACGGTGTTGTAACAACAACTTGCACCTGAACATCGGCAAGACGAAAGAGATGGTGCTAGACTTCTGGAGAAAAAAGGAGGAACCTGCCCGACTTTATACCGGGGAGGACTGTGTGGAGAGAGTTTCCTCCTTTAAATTTCTGGGAGTCTACCTCTGCGAAGATCTTACCTGGAAAGTTAATACAACCCAGGTGGCTAGAAAGGCCCAACAGAGGCTTCACTTTCTCAGGGTCTTGCGGAAGAACAATGGCTTATGACCCTCTTTTACCGGTCTACTATAGAGAGCGTTTTCTCGTATGGTATTGTGGTTTGGTATGCTGGTCTGACAGCCGCGGATAGGAAGGCATTACAGAGGGTGGTGAGCAAAGCACAAGACATTGTGGGCTGTCCCCTGACACCACTGGATGACATTGCCAGGGCTCGCTGCCTTGGAAGAGTGAGGAAAATTCTTTTTTTTTTTACTATTTTATTAAATTTATTATTTAAAAACATTGGACACGGTACAAACGGACTGACAAACCTTGTCTACAATATTCATATATATATATATATATATATATATATATATATATATATATATATATATATATATATATATATATATATATATATACACCTAAAATACACTTAAATACACTTAAGATACAAATCAGTTATGTATAATACAATACTTAGAACAATGAACCAATCTGTAAGACCTAATAGAGACCTTCCTTTTGTTCCCGCCAAAGATAAAATTTATTCCAAATTCTGTAATAATCAGATTGATCTTTATTTTTAAATTCCAGAGTTAATTTATCCATTTCTGCGCATTCCCAAATTTTCCTAATTACCTCATTTTCTACTGGGATTTCATTCCTTTTCCAATTCTGAGCAAATGACATTCTTGCTGCTGTAATAATGTGAATCATCAGATACAACTCGTCTTTAGGGTATTTCTCTTTTGTTATGCCCAATAAGAAAAATTCTGGACTAAACTCAATTTCTTGTCATAATATTTCTTTCAGCCATGTCCAAATCATTTTCCAAAATCTTTGTGATTTGCTACAGGACCACCACGTATGAAAGTATGTACCTAGTTCTTCGGAGCACTTCCAACATTTGGGAGATACTGTCTTATACATCTTGGCTAAATGCGCTGGAGGAAGATGCCATCGATAGAACATTTTGAATAGGTTTTCTTTGTAAGATTGTTATTTGTTATTCTTTTATTTCTGTCCCAGAGCGTTTGCCATGTATCAAGATCAATGCCATGTCCCAGATTTTTAGCCCAAGTCAACATAGGGTCCTTCACTTGTTCTTCGAACAGCTTGTATCCCAGAAGCAGATTGTATAGTTTCTTTATCTGTTTATTATCTGGGCCCAATAATATTTTATCCAAGGCCATTTCCTGGGTGTTTATCCCCCATTCTTTTTTATCCTTCCCGAATCTTGATTGAATCTGTAAGAGTGAGGAAAATTCTCAGGGATGACTCACACCCTGGACAGTATCTCTTTACTCTCCTACCATTGGGTAGGAGATATAGGAGTATAGCCAGCCGCACCAACATCTGAAGAACAGCTTTTATCCATGGGCTGTTAGGCTTTTGAACGGGAAATAATTTTATAAACTTTATGCATGATTGACTTGCAAGGCCGGTGCGTTGTGCAATTAGCTCACATGTTGTAATAAGATGGAGGGTTTGTGTCACTGTAAGTTGGGGGTGGGGGCACGAAGGGAGGCTCAGCCAATCTCAATGTATACATGGTTGTACTTTGACAATAAAGGTTCATTCATTCATTCATTCATTCAAAAAAGGAATTAGTGAAGTTTAAGGTAGATAGTTTCCAAATCACAGGACTTCCCTCTCTCTTTTTATTATGCAACAGTAGAAATCATTGAAAACTTGATAGGGCATCTCACCACCAAATTCTTTTGTCTCCTTCTACAGCAGGCAATGATGTTGAACAGTAACAGAGTATGCTGATTTTATATAAAACACATTTAGTGATTCCATAATAAAATAAGAAAGGGAAGACATATTTTTTTAGTTCTGTGATTAGGGAAGTGGGTTCTATATAGAGGTAATCCTTGACACATGACTGTTCGTTTAATGATGGTTTCAAGTTACAGTGTTGTCAGAAAAAGGGACTGGCAACCTGTCCTGAAAGTTACAACCATTGCACTGCCCCTGTGATCATATGGTTGCAATGCAGGTACTTGGCAACTGGCTTGCATTTACAAAATTGCAGTCTTGCAGTCATGTAATTGCAATCTGTGACCTTCTCAGCCAGCTTCCAACTAGCAAAGTCAATTGGGGATGCCAGATTCACTTAACAACCATGTGATTCACTTAGTGGCCTTGTGATTCGTGTAACAATGATAGTGATTCACTTTATGACCATAGTAAAAATGGTTGTAAAATTGGTATTGGTCACTGAAATTCTGGTCCTAACTATTGTTATTTAGTCAAAACCTGTCTGTAATGGCTTCCCTAGGTTTTAATTTCAAATGAAAATCTAGATCATTTGATACATGACAATTAGAACACCTTAGGAAACCAAATAATTCCTTTGATAATCAGGTCGCTATTTGGGGATCTGGCATCTCAACAGACCTGTTAGTTGACCAGGATTTCAATCATTTTGCCTCCTAGCTTACAAATAGCTATTTAAGTATATTATTTCTCTCTTTTTTTACTTTTCTTCCATTCACTGTTGTCTCTTGGCAACTGTGTGGACAAGCCCTGCAAAACTTTTTTGGCAAGATTTCAAAAGTGGTTTGCCATTGCTGGCTTCCTAGGGCTAAGAGAGAGAGGCTGGCATAAAGGCTTCATGGCTCAGGTGGGACTAGAACGCATAGTCTCCTGTTTCTCACCTTGTACCTTAATCATTACACTAAACTGGCTCACTGTTATCTCTTAGGCTTTATTATTCCTGTACAATAAGATTAGTTTTCTTAGCTTATTATTGTGAGATTTTAATCCTGTCTTTTATGTATGTATGTATATATGTATGTATTTTGATCAACAGATTTAACTTGAGAGTTCACAAGGCTGATGCTATATGGAACAAAACTGTGGCTGAATCTGGATGTTCTGCTTTGGATACCACGAAGCCTCCTCCCAGAAGGTAATAAGGAGAACAGGTTGTGAAGAGGATGTGTAGTGTCCCAGACAATCTTGCGGACCCTGCTCAAGCGTCACTTATATGCTATGTCCTGGATAGAAGGAAGTGAACTACCAATAATCTTTTCTGCCATCCTCATCACACTCTGCACTGCTTTTCTGTCTGAAGCAGTAATGCTTCCAAACCAGACAGCATTGCAATATGACAGGATGCTCTCGATTGCCCTTTTATAGAAAATGGTAAGGACAGGGGAAGATGTACTTTTCTCATGTGACACAGAAAATGCAGGCGCTGCTGTGTCTGCTTCACCAGTATCACACTGTTGAGCAACCAAGCTAGCCTGCTTGTTAGCTGCACACCCAGAAACTTGATGCTGCTGACCAGCTCCACAGGTGAATCATTAATACACAAAAGTGTGTGGCTGTGCCTGACTTTTCTGCAATCGACAATGATCTCTTTAGTTTTTCTTATGTTTAAAAGGAGGCTGTTTTTGTTACACCAGTTCACCAAACCCTCTACTTCCTCGCGGTAAGCACCCTTATTGTCATCTTGAATAAGGTCCATCTTGAATAAGGTCCATCTTGAATAAGGTATGTATCATCCACATACTTCATAACATGGTTGGTGGCAAATCTAACACAATAGTCATGGGTCAACAACAGCAGACTTAGGACATAGTCCTGAGGAGAACCTATGCTCAAGAAAATGGTGTTAGAAATATTAGTCCCAACTCGCACATACTGGGGCCTATCAATAAGAAAATCAAGAATTCAGTTGCACAAAGGACTATTAAAGCCTAAAAGGCCCAGTTTGTCTACTAGATGCTGAGGAATGCTTGTATTATATGCCAAACTGAAGTCGACAAACAGCATTCACACATGAATGTTTCTTTCCTCTAAGTGTGCCAAGCTCAGAGAACAGAAGAAATAGCATCCTCTGTAGAGCGATTTGAATGGTAAGCAAACTGAAGCAAGTCAAATGCTGGAGGAAGGCTGGATACAATAATGTCCTTTATCAGTCTCTTAAAACATTTCATAATGATGGATGTAAGTGTAACCAAATGGTAGTAAAGTACCATCAGAGTAAAGATATACTATATACAATACATCATTAAGTGAAGTGGTTGCTATGCAAAACCACAATTGTGCATATGATCTTACTTCAGCTTTCCTTTGCTTTACAGAGCTGTGAAGGTCATAAATGCAATAATTGGTGGTAAAGTTACTTTTTCATCCCTGTCATAACAATGAATAGTCAGTAAATTGGGTTTTAGTTTTAAATTTCGGGGACTTGAATTAATTAATTGTTTTAACTGTTTTTAATTTTTGTATGTTATGCTTTTAATTTTCCCTGTAAACCGCCCTGAGTCCTACGGGAATAGGGCGGTATATAAATTTAATTAAATAAATGAATAAATAAATGAGGCAAGCCCTGAATGAGGATGACCTGTACAAGCACATGCAGAGATGAGAAATATTTAAAACACACACACAGATTGTACGTAAGGCAAGACGTTTATTAAATCAACTACAACATCTTTTTAAAAAAAAACAGCAAACCTCTCTCCTGTCCCAGGCCAAGCACATGCACACACACATAAAGAGGTGGTTTTATTTTTGTTCTCTTTTCTAAACAAGGCTTGCAAACACATGCCCTTGGAGTATAGAGACAGGTTCCCCCCTCCAACTTGGCAAGGACATGCATGAGAGTAGTCAGGAAGACTCCAAGAGTCAGAGCTAGTAGTAGATCCATCAGCTGGTTTAGGTTCAAAGTCAGGGTTGTGAGGTTCATGAGTCAAGGCATAAAGAGTGGGGGTTAATGGGTGGTTGTCATCAATGGAGAGCTTGTGCTGCATTGTAATGGAAGCAGCCCTGGTGCAGCTCATCTAGAGGGGCAAAACTCCTTCTGCATGAGCAGTGTTGCAGTGCCCTTTCTCTGCACTCTTTGTAGCCCGCCGAGCTCTTGTGTTTGGGGTGGTGGTGCAATAATTATGTACCATTGTCTTCAGAGAATGACATCAGCTGTGTCTTCTGGGTACTGGTTTGCCCCACTTCCTAAGTCCGCCCAGAAGGCAGCCTGACGGCTGCTAGTCATTGGTCCCCTTCTCTGACTCTGAATCTGAGCCCACTGTTACAACACACACACCCCAGATGTGCTGACATCTTTCATCAGGAAGAAAAGTGTAAATAAATAATTCAAATTAGATTGTTCTTTAGGTGTAGGTTTATTGAGCCAGTTTGCTAAGTTAGAGTTCATCAATACATTTGATACTACATAATTTGGTTATAATTGATGCAGTGCTTGTTCTGAGGGACCAGTAAAAGATACTCTCTTTTTGCTACAACCATATAACATCAGTGATTTACATTTGGGGATAATTTTACCCTGTCTAAAGTTAGGCTCTGCATAGAAATGTGAACTAGTATTTCTCTTGTTGATTGTGGCATTATGTCAAGCAAACTCCTCCTTGTGTAATAGGTTAGATATTGTTGAAGGAAAAGTCTTCATCATGATTCATCCAAGCCAGGAATAAACAACATGGCGACTGCTTTAGAAAGAAGACTGCAGTTTATCGAAGTGGAGAACCAGACAGAAAGATGGCTCTGAAAGAAAAAAGCGCACATGTGGTAGAGTGTGGGTTTTTATACCTTCTTGGGCTTTTGTTTGGAGTTGTTCCTGTATCATGAACTTGGACCTGAGTCTGAGTGTGCCTTTCTGGTATTCTGATGGTGGTGGGTTAATCGTATTATGTCCTGTCTTAGAGTTTGGGTGGGGTATGTAGATTTTAGGGGTCTTTGTCTTCCTGATCTCTTCAGCTTCTAGCTGGAGGGCTCCAACCTTCCTGAATGGATTATTACATTTGCATTTCTAAAAGCTGTTTTCTGCTGAGTTGTCTGGCTGGGGATGTGCGTATGGAGAAGTTTCTCCCTTTTTTAAAAATCTCATTTACATCCCACCCTTCTCCGAAAACTCAGGGCGGCTTACAATCTAAAGCACAAATCAATGTGCTTAGCAATAGCCTTCATTCTATGTATATGCCTGCTTATTAGGGCTTTCTCCCCCCCCCCAGCAGCATTTTTACAAAGTCAGCTTAATTGCCCCCAACAATCTGGGTCCTCATTTTACCTACCTCGGAAGGATGGAAGGCTGAGTCAACCTTGAGCCTGGTGGGACTCGAACCTGCACTAATTGCAGGCAGCTGGTGTTACTTAAGGAGGCATTAGCCCACTGCTCCACCATTATTCATTTGGGGAAATATATTCTGCCTTTTTAATATTCCCAAAAATATTTCTTTTCTCTGGATTGTTCCCACAATATATAATCTGTATATTTTGGGGGAGGAGTGTCCAGGAATGTAAACTTTTAGGAACAGTATTAATTGGATTTATAAATAACTGCCTTTCTAGAGCCACAAAAATCCCAAACACTGTTATGTTAAAGTTAATAGAGCATTATTTTAAGATAATAGAATACTATCTCCATATAATATTTTATCTATAGAATATTATCTATATTAATATAATAGAATATCGTCTTAAGGATAACAAATTATAAACTGGTAGAACTGAAAGGGACCATAAAGACCATCTTGTTGAACTGTCTGCAGTGTGCAAAAAAATCAATTAAACCATCCCTGAGAAGTAACTGCCAAACCTCTTCTTTAAAAGTAGAGAAGTCATAGTTACTGCTGGACAGGTAAGAGGTGGCCATGTTCTGGGGCCTTTTGTCCACTTTCAATTGATGCGCTTGTTGTGGTCCTACCGGAAGCAGGCCTTCTTTGCCACAATAACTTTCCTCGTCACGATAATCCACTTATTTATTTATTTAGAAGACATACTGTATATGTCCTTGCATCTTAAGAGATACAAGTCTGGAGTGGCTCACAGCATAAAAGTAGCACAAGCAAAAATGGATGTCTTCATCAGCGCCTGTTTAAATAATAATAATAATAATAATAATAATAATAATAATAATAATAAGTTGGAAGGGACCTTGGAGGTCATCTAGTCCAACCCCCTGCTCAGGCAGGAAACCTTATACCATTTCAGGCAAATGGCTGTCCAGTCTCTTCTTAAAAACCTCCAGTGTTGGAGCATTCACCATCTCTGGAGGCAGGTTGTTCCACTGGTTAATTGTTCTAACTGTCAGGAAGTTTCTCCTTAGTTCTAGGTTGCTTCTCTCCTTGACTAGTTTCCATCCGTTGCTTCTTGTCCTGCTTTCAGGTGCTTTGGAGAATAGCTTGACTCCCTCTTCTTTGTGGCAGCCCCTTAGATATTGGAACACTGCTATCATGTCACCCCTCACTCTTCTCTTTGTTAAACTACACATACCCAATTCCAGCAACCGTTCCCTATATGTTTTAGCCTCCAGCCCCCTAATCATCTTTGTTGCTCTTCTCTGTACCCTTTCTAGAGTCTCGACATTTTTTTACATTGTGGTGACCAAAACTGGATGCAGTATTCCAGGTGTGGCCTTACCAAAGCATTGTAAAGTGGTAT
This sequence comes from Vipera berus, assembly GCF_964194415.1. Lineage (NCBI taxonomy): Eukaryota > Metazoa > Chordata > Lepidosauria > Squamata > Viperidae > Vipera > Vipera berus. The sequence goes on from NC_138204.1 coordinate 143,594,638, forward strand.
TAGTACTTCACTTGATCTTGATTCTATCCCTCTGTTAATGCAGCCTAGCACTGTGTTGGCTTTTTTGGCAGCTGCAGCACACTTCTGGCTCATATTGAAGTGATTGTCTACTAGGATTCTGAGATCCCTCTCACAGTTACTACTATTGAGCAAGGTACCACCTATACTATACCTGTGCATTTGATTTTTCCTGCCTAAATGTAGAACCTTACTTTTTTCACCATTGAATTTCATTTTGTTAGATAATGCCCAGTGTTTGAGTCTGTCCAGATCCTTCTGTATCTTAAGCCTATCTTCTGGAGTATTGGCTATTCTTGCCAGCTTGGTGTCGTCTGCAAATTTGATGAGTTCCCCATCAAATTTGTTTGAATTACTGCAATGCATTCTACTTTTGAAGACCACTGGAAACTGCCGTTCATAAAATGCAGTGATGCCTAGATGCCACAGTCAGATGAGTGAAGTAAAGTAGAAGTAAAAGTTCTTTGTCTTCATTATGCTATCTAGCCTTATGTAGAATGACAGAAGACTTATCAAATTCTGGCACTGACAAAAATCTGTTAAAATGATGCCAAATCAACTTTATTATACCGTATTTTCCGGCGTATAAGACGACTGGGCGTATAAGACGACCACCTACATTTCCTATTAAATTATAGGGTTTGGGCTATACTCGCCGTATAAGACTACCCCTCTTCCAACGCACACCAAATAAAAATTAAAAAACATCAGATTTGATTTTAATATGGTAATTTTAATTCAAATGCTTATGACATGCAGGTGCTTAGTAGGAAAACTGTCACTTATAAACATAAGGCTGTTTGTCATCAGACATGTAAACATAAAACAGTGCAAGTGGATTAAACTATAATAATAATAATAATAATAATAATAATAATAATAATAATAATAATATATAATAATATATAATAATAATAATAATAATAATAATAATAATAATAATAATAATAATAATAATAATAATAAGTAGTAGTTGGAGGGGACCTTGGAGGTCATCTAGTCCAACCCCCTGCTAAGGCAGGAAACCCTATACCATTTCAGACAAATGGCTATCCAGTCTCTTCTTAAAAACTTCCAGTGTTGGACCATTCACCACTTCTGGAGGCAGGTTGTTCCACTGGTTAATTGTTCTAACTGTCAGGAAGTTTCTCCTTAGTTCTAGGTTGCTTCTCTCCTTGACTAGTTTCCATCCATTGCTTCTTGTCCTGCTTTCAGGTGCTTTGGAGAATAGCTTGACTCCCTCTGCTTTGTGGCAGCCCCTGAGATATTGGGTCACTGCTATCATGTCACCCCTCACCCTTCTCTTTGTTAAACTACACATACCCAATTCCAGCAACCGTTCCCTATTTTCCTAATTCACTTTTTCACTTTTCCTAATTCACTCTAAAGCTTTCCCTGCGCAGAGCCTTACGTAAAACCAGCTGCCTGCAATTAGTGCAGGTTTGCATCCCACCAGGCTCAAGGTTGACTCAGCTTTCCATCCTTCCAAGGTAGGTAAAATGAGGACCCAGATTGTTGGGGGCAATAAGCTGACTTTGTAATAATGCTGCTGGGGGGCGGGGTGAAAGCCCTAATAAACAGGCATATACACAGAATGAAGGCTATTGCTAAGCACATTGATTTGTGCTTTAAATTGTAAGCCACCCTGAGTCTTCGGAGAAGGGCAGGATATAAATGGGATTTTTTTTTAAAAAAAAAAAGACCAAATGGGAGATCCGCTCCAGGTTTTCCAGCCAGCCAGCCCAGTTCCTGAGTCAAATGTGTCCTTAGAGCTAAGCTGCTGCTCTGGCTGCTGCCTTCCCCACCTGCCTTTCAAATTGGGATATACTACAGCTGCTCTTCAACTTTAGAAAGAAAGACGCCCAGACCCCAGCCTGTAAAAAATCACAGACTGCAGCTTCTTCTCCAATTGGTCCCGCTTTCCCTGTGCAGACTAAATGGGAGATCCGCTCCAGGTTTTCCAGCCAGCCCTGTCCCTAAATTTTCAGCACCCTGCGTAAAAGACGACCCCTGACTTTTGAGAAGATTTTCATGGGTTAAAAAGTAGTCTTATATGCCGGAAACTAGGTACTACACTGAGAAGTGCAATATAAGATAGAGATCTATTATGGTGATGAAATTACAGTAGCTATAGCAAGGAAAGGATCCTGGGGATTTTAATTTAACAGCATGTAGAAAAAAATTGCTGAGGGTTTAGCAAATTCCCTATCTGTGATTTAAGTGTTCCTCTGTGGACCTTGAAGTAATCTAGTTTGAAGTGTCTTTGTCTGCTTCCTGTTTACTAAGCATAAAAGTGCTATAATGCAAAAAAATGTTTTTATCAAGTACTGATGGTTTTTAAGTAGCTGCTGCATAAACAATGAAGTCTTAGGCTTGCCACTTTGCAGAACCATTAGATAATCTTGAGGTTTTCCCAAAAGCATGGGCTGTGGTGACACATCAGGGTCTACTTGTTATGATGATGTTATTGATTTTCTATGCTTTAATTTTATATTAATTATGGGCAACTTAGAGTCTATGAAAATGGAGCAACGTATTAGGCAGACAAACAAACAAGCAAGCAAATAAATATTTTTTTAAAAAAGTAAATTAACCCCAAGGCAAAAGAGTATGTACTATAGTGTCTCATCAGACTGGGCAATTAGACAGCTTTAAGCATAACAAAACAAGATGAATACAAACCTATATAATTAAGCGGTTATTACATTAAGTCTTGATTGTAAGTTTTTTATTATAGGGTTGAAACCTTCTGACTCACATGGTTGCTGTTCTATAAAGGATTCAGTATGAACAGCTTACTGTTGGAATTATACAACTCCTGCACCCCAAAGAACTAATATTCAAATTATGTATGAATTACAAGGGAGGAGAATCCTTCCGGCAACTCTTCTCTTTCCTTGTATTTTTTTTCTAGATGGAATATACCATGTAGTTTTGCACCAATGGAATGTTTTGCGATCAGGCCGTTGAAATAATAAACATCTCACCTACTTTTCTAGTAGGTGTGTTGGAGTGATTGTGGTTGGGCCAGGAGACTAGCTGGCAACAGCTAGTGATTAAACATGAATCACCTTCCAAGAACTGCTCCTCTAACAGGTAGATAAAGGTTCTAAAGAAATCAATTACCCTATTGCAACAAAGAAGGACAGCATAATGGTTTCTAAGAAGCCCATTTCAGAACAATGATAGCAGAGGCTGGAAGGAAACACTGACAGGGAGTCCAGCCTTGGGCAAACAACTGGATGTTATTTTCAGGCTTCCAGTATGCAAGCATATTCTACTTGCAACGTATTTTGATAATCTGTTTTCTTCTCCTAAGCAACACAGTGTAAGATAACCTGTACTCCCTCCCAACAGATGATGAAACTCAACTACCAATAGAGTCAATCAGGAAAGGATACAGCATATTATAATCAAGTGAGCTCTACTAAGTCCTTAAACATGACATTAGAGGAGGAGGAGGAGTACTTTGCTGAGCACTCCCAATGTTCTTCACTTTGAAAAGGACTGTAGATATCTTAGCCAAGGCTGCTCCTCACATGCTCCTTTACATATTTATTAATTACCTATCTTTATATCTCCTTTTTCCTCTGGAAGCATACGCTAATGTACATTAGTCTCCTGTTGTCCCAAATTATATGCCCACACCAATTCCACAAAGTAGATCAGGCTGAGAAATAGTAACTGTTCCAAATCAGTGAGTGAGTTTCATTTGGTAGGATGGTGACTTAAAGATTAATTTCCCCTATCCCAGTGCAATACTCCAACCATTGCACCGGATTGTTGGGGGCAATTAAGCTGACTTTGTAATAATGCCGCTTGGGTGTGTGTGTGAAAGCCCTAATAAGCAGGCATATACATAGAATGAAGGCTACTGCTAAGCTTGTAAGCCGCCCTGAGTCTTCGGAGAAGGGCGGGATATAAATGGAATTAAAATTAAAAAAAAATAAAAATATACACTTATGATTCCTTCTTTCTTTCTCTTATCGGTATGCCTCAGGGCACATTTATGTTATGTTTTAAAGAAAAACAAGTAATTAAGTTTCCTGTCCCAAGTAGTTTATGATCAGTGAAAAAAGAGGTTCAAGGTAAGGAAAGAAAGAAAATGGAGCTAATGACGATGATGATAACATGCCATCAGGTTGTCGTTGACTCTTAGCAACTACACAGATAGATTTTCTCCATGACCTAACCAGGTCCTTCAGTTCTCTCAGTGGTGCCCTCATTGTTATTTTAACTGAAACTGTTGATCATCCTCTTCTTTGCTTTCTTTCCACTCTTTCCCACCATTAGTCCCTTTCCCAAAGTCAAAGGTAAGTCAAAGCAGGATAATATGAGCATGACCATATGTGCCTCAAGTGAGAACTGGTTTGATTTGTTCAATCGTTTGTTTGTTTGTTTTCTTGGCTGTCTGTGGTATTCTCAGAAGTCTTCTGAGACCCTAAAGTTCAAAAGGGGCCTATGCTCTTCCTATCTTCCTTCTTCAAAGTTCGAGTCCCACCAGGCTCAAGGTTGACTCAGCCTTCCATCCTTCCGAGGTAGGTAAAATGAGGACCCAGATTGTTGGGGGCAATTAAGCTGACTTTGTAATAATGCCGCTTGGGGGGAGGGGGCGAAAGCCCTAATAATAAGCAGGCATATACATAGAATGAAGGCTATTGCTAAGCACATTTGATTTGTGCTTCTTAGATTGTAAGCCGCCCTGAGTCTTTGGAGAAGGGCGGGATATAAATGGGAATAAAAAACAAAAAACAAAAAAAACCCTTTCATTCCCATAGAGTGTCACAGGGAATACAGTGGCCTTCACAATTCTGATCTTTGTAAGTATCATGGCATTTGAATATTTTTTTCATGGCTACTCTGCTAAGTGTTAGTCCATGTCATATGTTTTGACTGCTCGTTCCTTTGATGATGATGGTGATTGATCCTAAAGGCCGAAGCTATTCACCATTTTGATATCTCGTCAATTCTAAGGCTGATTCTTCTGCCTGTTGTCACTAAATTTGGTCTTCTTCGTATCTAATTTAGTTCCACTTTGCTTACTGACTGTTATTACTAGAGCTTGCAGGTCCTTTGCATTTTTGTCTGTCAGGGTAGTAGGGGCATCAGCATAATGCAGATATTGAGGACCCAGATTGTTGGGGGCAATTAAGCTGACTTTGTAATAATGCCGTTTGGGGTGTGTGTGAAAGCCCTAATAAGCAGGCATATACATAGAATGAAGGCTACTGCTAAGCTTGTAAGCCGCCCTGAGTCTTCGGAGAAGGGCGGGATATAAATGGAATTAAAATAAAAAAATAAAATAAATAAATGTTTCCTCCTCCAAATTTAAAATCATGCTTCTTCAATTTGTACTTCCTTTAACATAAATTCAACATAGAGGTTCAATAAATAAGAAGACAATATACAGACTTGTCTCATTCCCTTGTCATCCTGGACCTGGTCTGTTTCACATGTTCTATCCACACTGTGGCTTCCTAACCTGTGTATAGGTTTCTCAAAAGGACAGTGTTGTTCTGAGATTCCCATTTCCCATTCCACAATGTGACATAATTGACACAATCAAAGGCCTTTTTCTAATCAATGAAATACCTAGTGACTATTTTTGAACATGTTTAGCTTTCTAAATTATCCAGTATGCAGCAGCAATAATTTCTCGTGCTGCTTGGCCTTTTCTAAAATCAGCTTGAATATCTGGCATCTCCTTTTCCATGTGGGGTTCTTCTAATCCTTCAATGATTCCCAAGCATTATTTTGCTACTATGTGAAATCAAAAACATTGTACAATAATTTGTACACTGTTTAATCTTTTTTTTTTTTGGTATTAGAATGTAGACTCCCCTCTTCCAATTCGTTAGATGCTGTGTTGCTCTCCAGATTTGCTGGCACAGGTTGGTAGAACCGTGCCTGATTCTTCTTCTGCTGCTTGCCATATCTTATCAATTTCTGTAACCTTCCAATTTGATAGTGATAAGAGTGCTGATCTACCTTCATCTTCTAGTTCTAGAGGTTCCTCTAAGCAGGGAATATCTTTTAAGGTATCTTGGAACTTGATGTCTCTACCATACAGTATTTCAGTTTAGTCCTTCCATTTTGTTTATCTTGCATTTCCTTTTCCAGCTGGGGCTCCTTATTTTTTATTTTATTTATTTTTTATTTTAATTCCATTTTTATCCCACCCTTCTCCAAAGACTCAGGGCAGCTTACAAGCTTAGCAGTAGCCTTCATTCTATGTATATGCCTGCTTATTAGGGCTTTCACACACACCCCAAGCGGCATTATTACAAAGTCAGCTTAATTGCCCCCAACAATCTGGGTCCTCATTTTACCTACCTCGGAAGGATGGAAGGCTGAGTCAACCTTGAGCCTGGTGGGATGCGAACCTGCACTAATTGCAGGCAGCTGGTGTTACTTAAGGAGGCATTAGCCCACTGCTCCACCAAGGCTTATCTGGCATCTCCTTTGAATTGGTGACTTTCTGTTCATTGGGAGTCCTTTAACACCGAGGTCCCCAAGCTTTTGGGCACCAGGGACTGGTTCCATGAAGAAAGATTTTTCCATGGACCGGAGAATGCCTGGTTTTGTGTGCTGCCTGCATCCCATGGATGGGGCTTTGCTTGTTTGTGCAGCCCAGTTGCTGGCATGCTGTGGCCCAGTACCGGTCCATGGACCGGAGGTTGGGGACCCCTGCTTTAACATGTCAATTTGAGGTTGTAACCTTCTGTGTTGGAGAGATTTTCTGAAAGACTTTCCTTATTTTTGCATGTCTCTTTCCCTGCTCAGTGTCTTTATTATTATTATTATTATTATTATTATTATTATTATTATTATTATTATTATTATTATTATTATTATTATTATTAATTTTATTTGTATACCGCCCTTCTCCCGAAGGACTCAGGGCGGTGAACAGGGCAATACATGTTAAAAGACAAAATACAAAAATTTAAAAAGATTAAACAAAATGCCCACAACTCTTACAATAGGTTAAAACACATTAAAAGTAATAAAAACCCAACCCCATCCCATCAGGCCAGGCCAGCTTGTTTATAGGTATCATTATATTGCTTTTGTCTCTTCTCACAGTTCTCTGAAAATCTTTGTCAAATTCCTTCTTGAGATTTTTATTTTCTTGACTTTGGCTTCATTTCTCTTGGCACATTGAATGACTTGTTCTGAATATATAGACAAGCTTTCAAGGTTTCCCTCTTTTTGCAGGTTTGTTTGTTTGTTTATCAATATTATTTTCTCTTCTCGCTCTTTTAAAGGTCCATTTCTGTTGCTTAGTTGTGGATAAGTCAATAGGACTTCATTTGCAATAGAAGAAAAATGAAATCATGCCATAAGTATCAAATGCAAATTAAACTTCTTCCTTTTCCACTTAGGTTGTAAAGTATGTCCTGGTCTTATGTACCTACAAAGGCAAATTTGTAGGGCAGATGATTCTGTGTATAATTTGATGTTTTTTTCATTTTGATGGGATAAATAGGCATGCATTTTTTTCATGATACCTAGAGGTGAAATAGTTTGGTTTTATTCAGAAGGAAAATCATCATGCCAATGCCAACCAATTGCTTATTTCCATTTATTTTATATTAGCTTTTCAATTACAGTGTGGCTACTGACAAATACATTTTATCCAGCTTTGGGGTAGATTCAATGGCTTACTTTTCTTGTGAAGTTTTGATTGGCTAATGTCCACTTCCTTCCAGCCTTCTGCACTGCAAGAAAATTAGAAGCCAGTGACTTTTTTCTAGCAGTCTTCTCTTCTGTTGGCTCATGAGACAAAGTAAGGGAAATAAAATATACCTTTCACAAGCTTATGTTAGATCTAGATCAGAACTTTTCAACCTTTTCACCCATTGTACCACTTTTAGGATATGGCAACATCCGAGTACCACCAGTCGCCTAGCAAGGGGTCAAAAACTTGATGACTAAAAAAAAGGAAAAAAGTGATGAAGTACAGGTAGTCCTCAACTTACAACAGTTTGCTTAGTGGCTGTTCGAAGTTACAATGGCACTAAAAAAGTGCCCCCCAAGCCACAGCCGAGCAAAACACCTGCCTGCCTGCCCGGCCGCGCTCTTCCTCCTGTCTGAGGTTTTCATTTTTGTGAGCATTTCTGTTGAGGATTGGCAGTGGGGGTAGGGTGGGGGGTGTTTGGTTTTTATTCCGCCCGTCTGCTGGGTGGTTGCAGCAGGTTTTGGGCATTTCACATGACCCTGGGACATTGTGAGTGTCATAAATATGAATCAGTTGCCAAGCATCTGAATGTAAATCACAAGACCTCGAGATGCTGCAACATTCCAGCTGATCAGCACTTCTTCTGGGCTCAGCAGAAGCACCAGGATCAGCGGCGAGCTCCAGCTGGAGCCTGGCGCTGATTCTGGCACTTCTGCTGAGCCCTGACAGCCCTGAAGAAGCATTGATCCTGGCGCTTCCGCTGAGCCCTGACAGCCCTGCAGCTCCAGCCATCTCTCGCTCAGGCTTGTGCGGTGCTGCCACCGGTTCAGCTCATTCCCCTCCCCCACTACCACTTTTCTAGGATGGTCGCGTACCACCTGCTAGGTGCCAATGTACCACAGGTGGTACCCGTACCACTGGTTGAAAAACCCTGATCTAGATTATGAATCATTTTCTATCCATGTATGAAAACAGTCTAGTTTTTGAGGTGAGTGGGAGAAAGAAAAATGATTTCTAAGCATTACATAATTAAATGAGTTGTTATGGAAGAGAAGTATGATTTAATGCTTAAGCAAGAACAAGAAAGGTTCGTCCTATTTTCAGTTTCATACAGCTTGTTATGATCATTCATAAAGCTTTGAGAAAAATAACATTATTTGATTTTGATTTTTTTTGACCTACTGTAACTGTAAAATGGGATCGCTTGTCCCTTTTTTAAATATTTTACTTAATTGATGCTCAGTTTCAAGTAAACCGTTGCTTCTTCATTCTCTTCTTTGCCTAAATAAATAAATGAGCACATATATACTGTATGGGGAAAAATAATATCAAAATGATAGTATTAATGCTAATGTATTCTATTTTTATTTTTCATTTAGTGTATCATCTTGTAAGCTGCCTAGAGTTATTTAAAAGTGAGATGACTGGCTCTATTAAATTGAATGAATATATGAATGAATGAATGAATGAACGAATGAATGAATGAGAGTTTTAAAGTGTGATTAAGTTAAAGTGACATTTGTCAAAATATTCATTCATGAAGAACAATAATACAATAATTAATCTACATTTTTAGAAAATGTAATGTCTGGCTTTAAATGGCAAAGCTTAAAACTGTATCTGAGCTAACAACTCTGTAGACCTGAAACATTTCAAATAAGCGTGAATCCTTTTGGCCTGGATTGTATTGATTATTTTTTCCCTGAATCTATTGGTAACTCCAATAGATTCCAACCATTTGCACATAAATGCTTACTTTCTGCTGCTGTTGCTATTGATATATCATTAGCTGTGCTTGATGATTAATCCAAACAGACTTTTTTGGATACAGTTCAAATTTCTGGTCTATCTGTAAAATCCTCTATTCATTATTTTATTATTTTTATTAATAGTTCAAGGAAGGTATTAGGAAGCATGCCTAATACCTTTTTCCTCTTATTTCCCCCAACAATCACAACCCTGTGAAGTGAGTTTGACTCAGTTAGAGTGACTAGCCCCAAGTCACCCAGCTGCCTTTGGTTCTTTCTTAATTATAAAACTATCATTCTAAATAAGGACTTCTTGTCTTATCCATTCCTTCTGGGAAAGTATGTTTCAGATTTCTCCTCCTGAAGGTCCTGGGACAGGAGAGCGGAGACAGGCTTGCTCCAGCCCTATGAAATTAGAAGGGGTCGCTCCCTTTTACCTTCAGAGAAGAGATGTGGAGCAGCTGTTTCCACCAAGACATTTGAGCCTAGATTGGGGTTTTTGATGGCTTCTGTATATGATATCTGATTATTGGTGTTTTTTTATGAAAGGCTTTTTGTTGATTTTCCAGTTTTTGTTTTTATGATCTGTTTTATGACGGTCTTATTTTCTGAGAATTGATTAGTGAGGCATATAATGGTGTAAACTGAATAACTAAATCAGAGTCAAACATGCTTGGTGTGTGTGTGTGTGAAAGCCCTAATAAGCAGGCATATACATAGAATGAAGGCTACTGCTAAGCTTGTAAGCTGCCCTGAGTCTTCGGAGAAGGGCGGGATATAAATGGAATTAAAATAAAAATAAAATAAATAAAATAAAAATTAGTCATCAGCATTTAATACATTAGAACAGCATTTTTCACTAGCAGATGATCATTCAGGAAAGATCTTATTGAAATAAATAATAAATGTTGCCCACATTTTTCACTGTAGGATGTTTAAAGCATTTTTGTTTCTGAGTTCATTTTTCTGCCAGTGCAATTTCCCGCACTTTTAATGTATCATTCATTTGATCACTGTTGTGCTTTCATTTACTGGTGTTTCACAGTGACAAGTCTGGTTGCTAATAGAAATCAAAGCATTTTTTTAAAAAAATGGAGAACTATTTTATATGGTTGCCGGAACTATAGATCAGGGCTTTTCCACCTGTGGTACGGGTACCACCTGTGGTACATTGGCACCTGGCAGGTGGTACGCAACCATCCTCGAAAAGTGGTAGTTGGGGAGGGGAATGAGCTGAACCAGTGGCAGCACCACACAAGCCTGAGCGAGAGATGGCTGGAGCTGCAGGGCTGTCAGGGCTCAGCGGAAGTGCCAGGATCAGGAGGAAGAGCGCCGCCGGGTGGGCAGGCAGGTGTCTTGCTCAGCTGTGGCTTGGGGGGCACTTTTTCAGTGCCATTGTAACTTCGAACAGTCACTAAGTGAACTGTTGTAAATCGAGGACTACCTGTACTTCATCACTTTTTTCCTTTTTTTTGTCATCAAGTTTTTGACCCCTTGCTAGGGGACTGGTGGTACTCAGATGTTGCATATCCTAAAAGTGGTACAATGGGTGAAAAAGATGAAAAGCCCTGCTGTAGATAATAATCCTATTGCAGGATTAATCTTAAGATTTCCTGGTTCTGGCACACTGCTTGGTACTCTTCCTCTGTAATGTTTCTATCTCAGGTGTATATCACTTTTCATATAGCTATGTTGGTTTCTTCTGCCATTTTTCTTTTTCAAAAGGCATTATCATATCTTCTCCTCAATACAAATGGTCAAAGCAAATTGGTAGTAGATAAGAATGGAATTCAAGGTGACTGAACTTAGATCTCTTGTGGGCACTAAGAAACTCCAGACTGAAGATGCGTTTGACCCCTCTCTCTGGCTCAGCCACAGACATCAGTCTGTCTTAACTTTTCCTACTGGACTCATACATTTTCTTTCTTCAGTCATTCTATTTCCACTCTTGTTTCTTTACTTGTTTCTTTTTCTCCATGTCTATTATTTCCCAAAATTTATTCTTAACACTACCAAAAATATGGACAGCACCATATTCAGAATCTGTCAGTGTGTGTTTGTATGTGTGTGTGCGTGCGCGCTCTTTACTATTTATTTTTTAAACATTCTCAGCAATAATTAAGTAATTAATAATTTTCAATTTTTAAAATTAACTTAGTAATTTGAGAGACTCCTAATGACTTTTGGATATTTAGATACAATTACAAAATAAAGAGTACCACCAAATAAAATATTTCCTGAACCATGGTGGTCATCAGATGGGCCTATAAGATAATAACCTTTGCTGCTCATCTTAGCTTTGGCTAGAGGGAGTTTACAAATGATGCTTTTTAGTAAACTGCGGAAGATATAGTCTAGATTACCATTATTTGTTCGAACAAGCCGGCCTGGCCTGATGGGGGATGGGTTTGGATTTTATTGTTGTTTTAAATGTATTTTAACCTATTGTTATAACTTGGACATCTCGTTTAATTCTTTCTTAACTTTTGTATTTTTGTATTTTTATATGTTTGCCCTGTTCACCGCCCTGAGTCCTTCGGGAGAAGGACGGCATACAAATAAAATTATTATTATTATTATTATTATTATTATTATTATTATTATTATTATTATTATTATTATTATTATTATTATTATTATTATTATTAAATTACTAAGCACCATGCAACTTGCAGCATTCCATGCTACCAGTAAGGACAGTATCAGTCAATTTTGTTACATTATAACTACCAAGCCACCATGCAACCAAAATAGTGTTATCCTAAGCATGGTCATGCTATTTATGGTAATTAATATCTCTAATCTAGCAAGTATTTTGGAAACCAACATAGTGTTGGCTCCATACCACTATGTAGGTGCTATAATCAAGGCATTGACAACAGCCTCAGACTGAGAGCTGTTCTGGTGGTAGTGATATTTTATTTGGAAGGGCCACTCTGCCAGATACACTGTGGTCAGAAAACAGAAAAGGATCAACTGGACAATGGGTCTCAGGAACTATGGCTAAGCAACCAAGGTCTAGCCCTGTCGAATTACTGGAAGAACAACATCCAGAGATAAGACACATGTATACTGTGTCTGAAACTCACAACATTTATGGCCTGCTATGATAAATTGGAGGGACGCGGTGGCTCAGTGGGTTAGGACGCTGAGCTTGTCGATCAGAAGGTCGGCAGTTTGGCGGGTCGAATCCCGAGTGCCGCGTAACAGAGTGAGCGCCTGTTACTCGTCCCAGCTTCTGCCCACCTAGCAGTTCGAAAGCACGTAAAAATGCAAGTAGAAAAATAGGGACCACTACGGTGGGAAGGTAACAGCGTTCCGTGCGCCTTTGGCGTCTAGTCATGCTGGCCACATGACCACGGAGACGTCCTCGGACAAACGCTGGCTCTTCGGCTATGAAACGGAGATGAGCACCGGCCCCTAGAGTCGGAAACGACTAGCACGCATGTGCGGGGGAACCTTTACCTTTACCTTTATGATAAATTGGGACAAAGTGGGAATCCTTAAAGCGGATGTTTGAGCATCGGAAATTTTTTTATCTAGACTCAAATATCACTGAACAACAATTAGAAAAGCAAAGCAGATTCATTACCAGAAATACATTATTCAGGATTCATAACTGGAAGAGATTCAGAAAACTGTGAAAATGGAAAACCCCCAAAACAGTAATAATAATAATAACAATAACAACAATAACAACAATAACAACAATAACAATAACAACAATAACAACAATAATAACAACAACAATAATAATAATAATAATAATAATAATAATAATAATAATAATAATAATAATAATAAAATAATAATAATACCTGAGGAAACCAGCTTGACCAATCAGCTTCCCTACAGTGTAGCACGGGTAGTTACAGGAGAACTGGGTACTGAAATTAGAAAACCAAAAGCAAAATCATATCCAACCCCAAAGTGAGAGATCAGACTGGAGGCCAAAATAAAGACATTAAAATCAGACGCAAGTCAATTAAAAAAGATGAAAGTGCAAACATTGAAGAATGTAATGATAAGACAAGTCTAATGAAAAAATATTGGCTTGGCACCAGAAAAACTGAAGAAATTTTGGAAATAATAAAGCAACAAATAACAGCAATGTCTGGTAAAAATTGAATGCTATGAGGCACAAATCATCCAATTTAAACAAAATCATCTATTTCCATCAGACCAGAGGCGATTCTACCAAAGGATAAATGGCAATAGAAATTCTGAAAATGGGAAATCAAACAAAAAAGGATAGAAAAATTTATGAGAAACTCAAAAAAGCTATAATAAAAATGCTTGATTTTTGCTGTGTAAAAGAATTTAAAATAAATTTAGTAAAAATCAAATGGGAGTACTAATAATTTATTATTTATTAAATTTATATGCTATACATCTCTCTATCCAAAAGGAATAGTAACAGCAGCAATGGTTAAAAATTGACAGAAAAAGATTAAAAACTGGATATCTCCTGAAAACGATCAATTAATTGTAAGGCTTCCGGCTCAAATATCTGACTAGTTTAAATCCAATTATAGCAAAACAGCTTAATGAAATATTACACAAACAAGATATGAGCAACTGGTAAATAAGTGCCAAAACTCATCTGATTCAAAAAGACAGTGAAAGGGACGTCAAGGAATGGAGGCCAATAACATAATTGCTTACAATATTTATATTACTCCTAGGCATAATAACAGGCAACATCCAGGATTATTTAGAAGAAAATAACACCCTTCCAGTAGACAAGAAGGGAATAAAAGGAAATGGAGAGGTACAAAAGATCAACTTCTGATTGATAAAACAGCTTTGGAGAATTGCAAAAGTGAAAAAACAATTTACATATGGTCTGGATTGTTTATAAAAAGGCATTCGATTCATTACCACACAGTTGGATCATCAAATGTTTGGAAACAACTAATGTCAGTAAAACATTAGAATGTTTATAGAAAAAATAATGAAACATGGAAGACAGAATTGATGGTTGGAAACGAAAAATATAGGCTTGTCAGCATTAGGAGAGGCATCTTCCAAGGTAACTCATTATCACCCTTATAATTTGTCATTGCTATGATCACACTTTCAGTGATTTTGAGGAAAACAAATCTTAACTACCAAACAGCAAAAAAATGTTAATTAAAATCTCATATTTTTTATGTGGATGATCTGAAACTTTATGGAAAATCAGATATGGAAACTGAATCATTGACCAACACAGTAAACATATAGCAATGGGGTTTGGTTTAGAGAAAGGTGCTACAGTAGCAATAAATTGGGCTAAAATCACAAACAGTAATAAAATTGAAGTGGCAAACGGAGCCATCAGAATGAAGTTTATGGGCATTTTGTACTTGAATAACACCAAGCATGGACAGTTAACAATGTAATTAGTAAATAATATATCTAAAGAATGAGAAAAATGCTAAAGACAAAATTGAACAGTGGAGATATCTTCAAAGCCATCAATAATGACCATACCTGAGAATACATCATTGGGATTATTAACTGGACCACAAGTTGAACTGGACAGAAAAGCAAGAAAGCTACTGACTATTCACTACCCATTATGTTCCCTTAGTGATAGGTAAAGGTAAAGGTTCCCCCGCACATGTGTGCTAGTCGTTTCCAACTCTAGGGGCCGGTGCTCATCTCCGTTTCAAAGCCGAAGAGCCAGCGCTTGTCCGAGGACGTCTCCGTGGTCATGTGGCCGGCATGACTAGACGCCAAAGGCGCACGGAACGCTGTTACCTTCCCACCGTAGTGGTCCCTATTTTTCTACTTGCCTTTTTACGTGCTTTTGAACTGCTAGGTTGGCAGAAGCTGGGACGAGTAACAGGCGCTCACTCCCTTAGTGATATTGATAGGTAAAACCTGCCCTGCAGAAGTCAAGGCAGAGATTTCTTGCCAATATTCCAATGTATCATTGCTGCTATTTTTTCATGCCATTGTTTATAGTCTGTTTGTAGCTAATTCTCAGCTCTGGCTTTTTATGCTTTTGTTCTCAAGATGCAGCCAGAATTAATCACTCTCTTTTTTTCAACTTTCCTGCTCTTGGTCATTGTCAAGTTTTTGAAAATGAAGCTCAAATGCTCTGAGACAGTTTACATCCCAAAACAATTCCTTCAATAATATCAAACAACCACATCTACCTTTCCCAGGTCTTGATAGGTAGAATAAAATGCCAAATCCAGTCTAAACATCTGGCTGACCATGTGACAAACCATAATAATACAAATCAAATAATTTTGCTTACGATAAATGAAAGACTTACATGATATTTCCATCACTGTATATTATTCAGACTTTTATTCTTATATCGATTGTAGTTTTCTGACCTCAAAATTATGAGTTGTGTTATCATAACAAATACAATATGTGAATTTTTACAGTCACGACTGCTCAGCTGTTATTTCTGCGCCAGGCTTGATTTTCCTAGATCTTCTTTCTTTAAACAGCATATTGTTGAAGATCAAAGCAAACATTACATCAAAAACTATATAATGAAGAGGAACAACTTACACAAAAGCTTGAATAAATTCTATGCAGTGAAAACTAGTAAGAATTCTTTACCAGTGTAAGAGGAGAAAAAAAGATCATAGGGAGATAACATTTTGGTATTTTGTTTCTTTGAAACTTATGGCTCACAAAAATGCATATATTTTTTTCATGTTCTCCCCACACTGTCTTCATGTATATCAATTTTTAAGAACTCAAAGTAAGTTCAGATAACAACAAATAATACATATTTTAATCTATTTTGTTTAGGGTCTGAACCAATGCTATCAAGTAAAAACCTTTCAGTTTTAAAACAGATTTGAGTATGTCCAAATTTCAAAATTCAAGAGGAAAAATTGACATTGTGGGGGGAACCAGTCCAAAAGGGCTATCTATTGTATAACTAATCCTTTTGCACAGTAAGATTGAGGTTCATGGCATCTTGCATTTGAAATTCTTATGACTTGTATTCTATATTCTATGTTACAGATTCTATGCTTACCTGAGTATAATTTTGTTTGAAACCTGTAGAAATTATTTCTTTAAAACCACATTCAGAATCAAGGCAGAAGAGAGGGTCAAAGCAACCTTCTGTATTTTTTGCACAAGTCTTCTATTTGTGAGCTGTCATCCATGATGTGCTGTTTCTAAGAATACAGATGTTCTCCCTTTCTCTTATATCTAAATAAACTAAAAGCAAAAAAATAAAAATGATGATAGCAGAAAATGTATACTATTAGCAATGTAACTTAAATATTTATGCTAAGATTTATAGCTCAGAATGTAGTTGAATGCTCCTCCATTGTAGCTCAATATTGTTTTAATCAGACCATGGCTCTTCATTAAATATTGTAAGTTTGCTAATAGCTAGAGGCTCATATCACTGTACTCAGTGCTGGCTGCTCCAAATGTCAAATATTTTTCACCCTAAAAATTGTTCCTAAGAGATAAAAAGTTAGAATGCTGCTCCAACATAAATTGGATTTTTGAAATTCATTCATATCTCCAACTTGATTTCACATTACCCCATTCTTTGCTAACAAATCTCAGGTGAAGGTGCCAAAAACTTTGTGGAAATACCTTGCATGAACTGTTATTGAGTGATACAAACATTTATCATTGGGTCTGACTCTGCACAATCAGCAAGTGGTGCATGCATATTTAGTCTGGCCTTCTGTACAAGGGGATGAATTTTGTGTTAATTGCTAACACAATAAGATTTTAGAATATTATTTTTTTGCGTATACAATTATTTTGTTATTCCAGTCTACAACAAGACTTTTCCCACGTGGTTGTTTTCCAGACTGCAGAGGCAGCAATTCTTAAGAATTTCCCTAATCCAAAGATGCCTATCAGAGAAGATAGGTTTAAAACAGCCTGTCAGAGAAGACAGGTTTAAACTTTGGAAAAACCAAAGAGATCATTGTCAATTTCAGAAAAGGCAGGCACAGCTACATTCCTCTGTGCATTAATGATTTACCTGTGGAGATGATTACCAGCATCAAATTTCTGGGTGTGCAGTTAAACGAGTAGGCTGTCTTGGTTGCTCAATAGCGAGACACTGGTGAAGGAGGCACATCTTCCTTCCCCTGTCCTTACCACTTCCTACAGAGGGATGATTGAGAGCATCCTGTCATACAGCATTACAATCTGGTTTGGAGCATCACCGCTTCAGATAGGAAGGCGGCGCAGAGAGTGGTGAGGATGGCTGAAAGGATTATTGGCAGTTCCCTCCCTACCATCCAGGACACAGCATGTAAGCACTGCTTGAGCAGGGTCCACAAGATTGTCTGGGACACTACACATCCTCTTCACGACTTGTTTTCCTTGTTACCTTCTGGAAGGAGGTTTCATGGCGTGCGAAGCAGAACATCCAGATTCAGTCATAGTTTCATTCCATAGAGTATTAACCTTGTGAATTCTAAAGCTTCATCTTTCTGTTATGTATTCAAGATGGACCATGATTAATATTTATATGTTATTTATATGTAAGGGTTGGAATTAAGATTGCCGGGAGAAATATCAACAACCTAAGATATGCAGATGATACCACTCTAATGGCAGAAAGTGAAGAGGAACTAAAGAGTCTTGTTGTTGAAACTAAACATTAAGAAAACCAAGATCGACTTCTGGGTGGCAAGGCTCCATTGATGGCGGTCGTTTTGACTGTCAGCCCCGTTGTTTTCCGTTGAATCGTGAAAACAGCGACAATCAGCTGTTTTGCGGTTCGGGAACCCCCCCTCGGGAGAAGAGGGGAGGGTGAGCATTCAGGTAGGGGTAGAGCTCCCCTAGACTCTCCCCTGAAGGGTGAGAGCTCCCTCAGAGCCTGAATTAGCTCCGGACTCAGGGACTCCTCTGTTCTAAAGCTTTGGAACAGAGCAAGACACTGCAACCATCCCTGCAATCAATATCGTACTTTGGATTACTTGGATGCAGGCAGAGCTGTGCAGGAGAATATTAAAATAGCAAGTATATGATCTTTAACTCCGGTGTATTTTAAAAGAAAGGAAGAAAGATGGCGCAGGAGTGAATTGCCAGAGAGAACGGTGAAGATCAAAAGGACAAGGGAAATAAAATAAAATAAAATAAAAGACTGAGTGGAAAGAAGAAATTGGGTTATAAAGTGACTTTGTGCAAAATATTTGAAATTGGTTTAAAAGTGACTTGAAGATTTGGATATTTGACTGGGAAGTAATAAAGCTGCAATTTGGGTGGAAAAGTGAAAGTGAGAAACAAAAGTTAATTGGGTGTTAAAATGGCTTCTAAACCATCCAGAGTTTCTACTTTGAGAAGTGTGGGTGCATCACCAACTCAGCAACAATCTGATGCCACCCTCCGCAGCACCTACACCTGCATTGACATTAAAAGATTTACAAGATGCTTTACAAGATGCTTTAAAAAGTCAATCTGAGCAAATATCTAAGCAAATGGCAGAGCTTATTGATGAGAAAAATAAGGAAATACGAGAGGACATTTTATTGGTATTTCAGGGGCTGGCAGCCTGTATTGAGTGTTTGGATGAATGTGTGTAAGAAGTAAATCAAAATAATTTGAGATTGGAGGCTAAAATGTCTGAAACAGAGAATAAAATGGATAAGATTGACGACGATGTGGTAATGATACAATACAGAGACATGGAGTTTGCCCTGAGGATAAGAGGTTTGAAAGAGGATTCAAAGGAAAATTTGAAGGAGATTTTTGCAGAAGCTTTGGAACCGGTTTTGGGGCATCAAGCTGCAGATATTATGGTGGATATAGATAAAATATTTCGTGTCAACTCCTGGATTGCCAGGCAAAGAAATTTTCCAAGAGATGTGGTAGTTTATTTCACAAAGAGATCAATTAGAAATGTGATTGTTCAAGCTTTTTACAATAACAGATTTAAAGTGGCTGCTCAAGAGGTTTTGATTTTGAAAGAGATTCCTCCAAGAATTTTAAGGAAAAGGAAAGAGTTTGCTTTTTTGGCAGATGAATTAAAGAAAAGGCAGCTCCAGTTTAGATGGGAGATACCAAGTGGATTGGTGGTGAACTACGTAGGTACAAGATATCGTCTTAATACAGTTTTGAAGGCACGAGATTTTTATTGCAATGTACTGAAAGCAGGTTCTCTGCCATCCCCGGAATTTAAAAGAAGGAAGGAAGAAGGAGCGAGACAGGCACAAATGGAAAATATACAGGGAGATGCAGAAATTATTTCATTGATTGCAAAAGAAGCTCAGCAAACTTTGGAAACTGCACAGCCCCAGGGATTGTTAGAAGAATCTAAGACTCAAAGAGTGACACGGGCTGCAGCTAGACAAAAGCAACAAGAACAAGAACAACAGAAATCTATAACTACAACTCAAGAACTTACTTATAGTGAAGCAGTGGGAGGTGCGTGACCAAAAAGGCAGGTGCGTGAGAATCTGCAAGACGCGCTCCGAAAGCTTCATGTCGCAAAAGATGGCGACAAAGTTTCTAACTTGGAATGTTAATGGTTTAAATTCACCGCAAAAGAGAAAGAAAATATTTCAGTATTTGAAACAATTTAAAAATGATGTTACATGTTTGCAAGAGATGCATATTCGTGTATCTGATCAAAAATATTTGATAAATTCTAGATTGGGTACTCAGTTTATTGCATCTGCTTCAGAAAAGAAGAATGGAGTAGTTATTTATGTGAAGAAGGATTTATCAGCTAATTTAATTGAAGCAGATAAACAAGGAAGATATATTATAATCGAACTTTTAATAGAAGGGCAGAAAATACTTTTAATTGGACTATATGCACCTAATCAACAGCAAGGAGAATTTTATAAATTTGTACATAATAAAATAATTCAATGGGATTATAAATCGTGTATTTTGATGGGAGACTGGAATGGAGGGCTCGATAGGCAGAAAGATAAAAAAGGACCTTTTAAAAGCACACCAAATCATGCCAGATTGCCTAAATCATTTTTTTATATGAAAGATGATTTGGAATTGAGAGATGTCTGGAGAGAACGTAATGTGGATGAAAAGGATTTTACTTTTTTTTCTGATAGACATCAATCTTTTTCCAGGATTGATTTTATATTGACTACTAATGATTTTTTTTCCAGGGTTAAGAAGATTAAGATATGTCCAAGAACTTTATTAGACTATATCCCAGTATGGATGGAACTGGATAAGGGAAAGGGAGATAGGAGATCTTGGAGGTTAAATGAAAATTTGTTTAGATATGAAGAAAATGTGGAAGAATGTAAAAAATATATGAAAGAATTTTTATAACAAATATGCATAAAGGTACTTCTATTGAAATGGTTTGGGATGCAAGTAAAGCTTATATGAGAGGAGTGTTAATATATTTGAATAATAAATATAGATGTAGATTGGAATATAAGCATAAAGAGTTAGAGGAGGAAATAAAGATGAAAGAGAAGGCTTTTATTTTGAACCCAACTAATAAGAGGGTGAAAGAAGCAATTAATCTGTTAAGAGGGCAGTTTAATATGTTGATGGCAGACCAAGTGGCAACTAATTTACGGTATGCTAAACATAATACTTTTTGTAACGCTAATAAGCCAGGTAGGTGGTTAGCTTATCTGTTAAGGAAAAAACAAAAGTCATGTAATATAGATAAGATAGAATACAAGGGCAAATTTTATTAAAAAGGCTTTTGTTGAATTCTATTCCAAATTATATGTTAGGGATGTAACTCAAGGTTTAGATATAGATAGATATTTACAAGGTGTGAATGTCCCTGTACTTACACAAGAGCAAAGGGAAGGAATGAATCAATTGATAACCATTGAAGAAATTATTTTAGCAATTAAACAATTAAAAGTGGGTAAGGCACCTGGAACAGATGGTTTGACAGCCATTTATTATAAAAACTTACAAATAGAAATGGTGGAACCTCTAAAAGAATTATTTAGAACAATTCAGTCTGGAGGAGAAGTGCCTCCTTCGTGGAAAACAGCTTTTATAACGTTAATTCCAAAGGAAGATCAAGATCTTTCTCAAACTAAAAATTACAGACCAATATCACTTTTAAATACTGATTATAAGATATTTGCTAAAATTTTAGCAAATAGATTAATGAAGGTTATGCAGCAAAAGATTCATAGTGACCAAACAGGATTTATAAGCGGTAGACAAATGAAAAATAATGTGAGACATATTGTAAATTTATTAGAATTTTTGGAAAAAATAATCAAGTCCCCGCAGCGCTGATTTTTTTGGATGCTGAAAAGGCCTTTAATCAATTGAATTGGCAATTTTTATTTAAAGTATTGGAGAAGATGGAGTTTGGGGATAGGTTTTTACAACCTATTAGGGCAATATATCAGAAACAAACAGCTCAAATAATAATTAATGGTAGTTTAACAGAAGCTTGTAAAATTGAAAAGGATAAAAGACAGGGATGTCCGTTGTCACCTTTGTTGTTTGTTTTAACATTGGAAATATTATTGATCAAGATACGTGATTCAAATAAGATAAAGGGAATTAAAATAAAAGATCAAGATTATAGATTAAGGGCGTTTGCGGATGACCTGGTTATTACATTAAGTCAACCGACTTTCTCGGTTGTAGATTTGATGGAGATAATTTTGCAATATGGAAAAGTTTCTGGATTTAAGATAAATAGGCAAAAAACTAAAATACTGTCTAAAAATATGACTATAGAACAAAAGGTAGTTCTAGAAAAATTAACAGGATTTGAAATAGTTAAAAAGATTAAATATTTGGGGGTATATCTTTCAGCTTCAAATGTGAAATTATATAAAAATAATTATGAATTGTTATGGTTAAAAATACAAAAAGAGTTAGATAGTTGGAGAAAATTACAATTGTCTTTATTGGGAAGAATTGCAGCAGTGAAAATGAATGTTTTACCAAAATTTTTATTTTTGTTTCAAATGATACCTATACTTAAAAAAGATTCAAATTTGGAAAAATGGCAGAAAGATATTAATAAATTTGTTTGGGCAGGGAAAAGGCCGAGAGTAAAACTTGAGATAATGCAAGATATACGTGAAAGGGGTGGTCTTAAAATGCCCAATTTTAAATTATATTATGAGGCTGTGGTTTTATCATCAATTAGTGATTGGTTTAATTTAACACAAGGAAGATTATTGAATATTGAGGGATATGATTTATTATATGTTTGGCATGCATATTTATTGTATGATAAAAAGGTGGATAATATCTTTAAGACACATATATTAAGGTATGCCCTGTTGCGCGTTTGGAAAAAAACCCAATATAAATTAAATTATAAAATACCAATTTGGGCAATACCTAAACATGCAATAGAAAATATAAGTGTGGGATTTAAACATGATTTGACTACATATAAAGAAATTCTTAGAATGGAAAGGAATGTATGGCAATTAAAGTCGTTTAATATTTTAAAAGAAGAAAAAATAGTTCAGACCTGGTTTCAGTATGGGCAGTTACAAGCTAGATGGAAAGAAGACCAGAAAATTGGCATTTTGACAACTGATGAAAATTTGGTAAAACAAATCAGAGATCAAACTCAAGCGCATATAAGAAGGATATATAATGCATTGATAGAAATAGATTCAGAAACGGAACTTGTTAAAGATTGTATGATAAAATGGGCCCAGAATTTTCAGGAGCCAATAACGATGGATATTTGGGGAAAAAATTGGGTCAGAAATGTAAAATTCACGCAGGCAAAAAATTTAAGAGAGAATTTTTATAAAATGTTTTACAGATGGCACTTAGATCCTAAAAAATCAGCATGTATGTATCCAAATTATCAGCCTAAATGTTGGAGGTGTGGTTGTGATGATGCAACGTATTATTATATATGGTGGACTTGCAAAAAAGTTAAAGCTTTTTGGATTAAAATTTGGTGGAACATGCAGAAAATATTTAAGAAAAAGATAAGGTTTTCTCCACAGTTATTTCTGTTGGGTATTATTACAGTTTGTACTGTTTGTACTGTGCCAAAGAATGTTCAAACTATCGCACCATTGCACTCATTTCTCATGCTAGTAAAGTTATGCTTAAAATCCTACAAGCTAGACTCCAGCAGTATGTGAATCGAGAACTACCAGAAGTACAGGCAGGATTTCGAAGAGGCAGAGGAACTAGAGATCAAATTGCTAACATACGCTGGATCATGGAGAAAGCTAGAGAGTTCCAGAAAAACATCTACTTCTGCTTCATTGACTATGCTAAAGAGATGATACCACTCTAATGGCAGAAAGTGAAGAGGAACTAAAGAGCCTCTTGTTGCGAGTGAAGAAGAGTGCAAAACTTGGGTTGAAACTAAACATTAAGAAAACCAAGATCATGGCATCTGGCCCTCTCAATTCCTGGCAAATAGATGGGGAAGAAATGGAGGTAGTGACAGATTTTATTTTCCTGGGCTCCAAGATCACTGCAGATGGGGACTGTAGCCAAGAAATTAAAAGACGCTTGCTCCTCGGGAGGAAAGCCATGGCAAATCTAGACAGCACACTAAAAAGCAGAGACATCACCCTGTCAACAAAAGTGCGTATAGTCAAGGCTATGGTCTTCCCAGTTGCAATGTATGGCAGTGAAAGTTGGACCATAAAAAAGGCTGAGCACCAAAGAATTGAAGCCTTTGAACTATGGTGCTGGAGAAGACTCCTGCGAGTCCTTTGGACTGCAAGGCGATCAAACCGGTCAGTCCTAGAGGAGATCAACCCTGACTGCTCTTTAGAAGGCCAGATCCTGAAGCTAAAACTCAAATACTTTGGCCACCTAATGAGAAGGAAGGACTCACTGGAGAAGAGCCTAATGCTGGGAAAGATTGAGGGCAAGAGAAGAAGGGGACGACAGAGAATGAGGTGGCTGGATGGAGTCACTGAAGCAGTAGGCGTGAGCTTAAATGGACTCCAGAAGATGGTAGAGGACAGGAAGGCCTGGAGGAACGTTGTCCATAGGGTCGCGATGGGTCGGACACGACTTCGCAACTAACAACAACAACAACAACTGTTATGGAAACTAAATTGATGTTGAATTTAATAACGGCAGCAAGACCTTTGGTATCTCAATATTGGAAGAAGGAGGATCTGCCTACGATAGAAGAGTGGACTTTAAAAGTTTCACACCTGGCAGAAATGGCAAAAATCTCAGCATATTTGAAAGAACAATCGTAACAGAGATATATTTTGGAATGGAGAAGATGGATCGATTATATTCAGAATAAATATGGGACTAAAAAGTTTCATTTAGCATATGAATAAGTAGTAGTATTATAAGATGTATTATTATTTAGTTATTATTACTTAGTTATTTAGTTATGTTTAAGGGGAGTTAAAGTGCAATAGAATTTAAAGTGTTTTTTTAATTAGTTAGCTTATTTTAGCTTAAGTTTGTAAAGTTAATACCCTGTACTCAGCTCTGGGAAGTCGGGGGGGGGGGCAGGGGAGGGAGGGGGAGGGGGAGGGGGAGGGGGGAGGGGGAGGGAGTTTATGTTTTTAAAATGTATTTTAAAACTTTTCAATAAAAAAAGAAAGAAAACCAAGATCATGGCATCCATCCCTCTCAATTCCTGGCAAATAGATGGGAAAGAAATGGAGGTAGTTACAGATTTTATTTTCCTGGGCTCCAAGATCACCGCAGATGGGGACTGCAGCCAAGAAATTAAAAGACGCTTGCTTGTGGGGAGGAAAGCCATGGCAAATCTAGACAGCACACTAAAAAGCAGAGACATCACCCTGCCAACAAAAGTGCATATAGTCAAGGCTATGGTCTTCCCAGTTGCAATGTATGGTTGTGAAAGTTGGACCACAAGAAAGGCTGAGCGCCAAAGAATTGAAGCCTTTGAACTATGGTGCTGGAGAAGACTCCTGCGAGTCCCTTGGACTGCAAGGCGATCAAACCGGTCAGTCCTAGAGGAGATCAATCCTGACTGCTCTTTCGAAGGCCAGATCCTGAAGTTGAAACTCAAATACTTTGGCCACCTAATGAGAAGGAAGAACTCACTGGAGAAGAGCCTAATGCTGGGAAAGGTTGAGGGCAAGAGAAGAAGGGGACGACAGAGAATGAGGTGGCTGGATGGAGTCACTGAAGCAGTAGGTGTGAGCCTAAATGGACTCCAGAAGATGGTAGAGGACAGGAAGGCCTGGAGGAACATTGTCCATAGGGTTGCGATGGGTCGGACACGACTTCGCAACTAACAACAACAAGGTTTATACATATGTTTTATATAGCATGTTTAAATGTGTGTTATTTACAGGGCTTTTTTTCTCATAGAACACTCAGAACGGTGTTCCGGCACCTTTTTTTTGAAAAAAAAGCTCCCTCTATTGGCTTTAGGAGTAGACAATCTTGGGTCTTTTTTATGACTTGTGTACTTCAACTCCCAGAAATCCTGAGCCAGCCATGCTGAGGGGAAAGAGAGAGGTTTCCAAGCTGAGCCAGGCTAGCTCAGGAATTCTGGGAGTTGAAGTCCTTGAGTCATAAAAGAGCCAAGGTTGCCTACCCTGCACTAGAGGAGGACATTAAAATTATTTACAAGTTTACTTCTTTAGGAACTAAACTTTTAGAATCTAAAACAGCTAATTCAAAAAAGCCAACAGGAAGGAACCTCACATTTTTCATCAGCTTCTGTCTTTTGGAAGGTAAAATTAGATAACAAAATAATCTATTTCCTATGTTAACATCTCTGCAATGAAATCAATAAAGGTAACAGGAAAGAAATGAGAAACATTTTTCTCAATGTAATATGTCTAATTTAGCTGATGCTAGAAAAAATAGTATCTTTTGTACACTCTTGAAAACTATTTTGAATCTATAACCATCTATTACAACTAAACCACTTTAAATTAAACAATTCTTAAGAATGAAATATTCTTAATTTGGACTTTACTTTTACTGTTCGGGCTGTTGTGTGTTTTGAAAAATAGATTATTTAGAATCTAGTTATGTTGCACTTCAGTCTTTAAATAATTAACCTAGTATATACATAACAATATATGATGTTTTCCATAGTGAGCTTAACATCAATAACAACATTTATTAAAAAGGCTAAAATAATTTCTGGTGGTATTATCTGTACATTAAAATTTTGTTTAGTCACAATCTTTCACTTTTCACATTCTGGAAAAGCAGTGGTCATGTATCCTAGCAAAAGATGTTAAATATGTGCATAAGTAACATCTAAGGTGCTGGTACTTACCTTTAAAGCCTTACATGGCCTAGGCCTGGGATATTTGCAGGACCGCCTGCTGCCGGGAACGACTTCCCATTGCCCAGTGTGCTCACACAGAGAGGGCCTCCTCAGGGTGCCGTCGGCTAGTCAATGTCGGCTGGTGACCCCCAGGGGGAGGGCCTTCTCTGTGGGAGCGCCAGCCCTGTGGAACCAACTTCCCCTTGAGCTTCGGATGGCCCCGGATCTCCAGTCCTTTTGCCGCGGCATTAAAACATTCCTTTTCCATCAGGCTGACCTGGACTGACGATAGGGATTTTTAAAATGTTTTTAAATTTTAATTTATTAATTTTAATTATTTTATTGGGGCTTTTAGTTTAATTCTTTTTAACTTTTGCATTGCTGTATTTTTATTGTTGTTAGCCACCCTGAGTCCTTCGGGAGATAGGGCGGCATATAAGTCCCAAAATAAATAAATAAATAAAGGGTAGTCAGTAGCATATGCCTTTTTAAAAATATCAAACGTGAAAAGAAACAAAAATAAGTCCAAAAAATCTGTATTACATACAGAAATGCCAACTTTGCAACCAATATTTCTCATCCATAACTATGGCACCCTAAGGATACCTGCATACATGCAAATGCTTCTCTGAGATCAGTAATGCAGCAAGGATTGCTTTTTCCTTCCAGTAACAGATTGCTGGGAAATACCAAACACGGCCTTGAGAATTCCAATGTTTGTTACAAATTTTTCTGGATTTTGGTGGAAAGAGGCTGTTTGGCGCCAGAGACCACTGCCATGAGGAACGCAGCTCTGGGTCGGGGTTCGGAGCAGCTCCGGGTGGGGGCTCAGCACGGGCCACGGTGTGGCAACTGTGGGGAGGGGAATCTTCATGGCGGCTGTGGGGAGGGGAATCCCCGCGGCATGTGGCTCCGAGCCGCAGGGGCAGGGGTGCAGAGGACGGGCAACGACGCCATAGCAAGACACCGGCATTGCTCCCAGTGACAGCACCTCTGAGTTCCGGCACCTTTTTTTTTTTAGAAAAAAAGCACTGGTTATGTATGTGTACACTTTGAGAGCAAGCAACTGAATTTTATTTTTAATGTGTGCCAATGTGCCCACAGTAAAAAAAAAATGACAATAAAGGGTATCTTATCTTAAGTGGTGGAGGACTTTGAATTCATTGATTGCAAGCAAAGGTAAAATATTCTGTAAAATCCAAGTACACAAGCTGTTATTTGCTTATTATTATTATTATTTAAAAAAACGCTCAGCAACACTTTGAGTTCCTTATGATCATGTCATTTTTGTCTCCCTCTTGGTGGCAGGGCCTTCACATACAGTGCTCTTGCCATCTGGAGACCCTTTTGTTCAGGACTTGGAGATAGAAAAATGCATTTCCGTAGGAAAATAACATTTGGTAGGGAATTGGCAACAATAAGTTCATTATTGCCAGAATACATGTTCATAGCGTAGGTGGTTCGAATACATGTTCATGTTCATGTTGTGGGTGGTTTTCCCTGAAGTATAGCAGTTTTGCAAGTGACCTTTTCCTATCTTAGTTTCAAGACATATTATTAATGATGACATCCTAGGTGCAGTCTGACAATTAATAACAAATGCAAGTATTTATTTATTTATTTATTTTATTGTTCAGTTTATATAGCTGTCCATCTCACAGACTCTGGGTGGCGTACAAAGTTAAAAACACAAACACAAAATGACACCAACCCACCCCCAACAAAAACATTTAAAACATTAGCAAGAATAAAAATTATTAAAAAAACATGAAAACATAGTCACCAGGAGATCACAGTCAGTTTTACTAGCAATTCAGCTACTTAGGGGACGAGAGGAAGAGATGCTGTCTAAGAATCCATCAGACAAAAGAGTGAGGAGTCTCAATGGATTCACAGTCAGAAGAAGGAATTTAGAAAGGATACAGCCTAAACGTTTGAGGCAGTTAAAAGTGGCAGCTGGGAGTTTGTACAGTACCTTCAGAATTCCAAGATTCTTCTAATGTGACTTTTAATAAAATAGATTTAGCTCAATGTCAGGCTTCCTGTCTGGTTTCCCCAAGAGGGCTGACATTAGCCACTCTCCACATCACCACCACTACTAGATCTCCAGGTCAGATGGCAAAGTCATATCTTCAGCCCCTTCTGGAAGACCAACAAAGTTGAGGCCAGTCTGACTTTAGGGAGAATAATGCTCCAGAGGATTGTTACCACAGCAGAAGTCCCAAATCACCAAACCCTCCAAAGGGATTGCTACAGTCCTGCAAAAGAACTTCCGAAGGGCAGGCTCCTCCTTCTCAGGGTGCACCAAGTTACGCCAAAGCATCAGGGCACCGCCACTGTTCGATAACCTACCACGTCTGTTATTATCATGGCAATGAACATTGCTATCAGTGTTGCCAAACAGAAAATTCAGACCTCGCCACTGACAGGGATGTCCCAGCCAGACATCCCTGTCACCACTTGAACATTCAGTGCTGTCACCAAACACTACATCCTCTCTGCTGCCTCCAAATGAACCTCTGGCTACACAGTCCCCAAACATGCCTGAGCACTACCAGGGAAGCCTCAGTATAGTTCCTACTCTTGATGACAATCCTCAGAGAACAAGGCTATATATGGGTCTCTCCTTCTGTGGCCAGTGGAACCCAAGCCATGCCGGTCCAGTTAAACCTACTTGGGACAGTTTTCTCCATCAACCCAACCCAAAGAAAATGAGATAGGCCCCAACACTGGCAAACATTTCATCAGATCCAGTCTGATGTTTTCCAGCATATGAAATTAGACTCCAAAAACTAGCCTGTGTTATAATCCAACCGTTGTCATTGCCATCTTGAAAAAACATAGTTTGTAGGACAGAAGAAAAGCAAGAAACAAAAGTGAAAGAGATCTCCCAAATAGGAAATCTGTTAACACTTATCAAAAATCATAGGAATTGATATCATAGGATATCAATTCCCACAATTCCAAATTGTACATCTGATGAAAAAAATATTGTCCAAAATATATTAAATGTGTCCAATTTATTAATGCCCAGCATGGAACATCTTGGAAGCATTGGTTGGCTAATGCCAGAGGCAGAATATTTATTCATACATTGTATGAATATCGGCTTCTTGTTATAATTCTGCATCTTTTGACAGAATGTCCTCCTTTGAACATTTCTCTTTTTGTGTGCATCTCTTAGCACATCATGCAAGGCTAAGCGTAACTGTGATGTCTGTCAATTATTGCCTCACCTTTCCAAAGAAAAGCCATAGATTTTCTCCATAACAAATATCACAGACAACCAAGAAAGCAATTAGATCATCAAACAAATCAACCCAGAATTATCACTCAAGAGGGCACAAATGGCATACTCAAAATTCTCCTACTTCGGATTCATTATGCAAAACCTCTGTAGAACGCTCTGATTCTTGGAAAGATGGAAGAAAAAAGAACAAGAGGGAGATCAGCAGCAAGGTAGATGTAATCAGAATGGGGGTGGGTGCGCTGTTGGGAATCCTGAAGGGCCAGATTAGGAAAAGATCATCACGGTGCTCCAATGATCAATTATATGGTCAATAAGAGTCAAAATATTAGAGGCACCTAGTATCACTTACCCTATATCATTTTCTACATGAAGAACTTTGGATTTGTTTTTATTAAATGTCTTTTTGTGACATGGAATAAGATGACCAGTGATCCAGTGATCAAGTTCTGAAAGACCAATTGTTCAGTTCTCATATTCAAACAGGTGATTGACGTAAGCTATAATGTGGATATTTGGGCAGAGTTAACAGACTGACCTTATAGCATATAGAATGAAGTCAAGGCATAAATTTAATATACATATCTTTAAAGAAGTAGTTGTGTAAAGTGCATCTAGTTTTTTCATGACAGGTGAATCTTTAAACAATTGTTTTATTTGCAACTTTTGGGGACCACCAAAAATTATTTTCATAAAAAGGCCATTCTAGAATCCCTATCTTTGCATAGGCATCTGTAACAAGCCATGTTGGCATGACATTGATGTTGATATGATTCTGCAAACAACTCTTGAAGGAAGTATGTAATTCATGTCATTATAACATGTTGCACATGTGATTTGCCTGCTTGCCACCCTGTGGATGCTCATGTGTTGTAGCATCATCAGGACCTGTTTTATGCTAACAAACAAACAAACAAACAAACACACACACACACACACACACACACACACACACACACTGCTGTTTTTATTCCTATGTCTGTGTGCAATCCTTCATTACATAGCTCTTGATTAAAATCATTCTGATGCATACAACTCTGAACAATATTGCTTCTCTTCTGTAGCATTACACAGCTCATCAGGTTTTAAATAGTTAGATAAAACAGATGTGTAATCATCACTTCCAGAAGTATAAATATTTGCATAATAATTCCTGGAATTTCTGGGTAATACAGTAATTAAATCTGTAATGCTTCAGGCTTTGAATAACACAAATGTTCGGCTCAGTTGATCCACTTTACTTAGCAATAGTTGGAAAAATACCAATAATCTATGTTCTTGTTATATCAACAAATTAAAGATCATCCAATTTCAATATATATTGAATAGGTTAAAATATTATAAGACAAAAATAAATCCTTAATACGTGAGTTCTTGTTGGATCATGAGGAGGGTGTTGGGGAAACAAAAAGCAGGAAACTTTGGCAGAGGCAATATACTATAATCAAACAGGCTATGGCTGGTCTAGATATTATCTGTGATCCCTGATTTATAATTTGCCTTCTCTAGAAAATCTTGATCAGATGGGTTTGCAACAGATAACTTGTATTTGTCATTAGAAGCATTAATTAACTCTGTTTCTTATCTACGTACTTCCATATGACTAATATTATTATAGTTTACATTATGACGTTTATATTATAGGAGTGCTCTATTTTTTTTATCCTTGACCCTGGCTTCTTCCTTTGTAACATTGTACAATAACAAGTTTAGATACCTTATTTACCAGGTTCATTTTTAGAGCAACAAAGCACCAGAGGTTCCCTGTTTATAAAGCCTGATCCATTTCTTTTTATCTCCTGATTTTATTAAGAAAACATACAGCTGCTAACATAGACCTCCTAATTTTCAAAACAAGCACAGGAATATTCCTGCTGAGTGTAGATAAGCATAATACGCCTCTTCATCCTTCTGTTCCTTTGAAGTCTTTCTAGGACTCATAATGAACAGTGAAATATACATCAGGTGATTGGAGATGGAATCTGATATCCCTCACTATGATGTGGTGCCAGCTGCAGAACAAAAGTGATTTAAAGAAATTAACCATTTAGCTTTTTATAATTCCTCTACAACAGCCTGTGCTGCGTGTGGTGGTGGTATTACCAGAGCTAACCATGAATGAGGCCCTCATTTTCAGTACTGATCTTCAGTCATTTCTCTTTTTGGCTAGGTCCTTTGACAATTAACATTAGCCATCATGTAGTCTCAAAACAGAAGCAATTTGAACCCAACACAAACTATGCCATAACTAGCTATGGCATATGCGGCCTTAGTTCCTCAGTTCTGTATTACTCCAAATCAGTTGGCAATTGTAAACTAAGTACACTTCAAATCCCATAATTCCTCAGCCAGTACTCCCTATGCTGGCTGAGGAGTTCTGGAAGTTGAAGTTCATATATCTTTAAAGTGGCCAAGGTTGATAAATACTGCTCTGAAGAGTAATTAGGCTACAGTCAAATAAGTCCTAACTCCCTACTAAGTGGGCATGGGATGGTATTAGGAAATAAAGGAAAACCAAAGGGCATTGCTAACAGTTGGCCACCTACATCAGAGGAATATAAGGCGATTCTTTTTAGTGATCAAAAGATGCAGACAGGGTAGCAGTGACATAGTGATATCATAGGAGAAGGTAGGGTTATAAATTTTTATCCTCTTTCTTTTGATGGATAGTAGAGTTAAATAAAGTGATGTGTCATGATTGCCTCCCCCCCAAATGCTATGGTGTAAATCTGTATATAAATCTGTGGTTCTATTCTATTCTTAGACAAAGAAGTTCACTGAAGGACTTTGCATCATTCACTCTTAGCTATGAGCTACCTCACAGGTTATTATTATTATTATTATTTTGGTGGGAGAAACAGAAAGACAAGCTGCTACTGTATGTATGCGGACTTCAGTTTCTGAGTGGAAGGTGGAACGAACAAATAAATAATATTTTAGACATTAGTGTTTCTAACCAACCCAACGATAGAAATGGAAGATATACAGTCACGCACTACACAATATATTTGCTACTTTTATTATTTTTCTTCTTTTTTCAATGTATCAGAAAGATCAGGTTTCGGTCATGCCAAAAGGTAATATTTTCCTAGAAAATAGCTACATACAGTGGGAAACAAAGACTTGTCCTCCTGTTTCCCCCCCCCCCCACAAAAAACTTTTACATCTTTGTGGATCATTTCTGTGCAAGAGAGAAAAATAGAGCCCCATTTAATTTATTCTACCCACAGATAAGTACTCTTTGCATGCTCTCTAAAGTGCTGAAATCAGGCTGATGAATTGAAAAGAAAGGCAAAAGCTCAACGGATATGCAGATGTGTTTGAGATACACCTACATTTAAAATTCTAAACATAAATAATAAGAATACTGTACATTTTAATTTGCTGTAAAAGGCATTTATAATTATTGTAATGATTTAGTTGATATATGTGTTATTGCTGAACAGCAGTTCACCAAGCACACATTTATGCAAGTTATAACACCAAGTCCTTAATAATTATATTCACACATAATTTATCTGACTGCAGGTTCTCTGTGCCTGCAATTTGTCACCTTGGAAATCAGATCCACTGAAATTAAAGAAATATTTCAAAATAAATGCAGTTAAGAGTTGCAGTGCCAGCCTATCATTTTAGAACCAGCAATGACAGATGGTGCTTAATTGCTTGATATGTCAGAGTGAAAATGGTTACAAACTGTTCAACCCAGAACAAAATCTGGGTGCTCCCCTACTGTTCCACCCACATCCCACTTTTTACTTCATGATCTCCCTTCCAGCCACAATGACACCAGTGCACCTACTCCTCTTGTGTCTTATTATTATGAAACATAACTGTTTGCTCTTCCACCTCCTAAAAGGTTGCTTTATCTTCTCATTCATTATTGCTGAAATTGTGCATCATTTTAAATGAAAAGATGTCTCCAGATATAAGTGTCAGGCAGCTGAACCAATCAGATGCTACCTTTGTAGTTGGGCAGTAAGGGAAGGCACCGTAGAAGAACTGGGAGGGCCTAATAGTGCATGTTATGGCTCAGTGGTTAAAGACACTGAGCTTCTCAGCTGGAGCTGACAGCCTAGGTTCGAGAACCGAGTGCTGTGCAACAGGTGAACTCTGGTTATTTGCCCCAGCTCCTGCTAACCTAGCAATTGAAAGCAGGCAAATGCAAATAGATAAATAGGTACCACTTCAGTGGGAACGTAACAGCGTTCCATATGGTCATGTTGGCCACATGACCATGGAAACAACTTCAGACAATGTTGGTTCCCTCGCCTAGAAATGGAGATGAGCACTGCCGCCTAGAGTCGGACATGATTGAAAGGGGAAACCTTTACCTTTAATATTGGTGTCTTTCGTGGTTGCATAGCCACAGACAAAGTCTCTACTCTCAGGTATTCAAATCTGAGGCCAATAAAACCATCCTTCTCACTCCCTGCCTATTATAAAGGCATGCTGAATGTTTGCTGGAGCCCAGCTCTTCAGGGATAAAGCTTCCTGACTTTAAGGCTGGATTCCTCAGAAGATTGTGTTGTGACATGATTGATGTATGCTGTTCTGAATTTCTTTAGAGGATGGTTAAGAATAAATGAGTGGATGAATATGTGTGAGGAAGCTTGAGGAAATCCATGCTTATATCATTGGTCTAGGTGTATCCAAGTCAGGTCACTGAGCTGACACAGGAACATTCATTGTAATGGCAAGTCCCAATGCTCTTATTGTTCGGAATGGGCAATTATGGTAATTTAAGTAGGGCATCATAGGCAACTGTCCAACTATACGGAATTCCCTAAGAATTCCACCCACTGAGAAATATATAAACTATTGTTGGATCTTGTTAATTAGCGTTTTAATTAACAGGCTTGAGGATACAGTTGAATTATTATCTGCTCAGACTTTGCAATGGTAAAAGAAAAAGATGCTGGCATATTAATGCACTGCCCTGACTTTCTTTGCTCCTCTCCATGTTCTGTAGCTGATCATTGATGACTGGGAAATCAGTAAGATAAAGCTTAGTAAAGATGACTTCAGGACAAAGCAAGGCCACCATTACAATAATAGACATTACAAGTAGGAAAGAGAGAAAGGCTCTATGTTCCGAAAGTATTGGTTTATACAGTATAGTAATATTTCAATAGTTTTAACAATATGGAAACAAGTTTTTAAAATGTGGATATGGTCAATGTAAATCCCAAAGTAGTTTGCCTAAAATTATGGAAAAATTCTATAGACCAGTATAATCGATCAGCACAAAACTAAAATAATTGAACGCCATTAATACTTTTATTAGAGGCAAAAGGAGATACCACCTCTGTCCTCCCCACTCTTGACCAGAATGGGACAACTTGCCATGGCCAACTCACCATGGCCAGCTCAGTGCAGGACAACTTGCTGCGGGACAATTGAAGAATTCTATTTAATTATTTGAAATAAATTTTAAAAATATTTTAATTTTTGCCATCCAAATTTCATTCTGTCCCTCCTTTTGCATTCTTTCTTCAATGGTTCCATTCCACTATTTCTTTGGTATTAGTGTAACTCTTGTTCTGCACTGAGTTGTCCTGCGGCAAATTGCCAGTGGCGAGTTGTCCTGCAGCAAGTTGACCACAACAATTTTTGGCTGCAGCGAGTTGGCCAAGGCAAATTGTCATAGAACCCTCCTAACCTAGGTTGTAAAGCCTATAGTTGGATAACATTAAATAATTCTGTTGGTGTATTTTTCCTAACAATGAAATACAGTATCGTGAAATATTGCACCTAATCAAAACCTGCCTACAGTGGCACAGGTGGTCCTTGACCTACAACTGTAACAAAGCCTGCCCATTATGGTTACAAGTGGTGATGGCAATTGAGTGAGATAGCCTCACCTAAGAACCCCCATCCCTTGCTCCCCCTGATGTGGCCCTGAAATGAACGTGTGAATCGTTTAGCAAAGCATGGATGGAGGGAGACCCTCCACCCATCTGAGTCCATAAAGAAAGCAGACAAACAGCAAAAAGTGTTGCAAAGCCTAAAACAGCCCAGCGGGAAGGAAGAGCCCAGCTAGATTAAGGCCCATGGTTTGGAGAGGCTTCCAAACAAGACTTCGTGCTTGGCCATGAGATACCCCAATGTTTTGAAAGAACAGGGAAGAAATTACCCGCCGATTCAGGGCAGAGGTCTAGCCCACAAGCGAGGCTTCATTCTTTTGCAAAGTGCCGCCAGAGGATGGATCTCTGAGCTTCCTCACATGACCATTTCCTGGGTTCAGCTGGAATTCAACTTTGGTCATGATTTCTGCACTGGGTCTATTGACCTCTGGTCCATTATTTGATGGTTAGCCAGTTGGAGTCCCTAAACTGTAAGCCTCTTGTCTTGGACCTGCTGATTTAGCCATTGGAAGAGGACAATGGAAATAGCATCAATTTCTGTTTTGTTCGTTTTTTTTTACTTTGATGTCCTATTGGAGTATCTCTGAAAACAGGAGTTTTACCATCGGACTTAACTTTATCTCAAAACGCTCAAAATTTGGATTGACAAAAAAAAGCAATAGTTTTTTGGAAGAATTCTGTAAGTTTTTAAAATTATATTTTCTAAGGAAACAGGGTTCTACCAGTCATTGTAACTCGCCCTCCTTCCAGAATTTTGCTAAATTTTACTTCCCCTGGTCTTATTAAAGAGAGAGATTGAATTATTGTTGGTAAGTGATATCAGCATCTGGCTGAGCATCTGGATAAGATCCTTTCTTGTATTTCATACTGCATTACTTCCAGGGGGGTCATATTAGAACTTGGTGGATGTCCTTTAATCATACTGCATTCCTTTTTTTGGTGGGAAGATATTTCTATTCATATTGTGCTTTAGCTTGTTGACCAATGGCACCTAACTCAGGTCAACTCAGCTGCCTTAGATTGTTGACCAATGACATTTAATTTAGGTCACTCAGTTGCCTCTGTCTGTTGACTCATATTTTACTTTGTTGACCAGTGCCTCTAATTTAAGTCAATTGAGCTGTCCCAAATTGAAAATAATTTATTGGTTTGTTTTTATCACTGCTCTTTATATCCTACCCTCCCCCTCCACCAAAAGTAAAACCATATACACAGTTTACTTTCCTTTCCTCACAATTTTCTCATCACAGAATTGTGTTAGCTGGGTTACTGTAGGCTTCCTTGGGGTTAATCTGGTACTCCTACTGTTCTAACACACCAGCTCTAAAATGTTTCCTTTCCCTCTGATGTCCATCCACTTTTCCCAATTTTATATTTGTTCACAGTTGAAGTGAAATATTGCAGAAAATGAACACAAATACACATGTGTTTACTTATTTGGTCTTATTTGTCATTATACAGGCAGTCCTTGACTTACAACCACAATTGAGCCCTGAATTTACGTTGTTAAGTGAGAAATTGGTTAAGTGAGTTTTGCTCCATTTTACTCCATCTTGCCACGTTTGTTAAGTGAATCCCTGCAGTTGTTAAATTAGTGACACGGTTGTTTAGTGAATCTGGTTTCCCCATTGACTTTGCTTGTCAGAAGGTCGCAAAAGGTGATCACATGACCCCGGGACAACTGCAACTATCATAAATGTGATACAGTTGTCAAGCCTTTGAATGTAAATCATGTGACTATGGGGATGCTGCAAGTGTGAAAAATGGTCATAAGTCACTTTTTTCAGCACTGTTGTAACTTTGAAAGGTCATTAAATGAACCGTTGTAAGTCGGGGACTACCTGATTATTTATGGATGTTTCCTGGCCAGTATCCATATTTCATTAGGCAAATATAGAAATCCATTTTTGATTAGATAAGTGGAAGTTATATAAGGACATAAATAGTTTAAGATAACTGTATAAATCATCTGGATGTATATACCAATTAATTGCCTTTTTTCCTATCTCATAAGAAGGATGGGAGGACAGATAATTTACAGCAAATTAGCTCTATTGATGACCATCATGCATAAACACAGGCACACACATACACACAAAATCGGCTAATTAAGAATATGCAATTCTTGATTAAATCTAATAAAAGTGCACTAATCCGGCTGAATTTGAATCTGCTTTCGCTTTCATAGAAAGCATATGTGCCAATTTTTACATAGGGAGCAAAGAGAAAGGAGCAATCTGATGTAAATATACACATTTCGTATAAGTATTCATTTTATCAGTGACAGATACCTATCTATAAATTCTCATTGCTCACCGCTTATCTCTAGAGGCTACATACAGGAAATACATCTTTCTTTGTATTACATTTTTTAAATAAATACCACTGAATGAAATACACATTACTTCATGTGTATCAGGAAGACTAACCTGCCATCAAGAGCTTAGTAGCAAAAGATTCAAGGACAAGGCTCAGATATATAGACTGCTTTCATTGAGTTGAAGCCTTTTAACAACAAAGATTGGCGAGTGCACAATTCAGGAATTTCGCCATATTTACATGCTGGCTCCAGGTGGTTGGGCCTGGGCCTGTATAAGGCACTAAAATGTTTAAGCAAAATGTAGGCATCAATTTCAAATGGAATCATCAATATTATTTCTGTATTTAATGTTGAAATAATTGTAGTTATGTTTATTTGTAAATAGAGATGTAGATGTAGAAATGTATGTATGCCCATTAGTGACCATGTAGTTCCCCTTCTTTGTTCTTTTATGTCTAATTGAATGGCTATTATCCTATTATGGAAGTTATTGATCTTAAGAAACCCATATTTTTTAAATACAGTTTAATATCCACCTCGAGACCCATCAGTAGAATATTGCCATACTACAAGACATTGATCTAATAAAAGTGCGCTAATCGGGCTGAATTTGAATCTGCTTTCTCTTTATTATTCTTTTTTATTCTTTATTATTCTTTTTTCTCTTATTCTGTTCTATGACAGGGGTGGCGAACCTATGGCACGCGTGCCACAGGTGGCACACGGAGCAGTCCCTGTGGGCACGCGCACCATCACCCAAGAGGGAGGTGGGGCCAGGCTGCCCCGCCCCCTCTCCACGTGCTCCTGTGCTCTTGCTCTCTTTCTCTCTGCAGTGAGAGTCAGGGAGCAGCTGCAAGAGCTGGGTGGATCCAGACTGGATGGTGGAGGAAGCTGCAGCATGAGTCCAGGTAAGCCTCCAGAGCGATTTCACACACCCCTGCCCCTGGCCGATCATTTTACAATGCTCCAGCAGCCCGATCCAGGCATCGGAGGCCTGCAAAATGCTTCTGCTACCCAAATCTAGGGCTGCAGAGTCATTTCGCTCCCACACCAATGGCCGATTTTGCAGGCGTCCGATGCCCGGATCAGGTTGCTGGAGCATCGCCCACTTGGTAGCCACACCCCCAGCACCCAGCAATGCATAAGTGGGTTTCAGGTTGCAGTTTGGGCACTCGGTCTCAAAAAGGTTCGCCACCACTGTTCTATGATCTTTTGGACTAATTGTATCCAATACTGCATCAAGTCAGTTTCTTCTCCTACCACTTTTACATGTTGTTGTTGTTGTTAGTTGTGAAGTCGTGTCCGACCCATCGCGACCCTATGGACAATGTTCCTCCAGGCTTTCCTGTCCTCTACCATCTTCTGGAGTCCATTTAAGCTCACGCCTACTGCTTCAGTGACTCCATCCAGCCACCTCATTCTCTGTCGTCCCCTTCTTCTATTGCCCTCAATCTTTCCCAGCATTAGGCTCTTCTCCAGTGAGTCCTTCCTCCTCATTAGGTGGCTAAAGTATTTGAGTTTTAGCTTCAGGATCTGGCCTTCTAAAGAGCAGTCAGGGTTGATCTCCTCTAGGACTGACCGGTTTGATCGCCTTGCAGTCCAAGGGACTCGCAGGAGTCTTCTCCAGCACCAGAGTTCAAAGGCCTCAATTCTTTGGTGCTCAGCCTTTCTTATGGTCCAGCTTTCACTGCCATACATTGCAACTGGGAAGACCATAGCCTTGACTATACGCACTTTTGTTGACAGGGTGATGTCTCTGCTTTTTAGTGTGCTGTCTAGATTTGCCATGGCTTTCCTCCCAAGGAGCAAGCGTCTTTTAATTTCTTGGCTACAGTCCCCATCTGCAGTGATCTTGGAGCCCAGGAAAATAAAATCTGTCACTACCTCGATTTCTTCCCCATCTATTTGCCAGGAATTGAGAGGGCCGGATGCCATGATCTTGGTTTTCTTAATGTTTAGTTTCAACCCAACTTTTGCACTCTCCTTCTTAACTCGCAACAAGAGACTCTTCAGTTCCTCTTCACTTTCTGCCATTAGAGTGGTATCATCTGCATATCTTAGGTTGTTGATATTTCTTCCAGCAATCTTAATTCCAACTTTTGACTCCTCTAGCCCTCCCTTTCTCATGATGTGCTCTGCATATAAGTTAAATAGGCAAGGCGACAGTATACAGCCTTGCCGGACACCTTTCCCAATTTGGAACCAATCAGTGGTTCCGTGTCCAGTTCTCACTGTTGCTTCTTGGCCCGCATATAGGTTTCTCAAGAGACAAATAAGATGTTCTGGTACTCCCATCTCTTTAAGAACTTGCCACTTGTTATGATCCACACAATCAAAGGCTTTAGCATAGTCAATGAAGCAGAAGTAGATGTTTTTCTGGAACTCTCTAGCTTTCTCCATGATCCAGCGTATGTTGGCTATTTGATCTCTAGTTCCTCTGCCTCTTCGAAATCCTGCCTGTACTTCTGGTAGTTCTCGATCCACATACTGCTGGAGTCTAGCTTGTAGGATTTTAAGCATATCTTTACTAGCATGAGAAATGAGTGCAATGGTGCGATAGTTTGAACATTCTTTGGCACTGCCTTTCTTTGGAATTGGAATGTAAACTGATCTTTTCCAATCCTGTGGCCACTGTTGAGTTTTCCAAATTTGCTGGCAAATTGAGTGTAGCACTTTTACTGCATCATCTTTTAAGATTTTGAATAGCTCAGCTGGAATACTGTCACCTCCACTAGCTTTGTTGTTGCTCAGCTTTTCTAAGGCCCACTTCACTTCACATTCTAGGATGTCTGGCTCGAGGTCAGTGACCACCTCATTGTGATTATCAGGGACGTTAAGCTCATTCTTGTATAGTTCTTCTGTGTAATTTTGCCATCTCTTCTTAATCTCTTCTGCCTCTGTTAGGTCCCTGCCATTTTGGTCCTTTATCATGCCCATTTTTGCATTGAACTTCATCTCTCCAATTTTCTTGAAAAGATCTCTGGTCCTCCCTATTCTATTGTTTTCTTCTATTTCTTTGCACTGTTCATTTAAGAAGGCATTCTTATCTCTTCTAGCTATTCTCTGGAATTCTGCATTCAATTGGGCGTATCTTTCTTTTTCTCCCTTGCCTTTTGCTTCCCTCCTTTCCTCAGCTATTTGCAAAGCTTCCTCAGAAAGCCATTTTGCTTTCTTGCATTTCTTTTTCTTTGGGATGGTTTTGGTTGCTACCTCTTGTACAATGTTGCGAACCTCTGTCCATAGTTCTTCAGGCACCCTGTCTATCAGGTCTAATTCCTTAAATCTATTTGTCACCTCTACTGTATATTCAACGGGGATATGATTTAATTCATACCTGACTGGCCTGGTGCTTTTCCCTACTTTCTTCAGTTTAAGCCTAAACCTTGCAACAAGAAGCTCATGGTCTGAGCCACAGTCAGCTCCTGGTCTTGTTTTTACTGACTGTATAGAGCTTCTCCATCTTTGGCTGCAGAGCATATAGTCAATCTGATTTCTGTGTTGACCGTCTGGTGATGTCCATGTGTAGAGCCATCTCTTGGGTTGTTGGAAAAGAGTGTTTGCTATGACCATCGTATTCTCTTGACAAAATTCTATCAGCCTGTGCCCTGCTTCATTTTGTACTCCAAGGCCAAACTTTTCTACTTTTACATGTAGAAGTCACAAAATAAAGAGTAACAAAACAAACAAACAAACATGATTGTGGAAGTTGTGACTCTTCCCATTTCTGGGAATGTTTGCATCATCTCAGTTTCTACCACCTGAACTCTGCACCCTGAGTACATTACATAGGAAGCCCTATCAGCAAAGCTGATCTTAATCCTCCTTGTCAGTTTTTGTTACACAATCCTGGAAAAGAAATCTCCCAGGCTTGATTTCCCCTCCTTATATAAGTAAAACCAGTCTTGATTCTTCCAGTCAGCTTCTGATTATTATTATTTTTAAAAATTGCACTACTTGATTTTCTCATCCTGTATTGCAGGCTAGCACAGAATTGCTTCTCTCCCAGCTTTTTACATTCATAAAATTGGGGAGGGAGGGGAAAACAAAGACCTTTCTGATGCCAATCCTTGCTTAGGTTCAAGACACTTCCATGTTTTGTGTTCATGTTCATGTCATCTGTCCTTGGACCACAACTATGTTGTCCTACCCTGTAATATTCTACCAACACAAGCAAAACTAGAGGAGGAAAATTTATTTC
This sequence comes from Vipera berus, assembly GCF_964194415.1. NCBI lineage: Eukaryota > Metazoa > Chordata > Lepidosauria > Squamata > Viperidae > Vipera > Vipera berus. The sequence goes on from NC_138204.1 coordinate 143,636,845, forward strand.
AATGCATTTCTCAGGGAGATCACAGTTTATTTCCACTGTGAAGGACAAATGTCTTTCTCCTGTCAGAAGATGAGAAAGAAAAGAAGAGACTTGGTTTTAAACAGTTCTGTGGAATTGATCTATTCATTCAGTTCTGTGGAATTGATCCATTCATTTCACTGGCGCACCAGATCACAAAGGAATGCTTACTTGGAAATAAATTTATTCGAAACAGGGAGAATTCTTATTTGTTAGGTTGATGGAGAATGGCATTTACTATCCTGAGAAGACAATGATTTCTTCCTGGGAGTTCTAAAACTGATTTAGAAGATATGTTGTTAGGGAATAATGTCTATATCTTCATTTATACCAAATAGTCTTAAAGGCGATTAGTATACTCAATTTTTTGGGGGGGAAAACAAAACAAGCTGGAACTTTGATCTCCCGTGCCAAAGGGTATAATAGGCATGAAACTCCTCTGCTTCTAAACTGATGCACCATTGAAATCTGGAAAAGTTCAACTCAAGAAATTTAAAAGCACAGGTTTATCACTGTAGAATAAGCAGAACCATATTTCACATTCCAGATTATATCATTGTTTTGCTCCTGCCAAACCTTTATAAGTTTGCCAAAGAGTTCATTTCTTTCAGGACAGTTCAGCCTTTTTTTCATGTGATACGGAGAACAGTCAATTACAGTTGGGGTTTTTTTAAATGCCAGCTGGATAGAATTTTCATTGAGTAGATTCAAGTATTGGGAATCTGGTGAAAAAGCTGGTGGTTGGCCCATTATTTGAAGCAACAAACTCAACAAAGGCTAATTTCAGAAATAGTCACTGAGAACGGTCAGACTGTAACAGAAGAGAATACATGTGGCTCAGAGTCGAACTGTGGAGTTCTTGGTACTCTTTGCAGCAAGAACCAAGAACAGACATTTCATTACTCATCTAGGTCTAGGAAACATCACGGTCCTTGTTTATGTACAGTAGCTTGCCCTGCCATTGTTGATTAATGTGGATTTTGAGATTATGAATCCTTTATTGGCTGGTGATTGCAGAAAGCTTTATTACACATAATCCACCTTTCCAGTCAAGGTACATGAAAAATCAACAAACATCAGACAATATACATTTATTAATTGGTATACTGGATCTGGCTAAAGACTGTGCTATATTAATATTTTTAGACCCAGGATTTTTTTGGGGGGTTGGATTAAATTTTTAAAGCAAATAATGATTAAGTAAGCTTGTCTGAGGGTTTTTGTTCATTGGATTAAGATTATTTGAATATAAGAGTTAGTTTTAAAATACAGTAATGGTCGCAAATTCTGTAGTAGCTATAAGCCTATTTCATTAATTAATGTGGATATTGAGATTATGAATTCTTTATTGGTTAGGTGGCTGCAGAAAGCTTTATTACATATGTTACATATGTATATATATATATTACGTGTGTTTGGATTATAGCAAACTATTACTTCAAACTATTTTGAATTGCAATGTGATATTCAACAGAGGTGCCCACTTTCAGCCTTGCTATCCAACTCAATCTCTAAACCTTTAGCTTTTATTGTAAGGCAGCTATTGCAAATTATGGGTGTTACTTTGCTGGGATATAAGTGCAAATTAAGGGATGCGGTGGCTCAGTGGGTTAGGACGCTGAGCTTGTCGATCAGAAGGTCGGCAGTTTGGCGGGTCGAATCCCGAGTGCCGCGTAACAGAGTGAGCGCCTGTTACTCGTACCAGCTTCTGCCAACCTAGCAGTTCGAAAGCACGTAAAAATGCAAGTAGAAAAATAGGGACCACTACGGTGGGAAGGTAACAGCGTTTCGTGCGCCTTTGCCGTCTAGTCATGCCGGCCACATGACCACGGAGACGTCCTCGGACAAGCGCTGGCTCTTCGGCTTCGAAACGGAGATGAGCCCCGGCCCCTAGAGTTGGAAACGACTAGCACGCATGTGCGGGGGAACCTTTACCTTTAAGTGCAAATTATTTTTATATGCCAATGATACTTTATCGATTCTGAATAAGTACTATATGTATATGCCTAATTTTATGCAGGTAGTACAGTATTTCAGAAAATACTCTGACTATAAGATTAACTGGGATAAATCTTGCTTATTTCCCTTAGGCTTTAATATATCAACAGAGTTACATAAAGAGTTGGTTTTTATGATTTCACTGAATGTATTAAGTACTTGGGACTTTACATTCCCTCAAATACTTCTAAGTATGTGGAAATAAATATGTAAATAGATGGATTAAAATTCCATTATGTCTGTGGGATAGATTTAATGTTATTAAAATGAATAATGTCCCTCATTTGATTTTTACCTTAGAGGTACAGTATCCTAGTGTTAATACCAAATAAACATTTTCTCCAGACATCTAGGCATTCAGCAAATTTATTTGGAATATTACCCTACCAAGGCTTTAACTAGCTAAATTGAAATTACCATTTGAGGAGGGTGGCTTTAATTTATTTAATTATCAAAAATATCATTAGGCTTATATTTTTCTAGCCATAAGTATGTGGAATGAAAATATAGTGGGACACTATCCCTTATAAGCTATGTTGGAAAGTTATTATTTGTGCTCATAGCAAGCTCTTAGAATAATATAGAGTAGAAAAGATGTTTTATTTCTAGAAGTGCAAGCTATGAGAAAATGTTTGGGGAGCAGATTAGATTTTGATAATGAAATTCACAAATAGTTATTTTTTTGGAAAGATTCTACTTTTAAAAAAGGTAGTGGAATGTTTTATTAGAAAATAAAATGCCCTTTCAGCAAAATGTCAAGAATTCATAGGACTATATCATTTGGGTCAATGAATCTTCTATTTTTTGCATTTCCAAAAGCTATGAGGCACATCTTTTCCAGGACATTCTTTGGGGAAATTTATTACATTCTAAATATTATCTTATTCTGTATTGATTATAATATAGCATTATATAGGCTACAGGTTTAATATACAGTATAAAAAACATGCTGGGGTTCCTATATCTTTGCTATTTGTAATTGCCCCACATGGAAGCAAGGCAAAAACACACATATATATTGCTGGATTTTGTAGTAAACTAATAATATAAATGTATGATTCAAGGATGATCTGACACAGGTGTAAAATTATACAAAAAATAAAATAAACTTTGATGGCATTAAGCTGAAACAAAGCTGAGGCTGATTACTGTACTTATTTTAGTGGAAGCTGGCTATAAAGTTTGGTAAGTCAAATCATTCAAGCCAATTAACTCAGAAGTCAGCTCAACTGGGTTTAACAGAATTTGTTTCCAACAAGTGCAGCGTAAGCTTGGCTTGTAGCCTGAAAAACTCTAATTCATCATATTCTTGTTATGCAAGGGCTGTCCTCAACATGTTTAGATTAACATATATTAATAGGTTTGCTGAGAGACAGATAAAGAACATTCTGATATATACAAATTATCATCATTATGTTATCTTTTGATCTTGCTCTCCACATCTATGGTGGAGTTAAAATTCTTTTGCTAAGACAAAGTTTATTCAAACAATCTACGTATTTTCTGTTGTTAGAGACTTTGTAATGGTGGAGAAGTCCACAGAAGATGAAAGAAAGCAATAGAAAAGAAGAAAGGTCCCAACGACAAACGGATTGTTGTTTGTTTTGTATATATTTCAGCAATGGGCTAAATTATTTTATAACAGTTTGGCTGCATCAATTATTGGCTGTTACAGGTAAGTCTTTTATTATATTAATTTAGGAAATGAAGTTATGTGTTCCAAGATTTCAAATTTCATGATACTCCATCATTGTTGAAAAAAATCTTCATGGTTGGGTAGCCCAATTCTTGGGAAATATGACATCAAAAATTAAGGTCTAGATTCAAATATGTCTTTTGGAAAGATAATAGAAATGAAGTGTGTTCTTATGCAACATCTTTTTTACACTGTGAGCCATCCAGAGTCAGCATAGAGTTAGGTAGCATCAAAATCTAATCAAATCAAGTCAATCATTATAACATATATTAGATGTTCAGACAGCAGAGAATTCACCATGCTTATTCTTACCCCCCAACAGTCAAATGTGGATATTTCCTCCTCCCAACCCACACCTTTAATTTCTAGATGAAATGCAGGCATTCATGAAAGTTGAATTTCATATTCTGGCTCAAAGTCCAGTCTCAGTATTACTGTATGTTGATAATACTGGTATCACATCTGCACTTCAGGTGAGGAATGACAAAGTCTCCATGGACTAGCACTATTCTGCCAAACCAAAGTGTTGGAGAACAACTTTGCCCAGAAACAAGATGCTTGATTTTCCAGGTGGAATAACAGTCATTCTAACATCTGGAAAATAATAACCACCAAACTGAATATCTTCAGGCATTCATTTTCAGTTGTCTGCCTTGTGGAAACTCCAATCTTAAGCCTTAAACTGCCAATACAAAAAGCTTCCAATTCAATAATCAGACATGCAAGTTGTAAAAGGAATAATTATATGCCTGCAGCAATCCAATTATTCAAAACTGAAGTACTAAGACTTTTCATATATGGTATTCAGTGCGGTGTGCATATGAGTATCACTGTTGCTAGAAAAGATTCAGTCTAAATTCTTGAGAGCTATGCCCTGAATTCCTTTTTCAGTTGCAAATGTGCTTCTCTAGTTAGAGCTTAAATGTAGCACCAGTGAGGCCTATTGGAAACTGTGCCATTTAAAATATTGGCTTAAGCAAGTATAGGATGGTGAATTTGTACCTAGCTTTCATTGATAGACAACTATAATTCCTCATAGAAGAACTGAATTATATCTGATCTGGTTCTCTGTAGGCTCACTCTGCAATCTTTATAAATGCTGGAGTGAATACAAGCAGAGAATTCCAGATCTTGATATGCAAGGAAAGAGACTGAACATCTCGCACTTTTACCACAATAAGCTCATGTAACCTCCTTTCACCAGCCCAAGTGATTTTATGAAATTCTTGTGTCCTGACATTAGAACAGCACTTTCCCTGGGAACTAAGATGCTATCTTCTGATTGAGAGATTTAATGTGCTCAACAAAGATACTTTATATTTCTGAAAAGCTCTATCTATTGTCTTTGGGGAATAGAGCTAATATACCCTTTAGTCCAAAAATTATTTCAACCTGAAATAATAAAAAAGCGACCACTTCTATGCTAGAGCAACAGGTGTTAGAAATTGGTAAACTGGAACAATAGCTATGCTTAACTTCTGCTGTGAACAGGACTTTATGTTGAATGCTTTGTAGTTTGACTCTGCACTTTGGTCTATGACTTGTACATAAACTAAAAAATTAAAAATAAAAGAAATGAAAGGGTGGAGGTTAGCATAGTTACAAAACTGACTGGCAGGAAAGGCGCACACAATCCCTGCTAGATTTGTCAAGTCTAACACCTTTGGAGTCCTCCTGAAAAAAATCCGCAGCTGGGCTAAGAGCTTGACCTACCTCTAACACTGGGCCCATGGACAAATTAGATTAATGAACCCCCACCATCCCCAGTGTTTTCTGTGCGAGATATAACTCTTTTGCAAGTGATTTTTCTTAAAGAATTTTGGCATCTTCTGTTCAGTAAGCAAATTTGTCAATTTGTAATGAGTAAAGGATCCTTAACTGAAAACAGGCAGCTTGACTCTTTAAAAGAAAAGACTTGGCTTCTTTAACCGCTCATTGTTTATAAAGTGCTAAGATGAACACACTGAAGATGGAAAGAAAGCTGCTTGTTGGGAGACAATCAGTGCTTTTTTTGTAAAAGAAAAAGGTGCTGGAATTCACACATGTCATACAACCCGCCTTGCCTACCCTACAAGGTTCCATCCAAAAAAGGTGCCGGAACTCCGTTCTGAGCGTTTTATGACCAAAAAAAGCCCTGGAAACAATTACTTATGCCCTGGAATGGCAGCATAAGAATGTTATACAGTACCTACTGAGAAAAGTCTTTATCACTACACTGCAAAAGTTCCTCCAAAATTATTTAGTGAGAAGTGGGTATATTTTTTTGGAGGACAAAATATTCCTATTTCCACTGATTCTCATCTTGGGCTATGTACAGCTTTGGAAGGACTGAGCGGTGGAGTTCATTAAACCCTGATCACAGAAAGCATTTGGTAGCAGCAGGAATGAAGACACAAGGCTGAGTATAGAATAACTCCTACTTTTATTCTTGCTGGAACTGTACTGAAGCTTGGGCCACAACCAGCCACAATATATAGTCTAGCCCCTAGGCGGCAGCCAATAGGTTTGAACCCATGCTTGCTGCCTGGGGCTGACCAATTGCAGGACCGGAGATGGCCTGTCTAGGTTGCTGGAGAGCCGTTAGCTCCTCCAGCAACATACGTGGTGTAACACCACAATCCCAATACATAACAGCATCCCAGAGAGATCCCTAAACATGACTCTGGCCCCTATTTACTGAAATATCAAATCCTATACATATCTGCTAGGAAGTAAATTGATCTTCATCTATGCCGAAGTGAGATTGGTTCATTTCAACGAAGTGATTAAGGCCTTGGAGGCAACATATTATTTCTTGTATCTGGAGCTGCTGTACCCCACGGAGACTTTCTTTGCTAAAGTTAGGAGGCCATTTGATTCATTTGAATAAATTTGCAGCACTGGCCAAAGCCCATGGTGACAGTAGGTATGTACCCTTCATCTTCTTCCAATTGTGATTTGGAAGAGGCCAGCAGTACCTCCTCCATTGTGCTTGCCAGAGTCTTTGGCAAATGCTGGGAATATCTTCCATTGGCCTGCTCCATGATGTTGCCAAAGGAACCTAGGAGGTTTGATAATGCTAGGTGAGAAATTACACCTATGGTACTTTTTATTTAATCTTTTTAACAGAACATCTGTGCAGTAGCTATCAAAAGAAGTCGATAAGGGAGAACTTTTAGAAGATTTTGCTTTCACCTAAATACATTTATAAACTGCAGCTTCTTAGTCTCAGATATTAATTTTATGGAATAAATTAGAGTCATTTAAAAATTTCCCAGAGCATAACAGGAAATTTTGCTGAGTAGTAGAGACATTGCTGAATAGTATAGACAAAATGATTAAACTGTTGTTTGGAGAAAGGAAATGGGCACAACTTAAGGCAGTGACATTTCTTGGAGTATGGTGATTATAACACAACAAAAGAAAATTAGATTTTAGACTATAACACAGTCACTAGATAAAACTCCCTTTACCTGCCTCCTTGGGTAAATTAGTGTACTTCCACTGCAGCTCTGTTTTATCATTGCTTTTACCTTCTAATTTTTCCATATTATCTTTCCTTTCTTATTTGATGAGTTTCTTACCTAACATGTTATATATATTTATGCTGGTGATGCCTGGAAGTGCTGGCATAGGTATATAGCTATGTACTAACTGAATGTGTTTGCTTATATAAAGAACAGATGTTCACCTTGGAATCTCTCTGCTCCAAATACAATATGGATGAGTAAGAGTAAGAGTTGCCTGTTCTTTTTGGATGGCCTTATGTGCAAACCAGTTGGTAGTAGCTGACAGTACACACCCAAGTCCTACATAAACATAATCTGTCTTGTTTGTACAAGAGTTGAGTGACAGCGGTTTTCTTTGCTGCTTCTATTAGAGCTGTGCACCAAGTTGTTCCTTTGAATGAATACTGAAGCCTGTTTCTTATCTAAGAAATCTGTCTTTCATCCAGTCATTTTTGAACAAAACGTTCTGAAAGATTCTTAGATTATGTGTCTTGTCATAAAATCATTTTTAAGATGACAATTTTATACATATTTGCTAGTGAGTAATTCCCATTGAACTCAGTTCTTTCCATTGCCAGGAAAACATAAATAACATTAAACTGTAAAACCTATCCATGGCCATATGAAAATATTCTGGATGTCTCTGAGTCCCGCATATACCCAAACCCATCATGATATTTCCTTTCAGGGCAAGCAGTGTTTTCCAATGCACAAAAAGATTAAGAAGTGGTAAGCTAAAAAAAAAATTAAAGGCAAGAAATAAGAAAAGAGAATGTAAGAGAATTCTTATTTACATCAATTTCATTGTCTGTGTCTCTGTATAGCTATTCGACCTTGTAAACCATCCTTACTTTTTCCATGTCTATACACTACTTTATTCCAGGCCCTTTGTTATTAATTTCTCATCTCTTTTATTTAAAATCTGAATACTACCCAGCTGTGACTTTCTTGATCTACCCCAGAGGTGTCAAACTGCCGGCCTGTGGGCTGGACACCTCACGCAGAAGCTGCGCCCACCCCATTGCCAGCAATGGCAACACTGTCCCAATACATGGCGTGATGTCATGTGACATCGCGGGTTTGACATATCTGATCTACCCTTTTCCTCTTGATCCTTCTCATTTTCTTTATAAAGGTGTTTTGCAGTTTGATCCTCATTTATTTTTCTCTATGTGACAAAAATACCTCAGTGAATTTCTATAACAATATCTCATTTTTATTCAAATTCCATTCATTCAGCACCCATTCAACTTTGACCTCATATCATCTTGGTTTTTTTATATATACTTTGTATGTAAACCATTCCGTTTGCATTCAACTTCTAGATTTGTCTTAATATATGTAACATGCATTTCCATATCAGAAAAGGAGCAGGAACTTACCTGTCATACACCACCATTTTCACTTTCTTTCAAGAAATATTCATTCCTCGCAACAGACCACAGATACTTTCTTAACTATCTATCCACATTTATATGTCTTAAAAATTCTCCATGCATTTTCTTTAAGTAAACAATCTACTGACATACACAAAATCATCTATTTGCTCTAGCATGTAACCTGCAATGAATCACTCCATTTGCCTGTTAAAACTCAACTATCTTGGCCTAATGCATTATTTTTCATACCCTTAATATTTGTTCATTAGACAGCTCATTTAAAGTATTTTTGAAAATTATTTGGGTATTCAGCCAATAACACATCATAACCAGCACACAAAAATGCAAGTACCTTCACATGTCAGCAAATGCACAGCCATTTGTCTGAAATGGTATAGGGTTTCCTGCCTGAGCAGGGGGTTGGACTAGATGAACTCCAAGGTCCCTTCCAACTTTTTATTATTATTATTATATTATGCCAAAAGTGTTCCTTTTAGATTTATTTATAAATTTCTTAAACAACTACGCAGACAAACAATCTTCAATTCCATATTTGTTCAGAATATGTCCTAATTCAAATCTCTCAAAACATTTTCTCCAAATCAACAGTTGAACAATAAAGATTTCTTCCCTCATTCATATATTTCTTAATTTTTCTAAAAGCAAAACTGTGATTTGCACACCTCCATCTAGCACAAAGCTAAACTGCAGATTCCAGATTTTGCTCATTGTCACTTCTTGTACCCTTTTCATTAGCATATCTTTGCATATTTTACACTTCTTTTAATCTTATACATTAAGATTGATTTCTGCCTACTTTCTTTGCAACTGTCTTTTCTCTATACTCGTTATAGAGTTTCTCTCTTTCATCCTAATTTTTTTTCAGGTATGCATTTTTCTCTTTAATATCCTAATTCCAGCAAGCATTCTTTTTCATATTTCAAATTTCAATTAATGTAATTTCTTTGATATTCTGAAATCTATTTTTTTTACTTATGTTCCATGGAGCTTCCACTTTCTGTTTCCTTACCCTCCTCTTCCCATTCACTTTTTTTTTAGATTATCCTACAATATTTTTCATACAGAACATGTACTTTCTGTTCTGGTAGTTTGTCCTTTTCTTCCATGGGTATTTTTTTTCTCAAGCTCATTCTAGTAAATACCAAGTAATGGCCTTTCATCCATTCAGAACCTCTTAACAACAACTTCTGTCTTTCCTCATAAATAAATTGATAATGCTTTTAGATTTATACTGATTCCTTAGCCATGCGTACCCATGAATAGGCTTATAATTAAACCACCTGATTGAAGGAAAGCATGTATTTATGAATCAGTCACCATTCTCTTTTATGAGTGTGTAAGCATGAAGTCCAGTTACTTTGTATATTCAATCAGTCCTTCAAGAGAAGTCAAGAAACAGACAACACAAGGTTTTCTGAAACTCCATCATTGTAGAGTACAGTGCTTTTTTTGTAAAAAAAAAAAAAAAAAAGAAAAAGGTGCCGGAACTCACACATGTCACACAACCCGCCTTGCCTACCCTACAAGGTTCCATCCAAAAAAGGTGCTGGAACTCCATTCTGAGCGTTCTATGAGAAAAAAAAAGCCCTGGTAGAGTATAACAACATGATCATGAAAGCCTGCCAGGGTGTCCTTCCAACAATTCTTTTATTATACAGAGGATGAGGTTATTTTGATTGCTTTCTCATGTTTCCACCTTTCCCAGGACTGAGATGTTACTTACTTTCTCTTTTATTAACTAATGGTTTTTCCCTCCATTAAGGTAAAGGTAAAGGTTCCCCCGCACATGTGTGCTAGTCGTTTCTGACTCTAGGGGCCGGTGCTCATCTCCGTTTCAAAGCCGAAGAGCCAGCGCTTGTCCGAGGACGTCTCCGTGGTCATGTGGCCGGCATGACTAGACGCCAAAGGTGCACGGAACGCTGATACCTTCCCACCGTAGTGGTCCCTATTTTTCTACTTGCATTTTTACGTGCTTTCGAACTGCTAGGTTGGCAGAAGCTGGGACGAGTAACAGGCGCTCACTCTGTTACACAGCACTCAGGATTCGACCCACCAAACTGCCGACCTTCTGATCGACAAGCTCAGCGTCCTAACCCACTGAGCCACCGCGTCCCTTTTTCCACGTCCCTTTTTCCCTCCATTACTACACCGCGTCCCTTTTTCCCTCCACTACTACACCAATATTATCGCTCTTTTCCTTTACAGGAACTTTATCATCTCATTCCCACATATTCATTCATTTTATCTAATGGAATAGTTCCCCCCAGCTCTTTCCAGATTAGATTCATTCAGAATTTTGCCTGCTTTTTCTCTGCTTCTTCCATTATCTTATTACTCTGTCCTCTTTTTTTCCTGAAGATTGAATTACCAAGCAAGAGAGATACAATGCAAGAATAGGCAGTCTGAAGATTCCATCTCCCTTAAGCCCCAATAATCATGTCTAATACTCAAGAAGTTTGGAAATTGTAATCCAAAATGTAGTTGCTTATCCATCATAATGGGTACCAGCTACTTCCATAGTAAGGATACGTTCTTCAGGAGTCACAATAAGCTTGAAGGTGTGTAATTACTTCCCGAAGGGTGTGTTGTACTCCTACAAGATCCAAAATCATGTGAGAAGTGACAGTGTACGTAAATCTTGCCTGGATAGTTACATGGCTGTCAAAGTAAATTGCCTATGTTTAATGGGACTTCTTACCCTTAAGTAACTTTGAAGATGGTCTCTCAAAGGCTACATATCTATTCATCACCAGTCTCTTTCTTTAGAAATAAGCTGCATTGATTGCAATGAAAGTACTGTACTTCTAAGTTAGACCAACATCAAATATGCTAAAGAAATATTTCAAATGTCTTTTGCTAAATTAGATAAATAGAAGAAGAACTCTTAGTGTCAGACCAGGAACGCATTATTTCTTTTGGGCTGAAGTATGCTTTCGGCTTTTGAATTGGATGCTAGCTTTGAACTCCAAAACGTTGTGACTGTAGCCAGTACTAAAATGAATTCCATTTCCTTTGGTTTTGCATGCAAACAACATTAAACAGTTGTTACCATTGTGGAAATCATCTGGATGCTTTCCTCCAAAATGAAGGACCAAGATTCACAATATTAAGAAAAACAATCATCTAGATGTTTTCCAGTTCTTTTCGTAAGTTCTTGTTTCCACCACGCTATGATTTCTCCTCCGTCGTACGTTTAGAATGTAATAAATTTCCCCTTTGGTCACATTCAAGATTACATTTCAAGAACAACTTTACAGGGTTAGGGAGGGGGGTGTCACACCCAGATTCAAAAAGGTTTAACTTGTGCATTTCTGTAATAAAACAAATCCTTTCACTCTTTAAGTCATCTTCTACTTCCATTATTTTGACCATGGAAGCTGCTACATACGTAACAAACTGAACCCTGTCGGAGAATTTTGCTTAAGGCCTCAAAATAACGGCAAATGTACAGCCAAGAAATGTTGTGAAGTTGCTTTAGTTGTGTGGCCAGCCAGGGGTGTTCTCTCATAAAAGAAGGCAAAGGTTTGTAAGCATTGTTATCAAGTTGGTCACAAACATCATCTTCCTGTATACCTTATTAGGAACAAACAGTGGTTGATTGAGAAAAAAAGAACAACCTTGTCTTGATCACACATAGTTATCTCCAATTTGCTTCTTTCTTGGAGAATTGCACAAAGATAGCTTGTTACTCTCATGTAGCCCATGTTTCTTATCACTTAGTCTCCTCCCTGCCAGTATATTGTTTTATGCACCGTATCTGTTTGCATATCTTCTAGCCTGTTTTCTCTCTAAAAGGCTCCCTCGCCAGCTCCTAGTCTAGTCGAAATGCTCTTTAAGAAGGGTTTAATTACATTCCCTGATGTCTACTGATTTTGGGTTTTTGCAATCCTCAATGCACGACAAAAAAAACCTCTGCAGGCTAAGTACTCTGGAATCTTTCAGGAGAAAAAAAATCCATAATGATACCAAAAGATTTTAACGCAGAAGATTTTAGTTTGCTTGCTGGGAGTAAAAGCCGACTATTGGAGGTAAGAAAGGAAAATCAGGGCATAAACGTGAAAGGAATGGAATAATTAAACAGAATAATGGAGATGGAAAGGACCTTGGAGGTCTTCCAGTTTAACCCCCCCCCCTGTACAAACAGGAGACCCTATACCATTCCAGACAAAATTAGGCTAGATGTTCTCCACTCTGCAGAACCAATTTATAATTGCTTATTTTATTACCATTAATATATTGGTATTTTGCAGTGGGAATTCCCCCAAGTAATGTTGTAGATCCAATTTATTCAGACCGTGTCTATAACCTGGAGGAACAAGAGAAATTTTCAGGTTGGGATGGATGGAAGGTGGAGCAGGGGGGACAGTGAGAATATGAATGCATTAAGTTCAGCAATGTGTTGCAGGGTAAATGCGTGGGCCTAAAAATGCAGAGCTTTTGACAGGTAAATACTCGAATCTTGGATACAAGCCGAAACAGGTTTTTACCTGCCTTTCAGCCAAAGTTACTTCTCAAGTACTCAACACCCACCTAAAAAAGCATTGCATTTACCTGTGCCTACTGCAGCCATATCTGCACAAATACAGAGAGAACAAGAGAGAGAGAGTGTGTGTGTGCGTGCGCGTGCGCATATATATATGTGTATCTGCAAGAAAATAATTGAGAGGACTGGCTGTAGGACAATTCATTTTTGATTGCTTATGAGTTCTCACACATACGTGTGTATGTGTGCCAATGACTGGCATTGTAAACTAATTTGGGGTTGTAAAAAAATAAGACATCCTTCATCATCTTGACATTTGCTTTCAACACAGTTTAGACATTTCTTGGCGCCACCCTTTTTCATTGCAGATTTTGAAAGAGTATTACCTTCACCAGTTGCATAGTTTGCTACAGTAGTTCCAAGATAGTACGGCACCAGCAGAACCAATGGCACACAGATCAACAGACATTCTAAAACAAATTCTTCTAGCAGGAATTCTGTATACAGTGCAACAAAATGAACATGCAGATTTGATTTAGCATACTTTATTTTGTCAAAACTGGAGAAAGAGCTTTATAATAGCACATCCCCATATTTCATGTATAATTAACCTATTTATTTCATACTTCATTGTCATTATTACTGAAACATTAATTTTGACTAGCAGACTCTCAAGTGATAACTGATTATAAGCAAATTAAGACTATGAGTGCCTTAAAAATAACTGTAATGTTGAGGTTAGAAGAAATAATAGCATTTATATAGAAGTTGACTTAATCTACATCAGGGCTTTTCAATCAGTGGTATGGGTACCACCTGTGGTACATTGGCACCTGGCAGGTGGTACATGACCATCCTAGAAAAGTGGTAGCGGGGGAGGGGAATGAGCTGAACCGGAGGCAGCACCGCACAAGCCTGAGTGAGAGATGGCTGGAGCTGCAGGGCTGTCGGGGCTCAGCAGAAGCGCCAGGATCAGCGCCAGGCTCCAGCTGGAGCTCTGCGCTGATCCTGGCACTTCTGCTGAGCCCAGAAGAAGCGCCAATCAGCTGGAAATGTTGCAGCATCTCCAGGGTCTTGTGATTTACATTCAGATGCTTGGCAACTGATTCATATTTATGATGGTCACACAGTCCCAAGGTCATGTGAAGTGACCAAAATCTGCTGCAACCAACCAGCAGACGAGGGGGAGGGGCGAAATAAAAACCAAACAACCCCCCCCACCCCATCCCCGCTGCCAATCCTCAACAGAAATGCTCACAACAATGAAAACCTCGGACAGGAGGAAGAGCGCCACCGGGCGGTCAGGCAGGTGACTTGCTCGGCTGTGGCTTGGGAGGCAATTTTTCCAGTGCCATTGTAACTTTGAACAGTCACTAAGCAAACTGTTGTAAGTCAAGGACTACCTGTACTTCATCACTTTTCCCCTTTTTTTTTGGTCATCAAGTTTTTGACACCTTGCTAGGCGACTGGTGGTACTCGGATGTTGCCATATCCTAAAAGTGGTACAGTGGGTGAAAAGGTTGAAAAGCCCTAATCTACAGCTCTGTTTTTCGGTTTTACTGGGAAGCGAATTGCCCTTATTAAAATGTAGTTTGGGGCTTTTCTTTTCTACTTCTGTCTCTGGCTTCCAAATCTATTTATCTGTCAAATGGAGAATATTCTTTTTTTGATTCAAGGACTGAAATAATCTTCAGATTGTTTTCCAGCTTCTGTATCATAAGGTTTGTAAACAAGGCTTAGTTTGCAGAGAATAAAATTCCCCTTTCCACCCCACCCAGTCTGTGCAAGAAGTCAAGTGCAAATATTTCATTGTGAGTTGTAATGTAGGAAAGCATTCCTAGAAGTTTGTTTGCGTACTTTAAGTTCATCGGACCAGGCTTTATTTGACACATCTCTATGTTTAGAGATAGCCTTGCTATACAGTGGAATCCTTCCTTTGGAATTCCTCACTGAAGGAATCTTGAGAAAACCTTCATTCTTGGATTTTAGAAGACTGCTTACATTTTTATAATGCAAATCTGTACATGTACATACAGAGTTAAGTCCATCTTTACATCAATCGAAATTACTGTTACTCTGTATTTATAATACAGAAAGCATAGACTTTCTCTGAAAACAAGGTGATTGAGTTGTTATCCAAACTTTCAGGCCTAATAATGTAGTATTGTTATTTTAAGAAAGGGGGGGGAAAGTAGTGGAATGTTCCTTTAGGGAGCATGTTTTAAAAAAGAAAATCAAGAAAGGGATTGTTCACATGCACGCTAGTTGTGTGTGCATCATATGATTAAGTGAGTCACAGAGGTAATTGTGTCAGGAGAACTCTAAATTACTATATGCAAAGAAGCTGCTAACTAACCTAGAATGCTCTAGATTTAATCTTAGATCAACCAGATTTGCTGTGGGGCTAAATTGATTCTCTCATCTCATCGTGTTGTTAAAAGAAAAATCTTCATCAGGGTCCAGTCCAAGCTGGGAGTAAACAAAATAGAAACTGCTTTAGAAGAGCAGTCGAAGAGCAAAGCCAGACAGAAGTGTGGCTCTGGGAAAGCTGTTGCTGGGAGTGATGGGTTTTTATACCTTCTGGGCCTCTTGAAGTTGTCTCCTGTGCCTGTTTGAGGCTTTGTATTTCCTGTGTCATGTACTTTGACCTGAGTCTGTGTGTGCCCTTTTGGTACTGGTGGGTTAATCCTATTATGTCTCCTGTCCTTAGAATTTGGGTGGGGGTATGAGATTTTAGGAGTCTTTGTCTTCCTAATAGCTTCCTGGCTCCAACCTTCCTGAATGGATTATCACATCTGCATTTCTAAAAGCTGGCCTCTGCCTAGTTTCTGTTTGGGGGAGAAGGGCTGGGGCTGGTTTGTGGGGGCTGGTTTCTGTCTTTTTAAAGATCTTTCCATTATTCCTTTGGAGAAATATATTCTGCCTTTTTAATATTTCCCAAAATATTTATTTCTCTGGATTCTTCCCACAGTGTCATGCAAATTAATTTGACCTCCTTATTTCCGATATTCAGATAATAATCCATCTTTGTCACCTTAGACGTTTCTCTCATACCTATCCCACAATCACACAAAGTTCCCCAAACTCTCTGTAGTGATGCTACCCCAGTTGCCCCATCCTCCAATCCAAAGAGCTGAAAAAAATTAAAATTAGGAATGTAAATCTAATTATCCCCACCAAAAAAATATGACTAAGCTGCAATTAAAAAAAATAAAATGTTATCACTTGTGTTTAGATAGTGATAACATTTTTTGACAAAGCCTATTCTGTGCTGCAGTTCTTTGGGCCTTTTGGCATTTATAACACAGTTGTGCAAATCACATGCCCGTACCCTTTTAATGTTCAGAGTCCTAAATCATCTATACATTTCATCAACAAAGCCAGCAATATTATTTTTTTAAGAAAGAAATGCAAGGACGTAATCAGGGATAAATATCCCCCAAAGAGAGGGAAGTCTAGCTGCCAGTGGCTGAAAATAGTTCTGACAGGACATAGAAGTGATGATAACCCCCCCCCCCCAAGGCTTAGTATCACTTTCTGAACAATCCCTCAAGGGCAAAGTTCTGACTTCAATTTCATATGGCTATCTAAAAGGAAGGGACATGGTGGCTCAGTGGGTTAGGATGCTGAGCTTGTCGATCAGAAGGTCGGCAGTTTGGCGGGTCGAATCCTGAGTGCCGCATAACAGAGTAAGCGCCTGTTACTCGTCCCAGCTTCTGCCAACCTAGCAGTTCGAAAGCACGTAAAAATGCAAGTAGAAAAATAGGGACCACTACGGTGGGAAGGTAACAGCGTTCCGTGTGCCTTTGGTGTCTAGTCATGCCGGCCACATGACCACGGAGACGTCCTCGGACAAGCTCTGGCTCTTCGG
The DNA here is from genome assembly GCF_964194415.1 of Vipera berus. NCBI lineage: Eukaryota > Metazoa > Chordata > Lepidosauria > Squamata > Viperidae > Vipera > Vipera berus. Next base: position 143,653,799 of record NC_138204.1, read on the forward strand.
CTTTGAAACGGAGATGAGCACCGGCCCCTAGAGTCGGAAACGACTAGCACGCATGTGCGGGGGAACCTTTACCTTTACCTTTTATCTAAAAGGAGCTTGCAGAGTGAAGCATCTACTCTTCTAGTTTGGTGCCTCTTCATGATCCCAATTTTCTTCATGATCCCAAAAATCATCATCCTGCTCTTTGTGTCCTGGCCTGATGGTATTTCTTCAATGCTCCTTCAAGGTTTCTCTTATGGATTTAATTGGGGGGTGGGAGGTGGGGTGGGAGAACAGCTTCCAGGAAAGCAGACTTAGAAGCTATGTCAGAGCACAAGGTAATTGGTGTGTATACAAAAAGAATGTCTTATTATTGTAATTTCTTACACCGGGGAGAAAAACCAATTTGCAGAACTGATGTCTCTATAATTGTTGACATGGTGGAACCACCTGATTTGGGTTTTGTCTGGGTTTCTTTCTGCTTCATTTTAAAAAGATAAATATTGTCACTGAGCTTTTAAAGAGAGAACTACCCTAAAATGTGTCATGAGGTTTTTGTTTCATTATCTTTACACCTTCCTGGTTTGGCCTGAGTTTTTCTTAAATGCCATCCAGCTTGTTTGCTTATAAAATCTCTCCCTGGGTCACATTCGTACAGACTAAAACTTAAAAAAGAAAAAGAAAAGAAAAACCTCAGCAGAAATCCCCTGAGGTAAAATACATCTTGATATCATCACAATTACTACATAACCTGCTCTGAGATATTTTTAAACACTGGCAGCTGCAATTGTGAGAGAAGAAAAACTGTGGAAAAAATGAAACAGAGACAACAGGGAAGGACAGAACCGTCTGTCTCTGGGTGGAGTTGGGCTTTGTGTATGTACAGTCATAAATTCAAGCCGTTCCATTTTTGTAAATGAAATCATAACAACATTCATATTCAGACTATCAATAGAGTTTCTCCTAGAACAGTTTCTTTCATCTCCTTCCTCAAAATATGCAAATTTGTTGCTGAGAATGGCACCAAAATCCAGAAATGTTCACAAACAAATTGCTTCTAATCGTAGCATCTACCTGCAGTGTGTAAATTAAACCAGTTCATTTCAAACACAAATTGAACAGCATTCTCTTTCATTTCTATGTATCAACCCCCCTAATTTATATTTTTAATGTCTGTTTCCATAGGGAGGATTAGTTCTTTGGCTCAACTTAAAATCAGCAATAATATAGCATGAATTTGGGACTTGTTTTGATAGAAACCAAACTTCAGGCAGGATTGTCTTGATAAAAAAAATTCAGTGGAGGGGGCTTGAGATCTACCATCTCTTAATTTATCTGATTTATATTCTTTCTCAATGGATATCTGCAGGGGGAAAGTAACAAAAAAGTCAAGAGGCAATCTTGACCACATAGCCATGACTGCCATCTTTATAAATGACTTAGATGAGGGAATTGAAGGGAAACTCATCAAATTTGCAGATGACACCAAACTGGCAGGAGTAGCCGACACTCAAGAAGACAAACTCAGGATCCAAAAAGATCTTGACAAACTTGAACAATGGGCCCTATCCAACAAAATGAGTTTCAGTGTGGAGAAAAACAAAAGTTTTACATTTAGGCAGGAAAAAAAATCAAAGGTACAAGTATAGATTGGGTGAGACTTGGCTTAAAAACAGTAACTGTGAGAGGGACCTTGGAGTCTTAGTCCTAATCAAAAACACTAATACAATCCTGGGTTGTATAAACAGAGGCATATAAACAAGATCATGCAAAGTATTAGTACTGCTTTATAAAACCCTAGTAAGACCACACCTGGAATACTGCAGCCAATTTTGGTCACCATATCACAAAAAATATGTTGAGAGTTTGGAAAAAATTCAGAGAAGAGCAACCAAGATCATCAAAGGCCTGGAGTCTAAAACATATGAAGAAGGGCTGTGTGACTGGAGTTTGGCTAGTCTAAAGAAAAGAAGAAATATTAGAGCCTTGGTGGAGCAGTGGGCTAATGCCTCCTTAAGTAACACCAGCTGCCTGCAATTAGTGCAGGTTCGCATCCCACCAGGCTCAAGGTTGACTCAGCCTTCCATCCTTCCGAGGTAGGTAAAATGAGGACCCAGATTGTTGGGGGCAATTAAGCTGACTTTGTAATAATGCCGCTTGGGGTGTGTGTGTGTGAAAGCCCTAATAAGCAGGCATATACATAGAATGAAGGCTACTGCTAAGCTTGTAAGCCGCCCTGAGTCTTCGGAGAAGGGCGGGATATAAATGGAATTAAAATTAAAAAAAAATATGATAGTATTCCAGTATTTGAGGGGCTGCCACAAAGAAGATGGGGTCACGTTATTCACCAAAGCATCAGACGGAAGGACGAGAAACAATGGTTGGAAACTGATCAAAGAGAGAAGCAACCTGGAATTAAGGAGAAACTTCCTGACAGTGAGGACAATTAACCAGTAGAACTGCTTGCCTCCAGAAATCGTGGGCGCTCATTCACTGGAGATTTTTAAGAAGAGACTAGACAGTCATTTGTCTGGGATTTTATAGGGTCTCCTTGCTCCAAATCTAGTTTGAGTCTTGTATTTGAAATACCAAGGAAATGACTTTTTTTTAAAAAAGAGCCACTTTCCTCGAGAAGTGCACATATGTTTTGAAAAGCTGTGAGGCATTTATCATATTTCATTCTCAATTTAGTGGGAAGAAATAATAATAATAATAATATTAATATTAATAATAATAATAATAATAATAATAATAATAATTAATTATTATTATTATTATTATTATTATTATTATTATTATTATTATTATTATTATTATTATTATTATTATTATTATTATTTTATTTATATACCGCCCTTCTCCCGAATATGTACCTTATCACAGTATTTTTCTGCATTTTGCTTTCAAAAACTGGAAGAATATGGAAAAGATACATTATCATAGAAAGAGGTGGAGTTGAAATATTTAGAATTATTTTTATTTTTCAGAGTCAGAAGAGTTTAAAGGCAAAAAAGTGTAGAAATGTTTTGGGGGGAGAGGAAGCAAAATGCCATTTCTCAATGCTCTGGGGCTGAAAAAGAGAACTGCAGACAGTTGAAAGGTATCCTTTAACTCTGCCTTTCTTCTCCACGTTTGCCACCTCTATCGCCTACTTTTTTTGTTTTACACAGTCACAATGAAGTACAAGTGGCAAACAAATGTTGCCATTTGAGATGACTTTGTACATGGAAAAAAAAATCATTAATAACGAGCCAGAGATATTAACACTTTCTATAATGCTGGTATGCTTTGTATATAAATGACTTTTAGTTTCTAGTTATTTGTTTTTGTTTGGGGTAGATTTTTTTTTTCTGTGCTCATTATGGTTAGCTAGATTTCCAAGTATTGTTTGGAGATGATACACATCCAAGAAAAAAAAATTGCTGTATGTTTTTAAGTCTCTTCTGCAACTGTGTCATTATCATTGTTGTTGTTAGTTGCGAAGTCGTGTCCGACCCATCGCGACCCTATGGACAATGTTCCTCCAGGCCTTCCTGTCCTCTACCATCTTCTGGAGTCCAGTTAAGCTCACGCCTACTGCTTCAGTGACTCCATCCAGCCACCTCATTCTCTGTCGTCCCCTTCTTCTATTGCCCTCAATCTTTCCCAGCATTAGGCTCTTCTCCAGTGAGTCCTTCCTCCTCATTAGGTGGCCAAAGTATTTGAGTTTTAGCTTCAGGATCTGGCCTTCTAAAGAGCAGTCAGGGTTGATCTCCTCTAGGACTGACCGGTTTGATTGCCTTGCAGTCCAAGGGACTCGCAGGAGTCTTCTCCAGCACCAGAGTTCAAAGGCCTCAATTCTTTTGCGCTCAGCCTTTCTTATGGTCCAACTTTCACTGCCATACATTGCAACTGGGAAGACCATAGCCTTGACTATACGCACTTTTGTTGACAGGGTGATGTCTCTGCTTTTTAGTGTGCTGTCTAGATTTGCCATGGCTTTCCTCCCTAGGAGCAAGCGTCTTTTAATTTCTTGACTACAGTCCCCATCTGCAGTGATCTTGGAGCCCAGGAAAATAAAATCTGTCACTACCTCCATTTCTTCCCCATCTATTTGCCAGGAATTAAGAGGGCCGGATGCCATGATCTTAGTTTTCTTAATGTTTAGTTTCAACCCAACTTTTGCACTCTCCTTCTTCACTCGCAACAAGAGACTCTTCAGTTCCTCTTCACTTTCTGCCATTAGAGTGGTATCATCTGCATATCTTAGGTTGTTGATATTTCTTCCAGCAATCTTAATTCCAACTTTTGATTCATCTAGCCCTCCCTTTCTCATGATGTGCTCTGCATATAAGTTAAATAGGCAAGGCGACAGTATACAGCCTTGCCGGACTCCTTTCCCAATTTTGAACCAATCAGTGGTTCCGTGTCCAGTTCTCACTGTTGCTTCTTGGCCCGCATATAGGTTTCTCAAGAGACAAATAAGATGTTCTGGTACTCCCATCTCTTTAAGAACTTGCCACAGTTTGTTATGATCCACACAATCAAAGGCTTTAGCATAGTCAATGAAGCAGAAGTAGATGTTTTTCTGGAACTCTCTAGCTTTTTCCATGATCCAGCGTATGTTGGCAATTTGATCTCTAGTTCCTCTGCCTCTTCGAAATCCTGCCTGTACTTCTGGTAGTTCTCGATCCACATACTGCTGGAGTCTAGCTTGTAGGATTTTAAGCATAACTTTACTAGCATGAGAAATGAGTGCAATGGTGCGATAGTTTGAACATTCTTTGGCACTGCCTTTCTTTGGAATTGGAATGTAAACTGATCTTTTCCAATCCTGTGGCCACTGTTGAGTTTTCCAAATTTGCTGGCAAATTGAGTGTAGCACTTTTACTGCATCGTCTTTTAAGATTTTGAATAGCTCAGCTGGAATACTGTCACCTCCACTAGCTTTGTTGTTGCTCAGCTTTTCTAAGGCCCACTTCACTTCACATTCTAGGATGTCTGGCTCGAGGTCAGTGACCACCTCATTGTGATTATCAGGGACGTTAAGCTCATTCTTGTATAGTTCTTCTGTGTAATTTTGCCACCTCTTCTTAATCTCTTCTGCCTCTGTTAGGTCCCTGCCATTTTGGTCCTTTATCATGCCCATTTTTGCATTGAACGTTCCCTTCATCTCTCCAATTTTCTTGAAAAGATCTCTGGTCCTCCCTATTCTATTGTTTTCTTCTATTTCTTTGCACTGTTCATTTAAGAAGTCATTCTTATCTCTTCTAGCTATTCTCTGGAATTCTGCATTCAATTGGGCGTATCTTTCTTTTTCTCCCTTGCCTTTTGCTTCCCTCCTTTCCTCAGCTATTTGCAAAGCTTCCTCAGACAGCCATTTTGCTTTCTTGCATTTCTTTTTCTTTGGGATGGTTTTGGTTGCTACCTCTTGTACAATGTTGCGAACCTCTGTCCATAGTTCTTCAGGCACCCTGTCTATCAGATCTAATTCCTTAAATCTATTTGTCACCTCTACTGTATATTCAACAGGGATATGATTTAATTCATACCTGACTGGCCTAGTGCTTTTCCCTACTTTCTTCAGTTTAAGCTTAAACTTTGCAACAAGAAGCTCATGGTCTGAGCCACAGTCAGCTCCTGGTCTTGTTTTTATTGACTGTATAGAGCTTCTCCATCTTTGGCTGCAGAGTACATAGTCAATCTGATTTCTGTGTTGACCGTCTGGTGATGTCCATGTGTAGAGCCGTCTCTTGGGTTGTTGGAAAAGGGTGTTTGCTATGACCATCGTATTCTCTTGACAAAATTCTATCAGCCTGTGCCCTGCTTCATTTTGTACTCCAAGGCCAAACTTGCCTGTTATTCCGGTTATCTTTTGGCTTCCTACTTTAGCATTCCAATCCCCCATGATGATAAGGACATCATTTTTTGGTGTTAGTTCTATAAGGTGCTGTAGGGCTTCATAGAACCGGTCAATTTCATCCTCTTCAGCACCGGTGGTTGGGGCATAGACTTGGATTACTGTGATATTGAATGGTTTGCCTTGGATTCGAACTGAGATCATTCTGTCATTTTGAGGATTGTATCCCAGTATTGCTTTTCCTACTCTTTTATTGACTATGAAGGCTACTCCATTTCTTCTGAGGGATTCTTGCCCGCAGTAGTATACCTGATGGTCATCTGAATTAAATTCACCCATTCCTGTCCATTTTAGTTCGCTGATACCTAAGATGTCAATGTTCAGTCTTGTCATCTCTTGTTTGACCACGTCCAGCTTTCCTTGATTCATGGATCTTACATTCCAGGTTCCTATGGAGAAAAAATCTTTACAGCATCGGACTTTCCTTTCACTACCAGACATATCCACAGCTGAGCGTCCTTTCGGCTTTGGCCCAGTCGCTTCATTCTTTCTGGCGCTACTAGTACTAGCCCTCTGCTCTTCCCCAGTAGCATATTGGACGCCTTCTGACCTGAGGGGCTCATCTTCCAGCGTCATATCGTTTTGCCTTTTGGTACTGTCCATAGGGTTTTCATGGCAAAGATACTGGAGTGGGTTGCCATTTCCTTCTCCAGTGGATCACGTTTTGTCAGAACTCTCTGCTATGACCTGTCCGTCTTGGGTGGCCCTGCACGGCATAGCTCATAGCTTCATTGAATTACGCAAGCCCCTTCGCCACGACAAGGCAGTAATCCATGAAGGGGGTCATTATCATACTGTTTGCTTATTTTTCATTGATGAATATATGTGTGCTATTATCCGACATGTACAGAATATGGCAAGTAGGTGATAAAGCTAATCATGTCTCTCATAAGATGGCTTAGGTGTGGCTGACTTCTTTAATTAATTCAGCTATATAAACAGAAATGGCTGATGAACAGATTTGCAAAGAAAATAAACCACAGGAGCTGTGTTGAAATACTTCTAAACACTTGACCTCAGCTCTCTCAAACCCAAGAAATCCAGAGCTAAGCCTGTAATTCTATCTGAGTCACCTTTACTTAGAGATGTACACATTTGTTAATAAGGATAAGGCACTCCCTTGTTTAAAAGTCTGAGGCAGGGCCCAGCCAAATGTATATGGAATCCAAAATATTCTGCGATGTAATCTCAGTTTTTCATTAGAGAGAGAGAGAGAGAGAGAGAGAGAGAGAGAGAGAGAGAGAGAGAGAGAGAGAGAGAGAGAGAGAGAGAGAGAGAGAGAGAGAGAGAGAGAGAGAGAGATCATTAGTGTGTCTAGTGAAAAATGTGAGTAAAGGGTTAACTTAATAAGGAAACAAGGCAACTGTAAAATTAAGAGAACTTGAGATGAGTGTTGTGAGAAAATAGATTGTTGTTACTTTTACAGAGAATCTTAAAAGAAAAGAGAAACTCTGCTAACTCTTTGCAACCAGACAAATGTTCATTCTGTGATTAAGGATGGAGAAGTTTTGTTAATGAATTTTTTTTAGAGTCATAACTCATCAGGTAGAATGTCATATGTTAGAGTTGTGTAAAGTTTTCCTTGTTCATGAGCTACTTGTCCCCTGAGTCATGGTTTACGATACTAACTGCTACCAGAAAAAGAGCAGATAAGAGACTGTGGCAACTTCAATATAAGAACAAAATGTTTGTCATATTGACAATGGAAGCAGCAAATTCCTAAGAATATTTATCTATCTCCAAAATAAACTTGAAATGAATTGCAATTTCTAATCATGTAAATCTTGATTACAGTATGCCTTAAGTATACAGGTTGTGTGTGTGTGAGTCCAATATATACAGGGCTTTTTTTCTCATAGAACGCTCAGAACGGAGTTCCGGCACCTTTTTTGGATGGAACCTTGTAGGGTAGGCAAGGCAGGTTGTATGACATGTGTGAGTTCCGGCACCTTTTTCTTTTACAAAAAAAGCACTGAATATATATATACATACATACATACATACATACACACACACACACACACACACACACACACACACACACACACATATATATATATCAGCTCTACCCATTTTACTTGTCACAGGTGGGCTTCAATCTCATGATCATAACTGCATGTAGAGTTACTAGGCCTAACTCTTTTTCATCCATCTGCAAAGAAATTACCAATAGCTTTAAAGGTGTCTAAGTTTCATAATGGGCTGGATTAGAGCAACAAAGTAGAGCTGGATCTATAAGATGTGGTGATGAGGCTGGTTGTATTAAAATGAAATTCAATGGTGAAAAAACTAAGGTTCTACATTTAGGCAGGAAAAATCAAATGCACAGGTATAGTATAGGTGGTACCTTGCTCAATAGTAGTAACTGTGAGAGGGATCTCGGAGTCCTAGTAGACAATCACTTCAATATGAGCCAGCAGTGTGCTGCAGCTGCCAAAAAAGCCAACACAGTGCTAGGCTGCATTAACAGAGGGATAGAATCAAGATCAAGTGAAGTACTAATACCAATTTACAATGCTTTGGTAAGGCCACACCTGGAATACTGCATCCAGTTTTGGTCACCACGATGTAAAAAAGATGTTGAGACTCTAGAAAGGGTACAGAGAAGAGCAACAAAGATGATTAGGGGGCTGGAGGCTAAAACATATAGGGAACGGTTGCTGGAATTGGGTATGTGTAGTTTAATGAAGAGAAGAGTGAGGGGTGACATGATAGCAGTGTTCCAATATCTCAGGGGCTACCACAGAGAAGAGGGAGTCAAGCTATTCTCCAAAGCACCTGAAAGCAGGACAAGAAGCAACGGATGGAAACTAGTCAAGGAGAGAAGCAACCTAGAACTAAGGAGAAACTTCCTGACAGTTAGAACAATTAACCAGTGGAACAACCTGCCTCCAGAGGTGGTGAATGCTCCAACACTGGAGGTTTTTAAGAAAAGACTGCACAGCCATTTGCCTGAAATGGTATAAGGTTTCCTGCCTTAGCAGGGGGTTGGACTAGATGACCTCCAAGGTCCCTTCCAACTTCTTCTTCTTCTTCTTCTTCTTCTTCTTCTTCTTATTATTATTATTATTATTATTATTATTATTATTATTATTATTATTATTATTATTATTATTATTATTATTATCATCATCATCATCAAGCTTGGAATCTGGAACTGAGATTGTTTTGGGAAAGGTTCTGAAAGATTGGTTTTGGTATACTCTCAGATCCTGACATTCACCTGGACCAAGATAGCCATGAAAAAGAATGTATTTGCATAATTACAGTAGTGTCCATTGTGAGCCAATTGGATTTGATAACAGTGCTCCATCAAATCCAAACCAGGGCAATGTTTCCTAAGTGTCTGGAATTTCACAATGAAGCAAAATTCAGCAACTCGACTGAGTTCTTCTACACAATAGTGGACGAGCAAAAATACTACTACTACTACTACTTATACTACTACTACTACTACTACTACTACTACTACTACTACTACTACTAATAATAATAATAATAATAATAATAATAAAGTTGGAAGGGACCTTGAAAGTCATCTAGCCCAACTCCCTGCTCAGGCAGGAAACCCTATACCATTTCGGACAAATGGCTGTCCAGTCTTTTCTTAAAAACTTCCAGTGTTGGAGCATTCACCACTTCTGGAGGCAGGTTGTTCCACTGGTTAATTGTTTTAACTGTCAGGAAGTTTCTCCTTAGTTCTAGGTTGCTTCTCTCCTTGATTAGTTTCCATTCATTGCTTCTTGTCCTGCCTTCAGGTGCTTTGGAAAATAGCTTGACTCCCTCTTCTTTGTGGCAGCCCCTGAGATATTGGAACACTGCTATCATGTCCCCCCTCATCCTTCTCTTCATTAAACTAGAAGTTAGCTTTAAGGTTTCTAACTCTAAATGTCTTAGGACCTGGATGTATGAGGAACTTCCTCAATCCGTATCAGTCTGCCCAGAAGTTAAGACCAGCAGGAATTGGTTCTGTTTACAGAGGTCTGTTTGGAAGACATAAAGGACATTACTCCTACTGTAGACTGGAACATGGTCTGTTTGGAGTTATAAGTCATTTCCACTTTCTCTAAAATCAGGAAATGGGCCATTTAGTCTTCTGAAAGAAATATTAATATTTCCAATATGATTATTGCTCTTGTATGCTTTGCTATCATTGGACGTATTTCCAATTGTGTTTCAGTTGATTTGCATATTTTTCAGCAGGTTTTAATAACATGTAAATAATTGATACCCCTGATCTGTCTTTTTAATCTGATACTCGCAACAGTCTGCATGTGTACTGCCCTAGCTTCTGAACTGACTATTAAATGATGATGTATATATGACTGTTGGTTTGTCCTAAATGACACTAAAAGAGATTTGGAAGAGTTTTCTTCTCGCTGAATTGGGCTTACCTTAAAAAAAAAGGGTGCATTGAAATGTGTCTCTTGAAGGTAATGGTATTACCTTCTTGAAATGTATATATTTGCTTTTTTTTCAAACATTGGCCAAAATTAATGATTGCCTTGTTTTTTTCATGAACAATCATTCCAGTTCTTGAAATTCAAAAAAGCCAGGAACTTTAAGGGAACTCTTACTGGGACTGATCTCTGAGAACCTATCCAAAAGCTGGTCAGAACAGGTGCTTTACCAGGAAGAATCTGTCCAGATCAGCTGTAATAAACAGATATCAATCTCTAGATGCTTGACTGACAAGCATGTAGAGATTGATATCTCTTCCTGCTTAGTTCATCATGTCCTTGGCTTCTGTGGCCTGAAGGTGGAAGACACCAACTTTGAGACCCCAGACAATGAAGGGAGACATCCCTGATTCTGAAAAATTGCTTGTTTGTTTAAAAGTTATTTTCCAGTTCTTCCAAGCATGTTCTAGGTTTAATAACGATTCAGCCTGATTATAACCACATGGTTTCAACATAGGAACTTTGGCAGCCAGCCCGCACAATTTTACTCATTCTGCCAGTAGGACTAGAAGTAAGAACCACTACTAGGGTATTAGGTCTGCCTCTCTTAAGTGCCATCTGTAAAGCTGATTCGAAGGAGGCATGGTTGCTTGTCATCTGACGTTAGTAAGCAAAACGTTGATGGAGGAGCTTGTAAGGCAAACACTGTTCTTTCATCTGTACCTTTTTAGGACAATGTGCAGAATTCTCAGTTGGTTTCAAAGAATATTAAGTAACATTAACCAACTTTAAATTTCCTGGGAGATTGCTCAATGCTTTCATTTTGTTCTATTGACTCATATTGCTTTTTTTTAATAATCCAAATACTTTTTCTATCGAATGAGAATTTTGTACTTAAATCTTCCCTGACGACAATCTGGAAAAGATCTCGATTACATCTTTGGTATGATATCCCTGAGACATTTACAACATATCAGAGTAACTTCTTTAATGTAAGAAAGAAAAATATCAGTGTTTAGAAAGCTGAACATGTCCTATGTTATACTTATTAAGAAAATGAGATGTCCAAGCAAATAGTCTTAAACTAGTCAGACTATCCTGACATACAATCCTAAAATATAACAGATGCAGACATTTTTACGATGTATTTAAAGTGCCAAATGTTTAATTGCTAGTTGGTTTTGTAGGATTTTTCTTCAGCCAGGGACTATGTTTGTTTGCTTTTAGTATGACAACTAGTCTAAGAATGCACGGGTGGTTAACCAAAGGGGTGTGGATAGTTCTGAAACATGCCTGACTACTTAAAGACGAGTGTTGAAAACTTTAAATAACTGAACTTGCCCATATCGCTAGTGAGCCAAGGCAATAAGCAAAGGCAACTCTGCTTCTGTACTCATTTTTTAAATAGTGTGTGTGAGTGAGATTAACATTTACTTAAGAGGTTTTGACAGCAGGCTGAAATCAAGATTTCTTCAAGAAGGAACTTAGGATTCAGTTTGACATGTTTTAGGAGAGACACGCGTGTCATTTTTTTTACTGAGTCACACCATTCTGATCAGCAAGGACAATCTGTAGAAAGCACTTTTCACCATGTTTGGAGATAATAAAGATTCTATAGTTTTTCTCTATTTATTCATTCAAATATGTATTTATCTATCAAATTTAGATATCACCCATCTCACTTTCAGGATGATTCTAGATGGTTTACAGCAAAAAATATGTATTGTGTTTACATAGTCACCCAACTCATAAAAACATGATTCTCTTCAGCAAGTTCCCCTTCATGGATTACTGCCTTGTCGTGGCAAAGGGGCTTGCGTAATTCAATGAAGCTATGAGCTATGCCATGCAGGGCCACCCAAGACGGACAGGTCATAGCAGAGAGTTCTGACAAAACGTGATCCACTGGAGAAGGAAATGGCAACCCACTCCAGTATCTTTGCCATGAAAACCCTATGGACAGTACCAAAAGGCAAAATGATATGACGCTGGAAGATGAGCCCCTCAGGTCGGAAGGCGTCCAATATGCTACTGGGGAAGAGCAGAGGGCTAGTACTAGTAGTGCCAGAAAGAATGAAGCGACTGGGCCAAAGCCGAAAGGACGCTCAGCTGTGGATGTGTCTGGTGGTGAAAGGAAAGTCCAATGCTGTAAAGATTTTTTCTCCATAGGAACCTGGAATGTAAGATCCATGAATCAAGGAAAGCTGGACGTGGTCAAACAAGAGATGACAAGACTGAACATCGACATCTTAGGTATCAGCAAACTAAAATGGACAGGAATGGGTGAATTTAATTCAAATGACCATCAGGTATACTACTGCGAGCAAGAATCCCTCAGAAGAAATGGAGTAGCCTTCATAGTCAATAAAAGAGTAGGAAAAGCAATACTGGGATACAATCCTCAAAATGACAGAATGATCTCAGTTCGAATCCAAGGCAAACCATTCAATATCACAGTAGTCCAAGTCTATGCCCCAACCACCGGTGCTGAAGAGGATGGAATTGACCGGTTCTATGAAGCCCTACAGCACCTTATAGAACTAACACCAAAAAATGATGTCCTTATCATCATGAGGGATTGGAATGCTAAAGTAGGAAGCCAAAAGATAACTGGAATAACAGGCAAGTTTGGCCTTGGAGTACAAAATGAAGCAGGGCACGGGCTGATAGAATTTTGTCAAGAGAATACGATGGTCATAGCAAACACTCTTTTCCAACAACCCAAGAGACGGCGCTACACATGGACATCACCAGACGGTCAACACAGAAATCAGATTGACTATATGCTCTGCAGCCAAAGATGGAGAAGCTCTATACAGTCAGTAAAAACAAGACCAGGAGCTGACTGTGGCTCAGACCATGAGCTTCTCATTGCAAAGTTTAGGCTTAAACTGAAGAAAGTAGGGAAAAGCACTAGGCCACTCAGGTATGAATTAAATCATATCCCTGTTGAATATACAGTAGAGGTGACAAATAATTTAAGGAATTAGATCTGATAGACAGAGTGCCTGAAGAACTATGGACAGAGGTTCGCAACATTGTACAAGAGGTAGCAACTAAAACCATCCCAAAGAAAAAGAAATGCAAGAAAGCAAAATGGCTGTCTGAGGAAGCTTTGCAAATAGCTGAGGAAAGGAGGGAAGCAAAAGGCAAGGGAGAAAAAGAAAGATATGCCCAATTGAATGCAGAATTCCAGAGAATAGCTAGAAGAGATAAGAATGCCTTCTTAAATGAACAGTGCAAAGAAATAAAAGAAAACAATAGAATAGGGAGGACCAGAGATCTTTTCAAGAAAATTGGAGAGATGAAGGGAACGTTTAATGCAAAAATGGGCATGATAAAGGACCAAAATGGCAGGGACCTAACAGAGGCAGAAGAGATTAAGAAGAGATGGCAAAATTACACAGAAGAACTATACAAGAATGAGCTTAACGTCCCTGATAATCACAATGAGGTGGTCACTGACCTCGAGCCAGACATCCTAGAATGTGAAGTGACGTCGGCCTTAGAAAAACTGAGCAACAACAAAGCTAGTGGAGGTGACAGTATTCCAGCTGAGCTATTCAAAATCTTAAAAGATGATGCAGTAAACATGCTACACTCAATTTGCCAGCAAATTTGGAAAACTCAACAGTGGCCACAGGATTGGAAAAGGTCAGTTTACATTCCAATTCCAAAGAAAGGCAGTGCCAAAGAATGTTCAAACTATCACACCATTGCACTCATTTCACATGCTAGTAAAGTTATGCTTAAAATCCTACAAGCTAGACTTCAGCAGTATGTGGATCGAGAACTACCAGAAGTGCAGGCAGGATTTCGAAGAGGCAGAGGAACTAGAGATCAAATTGCCAACATACGCTGGATCATGGAGAAAGCTAGAGAGTTCCAGAAAAACATCTACTTTTGCTTCATTGACTATGCTAAAGCCTTTGATTGTGTGGATCATAACAAACTGTGGCAAGTTCTTAAAGAGATGGGAGTACCAGACCATCTTATTTGTCTCTTGAGAAACCTATATGCAGGCCAAGAAGCAACAGTGAGAACTGGACACGGAACCACTGATTGGTTCAAAATTGGGAAAGGAGTCCGGCAAGGCTGTATACTGTCACCCTGCCTATTTAACTTATATGCAGAGCACATCATGAGAAAGGCAGGGCTAGATGAATCAAAAGTTGGAATTAAGATTGCCGGAAGAAATATCAACAATCTAAGATATGCAGATGATACCACTCTAATGGCAGAAAGTGAAGAAGAACTAAAGAGCCTTGTGTTATGTGTGCAGAAGGAGAGTGCAAAACTTGGGTTGAAACTTAACATTAAGAAAACCAAGATCATGGCATCCGGCCCTCTCAATTCCTGGCAAATAGATGGGGAAGAAATGGAGGTAGTGACAGATTTTGTTTTCCTGGGCTCCAAGATCACTGCAGATGGGGACTGTAGGCAAGAAATTAAAAGACGCTTGCTGCTGGGGAGGAAAGCTATGGCAAATCTAGACAGCACACTAAAAAGCAGAGACATCACCCTGTCAACAAAAGTGTGTATAGTCAAGGCTATGGTCTTCCCAGTTGCAATGTATGGCAGTGAAAGCTGGACCATAAGAAAGGCTGAGGACCAAAGAATTGAGGCCTTTGAACTATGGTGCTGGAGAAGACTCCTGCGAGTCCCTTGGACTGCAAGGCGATCAAACCGGTCAGTCCTAGAGGAGATCAACCCTGACTGCTCTTTAGAAGGCCAGATCCTGAAGCTAAAACTCAAATACTTTGGCCACCTAATGAGAAGGAAGGACTCACTGGAGAAGAGCCTCATGCTGGGAAAGATTGAGGGCAAGAGAAGAAGGGGACGACAGAGAATGAGGGGGCTGGATGAAGTCACTGAAGCAGTAGGCGTGAGCTTAAATGGACTCCAGCAGATGGTAGAGGACAGGAAGGCCTGGAGGAACATTGTCCATAGGGTCGCGATGGGTCGGACATGACTTCGCAGCTAACAACAACAACTTCAGCAAGTTTATATAATTGAAAAGTTATGAGACCGAGCTATTTAAATCATTAGTAAATCTAGTAGTAAACTAACAAATGTTATCTTGCCTAGTAAAGGGTTTTGTAAAACTAAAAAATCTGCATATTGTGCTATGAATATGGATTGGCCTTATGAAAGTATTGACTTAATAAAGTTTATGGCATCCTTGGTTTTTAAAATTTTCGCTGGTACTGTGGTTGCAAACATTTTATGCTGTAAGCTGTTTTAGTTGGTAGCATTTTAAAATGTGCTTTTATAAAATGGGAACCACCATGAGGAGGAAATATCCTGAAAAAGGCCTAAAGTAGGGGGTGTCAAGCCCGATCGCATTGCGGGACGTATCCTGACATATCAGGATGATTTTTGCCTTTGTGGAACTGGGGTAGGCGTGGCCTGTGCAGGCCACATCTGGCCTACAGGCTGTGTGTTTGACATGCCTGGCCTAGAGCAATGCAAACAAGAGTATAAATAGATCTGCAGCAAAGATGCTGAGCAGAATTCAGTTTCTCCAATTTTGTTCCCATCTCTTTGGGGTTTATTTGTGCTCTACAACATAAAATAAAAAAATTGTAATTTCTGTTACCCAAAATACAAACATTTTTAGAGCTGCTTGAATTATATACGATCCAAGCTGTTGTAAAGTATAGTCTTGTTAACAAAGCATGTGGCTGCATCCAGAAATGTGAAAAATATTTGAACTTGAGAATACAGCCTTGTCTGCCTAACAATCCTTTTCTGTTCAAATGAATATTAGTTCCTGTATGCATTATGTACTCAGAATATTTTTATGGACCTTTGTTCACCAGGTTAATGCATTAATTTATACGGTGTGTATTGATTTTTCAAGGTAAAATTATTGGGTCTCTTTGACCTTATCCTTGACTTTTATTGAGTGGCTGAATAAATGTAAGCATTTGGAAATGTTGAAGTTTTTGACATTATTTAATAAAAAGGAAAACATAATGATTTTTTTCTTATATGGATAAAAGAATCATTTAAATATCCCCTGCAACATTAATGTCTAGTTTCTGTTTCAGTTAAAATGGTGAATGGGACACAGCAGAAAAGTTCAAAATTAAATTTATTTTGATATGAAAGGGTATTAGGGAGAATTTATCATGTTTTGTTCTGCATAATGGACAAGCTTTATCAGATACCAGCAGATCGCAGCATTCAAATAGAAGGGTATGAGAACTACGCAGTCACCTTTGTAAAGGGAAGCTTCAAGTATTGAATTTGTGTTAAGGAGGAAAAAAAATAAAGCAGATAGGTATTCCCATGCAGTGGTTGAACTTACATTAAATAAATTACTTTCCCTTTTCCCTCCTATTTAAAGGTACAAAATAAAAGAAGTGCAAAACCAAACATTTCCTTTGCATGGGAGAGATGGTGATTTAGGACTGTCTTTCCCAAAAGAAGACTAGGAGTACAAGGCAATGCAGAATTCCTCATGCAAAGTGCATTATATTTCCTACAAGAGAAAATGATGCTTGGAAATCCCTTTTTATATTCGTAGTCCCCAACAGTATACAAAGGTTTCTTGAAACCTTTCTAGATCAGGAGAAAATGGTGCTCAGGACAGCTGAGCCTCATGAGAAGATTACAGGACAACAATTTTATGAGGGTTTGAGTGCTAGGAGATAACAGGATTAGGCATCTTGCTTGGAACCACAGCAGAACCTTTTAAAGGACACTATTCACAAACCTTACTTTCTAAACACTTTAAAAAACTGCCTATTAACCTTCTTGAATCATATCATCAATTAACTATCAGAATGGCAAGTTTGAAAGGTCGTGAGTTTTATCTTCAACTCTGAACAAAAGAAAAAAATAATCTTAAAGAATTTGAACAGCAAAAAGCTAATCTCAGAAAGTTATAAACAGATTAAGGGGTCCAGAAACATTTGGAATATTGGCTTTTATTATAAAATTTTGGAATTAACTATAAAATAGCTTCTTGTGGGAAACAGACTGAATTTGGCTACTGTGGCTATTGCAAGTCATAACTGCAAAAATTTTTTAAAAAATAGGAGATCAGAGGAGATTAAAGTTTGTAAGCAGAAAAGGGAAAAGTGCAAGCCTGTTCTTGATCTCAAGTAAGATTAGAAAATAATAGAAAACACTGTTGTTGTTGTTAGCTGCGAAGTCGTATCCGACCCATCGCGACCCCATGGACAACGTTCCTCCAGGCCTTCTTGTCCTCTACCATCTTCTGGAGTCCATTTAGGCTAATGCCTACTGCTTCAGTGACTCCATCCAGCCACCATAGAAAACATTATAATATCAGAAATATTAACAAAGAGGTTTGAAGAATGGAACCAAAAATTAGCAATCACAATATCAGCACTGTCATGATGTCTACTTCTATAGACAGGGCTTTTTTTCTCATAGAACGCTCAGAACGGAGTTACAGCACCTTTTTTGGATGGAACTTTGTAGGATAAACAAGGCGGGTTGTATGACATGTGTGAGTTCTGGCACCTTTTTCTTTTACAAAAAAAGCACTGTCTATAGATAAACCATCTCTAAAGAATCTTAATGAAGGAATGATAAATGTGGAACAAATTTTATTTGACAAGACACAGAGAAAGCGGAAATACACATGAGAAGTGAAGTGAATGGTTTGGAAAAGGATTTTGGATGTACAAATAAACTGGCTGAAGTTTTAAAAATTAAAAGGGAAATACAAATGATAAACCAAGAAAATTGCCTGAAAAATGTTTTCTTATTGGATCTACAAAAGAGACTTGTTAAAACCTGGAAGAAATCTATGCAATGGGATAAAGAAGAACTGAAGAGAAATTAAATCCTACAACAAAATTTAACTGAGTTAAAGATTAAGACTGTTAGAAATAAAAGAAAGGAAAATAAAATTGATTTATCTGATCAAAGCTAAAATAAGACATTTGGTTGCAAATTTCTGACAACTCTTTATGGATTTTTTGTTGGCACCTGGACTGAAAAGTTTATGTTTTATGGATATAATTATGGATAAAGCTTGGAATATGGGATAAAGAGATCTCTGTTTGTAACCTTATAGAAGGAGAAGACTTATGAAATTTGTCTATATTTGTCGTGATGAAGGTTGGAAGTAACTTCATGATGCATCTTTTTTCCTCCTTTTTATATTCTTTGTTTTCTTTTTCTTCTTTTTTCCTACATTTTTCCTATTCTCTTTCTCTTAGTTCAGTTTGTACAGGTAATCCTCAACTTACAATAGTTTGTTTAGTGGCCATTTGAAGTTACAATAACACAGAAAAAAGTGGCTTATGACCATTTTCACACTTACGACCATTGCAGTATCCCCATAGTCATGCAATCAAAATTCAGATGCTTAGCAACGGACTCATATTTATGACGATTGCAGTGTCCCAGGTTCATGTGATCCCCTTTTACCACCTTCTGACAAGCAAAGTGAATGGGGAAGCCAGATTCACTTCACAACCGTGTTACTAACTTAACAACTGCAATGATTCACTTAACAATAATGGCAAGAAAAGTCATAAAATGGAGCAAAATTCACTCAACAACTGTTTCGCTTAGCAACAGAAATTTTGGGCTCAATTGTGTCGTAAATCAAGAACTACCTGTACTAGTTTTTACTACTGCAATCAAAATTCTTTTTAAAAATCATATAGTATTGCTGTACTGGATGTGGTAAGAATATGCAGGAAAATCTTTTTTTAAAAAAACAAAGTTCTATCTGTCTGTCTGTATCTATCTATCTATCTATCTCATCATCATCATCATCATCATTATCATCATCTATAAAATGAACTAAAATAAAGTGCATAATTTTAAAAAAAATGGCAATAGTACAGTATACAATTAAAGAACCCCAGAACATTCAGCATTTTGTTTAAATATTAGGTTACACACAGTATTATTTAGCTGATACCATTTTTGAAGACTGTGCTAAAAGTCCAAATAAACACAGGTTTATCAGGAAGCATAGAAACAAAGTATTAAACTTCTACCTAGTCATGTACAATTAGGAGAAACATTGAAATACATTGTTAATTTATTTCACTGATTTAAATGGGTCTAACCAAAGTAAATTTAGATTCAATAAATCTAAATAAGCTGGAGAAAAAAATTAGACTCCATTATAGCTAGCGGATGTTAACTAAATTAAAAAGTGTGGTTTAGCTGCAAAGAAAATGATTTTGCTCCAGGAAAATCTCTGGAATTTTTTTTCCTGAGAAGATGGGACAGACTGCTAAGTATTCCTACTTTTCAACTATGTTCAGCCCACTCTACCAAGATAATTTTCCATTTGACCATATATGTTGTTTCCCTTCTGTTTAATGTTCTTATCATTATTTCAAAATGTGATAAATCTGAAACGCTTGAAAGGAATGGTACCCAAATGGATTTATATCAAACTACATAGAATGGCTAGGCTTGGTGACCTTTCTAACATGGTTGTTAAATGCCATTGGCAGAAATGAAAATGAATCATGTCATGGGGCAAGGTGAAGTGGTTGAGTTTGGCTTTCATTCCTCGAAATCAGATTACAGCCTCCTTGTTTACAGAGTTCAAAACTTGTTTTTCCTGATAGAATTAACTTCAAGGTTGCAATTAATTAGATTTGAGATTACTGTTCTGCTGATTACATTCTGTGGAGAAACAAGAGAAATATGTCTTGTCACCATAATTGTCTTTATTTTAAACTTTGTATTCTTTCATTTTTCAATTAGTAGTCAAGGCAAACAGAAAAACCTAACTATGTCAAACCATGTAAACCCAAAAGGGGAACTAAAACACAAATAGGGATGGGTGGGGATTCCTTTTATAAATATTCAAATAACAAAATAAACAATGCCCACTAAGGATGTTTTGCCTTGTCAGATCAAAGAAAAAAGATACATGTTAGCATTCCTCAAAACTAATCTGTATCATTTCTGAGGTATTAGTTATGCATTAATATCACCTTTTTTGAAGGATTCAAAAATATAGATTTTGATGGTAAAACTTTTATACGATGAGAATTTTTTTAAAAAGAACTCTTAACGTACCAATAGAATTTGAAGGCATGGAAAAACAACAAAATTGAGATGAATAGAATAGAATAGAATAGAATAGAATAGAATAGAATAGAATAGAATAGAATAGAATAGAATAGAATAGAATAGAATAGAATAGAATAGAATTCTTTATTGGCAAAGTGTGATTGGACACACAAGGAATTTGTCTCTGGTACATAAGCTCTCAGTGTACATACAAACAACAAAGAGATAAGTCATAAATCATAAGATGCAATCAAAAATATGTTATGAACAATTGATAAATCATAATACACCAATAGGAGAAAGTAGTAGGAAAGATGAGAAGTTGAGAAAGAAGAGAAGATCTCAAGGATAATAGCAAGAGAAATCAAGAAAAGGATTTGGACATGGAACAGCCGTGAGGTGAAATTTGGGTTGATGTGTTTTTATGGCATTTACAATGTAGGCTGGTGAAAGCTTTCAAGAATCCTTTCGAGTGCCAAAGATCAATCCTGTGATGCCATTGGAATGATTTAAAGGTCAATATTGTGAAGAAATCATCCATAAATGTGACCAAGTCTGTTTCTGTCCCATAAGTGGGCCTGAAACCTGACTGGAAGGGGTCTAGATAATCGGTTTCCTCCAGGATGCCCTGAAGCTGCCAAGCAACCACATTCTCCACCATCTTCCTGAAAAAGGCAAGGTGAGAGATTGGACAAAAATTGTCTGTCATCAGACAGGTGGAATCAAGCAATGCTTTTTTTAAGGAGGTAGTGCACCAGGACCTCCTTGAAAGGTCCCAGAAAGAATTTATTACTGCCTGAACCCACCTGGCTATCACCATCCTGGAGACAGGGATCTATCTGATAAGTGGTTGTGCTGACAGCATGAAAGACTCTGTCCACTTCATCAGTCCAACAGGACCAAATTGATTCCAGAAAACCAGATAAGATATTTCCCCAGGCATCATACATGGACCTGCACCATGCATAGGTTCGAACTTGGAATGAATCCAAGTGACTTTGTCCATCAGGTGTTCAGCAAATTCCTCTACATATTCCTCTGAAGATTTTCACCCAAACTTTCTTGTCCCAGGAGGGATCAGGTGATCCTGATCAGGGGCTCTAGGCCAGGGGTCCATGGACCAGTACCTATTCGCAACATGCTAGCAACCGGGCTGCACAAACAAGCAAAGTCCCATCTATGGGATGCAGGCAGCACACAAAAACCACACCCTCTCCAGTTTGCGGAAAAATCTCTCTTCACATAACTGGTCCCTGGTGCCCAAAAGGTTGGGGGCCTCTGCTCTAGGCAACACTCTGTGGAAGCAATAAGAGTGGAGAAATAATGGTGTTTCTCTTCTCTTACCTCCATTGGGTAGCAGTTCCATTAGTCTGGTCAGATTCATCCATCATTTAATAGAGTTTGAAAACAACTGAAAATCATTTACAAAAATTATTATAATTGCATAACTGCCAAGTCCATGCAGCAACACATGTTCCCTTTCATTTCCCATTTATGCTAATCCATTTTTCATATAACACAATAGTTCCCACCAATGCATCTCTCTAATTTCCCCATATTTTGTCTTCCGAAAGGATGGATTTTCTCTTTTATTTCCTGAAAACCCTTTCTTATATAATACTTTTATTTTTACAATGGCACATAGTAAAATAAACAAGTCAGCACTTTTATCTTTTAATCACAGCATCCTTTAACTTCATCTTCGCTGTTATAATCCAGGCATTAAATAATTTTCTAATAATTGATGACTGTGAGTTCAGAGATGAAACGCTTGCTTGATCTGACAAAGCAGCAACCTTATCCCCAAAGCTGGATTTCAATTATCCTCTTAATTTCATAAAACCATGAGAATTGTGCTCAGAAGAAGAAAATGAAAAAGCAAATAAGACCTGACTAATAACATATAAGTAGAAGATCAAGGTAATGTCCCCTCAAATTGTCTTGCAATGAACTCTAAACATGTCCTGAAATCTATGACTTTATGCAGGATGAGAGTAACTAGTCATAGTCAGTTAGGCTGTCTGTATTGATTTGATTGCAATTAATCTCTGGTGTTATAATTTTGTTCCATTGTTTTCCCTGCATTCATTTCCCCCTCAGTACGCTTCTTTTAATAATTAGAGATGGAACTTTATTGGTTTAAAAGTAGAATTTCCCATCTTTGGGACATGCAAAACTTCATGGCTGCACAGCTACCCCTTGTGTTTCAGAACTGCAATAAGATTTGTTAAGTTTTATTTTGTTAGCTTTTTAGCAGGAGCACACAAAGAACAATTTTCCTAGAACTGGGCAAAGGTAAAAATTCTTGGTAGAAAACCTGTTTGCTAGGTAGGAGGTTCAACCTGCATCTCACTTTGGAACTAATGGAAGAAGAGTTTAAATAAGGTTTTAAAATTGCCCTTTCTTCCAGGTTATAACATCATTCATTCGATGGATGGATGGATGGATGGATGGAAGGAAGGAATGAACAAACGAATGAACAAACAAACGAATGAACAAACAAAGGAAGGAAGGAAGGAAGGAAGGAAAGAAGGAAGTTCTCCAGAAAAAAATATTCAAGGCAGCCCATTTATTTATCTAATTCCAGCTATTGCATGAAGGTAAGATTCAAAAGCCATGTTAGTAACAACTAGAGTTGGGATGAAATGGCTGCCTTATATAACTTTAAGATAAATTCTTAAAGTTGGGTAGTTTCTTCATGTCAAAAATCAACTTGTTACTATCAGCTTTGGAAGAACAGGAAAGAAGAAGCCAGCAATTTTCTAGACAGTTCTTCTCCATTTTAAGACATCCCTATTTAGTACACCTAGAAGGGGAGATGTTAAACTCTCAAGTTAGCATTTTAAAGTAGCTTAAGCATAGGAATCAGGGGGGAATGAATGAAGTAGAAATTGTCTTCCAACACAGCTTCTGTTGAACATATTTCTAGTTGAGACATTGTCCCATAAAAATATGTCTCATGTTTGCCAATAATCAATACTCAAGTTTATTGAGTGACATAGATTTTACATCACTTGAGATAATTAGTGATTTCTCATTCATTTGTTTAGGAATTAAAAAATAACATAATTTGTTTAATGATCATCATTATTAATATTATTATTATAATTTGGTTATTATTCATAATCTTCATCAATTTCCAATGGATTTATTAATAGAGGCATTCATCTTTTTGAAGAATTATCAAATAACAAATGGGATTTGGAAGAAAGCTGCTTTGAAGTTGTTGGCCATGCCATGAAAAAAACAGTTGTATCTTACCTAATCTCTGACAATGAATTAGTTTCCAATGTTAGTCAAAGATAGCGAACATCAATTCAGGTGATAAGTTCCTGCCCAAGTGCAGCATGGTTTATAATAGTGATAGGCAAAAAATGTATTGGGGTGTGTGTGGGATTTTGAAGAGGATTGACCATTGAATGTTGAAAAGGTGCCTTTGTCATATTTAGAGGTGGATTGTCCTTTTCTTAATTTCCCTGGTGAGGCTGGACTTAAAATTATGCTATTCTTTTTAGTGATTTATTTTTTAGTGCTTCTCAATATTGAAAATGCAACCTTGGAGAGCTCTGGGCCTCAATGGTAGGAAATGTATCATCCCAGAACAGTGTGTGAAAAAATATGGGGGTTCCTGAGGTGTGTAAGGGCAGCAAGGAGATATAGGATGAAGAGGATCCTCAACCTTCATTAAGCTTTCAGCAAATAAACTGAGAAGCTTGTTTGAGCAGCAGTAGTTACTCCACTGTTTTCAGGTCTGTAGTTTGAAGATGTGCTTAGATGTCCAGGAAATGATTCCCTAGATTTGCCAGGATTTCAACAATCATGTCCATTTTTAAAAGCCAAGAATTAAGGCAATGCTGATTTGAAATATATATTGTGGGAAGGCATGAAACTTGGCTTTCAAGCTAAGGTTTTGATTTAGCTTACAAATCAAATGAGACAATATTTGTATCAGTCCAAGGAAATTAAACTACTTTCGGCATTGCTAAATTAAAATCTGGAATTATTTTAATCAGATATTGAATCTTAAACATTTCCAATATGGCCAAGAAAGTAATAAAAATCTTAGCATAAATTAAGTATTTACATGAGATACTGATTTAGAACCATGACAAATCCTAAAATGGGAATAATTAAATTTT
Source organism: Vipera berus (assembly GCF_964194415.1). Lineage (NCBI taxonomy): Eukaryota > Metazoa > Chordata > Lepidosauria > Squamata > Viperidae > Vipera > Vipera berus. Next base: position 143,678,245 of record NC_138204.1, read on the forward strand.
AACTCAATTTAACTCGTTATTAGAAATACACATTATCTATTTAGCATACAGCATATTTTGTTTTAAAATCAGTATGGTTTATTATCTTGAAACATTATATAAGTTGTAACACGACTGTGAACTTTGGCTTGCAATTTAACAATATCCCTTAAAACACATCATAAAGCTGTTAGAAAAATGTAATTGAAACTACTCTTGTGTGCTATAGTTAATGCAAGAGTTCATGGTGAATAAACTCTGATCATTTATATATTGCTTGGACTGAATAGCTTTTAAAAGCCGCATTGTTTCTCATACAGTTAACTGATATCATTTGAAGATGGTGTCCTTCTCCATAATGCTGTAAGTTATTCTTCTCATAAAAAGACTTTTCAGTACCTGAACTGTAATAACATAAATCATAAGCCTAATAAGCAAATTAAACCATTCAGGGTTTTTTTCTAAGTCAGCTTTCTCATCAATACCAAACTACCTCCTTGTATTTCTATGCTTTTTCAGTACTCTTTATGAAGAATTTCACAAGCAAGATACCAATTCTAAGATGAATAAACTTTTGTTCTATGTTTTCCCTGAAAGTGCAGACCCACCATCACTGGTTTGTTCTGAATTCATGGCAACTGTTTTAAGAGGAGAGGAAGACCTTAGTCCAACTATGTTTGGTGCACCAGTTTTGGTCTTTCCTGGAAGAGGAGACACACTGGCTACTCACATTTCTGCCATCTTTTCTCAGCCCTTCAAGGTACCTCAAGAAACAGAAGCAGTAGCAATTTCAGGAATGCTTATTTTAGTAGGATAGAATAATCAGGGCTCTTTTTTTGTCATAGAATGCCCAGAACAGAGTTCCGGCACCTTTTTTGGATGGAACCTTGTAGGGTAGGCAAGGCAGGTTGTATGATGTGTGTGAGTTCTGGCACTTTTTTTTTTACAAAAAAAGCACTCAGAATAATAGAATGTGAGTTTCTTTCTTTTTTTAGATTTATATGGCTATCCTTTTTGCCAAATGACTGGGCAGCAAACAAAGTTTAAATACAAAAGCAACAGTACAGTATAAACAAATTGCAAAGACCACACAACATACAAGCCATAAAAGTGAAATAGAGAATAAAAACCCACAGAATAATGTCAAATCATGTAGGCTTCACTAATGCGTTGACACGCTTGCCTGTTCAAACAACCAAATCTTATTATATTCAAATTTGCTATGCCAATTAGCAAAACCTGTTACGTATTCCTGGCTCCTTCTAAGCTCCTTATAAATCCAGTTTAGTGAAAATGTGTGCCTTCTGAAGGTGGTCCAGGAAGTCCAAAATAAGAGCTAATGGGTAGTTATGCATAATGGTTACAGAACTCGGAAATCTATAAACTTGCACAATTCTAAGGAATTGTATTTCCTTTATATAAAAACATTGACACAGATGTAGGAGATTAAGAAGACCATACAGTATAAATCATTTTTTTTCATATTGTTGCCCAGAAAATATTTTAAAGATTTCTGGTAATATTCTGGTAATATTAACATACAGCAATCCTTGTTTAGCAATTGCCTCATCTAGCAACCATTCACAATTACGAGGGTGATGAAAAAGTAACTTTATGACTAATCCATACATTTACAACATTTAAAAAGGTAAAGGTTCCCCCGCACATGCGTGCTAGACGTTTCCAACTCTAGGGGCCGGTGCTCATCTCCGTTTCAAAGCCGAAGAGCCAGCGCTTGTCCGAGGACGTCTCCGTGGTCATGTGGCCGGCATGACTAGACACCAAAGGCGTACGTACCTTCCCACCGTAGTGGTCCCTATTTTTCTACTTGCATTTTTACGTGCTTTCGAACTGCTAGGTTAGCAGAAGCTGGGATGAGTAACGGGCGCTCACTCTGTTACGTGGCACTCGGGATTCGACCCGCCAAACTGCCAACCTTCTGATCGACAAGCTAAGCGTCTTAACCCACTGAGCCACCGTGTCCCTTTACAACATTTACAGGTCTGTAAAGTAAAGGAAAGCTGAAGCAAGACTATAAACTCATTCATGGTTTTCCTTAGTGAATTCTTTGCTTAAGACAGAGTTGCCAATCACAGCTGTGTTTGCTAAATGAGATCACAACAGAATGATCCTATTAGAGAATGGAAGGAGACAAGAGGAAGAGCTTGGCACCTTCAGATGTTGCTGTTGGGCCCTTTGAGAAAGAAAAGAAATTGTCCCTTGCTGCCGCAGCATATGCCTAATACTAAGATGGCAAGTAAGGAAGCTGTGATATAGATATCAAGAATACTTTAGGATCAGTTCAGGTGCAGAGGAGTTGTACTTTGGCAAATGGTATTGGGATAACAGAGTTGGAAGGGACCTTGGAGGACTTCTAGTCCAACCCTGTGCTCAGGCAGGAAACCCTACACCAGACATGTCAAACTCGCAATGTGTCAGGACTGTTTTGCCATTGCCGGCAATGGGGTGGCAGTTTGACACCCCTGCCCTATACCATTTCAGACAAAGGAATTGCCACGTCTGTGAATACATAAATGATTTCCAGTTTGCTACCAACCCGAGCTACTAATATTCAAACACATCTCAGTCCTTTCAAATTTTCCACTGTCTTAACCTATCTTCAGTTCATCAAATAAAACTGGTCAATCAAAGCGAAATTATCCTAAAGCACATCTCTGGCAGCAAACTGGAAATCATCTATGTACTCACAGATGTGGTAATTCCTTCGTTTCAGCTTGCGAGTGTCCCAAGTCACAGGTGCTTTTCTAGTCAGATCTCCAAATGCAACTCTCAGTCTTTGCATGAAATTCTGGTAGTCGTGTAAGACAGCATCATTCTTCTCAGTGGAGCAGAAGTGCCCATTTCATTCTTCAGCAGATGAAAAACAAGGTAAGCTGAGTCAGATTTCAAGGAAATTCTACCGGTCTGCCCACCTTGAACAATTCACACTAAGTCACTAAAGTCAGGATTTGATCTTGAGGCTTTCTAATTTCTCTGGGGAACTTCCAGGAAAAGGAAGCAACACTAGCTGTGTAGCAACTTGTGAGGCCTCCTCTGCCTCAGATAAGCCTTGTCCTATATGCTGTAATAGCTGTATCATTGCATTGTGCAAGGTACTTATCTGTGTATCTACCTGAGGATGTGGATGCTGCAACAATACTTCAGACACGTATTTTGTAGACAGCAGGTGCCTCAAGGATCTGTCACCATATTTGCAAGGTCTGATGAGAGAATAGTGAGGCTTTCAAGATTGTTGTCAGCCCTTTGATACAGGCAATGTCAAGAAATCTGGGATTTCAAGAATGCTCTTTATGGCTGTTCCCCACCTCCTATCCCAAAGCTCATGGTGGGTAAGGGGCATGTTCCTGGGATGGATGAGCTAAGAATGCCAAGAATATATGCAAAAGTGTATAAAAGAAGCATGCAGTTCTATTGGGCAAGCAGCGATACAGGAAGATGTAAAATCACATATGTCCCACTGTGATAGCCAAGGTATTGATGACACTGAGCATATAAATTGATGTTTATAGACCTTAAAACATTACAATGTCATGTCACACAGATGAGAAGAAGTGATAAATAAAAGATACATGGCATAAAACTCAGTAAGAACAATGCTGCAACAAGGCAGCAAAGCAGATTAGAAATAAAAGAAAGAATTCACCCATAGTTTGAAGCAAAATGGCACTGAATTCTCTAGCAATTATTGTCACATTATTATCACTCATATTGTAAAAACAACTGTGGAGGAAGGTGATATAATATAATCTAAAATTATTTGGTGTTTGTTGGGACTATTCTTCCCAGATTTATTTATTTATTTATTTATTTATTTATTTATTTATTTATTTATTTATTTATTTATTTATTGGCACTTATATGCCGCCCTATCTCCCGAAGGACTCAGGGCGGCTAACAACAGTAAAATACAAGTAAAAATACAAATATTAAAAATTAAACTATACCTACAGCCCCAACTACAACCAATAAAACCTTAAAACCATATTAAAAACCCCTTATCATCAGTCCAGTTCGGCCTGTTGGAAAAGAAATGTCTTTGATCTCTAATTTGTTTTATCAAATTTTCATCAACTCTTGTTATACCAATTTTCTGATCTTCTTTCCATCTAGCTTGTAATTGTATGAACTGAAACCAAGTCTGTACTATCTTTTCTTCTTTTAATACATTTAAAGATTTCAGTTGCAAAATGTTCCCTTCCATTCTAAGAAGCTCTTTATAAGTAATCACATCTTGTTTCTGCTCCACATTTATATTTCCTATTGCATGTCTGGGTATTGCCTTAAGGTCACGATGAAAGGACCGGAGGTATGGGGTCATCCGGAGCTCCAGCGGAAGCTGATTCCACAGGGCAGGTGCCCCCACAGAGATTTCTCAACCAAAGTAGTCAAAAGGCTTTGGAAAAACTGCTTTAGTAAATTCATAATTGAGAAGTCTGGGGCATCCACATCTCATATTGCTACCTTCATATAATTGGACTTAGAATGGTGTAAAGTTAAAGTCTATGAATTGAATGACCCTATGGGTGAAAGCGTGGAAAAGCTAATTCTTCCTGTCACTGCCACTCCCTCCCTCCTCAAAATTCTTTTTGAAGTTTAGATCGCCATTTTTTCCTTGAGATCCATTGTAGTAAGGTAAAGGTTTCCCTGTCCAGTCATGTCTGGGTACGATGTTCATCTCCGTTTCTTGGCCAAGGGAGCCAGCATTGTCCAAATACAATTTCCATGATCATGTGGCCAGCATGGCTACATGCCAAAGGCACATGGAATACTATTGCCTTCCCACTGAAATGGTACCTATTAATCTACTCGCGTTTCCATGTTTTCGAACTGCCAGGTGGGCAGGACCTGAGGGAGAAAGAGGAGCTCACCCCATAGTGCAGCACTCAGGTCTCAAACCCAGGCTGCCAGCTGACAAGCTCAGCGTCTTTAACATTTGTCCTTATTTATAGCCAATATGGATGCAATGGCCCTGCTTGCTGGGAAAGGTGGAACTTATAATCCATCTGGCAGATAGTATTTGGGGGAAGATAAACTATGTTTTTCTGCCTGTCCAAAATAAAATTACAATCACTGTCTAGTTAGAAGTAGTATACCAAATAACAACCCTACGGAGAACATTGATTAATATTTCTTTTTTGTTGGTTTTTTCCCCCCTGGGGGAGGGGGCTAGTACCAAAATACCTTCATAGATATGTGTCCTTTGAAAAGCAGTTTCATTGGCTAAAGTGTCCTTGTTATTTGATTAAAATGTTAATTGATTAAACTATCAGATAAAATATTAGAAGTCCTAAAAGAAAACTAGACCAAAGAAAGCTCAGCTTCCGATCTTGGATAAATAATATTAGTAATTGGATAAATACTATTATCCACATCCACATTTACATTGGGTGTTTAGCTAGATATTTGTATAATTGCTAAACTGCCATGTGACTTTTCCCCCTTATCTGACCTCTCCCAGTTCCCATACCCACTAATTTAGAATTTCTCATGAAAAGATTCATGTACAGAAACTTCTTTGCTCTCTCTTGAATTCATGCCAGGTTGTTAACTCACTCCATGATATGGCTTCCCTGATTGGTGCATTTTGATTGCTACTGAATAAATATTCAGGAATTCTTTGTGAGTGAGAGTAATTGGAAGGTGCTCCTGTATATGGAGATATTCTGGCCTTAATTTCTTTCCTCAAACATTGTGAGCACACTCATTTAAAAGCAAGACCCTTAAACATGGAATGGATTGCAGTTTGTTTTCTGATACACCATGTATTGGTGTAAATATGTCATTTGTTTTTCCTTGGTTTTACTTCTTTTCCTCCTGGGTTTAAAATGGCCGTTCCCTTGAAATGTGGTTCTCATTGATCGATTCACTTATTTCTTCAAACAGTTGTAACCTGACTGCTTGAAAATTCTCAGGTCAGTTTACTTCCCATCCTCTTTGTATTACATGTTGTAAAGGTTCTGGTAAACCTGACAGGTAAAGCTATTGTATAAGTTCTGACTCAAATCTGCAGATTGCAGTATTAAGAAAGCAAACCATATTGACATTCCATGATAGAGCTTGGAGAAAAGGAACCCACACTTGAAGAACAAAAGAATACTGTAGTGAGGGGAAGGTTAAGAATGCTAAATCTAAAAGTTTAATTATAGTGCAAATTATTGACTGTAGCTTATTTGACACCTGTTCCTTAGCTGACCTTCTAAGAGAGTCATTTCTCAATCAACAGTGGAATTGTGAACTTAATGGCGTTTTTTATCAGTGCTCAGTCACACCTAAATTAAATGGGTTTTTTTTTTAACAAAACCCAAAGAATTCTGTTTTTTTCCAAAACCCCACCCTTTTCCATCTCAATTTCAGTTGGCTCACATTGTGAACCCAAGTGTTTAAGCCATGTAATGTATCAGAGATGAGAATATTTTTTTATTAAGGAGTTGGCTACAATACATGATGCCCAGGTTCCATGGATTAAAGTGTATGTCACTTTAATTCAGATTACAAAAGGAATTTATTCCCATACTGAAGAAACTGATGGAACACGTCAACCTCAAGCCTTCACAGTACACTGTACGTAGCACCTGTCCTAATATGAAATACATACAGTGCTTTTTTTGTAAAAGAAAAAGGTGCCGGAACTCACACATGTCCTACAACCCGCCTTGCCTACGCTACAAGGTTCCATCCAAAAAAGGTGCCGGAACTCCGTTCTGAGCGTTCTATGAGAAAAAAAGCCATGAATACATATATTTTAAGATGTTTACAGCTATGAAAACAGAACACTGCATATTTACTAGTTTAAGAAATTACTGCAAGAAAAAAAAACATATAGTGGTCTTGTGCCTTACCATAATGTGCACTGGTTGAGATAGGAGTTTTCCCGGAAGTCCCTCTATACTTTAGACACGAAATTATGTAGTTGATTTTAAAAACTTTACTTCCATCCTAAATTTAACATATTTTCTTTTAGTTAACGATTTGTCATGTTTTTAAAAATACCAATAAAGCTTAAATCAAACAAAGTTCTATATCTACTCTGGTTTGTTTGTTTTTTTGCATTATATGAATCAAACTGGGCTTGTGGTCTTTTAGAGCATGGCTCTTAGTTTGCTGCTGAAAAGAGGACAAGGCCATCAAGTGTACAATCATGTTTTACAATATAATCCAAACAAGGCAACTTGCAGTAATTAATTGATAGAGGAGGGGGAGACAGAGAAAAAAGAAGAATGTTTTGTAAAACATTAAAAAAGTGTTGTTCATGCAAGTAGGAACCTTTCTCTTCTCCCCTAAACATTTCTATTTGTGGGTTTGTTTTTGTTTTGTTTTTTTTTTGAAAAGAGGGGATTGTAAATCTTGGTTATAATAACAATATTTTCAATATTGTAATTGTCCTAATGTTGTTTTGTATGTAATTTGTATTTGTGTGTGTCTATTTCACCATACTATTCTTAATATTTGTTTTCAAGCACTTTCTATCAGATATTCTATACAGACAACTCTTTCCAAAATATACATGATGATGTAGCATTTTGACATCTAATACAGATGTGCTTGCTTTTTTTTTTTAAAAGAAATCCCTAACTCCAAAGCACATGTTTCTAAGGTTGCAGCTCTGGCATTTCTCCATAATTGGGCTGGACTGCAAAAATCCAGACGTCCAACTGATGGTAGCAAAGAGATGCAAAGTAGTTGCCCATATTTGAGAGGACATGAAAAACAGTCTCAGCTTTAGAATGAATATTATAACCATTTCAAGCCTTAGTAAGCAATCTGTGGTAAAACACTAAATGAAATCAGTCTCATTCATTGCCCGTTTGGCCAACAGAAAGTGGTTATCCTGTTTTACTTTTGACAGATTTATCCAAGGAACAAATAAATATATGCTTAAGAGAAGAAAAATTATTTGAAATGTGGCTGGAGAGGAAATGAGATCGGGGAAGGATATCCTCAATGTGATGATTATTCCACTTGTGTTCCTTTGTGCAGGCAGAATAGGTAGGAATGTGGCAATGAAGTCAACTTTAATTGACCAGATCTATGTTGGTTCATTCAGGTGTGGCTGATAATCAGTAGTAAGAGGCAACCCTTTCTTATTATGAAAGGTGCAACAAAGCCTTTGTGCAGGTGATGGCTGTCTTGATGGGCAGGTGTTTTCATGTACCCTCTGATAAGTGTAAGCTTCCTGGCTTCTAAAGGAAGTTTACACAAGCCTTGCACAAACAAAATCCTCTTTCATTTGCCCTTATCTGTCTGCAAAAAATGCACCCTAGTAAGAAAACAGCCAAAGGGGCTGAAGAAGTGGGTGCTCTATTGTAGAAGGATCCAACCTCAAAATTCCATTTTTTCTTCTCCTATTTTGGTTTCTCTTGCTGAAAACACTGAATATAACATTTACTTCCAGGATTCAGTGATCATGTGGACTTCTCTAAGTAAGCTATATCACAGAGAATGCTTGGTTGGCTGAGGGATTTTGGAGTTGTTTTTTTTTGTATATGAATTATAATAAGCATATGTTAGGACTTTAGTCTTGGCTTTCTTCTGTTTCAACATCAAAAGGATATTGATAATGATTTTTTTAATTGTAGAGACAGAGTAATTTCCCAAAGAGGGTGTCCAAGAATGGAGTAAAACCTAGTCTCCTGGGCAGAGATGTTTCCAAGAACTGCTAAAAGAGGATTCTGGGACTGTGTGGTTGCCACTCCCTCAACAAAAAGCTTATCAGTGGCTATTGTAAAAATTACTTCCCCTTCACTATGTAGAGAGAAATTGGCTTTGAAAGAGACTGCAAGCTTAATCCTATACATACTACTTCTAATTCCAATTAAAAGCTGAAATTCCACTGAATGGGATTTCAGCAAACATCAAAACTTTATGCTTGGAATAAGCATTTTTTTCACTGTTTTTTTGCATGGCGGGAAGGGAGGAGAGAATCAGGACCACAATGGGATAGAGGAGTTCTGGAGAGTGGAAAACCTATGTTAGGAGTAAGGCCAAGAAATTCCTGGTTTTTCCCCTCCACCTCTGCTAAGGGGAATTATTCAGAACCCCCTAGATATGGTTCTGAAATCTCAGTTATCAGACCTCATCAAACTTATTCCAAATTTTATTGATGTTCAGTATAAGTTCTTGGAAGTACAGGGAAGACAAAAAGAGGGAGCTATGACTAAAATTAGAGATATCTGAACAGGCAAAGGAGGACATAAATAATTAGAAGACTTAGAAATGGGAAAAGATTGTTTATTGTTTAACTTTCTTGGCATTTGCAACAAAGCCTAAAGTGAAAAACTGCAAAATAGAATACCTAGGCCTACCTGTATATGAATATTTCTTTCAGCTTCATAAAATTTGGTTTTTCAATCACCGTTTTTTTTCAGATAAATCTTAATTTTCAAGAACATATGCTAGTAATAACATAGAATGGATAACAATGGTTTTTTTTTCAAATTTCACTATAGAAATATATGACAAGTGGTTTGATTTACAGGTTAAAGTGATCATAGATTTGAAGGGGCTAGCTCAGGGGTAGGCAACCTGGCTCAGGAATTCTGGGAGTTGAAGTCCATGAGTCATAAAAGAGCCAAGGTTGCCTACCCCTGGGCTAGACTGAAGTCAATTGCTAGAATCAGAAAATAAATAACATAAATCTAGGGCAGGGGTGTCAAACTGCCAGCCCGCAGGCCGGACACGTCACAACAAAACCGTGCCCACCCCATTGCCGGCAATGGGGGAAAAGCTCCGATACGTCACGCGATGTCACGTGACGTCGCGGGTTTGACACCCCTGATCTAGGGTGTTAAGCCTGTGGAGAGACAGAAAGAAAAAAGCAGACAAGTTATAAGATCACAATATATAGTTTGAATGAATACTACTATTAAAATAGTCCACTTTCTTTTAGAAAAAAATATTCAAAAAAGACAGGCCATATTTGATTTTAAAATTACACTGTCAAATGAAGGATATGAGGACAAGAAGGAGGGCATGTCCTCCTTTTGCCAGATTCTGGTAACTCTAGTTGTGACTCAGAATAATTGCTGGTTGCTTTCAGATAAGGAAATGATCAAATGGCATGAAACAGTACAGTAAAAAATTGTGGCTTAACAGGTGCAGACGGCCAGTGAAGATTGTGCCTGGAAATCACACTTTAATAATGGAGGATCTCAGGACAGTTACTCCTTTTTGGTACTTCCTAGAATCAAGCTGCATCCAATGGTTAGCTAATTGCCAGAGGATTTTAAGAGTTAAATGACTGTAAAGTAAATGGTTTTGACCATTAATACAAATAGTCAATCAGTCATATTAGACATGGAGACTAGATTAAAAGGCCTGGAGTGACCTGCAGAATAAAAATCAGACACAGGAGGAGCTTGGAGATTTTTCTTAGATTACAATTATATAAAGTCCATTTCTGGACTTAAAGTTTGGGTTTTGTATGTGTTTTCTACTTCAGGACATTGTTCTTCTATGTTTTGATGCCCACATAAAGTTCACTTGAGCCGAGGAGGAAAGAGTTCATTTCACCTCGACAGATGAGACCCAAGGACAGAATTGCTGGAAAAGAAGAGTTAAAAATTCTCTCTCTGTGTAGTATGAAAACAATCATTACTACCAGGATTAGTGAAGGAAGTGGAGCAGCTTTTTGTCATTCAGAACTGTGTTGAGGGGGAGGGACTTCACTAGCAAAATGCTCCATTCTAATCCAATCACACCCCTGACAGCCAGTCAACATGGCAGTTTGTCAAGAATGCTCAGAAAATAATACCATAGATTTGGAGATGATACATTGGCAGTAGAAGGGGAACAATTTGAAGGCAACTGAAGGAAGAAGTGTTAAGCTGTGTAATCCAGTTACACACAATTCTCTCTTTAGAAAAACATGTGGAATTGGCATTGAAGTCCAGTACTCTGGGGCACATCGAGGTTTTTTTAAAAGATGACCTATCATCATCATATGAAAGTGACCTATCATCATATGATAATAATAATAATAATAATAATAATAAGAATAATAATAATAATAATAATAATAATAATAATAATAATAATAATAAGAAGAAGAAGAAGAAGAAGAAGAAGAAGAAGAAGAAGAAGAAGAAGAAGAAGAAGAAGAAGAAGAAGAAGAAGAAGAAGAAGAAGAAGAAGAAGAAGTTGGAAGGGACCTTGGAGGTCATCTAGTCCAACCCCCTGCTCAGGCAGGAAACCCTATACCATTTCAGACAAATGGCTGTCCAGTCTCTTCTTAAAAACTTCCAGTGTTGGAGCATCCACCACTTCTGGAGGCAGGTTGTTCCACTGGTTAATTGTTCTAACTGTCAGAAAGTTTCTCCTTAGTTCTAGGTTGCTTCTCTCCTTGACTAGTTTCCATCCGTTGCTTCTTGTCCTGCCTTCAGGTGCTTTGGAGAATAGCTTGACTCCCTCTTCTTTGTGGCAGCCCCTGAGATATTGGAACACTGCTATCATGTCACCCCTCACCCTTCTCTTCATTAAACTACACATACCCAATTCCAGCAACCGTTCCCTATATGTTTATACTGGCATGCTATGTGCTACTTCTGTGGTGAGGGTAAGTTTAGGCATACAATTGTTGGACTTTAAATTCATAATTTATAAAATCCATTTATAATTTGGACTTTATAATTTATCAAGGGCAAGGAGAAAAAGGAAGTGATAACTGGGGATGACTGAGATAACAGCAGGGGCAGAATTGATACCAATGGTCTCATCTAATTCTATAAATTCTACTTTTTCTCTTTTTTTAACAGAACACATGGTTCTGAATAAACATGCCTACATTTGTATAACTAGGGTCACTGAAGAATCTAGAGTACATCTATAAAGACATTTTTTTAAAAAAAAGACCAAAACAAAGGAAAATATTTCAGCATGATAATATGAAAGGAGAAATAGTAGCACAACATTGTTTTGGGTGATTGCTTGCTTTCCACTGTCCTCTCCACAATAAATAGTAGCCTCTAAAACAGGGGTATCAAGCTGCCGGCCCGTGGGCTGGTTTCATCATACTGAAGCCACACCCACCCCACTGCCTGCAATGCAAAAAGAGTCATGATACGTCACGACACATCACGTCACATGGCAAGTTTGACACCTGTGCTCTAAAAGATCTGAGGTCGCCATCAGAACAATGTTTCTATGGCCACAGTCCTAATCATACATATCTGACGACACTAAGGACTTTGCACCAGTCTGAAACTAGTCTGGATCTCTGCTCTCCCTGGCTTTGAAAGTTGAAGGGGGTGGGTTTGTGTTTCTGGCTCATGCTGGTTTATCTAAAACTGAATCAAAACAGGTGGGTTTTTTTTCTGCTTGTTGGCAGCCTGTTTTCCAATTAGTGGGAATGTTTGCCTCACCCTAGCTCCTAGCTCCTGGACTAAATTAATCTTTCCTTCCACACCTAGAAAGTTAGTGTTCCACTCACGATACCTGTGGTTTATAAACAATTCTACCACAGCCTCCACCCGTATCCAATAAATTCAATTACGGTTGCCTCCTACTAGGAATATTGCCTCCTCGCAAAAGGTGCTGACATACTGTGAATGTGCTATTACAGCTCATGTGGTAAGAGTGGTGGTGGCTTTGTATTTTCACATTGACCGCTAAGCTTTTTCAGAAAGATGCACACAGCATGTACTGAAAACATGGGGTGGGGCAGAAAACAAGAGCAATCGATTTAATTCTGCTTTCATTGCAGGGTAGAGAACTGTGGTTTATGGGTCTTTTCAATGGTTCCATACATAGCCAGGGATGTTTTTATAGATATTAAGCACAAATCCATTTCTTTTGCAATGTTAAATTTCTGTGGCCAAGTGATTGATTTGTGGAGCTCAGAAGGTAGGGAAAGATCCTCAAGGTGGCCAAAGCTGATCTTTAAAAGGCACATTCAGCCCAATTTCTAAGAGGTGGATTCAGAGGAATACTTTGAATAGTTTACAGAGCCCTCCCAATTTACCTTCTCTTTATACCATGTATAGCACCCACTACCACCCACTGGACTAGTTCCTGGGCCAAGTTATTTTGTAAAATTGGCAGAGCTCCACTGACTTGCACAGGCACCACAGCAAACTCTTTCTAAGCCATCTAAGTATAATTGTTGCATTAAGCTTGTCATCCAGCTATTTGAAATGACAATTGCAATTGGGTTCTTGGAAACAAACTCATTCTATCTAAATGGCCAGTGGGAACACCCAGTTTGTGTTGGATAAATGAGAATGCTGTTTACATAGAGTTGCAGACTGACACTGAGCCACAGTAAAGAGTTTTCGGCGTAACCTTTGGTTTTCGTATTCTAATGCAATTAAGCTTATGTGTAAACAACTAAATTAAATCAGTAGTCTTCTGCAGTGATCATCCCTACTGTTTTCTCCCTTCTTCCCTGTATCTGGCAATGTGGCATGCCCTCTTGTGCCACTCCTAGATCTGCTCCACACATTGTGCTATTAGCCTGTTTTAAGGGCTGACTTGGTGCTTTTCTGGCTCAGTAATGGTTTATCTGAAGCCAGAACAAAGCTGGGTCAGTGTTTGTAATTCTAGGGTTTGTGAGTGGTTTATTTTCCAACTGATTTTGCTCATACTTTATTCCTTTAATTTCATGTCGCAAGCTCTCCAGTGCTTAGCATCTGCTGCAGCCTAACTCAAGGAAGAATACAAGCCACTTTATCAGCAACCTCATCTTAATTCTTGCTCCTCCATTTCACAATCCCTGCAAAAAACTTTCCAGATCGCAGCATCATAAAGATGGATTGTCAAATAAAATGGGCAACTGGCAGTGAAGGTTTGTTTTGAGTCAGCTGCAACTGATAATTTTTTTAGCAATTATTACATAAATTAAAATAATTCCTTTACATTAAAAATAAGTGATGAAAGAACATTATTATTCAAATGTTCTTTTCTATTTTGATAATCATATGTTGATTTTGAACAAGATTCCAGGCTGACTGCATTGTGTAGTCCTCCTACCTTGTATGATTGAGGTGAGTCACAGGGAATAAAAGAGGCCTGGGTAATTTTTTTCTCTGGGCTAAAGCCACATTTGGTCTTTCAGTGGTACAACAGTAAGTTCTGGAGACTCCTGAGGGCCACTCCCAAAATTTAAGTAGCCTCCTATAGGAGAGGCTAAAAGTTACTCTCACTTCCTGTATGTCTGCCTGAAAGACTGTTCCTTCAATTGGCCCATCAAAATGGATGACAAACAGTCCATAAGTAGTACATAGTAAAACCTATTTTCAGGAGCTCCACCATGGAATGAGTTAAGGTGACACTCAACTTTGGCTACCCAGAAGCACTAAGAATCCGATGATTTGGATTCTGTCTGTCTGTCCTTCCTCCCATCCAATTTGTTTTCAAGATTTACTTTAAAAACACTATAGTTATATTTAGTTCTTTTCAGATTATATTAGCATGATGATCACAATTGGGAAATCACCCAATTGTTCTTATTTGCTTAAAACTTGATAGTACTGTATACTTTTTAAAAATCACCCAATACTGATTTGCAGGTCTTCCCTCCAATGGAAACGGAAAGTAAGATCAATTCATTGGATCAGGACAAGCTGCGCTAAACAAATCCAGAATAAATATGATCAGGAATGCACATAGTATTTATGTTTTCCTTTTGGTTTCCTAAAAATCAGCAACACGGCAGCCTCTGCCAAGACTGGTCTTTCATTCATATTTAGAAACATGCTTTGCTTCCACAGAGGGAGATGTCTTCTGCCTAATCTGACTGCAGTGTTTGTATGTTTTGATTGAGTTTGAACGCAACAGCAGCATTCTTACGTCTCTGGCAGAATTCTATGGTATCTATGCTGCTTTTTAAAAATGGAAGATTTCAAGAATTGAACCTATTATGTACTGGGTTTGTTGCTTAATGACAAAGACGAGGCGAGTGAGTTCAGCAAAGAACATTGTTTATTGCTTGCAGGATCTGAACTGAGAAGCAGGGCTGCGAATGCAACAATTTATAGCCTGGCCTCTAGGTGGCGGCCAATAGGTTTGAAGCAACCTATTGCCACCCTAGAGGCAACCAATAGCGGCGCTGGAGACGGGTTGTCTCAGGAGCTGGGAGCCGTTAGCCAGCTTCCCTGCTCAAGCAACCTCCCAGCAATTACCCATGTGGTGTTCCTTTTACAAAACAAGCCCAATACATTACAGAACCTGGCACCTTTTGCATCCAAAACAGACTGGACTATCCCTGAGCCATGCTTTCTTTTCAAAGAAGCAGTGCCAGCATTTATCACTGAAAGAAGAAAGGCCTGTGCAAAGTTATATTCCCAAAGTCCCTTCAAAATCACTAGGTTTAAATAGCAAATTAATAGCAAATAATTAACTGCAGAACTCCATGTAACATTTATATAATAACAAAATAAACTAAGATTACAACTTATATAATCAGCATGTATTTCAGTCATAAATTAGTGTTCACAAGTGGCTTCATAATTACAGGTAGTCCTCAACTTATGACCATAATTGAGTCCAAAATTTCTGTAGCTAAGTGAGACATTTGTTAAGTGAGTTTTGCCCCATTTTATGGCCCTTTTTTGTCACAATTGTTAAGTGAATTACTGCAGCTGTAAAGTTAGGTAACCCTTTTGTTAAGTGAATCTGGCTTCCCCATTGACTTTGCTTGTCAGAAGGTCACAAAAGGGGATCATGTGACTCCAGGACACAGCAACAGTCATAAATATGAACCAGATGCCAAGCATCTGAATTTTCATCACATGATCATGGAGATGCTGCAAAGGTGATAACTGTGAAAATCGGTCATAAGTCACTTTTTTCAGTGCCATTGTAATTTTGAACAGTCAGTAAATGAACTGTTGTAAGTTGAAGATTACCTGTACAATCTTTTGGGCCTGCATCTACAAAGTGAAACTGTGTGTTAATCTGATCACTTTTGTAGCATTGGTAGATTAAATAGATCACCAGGGATATATAAATATTTCCATATAGACATATATATGGAAAGAATGACAGGGTAGCATGTAGAACACTTGCCTATAAAGTTGCCAAGAGTCAGACATGACTGAGTGGTTAAAACAACAAATGGAAAAAAATAGTTTAAAATAATCTTAACAGTTAAGATTTTTTGAAAAATTACCCCATTAGAAACTACCCTTACAGGAATATTCACAGCAGAAAAAACATCTAGCTGAGAATAAAGGCTAATAAAGTATCTATTAAAACTAGAATTATTTGCCATAGCAAATGACTAAGTATTTTTTCCATCTTGACTATGTTTCTATTCCTACTCTGATCTCACTATGTTGAGTTAGCTGTTTTTTTGTTTTTTTAAAAAAATCTCGGCAATTCAGTCTTATGGGAAGCCAGGACGAAGTCATTGCATCTTCACTGAAAAGCTTCCCATCAAATTATTTAAGAGATCTTTTGAGAGGTCACTTGAAGTTTGGAAGGGAACCATCCATTGTTCGCCTCAGTGCATTCGGAGACCTCTGTCTTTTGAAAAATAAGGAAATTTGATTGCCTTTGAAAGCTGGCAGCAGAACAGGATGCAAGGATGTTTTCTTTCTTTTGTAAAAAAATCAGATTACTATTTTGGTACATGAGAGACAGAAAGCTGTTCAGGAGGAGACAATCACCCATCTCCACTCCCTGGAAATAATAGCTCTAACCAGTGGTGGGATTCAAATATGTGAACAACCGGTTCTCTGTGTGAATGCCACTTCCGGAAGTCCATTCTGGGCCTGGGCAACAAAAAATTAGCTACCAGTTCTTCCAAACTGGTGTGAACAGGCTGAATCCCACCACTGGTTCTGACCCATCGGGCCAAACTACCTGACTTACAAAGCCTCCAGTGAGGGCCTTTTCCTTCAGCAAGAACTTGTCTTTTCCTTCAATAGTGAAGAAGAGGTGAAGAAGAGGTAGTGCACCTAGGAGCAGATTCAGAAGGACGGGGTCTCTTTGCACATAACTTGTCCGCTTTGCATGTAACTTTTGAGGGGAAAAGATACCGTGGAGGCAACAATTTCTTTCAAAGCTCTGCCCCTAGGGTCAAGCTGTTTGCTAAGGGGAGGCAGAAGCTGCTCTAATTCAGTTCACTACCTCTGCTATATTCTGGTAAAAGGCAGAATAGCCTATCCTGTATGATCTGAGGCACAATACTGCAAGAAGTCTTGGTCTTGTCCGTGCAGTTTAAAACAAGGACAATCCAAAGTAGTTTCTTTGGTGCTTCAGCTGAAATAGCAGTGGGTATGACACACACCCCCGCTTCCACCATCATTACTATCACAAAATAAAGGTAAACAGAGTTCAAAGTAGGTCAAGTTATTTTTGGCTCATTGGGCAAAAAAAACCCCCTTGAAAATATTCCCCCCCATTTACGCAAAGCATTCACAATACATGCGAAACAGTCTTAAAAGATGTCTGTGTCTATATGCCTAAAAAAGCTACCGTATTTCACCTATAAATGCTGTTTAAATGCAGTGAAGAAGGGAGAATGTTGACAGCCAATGTTGTTTTTGTAAGAGAGGTGCTGAGCTCTCAGCCTAGCCTTGAGAGCTGAGCCACGAAACCTATTTTCCTATAGGGCAAAGAGGAGCTCCAGCTTGCAATAAAATTGCTTAGGATAGTTTTTCTCTCCCAGTAGACTTGTCTTTCTTTTTCTTTTTTTAAGTGGTGGTGACATATGAGATAAAATCAGGGCTAGATTCCAAAGAGGCTGGTGTGATGGTGCAAGAGATAGGAATTCCAAACTCTGGTTGCGGGCAGAGAAATAATATAAACAGCAGCAACACTTACTTGAGTGGGCGGCAATTAGTCATACCAGTCAGTTTACCAGTAGAGTCACTTTTTTCTACTGATCCAAGTCTTAATCCCTTGACGACTTTCCTGGTTGCGCTTGCTGCTTGCAACAGTTCTTGACCTAAAGAACAGAAAGGTCCAGTGTTGTTTGAAACAACCTCATTCTTTCTCCCAAATAAAATGTTAGTGATTGTTCTTGTTCTCCTTCTCTGGGTGTTCTCCATCGTATTTCCTATACGTGTAGCAGCTCTTTTACTAAATTCTCTGTGAAGACCGATGACACCTCTGCACTGCAGCTTTCAACTGCTTGTGCCTTATGGTCTGCTCTTGGACGGTCATTGATTAATGATCAATGACCGTCCAAGATCAGAACATAATGCACAAGCAGTTGAAAGCTTGTGTATCCTTTTGTGGTCTTCTATGCATAGTAAATGGGACGCGGTGGCTCAGTGGATTAGGACGCTGAGCTTGTCGATCAGAAGGTTGGCAATTTGGCGGGTTGAATCCTGAGTGCTGCGTAACAGAGTGAGCGCCTGTTACTCATCCCAGCTTCTGCCAACCTAGGAGTTCGAAAGCACGTAAAAATGCAAGTAGAAAAATAGGGACCACTACGGTGGGAAGGTAACAGCATTCCATGTGCCTTTGGCATCTAGTCATGCCAGCCACATGACCACGGAGATGTCTTCAGACAAGTGCTGGGTCTTCGGCTTTGAAACGGAGATGAGCACCGGCCCCTAGAGTCGGAAATGACTAGCACGCATGTGCGGGGTAACCTTTACCTTTACCTTTTATGCATAGTAACCAAGCTGGAAATGAAATCCTTTTCTTGATTGAAACTATCTTCCATTTTGGCCCCAGTGTCTGGACCACAGGTAACACAACTCCCAACTGGTGGGCTCTCCTGCTTCTTTTCCTCTCCCACTTTGGCAGAAAAGCATGTGCCAATTGCTTTCCTTTCTGTGAACGTGGGTTTTGAGAACTGGTAAGAATAAGAACAGGACACTGAGCTTGTCGATCAGATGGTCGGCAGTTTGGCAAGTTGAATCCTGAGTGCCGCATAACAGAGTGAGCTTCGTCCCAGCTTCTGCCAATCTAGCAGTTCGAAAGCACGTAAAAATGCAAGTAGAAAAATAGGGACCACTACAGTGGGAAGGTAACAGCGTTCTGTGCGCCTTTGGCATCCAGTCATGCCGACTACATGACCACAGAGATGTCCTTGGACAAGCGCTGGCTCTTCGGCTTTTTTTTTTTAAATCCCATTTATATCCCGCCCTTCTCCGAAGACTCAGGGAGGCTTACACTCTAAGCACAAATCAATGTGCTTAGCTTTGAAATGGAGATGAGCACCGGCCCCTAGAGTTGGAAACGACTAGCACGCATATGCGGGGGAACCTTTACCTTTACCTTTTAAGAATAAGAACAGCAGCAAAAAGGACAGCAGTTTTACCATTGTTCCTGTTGCTTGGGCAATTGAGAAATTTGGTAGAATTCTCTAAAAGAGAGTGGGGAAGGAAGAACCAGCCAGCATTTCATCGTTGCTGAAACTAAGAAGGTAATCAGCATTTGTGTTTCACTGTTCCATCCTACAAGTATCCTACAAGTATAACGAGACTATTCTGCTTGTACCAGCAAGGGGGGGGAAAACACACTACACCAGAAAACACGGACAAAGATTGCCTTCCAACAGGCAAGGGACAGACTGACATTATCCATTTTTTGCCTCCCAAAATGGTAAATAGCCCATCATCATGCTGGTCAAGCAGGAAGTGTGAATTAGCCACTAGTAGTCAGAGCTACAGAAACAGAGCAGCTCCTTCCATATGCCATTTGCAGCTTCAGTACAGAATCAGAGTTGGGGAGAAAAATAATGCCTCCAAAAAAAAAAACATTGCCTTCCCCCCCCCCCCCCGCCAGTCTAGTATTCTGCCTCTAGCTTGCTTCTTGAAAGCACTTCAGTAGATGGAGTAGTAGACCAACAGCTCCTGAGCAGCAAAAGAAAGAGGACATCCTAACTAAAAAATGAGCACAGAATTCCCCATGGCTTATTCTTCCTCTCCAATATTGCACCATATCATGGATTGCTGGCTCCAGTTGAGTGAATCCCATCAGAAAGAGGCATTTCCCAAAGGCTTCTGGGTACCTCACTGTGGATACAGTGAAAAAGGCCATAGTCAGGCATACTGCCTACTCTGGAGCATTTGAATCTCTCTTCTCGGTGATCTAATTTTTTTCCCCTCTCTCCTGCCAACTAGTTATTTTCCTAGAACGTTGATCGATGGCCCAATTTCCCTTCAATTTGGAAACAATTGTTGCACAAAAGTGTGAGTCTCCCTCTTCACTCTGGAGTCTGTATACGGTAATTTTTTTTATTTTTTATTTTAATTCCATTTATATCCCGCCCTTCTCCGAAGACTCAGGGCGGCTTACAAGCTTAGCAGTAGCCTTCATTCTATGTATATGCCTGCTTATTAGGGCTTTCATACACCCCCCAAGCGGCATTATTACAAAGTCAGTAACGATAAATGAGGAAAGCAATTATTGTTCCATGAATGGAAAAAGAGTATAGAGGAAATCAGAGACTGTAGGTACAACCTTGAAGTTACAATTACCTTGATTGAATGTTTGCCCTTGAAAGACATCAGTAAGGAATTGGTTATTGTTGCTCTGTGGGACTCACTGTCTGGATAGGAAAACATCCGAGCTTAAATTAAATAGGGAGGTATGCATGTTGCAAGGGCTTTCAATGGCCAGCAAGTCCAAAATCATCAAACCACAGTTAGCTGCCTATTTCCTGACACCAATTACATTTTATTTCTTTTAATATTCAAGGTAGCAAGTGACTTTCAGACCCACAAACATACAGGGAAGTAGCTTTTACTGTCTTCAATAACAACATACTTTGAATGTGCTTCACATGGAGCCAGTTTTTCCTCTTGATTGGTTTGATAACAGCCAGGTAGAAAATAGAACCCAGACCTTGGCCTCTTTAATGAGTATATTCAGTGAACTTCCATTCCATATGCTGGTCCATGGCAAGCAGAATACCTTTTATTCCATTAATTTAGCATTCAGATATTCAGAGTTAAATAGAAGAAGAAAAGTCCTGGGAATAAAGGGCACTTATGACCTCAACCCCAGTTCCAATGACTTTACTTTCAGCTTGGGTGTTGAATTACTTATGATAAAGTCAACCTTGTTGGAGAAATCATGAAGTGTTAATGGGACTTGTACTGAGGAAACTGCAGGCCTTCAATGTTGAAAGACATTCTGGGGACAATATGTACAACTATGGGGCAATTAAAATGGTAAAGATGGAGTTTGAAGATGAGCCCTGATGTCTATATTCTCTGTTCAGAAATATTGAGGCCAAGAATGCTATGAAAGTCATTATTTGGTTCAGAATACCAATGTTGATTAAATGTAGGCCTTCTATCTCTCTTGTCAGGTGAATAACCTGAAGTCCATTATGCAGGGTTCTCATTCAGAGCTTTCTGTCTAACAGACAGTTGTTCTTCGCTGAATCCCACAAAAACTACAAAGCTGTTTTCAAGAATTTCTCCTTTTCAGTTCTCTATAAATTGAAAACAGTTCTGATCTAATCGTGGGACTGTTTGGGAATTTGGATGTTTCATAAATGTTTTAACCTGTGTACAATATCTAAACAATTGGTCTACAATTATTTTAAGATTACATGTATGCTAAGCACATAGATGTCAGGGGACACTGGAATAATGAATTCATGGGCAGTAAATAATATGAGAACAGCCCTCTTATGAATTAAGAAAATGCACAATGACATCTGAAAGATAACATGGACTTATGTATTTTCAGATTGGCAATGGGGGAATCCTATATTTCATTTATCATACTGACTTGTTTTTTAGTGGAGCAATCATTCCCTTAGGCATTTTTAAATCTCTTGTTCCTAACCAAATGCCAATGAAACACAAGGGAGTTGATTTATGTTTTCTTTCTGATTGTCTTCTGTGTCTTCATTTATAATTATATCATGCTATGAAGAAGCATTGTGACGTTCCTATATATTTAGTTACATTATGTAAAACATTCATATTAAAAGTAAAGCAACACAGTTCAAGTGGATTAGAATATTTTTCTCTAGCACCCTCATTTTCCCAGGATCATATCTCTTTTTGGAAAGGAGAAGCAATGAAACAAATTATCTGTTTTCATCCCTCCTTCCCATTTCCCACCAAGGGTTAATGTCCTCCATCAGTCACAGATGTATTTGGTACCCTACTGGACCACTTTAACCTCAGGAAAAATATGATTTCATTCATGAGACTGTTTGGCAAATTGGTTATTTCAGAAATAATAATGTTTATACAAATCTACCTTGATTTCCTTTGTACTTACTGCCACAATTCTCTTGAATATTTTGCCTCTGTTTTTTTACAACAACCAAGTTTTTACTATGAAGGTTCAGTCAGGGAATGGACGCGAGGAATATAAATTTCCTAATTTCAAAGCCAACTTCTCTTCCTGAAGATTTGATTTTTTTATTATTATTTATGTAATTAGTTCACACAGTACTGTTGATTAAATTAGTTGGCTGCTCGGAAAATGGAGGAGCTCGCTTGAGGAAAAATCTATTGAAGAGTTGTGAAATAAAGAAAAGGTAAATTATACATATTTCTATTAGATTCAGCATTTGTTACTCGCAGTCAAGGCCATAGCAATATGATGAAGTGTATCCGCTTTGTGTTAATACAAAACAGGCTTTTACTATAGATATGGTAATATGCCCACTTTTCTAACAGCAATCAGGGTAGCATGAAGAAAAAAAATCCAAGTCTTGGTGAGTTGGATGGCATGACCGTGAAAAAGGAAAGAAGTGGTTTCTCTCTTTTGGGTTAACCTATAATTTCCATAATGGCAGAAAGTGAAGAAGAACTAAAGAGCCTCTTGTTGCAGGTGAAGAAGGAGAGTGCAAAACTTGGGTTGAAACTTAACATTAAGAAAACCAAGATCATGGCATCTGGCCCTCTCAATTCCTGGCAAATAGATGGGGAAGAAATGGAGGTAGTGACAGATTTTATTTTCCTGGGCTCCAAGATCACTGCAGATGGGGACTGTAGCCAAGAAATTAAAAGACGCTTGCTCCTAGACAGCACACTAAAAAGCAGAGACATCACCCTGTCAACAAAAGTGCGTATAGTCAAGGCTATGGTCTTCCCAGTTGCAACGTATGGCAGTGAAAGTTGGACCATAAGAAAGGCTGAGCGCCAAAGAATTGAGGCCTTTGAACTGTGGTGCTGGAGAAGACTCCTGCGAGTCCCTTGGACCGCAAGGCGATCAAACCGGTCAGTCCTAGAGGAGATCAATCCTGACTGCTCTTTAGAAGGCCAGATCCTGAAGCTAAAACTCAAGTACTTTGGCCACCTAATGAGAAGGAAGGACTCACTGGAGAAGAGCCTAATGCTGGGAAAGATCGAGGGCAATAGAAGAAGGGGACGACAGAGAATGAGGTGGCTGGATGGAGTCACTGAAGCAGTAGGCGTGAGCTTAAATGGACTCCAGAAGATGGTAGAGGACAGGAAGGCCTGGAGGAATGTTGTCCATAGGGTCGCGATGGGTCGGACACGACTTCGCAGCTAACAACAACAACATAATTTCCATGCACACTCAATACTGGCTACCCCTCCTAGATACCTCGGAGGTACATCTTAGTACAGTGATGATGAACCTTCTGGGCTCAGCCTGTCAAAAATTTGGAAAATGCCTAACATGACTCTGTCAGCATGTTGCCCCCCCCCAACAAGAGAGAAACTATTCTCTAACTCCCCCCACTTCTAGGCCACTGTGAAAAGTGGCACCCAGGGGCATCACTAAGGCTGGGCTTGAGGTTGAGGCCCAGGCCACTGGTGCTACTCAAAAAGACTTCCTCATGCTGTTCCCCAGGCATGATTGCCCCCATGGCCCGGTGCTCCCGGGGATCCGCCATGTGCCACTTACCTTCAGGCGGTGTTCTCTTTCTGTTCACAGGCCCTGCAGCCTGCCTGGGTCACATGAGGCCTTCGTTCTTGAAGCAGGTTCAGAGAATGCTCCTTTGCGGCTTCTATGGCACAAAAGCACACCCCATTCTACCCTGGCCTCTGAAAATCACACCAGAATAAGGTGTGCTAATGATGAGAGTTGTTGTTGGGTGTTGGTGAATGCTAGCATCTTGCCCAAAATGTTGTGGTGTGTCTCCTTTGACATGAGTGTAATAGGTTTGCTATCACTGTCTTAGTAGCTGTATCAAAAATATCAGAGAAGCCATTTAGGCCAAGGGAGCAAGGAATAATAATAATAATAATAATAATAATAATAATAATAATAATAATAATAATAATAATAATAATAATAATAATAATAACAACAACAACAACAACAACAACAACAGCAACAACAGTAGTAGTAGTAGTAGTAGTAGTAGTAGTAGTAGTAGTAGTAGA
This sequence comes from Vipera berus, assembly GCF_964194415.1. Taxonomy (NCBI): domain Eukaryota; kingdom Metazoa; phylum Chordata; class Lepidosauria; order Squamata; family Viperidae; genus Vipera; species Vipera berus. Next base: position 143,702,463 of record NC_138204.1, read on the forward strand.
GTTGGAAGAGACCTTGGAGGTCTTCTAGTCCAACCCCCTGCTCAGGCAGGAAACCCTATACCATTTCAGACAAATGGTTGTCCAGTCTCTTCTTAAAAACTTCCAGTGTTGGAGCATTCACAACTTCTGGAGATACTGTAGGTTGTTCCACTGATTAATTGTTCTGTCAGGAAATTTCTCCTTAGTTCTAGTTTGCTTCTCTCGTTGATTAATTTCCATCCGTTGCTTCTTGTCCTGCCCTCAGGTGCTTTGGAGAATGGCTTGACTCCCTTTTCTTTGAGATATTGGAACACTGCTATAATGTCATCCCTAGTCTTTCTCTACATTAAACTAGACATACCCAGTTTTAGCAACCGTTCTTTATATGTTTTAGCCTCCAATCCGCTAATCATCTTTGTTGCTCTTCTCTGTACTTTAGAGTCTCAACATCTTTTTTACATCGTGGTGACCAAATCTGGATGCAGTATTCCAAGTGTGGCCTTTCAGGTAGTAGATTTGTGTTTAAAAAATGCAGTAAATTATGTTGTACTTTTGACTGACCCGGGGAGGAGCCAGGCTGTAGGTTGTTTTTTGTTTTTGTTGGGTTTTTTTTGCTTCATATGATTAAATAATCTGTATGGGGTCAGATATTGTCTACAACTCTGCCTCAAACATCAATGTCCTGGGTCTGCTGGAGGATCAGAGAATATTCTTTTTTTCAAAACAAAATAGATTTTTTTTTAAAAAAACCACATTGGCCTTGGTTGGTATCATGTATCAGTTCTGAATGGTGTATTTTTAACTTATTTTTAATCAGAGTTGAAGATGGATGTTCATTTATTATTTTTAAAAAAGAAAAGAAGCAGTAAGGAACAATTTTTTAAAAAATACTGGTTTTTAGGAGTGACGGGTGAAACTTGCTTTTTATTTGTTGCATAACTACAGATGCTGGAATACTGAATTGCAAACAGTTTGACATAATTGCTACAACCCAGAATTTTTCTTGCCCTGGATTCCCCTTGGGTGAATCATTTTTTTTAAGTGCCATGAGTGAATCATTCTTTGTGTAATCCTGAAATCTCTTGGTAGTAATGGATGACTGGGATTTTGTTGGCAGGATTTGTGTCCCCATTGCATTTAGCAAGAAATTTTTCTTTCCTCTTTATTCAGAGATGGGAAAGTCACTGGCTCTCTAAACAAATGGAATTTGTCAGAGAACACTGGAAAAGATCATTTTACAAAAAGAACTCATTTTCAGTTCCAGATCCAATGGGGAGCCCAAGCTATCTTTGTTCTTGTTTCTGCAGAGAGATAAAAGGGATCTGGGTGGGGGTTGGATACTGTTAGTATACCATTATACTGCCAAAGAATAATATTATAAGATAAGGACTACCTCCGTATGAACCAGTGAGAGGAACTACCCTGTCGAGAATCATCTTAATGGCAAGTGGCAGCTTTTCATTGAACACTTTCAGGCCTGGGCTGGCTACAATGAAAAAAATACATATAATAAGAACCAGTAACAGTAGTGTCAACAAGTAAATGCAGAATTCCAGATGAACAGTGATGGAGGTCAGTGAAAATGGGTGCACGGAATCACAGCCAGAGTTGTTTGGATCTGCCAGGGTGAAGAAGCAGCTGGGTGGCCAGCAGCAATGGAGGAGGAGCTGCCAGAAGAACTGCTATTGCAACCACCAGGAGCTGGCTGCCCTGGAGGTCATACTGAGGCCAGACCAAAAGATCAGTTGGAGCTGAGAAGAAAAACTAACCAGGCTGAACAGAGCCTTCCAGGTTAGAGACAGGGAGGGCTGAGGCAGAAAAAGATGGAGAGAAACCTTTGAGGTTAGAACACAAGTTGTTTTCCATGCCAATTTAGTTAAATGCTAGAATGCAAATTAATAGGTTGTAAACTATCACAATACAAGCTTAGGATATTTCAGAGTTAGTAGAAAATAAGTGGGTTAGGACACTGAGCTTGTCGATCAGAAAGTCGGCAGTTTGGCGGTTCGAATCCCGAGTGCCGCGTAACAGAGTGAGTGCCTGTTACTCATCCCAGCTTCTGCCAACCTAGCAGTTCAAAAGCACGTAAAAATGCAAGTAAAAATTAGGGACCACTATGGTGGGAAGGTAACAGCGTTCCGTGCGCCTTTGGCGTCTAGTCATGCCGGCCACATGACCACGGAGACGTCCTCGGACAAGCGCTGGCTCTTTGGCTTTGAAACGGAGATGAGCACCGGCCCCTAGAGTTGGAAACGACTAGCACGCATGTGCGGAGGAACCTTTACATTTTTTTTTACCTTTAAGCACCCTTTGGAAAAAGCCCTTTCACCATTTCTTGAGGCTAGCCTATGCTGTGATCAATAGATTGGGCCTATCAATAAATAATCAGACAATGAATCCGGAGAAGAGGAAAGACACAAGCTGGATCAAGATCCAGAGTCCAAGATATGGCAAATCAACAAAAGTGCAGATCAAAACTGGTTTATAAAGAAGAGTTCCCAGTATTCTTTACATGGTAGAAGAGCCATTAATAAGCCACGCCTGAGCATGCTAGTGCACAGCTGAGGCACATCACACAGAAACTGCAGAATCTGTCCTTAGCACTCACACGGCTTTAGCCAATATCTCAGACCTACCAAGTTCAGCTTTCTGTTCCTGAATCTTCATTTAGCCCCCCTTTGTCAACGAGTTAAAGCTTCTGCCTGCAATCTGCACTTATATGAATCTATGCATCCATCATAACTAGTTGACTATGTGCTTATTGGAGTTTTTTAGATTGTTTTGTGTATTTTCAATTTCATTGTCAACCTTCTGCATAGGTTGAGGTAGACCAGACATGTCAAACTCATGATGTCACGTGACATCGTGAGACGTATTGGGACTGTTTTACCATTGCCGGCAATGGGGTGGGCACAGCTTACAGATGATGCATCCAGCCCGCAGGCCGGCAGTTTGACACCCCTGAGGTAGACACTAAATGCTATTAATAATAAAACATCCAAACAACTTTCTATGCCAATACTTAAAATGTAGCTTAGAAATCAGCAAGCCAGTACAGCACTGTAGTGAGATCTGTTTTCAATATCTAGTCATTTCACCTTCAATAGCCCTGAAATACTTGCTGCAAACATATTTACATTACCCTTTTTTGGTAATATATTCCTTCATATCAGCTGTCTTAATTTTCCTATCTATCAGAAAGCATGAGTTGTAACAAACATTTAGAAATTTCGATAAAAACAATGCTAAGCTATAACTTATATCAATGGTTCTCAACCTGTGGTCTGTGGGTCCGTGGAGGACCATGATGTTGTTTCAGGGAGTCTGTGAAGGTTTGAAGAAATGTTACGATTTAAATCTTGAGTTAAGTCTTGGGGGTCCATGGCCATGGTCCATGGCTACAAAAGGTATTTAAAGGGGATCCATGGTGAATAAAAGGTTGAGAAACACTGACTTATATGAAGACCCTGCAAAAGCTTCATAAAGTCTTGCGACCAATCACATGGAAGACCAGTATTGGACTGAAGAATCTCAAGACAAATAATACAGTTCTTAAAAATTGTTACTCCCGTGAAAACAAGAAGGTTGGTGAATTATTTTGAGGCAATTTGGTGGGAGCACTGATGCTATTTTACATATTACTTGGTACAGCCTTTAAAAGTATATACTAAACCTCAAATATAAACATTTTTCTTTAGCCTGGAAGGATAAATTTCAATATGCTGTTCTACAAATATGGTAATAATTATCTTTCTAACTAAAATGAAAGGGGAAAAAAGTCCAGTTAATAAAACATACTCATTTTCCCTTTAATCATCTCTCTCTTCTCCATTAGCTAGTGCAACTCCATAAAAGTTGGCCCCAGGTGCCTCAGACGGTATAGGCACTGACTCATGTTTTTCTGCTTCAACATGCTTAAGTGTAGTGGAAGCCAAATATTTAACTCAGAGAAGATATAAGAAAGACTGCATCATGGCTAGTACTGATGTAAAAAAGAGTTACTATTAGTATCTTCTACATGGAGAAAGCTTCTGCCCACCTAGCAGTTCGAAAGCACGTAAAAATGCAAGTAGAAAAATAGGGACCACTCCGGTGGGAAGGTAACAGCGTTCCGTGCGCCTTTGGCGTCTAGTCATGCCGGCCACATGACCACGGAGACGTCCTCGGACAAACGCTGGCTCTTCGGCTATGAAACGGAGATGAGCACTGGCCCCTAGAGTCGGAAACGACTAGCACGCATGTGCGGGGGAACCTTTACCTTTACCTTTACCTTACATGGAGAAAAGCTATATGAAGAAAACATCTAGTCTTGAAAGTCTAGACCAATTAATATTTCATCAATTAAATTAAACATTTGGGAATTCATCAATTCATCAACTGAATCCAAGCTTTTCAAAAACATGCCCATGGTCTGTTCAAACTTTAATATGTTATCCTTGACAACTTCTGGAAAATGGATGAGGTGCCAAATGACTAAAGAGAAAATGCTTCCATCCTCAAAAAGGGGAAAAAGGAAAATCATGGAAACTGCAGACTAGCTAGTTTGATACTGACATCTGGGAATGTGGTGGAAGAGATTGTAAACACATACTGCAAAGTACCTTGAAAATAATAAGGTGATTACAAGAAGTCAGCATGGGATTTTAAGAACACATGTATGTCCAACTAACTTATATCATTTTTTTATTGGAAAACCTCTTTAAACAGACTGTGGGAATGCTGTATATATAATATCTTTATTTAAATAAAGCACCCGCCACGTTTCTTGTCATTCTGAATAACAAGGTATAACAACTATAGGCTGGGTAACATTAAAATGGATACAACCCTGTCAAATATCATTTTGACAATGTGTTCATCAACAATTTCATTGTTGCAATGTAGATTATAAGCCCACTACAACACATTTTATTAACTGAATATCTGTTTCATATATATTGATAAAATCTGTTGAAATGTATGTAGATTATTGATTCTTTGAGACACAAATCTATTATAACCACTGATTTATAAAGTTTTTCATGTGTTAATAGTATGGTGATATTATCCATGGGAGAAAAAACTGACTTAGATTTGGACTAATGGGCAAGGGAAAAAATCGTGGAATATTGTTTATGATAACCGCAGTGAGATTACCATATGGTCAAAAATGGAAAAGTTTGATACTACTCACAGTGGACGAAATGATTGCTAAAGAGGATGGAATTTGCTGAGATGGCTAAATTAACTTCTTTGATTAGAGAAAAAATAATATCTCCCTTTATGGTTGATTGGAAACCTTTATAGAATTTTTGCATGAAACAGAAAAAAAATACATATGATTTATGGTTTCAGTGATTAGAAAAAAGTTGGATCGTAGAAAAGAATGAGCTTTCTTTTGTAATCATAGAGTAAGAAATAACTTTGTAATTATATTTATATTTCTGGAGTCCTTGTTGCTCTCCGAGCTTGGTTGTTTTGTCGGTGTTGATGGGGATGATGTTTTCTCCTTGGTAGTTCCTTGATTGTGCTGTTGTTTATTGCTTGATTTTTTTTTTGGGTCTGAGTTGTTAATCCCTTGATTAAGGTATTGTTTACTGCTTGATAGTTTGTCTGGTGTTGATAAAGCTAGCTAAAAAGGAAACAAAAAATACAGAACACCTCCTCACCAGTACTTAATATCCAGTTAAGTAGAGATTAACACCAGGAACAGCACCAGACAAACAATTAAGCAATAAACAGTAGCCCAAACAAGGAACTAACAAGGGGAAAACATCACTTCCTCCAATAGTGACAGGGCAAGCTACTTTACCCAAACAGAGACCAAACCCTACTCCCTTCAAGCACTGAAATTGTTGCCTAGCCAGGCAATGAAATGTCTGCATGAAAACAGCCAACTCAGAAAGCATCAAGGACTCTACACTACACATATTCTCTTTTATTAATATTTAATTTGCTGGAAATGAAATTGGAAGCTGCTTTTTAAATTTCTTTTTCTTCTTTCTGCCCCTTTGCTTCCCCCCCTTTCTGTTTTTTTAATTAGTTTATGTTTTTATGTTCTTTGTATAACTTTCAATTAAAAGTCAAATGGCCTTGGTGGAGCAGTGGGCTAATGCCTCCTTAAGTAACACCAGCTGCCTGCAATTAGTGCAGGTTCGCATCCCACCAGGCTCAAGGTTGACTCAGCCTTCCATCCTTCCGAGGTAGGTAAAATGAGGACCCAGATTGTTGGGGGCAATAAGCTGACTTTGTAAAAATGCCGCTTGGAGGCCCCCGAAAGCCCTAATAAGCAGGTATATACATAGAATGAAGGCTATTGCTAAGCACATTGTGCTTTAGATTGTAAGCCGCCCTGAGTCTTCGGAGAAGGGCAGGATATAAATGGGATTAAAAAAAAATTTAAAAAAGAGAAAAAAAGTGACTTGGGCAGTTGGATCTCCTGCGACATCATTTAGTAGGCTCGTATAGAAGGGTATTATCTTTTACTTTAAAAAAATAACTAAATCAAAATACCCCAAACCCTTGCATTAACAGTGTGGTACAATTTAGTTTGGTCGTTTGAAATGTGAGCACTTTCACTGGGAATCAGAGGATAACACTTCATTGATCATTCTTTTGGTACGTTTGATCTGAAAATTAAACACTGTACCACTTTAAAATTAAATTTTAATTTGAAAAAAATTGGACAATATTTCTCAGTTCTGGATTTATTTTCTGTGAGAAGTTCATAGTAGTCAGGAAATGATCTTTTACATCATTTGAGATTAGCAAGTAGAGTCAGCATGGAGCTATTTTACCTCATTTTACCTCATACTTACTGAGCGTATTGGATTAGGGCACAGGTCTGCAACCCGCGGCTCCAGAGCCGCATGCGGCTCTTTGAGCCGTCTCCTGCGGCTCCCAGTCCTCTGCCATGTGCAGTTCAAAAAAAAAAAAGGGGGACTAAAAAAGTTCAATCAATTCAAATATGCAGGGTAAGTGCATATCTCGCCTTGGCTCCACTCTTCAGTCAAACCGTGTTCTGTGCATGCGCGCATGTACGTGCATGTGCACACATTTTTTGCGGCTCCCAGTTTTTCCTTTTGTGAGGGAACTGGTTCCGAGTGGCTCTTTCACTGTTTCAGGTTGCTGACCCCTGGATTAGGGCATCCAAGTTCTTATCCATTCTCAGCCATGGAACCTCACTAGGTCAGTTGTGACCTCTCAGGCCTACTTACTTCAAAGGGATGTTAAAATAAAGTAAAGGAAGATCCCGATGTAAGTCGTCTTGAGTTACTGGAAAGTGAGGGTATAAATTTTCCTCCATGATTGGAGGGCTTCATTCTGAGGACCACACTCATAGTTCATTTTCCGTCTGAACATCAGCTCCCCAAAGTCACCTACCTGGAAACTAGGGGGCCACTTTATGAGTGCTACCAATCAACAGGAATTATATATAACCATTGTATCCTTTTTAACAAGTATCTTGAATTTTACATATGAATGTGTCTATAGGTGTATATGTTTTTTGTTTATCTGATATAAATACTGGATTTTAAAGCAAGGGATCTCTGTTGTGCAAGGGGCAAGTTTAATAGAATCTGTTCCTTCAGGCATCTGGGCTGAGCACCTGAATAGTGTTTTCTGCTATTTATATCTCAGCGTCTGTTCAACTCTGCAGTGTTTCTTTCACCATTATGTAACTTTAAGGGAACATTCTGAGTGTTTTCTACACTAAACAAACAGATTAAAGAGATATCTTCTAGCTGGAATGCAAACAGGGGTGGGAGTTTTACAGTTTTTGTACAAGCCATTACATGTGCATAACTTGATAGCTAGAAATCTTTCACACCTAAAGATAACTGGCATATGCATTTAAAAAGTTTATATACAATTTGATCTCTTCTTCTATATAAGGAGGTGTCCCTGTTTGCACTTTTAGAGAAGGCAGGGAAATTATCTTCAATATACCCATGTTCAATGCAATATTTCCCTGAATTCTAGTTGCTGGAACAATGGGAATGTTTTCTTTTTAAGTTTTGGGTGGGTTTTCCAGAAATCCCTGATTGTTGTGGCAGATGAGTCAGGCCTTGATGATTTGATCCGGCCAGTTTCTGTATATGTGCTTTTATTTCTATGAGTCTGACCATTGTTAAATTTTATTCATGGGTAGGATGTGAGAATATGAGCCAAAGATTTGGTCTTCTGTCTCCTGCTTTCCAGGCCACTGAGTAGAACTATCTGAAAGGGGATTGCAAATGGTGTTCTTCTCTGTATTAATACCAATTTTCCTATACATTTTTCAGTTGCTGTAACGATTGTAAGAATCTTCCTCTGAATGCATTTGTGATCATCCTTCTGTTTATTGCTCAACTAGCTGATATACAATGGATAAAGTAAGGTTGGCTCATCTTGTGGAAGGAATTTAAAAATGTCTGAATGGGACTCAAGACCCTTTACTTTCTTATTCAGAATAAATTATTCTTATATATTGTTTTTTTTTTAAAAAAAGAACTATTAATATTCATTGGACCACTTAGAAAACAAGACAAAACCAATGAAAAACAAATTCTTACAAATTTAATAGCCTGATTTAAAAGTCTGATCTTTTTAAACTTTAGCTGATACAAAAAAAATATAGTAACATAGGCACTAGGAAAGTTTACCTGCGAATAAAGTTTGGTAGGCGGACTGCACCTTTAATAATCATCTTAGTACATCATGAACAATCTTTCAAGTAGCTAATTTTGGACTTGGAACCTGAGTATTAATGTAAGAATCTTAATGAGTGGTATCTTTAGATCAGTATTTGTCAACCATGGCAACTTTAAGATGTGTGGACTTCAACTCTCAGAATTCTCCAGCCAGCATTGCTTTAGAATAGATTGTGACTGACATTAGTAACAAACATCAAATGATTTTTAGAGGGGAGCTTTTTGTATGGTTACTTTACTCATTTTAAATACAGGTGAGAATATATCTTGCTCTTTGTGCTGCACAAATTTTGTTTCAGAATCCTGCCCGTTAGCACCATTGATTACGAATATACCTAAATGCATGATAAAGCACAATACAAGAATTATACTGCCTGAACTTTTAATGATCAGATAAAGAGTTTGGAGGAACTTTAAAGCTCTCGTGCTATTGTGTAACTTAAGAAAATCCCCCATGTAAGCATTTCCCAGCATTTTGGCCAGTGAATGATGGCTGCCTCTGTTTAGTTTGCAATTACATACATGTTAGGTGGAAAAGTCTTCTGGGGCTGGCTTTTCACTTTTAAAATTAAAACCAGACTTCAGAAGATTGGCAGTGTTAGACTTTTACCTAAGATGGTTTGTTTATATGTCAGTAGGGATTTCTGGAAATGTTTCATTAAAGAATGATACTAAAACAAAGACTATTCTGACATTCAGAAGCATGTTCCTTAATGTGCCTCGCCTACAGGTTTCATAACCTGAAGCCTCACCCTTGCCCAAATTGATTCACTGTTGTAGAACTAATAGGTGAGATAAGATTACACAGAGCTTTAGTGATGGTGTTACTCCACTTAATTGAAATGTTGCAAGAAACATTGTAAAGGCTTATGTGGTTTTTCTGTTTCACGCGTCTGAACTCTGGAAAGCGGTGCCATGGGATGTATGTGCCTCAATGTCCATGGAATGCATACACCTGTACATCGGATGAGCATCAGCTCCAGCAAACAAACACATCCATACTACCTGTTTGCTATAAAAATAAAGCTAAACATCTACCATAAAACTGGGGGGAAAAACAAAAGAAAATATTCCAAATATCTTCTATAATATAACAGTAGGAACCTGCACTCACTTCAGAGAGAGAAATGAGGCACTAAAGAGAGAAAATAGCAAGGAAGTAACAGGCAGCAGAGAGAAAGCAGAGCTACTTAACTCATTCTTTGCATCGGTCTTTACACAAAAAGAAATTATAGCAGAACCCACCAAAAACATAACTGAAGAAGACAGACTAGAAATAAAAGTTACAATAAACAAAAAAATGGTAAGAGAATACCTATCTGATCTTGATGAACATAAATCACCGGGACCTGACAGACTACACCCCAGAGTTCTGAAGAAGCTGGCAGATGTCATCTCAGAACCACTGTATCATATATTTCAAAAACCCTGGAGCACCGGGGAATTGCCAGAGGATTGGAAAAGAGCTGATGTGGTTCCCATCTTCAAAAAAGGAAGAAAAACAACAACAACAGAAACTACAAACTAATCAGCCTAACATTGATACCTGGGAAGATATTGGAAAAGATAATCAAAAAACAGATCTGTGAACATCGAGAAACAAACAAAGTTATAACTAGAAGCCAGCATGGGTTTGTTAAAAACAGATCATGCCAAACCAATCTTATTTCATTCTTTGACCAGGTGACTAAATTGGTGGACCAGGGGAATGCTGTGGGCGTGGTATACTTGGACTTCAGCAAGGCATTCGACAAAGTATTTATTTATTTATTTATTTATTTATTTATTTATTTATTTATTTATTTATTTATTTATTTATTTATTTATTTATTTATTTTTAATTCCATTTATATCCCGCCCTTCTCCGAAGACTCAGGGCGGCTTACAAGCTTAGCAGTAGCCTTCATTCTATGTATATGCCTGCTTATTAGGGCTTTCACACACACCCCAAGCGACATTATTACAAAGTCAGCTTATTGCCCCCAACAATCTGGGTCCTCATTTTACCTACCTCGGAAGGATGGAAGGCTGAGTCAACCTTGAGCCTGGTGGGATGCGAACCTGCACTAATTGCAGGCAGCTGGTGTTATGTAAGGAGGCATTAGCCCACTGCTCCACCAAGGCTCTTTATTTATTTATTTATTTATTTATTTATTTATTTATTTATTTATTTATTTATTTATTTATTTATTGGATTTATATACCGCCCTTCTCCCGAAGGACTCGGGGCAGTGTACAGGGCAGTTAAAACACAATATACAAGATTAAAAATAAATTAAATTAAATTAGCCCCAACAAGTAAACCACGTTCTAAAAATTTAAAATCCCAAACCCTCAGTCCAGGCCAGCAAGCTCAAATAACCAAGTTTTCAGGTCGCGGCGAAAGGAGCGAAGGTCGGGAGCCATCCGGAGCTCAACAGGGAGCTGGTTCCAGAGGGCAGGCGCGCCCACAGAGAATGCTCTCCCCCTGGGGGCCGCCAGTCAGCATTCCCTGGCCGATGGCACCCTGAGGAGGCCCTCTCTGTGGGAGCGCACAGGACGATGGGAAGTTGATGCCGGCAGAAGGTGCTCCCGTAAATAATCCGGACCCATGCCATTTAGGGCTTTATAGGTCATCACCCGGAGGGCAACTGGAAGCCAATGCAGCTCGCGGAGCAGAGGTGTTATATGGGAGTATCGGGAGACCACAACTTACTTCTTGGAAAGCTTAAAACAAGTGGGATAGACAGCATCACTATCAGATGGATTTTTAACTGGCTGACAAACTGCACTCAAAGAATAGTCCTTAATGGTACTACATCTACATGGAGGGAAGTAAGCAGTGGGGTACCACAAGGTTCTGTCCTAGGCCCAGTACTTTTCAATATCTTTATAAATGACCTAGATGAGGGAATAGAAGGGGAACTTGCAGATGACACAAAGCTGGCAGGAATAGCCAACACCCTAGATCAGGGATGTCAAACTGCCGCCCCATGGGCCGGACGCATCATCTGGAAGCCGCACCCACCCCATTGCCAGCAATGGCAAAACAATCCTGATACGTCTCGCGATGTCACGTGACATTGTGAGTTTGACATGTCTGCCCTAGATGATAGGCTCAAGATCCAAAGGGATCTTGACAGACTTGAACACTGGGCCCTATTTAACAAAATGAAATTCAACATAGAGAAAAGTAAAGTCTTACATTTAGGCAAGAAAAACCAAAAGTACACATATAGATTGGATGAAACAAGGTTAATAGCAGCAACTGTGAGAGGGATCTTGGAGTCTTAGTGGACAATCAATTAAATATGAGACAACAGTGTGAGGCAGCATCCCAAAAAGCCAATGCAATCCTAAATTGCATTAACAGAGGGATTCAATCAAGATCACGTGAGGTACTAGTGCCACTCTATAAAGCCTTAGTAAGACCACACCTAGAATACTGCAACCAATTTTGGTCTCCACACTATAAAAAGATGCTGAGACTCTAGAGAAAGTGCAAAGAAGAGTGACAAAGATGATTAGGGGACTGGAGGCTAAAACATATTAAGAACCATTATAGGAACTGGGCATGGCTAGTCTAGTGAAGACAAGGACCAGGGGAAACTTGATAGCAGTGTTCCAATATTTGACGGGCTGTCACAGAAAGGAGTGGGTCAACCTATTTTCCAAGCACCTGATGGTCAGACAAGGAATAACGGATAGAAACTGATCAACGAGAGATTCAACCTGGAAATAAGGAGAAATTTCCTGACTGTGAGAACAATCAACCAATGGAACAGACTGCCTTCAGATGTTGTTGGTGCTTCATCACTGGAGGCTTTCAAGAAGAGACTGGACTGCCATCTTTCAGAAATGATGTAGGGACTCCTGCTTGGGCAGGGGGATGGACTAGATGACTACAAGGTCCCTTCTATTCTATTCTATTCTATTCTATTCTATTCTATTCTATTCTATTCTATTCTATTCTATTCTATTCTATTCTATTCTATTCTATTTATTTTAAGGAAAATTTATACAGAGTCTGATATAGCACAAATGTGGAAGAAAATAGATTGATAAATATATTTTCCTCTTAAAACCTCTGACAGAATCTTAAAACTGTGGTGGCAATGTCAAATTTCCTTACAATAGCTGTAATAAGGCCTTACCTCCAAAGTCAGGAGATGATGGGAATTCTTACATCTGAAGTGGAAAGTCAGATGACTTCTGGATGGTTATCCAGAGTTTTTTTTTCTGATGATTGTCCTGATTCTGATTCTTGTAGATTTACCTTCCACACACATACAATACCTCTGTTACTTGGCTGATGATATTAACATGGACTAAGTGGTTGATATAAGCTGTTATGATTATCAGAACAATTAATTCCTATAAGTATAGTTTTTAAAAAAAAATGTATTCCTAATATTAGTACTTAGAAACTTCATTGGTGATAATCTGTAGAATGATTCTGACATCTGGCACTAGAGCTCATTGCAGAAGAAGCAGAGAACAAGAAGTGGTGAAAACACCCTTCTCTATTTACTAAGTTCTAAGTTCTTTGTATCAAAGTGGCAAGAATATCTGTCCAGGTATTTTCATATGCCCCTTCATGGATTACTGCCTTGTAAGGGGCTTGCGTAATTCAATGAAGCTATGAGCTATGCCGTGCAGGGCCACCCAAAACGGAAAGGTCATAGCAGAGAGTTCTGACAAAACGTGATCCACTGGAGAAGGAAATGGCAACCCACTCCAGTATCTTTGCCATGAAAACCCTATGGACAGTACCAAAAGGCAAAACGATATGACGCTGGAAGATGAGCTCCTCAGGTCGGAAGGCGACCAATATGCTACTGGGGAAGAGCAGAGGGCTAGTACTAGTAGTGCCAGAAAGAATGAAGCGACTGGGCCAAAGCCGAAAGGACGCTCAGCTGTGATTGTGTCTGGTGGTGAAAGGAAAGTCCAATGCTGTAAAGATTTTTTCTCCATAGGAACCTGGAATGTAAGATCCATGAATCAAGGAAAGCTGGACGTGGTCAAACAAGAGATGACAAGACTGAACATCGACATCTTAGGTATCAGCGAACTAAAATGGACAGGAATGGGTGAATTTAATTCAGATGACCATCAGGTATACTACTGCGAGCAAGAATCCCTCAGAAGAAATGGAGTAGCCTTCATAGTCAATAAAAGAGTAGGAAAAGCAATACTGGGATACAATCCTCAAAATGACAGAATGATCTCAGTTCGAATCCAAGGCAAACCATTCAATATCACAGTAGTCCAAGTCTATGCCCCAACCACCAGTGCTGAAGAGGATGAAATTGACCGGTTCTATGAAGCCCTACAGCACCTTATAGAACTAACACCAAAAAATGATGTCCTTATCATCATGGGGGATTGGAACGCTAAAGTAGGAAGCCAAAAGATAACTGGAATAACAGGCAAGTTTGGCCTTGGAGTACAAAATGAAGCAGGGCACAGGCTGATAGAATTTTGTCAAGAGAATACGATGGTCATAGCAAACACTCTTTTCCAACAACCCAAGAGACGGCTCTACACATGGACATCACCAGACGGTCAACACAGAAATCAGATTGACTATATGCTCTGCAGCCAAAGATGGAGAAGCTCTATACAGTCAGTAAAAACAAGACCAGGAGCTGACTGTGGCTCAGACCATGAGCTTCTCCTTGCAAAGTTTAGGCTTAAACTGAAGAAAGTAGGGAAAAGCACTAGGCCACTCAGGTATGAATTAAATCATATCCCTGTTGAATATACAGTAGAGGTGACAAATAGATTTAAGGAATTAGATCTGATAGACAGAGTGCCTGAAGAACTATGGACAGAGGTTTGCGACATTGTACAAGAGGTAGCAACCAAAACCATCCCAAAGAAAAAGAAATGCAAGAAAGCAAAATGGCTGTCTGAGGAAGCTTTGCAAATAGCTGAGGAAAGGAGGGAAGCGAAAGGCAGGGGAGAAAAACATAGATATGCCCAATTGAATGCAGAATTCCAGAGAATAGCTAGAAGAGATAAGAATGCCTTCTTAAATGAACAGTGCAAAGAAATAGAAGAAAACAATAGAATAGGGAGGACCAGAGATCTTTTCAAGAAAATTGGAGAGATGAAGGGAATGTTTAATGCAAAAATGGGCATGATAAAGGACCAAAATGGCAGGGACCTAACAGAGCTTCTCCATCTTTGGCTGCAGAGCATATAGTCAATCTGATTTCTGTGTTGACCGTCTGGTGATGTCCATGTGTAGAGCCGTCTCTTGGGTTGTTGGAAAAGAGTGTTTACTATGACCATCGTATTCTCTTGACAAAATTCTATCAGCCTGTGCCCTGCTTCATTTTGTACTCCAAGGCCAAACTTGCCTGTTATTCCAGTTATCTTTTGGCTTCCTACTTTAGCATTCCAATCCCCCATGATGATAAGGACATCATTTTTTGGTGTTAGTTCTATAAGATGCTGTAGGGCTTCATAGAACTGGTCAATTTCATCCTCTTCAGCACTGGTGGTTGGGGCATAGACTTAGACTACTGTGATATTGAATGGTTTGCCTTGGATTCGAACTGAGATCATTCTGTCATTTTGAGGATTGTATCCCAGTATTGCTTTCCCTACTCTTTTATTGAAACAGAATGTACCCTCCCCCAAAAGAGCTGGTAGACATTGCAGATGTTTCCAATGCATGGTTCAGTCCATAACTTATCCAATGTTTCTCAACGTCAACAACTTTAAGATGTAGGGACTAACCAGTGGTGGGATTCAGATATGTGAACAACTGGTTCTCTGTGTGGATGCCATTTCCAGAAGTCCATTCTGGGCCTAGGCAACACAAAATTAGCTACCGGTTCTGCCGAAGTGGTATAAACTGGCTGAATCCCATCACTGGGACCAACCCCTCAAATTCCCAAGAAAGCATGGTGGCTGGGGAATTTTGGGAACTTAAAATTGCTGAGGTTGAAAGACTGCAGCAGTCCATCTGCAATTAACTCCTGGTGGTGCAGGAGAGAGGAGATTGCTTAAGGTTTTCAAACTAAGTACAGAAGCAGCAACTAATTTGGGAAGATCAATGCAGCACTCCCTGTGCTAAGACCAGGATAATGATGGGGTTAATGCAGCTTTGGATCTATCTTGTGTTGATATTGATAGTATCTCAAACAATGTTCACACGCACCAAGGACTATGAGTAAGATCTGGCCAACTCATCACAAAAACTGACCTCCAGAAAAACAGTATGCTAGTCACATAAATCTCTACTAGACCAAAAAAAAAGGTCTGGGTGTAAGAATGCTGAGCAAACATGTGTCCTAAATGCTGAGCAAACATGTGTCCTATAAAATATTTTCCCTTGGAGAACAATTAGCTGTCATGATTATAGTCAACATTTGTGTAATATTTTAGCCAGATCACTCCATTTATGGTTTGCTAAGTGTATGTATAATAAACCAGTAATTCTACCTCGTAAAATTCAATGATCTGTGACTACATTCACATTTACAATACATTTTTTCATAATTAAGAGATACTGCCACTTTAAATGCCAATGAGATAAGTAACAATATTTGTTAGGTAGATCCACAGAAAGACTATGTCAAGGCTAATGGAGATCACAGCATATACTGGGGCACTGGACTTCAGAAGGGGAGGGGGAGTCAGCACAGGTCATCTGGTACTCAGTCCACTTCAACGACGCTCCACTGTTTGGCTGTGCTGTCAAACTAGACCTGCTCTATTTCTGTTAGAACTGTCAACCATGCAGTCTCCCACCTCCTTCCCAGAATCTGTAAGCCCACCATCCTCTGGCAAGGGAGGAGGTTAAGGAACAGGCAATGACAATGGAAAATGCCCTACTTACTTTTAGTTCTCTAAGGATAAGCCCTCACCTTGCTGCATTTATCTAATCCTCAGTGGTGGTGAGGATTATCTAATCCTCAGTGGTGACCTCCTCACTTGATATTTATTTAATCTGATACTAAAGTATGTCCTGTGTTCTTCTCACTATATGTATAATTCCTGGAGCTTCAGTGATGATGGTGTTGCAGTCAGGATGTTCCCTGCCACCCTTGGCCTCTGCTGTACAAAGTGGTTCCTTTCCCTCTTCTCCAGTTACTGAATGCTTTCCTCCATTACCATTTTATTTTGTGCTATGCAACGGTCATGATGCTTGGTTTCTGCAAAAGGCCCGGACGATGCTTTCTGAAGCACCCAAGTCAGATCTTTTAGGGTGATCTCCTTGTGTGTTTACTCATTTTGCTGCAGTGCTGGAGCGCTTTCAAAACATGCATTCAGTGCTCCTGGGACAGGATGCTATCTAGAGAGAGGAAGAGAACTGTTTAAAAAAAAGCAAGACTAAGCCTCTGAACTGAGGATCAGTTTCAAAAGAGAGCCTCATTCTGCCTTCTGTATAAGGCTAATTACATTATACAGCTTCCATGGCCAGCCACTACCTTATTATCACTACTGTGTGTATAACTTTGTGTTGGGGGAAGGTGCAGTGCTTTCTCTTCGGTTTCCTCTTTCAATACCCAAACAAGATTGCTATAAAGGTGCCATCAAGACCAGTCTCTATTGCTGCACCCATTGCATACAACAGAACCAATGGTGGACCCTGATTTTCATAGTGATCTTGCTGTCACCTTGTATTTATTTATTTTTATTTTTTTATCCCATTTATATCCCGCCCTTCTCCGAAGACTCAGGGCGGCTTACAATTTAAAGCACAAATCAATGTGCTTAGCAATAGCCTTCATTCTATGTATATGCCTGCTTATTAGGACTTTCGCTCGCCCCCCCCCCAGCGGCATTATTACAAAGTCAGCTTATTGCCCCCAACAATCTGGGTCCTCATTGTAGTGAGCTATCTAAAAAAAAAATCATCTGGGTGAACAGGGTGAGGTACTTTATCTACTGAACCACCACCAATACATTTCTCTCTCTCTGTCTCTCTCTGTCTCTTTCTCTGTCTCTCTGTGTCTCTGTCTCTGTCTCTGTCTCTCTCTGTCTCTGTCTCTGTCTCTCTCTGTCTCTCTGTCTCTCTGTCTCTCTGTCTCTCTGTCTCTCTCTCTCTCTCTCTCTCTCTCTCTCTCTCTCTCTCTCTCTCTGTCTCTGTCTCTGTCTCTCTCTCTCTCTCTCTCTCTCTCTCTCTCTCTCTTGCTAGACCCATATTTAGAATTACCTCAGGAGACAGCCTGCTGTCACGGAGCACCTCTGCATGGGAAACTTATTAACTTGGGCACCTTGAAGGCTAGTTCAGAGTATTTATTTTGTTTCCAATATGATTGATAAACTATCAGAATATGCATAACGCCTTCTGGTGAAGAGTACCAGATCTCTGATTTCCCAGGCTGTTATCACCCAACTGTTTACAACGTGAAAGAGAGTGATTGGAAGTCATTTTTCCCACACAGTGGGTGGGAATAGGAACACTGCTTATTGGAAGGGAAAGGTGTCACCAATCATTACAATTAGCTTGTTCTCCATTAAATCTGTGAGAGCACCATTCACAATTGTCATTTCTAAAGTGGTAGGAAGATCAGGTGTCGGGACAAAGCAAATGTTGCTGACCTACTTGTAATGTATTGTAGTGTATAAAAAGAGCCTTGGTGGAGCAGTGGGCTAATGCCTCCTTAAGTAACACCAGCTGCCTGCAATTAGTGCAGGTTCGCATCCCACCAGGCTCAAGGTTGACTCAGCCTTCCATCCTTCCGAGGTAGGTAAAATGAGGACCCAGATTGTTGGGGGCAATTAAGCTGACTTTGTAATAATGCCGCTTGGGGTGTGTGTGAAAGCCCTAATAAGCAGGCATATACATAGAATGAAGGCTACTGCTAAGCTTGTAAGCCGCCCTGAGTCTTCGGAGAAGGGCGGGATATAAATGGAATTAAAATAAAATAAAAAAAATTTTCCTTGAACTGTTTTCACGTGTCTTTTGAATGCTGCTTAAGGTTGCTCAATTGAGGTGTCTGTGTAACGGTCACTGACTAGCCAGACATGCAGTCTCCAAGAAGATCATTGGATGATTTGGGACTGGAATGGGTTCCTTTAAACCTATTGGCCGCTGCCTAGTGGCCAACCGTATAAGTAGCTGCGCAGAAGCCTCTGATTCAGTTCTGTTCCTGTTTGCCTCAATAAAGCAATGTTCCTGTTTGAAACCTCTCGTCTTGCTTCCTGCCTCCAAAGAACTCAGTACACAACAGTACTTTTGATCCACCAAATGGGCTCAAGCAGGGGTCTTCAAACTTGGCCCTTTTATGACTTTTGGGCTTCAACTCCCAGAATTCCTCAGCCAAGCATGCTGGCTGAGGAATTCTGGGAGTTGAAGTCCAAAAGTCATAAAAGGGCCAAGTTTGAAGACCCCTGGGCTAGAGGATAACCTTTAGTAGCTGTCTGGATGATCCCTTAAACTGAATATAAACAGAAAGTTGTAATGTATTATTTGGTCCAGAGATTCAAAGGCAATTGCTAGAAACGGCAATCACAGAGAACTTTTCCACTTCTAACTTCTCCCAATGGTCTTCCAAGCTGATCAAACTAGCTTTGTTAATTGTCAGCATGCTTTTACTATAGTAACCAAAAATATAAATTTTGGAGAATTAAGATGTGGGGCCAATCGTTTCTTAATAAAAAGTGTATAAAATATGTATAAAAGTGTATAAAATATAAAAGTGTATAAAAAGTGTATAAAATATGTAATATACTGTAAGCTTTTCTACTGTGACAATGTCAGGTTTCCTGGTCATTAATTTAAACTATACACCATGAGGGCTGTTAAAAAGAAACACCTTTTGCATAATGCATAGTTAAACTATGGCATTTGCTTCCATCAGATATGGAAATGGCTACCAATTTGTAAAGTTTTAAGAGAGGACCAGACAAATTCATAGTGTAGCACTGTCCATCAGTCTTGATGGCTGTATACCCTCTGCAAATACCGTATGTTGCATCTTAAGCTGAAACTCTAGGGAGTCATAATGGAAAGAGTTATCATTTACTAGTCCATGTATGAAAGCTTTGTGAATGCATCTAACTGGCTACCCTTTGTCACAGAAAGCTGAATTAGAGTGGCCACTGACTGATCAACTGAGACCATACATTGGTCTGAAAGGAAGGGTGGGAGGAATGACTTTAATAAAATTTTTGAGGGAAAGGACTGACTGTTCTCTCCACCTTCCCCAGAAAGCACCTTGCCTTAAAACACCCCAGCTTCATTTGCAATATTGCTTTATCACTGTTAATTTGTAATTGCAGGTGTGCCAGGAGGCCTTTCCCCTACAGATAAAACCATGCAATTTCTCATGCAAACTATGATTAAAATACTGTATCGCTTTCATTCTCCAAATACATTCAGTGTGTACCTAGTTTACGCTCTGATATTTTATAACTAGCTATACCAAAAGGGGTAGTGAAAGATAGGAAATATAATGCTACACACTGGCAGAAGGCTGAATCAGTTTCCTTTCACAGAATGTCAAACATGATAGGCAATTTATATAATAAAAACTGATTCATAATTGACTACTAATCTTATTTGAACAGAGAGAGAATTTTCCTGAGTTTTGGCACAAAATGTAGTTTCTGTGTATGCAGCCTAGTCTCAAATGCCAGCTCCTCAGTATTATTCACACAAAATAAAATGGACCTACGTACATCCTAATGTTGGTCGTTTCAATTGTACTGTACTTAAAGGAACATCATACTCATATTATCTACTCCAGGGAGCTCAAGTGGTTTGAAATAATGAACATCTACTCCACACTATCACTGATAATGTTACCTAGTTTGGTAATGAAAAGTGTGCAAGACAACAACCAGGCTTATAGAGTACCAAGGACCACCACAGTTCATCCCTGAGCTACAAATATTCTCTTCTATCAGCATCTATATTTAATACATACAAACTACCTTTCTGATTCAGGCCTGTCAAACTCGCGACATCACGTGATGTCGCGTGACGTATTGGGACTTTTCCCCATTGCCGGCAATGGGGTGGGCGCGGTTTCGGCATGATGCATCCGGCCCATGGGTCGGCAGTTTGACATGCCTGCCACATCCCCTTAGGATGTAGTGGATATGTAAACAGCCACCTACAATTCAAAAGCTCAGGCATCTAAATAAATGTTAAGGCGACACTCAGGTGTTAAGGTAGGACTCACAGTTCTCTCATACAGTTTTGATGAGTTTCTCTGTCTCCTTTTGCAAGCAAGATACCTATACATAATACAAATTCATTAAAAATAAGATATCTCATGCTACTGCTGTCCTCTTGTGGCTTAAAAGAAGAGTATTTAAAGAAAAGATTATTTTCAGGCAACAAGTTAAAAAAAACCTCAAGCTTTCACTCCTAGATACACTCCATTTTAACTACAAAGTAGGCCTTTTCATGGCAAATAAAATAAAATCTTCCTTGTAGACTCCTTTGGGTTAATAAAAGAGGATACCTCCCTTATATTTAAACCATGTCTAAATCTTATATCAATATGTTCTTTTGTGATTAATTGATTTTGCTTTAGAAATATCAGTGTGGTGCCTGGAATTGTCTCGATGTAAAATTCCATAGCAATTCAGCAAATATGAAATCAGAATTTGTAAAAAGAAATGGCTATCTTGTGAAGGTAAAAGCTATAGTCTTCTTTTCTTTTGCAGAAGCTTTATTTACATAACTTTCAGAACTGTGTAGATCTATATTCTGAACTAGAAGGGTAGAGTACATGTCTTCCTTCATAAACCTATTCTGTCCCATTTCTGCATTAACTTTCAAATATATATATATATATATATATATATATATATATATATATATATATATATATATATATATATATATATATATATATATATATATATATATATATATATATATATATATATATATATATATATATATATATATATATATATATATATATATATATATATATATATATATATATATATATATATATATATATATATATATATATACATACACAAAATCCTGGCTGGGACTGATGTTTATGATTTGCTTAAGATTCCTTTATGAAAGTTAAGTTTTGTTTTGTTGATTTTATTTTTATCATATTATTTTAGTATGGACTGTCTGTCTAATTCTATGCTTTTAACTTCCTAGAGTCCACTGAATGGCCAATAAATTTAAATAAACAGTGAATAATATTTTATGCATTTTCTAATGTTCTTTGAAAATGTGAACATTCTCTACCTTTTAAACCTGTCAGCTTTTAGCAGTACATAAGAATTAGATTGGTGCAGGAAATAGTTAAGCCCCTCTTAGCAAAGAACATGGCTCCTGAATTATGCATGTGAGCGGCATCACAAGGAATAAAAGCTAATGACAGAAAGATTAGCAAACAAACAGGACTTCATGAAATTATTAACAGCAGTTGGTGGTGTTCAACTGAAGAAGAGGTAGGGCTGTTGAGAGTTGGCTGCTGTCCCTGCTTTCATTATTAATTGTGAGGAAGGGGGGATTTATTTTTGACGGGTTTAGGAAACCTTCAGCTTTGGATATTTCTTGGACTGCTTAACAACACTGAATTCATCCTGGAGAATAATAGCTTTCCACTTTCTCATTTCCACAGACAATATTTCCCTAATTTTTGGTGGTGGTGGGAGGTGCCTTCATGTCACATTTTGACACCCAGTGACTACCTGGACAAGTTCCTGCAGTTTTCCTGGCAAGATTTCAGAAGTGTTTTTGCCATTCCTTCTTCCTAGGGCTGAGATAAAGGGACTAGCCCAAGGCCACCCAACACCCACCTATGGCTGTTCTTCTACATCTGTGCATATGTTTTTCCATGTTAAGAGAATATACCATGTAATCCTGTAGTTTAAAGCTAGAAGCCAGCGCTTTCACCAGCCACACAGGGCTACAGGAACATATGTTGGATTCTTGCCCCCTTTTTAGCAGCTCCTAGCAGAACCTCTGGCGGTCACCTACCCTCATGACTACATTGTGGTGCAGAAAAGTCTAAATTTCATGCAGTACTGCAGCTATGAAATATTTTCATTGACAGAAGATGAACAAACAATGGCTTAATTCTGGAGATTAATGCTAAAGAGTTTGGGAGGATGATAATGTTGCAGATCTTTATTCTCAAAAGAGCAAATCACCATAAAAGTAAAATATGAAATGGACTTGACAATGGGTGGGTTTCTATACCTTCTTTGGGGCTTAGTATTTGAGATGCCTGTTCCTGTGCAGTGTACTTTGACCTGTGCCCTTTTGATATTCTAATTATTGTTGCTTGGAGGTCATTTCCTGTCTTTGAAACTGGGATGTAGATTGTAGGAGTCTTTGTTTCTCTAATCCCATCAGCTCCAGCTTTCCTGGCCCCAGTTTCCCTGCATGGATTAGAAAATCTGCATTTCTAACGAGTGGCCTCCTCCGTTTCTGCTTGGGGCAGAGAGACTGGTTTCTGCCTTTTAAGATTTTTCTCCATGTAATAGAATATTCTGCCTTTTTAAATGTCCCCCAAAATATTTCCTTCTCTAGAGGGTGGGTGGGTGGGTGGGTGGGTGCTGACTTTCTACACCCCAAATGATCTCTATATAACAATAGGGATTTTAAAGAGCCTTTATGGGGCTATGGAGGGTACCATCAATAAAGTACACCACAGGAGTGGTCGGAGCTTCCCTTTTTTTCCCCATTTGAACTTATTTGACATCATCAATAACCATCTATCATAGCAATGAATACCTTTGCAACAGTACTCTCTATTCTATCTTACTGTCTTGTGAACATATTATTTTTTATAATATGTTACATTTTCCAACATAAAACCTAAAAAGTTCTGTTGTCTATTCTGGACTTTTCATCACTCTTAGACCATTATTAAGAACATTAATTTGCATTCAGTGAATTCATTTCTATGGAGAGCTTCTAAGGGAGAGGGGAGGAATTTAGAACTGAGGAACCAACTGGATCTGGGGCCTAGATCTTATATTGGTGATCCACCCGAATGGCATAATTATGAAGATATTCAGATTAAAGTTTCTATTGTGATTTTTTTTTTGAGACCATGTGTATTTGAAGTCAATCATAAAATATAATGGGCTAATTACTAATGAATATATCTCTGATCTACTGCTGCGAATCTGTATATTTGTACTGGTGTATACATATTCCCTATTCAACTTCTTGCCTTTTCACTTTACCTCTCTAGAATGTTTGAGTAATTTACTAGGCAAGTTTTCTCATAAGTAAATCTCATGAGTAAATCAATATATTACAAGTTAAAAAATAATAAACTGTAAAGAAAAACATATCTGTATGTTTAGGCTTTAAGAGTTACAGAAAATATTTATGCCTCTGTTGAGATTTTCTTTCCAAGTTCTTCCCCTACTTGCATCTGATCCCTCCAATCTTTTCAAATTCTCCAACAAAGGGATCACCCGACAGACAAAACAACAGGAAAATTCCTTCCAGTAGTTTGCGTATCATCTAATGTCTATTAGTAAGTGAAGTAGATCTCAATGGGACTGCCTTCTGAGGAAATGTGCTTAAGATGAGGCTACATTCCATTTGGTTCTTTAAATAAGAGGTCTGAAAGTCAGCAACTTCAAAATAAAGTATGGTGATAAGTATCCCCGCCTGTCACGCTGGAGACAAAACCCTAACCCTAAGGAGAAATTTCTTGACAGTTAGAACAATTAATCAGTGGAACAACCTGCCTCCAGAAGTGGTGAATGCTCCAACACTGGAGGTTTTTAAGAAGAGACTGGACAGCCAATTGTCAGAAATGGTATAGGGTTTCCTGCCTGAGCAGGGGGTTGGACTAGATGACCTCCAAGGTCCTTTCCAACTCTGTTGTTGTTGTTGTTGTTAGATATAGACTTCAACTCCCAGAATTTCTTTAGTCTCCCTCCCTCCCCCCACCCCAGCATCTTAAAATTGTCAAGGCTGAGAAACACTGTTTGAAATTGCATTTGAGTGTAGCAAAAAGAGGGATATCATTTTCTGTTCAGTTATTTTCGTTGGAGTATTTAGTGCAATATTTCCTGCTTTCTCTGTTCCTAAGACCAGCATGGGGCTTCCCTTCTTTTGTCCTGTGATGAAAGCCATTCTAAAAAGCGGTTATCAGTTCTCAGTTGCTGAAAGTTTTGGTTTCCTTCTCTTCCTTCAGCCTTTCTGTGATCAGACAATTATATTCCTTATACTAAAGCACCAACACATAGCTTTTCTAAGCTATACCACAAATGGGAAGTGCATATGTTCAGTTTCCAAACACAAACAATTGTCACAAACAATTTGAAAGTGAGAAAAAGAAATGATTGGGTTACGAATGAACCTCTTGATTCTGAGTCTATGATTATAGTTGTAACCTCTCCGGTTTAATGTAATGAACTCCAATAGGATGCCGGGATTTTTAGATATTATTCTTTTGTAGATGGCCTTGTCCAGTCTCCAACTCTGCTGGAATTGTGATATTTCCTTTATCTACTCATCTCAGAAATTTGGAATTTGTGTGTTATTGACATTCAAGACTGAATCAGCTACCATATTGATTATATTTGTTTGTATGACATCAAAGTATATAAAATATGGAGAGTTCCTTGAGCAACAACAAAAAGGGACAGATCTTTTGTCCCATGGGTTGTATATTGTGGAAGAGAAAACAAACCCCTGCTCATCTTAACTTTAAGACTTTAAGCAGGTGACTTGCAAAAGGATTATTTCTTTATGAATATCTATATATATACTGCTTTGGTCTACTGACTCTAAGCAGTATATAAAACTTTCTTCTTCATTTTTCATTAACCCAAAGATATCAGGGCGTGAGATAAGAAAAGAAAAATGCTACATAGCCATTTTTTGTGATATTTGACATAATCATGGGGGTTCCATCTTGTAGTGTATCACAAGCCAATTTCATTAGTAAAATGCAGGTAATTATTTGTAAATTCCACATCTGTTGTGACTGTTTTCTTTGCCTCTATGAAAGTTGCTTTGTCCATTATTGTATCTACTATCATACCCTTCCAACTTGGAATACAATGTTCAAGAATGGGACATTGGATAAATTAGGAAAGAATCTTTTACTGTTTTTACTTACAAATCCTAAATCCATGAATCCTAAAAAGCATCAGACCTTTGTATTGTGGCCTTAAGACATTCATGACTACTTGAATGTTCTCTGAGCTTGTGTAGTAATCCTAGTAAAATAGTGACATATCACAATATGTCATACTACCGGTAGTTTGTTCAGTTTAAGGAACTCACATTTGCTGAGTCATGCTTAAGGTCACAATCTGCCAATCACAGCCATGCTGCTTTGAAATGCGTTTTACAGATTCAGCTCACTTTTTCTATGGTGACAATGATTCCTGGCAAAGCATATTGGTCAGTATCAGTGGCAGGATTCAGCTGGTTCTCACCATTTCGGCAGAACCGTTAGCTAATTTTTTGGTGCCCAGGCCCAGAATAGATTTCCAGAAGTGGCATCCATACAGAGAACTAGTTGCTCACATATTTGAATCCCACCACTGGTTAGCATGTTATAGTGGGTTAACTTTAACTTTAATTGGCACAGATTCTGATAATGCCATTCTTCTTAATTATAGTAGCCTCACGTCTAAGCCATAGGATACAATACATTTTTGAAAGAATCTCTTCAGTTCCTTTCTGAGTTTCTACTTTTTTGCATAGGTCATTAGGAACTGCTCGTGTTTTATGAAATTTTACTACAAAGCCATTTTACACAATGTGCTTAAATGTACTGTACATATGCCATCTTTTAACATAGCATCTATATTTTTCCAGTTTACTCTTGGTGGTCTCTATGATTAGAAGTGTAGCACACAGGCTATTAATGCAACATCAATCCAGTGGCAGCTTCCTCAGCCAACTAGAATCACCTGCTTATATACAATATATAAATCCAATATAACTTGTTACTATATATTGCTGTTAAATGTCACTAAGATGAGAATGAATTTTGCTCCAGTGTAATTTTTAAATTGTATGGTTATTTTTGTTCAGTATTTCTAAACTAATAGATTATTAATCCGTAGATGATAGCAAAAGAATCATATTTTGTCCTTTAATATTGTGCTTTCATGAGGAGCAAACAGAACTGATAAAAAACTGGTTTTAAAATTAAAATACCGTAAAATAAAATATGACAAATGTGAATTGTATGTCATTTCAAAATAATTACGTTAAGATATGGAATAAAATTTAAAAGGGTATGCTAAGGTGGGAGAAACTACAATTGTTAATGTTGGAGAAAATTTCCGTGATAAAGATGAATGGTCTGCCTGGGATGATGGTTTGACAACTAATGTAAACAATGGCAAAAAGATGTGTCTAAGTTGTTTGTACATTGTATGTTGTATGTTTGTTTGTGAAGCCACAAGTGTATTTATAACTACTTTGAAGAATATCAGAGGAAGAGAGAGAGAGAGGGAGGGAGGGAGAGCCAGAATCCTAAAGAAAAGACTATTTTGTTCCAAAAATATACATATATCCTATTACTGGTAATGTAATAGGAATTCACAGCACACTTTGTTCCTAGTATGCATTAGTTTCCTTTATGTACATAAAACCATGAAAATATGTGGCTATTTAATGCTAACACTTTTTAATTTACATAGAACTTTAATTAAAAATACCTTTTTAATAAACTTACATGTTTTAGTAATAATCGTGTAATAACCACATGCACCTTTTTCTAACAACTGAAGAGGAAACACTGACTCACCACAATCCCTTTTAACTTCAACATTTGACCTCTGTTTAAGACCTCTTTCTTAGGGAGGCATTATTGAAAGCATATGAAAGCTTGCTGCTAAATAAGGCATTTTCCTGTCAAATTCCTGCCATATGACTGATGACATGAGATGGATAAAAGATACAGTACAAACATTACGAATATCCCCACAGCACAAATCTTTGATTAGAGCTGGTAGGCTAGGCTATTAACAGTAGCAAACAGTATTTTTTTCTGCTGAAACTGTTGAGCTAGGTGTACAAACTTTGATGTGTAAGAAGTGACTGAAACAAGTCTTTGATTCACCACACTCTTGCATTATCAATAATCCTACGTTAGAATGGGTTTGCAGCTGTTTTCATTGTGAGGCTATAAGGAATACCAGGATGTAAACAGATGTAAGGAGAGAAAAAAATTAAGGTGCTATCTTGTATCCATTTGCCCCACCAAACTCCACAAAAGCTATTTTTAAGAGGAAGTATTGGTAGGTTAGATGCATCTTTACATGTTTTGAAGTTATGGGAAAGCTGAGAATCTGTATAGGAACCCTGTATTTCTTTTTGTATATTTGTGCACTTAAATGTTTGTTTTCAAAGTCTAACCTTTGCTGGAAATTATAAGGATCTCTTCCACATGGTAGTCAATTGTATCACCCAAATGTAAATAGCATTTCTACATCATAACCCAACCCAACCCAACCCAACCCAACCCAACCCAACTGACCTTTACCTTCCTCTTCTGCAACTGGCCGATGCTTCTCTCTCCAATTGTGTATGAGAAGTGCTAAACCAAGTACTGGAAGCCTATGATTTTGTTACTTTTGTGGTTGTTTTTTCCTTCTTGCTGTTGCTTTTTATAACACAAAGGAGGATCGGCAGCAAAGCTGTCCTTGATGCATCTGTGAGAGAGGTGGAAAGGGACAATGGGTCCTTGTCAACTGGCAAGAAGGGACAAAAGCCTAAATTTGGGGTTTAATGTTCCTGCTAATAAGAAACAGTCTGTCCTGGACTCCAGAGGTAACTCTGCTAAACCCTACTGAATGAGAGGATCCAATCTGAGTTAGTCACCAGGACTAGAGGTTTTGTCTTCCGAGCTTTCAGACTTGTGCTGGAGCCCATCTTCAGGGAATTTCTCTCTAGCAGTCTAGCTGTCTTCTAGAGCAGGGGTCCCCAATCCCTGGTCCGTGGACCAGTACCGGTCCATGGCATGCCAGCAACCGGTCGGCACAAACAAGCAAAGCCCCATCTGCAGGATGCAGGCAGCACACAGAACCATGCCCCCTCCGGTCTGCGGAAAAACGTCTCTCCATGTAACCGGTCCCTGGTGCCCAAAAGGTTGGGGACCTCTGTTTTAGAGAGAAGTTCCCTGATGATGGGCTCCAGCATGAATCCGAAAGCTTGGAAGACAAAATCTCTGGTTCCAGTGACTGACCCAGATTGAATCCTGCAACATTATCCTGGGACATGTATATTTGCCTTCGTTTGTGAGAGCCAAACAGTTAACTCATCTTCCTAAGCTCCAAAGAAAGCTGCCTAACCTATGGTAGAGCCATAAGGAAGAGATGCTCCCCCTGCACTTATTATTGAGAAGAAATAATTCACTGTGGCTTCAGATTATGTCTTCCACATAGGGCTTCAATCATACAGTAAGAGCAAGGATTTAATTTTAATTTAATTTAATTTAATTTATTATCATTTCTATACCGCCCTTCTCCCGAAGGACTCAGGGCGGTGTACAGGGCAAGAATAGACAATTTAGACTGAACATTAGAAAAGAGGCCTACTCAAAAGAACAATAGAACAGCTTGTTTTGAAAGTTTAGAGATCTTCCAGCAAAGATTAGTGCTATATAGGAGCAGTTGGTCTTCATGGACAAGAGGCTGGACCAAGTGGTTGATTAACTTCCAAAACCATTTTTTCATTATTATTATTTTTTTGGCAAGGTCATCTACATTTATTTTAGAAATAATGATAAATATGATGACACCAATATTTATATTAATGCTTAGAATTTTGTAGTGGTTTTCAGTAATTACTTCACATGATATAACAAGTCTGGTTTTATATATTTAAAATAACAAAAATATGAATTTTAAATTTTAAAATTCAATAACAACTGTACATTTTTCTACTTACTGATATGGTCAAAACTCCAATTGTTTTGCTAGATAGCATTTTTCATATTAGCTGTAGTAGGTCTATCAGATCTGAGCTACAGCACTCCAGACAACTGCTAGATGATCTTAGACAGAAAAGTCTCTAGGGATATCTGAATTTTTGCAATTCCAGTTATGATATTCCTAAGCAAATCAGAATTACAGCTTTTTGTGAGATATTTCTAGTAATTGCTTTAATTAATTGGAAGTTATTAAAGAAAAATTGATTTTCAAACCTAGCTTCCTTGCTAGGGTTGAATTCCATTCCAATAAATCAACATATACCTCCTATAATGTATGCACAGGAAATCTTGAATGGCATTAAAAGATAATGTTCAGTAGAAGCTGTATAATATGAAAATTTCTGTGTGAAAATTGTTTTGGAGCTAGAAAGGATGTCTAGATTCGCAAACCGCACTACAATTTAGGCATGGTTTACTAAACAAATTATAGTGACCATGTTGACATATAAATGGAAACCATAGTTTATAAACACAATAGCTAAGTTTACACGTCATGCTTTCATATAGCTATTTGTTCCTAGTGTAACATTGCATGCAGATTGCTATTACTGTATATTGGCTGGTTTCCCATTCTGAATCTCTTGGTCATACAAAGTAATTTAGAAAGAGGTTATGTTA
This sequence comes from Vipera berus, assembly GCF_964194415.1. Taxonomy (NCBI): domain Eukaryota; kingdom Metazoa; phylum Chordata; class Lepidosauria; order Squamata; family Viperidae; genus Vipera; species Vipera berus. The sequence continues at coordinate 143,732,590 of NC_138204.1, forward strand.
GAAACAGCACAATAAGGGTAGTAAGCGACTTATTAAAGGTAAAGGTAAAGGTTCCCCCGCACATGCGTGCTAGTCGTTTCCAACTCTAGGGGTTGGTGCTCATCTCCGTTTCAAAGCCGAAGAGCCAGCGCTTGTCCGAGGATGTCTCCATGGTCATGTGGCCGGCATGACTAGACACCAAAGGTGCACGGAACACTGTTACCTTCCCACTGAAGTGGTCCCTATTTTTCTACTTGCATTTTTACGTGCTTTCGAACTGCTAGGTTGGCAGAAACTGGGACGAGTAACAGGCGCTCACTCTGTTACACGGCACTCGGGATTCGACCCGCCAAACTGCCGACCTTCTGATCGACAAGCTCAGCGTCCTAACCCACTGAGCCACCACATCCCTTAAGTGACTTATTAGATACATAATATTTGAATGAAAAATAAAACAAAGTATTAATGCAAGATTCTGGGGAAGTACCAGGATATATTGTGCTTATGGCTATGTATTATTTTCTTTTCTTCTGTAGGAGGAGAAGGAAATGGAAGGAGGATGCTTCAGTTTCTGAATGTTGACCCTTCAAGATGTGAAGTTACCATGGAAACTCTTGCTTCCCACCCATCAAGTGAGAGGAAAGTAAGAAAACATATCAAAGAACAGAAAGTGAGGTCCTGCTTTAATTGAAGAATTGTGTTTTGTTCTCTCTCTCTCTCTCTCTCTCTCTCTCACACACACACACACACACACACACACACACACATGGTATGTCCTAAGAATGGCTTCCTAGTGGGCCATTTCCTGTTCTCATTAAGTTCTTTCTCATGAGAATCATTCTTAGGCTATATTCCCTTCGTACTTCCCAACAGATGGTGGCATTCAACAACACTTTGATGACCAGTGAAAGCTGGACTCCAAAAACCAGTTCCAGTGATAGAATGTTGAAAAGGTCCACTCACAAAGAACAGATGATGTTCATTTAAAATAACAATAAAAAACTATCAATAATGATTTTTTTAAAAAAAGAGTTAATGCCATCTGTTTGCTATGGGACTTCCCTCCTCCCCGAAAACCAGTAAATGTGTATGATTTTTTTTAAAGACCATCAATATACAAGTAGTCCTCGATTTATGACAATTGAGCCCAACACTTCTGTTGCTAAGTGAGACATTTGTTAAGTGAATTTTGCCCCATTTTATGACCTTTCTTGCTACAGTTGTTAAGCAAATCATTGCAGTTGTTAAGTTACTACTACGGTTGTTAAGTGAATCTGGCTTCCCCATTGACTTTGCTTGCCAGAAGGTCGCAAAAGGGGATCACAGGGTTCTGGGACACCACAAACATCATAAATATGAATCAGGGGTCGGTCCTCTCTCCCCTCTTGTTCAACATCTATATGAAGCCGATGGGTGAGCTCATTCATGGTTTTGGGGTGGGGTATCATCAGTATGATGATCAGTATGATGATACCCAGCTTTTTCTTTCCACCCCGAACCAACCCAGTGATGCCCTCGACGTGATGTCCCATTGCCTGGAGGTGGTCCGGGTTTGGATGTGGAGAAACAGGCTTCGTCTCAATCCTACCAAGACTGAGTGGCTGTGCATACCGGCATCTCAGACTAACCAATCTTTTCCATCGTTAACTATGGGGGGTGAGGTGTTACCCCCCGTTGATAGGGCCCGCAACTTGGGCGTCCTCCTGGATTCACGGCTCAGTTTGGAAGATCATATAGGAGCCGTGGCCAGGGGGGCTTTTGCCCAGGTTCGCCTGGTGCGCCAGTTACGGCCCTATCTGGACTGAGATGCCCTACACACAGTCACCCATGCGCTCGTGACCTCCCGGCTAGACTACTGCAATGCTCTCTACATGGGGCTGCCCCTGAGGACCACTTGGAGGCTTCAGCTGGTGCAGAATGCAGCCGCGCGAGTTGTGATGGGAGTCTCCCGATACTCCCATGTAACACCTCTTCTCCACGAGCTGCATTGGCTTCCAGTTGCCCTCCGGGTGAGATACAAGGTGCTGGTGATGACCTATAAAGCCCGGGTGAGATTCAAGGTGCTGGTGATGACCTATAAAGCCCTAAATGGCATGGGCCGGGATTATCTAAGGGAGCACCTGCTGCCAGCGTCAATTTCCCATCGTCCTGTGCGCTCCCACAGGGAGGGCCTCCTCAGGGTACCACCGGTCAAGGATTGCCGACGGGCGATCCCCAGGGGGAGGGCGTTCTGTGTGGGCGTGCCTGCCCTATGGAATCAACTGCCAACGGAACACCGGACTTCCCCCGACCTTCGTTCATTTCGCCAGGACCTAAAAAACTGGCTCTTTGAGCTATCTGGTCTGGACTGAGGGGTTTAATGTTTTTAAATTGTGATTTTAATTTTTGCAGCTAGACTTAATTTAATTTAATTTTAATTTTATATTGTATTGTTTTTAAATTTTGCCTTGTAAACCGCCCTGAGTCCTTTGAGAGTAGGGCGGTATATAAACCGAATAAATAAATAAATAAATCCTGCAATGGTCATAAGTGTGAAAAATGGTCATAAGTCACTTTTTTCAATGCTGTTGTAATTTCGAATAGTCCCTAAATGAACTGTTGTAAGTCGAGGAGTATCTGTATAAATTAGTGAAAAACTATACATTGAAGAAATCAATCTTTTTCTGGATATAGAACTTTTCAGTAGTGGAGCTGTAGAAAGGCACTCTTGATATAGGAAAAGCAGATGGATGCTTATTTCCAATCTTCAATAATAGAGTACTTTGGTAAAGCCAATTGTCCTCAATGGACATAGCACAATGTAAAAGGAGTGAGTGATGTTGGATGACTTAATTTGAAGGCGATGGCATAGAACAGCACAGTGAAAAACCACATTCAGGTAAAAATGATGTGTCTAAGTCTTTCCAACGATTAACACAAACACTGTTCTGGTGATTTTGTCAAGATTCAGCAGGTTTTCAGCAACTTTATCCCAGGTTTAATCTGAATTTCCAGAACTATGCCTTCATTAGCAAACTAACACATTCTTGTGACATATTTCTTGTGATGCTTTAGTTCTTTTAGAGTCATTAATGTTCTGAAATATCTGGCCACAGTTTTTGCAATTTGACTCAGGATTTCATGTGTACATTGAAAAGAAATTCAAATATTTTCTCGTGTTTTAAAAGTTATTTTTATAATTATCAGGATCAAAACTAGCACTTCTTGCTGGGATTCAAATTAAACTCACTTTTTTATATCTGCTATTTGGATGAGGACCAACATTCTTATAAGTGCTGTTATTGGATCCTTTTCCTCCAAGACAAATAGAAACTTCTGAGGATTTGAAGAACCAATATGCTTTCTTCCAGATTTCCTCAAGAGACAGACAAATAGCAGTTCACTGCCCTTCTAAAATATCTATGGAAGGCTTAGCAGTAGCCTTCATTCTATTCATTCAGACAATGAATTCAAATTACATTCCTTCAAGATTTGACCTGGCTCATTGACTGCCAGTCTGCCATCTTTATGCAACAACCCATCATGACACTTTGCAATTGTATGCTAAAACAGGTTGACTTGAAAATTATTGTTTTCTACAAATACTTCAACTTTTTCAGTTAACAAAAGCTGGAAATTAGACTAATTCTACGTTCAAAGCACAGTGTGGCCTAAGTTATTTGAAAACATCTTCTTCACAAAGTTCTGGTTTTGAGTATCATTCTTTATTTACCGAACTAAATATTTCTCCAGATTCAAAAGTTGATACATTTCTCTATACCAGCATAATGAAGTTTATATGTCAAGCCAATTAAGCAAGTAAAGTCTTAAACTATATCTTAAAATATATTTTTTTCCAAAAAGCCTTTCATCAGTTGGTGAAATAAACATATACGGGACTATTGTATATATTCTCACTCTAAACTTGAATGGCTCTTGCATGATGGATTTACACAAAGACTGATCATAGCTTGAGGAAGTGTGTCTGTATTTACACAGGTACTTACATACTTCCTTTGCTTTGGGAGGAGTGTCTCCATATCTTGAAACTATAGTTTGAAGTTCTGTAAATTTTAATTTCTGCTGTTTAACGCTTCAACTGCTGAGATGGATGGATGAAGTTACCTAGTACTAGAACAGGCTACATAATGATCAAGTGCTTCTTTCCTTGTCTGGACACAAGTGGGCATACCTTTTTGTCTAAAATAGAGAAGTATTTGTTGATTCAGAAATACAAATTTTCAGATCTGTTTAGGTCAGGACTAGCATTTATGGAGGAACATTGTCCATAGGGTCGCGATGGGTCGGACACGACTTCGCAACTAACAACAACAACAGCATTTATGTCACTTCTGTGGAATCCTCTTCTTCCGATCTTCTTCTTCCTTCCTTCATATTGACTATCAAATAAAGGTAATATACTCAAGAAGACACAATGGTGTCTTAATCAGAACTGTTCTTTCCTATTAAAATGTAAAAACATAGAAAGAAATACAAGTAACATAGAAAAATATAAAAATAAATATTTCAGTATTCCAGTCATAGTCTAATGAGATTCCGGGACTGAAAATACTCTTACTGCTTTTATTGTTACTATTAGGCTTATCATTGATTAAGCAATCATTCAATTATAGAAATGTTTTTATTTCAAAAGGAATTCCATTGCACATCACAAGGGGGGGAAATGCTCCCCCCCACCTCTTAATTCTTTGCTTTGCTTTTCACTGCTGAAGAACTTGTTCACACCGACAAGGCACATGGAGGCCCAATCTGGTCTGTGTCAATGTCATATATATTTATTTATTGTTCTGTTAGGTCAAATTTCTGTGAATTAAAAAAGGGATGCAAGAAAAACTGCATTTCCTTTCCTGTGCTACATTTCCTAATATGTGTTTTTATATGCATGTTGCACCTGATTTTCCATAATTAATTGTATCACCCACAGTGTTCTGTTTTAATGTAACCATTCTTAGTATGATTTCCCCCCCAATTTTGTACAAAATTGCATATATTTGAAAATATATGCAATTTTGTACAAATTTTTCCAGTCAAAATTGACAGATGCTAGCAAGCTTCATGTATGATGTCTTTATAACAAAATCCACATTAGCGAATAACTCTTTTAGCTCTAAAAAAAGCCTCTGGCAAATATGTTAATTCTTAAGCAGTGGCGTATTGTTCTTAAACTGCCATTTGAAATCCTTAATTCCAGCTTCCTAATTCGTCGAATAACATGAAGCCGTCTCATAGTCAAACGAATACTTAGACTTGTTCACGGTACAATTTTGTCACCATTTACATGATAGCTGAGCTGAGACAGTCTTTTTTCAAGTAAGTTTATTAAAGATTATCATTACAATAGTAATACCTGAGACAGGCCTATACAGATGAATTCAGAAGGAACATATCTGTTAGCTAAATCATAACATAAATCCTTCTGAAGAAGGAATAATGACTGCAGGTTTACAGGACAATATTGATTTAACAATTTCTACCTGTTGCTGTTTTTTTTCTGAGACTGAATACTAAACAAGTGTTGATTGTGATTGGTACTTGGACTGGGGACTATCCAACGTCCCAGGGCCTCAGATTAAATCAGGAAGTCAGAAATGTTTTGGAGAAGAGAGTCACAAACCCTTCTGTAATGTTGCCAAGAAACATGCCTCATGGTATTCCTGTAGCTGAGACATCAAGCTAAACATGATGTTATCTTTATCATGATCTTTCAACAATCATCTTTTCAAAGTTTCATTGGTTGACGAATGGGTGAGGCATCTACCAATACCTCCTGTAGCCGCTTTCCCAAATTACTCCATGTTATCCTAAACAGAGCACTTCTCTGCCATTTCCTCCAATCCAAAGAGTAAGACAACCAGATTCCCAAGAGTCCCCCCTGGAATGTGAATGGCCAGGAATATGCCTTAAATCGGGCATGTCCAACCTTGGCAACTTTAAGAGCTGTGGATGTCAACTCCCAGAACTCTGGGTTTGGAAGTCCACAAGTCTCAAAGTTGCCAAGGTTAGGCACACCTGGTTTAAACAGAGAAAAGAATACACAAAGTGTTTCCCTACACAATCTGCTTCCAATGACTCCTTGAAGGGCTGGCTCTCTGATTGTTTGTCAGAATATGACTTAAAAGGGATAGAAGACCCAATAGGCTATTTGATCCATATCAGTTAAGTGGATAGATAAGGAAGCCTCTTAAGCTAGCATCTGTGCACACAGGAGTGGACATAAATGTAGGTGCACATTTCCCAGTGTGCATGTTTTTGTGGGTGTCACAGGACATTCCAATTCACTGCCCTTCCATGATGCAGCTCTCAGTGGCAAAAGAGACTTGATTCCTGGATTACTGTTAGAAGCACAATGTATAGGGTCACCAAATAGCATTTCGATTAACAAAAATGCCCTTAAAGGACAAACCTACACCTTATAGCAATGCACACTTAGAATTTGTAGATTTGGTCATACAGTACTATACCAATGATACAGGCTTCAGCATGCATTTGACCAAACGTATTTTTTACATGTTACCTTAGATTTCCATTGCTGCATGATTTTAGTTAGGTTGATATTGATACATCTCGTTTTGAGGAATAAATCCTTTTTTATATATGTAGCACCAAGCTAGAAACCTGGAGACTCTAAGTTCTATTCTTGTCTTAGTGATGAAAACGGGCCAGGGGACTTTGGGCTACTCACTCTTCATGTTAGGCTCACGAGACAAGCTGGTCAAGCAACCTCTGTTGCAACCAATCGTTCAGCACTCATTTGATTAAAAAAAGAAGACCCCACACTTGCAAAAGAAACATTAGGAAGATACTCCTGCTGAGGGCAAAGAGAGATTTCATCGATAAAACTGATAAAAGTTGCGCATATTATTCACAAGAGCAGAAACTCACATGGATTTGTGAAAAACAGTATATGGAATATTCCCAAGAGACCTTAGTCTCTTTAGATAAAGCCATTTATCCGTCTTGTCATCAGATTGTACTTTCTTGCTGTTACAGATCCCTGTAGAATGTATTCCTTTCTTTTTTTTAATCTGCAGTGTTAAAAAAAACACCTTTATCTGAAATAACTGTTTATATCATATGGTAGTTTATCATTTTAAACACCTGTGTGGAAACTAGTGGTGATAATACTGTATTCTGAATATATATCTCGCTTTTTGCCATTAGCAAGGTGTGAGCAAATGAAGGGGTTCCTATCTCCTCACTTGTATTTAACAAAGATAAGCAATTTGTAAGATGGGGTGTGTTCTACTTAGGCCGATTATGTAAATCCAACTTGAAAAGATAAGGACTTGGAAACTGTAAATTAAATATCAAAACAATGTCGCAAAGCATTCAGTCATAGGTTTTATCAGACTGCAGAGTCATTTTGTGTTCAGCTTCTTTTTCTGAAAACAAAATGTGCTATGTACATCGTGCATTACGTGACTAGAGGGAAAAAAGCAATCTGCTTTTACTAGACTTCAAATCTGAAAAGTTTGGAGGCTGTTACTTTAGCACAGAATCTAAACTTAGCGACCAACAATGCTATTCCAACATTTTTTTTCTGCACAAAGTAGCAGTAAGTTTCATGGAAATTATTCCCAATTTCTAATGAAAGGGTTGGGCTGGTTCTCATTCTATTAATTTACCATTTGGTCAGAACCATTAGAAATAATCACCTACACCCACTAGAATAAGGACAAGGCTTAAAGTTATTCCTCATGGCAATAGTGATTGTCCACAGGCTGGCTACTGTATATTTCTGCAAATTTTGAGAAAGGGAAAAGAAAACTTCAGTTTCTAGCTAATGAATGGACTGTATGAGAAATGGAGATAAATGCTCTAAATACCATGAGTAGTAAAGGGGCAGTAAAGTAAATGTATCAGTATTCCAGCAAAGGACTCTGACCAAATGTAGGAACTCTCTGCATAAGGGATGCTATTGAATCCTCCCTCCAGTAACACCGAGGGTAGACAATAAATCTCACTAGTCGAAGTGCTTCATAATGCTATGAAGACATTTAGGTAGCATTATGAAGCAAGTGCTGTAAGAGGGGAATTTGGGGTCTAAAAGAGTTATGTTGTGTATGTAGATCAAATATTAGTATAAGTTCTCTTTTACTAATATTATCTGGAAGCTTCAACTGAAAAATAGTGGTTGGACAGTTATGTACATCCCTATGGTGGTGCACATTACTACTGTGTTATGTGAGCTGCATTGGGTACCACTTTGATTCCAGGTGCCATTCAAGGCGCTGGTTATAGTCTTTAGAGCGCTACATAGCATAGGACCAGGTTATTTGAGGAAACCCCCCCTCTTCCCAGTTACATCTACCCATCCCATCAGGTCAAGTGGGGGGAGGGGGGATGTTGCAGGTCTCACCTACTAGGGAATTCCATCTGATGGGATTCAGACAGCATATCTTTTTGGCTGTGATCACCACTCTCTGAAACATTATTCTCCCTGAGGTGGGATTGGCCCCATCCATGCCTACCTTTGGGAAAGTCCTCAAAACTTGCATATTTCTGTTAAGGCCAAAAATATTACAAATAGGGTGAGAGAAGTCCCCAATAGAAAGGTTTGGCTCAGCAGTTCCTTTTCTGACAGAAATGAACTTATCTGAGAAAGAACGCTGAGCCAAAAGCCGTGTCTCACCCAACTTTTCAGGCAGGACCTTGAGCTGCTATAAATTGACATCTTAGTTCCACCAAAGAAGACCACTTCAGGGTAAAGTGGAAGACTGACAATAAGAGTCTAATAAATTTTGATGGAATGGCTTCTGAATGTGATAGATCAGGACTAGAGCAGAACTGAGCTCCAATAATAGAAGGCTCAGCCTTTTAGCACTAAATAGTTCAATAGCAGCAGGAGAAGACTGGGGTAAGCATTTGCCAAGCACTTCCCATAAAGTTTTGTGCATGTCAAGATGCAGATAGGTAGGTGAGTGGACAGGTAGTGTTATTTCTCAAGAATGGCAGAAGAAAGATATTAAGTAAATTATTAAGCACTATCCAAACACACACACACACACACACACACACACACATGCAAACACCCCGGCTTCACCATTTATGAATTGAAGCTGGGATAACCAAAGTTTTGAGTGGAAGGACTGTGAGTCCTATTACCTTCCGATGTTTAGGACTTCACATCATGACGAACTCTAGCCACACTGTGAAGTATTTTCCAAGGTGGGTGGAATTGCTGAGGGTGGGTGAATTGTATTTACTTTTTATGATGTTTATAAAATGATCAAAACGTCATCAGTCCTTATTTTTAGACACATAAATCAGCCTTTCCCTAACTGCTTGAAGGCCAAGTATGTAGGTAGGTTTCCACTCCTAGAAATCTCGTGGACAGATTTGGCAACTGGATTGTTTTGCAATCTACCATACTTGGTTCTAAAGACATCCAAACCCATCTCAGGACAGCAATAAACATGTAGTGCTGGTCCAAGAAATGTTTTGTGTGTTTGCGGCGTGTTTGCGGCTAGATAGGTGGCTCTAATAGTTTGGGAGTTGAGGAAGGATATGTAAATCAGGCAGTTCTTTTCTGAAAGGTTCCCTTTTCACTGGCATTTGTTTTAAAATCCTCTTGGGACCCTGCACTGTTGCAGGATCACATGGGCATTCCAGAAAGCAGTAGTTTCGGAAAAGTAACTTGTATCACTAGATTTCCACTGATGGAAACAAAGACAACTCTTATATTCCATTTACCTTGGCAGCTGAGGCCAGTTTCAGTGTGGCACAGAATAAACAAAGGAAACATATTGACTCATAGATCCATGTGACAGAATAACAGAGTTTGGAGGGGACCTTGCAAGTCTTCTAATCCAATCCCTTGCTCAAGCAGGAAACCCTAGACCTCATATTAACAGTGATTAGGTATATTGACATGAAGCATAGGTTGTTGGGTCAGATGGATTATTTAAGCGGTATTAGCAACCGACACTGGCAAAGAGCAATTTCAAAATGTTATATAATTCTGAAGACCATATCTGTCGGCCTATTGCCTGAGGGAACATATCTGAGGGAACACCTGCTGCCGGCATCAAACTCCCTTCATCCTGTGCGCTCCCACAGGGAGGGTCTTCTCAGGGTACCACCGGTAAAAGATTGCCAGCGGACAATACCCAGGGGGAGGGCCTTCTCTGTGGGTGCACCAGCCCTTTGGAACCAGCTACCTGTAGAGCTGAGGACTTCCCCTGACCTTCGCTCATTCCGCCAGGACCTGAAGACCTGGCTCTTTGAGCTTTCTGGCCTGGACTGAGAATATTAACTGGGGTTTTTAATTGTATTTTAATTGTTATTGGGGTTTTTAGTTGCAAGGTTAGTTTAATCATTTTAATTGTTTTAATTTATGTAATTTGTTGGACTGTTTTAAAAAAACCTTGTGAACCGCCCTGAGTCCTACGGGAGAAGGGCAGTATATAAGTTTAATAAAATAAAATAAAAATAAAAAAATAAAGGTAGAAGGCAGGAAGGCATCACAGCCTTAGAAGCTTTTAACTTCCAGGTAAAAGGGTAGCTATTGAATAATTAGGTCATGGCACAACACTTAAACAGATAGGAATGGCTCGCTGGGGAAAAAACAAAAAAGGTTCTGGGAGCCTTGATACAAAGATTTCACTGTTGCTTCTGGACATTAGAACTGGATTTTGATATTTACACATTTGAAGCACAAGGTAAATGTCCTCCCTGCCTCTTATTTTTACTAGGGCTGACCTTTCAACAGAACAGGAAATGCCCTTGTGAGTGAATTCCCATGACCAGTCCCCCTTGCTGTTTAGTCTACATCAGATCAAGTGGTGGCTTGCTCAGCCTTTTGATTGGCAACTGAAGTCCTATCAAAACAAATGTACAGAGGGTCTTACTAGAAAAGTCCTGCCTCCCCCACCAACGATTTCAGCTTTATTTGGACTGAAACTTGATGATAGCACTGCTAGACAGGAAGCTCTCTTCCCTAACATATCCTTAACAGGATGACACTGTTTCTCACAGAATGAACAACAGAGGTGGAGAAACTCAAGCCATTGCTTGTCCCAGGATATTTTTTTTAACATAACTTCAAAGAAGAAAGCTAAAGTTGGGGGAAGGGGTAAAATTATTTTCTTTCAGGTCGTCCTTAAAGGTTAGGTAAATAAGAATTATAAAATTTAAACAGCCACAGAAAGAATAGAATATTTCTGGATGGTGAGTGCCAGGTAAGGCTGATTCACACAAGACGTTTGACTTTCATGGAGGTACCTAGTGAGTTTGAACTGAACATGAAAGGAGTTTCAATAGGGCGTACTTGGAAGAGACAGGGATCCCACGATTTTCCCTCCTAATTTCTTGTGCTTTATCCCAACCATCTGCTCTGGAGATTCTCCATGACATCATGCAATAATCCCTTAAGGTGCTATCAATGGAAAGGAAATTGATCAAAATCATTTATTCTACATTTACTGATCCTTCTTCTGGATTGAAGGTGTTCTTGAAATGAGGAGAAATCCTTTAAGTCTAACATGAAGGGTTTCCAAGACATTTTATATTTGGTCTCAGTATGGCATTCTTGAGTGATGGCTCAGACTGTGATGGAGTGGGAGAAGTCAATTCTGTTGCATCCCCAGGGTATTAAGTGACTGAAGAATGAAATTATGACATTTCACGGCAAATATTCATTTGGAAGGGTCTGTCAGTGGAGACGTCCAATGAGGAAAAAGGCAGACTAAAATGGCATATCACAGACAGACAAAATGCTTTATCCTATATCTTCAGATATGTAACCTTTCCTTTAAATATTTAGAGAATTATTTCTCATGGTACACTAATCTGCTCCAGCACATACCTTGAAAATGAATTCTCTCAATATGCTTGGAAGCTGCCTAGGAAAAATTAATGATGGCTCAACTTGACTGTATGCTTTGATTGGGAATCTGGGATTACTTATTCACAAGGGAAGCATTAATATTGTCTGAGAGATCTGAGGATCAACTGGAGGCCATTCAGAAATCAAATTAAAACTGGAATATTGTTTTCTAGTCATTAAGCAAAGCGCCCATGCTCCACTCTCCTTCATTAAATTACGCCAAGAGATGTAGAATCAAGGGAAGATAGGAAAGATGTACCTCCATCTTCTTTCCTGCCTCCCTCTGGTCCCTGCATCTGAGGACCAATGGGTCAGCAGTGATTGGCTGTTTTGGAACAGAAGCCAAAAACTGAAATCTCTTAATGGTGGTGGGTGGTGAGGGAAGGATGAGGGAGCAACGTGGGTGGCAGCTGGCAAGGTAGGGCTGGTTGGGGGCTTGCCAGTGGTCAACACATGAGTACCCTTAGAGAGACGGGGACTTTGGGGACACAACAGGATGGGAGGTGGGACTCAGTTCTTCTCATGGTCCATGGCTCCCTTTGTCCTCCTTCCCTCCAGTAAAGTGGCAGGCAGTTCCACAATTCAGCCAAGGAGGAGGAGCAGGAGGAGGAGAAGGAGGAGGAAGTTTCATAGGGATTATTGGTTGTGAACAGAGGGAAACAGCACTAGTGGTTTATACATGGAAAGAAGGATGATCCAAGAAGTGAGAGACTGTCTAGCACTCCATAAAGTTCACCAAAAGTATTGGAGACTAAAACTGACAAACCACTTTTAGCAGATCTAGTATGGCATTTACCATCTAAGCTAGTTTGGGGTAGTGTGTAAGGTACTGACCCAGAAACCAGGAAACTGTGAGTTCTAGTCCTGCCTTTGGCATGAAAGCCATCTGGGTGACCATGGCCAGTCATTCTCTCTCAGCCCAACCCATCATTGGGTTGTTATTGTGGGGGAAACGGGAGGAGGAAGGAGTTCTTTGTATTTCACCACCTTGATTAATTATAAAGTAATAAAGGTGGGATAAAACTGTAATAATTATTGAGTAACTAAAGACAAATATGCAGTAGAAGGATGCAACTATATATTATCAAGAGCTATAGATCTATGAAATATCTATAGAGGATCTTATGATTGTTAAATATCTAGAAAGCTAGATGGGGAGGGGAGAGAAAGCTGAGAGAGACAGAAAGACAGACAGACAAGATGGACTTATTTCCTAACTGAACTTCATGCTGATCCTTTTAAATGAGAATTGATTGTTATGATCGAATAGAATGGGAAGAAGATACACCTGATATATCCATTCTATTTTATTTAGTTATTAGATTTAAATCACACTGCCTCCAGAAACTCAAAAGTAACATATGTTATCCCTCTTTCATTCTTTGTCTCCCACAATAATCCTGCAGCACAGGATGGGCTAAAGAATAGTGTCTGGCCCCAAATCATTGTGTGATGATTTCAAGAGCTGATGGTTCAACACTTAACCACACAGACTCACAACTCTCAGTAGTCCCGGCTAGTTTGGATAATAAGAGATGCTGATGATATAGTTTAGCAATATATGTAGAGCTACAGATTCTCCATCCCAAGATTTTTATATATTTATATATACATAGAGTCCTAAATCAACTTTATGCAGGTAGTCCTCAACTTATGACCATTCTTTCAGTGACCATTCAAAATTATGATGGTGCTAAAACAATGGACTTACAACTCATGCCCAAAGTTATTGTGCTGCTTGTTGTCTGACTTGCTGCACCGCACGGCATGGTAGGACAGCCAAAAAGGCATAAATGTGGGGTAGATAAGTGAGGTGGGGGGGAGATAGAGACAGTCCTTTAGCTCACTGAGGCTCAGAGGTGGGAGGAGACCAATCAAGAATGCCTTGGCCTGGGGTGGTGTTCAGTTAACAATCACAACACAGAGTGTTTGGATTTCGATCATAATTTCTTGCAGTCAATTGTAACTTGTTGCTCACTCTCTGACTGTGACTTATGACAGAAATTAGAATTCCCAATAGTGGTTGTAAATTTAGCTAGGTCTGAGGACAAAACATTTAAATGTAGAATATCCAAATGCAGTCAAGGGCCCAGACTCACTTCAAGAAGCATTTAGAACTGCGTATTTTAAAATAATTAAATATTTGTTATGGTTGACACAAACGCTGGACTGGTTCCAGATTTTTGTCGTCCCTTGAACAGACCCACTGAAATTAATGTTATAGGGAATAATCCGAATCTCTTTGACTTCAACTGCTATAGTCTAAATATGACTAAACCTGGAACCAATCCTCTAATACAAAATTATCAATATAAGCAGTGCTTTTTTTGTAAAAGAAAAAGGTGCCAAAACTCACACACGTCATACAACCCGCCTTGCCAACCCTACAAGGTTCCATCCAAAAAAGGTGCCAGAACTCCGTTCTGAGTGTTCTATGAGAAAAAAAGCCCTGAATATAAGACAAAAAAAACAATGAGTCTCCTGTTCAACATGCATATCTAGTTCAGAAGTCCATTTTCAGAATATTGCAAGATTGTCTTGATCTCATAGTTTGCTAAAATAAGTACAATTGGAGAATATCATGCCAGATATTTATATTTCAGCAACTAATCTACATTAGGAAGAATTAAATACCACAGGCCTCAAGTTGGCATCTCATGTCTGAATATACAATACGATTGGCCTATAAGCACAGGTTAACTTCTCTGCATTTGTAATGTAATATAGTTATCAACACTGTACTGACTTAGCACTGATTCAGCAATTTGCACTCCTAAACTTAAATATTTGCTTATTGGCAAAGCAAATCTCACAATTGGGTTAAAGATATATGACTGAAAATCAATTATTCTTTCTTTAGGCCAGTTAGGAAAAAATGTGATTAACAGAGACTAGGGGAGTAATTCCACTGGGCTTTCCATAATACATTATCCAAGCAGTTCTTTTTTAAAGGGGAAAAAATTACCTTGTTCTTAGTTAATAAGGAGCTTGTCTTTCTCTAAATATCACGAGGGCATCCCTGTAATTTTATATGTTCTGTTGTAAAGCTATGAGCAATTCAAGTAGAGAAACATAATTTAATTTTGTGCAGAGTGCTGAAATAGGATTGTGTTTATTATTCTTTATTTTCTCTATTTCAACAAAAGCTAAAGGTAAAGCACTTTATAACTCCATTCATTTGTTTATTATATTGGGAATTACATGATAAAATGAGAACAAGTTGCTAGTTCAACAGAATTACTACAGTAGTAATTCTGAGCACAGCGGGTGTAAGTGACTGAACCAGGATGTTGCCAGTTGAAATGCTTTCTCTCTCATTAATCCCTTTCTACTCCCTGCTTCAGTTTTCCCATCCATTGCAATATTCAGAGGTAATAATGTTGATACTTACATGGTTGTTAAAATGATTATATTTAAATAATGCAGTGGAGCATCTTGAACTCCTGAATTTGTTAATTATTATGTTGTCAGAATTCATGTCGCATGGCATGAACATAGTTATACAAAGTTATTCACTTGTTGGTGGATTTAAAGCACTTATGATAATACTCATACATATTACATGATGCAATGAGCTATGAATATAAGATATTTATTAATCTAACATCACAGGGAGAGTTTTTAGAAGGGATTGAACTTGTTCTGGATGTGGCTGTGTTGTCTCTGCCACTGCCACATTTGAAAGAGTTCTGGAACAAAGTACCCTTCAAGTAAGTCAGGTAGTCCTCGAGTCATGACCACAATTGAGCCCAAACTTTCTGTTGCTAGGCACAATATTTGTTCAGTGAATTTTGCCCCATTTTACTACCTTTTTTGCCACGGTTGTTAAGTGAATCACTGCAGTTCTTAAATTAGTAACACTGTTATTAAGTGAATCTGGTTTCCCCACTGACTTTGCTTGTCAGAAGGTCGTAAAAGGGGATTATGTGATCCTAGGACACTGCAATGGTTATAAATATGAGTCAGTTGCCAACTGTGTGACTTTTGATCATGTGACCATGGGGATGCTACAACGGTTGTAAAATGGTTATAAGTCACTTTTTTTCAGCGATGTTGTAACTTTGAATAGTCACTAAATGAACTGTTGTAAGTTGAAGACTACCTGTATTATTCTGGATTCTCCAGTTCCCTCACATCACTCTTAGTCACATCTCCACCCCAAGTGCCCATTAGTTGTTTGACTGAGCACTAGAATGATGCCTCCATATTATCAAACCACCCACCCACATTGCTGTTGAAGAAAGAGTAGTAATTTCATTCAGTGCTGGGCTCATCAAAAAAAAAACAACCCAAACCAAACCCACATACTGCTTGACTACCCAAGAGTGGGACTGGCCCATTGCTACTTTTATGTACATATTTTCCTCAAAGCAGTAATGCAGGTATTCTCACAGGATCTCTTGAAACAAGGTCAATGAGAATGCAAGGGTGACAAAGGTGTGTGTGGCATCTCAGCTTGCTCCTTTTTCTTTAATGAATCCATGCTCCAAAATAGGGTATCTAATTAGCTGAACTTGGGGGGGGGGAGGGCAGGAGAATTCGATGAGCATGGACAATTAGCAATAGTAGTAGCATTTATATACTGCTTCACAGTACTTTACAGCCATCCCTAAACAGTTTACAGTGTCAGCATTTTGCCCCAAACAATCTGGGCTCTCGTTTTACCATCCTCAAAAGGATGGAAGCCTGAGTCAACCTTAAGCTGATGAGAATCGAACTACTGGCAGTAGGCAGAATTAGCCTGCCATACTGCATTCTAACCACTGTGCCACCACACTTCTATTGGTTAAAGTTTAGGTTAATAAAATACCTTTAATACACTTTGCCCAAGATAATGTGACTTGTCGCTGTCCCTCTTGACATTTCCAAACTCTCCAGAGAGCAAAGCCTGATGAAGCCAGTTCTCTGCCCTATTGCAGTCAGTTGGGTTAATCAATTCACACGAAAACCTGGTGTTAACAGATTGTAGAGCTGGCTGCCTGAAATTGCCTTCCTGCTGAGGAATGCAAGGCTGTTTTACCTTTATTAGTTGAACAGATGAGGGAATTTTGGCAGAGCTGAACAATATGTTCTACAGCAGATGTGCATTACAGTGTCCCAGTGTGGTTGTTAAAAATTATGTGTCCAAACGACAGAAGGTGTTGTTTAACATTCACTCCCTTAGCTGCTTTTCCACTACAGGAGAAAATAAATAAGCGATTGATCCTGTTTCTAATGTATTCCAAATGTGGCAAAACCTGAAATATGTTTTCCAAATGTACTAATTCAACTGCTAGGAGAGAATACAACCTGGTTGTTTTTTTATCCATGACTTATCCAGGTTCTAAGGGACTTGGTGGCTCAGTGGGTTAGGACGCTGAGCTTGTCAATCAGAAGGTCGGCAGTTTGGCGGGTCGAATCCCGAGTGCCACGTAACAGAGTGAGCACCTGTTACTCGTCCCAGCTTCTGCCAACCTAGCAGTTCGAAAGCATGTAAAAATGCAAGTAGAAAAATAGGGACCACTACAGTGGGAAGGTAACAGCGTTCTGTGCGCCTTTGGCGTCTAGTCATGCCGGCCACATGACCACGGAGACGTCCTCAGACAAACGCTGGCTCTTCGGCTTTGAAACGGAGATGAACACTGGCCCCTAGAGTTGGAAACAACTAGCACGCATGTGTGGGGGAACCTTTACCTTTACCTATCCAGGTTCTATATAGGTATTTAAATTATGTCAGATTTCTTTATTCCAATTTCACCATTAATTTGAGTTACATATATTTTTTTTTAAAAAAAAAACTTTTCATTGCTAAGTGTCAGCATCTGGATTCCATGGAAGAAGCTGGTTCACACTTCTTCAACAACTTTATTGATTAGCCCTTGGGCCATATCAAAGTGCAAAGTTCCAGCACAAATTGTTATTAAAATTTGATAAAAGCAATTTAAAATGGAATTTGATAAAATACAATTTAAAATGGAATTAGAATAAAATATGATTTAAAATGAAATGGTAATAAAATACAATCTAAAATGAAATTGTAATAATGTACAATAATTTAAGATATAGATAAATTATGATAAAATTATATTTCGGAGTCGCCCTTGCAATCTACCCCAGTCAGCCCCACATATGCAGATCTCAACTGAACCATTTTGTTTAGGTACTGTGCTACGTTAAATGTTATTTTCAAGTTCTGGCCGGACATAAGGTAAGTTGTTTTGATATGGGGATCCCAATGGGTTATTTGTTTGGTATATAGACCAAGATACCTGTCTCTCACCCTCTTATACAGGCAACAGTCAAATAGGATGTGAGCCAGGTCTTCTACTTCTGCTGCCCCGCAAATGCAGAGACGTTCATTATAGGGTATAGCATGAAATCTCCCATATCTGACCATTGTGTCAAGCTGTTTGAATCTCGCTCGAGTAAATATCTCCCTGAGATGTTTTGGGAGTTGTGACTTCAAATAACTGTCTACTTGAAAAGTACGTTTGTATTTACTCAGTCATTTCAAGTTCCCCACCTTACCAAGGATAGCTATATCAGTTTGTGCTTCTATATCCTTAATTCTTTGGGCAACTCTTTTTTTGGATTGTTCTCCTGTTACGCAAGAGACGGGAAGGCCACAGCTTCTTACAAAATTTGTTAGTTTGGTGATCCAGGAGATTTGTGATTGTAGTTTTATTTGCTTTAGTAGGCATAACTTGGGGAGTCTATCAGTCTCCATTTCATTAACTTTGCACCAGTAGTTATAAGCTCTAATTTTAGATGATGCATGAATTGTATGAATTCCCAATTCAGCTCTAACTGCTGCTGCAGATGTTCTTGGATCTACACCCAAAATACATCTCAAATGCTGGGACTGTGTTTGTTCTAGGACTGTGGTTGAGTAAAGACCCCAAATTTCTGCTCTATACAAGAGCATTGTGGTAACCTTAGCCTTATAAACCTTGATTAATGGGGCTAGGGACCCTGGGGTTCACATTCTTGATAACTCTTCTCCTCTGATTTATTAAAGCAAATGATATCATTGCTTTTCATCAATGACAAACAATGTATGGGTTCACTACACTATTCCTCACCTTGCCCCATCTTCAATATTCAGCAAAGCGAGTAAGAAATCAATTTACAGGTAGTCCTCGACTTACGACCATGATTGAGCCCAAAAACTTCTGTTGCTAAGTGAGACATTTGTTAAGTGAGTTTTGCCCCATTTTACGAACTTTCTTGCTACAGTTGTGAAGTGAATCACCAGAGTTGTTAAATTAGTGACACGGTTGTTACGTGAATCTGGCTTCCCCATTGACTTTGCTTGTCAGAAATTCACAAAATGGTGATCACATGACCCCGGGACACTGCAACCATCATGAATATGAGTCAGTTGCTAAGTGTCTGAATTTTAACCATGTGACCATGGGGGTGCTGCAACGGTCATAAGTGTGAAAAATGGTGATAAGTCACTTTTTTCAGTGCCGTTGTAACTTTGAACGCTCACTAACTGAACCGTTGTTCATTCAGTGCTTGAAATTTATGCTGACATTACAAATATGGATTGGCGTAAGCACTACCACAAATGTGTGGTTGATGCTTATTTTATCAATTTTGTATCAGTTTTCCCAGAAGCTGTGAAATAAAATGGATTACATAGTCTCAAATGGAATGAGAATGCAGGCTGATCAGGCCTTGCTATATTTTTGTGTTACAATTCACAACTGCTTCTAAGAAAAGAAGGTTAAATGTAATTTAGTTTTAGCTTAAACTAAACAACTCTCTCTCTTTCTCTCTCTCTCTCTCCCCCCCCATTCACACGCGCGCACACGCACACACACACACCATGTCCCCATAACTTTCTACTCTCAGGAGAAAAGACTGACATACCTACTGCAGAAATGAGGAACTAAAAAAATGCATAACTGTGTCAAAGGTTCTTCTCCTAGGTATTAAAAAACCATTTTCCCAAAGAATTTTCCCCAATACATGTTATTTTCTGAAACTGCTGCTGAAGCGTGAATACAACGCAAGTGAATTAGAAACATAGCTTCCAAGCAAGGGTTTTTACAGAGAAATGGAACTGGTGGAGAGACCTCTTGTTGATGTATGCTTTGTGGCAAATCAGCTGTGTTGCTACAATTTGTGCCGTGTCTCTGACTTACTTCTATTCTAAAGGAACAAAGCTAGGCTTGGATCTAAATCTAATTACAATCAACTGGCTTTAGGTTGTACAAGTATATTGTACCTACCATTGATTAACATGTAGCTGCATTCTATCTGGAAGTTTACTTTGCTGAGAAATTCTAAAGCTTTGCTTAATTGCTTCCACTCCAAATTGCCGTCTGGCATCTTAAAGCAGTTTGTCTGTTCAGCAAAACAACTTAAAAAGGAAAAAAAAAATACACAATTTCCCAAGCAGTGGGATCAGTTTCTTAATTTTTGAGCTCCAAAGTAATAATAATTTTAACAGGATTTCTTTTAAGTCTTTAAAAGAGACATACTGTCAATGAGAGATTTCTTAATATATAAAATTAGCCACATGCACAACTATTAATAAAAATGTAACTTTGGAGCTAAGTGAAATTAGATGGATGAGCAATTCTAGGATTAAGCTATCCTAGGATACAACTGCTCCACATCATATCAAGCATTCTGAACCAATTCATCTCATTGTGGACATAGTTTCTTTAAAAGCAAACACTGACATATTAAAATGCATTTAATTACTTGATTATTTGGATTCCCAGGGAGTTCCATCCTGAAATGTTACAACATTTCTTCTCAAAACAATTTCCATGCCAGAATTCGATCAATATTTATTCACCCCCAACAAAAAAAAAACGAGTTAGAAAAATAGCAATCGAAATGAGTTGTACAAACCAATTACAACCTCTGAAATATGCTTTCCTCCAGTGAAAGAGACCCCTTGCTTTCTCGATTTTCCATCATTTCTTGCTAAAGTGATCATTTGTTGAGTTGCCGTTAGCCTTCTGGTTTGACATCTCAATAGATGCTCCTAATTTGTGTTACTTCAGTTAGACATTTCAATAAACTGCACCACCTGTATTTAATATTTATTTAATGTTATGAGGGATTGAAATGTTAAAGGAGATATAGATGTCTCAGATTCTCAACTCAAAATTTCATGCTCTAGTCTAGGCCCTAGGGGTTGCATTGGAACGCTTATGAATAGCTCCAAAAAATACAGGAAGGGATAACAATGAGATAAAGATTTCCTGATAAATCTTTATAACATTAAAAACTCTGAGAAGTGAATCATTTCAAACCTTTTTAAAAAAAAAAATCAGGTTCAGTGTAGACTTTTTAAGAGTACTGTGGCACTGTGGTGCTAGAGGCCAGTTCCAGAATAGTTGAACAGTATCTGAGTTTTAAAAAGATTGCTTTTCCCCATTTTATATGGGAATGTTCAACAAGTTATTTTCCATTCCCGATGTTCTTGAAGAATCCATATCAGTTTGGTGTTAATTTGTCTTAGGGAGAAATAGCAGTAGGAAATATCAATATATGAATGCAGAGTTGCATGAGGCCTCTGAGACCTTTTTTTGGTGGCCTCCTGAAATTTCATTAATCCCTAAAACCTGGTGCACAATTTACTATAACATAGAAGAACAAAATACTGTATATGAAAATTCTAGAAAAAGGCACACCATAGCTTCAAAAGAACAATGTCTTTCCCCAGTGGTGAGATTCAATTATGTGAACAACCAGTTCTCTGTGTGGATGCCACTTCCAGAAGTCCATTCTGGGCCTGGGCAACAAAAAATTAGCTGCCGGTTCTGCTGAAGTGGTGCAAACTGGCTGAATCCCACCACTGGTCTTCCCCCAACTGCAATCCCATGTAAATGAGCCCTACCCTCAATGCCTCAAAAAATGTTCTTTGAGGCCATTCAGCCCAAAAGGTTGCCCACTCCTAAACTGGAGACTAGATTGTGAAATATCTCCGTATCCTTACATCTCAAAGAAATATATAACTACCAAAATTACCCAAGCAACTTCAAGTCCACTGTTTTTACAAAAGCTTGCCAATATAAGATGGTTTACATGGATTTGTAGAATATAAGCAAGGAGTAGGCCTCCTTTATCTTGCAAGATGAAGTATTTCATAAAGTGAGATCATTTTTGAGGAGATACATCTCAGTTTCCCACCTTATTAATCTCAGGCAGGATGCGAGCCAAGGCCTTCTCAGGAAGCACACACAAGGTAGGTAATTATGGTTGGAAGAGACAATCCTGAAAATGCAGGGATGCCAAGCCACGTTGGGCCTTAAAGGTTAAAACCAGAATTTTGAACTTGGCCTGGAAATCTCTTATTAAACAGAGTGAGATTTCAGCATTAGCAGAATACAGAATCTGCCTTCTGCTGTCACTAAACCAGCTGTTATATTTTGTACCAACTGCAGTTTCCAAGTCATCTTCAAGGACAGCCTCATGTAAAACACATTGCAATAGTGTAATCACCAGGTGACTAGGATATGAGTCACTGCTGCAACGACATCCCAATTTGAAGACTTGCTGGTGCAACCAGCCAAAGCTGGACAAGGCTCTCTAACTCACTTGACCAGCAAATCCAAGGGGGCCTCCCATGTTCTAGACTCCCTCTTTCAAGGGCAGTACACCATCATCCAGAACCAATTTAGGAAACATCTCAGACTGATCACTTATAACAGCTTGGTCTTGCAGGGATTTCATTAGAGTTTGTTTTGACCAGTGCTTTTTTTGTAAAAGAAAAAGGTGCTGGAACTCACACATGTCATACAACCTGCCTTGCCTAGCCTACAAGGTTCCATCCAAAAAAGGTGCCGGAACTCCGTTCTGAGCGTTCTATGACCAAAAAAAAGCTTTTGACCCTTTTAACCTTTCCAACATCTAATCAGCATAATAACTAACTGTGCTTCAAGCCAATACGTGACCTCTCCTCGCTGTTTCACGTAGACACTAAACAACACAGGAAAAGACTGATGAGTCCTGTAGCATCCCACACTGAACTAACAAAGGCTCATTGGTTTCCCCCATGCAGACTGACTGATAGTGCCCACTCAGGTAGAGGGCAACAATGGCAAATTATTACAAAACAGTCTCCAACCTTTGCAGGTACCCTGTAGGGTGCTGTGGACAATGATATACTGAATACCCCTGAAAATTCTCATAGGATCAGGAAGAGTGTCCATATCTAGGTCCCAACATATGTTACCCACCATTGCCTCCAATATTTTTTCCATCCCATGCTTAGGTCTGAATTTTCATTGAATGAGGCCCATCTTCTTGGATCCCTTGTGGCTAAATTTACTCCACATTGTCCAAAATCTTTACCCCAAAGGAAAATTTGGAGTTAGGGACAAAAATATCCAAACTGGTTGGATTGAGAGTGGCTCTTCAGGAGGGGATGCACTACTGTCACCATCAAGTCAGGTGGAAACTCCCTCTCCATCTGTCTCCTGCACATAGCTTTTTCAACTGCCCAAAGGTTCCAAGTGAAGCATGGGTCCAATTCACAGCATCCATGTTCCAAAGAAGCCCATCTAACCTCCCAAGATATGGCCTAGATCAGGGGTAGGCAACCTTGGCTCTTTTATGACTCGTGGACTTCAACTCCCAGAATTCCTGAGCCACCTGGCTCAGGAATTCTGGGAGTTGAAATCCACGAGTCATAAAAGAGCCAAGGTTGCCTACCCCTGGCCTAGATCATCTCACCAGACCCTGCCTAGGTAGCCTCTAACTCCAAGCAAATGCAGGCAATTTTAGTTGCGAAGAATCTTGCAAAGGCTTCTTCCACAACATTTTCCAAAGGATTTAACCCTAAACAAGACCACTAGCCCAACCTCTTCAGACACAGACACAATAATTTTAGAGGAATTAGCCTCTGCTTATTATATCTGCTGCTTTTATTTGGTTTGTTGTAATTGAGTAGTGCTTAAATTTGTTTAAAGCCGATGTCTGATTTTATTAAAGTTGCCTTGATTTAGAATGTTGTGATTAATACTCTATGCTACCCTAGGAAGACTGAAGTTTTAAAAAACAACAACTGTGAAGGAAGGAGGGCTTGCTAACCAGGAAGCTGTGGTTGGGGACAATCTTATGAAGTTTTTAAAACTGGTAACAAAAAACTGGTGGAGTTGTGATAGACAATTATATGCAATTTCCGACCTGATTAGAGAGAAGCGGTTATTCTTACCAGAACACTGGATCAATGTCTGCCTTAGTATGGAAATGTTCCATTTTCATGCTGGCTCTGATGAAACCATATATGAACATCTCGCTGATTTATCATAAATTAAAATCATTCCTTCCAGATCTGGAATGGCCATATTTCTGAACCATGTACAAGCCACAATATAATAAGTAACATTTGTATGACAGCAGCATTTTATAAATTTATCTCATTGTTAATGTAAGCCAGAAGTTCATTTGCTCAGATCCTTTATATATATATATATATATATATATATATATATATATATATATATATATATATATATATATATATATATATATATATATATATATATATATATATATATATATATATATATATATATATATATATATATATATATATGTGTGTGTATGTATATATACTGTATGTATATATATATGTGTATATATATATATATATATATATATATATATATATATATATACACACACACACACACACAAACACATACACACACAGAGAGAGAGAGAGAGAGACACACACACTCCTTAATTAAACTAAAAATACGAATCCCAGGCATATTTAAATCAGAACTAGAAATCTGAACACTGGGATAAGGTAGAAAACTAAAACAGTTTTATTAAAAATCAAGCTTTCATTGGCTAACTACCAACGTCGTCAGGATGAAATCATCAGAGTGGGGAGACTGCATTTATATCATCAGCATTTCTGCACTCCACTCATAGAGCACGTCGCCGCTCTGTTTGTTTCAACCGGCTGTATTCTTTCGAGTTGCCTCGCATTCATTGCTATGGAACACATATTCCTTGATGAGATTAAAAATGCAAATCCCAGGCATATTAAAATTAACAAACTAAGCGAACACTGGGATGGAATAAGAAAAACTAATAGTTTTTGTTGCTAAAATATCAAGCTTTCGTTGGCTAACTGCCAACGTCGTCAGGATGGAAATGCTGGGGTGGGGAGATCGCGTTTATACTGTTGGTGTCTGCACTCCGCTCATGGAGCGCATCACTAGTCTGTTTGTTGAGGCCGGCCGTATTCCTTTGAGTTGTCGCGCATCTGTTTTTGGGGGATGTAGTTGTCTCTGGGTGTCTGTTGTCAAAAGTGGATTGCTGACAGTTCCATGTGTTATAGCCATAGCTCTAGTCATTGCCCATGTTCTTATACCAGAGGTTCTAAATAGTTGTTTCTCTTCTTCCCTGTGTTCTACAATGCAGGGTGGTTGTGTGTTTGTGCAATCTTGATTTTGATACAATGAGGCGCTCTGTAAGTGCTTGCGCTGTTTGCCACCATATCGTGCACGTCGTTCCTCTTCCCAATTCCTTAGTGCCTGGTATGCAGGGGGGAGGTCTATGTGCCGGTTGATAGAGGAGTGGTTTGAAAACCAAGCTTCCTTAAACAAGCAGCCATCTTTAGTGTTGTCACTGGCAATTGCCTCGGTCCCTGTTAGATTAAAGATGTGGTTATGTGTAGCCATGTGTGCCAAACCTGCTGGTGCCTACTTGGGGAGGTAAGGACGAGGAGAATTATTTAGTGATGGTACCCCCAATTTGTGTAGGGAGATAAGTTTCATAATTTGGACAACCATCAGTCTAGCTAGTGTGTTGAGGAACATTCCTTCAGGTTAAGAAGCATTGCCATTCTTCCTAAGAACCTATCTTGTGTTCTCTGGATGTATTCTTCTCAGTGGGCTTCAAGAACAAAATGATTTTAAAAAGCTCACTTGCTGAAATATGTTGAGCAGTCTAACATTTGTCAAAACTGGCAAGAACCCCTTACATTATTCTGCTTCCTGCATCCTTTTCTTGACCACTCCTTCACAAAAGCTTAGGAGAACATATGAAGTATTACAGTTTGTTTAAGTCTGTAACTTATCATTAACATTTTTGTTGAAATTGCTCACAAATGCAAACAGTTCATGGTATGAGAGTCATTTAATCAAGCCATTTTCTTTCCACCACTGTGCGAAACTAACTGGTTCTCATTATTAAATGGATGGAATATTTTCTGCAAGACAAAAGGACTTTAAAGTTAATGTCTCAACAGTTACTACAGCATAGAGTAGCTAATGCATGGTAATTTGGCTTTTATCTGAAAGAAGCATCATGAAGGGAGATCATCTTTCTGGCCCTATGTATGTCCATATGGTGTGGACATTTGCAAGTAAGACAACCACATTAAGGCTGGGAAACCCATGGTGTACAGAATGTGGTGAAGGATGCTGGGCACCATAGTTCAACAATGTCTGGAAAACTACATATTCTCCATTCCCAGTAGCCTTAGCTTCAGTATTGATCTCTAATAAAGTCTGGTTTGGGTTCCATCAACTACAAAAGACTGTGTGCATAAAGATGTCTGAGTAGACTGTAAAATCCCTCTTCTCTAATCAGATCTTATCTGACTAGATACTGTAAATCTATATTGGTAATTTCATCACTAAAGTCAATACAACCCTGTTAGATAATCTCTTCCAGGCTTGTGAAATGCATGAAAAAGATTTGACAAGCACTATAGTGGAGCTGTTATAGCCTAGAAAATATGCATTGGGTTTTGGGGAGGTGGGTGGGGTGACTACCAAAATCGCTGAGCAGATGTTTCTGTATAACAGATAGTTTGGATTTCAATTCCCATAAATTATAGTGCAGCTAACCACAGCAGAACTGATAGATCAAAACATCTGGAGTGTTTTTATATTAAAAGATAAAAAGTGATGTTATACACATTTAGGCAAACAAATACAGTTAATAAAAATGCCAACTATTGTTTGTTTTGAGATTCATGCTTGCATTTTATGTGATACAGTTTTCCATGGATATATAAATCTAATAAATCTAATAAATACCTTAAAAGGGACGCGGTGGCTCAGTGGGTTAGGACGCTGAGCTTGTCAATCAGAAGGTCGGCAGTTTGGCGGGTCGAATCCCGAGTGCCGCATAGCAGAGTGAGCGCCTGTTACTCGTCCCAGCTTCTGCCAACCTAGCAGTTCGAAAGTACATAAAAAATGCAAGTAGAAAAATAGGGACCACTACGGTGGGAAGGTAACAGCGTTCCGTGCACCTTTGGCATCTAGCCATGCCGGCCACATGACCACGGAGACGTCCTCGGACAAGCGCTGGCTCTTCGGCTTTGAAACGGAGATGAGCACTGGCCCCTAGAGTTGGAAACGACTAGCACGCATGTGCGGGGGAACCTTTACCTTTACCTTAAGTACATTTTAAAGACAAGAGTGAAGAATTGGAAAGTAGCTTTGAAAGAATCTTTGTCTTGCCCTATCTTACCTTCTGACTTTATAATATACAAAATAGAGGAAAACATGATTATGATGAGTTAATAACCATAAGGTGCAGCTGCCAAATAGGGTGAACTTGACCAGATATAACATCTGGCACTTTGGCTGAGCTTTCTGGCTACCTCATCTCACAGCTGTTTATTTCCTGAGGTCATTTCATATTCTTCTAGTGTTTCAGTACTATTTTAGGACAGCATCTTGAGAACCCCATTGTCATTTCACCCAGCACATTGTTCTGTGCTGGCCACATAGTTTAAAAGTTATAACTTTTAAATGGCTGGCCTTAATGAAGAATCTAGTTTTATTATATATTTTTTACAATACAATAATACATTTACAGTATTAAATCAATTGGCCGCCACAGATGGCAACGTTTTCAGACCAAAATTCCTCTTCATATAACAATATGATACAAACAGCAAAGAAGGTGAATCAGATGGGCGGAAGGAAGGATTACATCAGAACTGTAATTTGGAATATAAGAGCAGACATTCAAATTAGTACCCAATGCAATGATGTAGCACCAGGAAAAGCCCTTGGACTGATTGCATTGATTTGCTAGAGTGAAGAAACAAATGGCTGAGGCCCATGTTTACTTAAGCACATAAACAAGCCAGGTATTAACTGAATCATGAGGAGGAACTCTTTTTTTAGATGCAACTCATATCTAGTTCTGTCAAAACGAGTGAGACTCTCACTGGCAATTTCCCATAAAGACCCACCCAATTAAAATTAACGAATCAGTAGTGTTCTTATAAATCAGTTCATTTATATTCTAAAAATTCAGTATATTGTAAATGTGGATTTTTTTCCTTTTCTTTCTATTGCAGGTAAATTAAATGTTTATATAAGGTTTGATTGGCAGAGGTTTATCAAATTCATGATATTCATAGACACAACTGATCCACAAAGACTGTGGTAAAGTTGTAGTATATATAAAAAGAGAATATTCCCTTTTCCCCCCATGAGATTCCCTCTAAAGAATATATTGGTAGACTCAACAATTTTGGACAAATTTCATCCAGCCTCCAACTTCCATTTTTAGATAAAGGTTATTGAGAAGATATTTAGCCTATAGCGCTTAGAGCAGGGGTCTGCAACCTTGACAATTTTAAGACTTGTGGACTTCAGCTCCCAGAATTTCTCAGCCAACACAGCCAGCATTCTGGGTGCTGAAGTCCACAAGTCTTAAAGTTGTCAGCATAGCTGGCTGAGGAATTCTGGGAGCTGAAGTCCACAAGTCTTAAAGTTCTCAAGGTTGCAGACCCCTGACCTAGAGAATATCCTGGAGGAAATAGATTTGCAATTGGAGTTTTGCCTCAGGCATAGTATTGTCAGCCTTTCTCAAGTATGGATACAGTGTTGGTCATAGTGGTTGATGTCCTCTGGCAGAGGCAGGACAGGTATGGTATAACCATGCTAGTTTTTCTTGATATCTCAGTGCTTTTTGATACACCAAATGTGATATCCTTCTAGGGTAGCTACAATATCTGAGAGGGGGAACCAAAGTGTTATGGTGGTTCTCCTGTCTCCATGGTCAATTCTATTCAGTGTTAATGGATCAGGAAGGTTCCAGCTTGAAGCCTCTAGTGCAGACATGTCAAACTTGCGACATCATGTGACGTCATGCAACATATCAGAGCCTTTTCACCATTGCTGGCAATGGGATGGGTGCGGTTTCCGGATGACACATCCGGCCCACGGGCTGGCAGTTTGACATCCCTGCTCTAGTGTGTGAGGTACCTCAAGGCTTGATGTTTTCACCTCAGGTTTAACCATCTGTATGAAAGTGCTGGGTGTGGTCATCTGTCAATATGGGCTGAGGTATCTTCAGCATGTCAGTGACACTCAACTGAACAGTTTTAGAGTCTGTCAGCCCTACAAGACAGACCAGATAAGAAACAAATGCTGTATAGTTCTAAAACTACTTTCATTAGAACTAATGTACTATTGCACCACTAAAAGTGCTTCCTCTTCTCCCCCTGGTATGCTCATGTGAAGTGTGGGTCAGGTTTGCCTTATAAGTATTCATAGATCTCTATTTTGGTATGAGCATAAAACAAACTTATCTAGCTGTTGCCTTGGTAGCCAAGCTTTCCTCTCTCCCTCAAGCCATCCTCTCTACTCCCTTCAAGAAGGAACAGGTTCACACTTAACTCTGACAAAACTGAGGGGCTATAAGTCATCAGCACAGTTCTTCTACTCTGAGTGAGGCTCCATTTTTGGTTCTGAATAGGTTTGCACTTCTCTTATTCAAAACTGGGATGCAACGTGAGGTCCTCTGGACTCACAACTCCTGCTCAATGAGCAGATGGCAGCCTAAATCAAAAGAGCCTTCACATATTTTTCTAGTATCCCAACTACACCCTTTTTTGGCACTATGAGCCCTTCCTCACAATTCCATCACACATTGGTCATCTCAACTGCAGTTGGTCTAGTGCAGGAGTAGGCAACCTTGGCTCTTTTATGACTCATGGACTTCAACTCCCAGAATTTCTGAGCCAGCATGAATTCTGGGAGTTGAGGTCCACGAGTCATAAAAGAGCCAGGGTTGCCTAGCCCTTAGTGCAGCACACTTTTCACACGACTGCGATTGAAGACTACTCAGAAGCTACAGCTGGCTCACAAGACAACAGCATAAGCAGTTATTAGTGGATCTTGGGATATAATACTTCTGCTACATGAATGTCAAACATTACCAATGTCAAACATTACCAATGAGCTTCCAGATGCAATTCAAGGTGCTGGTTACTGCCTATAAAACCCTTTATAGCCATCTAGCTGAGAGACTGAATATACTCGATAGTTTCTGCCAGCATACTTTGTCATACAGTTTTTATTTTATTAACTTATAATATAAAGGTAAAGATTCCCCCCGCACATACCTGCTAGTTATTTCCAACTCTAGGGGCCAGTGCTCATCTCCGTTTCAAAGCCGAAGAGCCAGCACTTGTCCGAGGACGTCTCCGTGGTCATGTGGCCGGTATGACTAGATGCCAAAGGCGCACAGAACGCTGTTACCTTCCCACCATAGTGGTCCCTATTTTTCTACTTGCATTTTTACGTGCTTTCGAACTGCTAGGTTGGCAGAAGCTGGGACAAGTAACAGGCGCTCACTCTGTTACGCGGCACTCAGGATTCGACCCACCAAACTGCTGACCTTCTGATCAACAAGCTCAGCGTCCTAATCCACTGAGCCACCGCGTCCCTGTAACTTATCATATAAAATATGAAAATAAAAAAGCAAATAGTAGGGAACAAAGGGAAGGGAAAAGGGAAAAAGATAAGTGTGGGGAAGAGGGCAGAAAGAAAAAAAGAGGTGTTGACTTCCGACTCCCTCTGTTGCAGTAAAATAAGACATTTGCATCGAACCTCGATTTTTTACATTTCTATAGAAATATGAACTAGCCATTTCTATATCGACAAATCAATTTAATCAGTAAAACCCAAAGTTAAAGGTTGTTTTTTTCAACGCCTCAAGCACAAAGTCCAGAAGTGGTTTCCAAGTAGAAACGAAAGTACTTAAATACTTTTCTTTTACCAGCACGGTCAATTTAGCCATCTCTGCTAACTCCATCAGCTTTTGTAGCCACTCATCCATGGTGGGAATCGAAACATTCTTCCATTTTTGTGCACAGAGTAGTCTTGCTGCCGTCAACATACAGTATATAACAGGGGTGTCAAACTCAATTTCATTGAGGGCCGCATCAGCATTGTGGTTGCCCTCAAGGGGCCGGGTGGGTATGGCCAGGGTGGGCGTGGCCTACTGGGTGGGCGTGGCTAGAGTGTGTATGGCCTACTGGGTGGGTGTGGCCAGCTCTAAATCGTTCACATCAAGGGTGGCTATGGGGGCCTGGGCAGGAGTGGGACAGATCTGAGGGTCTCTGGCGGAAGGAGGGTCTCTGGGCCAGGGCCAAGGCAGTGGGGGCCGTTCCCTCACTGTTTCCAGGATGGCTTCGCGGGCCACATGAAACCACTTCGCGGGCCGGATCCGGCCCCCGGGCCTTGTGTTTGACATGTCTGGTATATAAAATCAGAGTTCCAGTTTTTTTCCCCCAAGTCTTTTTCTATTAGATCTAGCACAGGGGTAGGCAACCTCGGCTCTTTTATGACTCATGGACTTCAACTCCCAGAATTCCTGAGTCAGCTGACTCAGGAATTCTGGGAGTTGAAGTCCATGAGTCATAAAAGAGCCGAGGTTGCCTACCCCTGATCTAGAAGAAAAGTTTCTGGTTTTATCTTTATATTCACTTTAAGAATTTTCTGCATTAGAATATGAATCCTATTCAAATATTTCTTTGCTTTATCACATGTCCACCATCAATGATAAAAAGTCCCAGCATACTTTGTGTACCATCCACTGAGTGTCATCTAACAGGATCTAGGAAGTGTGCCTTCTCTGTCCTGGCACCTGCCCACTGACATAGCAATCCTCGAACTGTTCCAACTTTGCAAGCTTTTAGATAATCCTTAAAAAGAATGACTTTTTCTACAGCTGCTGGGATTGGTCAATAATGTCCATTTGACTGGTATTGTTTGTTATGCTTTGCTATGTGTTTTCCATGTTAATGATGTCCACTTCCTGTTTACCTTGATGCTTTTTAAAGACGTACTGATTCTGTGTTGCGCAGAGCCAGTTTTGATTTGAGGAGGATGGTCTTATAAATTGAATGAATAAATAAATATCATCAGCAGTCAATCTCCTGCTTTATTAAGCCTCACATCTCCCCCTTATGAAACAGCCGCTTGGAACTGACGACTGATGACATGTTAAAAGATGGAGTTACTTAAGCGAACCAGTAAAACAATGCAAGTTCGGAAAAAGAAATGTGAGGAATAGTTTGGTTTGCAACGGTTGACTGTTCTTTTGTGACCTCTAGTGGCCAATTCTAGTAATGTTTCCTCAAGACGAGATTTTAAAAACTCTTAAATTTTCAATTTATCAGTTCCATTTCCTTTTCCTGCGTTGAAAAGAATATGAATGGGGCAGCATTTTTGGCAAGTAACTACACTGTTCATGTCTTCAATTTCATAAGGCTTATGCATTTTGCATATCAGAATTGAACTACCCACAAAAGGTGTTGTTGTTGTTGTTAGCTGCGAAGTCGTGTCCGACCCATCGCGACCCTATGGACAACATTCCTCCAGGCCTTCCTGTCCTCTACCATCTTCTGGAGTCCATTTAAGCTCACGCCTACTGCTTCAGTGACTCCATCCAGCCACCTCATTCTCTGTCGTCCCCTTCTTCTATTGCCCTCAATCTTTCCCAGCATTAGGCTCTTCTCCAGTGAGTCCTTCCTTCTCATTAGGTGGCCAAAGTACTTGAGTTTTAGCTTCAGGATCTGGCCTTCTAAAGAGCAGTCAGGATTGATCTCCTCTAGGACTGACCGGTTTGATCGCCTTGCGGTCCAAGGGACTCGCAGGAGTCTTCTCCAGCACCACAGTTCAAAGGCCTCAATTCTTTGGCACTCAGCCTTTCTTATGGTCCAACTTTCACTGCCATACGTTGCAACTGGGAAGACCATAGCCTTGACTATACGCACTTTTGTTGACAGGGTGATGTCTATGCTTTTTAGTGTGCTGTCTAGATTTGCCATGGCTTTCCTCCCCAGGAGCAAGCGTCTTTTAATTTCTTGGCTACAGTCCCCATCTGCAGTGATCTTGGAGCCCAGGAAAATAAAATCTGTCACTACCTCCATTTCTTCCCCATCTATTTGCCAGGAATTGAGAGGGCCAGATGCCATGATCTTGGTTTTCTTAATGTTAAGTTTCAACCCAAGTTTTGCACTCTCCTTCTTCACCTGCAACAAGAGGCTCTTTAGTTCTTCTTCACTTTCTGCCATTAGAGTGGTATCATCTGCGTATCTTAGGTTGTTGATATTTCTTCCGGCAATCTTAATTCCAACTTTTGATTCATCTAGCCCTGCCTTTCTCATGATGTGCTCTGCATATAAGTTAAATAGGCAGGGCGACAGTATACAGCCTTGCCGGACTCCTTTCCCAATTTTGAACCAATCAGTGGTTCCGTGTCCAGTTCTCACTGTTGCTTCTTGACCCGCATATAGGTTTCTCAAGAGACAAATAAGATGGTCTGGTACTCCCATCTCTTTAAGAACTTGCCACAGTTTGTTATGATCCACACAATCAAAGGCTTTAGCATAGTCAATGAAGCAGAAGTAGATGTTTTTCTGGAACTCCCTAGCTTTCTCCATGATCCAGCGTATGTTGGCAATTTGATCTCTAGTTCCTCTGCCTCTTCGAAATCCTGCCTGCACTTCTGGTAGTTCTCGATCCACATACTGCTGAAGTCTAGCTTGTAGGATTTTAAGCATGACTTTACTAGCATGAGAAATGAGTGCAATGGTGCGATAGTTTGAACATTCTTTGGCACTGCCTTTCTTTGGAATTGGAATGTAAACTGATCTTTTCCAATCCTGTGGCCATTGTTGAGTTTTCCAAATTTGCTGGCAAATTGAGTGTAGCACTTTTACTGCATTGTCTTTTAAGATTTTGAATAGCTCAGCTGGAATACTGTCACTTCCACTAGCTTTGTTGTTGCTCAGCTTTTCTAAGGCCCACTTCACTTCACATTCTAGGATGTCTGGCTCGAGGTCAGTGACCACCTCATTGTGATTATCAGGGACGTTAAGCTCATTCTTGTATAGTTCTTCTGTGTAATTTTGCCACCTCTTCTTAATCTCTTCTGCCTCTGTTAGGTCCCTGCCATTTTGGTCCTTTATCATGCCCATTTTTGCATTAAACGTTCCCTTCATTTCTCCAATTTTCTTGAAAAGATCTCTGGTCCTCCCTATTCTATTATTTTCTTCTATTTCTTTGCACTGTTCATTTAAGAAGGCATTCTTATCTCTTCTAGCTATTCTCTGGAATTCTGCATTCAATTGGGTGTGTCTTTCTTTTTCTCCCTTGCCTTTCGCTTCCCTCCTTTCCTCAGCTATTTGCAAAGCTTCCTCAGACAGCCATTTTGCTTTCTTGCATTTCTTTTTCTTTGGGATGGTTTTGGTTGCTACCTGTTGTACAATGTCGCGAACCTCTGTCCATAGTTCTTCAGGCACTCTGTCTATCAGATCTAATTCCTTAAATCTATTTGTCACCTCTACTGTATATTCAACAGGGATATGATTTAATTCATACCTGAGTGGCCTAGTGCTTTTCCCTACTTTCTTCAGTTTAAGCCTAAACTTTGCAAGGAGAAGCTCATGGTCTGAGCCACAGTCAGCTCCTGGTCTTGTTTTTACTGACTGTATAGAGCTTCTCCATCTTTGGCTGCAGAGCATATAGTCAATCTGATTTCTGTGTTGACCATCTGGTGATGTCCATGTGTAGAGCCGTCTCTTGGGTTGTTGGAAAAGAGTGTTTGCTATGACCATTGTATTCTCTTGACAGAATTCTATCAGCCTGTGCCCTGCTTCATTTTGCACTCCAAGGCCAAACTTGCCTGTTATTCCAGTTATCTTTTGGCTTCCTACTTTAGCATTCCAATCCCCCATGATGATAAGAACATCATTTTTTGGTGTTAGTTCTATAAGGTGCTGTAGTGCTTCATAGAACTGGTCAATTTCATCCTCTTCAGCACTGGTGGTTGGGGCATAGACCTGGACTACTGTGATATTGAATGGTTTGCCTTGGATTCGAACTGAGATCATTCTGTCATTTTGAGGATTGTATCCCAGTATTGCTTTTCCTACTCTTTTATTGACTATGAAGGCTACTCCATTTCTTCTGAAGGATTCTTGCCCACAGTAGTATACCTGATGGTCATCTGAATTAAATTCACCCATTCCTGTCCATTTTAGTTCGCTGATACCTAAGATGTCAATGTTCAGTCTTGTCATCTCTTGTTTGACCACATCCAGTTTTCCTTGATTCATGGATCTTACATTCCAGGTTCCTATGGAGAAAAAATCTTTACAGCATCGGACTTTCCTTTCACCACCAGACATATCCACAGCTGAGCGTCCTTTCGGCTTTGGCCCAGTCGCTTCATTCTTTCTGGCGCTACTAGTACTAGCCCTCTGCTCTTCCCCAGTAGCATATTGGACACCTTCCGACCTGAGGGGCTCATCTTCCAGCGTCATATCGTTTTGCCTTTTGGTACTGTCCATAGGGTTTTCATGGCAAAGATACTGGAGTGGTTTGCCATTTCCTTCTCCAGTATCTTTGCCATGAAATCTTTCTTCAACTGTCTTTAAGTTCAGCTGTGTCTTTTCATCTTTTGCATGAACACATATTCAGAAGCAAGCCCTAGTCCTATTGCATTAAATTGGGATTACTCCACATTACACATTAAATGTATTGCTAAATTAAGCTGCTATAGCTTCAATAAAGTCAGCAGTTCTACAAATCCTAGACTTATTCATCTTCTTGCAATGCGATTGATTATTGAGATAACATTTAATTAATTTTATACGCTGACACTACCTATTTATTATGAAAAGTAACATACATTTCATGTAATAATATTAGTCACACATCTGTGTGATTTCGTTCATTTATGTCTCTTTAAATTGGTACTTAGCTGAAAATACATGCTGGCTAAAATATATATTGTCACTTGCGCAGTTGCAGGATTTGGGAAAAAAACACAAGTGAAAACTGTACGTTATTGGCATATATACATGTGTACACTTGATAGAAGGGATGCGGTGGCTCAGTGGGTTAGGACGCTGAACTTGTCGGAAGGTCGGCAGTTTGGCGGGTCGAATCCCGAGTGCCGTGTAGCAGAGTGAGCGCCTGTTACTCGTCCCAGCTTCTGCCAACCTAGCAGTTCGAAAGCACATAAAAATGCAAGTAGAAAAATAGGGACCACTATGGTGGGAAGGTAACAGTGTTCCGTGCGCCTTTGTCATCTAGTCATGCCGGCCACATGACCACGGAGACGTCCTCGGACAAGCGCTGGCTCTTCGGCTTTGAAACGGAGATGAGCACCGCCCCCTAGAGTCGGAAACGACTAGCACGCATGTGCGGGGGAACCTTTACCTTTACCTTACACTTGATTTGGGGTAGTCTATCTAATTTCTATATCTACATCGGAGATAAAGCCCCATTTAGGACTTCATACATTTTAAAAGTCTCTGCTTCGGTACTGAGATTTCCTTATTCTTCAGCAAAGAGCTGTGGACAAACAAATGAACCTAAATACCCTCCAACTGTCATTGCACCCAGGAAGGTTGAGTAACTTTTGTACAGCATTCACAAAATAGCTGCACCAAGCTTGTAATCTTTAGAAGGGCTAAAAGTAAATGGAAAGAGAAACAGAAGCACCAAGGCAGTAAGGAGGGGTCATGTTCCTGATTGTTACCATCTGGGGTAAGGTTCCACATAAAACAGGAGTGGGAATTGTGTGTATAAACACAAGTTAATTGGTGAGCGATGTGGAGGAACCTGATCCTGCATTAATGAGGGAGCTGCTGTCAGGCCACCAAGAGACAACTGCTTGGAAGCAGAAGGAAGCGCTAGTCACGCATCTTCTGCAAGTGCCATCCCCGGCAAACTGGCCAGGTGTTGCGAAACTGGCTTCTCAACTTTCCTGAAAGGAACAACAAATTAACACTGAGTGAAATATCTGAGAACTGGCAAGTTGCTAGTGACCTCCATGGGCAATCTCAAAAAAACACTTGAAAAAATAAAGAACCGTTTCAAGTGAATCATCATTACACGTGATCTCGCTGGCACTTGATGTGAACGAGGAATAAATATGATCACTGGATGGGATTTGTTTACTAAGCCAAGCGCGCTTCTAGTAAAGAAACGGTATGATTTTTAATGCTAGCTAACTATCTTGATGTTGTTGCCCTTTTAGAAATGGAGGGTTGCACGGGAGAGAAAATAATTCAGATCTCCCCACCCCCCTTCTAAAATGCATCTTATCACAGTAGTATAAAAGTAAAAAATGGAGATTTGATGTTAATGCTTTAATTCTACTGCAACAGAGGAAGTCGGAAGTCAATGCTTTTTTTTTCTTTTCACCCTTCTCCCCCTCACCTCTTTTTCCCTTTTCCTTCACCACTGGGTCCTAGTATTTGTTTTTTGTTTTTTGTTTTATTTTATAATCCAATAAAATGTTGTACAGTGAGAAAAAAAAATAAAAAAACACAAAAACACAAAAAAATGCATATTATCACTAGGATATTGAGAGATACGTCTTTTTAGCCACCTGACATCAGCATGCCTCCATAAAAGTAAAAAAAAAATACCTAACGTCAAAATGAATGGAAATCCTGACGTTTCGGTGGAATAATTACAAATTAAAGCAAGACCTCTTTTGCAAATTGTTAGTGAAGATATTTTGTCAAGTACAAAATGTCTCCAGCGAAAAAAGAAAAGATCCGACATTTTTAGGATTGCAGTAATTTTGAAAGCCCCCTTTTCATCCTGAAAATAGCATATCAGTGAGACAACCCGTTTCTTCTTCTCGAATGTACAGCTCATTAACATTCCTGTTAGATTTATGATCAAAGGGTTCGAATCACTTTGATTTTACATTCTTCTTTCAACATATTCCAAGCCTTTCCAAAAGGCAATGTGCTGCTATTTGTCAACAGACCTTCCTGATCATTTCCCACCAGATACCGAGAGTGGAAAAAGTAGTGTCTCTGTCTCGCAGCAAAAAAATTAAAAGGCTTTTGGTAACACAGCTCAGGGGGGGAGAGAAGGGGGAGGCAAAACAATAAGCTATGGTTACATTCTTCCTTCCAATTCCCCCAGTCCCAAAAGATGACTGAGTCTGAAATCTTCTAGTCCCTATTTGGTAGACATATTTTAATTAAATTGTAAGTACCTATTATACTGTAAAAGGGATGCGGTGGCTCAGTGGGTTAGGAAGCTGAGCTTGTCAATCAGAAGATTGGCAGTTTGGCAGGTCGAATCCCGAGTGCCGCGTAGCAGAGTGAGCGCCTGTTACTCGTCCCAGCTTCTGCCAACCTAGCAGTTCGAAAGCATGTAAAAATGCAAGTAGAAAAATAGGGACCACTACGATGGGAAGGTAACAGCATTCCGTGCGCCTTTGTCATCTAGTCATGCCAGCCACATGACCACGGAGACGTCCTTGGACGTCCTCTTTGGCTTTGAAACGGAGATGAGCACCGGCCCCTAGAGTCGGAAACGACTAGCACGCATGTGCAGGGGAACCTTTACCTTTTATTATACTGTAGGACTGTGTTGTTCAGGATCATGATCTTTTGGCTCCCTGCCCATAGTGTTTAAGTATTATCTTGCTGAAATAGGCGACTGATCAGCTTGAGCACTGCAATAGATACTCAGCGCTCTGTCTGAACTACTGCAAATGAAAGGTGACAGATTTAGTTAACTCTGATGTCATCAAAGTGGCTGGACCTTCTGGGATGAGGTTGCTTCATTCTAAGAAGGAGAGGCATGCATCCCAAACGTGAAGGAGGTCTCTGGGAATGGTGCATTGCTTCCAGACGTACAGTATTCTATCCTTCTCAGGAATAGCACTGCTAGGAAATTGGCCTTGTGCTGACTATTGAACTAGTGAATGCTGAGAGAGAGGGAAAAAAGGGAGAGATTGTTCTCTGCGGTAGCATGGGTGTGGTTCTGAGCTCTTGGAGAAAATATGAAAGATAAGGTGAGTAATCACCTTAATCCTATTTAATCAACTTAATTATGATAATACCTGCACGCACAATCCATTAAACCAAATTATATTTTGTTCCTTGCTCTACCAGGCAGATTATCATGGCTACCTCTAAGGTTTTACAGTGTGTAGCCCACAATCTGTCATTCCAAAGCATCTTTGGTACCTACCATTTTTTTAAAAAAGCAACTTTGAGTAAGGTTGATTCAAGCCATTGTAGAATTTTGAATCTGGAAAATGATGGAATAATTCAAAGGAGCTCTTTTTTCAGAAAACTGGACAAGGATTTGTGCTTTTCTACAAGGATCCATTTGCCATCTGTCTGAGCTTTCTAAGTGCAGAACAGAAAATATATTTTCCAATCAAAAGAGCAATTAAGTTTGAAGGAAGTAGTAATCAATCCCTAATTTTTTTTTTTAAAAAAAAGACACTCTATGAAAGCATTTGGCAACTTGGCATTCAAATTTAAATTTAATTAAATAGCAAGCACAGCAATTAACATTAGACTGCAGTCTTTGAGCTATATGTATAAGAATGAAGAAACATACTAATAGCCACAGAAATATTTGCATGGGCAAAAGTAATAGATATTAAGGGAAATTTAGAAGGAAACTAATAAAATGAGTGACTCCGAAATTATTCTCAGTATTCAGAGGCTAATCATGTGTATGGTATCCTAGTATCTGTGGAGGCTGGTCTATTTGTTCATTTAATTCAACTGAATTGTTGCCCAGAATCAGCTGGAATCAGGCAGCGTCTAAGTTGAAATCAATCAAGCAAGCAAGCATACTTCGCTGGCAGTAGGGATTTTGCTTTTCAGCAGTGAAAGGTGAAATTATAGATTTTCTTCATAGGTTTCCTTTGTTTTACCAATACAATCAGAAGTATCCATGGGGCCTGATATTTTCACTTGCAATGAAATGGAATGGCTCAGTAAAGGGTGGATTTTCCTTCTCGGGAAATATCTAAATAAAAGCTGAAGGGCAATCTGCCAGGAGTCTATATAGATATGAATTTTCATACTGGGCACACGGTTGCACTAAATGACCTCCAAAATTCCATCCATGCCCTGCATTCAACAAGTCCACCTTGGCAGCATACTTCAATCAGTGTCATGCCCTTGGGCTTTCATGGCAATTGCCCTTGCCTGGTTGTTGCCCTGGTTCATTTCCAGCCAAGCTTTGGCTCTGGGATGATATCACGAAAAAAAAAAAGTTTAGAAGCTGTAACTCCAGAGTTACAGAGTAAAGTAAGGGGTAGCATGAACTCCTCTTTACCTTGGCTGCTCGCTTCTCCCTGTCTGTTGACACTCAGGCACTACAATTCCACACTGCTGTTGTTGTTTTTTTATTTCTTTGTTTTTGTTTTTCAAGGGCCAAAAGGACAACTTTTGAGAAAACCACCTTCTTCCAGGCAACTAGTGGTGTGTTTTTGTTTTGTTTTGTTA
Source organism: Vipera berus (assembly GCF_964194415.1). Classification (NCBI taxonomy): domain Eukaryota; kingdom Metazoa; phylum Chordata; class Lepidosauria; order Squamata; family Viperidae; genus Vipera; species Vipera berus. The sequence goes on from NC_138204.1 coordinate 143,772,915, forward strand.
AATGCTGAATCGATCTGTAAAAGAGAAGCTGAGAAACTGGAAAAGTGTGCACAAGGCTGGCCATTCCTGTGCTCCTTAATTGGTTAGATGGAGGGAAGACTGGTTAGTTAGCTCCTGAGGAGTTCTTGGGTTACAAGGACATAAGGAGAAGATATTTGAGTGACAGCTTACTTGTGGGAGACAAATTGTCATGGCTTGGGACAAAGAGAGCTTCTAATACAAAGCATGCATGGACCGCTGACAGGATACCAACTCTTCTTCACTTCTTGGGCCCACAAAATGTTTACCTGAGTTATGATAAAGCAAATCACGGTGGTCTGCTCAGATGTGAAGGACAGTAACATTAGCATGCAAGTCTGTAGCGTGGAGGTATCAGTTTTGTCAACGTCTCCTGCTGTGATTAAACAGAGGGGTATTTTTCCTACATTAATGAAGCTGAAAGATATTTGTTTTGATTTCGTCACTCTCACCTCATTAGGCAGGAGGAGAGCTAACTTATACACAGGGTCAGATTTGCCCAAGGTTCTGCTGACTCTTCCTAAATTAACATGTTAATTCATTGTAATAAAATTCATGATTTACAAAAAGATATCAAACACATTGATCCATTACATCCCATAATGCTATGGCTTCAGGCTGGGCGGGTAACAGCTCTGTTTACAAAGCAGCTGGACAGAGGGCTGAAAGACCTCAACAAGTCATGTATGGTTCCCTTATGGCAGACATGTCAAACACAAGGCCCGGGGGCCAGATCTGGCCCGCGAAGTGGTTTCATGTGGCCCACGAAGCCATCCTGGAAACAGTGAGGGAACGGCCCCCACTGCCTTGGCCCTGGCCCAGAGACCCTCCTTCTGCCAGAGACCCTCAGATCTGTCCCACTCCTGCCCAGGCCCCCATAGGCACCCTTGATGTGAACAATGTAGAGCTGGCCACGCCCACCCAGTAGGCAATACGCACTCTAGCCACGCCCACCCAGTAGGCCACACCCACCCTGGCCATACCCACCCGGCCCCCTGAGGGCAACCGCAATGCTGATGCGGCCCTCAATGAAATTGAGTTTGACACCCCTGCCTTATGGCATACATACCATTTTTTTAAGAAGTGGGTTGAAGAGAATCACTGGAAACTTCATATCTGACCTCTGGCTTCACAGCTACTTCAGAGAAAATGGATCGAAACTGCACAGCTTGTCACCTGCAAATTAAGCCCTTTGGTAGAGTTGCAAGCCAATTTGAAAAGAAAGCAGGTCTGCCTTCCTTTGTTTCAGTCTACTTGCTTCGCTGTCTAGCGATTTGTCAGATTAGCAAAGTCGTATGTTCCTCCCATGTATTTCTATAAATTGTCACACTTTAAGGAACTATTAACTACAATTGCCATAGTCCCATACAACAGGTCAGACTGGCTTGGGTTTCAGGGGATTTTAGTCCACACACATCTGGAGGAGCACAATTTTCCCACTCCTATTTTCGGAGAAAAACATATATTTTATTTGTCCATCCCTGAACTATCAACACCCAAAGGCCCTACAAGGGCCCCAAATGTTTCACCCCTTCATTCTATCACTCAGCTGCAAATTGTAAAGCTAAAAGTTAGCAACATATCTCATCAATCAAATATTAAGGAAAAGGAGTGGAGAAAGTCCAATAATCTCAGATTGGAGGATATTTAAAATAGTGTTTTAAGCCCATGCACAATTTTGCATGAATTTGAGATATCATAAATATAGGGCAAGTTTGTGTTCAGATTGCTAGATAATAATAAATGAAGTATTCCAGTAAGCACACATTACCTGTAAGCTATAGGCTTTTATGGGCTGACTGCTACCATAATGCATCTTGCATTCCAGGGATTAGCAAATCTTCAGGTTGTGGATGCCTATGTCAAATTGCCCCTAAGCATCTGAAACCTTGATCAGAAGCCAATAGATCTGAGTAGGTGGACTTCAGCTTTGGTTCCCTAAAAGCCCTCTCATGCAGAATCCTATTTCTGTTGTTGTTGTTAGTTGCGAAGTCGCGTCCGACCCATTGCGACCCTATGGACAACGTTCCTCCAGGCCTTCCTGTCCTCTACCATCTTCTGGAGTCCATTTAAGCTCACGCCTGCTGCTTCAGTGACTCCATCCAGCCACCTCATTCTCTGTCGTCCCCTTCTTCTATTGCCCTCAATCTTTCCCAGCATTAGGCTCTTCTCCAGTGAGTCCTTCCTTCTCATTAGGTGGCCAAAGTATTTGAGTTTTAGCTTCAGGATCTGGCCTTCTAAAGAGCAGTCAGGGTTGATCTCCTCTAGGACTGACCGGTTTGATCGCCTTGCAGTCCAAGGAACTCGCAGGAGTCTTCTCCAGCACCATAGTTCAAAGGCTTCAATTCTTTGGTGCTCAGCCTTTCTTATGGTCCAACTTTCATAGTTATACATTGCAACTGGGAAGACCATAGCCTTGACTATACGCACTTTTGTTGACAGGGTGATGTCTCTGCTTTTTAGTGTGCTGTCTAGATTTGCCATGGCTTTCCTCTCCAGGAGCAAGCATCTTTTAATTTCTTGGCTACAGTCCCCATCTGTAGTGATCTTGGAGCCCAGGAAAATAAAATCTGTCACTACCTCCATTTCTTCCCCATCTATTTGCCAGGAATTGAGAGGGCCAGATGCCATGATCTTGGTTTTCTTAATGTTTAGTTTCAACCCAAGTTTTGCACTCTCCTTCTTCACTCACAACAAGAGGCTCTTTAGTTCCTCTAATCCTATTTCTACAAAGGCACAACTGGTGAAAATCAAACCATATTTTTATCATTCTGGTAAGAGCTGTTCAGAAAGTAGATGTAGCTCCTAGATCAAATTCCCATTTACTGGCTTAATGCAGGATATCATAGATGGAGCTTTATCCTTGACTGAACAAAGCAGTGATCAGTCTTCTCCATGAGATGGACTTTTCCTTATCGCCCTTACTTGGTACAGGATAAGAGTTGAGGAAAGATGCGGAATGGCAAAATCAGGTGATCAGCAAGTCATTTGAGACTATGTTATGATATTGATCAAAGTCTCCTATTGCAGGGACTTTCTGACTTGAGGGTTTGAGATCCATCCGGAACATAGTGGCAGATTGTGCTTCAAAATGCTTTTTTATAGGATTTTTTTTTTGGTGGGGGGAGTGACAATGGGATTCTTTATTGTGACTAATGTTCAGATTCATCAGGTAGGATTCATTCTCAAGGAGGAAGAAGAAAAAGAAAAAAAACAGCAAGGAGGAGGAGGAGGAAGAAGATGAGGAGGGAGAGCTCCTTCCTCCAAATATCCAAGGAGGAACCAGATAATATTTCTCCAACCATTCCCTCTGCAATGGAAATCCAGATTTTATTTTTTAAAAATGCATCTAATTTGACTTATTTGAAATTTTGTGATAGTTGTGGTAACTGCATTCATTTGTCTTTCTCATCGGCATTATATTCCTCAATAAACTCCTTTTTACATTTATAGATTTGGCTTCCTTGGTTTTAGAAGAGTATTTCTCAATCGTGTCTTCTCTGTTCCACAGCTATCTCTGATGTTTCAGGATTGACACAACATTTGTGAAATTCTGTGCATTTCAGAGTTGGGCTGGAAGATTCAAAAGTGCCTTCCTTTCCAGTTTTCCCATAGCAGCATTAGTCTTTATAGGGGAGAGAAAAATCTTTGAAGTTACCGATTAATAAATAGTATATACATAACAGATTGAATTGCAATGTATGGCAGTGATAGTTGGACCATAAGAAAGGCTGAGTGCCAAAGAATTGAGGCCTTTGAACTATGGTGCTGGAGAAGACTCCTGCGAGTCCCTTGGACTGCAAGGCGATCAAACCGGTCAGTCCTAGAGGAGATCAACCCTGACTGCTCTTTAGAAGGCCAGATCCTAAAGTTAAAACTCAAATACTTTGGCCACCTAATGAGAAGGAAGGACTCACTGGAGAAGAGCCTAATGCTGGGAAAGGTTGAGGGCAAGAGAAGAAGGGGATGACAGAGAATGAGGTGGCTGGATGGAGTCACTGAAGCAGTAGGTGTGAGCTTAAATGGACTCCAGAAGATGGTAGAGGACAGGAAGGCCTGGAGGAACGTTGTCCATGGGGTCACGATGGGCCGGACACGACTTTGCAACTAACAACAACAACAGACTTAAAAAGCATGTGTAACCCAATCAGAATCTTCATCCTGTGATTAAAAATATTGTTTGTTCCTAAATAAAATAAGGGATATTGTAGAATTTTGCCCAAGCAAGGAGCACTACAATGAGGAGAAAAACCATATTTATTGCACTGATCATTGGGTAGCTACTCTACAATGAAGGACCCAGAACAATGGAAAAGCAAAGATTGTTACAGAGGTTGAGGCTACAGTGCAAGAAAGCCTAAGGACCTGATTTGTTGGCCAGTTCTGGGGAAGCTAGGTAAGTCCTTGTCCCTCTACCTAGGGTCATTTCTATCATTGGGCAAAGCAGCCCTTTCAGGGGAGATAGCAGAGCTGGGGAAGCCCATTGTGAAGGGTATGGATTGCTGAGGTAATCAGGAGCAAGTCCCTGATTAAGGTTGGAGGGATGGGGTTTCTCTACAGTATGTTGCAATTCCCTTGTTAGGGCTGCCTTTGGGGTGTGCTGTGAGCTGGCTAGGAGGCTTCTATCCAGTGCTGGGATTCAGATATGTGAACAACCGGTTCTCTGTGCGGATGCCACTTTTGGAAGTCTATTCTGGGCCTGGGCAACAAAAAATTACGGTAGCTACCGGTTCTGCCAAAGTGGTGCGAACTGGATGAATCCCACCACTGCTTCTATCCTTTGGTCTGGATGGGATTCCAAAGCACTTTGTCAGAGGACAGGGAGGGTTGGTTTGGGCCTGATAGGATTGGGCAAAGCGAAGAGCTGATTTTGATCTTGGTCCTAACCAAAATACTGGTGGCAGGGGGAAGAGTGCAGTCTCCATTTTGTTTGTTAGGTTCGTTTTCTTCACTACACGAGATACTATATAAAATATAGCAATCATAGTTACATTTCATAAATACTTATTTTATACCTGGCAAGATGCTGGGGCCCAGTGGCTTAAAAGATGCCAGGGCAGTTTGGGTCCTAACACCATGTAATGGAGTGAGCTCCCGTCACTTGCCCCAGCTCCTGCCAGCCAATGGTCTGGTTCAATGGTCTAGAAATGGAGATGAGCACTGGCTCTTAAATTCGGCTACAACTAGTAGAGTAAAACCAGCAGGGACTCTTTGCCTTTACCTTTAATGTTATACATAATGATATACACACATTTTCTGTTGATGTATGTAGCCCTCAGTGAGGAGAAAGTAGACAGTAGAAAGTAGACATTTGCAGATAAAAGAAAAGGGAATAAAGGTAAATGAACAAGGATTTTTTTGTTAATTTACCACAATACGATTTCCTCCTGTTTTTTAAATGGTAGATGCTTTGTTTTTTAAAAAAAAAACAACAAATGGAAAATATATTTGCAATAAACTTGATTACATCCATGCAGGAGAACAGAAGGGCATGAAAGGATTGGCATAAGGGTAAACAACTGGCAAATGATTCATAACTCAGAATCTGCCCAGTGGCTTTTATGTTTTCACTCCAAGCCTTTCAGAAATTAGAAACTGCTTGCCAGATGTTGCAGTTCTTTTCTTTTTTTAAAAAAAATGTAATTTAACTCTTAAAAAGTTCAGGGTTATAATATTTTCCTGATGAAAATGTCTGTGTTTGTTATATGTTTATTGACTGTTATAAGGATATTATATTTGCTACTAAACGATATTGACAATTTTGGAATATAAAAGAGGTTGGTTTCTCCTCCTTTTTAAAAGGCAGTTGGGATTAAAATGGGAACATCTGGTAGGAACCTTATGTGTGGCATTGGAACAAAAAGCACTTTGGCAACATTTCCCTTGAGTGTGTGCTTGTGAAGAAAGGATACAGCTTGTGTAGCCTGTGCATGATTAAGTACAAGATTGTCTTGCTATCAGAGTAATGTTTAAAGACAAGTCGCCAACAAATCCTCTGTGAGGTGGTTAGTGAAGCTAGGGTACCTTAGCTATGAAACAGCTGTTTCTGAAGCAATAACCCAGCTGTTTGGCCCAAGGAAGAGATCTTGCAAACGTTATTAATCATGGCATTAAAACTAGAAAGCCAGAGCACTGGAGAAAGCTTGTGTCAGAGGTTCGAAAGAGCAACAACTCCATCACCAGAAGGAGTGCGATATTCATCATGAAGGATATTTTGCACTTGTCAGCCGGGTTGGCTTTGCAAGTCTTGATTGGAAAGATCTCTTCTGTTTCTCATCTTTACTGGAGAAGGCCTGGATCTCCTCTCCTCTCTTCAGGGTATGGAGGAAAACCTTTCTTTCTCTTACGATCTTCCAAAATGCTTGCCCGTTCATGGCAAGCATCTTCCAGGACCTTATGGGACAGAAGTTGTTTCCTATCTTCCCGGCCTCTTCCCTCATCTAGATGAATTCGAGTGAGCCATGGGGTAATTGAAGATTTCCACGTGTGTGGCACAAACATGGTTCTCTCCTGGCTTAAACTGTTGGCCTCATGCAAGTGAAAGACTGGAGGTCAGCCTGCCTCTTCATTCCATTCAACACTGGGATTATAGTGTTGGACTAGGAGTAGTGACACTCAGGTTCCTCTCTTTATCAACAGTAAAGCTCACAGATGCAGTTGCCTTTTCTCTGCCTAGTCTTCCACACAGGCTTATTCTGAAGACTCTCTGTAAGTGCCTTTGAGATGCTTCAAGAAACAAGAAGAGCTCCAATGTCTACTCAAAAGTCATTGGCTTAAGCTATGTTGCGGTTGATCAACCTTTCATTCTGTAGGCTACATTTGATGAAAGAATAGATTAGGGGTGCCATGTATGGGGGGAGAGATGTGTGTGTGTGTGTCTGTGTCTGTGTCTGTGTTCACACAGATTTTCTCTTGCAAGCTTGAAAAGGACAACAACTTCTTTATTTATGAGTCGTGGTGGTGCAGTGGTTAGAATGCAGTGCTGCAGGCTATTTCTGCTGACTGCCGTCTGCCTGCAGTTTGGCAGTTCACCGTCTCAAGGTTGACTCTGCCTTCCATCCTTCCGAGGTCAGTAAAATGAGGAGCCAGATTGCTGGGGACACTATGCTGACTCTGTAAACTGCTTAGAGCGGGATGTAAAGCACTGTGAAGCGGTATATAAGTCTAAGTGCTATTGCTATTGCTATTTCAACATGGAGAGCATATGCCTCCCAATCTCACCAAATTGTTATCAAGAAGGCTCAGATGGATGTGATAAAACCTGGGAGGCATAAAGCTTCTGGCTGGAGGAATTTAAAGCTTCTCTGTTCCAGAAATTCTGACTGAGATAGTTGTTCTCTACTGTGAACTTGGCTATAGAATATGACTGAGACTATTGGGGAAGAGTTACTGAGGCTGCTTCCATCCCAATTCCCCACATGGACCAAGATTATTGACCACTGATCTTGAAGAAGCATTTATTTATTTTTATTTATTTGTAAAGAGCGGTATCTAGTTGACATAGGGACGCGGTGGCTCAGTGGGTTAGGATGCTGAGCTTTTCGATCAGAAGGTCGGCAGCTTGGCGGGTCGAATCCCGAGTGCCGTGTAACAGAGTGAGCGCCTGTTACTCGTCCCAGCTTCTGCCAACCTAGCAGTTCAAAAGCACATAAAAATGCAAGTAGAAAAATAGGGACCACTACGGTGGGAAGGTAACAGCGTTCCATGCACCTTTGGCGTCTAGTCATGCCGGCCATATGACCACGGAGATGTCCTCGGACAAGCGCTGGCTCTTCGGCTTTGAAATGGAGATGAACACCGGCCCCTAGAGTTGGAAATGACTAGCACGCATGTGTGGGGGAACCTTTACCTTTACCTTTATCTAGTTGACTTAAGCTGAACTTTAAAAAACTAAGCAGGATTCAACCTGGTTAGCATATTAATAAGCATATTAGCATATTAATAAGAGAAACCTCCAGGATATTCCAGAGCTTTAGGCTAGGTTGATAATAAAGAACATCCCAAAAGAAATCAGTGGCAAATCACTTTTGTACTGTTGCCAAGAAAATTATGTGCCTATATTCTTGTAGTCATTAGGAGTTGAGTTCAACTTAAGAGTGTTTTTCTTTCTCCTTTTTCAATAAGGCCTGGCGACATCCCACTGTAGAAGCAATCTTATCTCAGTCAGAATTCTTGCTTCTTATTTATCTGAACAAACAAAATTCATTTTTCTTAAATCAGACTATCTGGTCCCTATTCCCAACTGTATCAACTTTCAAAGATCTACAGCTTCCCCGTCCTGCTATGTGAGGTCAAGCAGTGTTTATGTGAGACACTGTGTCACCAGCATCTAATCAAAAATTCTTTAGCTTGATATGCATTCAAACTGTGCCATTTCTACTGAGTTTCAGCTCCTTGCACAGAAAACCCATCTCTACTTCTGAATCCCCGTTACAAAACTTTGCTTCTAAAATAAAGTGGATGGGATACTGTGCGTCGTACGTTCAACAGGAATGGACAAGTTGTGAATCTGAGTAGACTTCTCTGAAGGAGTTCAAGTCACCTGACAAAAGATTATAATTCCCAATTTTGCAACATCAATGCACCTCCACTTTCCAAATTATTCTTTGAAGTGAAGAAAAGTATGTGGGATAACAAGGACTGGGAGAAATAGAAGTTAAGTCCGGCATGGAAAGACAATGAGCTCAGATCCTATTTGTTTCTCCAAACAAATTCCGTACTCTAAATGTATTCTAAATGTATTCATGTTGTGTAAGGTTCTTATTAGGGGATCTCAAGATTCTAGGGAAAGCAAAGACAATCCTGAAATCCTCAACCTGTCTAGAATTCAACCTATGTAGAATTTATCACAAGAGTCTTTTGTCTTGTGGCTACAGTAGATGCAAAAATGACTTCAGGCTAAATGTCTATGGAGATTCTCAGTCATCTAGGCCATGGCTATCCCAAAAGTGCTTTTTCAGGAGGCAGCTAGACTTTATTGTTTTTCTTTGAAGACATTTCACTTCTCATCCAAGAAGCTTCTCCCGCTCTGACCAGATAGTGGGGAATGGAATATAAATCCTTCCATTCCCCACTATCCAGTCAGAGCTGAAGAAGCTTCTTGGATGAGAAGTGAAGTGAAATTTCTTCAAAGAAAAACAAAGTTCAGTTGCCTCCTGAAAAAGCACCTTTGGGACTTCAGGCTAATTTTAACCACAGTGACATATCTTGACTGTCTTCATTTTCCCTTCTCTTGAATTTATCAAACTCCCATTCAACTTAATGGCCATCATATAAGTCAGGGGTGTCAAAGTGCCGGCCCGTGGGCCGGATGCATCATAGCGAAACTGTGCCCACCCCATTGCCAGCAATGGCAAAAAAAGTCACGATACATTGTGACACATCACGTGACGTTGCGAGTTTGACACCCCTTGATATAAGTCATGTAGCAATGAATTCCATAAGTTAATTATGAACTATGCTTCACTGTGCCTGTTTTAAATCGCTTTTTAATAAACTTGCCCTGCTTTTTGTGTTTTGAGAGAAGAGGAAACAAATTCTCTATGTCTTTTTACATGTTAATCGTATCTCCTTTTGGTTGTCTTTTTCCAAACTAAAAACATAGTCAACCTAGTTGCTTTTGCAACCCTAAAGATTTTAGTACCATTTCCAAACCTGGCCAGCTAATAGCTTACAACTTACACTGCAGACGGAATCACTCATGAACTGCGCCCCACAGAAAGCTTTGGGCATCTCTGCTTCTTACTTTCCTTGAGAAAATTGCCAGTTTTTTCTTGCATTTGCTTTATGTTTTTAACCAGTTAGCAATCCATAGAAGAGATGCGGTGGCTCAGTGGATTAGGACGCTAAGCTTGTTGATCAGAAGGTCGGCAGTTTGGCAGGTCGAATCCCAAGTGCCATGTAGCAGAGTGAGCGCCTGTTACTCATCCCAGCTTCTGCCAACCTAGCAGTTCGAAAGCACGTAAAAATGCAAGTAGAAAAATAGGGACCACTATGGTGGGAAGGTAACAGCATTCTGTGTGCCTTTGGCGTCTAGTCATGCCGGCCACATGACCACGGAGATGTCCTTGGACAAGCGCTGGCTCTTCGGCTTTGAAACGGAGATGAGCACCAGCCCCTAGGGTTGGAAACGACTAGCACGCATGTGCGGGGAAACCTTTACCTTTACCTTTTAATCCATAGAAAAGTCCCCTTATCCTATAGCCACTACATTTACTCAAGTGACGTTTATGAATTTTGTCAGTGTCTGTTAGTATATTTTATGTACTTTATTTATGTACTTGTTGACTCTCAAACAAAACAAAACTCACAGGCACATCAGGTAGGACTCACCTTTGCTGATTCATCAAGGCTTGTTTTACCAATTTGCTTGGAAAAGATATTCAGCTGATGATTGACCTTTAATTGTCTCCTGTCATCAGTGATGGCCTTTAATTTCCCAGATCTTTGTTCTGTTGTTTTTTTTTTAAAAAAAATGGTTTTATGCTGGCTACCTTCATGTCCTTTGGCACTGAGGCTAGTCTCCAATCTTTGAAAACTCTACTGTTGGGACCTGGCAATTTTATCCTGTGTAATCTCTCAAGATTCCCAGAGCATTTTCTCTGGATATTCTGGAAATAAATGCAGGAGTAGATAGGTATCATATTAGGTTGGAATGCTTTTTTTCTTCTGGTGAAAGTCCATAAGCTCTTGATAGGTAGGGCCTGAACCAAAAGAAGGCAGAGCAATACATCATTATTCTTTTCTTACCACCTCCTCTTTGTGTGTGTGTGTGTGAGTGTGTTGTTGTTGTTGTTTTTTTATCCTATTCCTTACTGAATTTCTCCACACTGCCAGAAATTAGCATCATATACAGGTAGTCCTCAACTTACAGCAGTTCATTCAGTGAACGTTTGAAGTTACAATGGCAGTAAAAAAAAAGGCGATTTATGACTGTTTCTCACACTTATGACCGTAGCAGTGTTTACGTGATCAAAGTTCAAACGCTTGGCAACTGACTCACGTTTAGAACAGTTGCAGTGTTCTGGGGTCATGTGAACTCCTTTTGCGACCCTCTGAAAAGCAAAGTTAATGGGGAAGCCAGATTCCATGTTACTAACTTAACCGTGCAATGATTCACACAACAATTGTGCCAAAAAAGGGCTGTAAAATGGGGCAAAACTCACTTAACAAATGTCTCACTTAACAACAGAAATTTTGGACTCAGTTACAGTCCTAGGTTGAGGACCACCTGTAATTATGAAGCCACTTGTAAACACTAATTTATGACTGAAATGCATGCTGGTTATATAAGTTGTCATCTTCATTTATTTTGTCGTTATATAAAAGTTATATGGAGTTCTGCAGTTAATTATTTGCTATTAACTTGCTATTCAAACCTAGTGATTTTGAAGGGACTTTGGGAATATAACTTTGCACAGGCCTTTCTTCTTTCGGTGATAAATGCTGGCACTGCTTCTTTGAAAAGAAAGCATGGCTCAGAGATACTCCAGTCTGTTTTGGATGCAAAAGGTGCCAGGCTCAATTCTATGGCAAGAAAGGTTGTAAAATGGGGCAAGATTCAGTTAATAACTGTTTCACTTAACAACAGAAATTTTGGGCTCAATTATAGTCATAACTCGAGAACTCTGTTATATTTGTTTTTGGTAGAACTCTGCATTGGTGAGGAGGTTTTTTTTCTTGAGATTGGAAATTGGAACACCAAATCATTTCCTTGTTTCACTGTCATGCCAGAGAATATCCTACCTCTTTAAATCCACTAATTCTGCCTAAATACTTTTCAGATTTTTCCTCAAGTGTTGTCTGAACTGGGCTCTTTAGCCCTCAATTTTGTTTCAGAAAAAATTGAACAATAATTAGACTAATAGATTAATAAAAGAAGCATGCATGGGTATAAAAGTAGATTAATTACTTCTTCCATATCTATTACAGGGAAATGTTCATTTTAAAAGCACATCTGTCAACCATAAGTGATAGCACTGCTTATGGCTTTTGCACTTTAACATTTGGGCAGTAATATGTCAGCTGGGTCTTAGCTGAGAACAATGCATTTTAACACCTAGCTTGACCTATTGCATATTCTTTGCTGGATAGACTGGGAACCAAATTCTTAATGATAGCTTGTAAATATCAATCATCTGTCAAGTGAATGCCCATTTTCCTTCTCACTGAAAGAAGACCAAATGGGACCCAATACCACTATGTCATATAAGACCTATGAGCGGCATGTAGAATCATTTTTAAAAGAGCTCAAACCAATACTGTAGTTGGGTATATAGCACTGGGAACTGTTTTATCTAGACAGGGAACTTAGACAGCTCTCTAAATTGTCAAATATATTTTGTAGAATTGATTATGTAAATATATTTTATATGACTAGCAAATGAAAAACTTTAAACTCTCCAAAATCAAGAAGGTATTATTTTAAAGAGGGCAGATAATTGTGCTGACATAATTTCTCCTGTTCTGAAATTGTGCAAGTACAAATTATTCAATTTTATTCTGTGAATAACTATAGTGTGTATGTGTTTGTGTGTGTGTTCATGGCAGATTTGATGAAAGTAGATCAGAATTTTTATAAAGGAGAGTAGTTTTAGAACAGTAATTGGTTACTGTACTTAACCAAGAAAAAGATTTAGAGCTGAATAATACTGTAACACATAGGTCAGGGCTTTTCAAACGGTGGTACATGTACCACCTGTGGTACATTAGCACGTGGCAGGTAGTATGCGGCCCTGCGCAGCCAAGTGTAGTGGGGAAGGGAACGAGCCAGCACAGCACAGGACTTACTGTGAGAGAGTCCTCCGGAGCTGCAGAGTGGTTGGGGTGGGGCAAAGGCCCCAGGCTCACTTCCACCTCACCTGGAAGAGAAAGGAGGAGGAGGGGGCAGAGATAGGAGAGGCTTTAAAAGGAGGCAGTTTGGGTGGGAGAGGGAAAGAGAGAAAAAGAAGCAGCCATGGGAGGAGGTGGAGTCAGTTGTAGCTGCACCGAAGGGAAAGAAGGAGGAGGGTGGAGGGAGAGGAGAGGAGATCAAGCAGGCTGGCTATGAGCCAATCTACAACTTCTGTGGCAGCCATCCGTGCTGGCAGCAACAAACAGGCAAGAAACGCAATGTGGGAGGGGTCGCCCTCCACGAGGAATGAAGAAAGGCAGCAATGAAGAAAGGTAGCATCGGCTGGAGGTGAGGCACGGAGGGAGGGAGGGAGGGAGGGAGATGGAGAGTGGAAGCATTCTTATGTGCTTTTGTGACTTTGAAGTTCTGGGATTTGTGCAATGTGGGCTTTGTGTTCTTAAGGAGTGTTTGACAATTTCCATTTGGCTGATGCCTGATGTCTCATGTTAGATTCTATTGCTCTGCTATTGTTAGCTGTAAGTTTTGCTGCAAGGGATTTTGAAGTATTTTTCTCCTGAATGGATTTTGCCTGTAGCATTCCTTTACTTATGAATGGAGCCATTTGGGGAGGCTGCCTTAGCCGACAGCCAACACTTACTACATTTTTTTGTCTTCCTTAAGTGCCGGTTGCCAGCTCCTTAACTTTCCTTTCTAGCCAGAAGCTAATTCTTAAAGGGGAATGCGCCTTTTTAAGCTAGTTCCCTCAGCGGCTTGTCTTTTCTATCTCTGGAGGCTTTTCCTTATTTGATGAATATATGAAAGAAGGAAAATATGGGGGGAGGGGTTCAAATTCTTCCTTCAGAAGTAGATGGGAATGAGAGAGAGGGAGGCATGGAAGGCGGGAAGTCCTGCCTTAGCACTTGGCCACCAGCAGCCCTGCCATTGACTTTGCTTGTCAAAAGCTTGCAAAAGGGGATCTCATGACCCTGGGACACTGTAACCATCATAAATACGAATCAGTTGCCAAGCATCCAAATATAAATCACATGACCTTGGGCACGCTGCAATTGTCATAAGTGTGAAAAATAGTCATAAGTCATTTCAGTGCAATTGCAACTTTGCACATGTTTTTTGCGGGGGGGGGGGTTGGTCATCAATTTTTGGACACCTTACTATGTGGTACACGAATATTGCCATATCCTAAAAGTGGTACAATCGGTGAAAAGGTTGAAAAGCCCTGACATAGGTGACATATTCCAGTGGAATGTCTTCAGTCTTAAAGATTTTAAACAAGATTTGAAATATGATTGTATACATATCCATAACACTCCACTCCTTTGAGCTAAGCAGTATAAGACAGGTGAGAAAAAGAAGAAAAAATAGCATGCATTGGAAATTAAAGCCAAGTTATAAGAGAAAACAAATAGATTAAAAGTCTGACTTAGCAAAAAGCTAGTTTCCTATGTTTTCCTAATACATACTCCCTGTTTGCAGTATAAACATGCTATCCGAGAGCTATACTTTAACCATTGTCAAAAATTGCAAACATTAATTAATAAAGAAACATAATAAAATATAGGGGCCAGGCACTAAGCAGATCTGTTGTGAAGCAAAGGAAACAGTATGGAACTGCACAGATGAACAACACAGGTGGACAATAACAGATGAACAATAAGGAGAAGCAACTGAGTTCAGGAACCAGCTGAAGCAGCTGAGAAGAGGAACAGAAGAAAACATACTGACGATACTCCAGAAAGCGAAGGTAAGTCAGTGATGAAGTGGAACGAATAGTATTTGACTAGTTATTTGACTGATGCTTTGCCATGTAATCAATTGGTAGTGTGGGTTTGCAATTGTTTATTCACTGATTGATTGCACTGATTTTAACATAAAAGATAAATAAATGACAATTATACTAGAGTTACCTCCCTACATCTTTGGACTAGCCTAAGGCTGGTTAACTTGCCTTCTTCTTAACTTCAGAGGATTTTTTTTAACGGAGGAAAGGCTGATAACATTCTTGACACCAACACAGCTTTTAATAAAGGTTGTGTTTTCATTTGTTAACATGTAATATATATGTATGGTATAATACTCTATTGTAGTCAATCATTTTCATAAATGTTTTTGATACTTCCAAGCCTGTTTACCCTATTTTCAGAGTTCACCTATGTGAAATAACAAGTACACCTTGCCAAAAAAATATACTCATCAAGTGAGGTACATGCAGTAGCTTAACTTTCCCAATTATCCTAAATCCCTTGCACAGAATAAATGGCAGCACATGGCCAGAATATGCATATTATATAAACTCATCTCTCCATGCTTCTGTTAGGAAAAACTGGTCCATCTGATCTGCTTGTCCAAGAAGGCATAATTTACAAATCAAATGGAGATCATTCATGCATATCTTTCATGGAAGAGTTCACTAATAAGGCTTTTTGCTTGCTTGAATTTACATCATTGATTGATCTAAATGAGGATAAACCCTTATGAATGAAGGGAGCTTCACTTATTAAATAAATTCTGGCTATTTGAATGGGAGAGCAGATCATGTTGCTAGTAACTCAGTTCATTGACATGCACCCTGGTGAAGGTAATCTAGAATGAAGAGCCTGCTCCAATTGGATAGGATCCTGTGCACAGGATTTATTTATTTATTTATTTATTTATTTATTTATTTATTTATTTATTTATTTATTAAATTTTTAAACCCTGTTTTATGCACTCTCCTTTGAGGGATAGAATGTGGAGTAATAAGGTTGGAATACAACAAGAGAATAGGGGAAATAAGCAGGAATGTAGCCTAGGTATGATTAAATTCAACAGTTAACATTTATATATATTTCATTGATTAAATTCATCAAGAACTCATATGACAATGTTGTCGTATGAATGTATCAATGAATAAAATCCCCATTGCAAAAGAAAGAGCAATATTCCCACCCCGAAATATGAACATCTCTAGCCATGTAACTTGCCACTATATCTTCCAAAATAATCTTTTGCCTTGTTCTGCTACTCAAATAGCCAACCACTAATGGAATATTCATGCAGGCTGATTCATTATATGGCATATCCAGACAGCTGGTTTAATATACTTTCCTTCTATAGTCCATGGAGCTACGTACAGTAAGCCAGCACTAAGGAACTACCGCCATAATCTCTCGCTGCTCTGCCTTGCTAGTGAAGTCAGCAAGTTCTGTCTTCTTGATTGTTTCATGCAGGCCAAGCTAAGGTGCAGTAATTGATGGCTGCATTTCCTCTCTCACCTGCCAAACTAAGCTGTGGGGGGGGGAGACACCTAGAAGAGAGGAAGCAAGGTTTGACAGAAAGTTAGGCTCATGGGTTTTAGGCATCTGTCAGCATCTAATCTACATGTTGGATAGGGAATTTCTGCCTCTCCTGCTTACCAAGAAGTCCCCACTCAACCGGTGAATCAGATGCTGAAGCCCTCACCCCACCCCACAGATGATCCTTTGGCTCGCTGCTAGTCTTGTGTTCCCTTGTCCTTTCTCTGTCATTCTTTCTTGCTCAGTCTTTCTTTCTCCTGTTCTCTTTCATTTGTTTCTCAGTTGCAGCTCTGCCTTTTGAGCTAGTGCTTGAAGCTAACCCTAACCCTAGCCCATCTTTCTCTCTCACTCTTACTTGCCTGCTATGTCTTGCAGGTCTCTCTCCATCACAGGATCCTCGTGGTCACGTGATCAAAATTCAGGCACAAAGTAACCAGCATGTATGGTTGCAATGTCCCAGGTTGTAAAATCAGGCATGACTACTCAATGAATGCACCAGTTAGTAATAGAGGTTCTGGTCCCAATTGTGATTCTAAGTTAAGGACTACCTGTATCTAAGGGTTTTCTTTAAAATACTGATTTCCCATTTATATAGCCCAAAGAATAATTTTGGGAAGAATGGATTTCTCAGAAGCCCATTACCGATAAATGTCCCCTATAAATATTATTACCTTGTTCATTTTTGGCCCTGACTTCATGGAAGTCTAACCCTAACCTTAACTAGGATTTTCCTTCCAGACAGGTTTTTCCTAATCATATCACTGAGGGAGTGAATTTGAGAAGAATGGATTTCTAAGAGGATCCATCAACATCTTCTACAATTATGACTGCAAGGTTTGTTTTTAGACCAGACTACAAGGAAGCCTCACATTAACTCTAATCCTAGCCAGGTTTTCCTTCCAGATACTGGTTTCCCATTCATAATTCCCAGGATATCAATTTGAAAAGAAATGACTTCTCAGCTGTTTATTGTCCATAAACATTCTTTAAAAATTTGTGTGGTGTTCATTTTTGGCCCTGACTTCAAAGAAGCTTAACCCTAACCCAAGCCCAGGAGTAGGCAACCTTGGCTCTTTTATGATTCGTAGACTTCAACTCCCAGAATTCCTGAGCCAATGGCTGGCTCATGAATTCTGGGAGTTGAAGTCCATGAGTCATAAAAGAGCCAAGGTTGCCTACCCCTGCCCTAGCCCTAACCCTAGCTAGGGTTTTTCTTCTAGATAGAAATTTCCTGTTCACATTGCCCAGGATATTAATTTGGGAAGAAGTGACTTCTCAGAGGCTCAGTGTCCATAAAAGCCATCCATGCATCTTTCTGTTTGTTTCCGACCCTGACTTCAAGGAAGTTTAATCCTAGCCTTTGATGGCATTTTCTCTCCAAATGTGATTTTTCCATGTACAGGACCTAGGTTTGGGCAGAATGAAAATTAAAAAGCAAACTATCAATAAACACTCAACCCAAATGTAACCACGAAGTTGATTTTTTGGCCCAGATACTAAAGAAGCCTAACCCTAGGTAGAATTTTCCCTCAAAAATAGGATTTTCCCATGTATTTTGTCTAAACTTTAAACTTCCAAAATATTTGGCAGGGTGACTCAAGGTATTCTAGAGTAAAGAGCACACCTTGGGCTGTGTAATTATCTGCAAGTGTTAAAACAAAAGCAAAAACAAAGATCCCTTGTTACATATTTAATGAGAGAAATGTGATGGTATGCAAATTGATTTTAAGATTATATTAAGCACTAAATTGCCATTTTTATGACTAAACTTCATTTGATTGCAAACTGAAGAATAGCCATACAAAAAATGCCATGGCTATAGAACTAAAGAATACAAAAGATAATCACAAGACACAAACAGAAATTGATGAATTTAATGAATTTTATTTGTGCCCTTTTTTTGTTGTTCTGGCACATACACAAACATGCTATATATTCTGCCCTACTTAAAACTATATTCTAATGCTAGATTTTTTTAAAAATCCAAAATTTCAAGAGATAATTAAGGATGATACCTTGCACCAGTTTGGGGGGGGGGGAAAGTATGCATTTTTGAAGGATGTCAATTTTACTCTTACAAAAAAAAGTTTTAAAAGACACTATCAACGTTCTGGAGTTAAAATAAGATAATGTCAATAAAATTGTATTATTGATCTACATATTCGTTCAGAAGTAAGTATTGCTGTATGAGGGTTAACAGCAAGCCAGGGCAACTCAATTCTCAGCCTAATTTCCTGTTCTTTGGTCTAATGTCAAAAGCCTTCTGAAAGCCCTTTCTCTGTAAAGCACATACTGTCTTTTTGTTGCGGAACAATTAACAGTCCGACCAGAGGTGGATGGACCGTGGTTCATATGCATGGTCAATATCAAAGAAAAGAAATCCAAAACATGTTCTATAGTAAAACTTTTAATAAGAAAACAAAAGACCTAAACTGACCACATTCTTTCATCAGGCAGAAGGAGAAAGAGAAACAGAAACTGTAAGAACCTTTTCTAGGCCTGCGCACAAAACAGTTTAAAACCAAAACATTGGCTGGACATAGCTGGAGTTACTATGGTTACAAGATAAGATAAGGTGCAGAGCAGAAAGAGATGTACAATTAAAAATGAGCGAAGCTGGCAAAACCAAAAAAACACGCAGTGACATCCCCTTCTTTTGTCAGCGAAGCAGAAAATCAGATAAGGCACATCTTCTTGCGCAGATACTCGTGTTGGGCTGTAGGAAGTGGTTTGTTCAGCATATCAGCAATTTGGTCATGTGTAGACACATACTGCAATTTGACAAAACCTTGTTTAACTGCTTATCTTATATTTTGGTAACGGATGTCAATGTGTCTAGACCTGGAACCTGTAAAGCGATTCTCAGATATATAGACCACAGATTCGTTGTCCTCCATCACAGTGATTGGTTGAATCGGAGGTGTCCAGATATCTGTGACTAAGGCATCAAACCACGTTAGAGAATTACATGCATCTGAAACACAAGCATACTCAGCTTCTGTAGAAGAACAAGAAACAAAATTCTGTTTACGCACATGCCAGTAAACAGGACATCCATTCAAAAACATCATATAACCTGAAGTGCTTTTACGTGATTTCTTATCACTTGCCCAATCTGAATCTGCATAACAACATAACTCTGCATAGTCAGTATGTGTGGGTTCTAACAACAACTTCATGTCTTTGGTGTGTTTTAGATATCTCAATAATTTCTTAACACATGTCCAATGAAACTGTTTTGCCTTTCCTACGTGTCGTGATAGGAGATTAACACTAAGTGCAATGTCAGGTCTAGTCCAACTACTAATATATAGGAGCGACCCAATGACTGAGCGATAAAGTGTTTGATCCTCGAACTCAGGACTCGGTTCATGTGTCAAGTTGTGAAAGTCAGTTTGCATGGGTATACTCACAGGTTTAGCATCCTTCATGTTGCAGTGATGCAATAGTTGTTCAATCTTATCTTCCTGTGTAAGACTGAACCCCTTCTGAGTTTTGGTAACTTGAACACCTAAATAAGTGTTAATATGTCCTAAAGACCTCAATGTGAAAAACTGTTGTAAAGCTTTAGCAAAACATTCACTCATCTGCTTATTTGGACCAATATAAACAATATCATCAACATAAACAAGAATTATCTCATACCTATTATCAGATCTTTTTGTAAACACGCATTCATCTGTTTCGGACTTAATAAAGCCCATTGAATTTAGTTTGTCAGAAAGACATAAGTACCACATTAAACCAGACTGTTTCAGACCATAAAGACTTTTTTTTTTTTTTATTGAAAAGTTTTAAAATACAATTTTCCTTTGAAAAACCCCCCTTCCCCCTCCCTCCTCCCCTCCCTACCTCCCCCCTATCTCCCCCCCTCCCCCTCTCCCTCCTCCCTCCCCTGCCTCCCACCCCTCTACTTCCCCTCCTCCCCCCCTCCCCCCCCCCCGACTTCCCAGAGCAAAATACAAGGTATATATCTAAAAAGCAATCATAAACAATCATATACTAACAATTATAAACTCTAAAATCCATCACTCTCTAGCTTATATAGAGTAAACCAATCCTTAACAATACTAAATATGTATAAAGAACTAAAATAAAAGAAAACTAGCATCATTCCCATCTATGTTCTTCCACAATTCACTATTACCTAGACATATTCTCACTTACACATCACAAGCACCTATCCCTATTAACCTCTCTAGCCAAAATAGGCTATAATAGATAGTTCTTACACAAATTAACCCGCATTAACCCACAAAATTTTCTTCCTCTTCCTCTGTAGTAAATTGTCCATTAATTCCAAATTGAACATTCTGTTACCATAGATATCATCCCAAAACTCTTAAAAACACAGCTACCACTTGACTATAAGTATATTGTGGAAGTTCCATAGATTTCTACTGGTCTTATTTTTTAATCTTTTTTGAGCGTTTTAAGGCAGCACGCGTCACCCTCTGTTCTCTAGGATCATCCAAAAGAGTTGCAGCTTGATCTCCTCCTGTACCCTTCTCGTCTATCTGTCCATCTTCATCCTCTTGATGTTCTCCTTCTCCAGATCCCTCTGCAGCTTCCAGAAGTGTTGATGGGGTTGCTTTTAAAACATTGTTGTAAAAATCATGCGCTTGCTTCACAGTACCCAAACAGTACCTTTTGCCATCATACATGAAGCTCAACCCAGCTGGGATCTCCCATCTGAACCTTATATCTCTTTGCTTGAGCTCTTGCACAAGAAATATAAAGTCCTTCCTTCTCTTTAAAATCTTTGGAGGAATTTCTTTTAGAACCAAAACTTCTTGACCAGCAATCACAACTTTAGTATCATAGGCAGCTTGTATAACTTCATCTCTAATTTCCCTTTTTACAAAATAAACCACCACATCTCTAGGCAACTTTCTCTGCTTAGCAATCCAGGAATTCACACGAAACACTTTGTCCATGCCTTGTTTTATTTCAGATGCTGGATGGTTCAATACCCCCTCAAAAGCCTCAGAAACCAGCTGCTTTAAATCTTCCTTAATATTCTCTTTTAGGCCTCTAATTCTAACAGCAAACTGCATCTGGTAAAATTGAGCCAAACTCTGTTCGCTATCCATTTTGTCTTTTAAATCTTCAATTTCCAATACTTTTGCTTCTAATATAGCATTCTTTTGAGTCAAGTCTTCCACTTGATCATCCAGCACCTCCACACATTTAGCTACTTTATGCACTGAGGACAAAATGTCTACCTTCATCTCTCTAAGTTTCTGCTCCATCCTTTCTTCCATTCTCTGCTCCAATTTCTCCAATTTCTCCTCCATCTGTGCAAATTTAACACCCATTGACTCCAAAATTAACTGGGTATGTTTTTCAAGATCCTTCGATGTCAATACATCAGGAGAATGCAACGCCTGCAGTAATGATTGTTGTTGCACCGGAGAGTTTCCAGCACTCCGAAAAGTTCTAGGGGGAGGTTTAGCCGCCATCTTTTACTTACAATTGTGACGCACTTTCACTTTAAGTTTTAAGCATAGTCCATCAAGCTTGAGAGTAAAATAAAATAATCCTCTTCATCTCTTCACCTTTTCCTCTTGTACCGCTCTGCCTGCTCCTTTAAATCATAGTCCTTTCTTCAGGCAGGGATGGTTCGCAGACGCCTGGCTCTGCTCCAGGAAGTTCGGAGCAGAGACGACGGCCAGCTGGGAGCAACCCAGGCTTCGGGGGAGTTCGATCCTTCAGCCGCCCAAGCTCAAAGCTCAGGCGGCCTCGGAGAACTCTACCCCTACCTGGGGCCTCACCCCCTCCTCTTCTCCCGAGGAGGGGGCTTCAATTTCGCCCGAACAGCTGATCGGCGCTGTTTCGGGCGAAAAAACAAACAGCTGAGCCGCGGGCAGCCAGGGGAGGCTGTCTTCGGCGCCGCGCCGCCAGCGGAAGTCCCAGACCATAAAGACTTTTGTGTAGAAACCAAGTATCCCCTTCTTGCTGTCGGAAACCTGGAGGACCTTTGACATAAATTTCTTCATCAAGATCAGCGTGTAGATAAGCTGTTTCAACATCAAACTGGAAAAACTTCTAGGCCAAGGATAGTTGCAGTGGCTAAGGCGATTTTCACACTCTCAGTTCGCACTGTGGGTGAATACGTATTTGTATAGTCCTCAGGATAACGTTGAGCGAAACCCTGGGCTACAAGTCTGGCCTTGTACAACGACTCACCATTTGGCTTCTTTTTAATTCTGTAGACCCACCGAGTGCCAATAACTTTCTTGTTTGCTGGAGGGCTTGCAGGCGTAAACACCTGAAGTTTCTTTAGACTGTCCATTTCAGCCTGCATTGCCTCAAACCATTTATCTTGCTCTGATTCAGGAAGATTTTTGATTTGTGTGAACGTCTCAGGAGGAAGTGTAACATTACAAAGCAAAGGTAAAGGTGCTTTCGTTACTTGCCACGAATACCGTTTTGGTGGAATTCCCTTTGTGGTCCTCTGGGAACGTCTCGGAACAACCGTCCATTCTTCTTCCATTTCGTCCTCGTCTTCATCGCCAGCAGCATTGGCGGCTTGCGGAGACGGAACAATGGGTTGAGAAGAACTCGTGGAAGGAACATTCGCCTGTGCATCTTGACCATCAGGCTGCGTGGCATCAGCAGCACCATCTCTAGGAAAATAAACTCCAGGATCGTTAGAATGAATCCTGGACCAGTCAGCATCTTCCTCAAAAATAGCAGATTGTGAAATCACTACAACATGATGAGAGTCAATATATTTGCTCCATTTTGAATTATCATCAATGCCCATAAATCTCATCCTTTTTGCTGCAGGACCCCCTTTCTTTCTTTGGGCTAAAGGAATATTGACCATAGCATAGGAACCAAAAATATGGAGACGTGAGAGGTCAGGCTTGTGTCCATATAACATGAAATAAGGGGTCTGATTTATCACACTACTCCAAGTGCGGTTGATGATATGGTTAGCATATTTGATAGCTTCACCCCAGTATGGAAGACTGAGGTTAGCATCTTCAAGGAGACAACGCATCATGGTTTGCAGAACTCCATTTCTGCGTTCTGCCACTCCATTCTGAGCTGGAGTGTAAGGAGCTGAGGTCTGGTGTAGTATCCCATTCTTACGCATCCAGTCCTGGAAACGCTGAGACATGAATTCAGCACCACGATCACTCTGAATTCTGGCAAAGCTGACTTCGAATTGGGTATAGACAAGATTGGCAAAGTCTTTAAAGATCTGAAAGGTCTCAGATTTTTCTCTCATAGGAAATACATAACCATATCTAGAGTAATTATCAACAATTGTCAAGAAATATCTTTTACCACCAATTGTTGGTGCAAAAGGACCCACTATGTCAGTGTGTACCAAATCAAAAATGCGTGTTGACAGGTGTGTAGCGCGTTTTGGAATTGCTGCTGCTTTAGATTTGGCTTTCTTGCAGACAGCACAGTCCAAGAACACCTTACACCCCTTAAGATCCAAACCTCTTGCGAACTCTGGCATCTTCTTCAGAACACGGAAACTGGCATGACCCAATCTTCTATGCCACTTATGGATACACCTGGAATGCAAAGGTTTACCTGTTAGTGAATTCTCAACATTAGCATTTTTATTAGGAACCTCAGGCTTGCTGTGAGCAACCTGTGTCTTATTTCTCCTTTTATTGGCTTTAGGAGCCTTTGGAGTAGCAACAGGATCTCTCTCTGGGACATCTCTACCTGGGCCTGTGCTCTACCTTTTTGGAGCTTGTATACTTGCCTGCTCTTGTGGCTTAGACTTTGGTTTTAAGTAATAAACACCACCAATCAACATGGTTTCAGCAACAATATCTCCATCTTTAACTACATAACTTGCTTTTTCGAGATGGTGTACCTGGAATTTTGACACCCTAGACAAGTGACTCTGACTAAGCAAATTACTACTGGCAGACGGAACGTAGTAAACATCGGGAATGAATGCACCGAGCTCTTCAATATAAACAGTTCCTTTTCCCATGACCTGAACAGGATGATTTGAAAAAGAGTACAGTTCACGAAGTTCAGGTTCAGGCTCGTGCATCTCTGTGTAAAGCTCTTTTCTGTAGGTAACATGTAATGCTGCTCTGCTGTCCAAAGTCCAAAGTAGGCGTCTGTCATACTCTGGTTGAGGCTGTGGATCGTTGGTTACAACCAATGTGGCAAGTGGAGCTTGAGGATCACGCCTGGGACCACGACCACGACCTTGTCGTCCGCCTCTACCTCTGCCTCCTCTGGAATCTGTTCCTCTGGGCTGGTACATGGCGGGCGCTGGAAACCGTTGGGGACAATCCCGGGTGGCATGTCCCACATGATTGCAGATGTAGCATCTTGGCATCCTTGGAACGTAGGCTCTTCCATGGAAGGGACGCCTCACTGGAGCCTTCGATGCAGGTGGTTCCCATAAATGTGGCGCGGCTTGCATAAGTGCCTCTTCTTCGGTTAAAATTCTGCATACATGATCCACTGTGCGTTGAGCAATAGGCACTTGATTAATCTTAGAAATAGCATCTTTCCAGTCATAATTCAAAGAGTTAATGATAATGCTGATCATTTGAAAGTCATCAATAGGATAGCCTTTTTCACCCAGTTCTTTTCTTATTCCTTTCATTTTAGTTAAGTGTTCTCCAATATGCTCACCAGGTTTTAATCTAGAACCATGGAACTCAGACAAAAGCAAACATGTAGACTCAATGGACGTAGGCCGGTAACATGCTTCTAATTGAGCCCAAATTTGTTGGGCAGTTGCATCTTGTGAAAATGTGAGCTGCAATTCAGTGTCCATGGACATCAATAACGTTGTGCATGCTCTAGTATTCAAGTCCCATATGTCAGGAGGCCATGGCTGGGCAGGAGGATTAAACACCATCACATGGGTACCTTCTCTACGAAGCAAAAGTCCAACTTCACTGACCCATGCCCTGTAATTCTGTCCTGACCGCTTCAGTTTTAAATCACCAGCCAGTGGTACAATAGAGGGTGCCTGTTGAGGAACATGCAATTGGGGTACTGGCTGTGCAGGTTGTGCAATTGGGACTTGGCCTGCAGGGGGCACCAGTGGCACCTGTGCCAGGGCCTGCGGCAGTTGCATTGAAGCTGCTACAGGTACTGGTGCTGGGGGTGGCTGTACTTGAGCTGCAATGCCACCCTGGCCAGCAGAAGGTGCTGGTGCTTGAGCTGCTACAGTAAGTTGGCCTGCAGTTAGCACTGGCCTTTGTATTTGAGGAACCAGTGGAGGCTGCACTTGGGGTAAAGGCTGCTGTGCTCCATCTGAGACAGGAACTTTAATAGTAGCAGTATTAATAGGCATTCTAGCTGAAGCTCCCAATGAATGAGGAGGTGTGGCAGCTTGGAGCGATGCCTGCTGAAGGGATATCTGTGAAAATGCATTCTGCATTCTTGGACACAAAAGACAGTCAGGCTCCCATTCGTCTGACACAAGATTCCACTGTGGGCGTGCCTCTGTCTTTGAGGGAGAAGGCACAATGGCGATCCCTTGTGGGTGTGGCTTTGCTTGTGAAGAGGGAGGCAAAATGGCCGATTATGAAAACTGAATGCCAGCAGAGGCTCTCCCATGCTTTTCATACCATGCTGCACACAACTTTGCGTTTAGCAGATCCTTCTCTAAAAATTCAATTTGTTCATAATAACTTTGCAAAGTCTTCTCATGCACAGTTTGCTCAGGGCGTGGAGAATAATAGCTCACCTCCTTCCCTAGTGAAGCGCTAGGTCTAGCACCAAATCTCTCATAATCAGCCTGATCCCCATGAGCAGAGGCTACAACTGGGGCATCAGCTTGAGAGTCTGTAAAAACAGAAAATGGTGAAACTGACCTTGGCTCAGAGGCTGCTTCTCCAAGACGTGTAGCCGATGCCAATGGAGTCTGTAAACTTGAAGAAAGATCTCTCTGTGGAACGGCTGCCTCCTCCTCAGCAGAGGAATAACTGGCCTTCTTCTTTCTCCCTTTCCTCGGCATATTAATCACAGCCTCCTCAGTGCTGGACTGCCTGGTTAATTGCCTATCAATAAATCTTGAAAATAAAAATAAACCATCCTCTGCTACCAAATGTTGCGGAACAATTAACAGTCCGACCAGAGGTGGATAGACCGTGGTTCATATGCATGGTCAATATCAAAGAAAAGAAATCCAAAACATGTTCTATAGTAAAACTTTTAATAAGAAAACAAAAGACCTAAACTGACCACATTCTTTCATCAGGCAGAAGGAGAAAGAGAAACAGAAACTGTAAGAACCTTTTCTAGGCCTGCGCACAAAACAGTTTAAAACCAAAACATTGGCTGGACATAGCTGGAGTTACTATGGTTACAAGATAAGATAAGGTGCAGAGCAGAAAGAGATGTACAATTAAAAATGAGCGAAGCTGGCAAAACCAAAAAAACATGCAGTGACACTTTTCTCCGATAGGTTAAAGCAGACGTGTCAAACACAAGGCCCGGGGGCCGGATCCGGCCCACGAAGTGGTTTCATATGGCCCACGAAGCCATCCTGGAAACAGTGAGGGAACGGCCCCCACTGCCTTGGCCCTGGCCCAGAGACCCTCCTTCTGCCAGAGACCCTCAGATCTGTCCCACTCCTGCCCAGGCCCCCATAGGCACCCTTGATGCGAATGATGTAGAGATGGCCACGCCCACCCAGTAGGACACGCCCACCCTGGCCATACCCATCCAGCCCCCTGAGGGCAACTGCAATGCTGATGCAGCCCTCAATGAAATTGAGTTTGACACCTCTGGTTTAAAGCAACCTGCAAAGGCATTCCCATATATGTTGTTCTTTTGCAGAGTCTGTCAGTTTACAAAGCATTATAGAAATATGGTAAGAATTAAGCCAGTGGTATTCAAAGTATTGTTTTCAAAACAAAGGACAAAGATAATACACATCATGTTGCTCCATACATAATTTTCAAATCAGTAAAATTGCATGTTTTTCTCCTTTACCTTCTTTTTATTGCTCTGTAAGCTTCCTTCCCCCTGTTCTTGAAATCAACAGAGGGCTGCGCTACAATAATGTAACATAAACAAAGGTTACTTTTGACATTTGGAGATTCTGTTTGTCTTTTTATACTGTTTGTATCCCATGATACTTCAAATACATTATTGCAATGATTTGGCTACGTAGGACCACTGCATGGAAAAGTCCTTTAAAAGACTTTAAATAATGCTACAAATAGTGAATCTTGACCCTATATGCAATATAACAAATATGAAGGGTTTGGGTTTTTTTTAAAAAAAAGTGCATTTACTGTTCTGATCTTCTGTGCCTTACTTGAAATGCCACTTGACATAACTGATGGCCAGTATGAAACTTTCAGTATACCCTAACAAAACAGATGGAATTTAGATTGGGTTAGTGTTAAGCATTATTTTTCAACTTGATGAAGTAAACATCAGATACAGAGGTAAGATACGATTATCAAATATTCTGGTTGCCTGAAACCCTAATCCTAAGGCAACAAAACCCAATGAGCATATAAATACGTATGTATATCTCTATATATATGGTACCAAAAAAAAACCCACACCATTTTTGTGCATTGAAACTCCCTGCCCCTTACACCAGTAGTACAACATATGCAGCCATCTTTGCATAATTGATATTTTACACCATTTCAATGGTTCCTCAGATTAATTTGTCATCTTAGGTGACAGTCAATGCCTTTCTAAAGAATATGGAAGTACGTGTCCAAGTATTCTCTGTTCTATAATGGATGTGTAATACTAAGGAGGTCTCCTTAAAAATAGGTATCATTGAGTTTGCAGTCCTAAACCTAGAAGCCACTTCTGAACTCTCTTATTTCTGCTGAGAGTACAAAAAATGGAGACCTATTTACAGTAAATAAATAAATAACAGAATTACAGTTGGAAGGGAACTTGGAGGTCTTCTAGTCCAACCCCCTGCTCAGGCAGGAAAACCTATACCATTCCAAAGAAATGGTTGCCTAATCTCTTCTTAAAACTTCAGTGTTGGAGCATTCACAACTTCTGGAGCCAGGTTGTTCCACTGATTAATTGTTCTCACTGTCTAGAAATTCCGCCTTAGTTCTAGGTTGCTTCTCTCCTTGATTAGTTTCCATCCATTGCTTCTTGTCCTGCCTTCAATTGCTTTGGAGAATTGGTTGACTCCCTCTTCTTTGTGGCAACCCCTGAGATATTGGAACACTGCTATCATGTCTTAAACCAGACATACCAAATTCCTGCAACAATTATTTCTATGTTTTAGCCTCCAGCCCCCTAATCATCTTTGTTTCTCTTCTCTGAACTCTTTCTAGAGTCTCAACATCTTTTTTACATCGTGGTGACCAAAACTGGATGCAGTATTCCAAGTGTGGCCTTACCAAGGCATTATAAAGTGGTATTAATATTTTGTGAGATCTTGATTCTATCCCTCTGTTAATGCGGCTTAGGACTGTGTATAAATAACCTAAGATTGAGTTTTACCCATGACCTAAATGTAGAAAATTGGATCATTGATTTCTTTATCTTTTTCTGCATATTACGATGCTTGCAGTGGGGGCAAAGAATTCAGTGAAATACATTTGGAGATTATATGAATCAACTGTGGAAAAAAAATCCATTCAGACCTTTCATGACTGGAATTTTGTACTAAGAACATACAAATTAATGTTGGCATGGATGAATAAATACAGGAAAAATATGCAGTACTCTGCAATCCACAAAAATAGTGCTGTCCCTTGCGAGTTTCTCTGTTGTGTGTAGACTAGCCTAAAATGGCATGTTCCCCCCCCCCAAAAAAAAAGGCTGAAGTAGGTGACACCAGGAGGTTTCCAATCAATCCTGAAATGTTACACTGTCCTTTCTTGTTCGCAACCTTGTCCAATTATTGCTGTTTCAGGTGGCCAAAAATATGTTCCTGATTTTTAACTTTGGAAAGTTTAGGAAGCTTAAAGCTGTGACAACCTGTAATGCAGTTTGAACTCTTCAGTGTTATTCTATCAGCAGAAAGGCATCGTCTTTGAGGCTTGGCCTTTTCAGAAAGTAAATTCCAGCTTGTAATACCCAGGCTGTATGTTTCAGGAAATCAGCATTAACCTATTAGTATGCAGTTTTCCTTGGAAAAGGGCCATCTTCACACTGAGCCTCTATTCCTTGCTGCAAGCTTTCCTGTCACTGTTCCGTGTCCACGACCCAGCCTGAGGCAGCCTTTGACGGCTCTCAAGCTACTTCCTGCGTTCTGTTCAAGCACTAATTGAAAATTTGGGTGGCCTTGCTTATTTATTTTCATGGAATGTAGTAGGTTATATTTTCATGGCACTTTCTCAGCAGTGCAACGTTTCAATTTCAAAATCACTGCAGCATGAGGGAAAGCATACACTGATGGTCCTATGCTCACACACACCCTCTCTCATACACACAAAAAGAGACAGAATATCTCTGATTAGGCTTTGCCTAAATCTTTTGTAACCAGCTGGGGTGGTTTTATGAGGCCGAGTTGTATCACTGGATATTAATGTTCACCAATGCACATTAACCTGGATTTTAGTTTAAAGCAGATGCCTAGAACATAGTTTAGATTGGATTCAGATGATCAAATTTTAAATTTTTGGAACTCATCAAATTTTAGTCAGTATATTTTTCCATCTTGGTGAAAACAAACAAATATTATTGAAAAGAATATTAGTAGTAGATTAGGAATAGTCAAAAACCTTTGTTAAATGCCATGATGTTATAATTTTTACTGAAAATATTTTATTATTCTCATTTTTCATAAATTCAACACTGAAAATAATTTTAGAAGTGGACTATGACCATACTCAGTGTCTAAAATTGATATCACTAAATGTTTGTGTTACTCCATGTAGGGTAACTGAATTTGAAATAAGGATGTCCGGAAAAAATATAAAATGGTTTATCTTTTGTAAAAATCACATTACTTCTTTTCATTTTAACTAATTCAGCCTTTTTATTCTGGAATGTGGGGTAATTCTGTGCTATCAAGAGTTAAATCCAATGGAGCATCATTATTAGTTAATTATGTTTTGTGTTCCATTATTTCTTAAAAGCAATGGTTCTTTCTTTTTGACCACAATAATTTACAATTAAAGCAGCTTCACCTTCTCTTTACTATTGGACATTGTGGGTTAAAAACAAAAAACAGTCTCTTAAGATACCCTGAATCTGCAAATGTATTGGCACATTTAGGAGATTGCCAGTGTTTCCAGAAGCACCACAGCTGTAAACAACAGAATACATTTAAGGTGGAAAAAACATCCATTCCAAACTGTCTCAGAAAAGGCGAAGATACTCAGTCGCCACAGAATACTTATGGTTGATGGAAGCAAAATGAAACTAAATCCCTTGGAAGAGGTCTGGGCTCTTTGCAACAGATTCTAGTGATGCAATATTGCTTTAATTACAATGTATCATGCTTTATGTGTGATCTGTAGACCAAAGGCAGATTTTATACTCTTCAGTGTATGGACAACAATTTAACAAGTGCTCATTGTCAACAGACAATTATGTGATGTTTCCACAGCCTTCAAAGAATACCACAGTACATTTCTATAACTGGATTCACAGAATACTTGAGGCTGTAGTTTACTTAACTTTTTTTAATGAGTTGCAATTAGTTGTATTTACACAACACGTTAAGCCACAAATCCTAGTTTATAAGCAGAATGGCTGTGAAGCCCAAGCTCCAAAACTAGATTTGGTTTACTCCCAAGTATGAATCCAGCTATTATGTGGCTGTGCACATGAAAACAATATTAACTTAAATCTGTTTACTACTTGGAAGGTCTCCAGAGTAAGTAAAGGCTCTATATCCAGGATAATAAATTAATTGTAAAGAACAGTAAAAAAAGAAACAGCTAAAATCATGTTTTCTTCAAACAACCCTGAAATTAGAATATGCAAAATAATTATCAAAGGGATTTTTAAATCAGGTTTCTAACTACTTAGCACAGATATTATACCCATTATTCCTTCTTCTAGATTTGCTTCATTGCGTTCATATTACCTTGCTTTGATTTGTATGCACTGACCCAATTGTGATTTATTCAATGTCGTAAAATGGGGCAAAATTAATTTAACATCTGTCTTGCTTAACAACAAAAATATTAGGCTCAATTGTGGCTGTAACTCAAGGATTCCTATATACAGTACTATTATTACCTTTATATACTGTCGTAAGGCATAATATATACTGCTCTGTTGCTTTAAGATGCGCATTTAAAAATTCTCTACTAAAAAAAATTACCTGTTCTAATGCAGTAATACTATAAATCCCACAGCTTTAAGGCACAGTGGTTGGATAGAAACAGTAAACAGTAAAAAAATAAAATTTCTTAACTTTCTCCTTTGAAAGTTAAGCTGAACAGATTTAAAACTAAAAAAGAATTGGGAATATCATTGAGGCACTCCACTCAAAAAATTGCAGTCTGGAAGAGAATCCCAGATATATTAATTTTTCTGGAGACCGTCTAGGTTTTTAATCTCATTTGTGTTTGCCAAACTAGTCACCGTGGGAATATGAAAGAAGACATTTTTGCATATGTAGCTCTAACTCCTTTGGATCTGAATTAGACCACTGTATTCTAAACAGAGCTTCCAATGGGGAAAATGTTTCTTATTCTGGAAAGAGTGGATAAAATTCCTAGAGAAGCCAAACTACGTAGGTACAAAAAAGCACACTGATTTTCAATGCAATGTGTAACATTTCCATTAGGGTTAGAAATTTATATGGTTCTCGATTCTACAGTATAGATTGTTATAGCAAACATTTTTCTGAAGTAGTGTATAAATTGACCCAGAAGAATTGCAGGATGTAGACAAACAACATTCTTGCCTAATCTCCACGATACCGTATTTAGTATTTTTAGCTGCACAGAGTAATATGAACAATTTTGAGAGATTTGTTTCGCTTCCAAAAACAATGCCTCTAGGTCAGGAGTGCAGGTTTTCCAAATAAGCCTTTTGAGAGGGGAAAAGAGAAGTGGTCTATAGCTGACAAGATAAAACAGTGAGTGCTGTTTTCTGGTGTTGTAGATAAATTGACTGTGCATCCTTATTGATTTCTGGGTTTCTTTCCCCCCCCCCTCTAATGACATGCCAAAAATTCATTGCTTCTCTTTAATTTCTAGAAACAGAATGCTTTGATTATACTGTTATTGATGGGGCAAGGGTGTGCATGATTTTTCAGTAGGGTTTCATTTCTTTGTTTCCTCAAATTCAAGGCTGGGGATCTGGTCAGTAGATTGCAAATGGCTCTGGATCTACTGTCAGCAGATGCGGAAGGGAGGAAAGTGGCAGAGACCGAGTTTACTACACCATCCTCAAATGCCACAAAGTCGACTCACTTTGGGCTCTGGTTCACCCACCATTAACTGTAGCCTTTAATTCCTATTTCCTGTGGTTTAATGACCAGTCATTGGGAAAATGTTCCCTAACCTGCTGTAATCCTTTAAAATGTTTTCTCAAGTGGTCTCAATGGTTAGAATATGTTTAATGAACAAGCATTAATTACCCATAATACAACCCACTGCACACACTAATAGGGCAATTCTATAAATATTTATCTGGAAAGTAGTCCCACTCGGTAAAATGGGGCACTTCTTAATAGGTGTTTAGGATTATGCTCTAAGATCACTTATGCCACATATGCTAATTCAGTCCAAGGCCTAGTCTCAAGCCAAATATTGTTCAATATAAATAAGTAACTCATTACAGGAGAAAAAAAAATCCTAATTTAAAACAATTTCACATGCATGCTGGTGGAGTTTGAGCTGATGGACTTTGATCAAGAAAGATATCTTGGCATTTGTGGAGTACATATCAACCAAGGTAAAGCATCTGGGAATCTGCAAATTCCACACTAGGGTTCATTAATAAAGTAAAATAAGCTGAGGGTTTGACTTGCAAAGCAATGGTGGAGCATTGTGCATGGCAAGCAGATGGCAGAGAGGGAGCTGTGTTTGAGCTGACCTCGCAGCTGTAATGTTGCAGTGTGGTGAGGATGTTTTTGGTGGCACTTCTCCAGGTAGAAGTGGACTTTTCAATTTGTTCGAGCTAGAAAGTTGGGGGAGTGGACAGTTGTAGGATTTCATCTTGTTGCACTGGCCACACCCAGTGAGTCAACTGTATTGTGGACTGGCAGTAGATTTTATTTGGACCTGGAGATGGCAGTGATGGCTTTGGGGCTGTTTCTGGAGGAGCAGACTGAGAAACAGTAACTGGAATTTGGGGCTGTATTCTGTCCTGACTGTAACTCTGGACTGCACTTGTAGTTGGAGATAGTCCTTCCAGGTACTGCTGGACACCTTGGTACTGGACAGTTCCTTTCTGTACCATCTGTTTTGCTTGCTGCTAAGGACTTTAGGGTTTTGGAGTGTGGCCAGTGGCCAAGTGGAGAGGGGTTACAATAGAATGGCAGGTCACTGGGGACCCCCTGTCCCCCTTGTTTGCCACTTTTGCCTTCTCTCCGGGTGGCCCCCAAAAGGAAACAAAAAAAGACATGGCTCCACCAGTTGAGGTTTTCACTGTAGACTGAAGACTGATTCCCCCCTCTCAATGAAAGCCAAAGGAAGAATTGGGAAGGTGGGAGTGAATGGAAGTCTTCTGTCAGCTATTGGGAGTGTGTGTGTGTGTGTGTGTGTGTGTGTGTGTGTGTGTGTGTGTGTGTGTGTGTGTGTGTGTTGCAGTGGAGGGAGGGGTGGCTGGGTATCCCGATAGCACTAGTGCAGCTAAAGTGCCTAGGGATGCCCTGCTTCCTCCTGAGGGCTGCTTGGTCGAGTGGGGGGTTTCTCCGGATTGTATCACTAACTCTGAAAGGTGAGGAAATAGTCTTTCAGAAATTAAAGGAACGTAGAAGAAGGGGATTGTTTGAATCTCAGATGAGATGCAGGCCTGGATATGGGAGAGAAAAGGCATTGGTTGCATTTTTAGATGATTTCTGGAGAGGGCAAGTTGCTGGAGGGGGGGGCATCCATTCTTACCCTACATGACCTCTCAATGCTTTTGATACTAGCAACTATGGTATCCTTCTGGAGCAGCTTAGAGCAGGGGTAGGCAACATTGGCTCTTTTATGACTCCATGCTGGCTCAGGAATTCTGGGAGTTGAAGTCCACGAGTCATAAAAGAAGCAAGGTTGCCTACCCCTGGCTTAGAGGATTGGGGAATGGGCAGCATGGTGTTGCACTGGTTTCCCTTTTTTTCCTCTCCAGTTCAGTGATGATACCCAGTTTTGTTTTTGTTTTTCATCTTTCCCCTTGGTAAATTAAGTGATACTATGAACATCTTACCCCAGTGCCTGGGGGATATAAGAGTCTGGATGGGAACAATGGGCTTCACCTGAACCCTGGCAAGGCTAAGTGGCTTGGGGACTTGCTAGTTCTAGGAGTCTGGCATGGGGGTGGATGGGGTTGCACTGCCCTAGAGAGACCTGTAGCACAATCTGGTTGTCTTCCTGGACTCATGACTCCTACTTGAAGAGCAGGCAGCAATCATAGCTAGGAGGGACCTTTGCATACCTTCATGTTGTGCATCTGTTGTGCCCATTCCTAAACCAGAGGGCTCTTCTCATAGTCATTTGTGCCCTAGTCACTTCCTGATTGAAGTATATGGGGTTGCCCTTGAAGAGTATCTGGAGGTTTCGACTGGTATAGAATGCCATAGCACGGGCAGTCATCTGTGCTTCTGCAACAAGCCCATGTTATTCCTCTGTTCAATCAGCTGTATGGGTTGCCAGTCTGTTTCCCATTCAAGGTGCTTGTAACCTTTAAAGATCTTCATGGCAACAGGCCAGGTTATCTGAGAAACCACCTCTCCTCAATTATATGTGCCTGTCCCATTAAATATGGCAGAGAAGGCAGACTGAAGGTCCCATCTGTTGTGGAATCACATTGGTGGTTGACAGGAGCAGGGCCTTTCCCACTAGAGCGCCTCCCTTAT
Source organism: Vipera berus (assembly GCF_964194415.1). Classification (NCBI taxonomy): domain Eukaryota; kingdom Metazoa; phylum Chordata; class Lepidosauria; order Squamata; family Viperidae; genus Vipera; species Vipera berus. The sequence goes on from NC_138204.1 coordinate 143,807,974, forward strand.
GAACATTTTTCTTGCAAAAACTGTCTTGTATGAAGCTACAATAACTGTTATGTATTAAGCTTTCTGGGAAACCTAAAGCTGTGTTTAAGAGTCACCACCAGGAGGCGTTGAACTGTAACTGTTTTGGTGGGAAGCAATTTTGGCGGGAAACAGAGGTTCAATCTGATTGGTTGGTTGTGTACCTGGCCAGGTACTGGCCAGGTATATATAGGAGGGCAGATAACCCCTATTCCCCAGTACAGTCACTTCCACCTAATAAAGAGCTGTTATGTTGTACTCATCGTCTCGGCGTCCTTCCTGCTCTCCAGAACCCACTACACAACAATAACACTGAAAAAAGAGATTGATGACCGATCATTGCACCTACAACTGTTGCAGCATTGGATCAAAATTTGGGCACTTTGCAATAGGCATGCATTTTCAATGGTTGCAGTGTCTCGGGTTCCTGTGACCACTAAGTGTGGTGTCCCCAACCAGCTTCTGACAAGCAAAGTCCATGGAGTCACTTAACAACCGCAGGATTCATTCAACAACTGCAATGATTTGCTTACCAACCGTGGCAGAAAAAGGTCATAAACTCAGGTGTAACACACTTAACAACTGCCTTGTTTAGCAACAGGAATTCTGGTCCCAATTGTGATCATAAGCCAAGCATTGCCTATTGATTTGCTCGTAAGTCTGGAGTCTGAATTTCCCACACCCACACCCAATTTTTTTGTTAAATGTATGTGAACACACATGCATACTGCTTATAATAGGGTCACATAAGGTTAACTTAGTTCATCTTTCTGAATTTCACTCGCTATGAATCTCGACACTTCTCTGTCATCCCTCTGAACTCACCACCTCCATTTTTCACACCTCAATTCTCAGGAGCAAAGTTTGAAGCAAATTTCTGTTTGTCTTCGCAACTCCTGCCCTTGAATCACCAAGGAAATAACGAGCCAGCCAGTCCTCCATCCAATCTGCATTTAGTCAAAAGTTCTGTACATTTCAATGATGGTTTCCAAGATCTGAGCAGTTGCTCTTGGGGCAGGCAGAGTGGATGCAAAGAGGGTAAGGCATCATTCCTCTGCTGCCCTTTAAACTCCTATGAAATCCTAGTACGGCCACAACTGAGCCCAAATTTTCTGTTGTTAAGTGAGACATTTGTTAAATGAATTTTGCCCCCATTTACAACCATTCTTGCTACACTTGTTAAGTGAATCACTGAAGCTATTAGTTAGCCACATGGTTATTAAGTGAATCTGGCTTTCCCATTGACTCTGTTTGTCAGAAGATTCTAAAAGATCACATGACCCCGGGGACACTGCAGCCATCATAAATATGAACCAGTTGCCAAGCATCTGAATGTTGATCACATAACCATGGGGATGCTGCAGCAGTCTTAAGTGTGAAAAATGGTCATAAGTCACTTTTTTCAGAGCGGTAGTAACTTCGAATGTTACTTGTAAGTTGAGGACTACCTGTTGAACCTCTACAAGGGAATGAAGTGGGGAAGCTGGAGGATTTCAGGAAATTTCCTACCAATGGTTTACCCACAAGAAATCCAAAGTTTCAGCAAAGTGAAATTCTCCAGATATGGTCTGAGATGCACCACACCTGAATTAAAATAAATCGACTCAGTTAAGAAACAGAGATGACAACGTGAGATCAATAATATATGCAAGTGCAGTTTAGGACCAGTAAGAAGCCCACACATGAGGCTGGAACCCAGTGATTGTGAGTTTGTTTTTGTTTTGTTTTTTTAATGTATTGGCAAGCACAGTTTTAAAGTGTTACGGATTGGGACTTGGATGTTATTTTTTTTATTGTTTTTATATTATGGCTGTTGCTGTGATCCACCCACAGTTAAAGCACATAACACGGGTAGCTATCTACCATCTCTTCAATAAATAAGCATAAATAAGGAGGTCTCTTTTTAAAATATTTCTTTCATAGTTAACACCAGCATAATTCTGGTTAGTACTCAAAGAACTTTGCCCAAACTAATCACTGTTTGGGGTGGGGGGTACAGCTCTCCAGAGGCTTGTCTGTGCTCTCAGCAAGGATCAGAGCCCCAGCTTCTTCTGCAAGCCACACAGAACTCCAGCCAGCTGCAAAGATTAGAGGGGAAGGCGACAAGCAGCTTTCTTAAATACACACACACTTTCCCACCCCCACCCCCATCATCCCCAATAACTCAGCTGAGTGACAGCAGCTCCATGTTGCGTGCGACTGAGTTCAGCTGGCGCTGTGTGGTCTGGGTGTGTGGTCTCTAGTTTGGCCGAGAGGCTGCTAACCGGGTGGATGAGAGAGAGCAACAGTGTTTACTTTAATTTATTTCGGATGCCGGAACTGTGCCCAGGGTTTCTGCTGAGCTTGATTCCACAGTTAGTGGCAGCAATCCCTCACAGCTGCAGCGCAGTCAAAAATAGGCACTGAACTTCTCGATCAAGTGCCTTTATAGCATCTGCTTCAAGTCCAGACTGCTAATCCCCTGTGACTCAAAAGTCTTAATGGCGCTGTTGAGTGCTGTGATTATTTTGGTTTTCCTATGTCAAAATAGGCTCTCTCTGTATCCTGGATGATGAACTTGGGGGCAGGGGATTATTTAGAAGGGAAATTAAGGCATTCACTTTATGGGGAATTATACAAATTTGTTATAGCATTTAAGATTTTAGATACCTGCTTCGGAGCCAAAGACATTTCAATTTAGATGCTATCCTTATTTGGATCACATAATGGAACGAGGGCCATAGAGCATGATATTAAACTGGGTGACCTCAAATCCTTATTCTTCTTTTTTTAAACAGTTTTTCCGCTTTTGAGGTCAAGTATTCAACTTCCATAAGTTGGTTCACCAGACCTTGATTGCCTCTTTGAGCTCAAATGTTAAAATAAAATTGCAGTAATATACAATCTTATTATATTTTAATAATATACTTGGGGAATATATTATGTTATTTTTATAATATACGTGAGTTCTGATTAGAAATCAGAAGGATTGCCCTGTTAAAAAAAGGTACTGAAATCAACATGTCAGTCATCTGCAACTACATACTGTATGTAGCTCATAAGAAGAGAAATTAATTCCAGTTATTTCTTTTCCTATACTATAATTACCTCCTACTTTATTTTTTCATTTCAAGTAACTTGGAGCTATATAGAGGGCTTAAGTGAAATTTAAGGTTCATCACCAATTCCTGTACAAAATGACAAACTTTCCTTACTTTTTAAACAAACATGCAACCCTCATAAAATGACTTGGAAATTCATCTTGTTTAGCTTATTCATTCCAAGCTTCTGCCGGATAGCTTGTAGAAATACATTTATTATGCAACAAGATTTATAATATTCATAACACCAGGGAAAGCTGTCATGAATCTGGCTCTACAATTCTTTAGAAGGATTAAAAACGATTAGATTTTTCAGATAACTACAGTTGCAGACTACCTTGACTTAACAACTGTTTAATGGCCATTCAAAGTTACAACAACACTGAAAAAAGTAACTTACAGCCAGTTCTTGGACTTATGACCGTGGTTGCATCCCCTCAGTCACACAATCAAAATTTGGATGCTTGGCAGCTCATATGTATTTATGATGGTTGCGGGGTCCTAGAATCATATGGCCATCATTTTCGACCTTCCCAACCAGCTACCGACAGACAAAATCAATGGGAGAAGCTGGATTTGTTTAACGACCATGGTTTCACTTTAACAACCTCGGGATTAGAATGTTCTCCCTTTTAAGGGATTTAATGCATGTATTTTTATTGATTTTCTTTGAAAATTCATGGAAAATTCCTTGATGGTTTGCATCTGAATTTTGGTAGCCTGATCTTGGAGGACTGGGTGGCCTCCATAGAAAGCACCCAGTAGTTATTGGATTTCCAGCGCCTGTATAAATTTTTATATTACTACGTCCTGTTTTTCCTCCCCTGACAGGGCACAACTAATGCCTATTAAAGCTGGCCATTAATTACTCTTTACATGAGTTAAGGAAATTCCCTCATGCGTTTTATATTCATGCATTTTATATTAATTAATTTGACATGATGGCATCTTCTTACCTATTTTTTTTATCTCAATAAAATATTTTTAATCTAGCTTTTTGGAATTCAATTACTAAACGAACCTATGTAGGAAAGAAAGCTGCAACCTGGGTGGCATAGTTAGGAATTTCTGCTAGAAATATCCAAGTTCCTGTAACAAGTCCCTGTTTCCTGCTTGGCTAAAGACAGGGTACATTGATGACAGAAGCAGCAAAAAGAGACTTGGTAATGCAAAGGAGAGGACAAGAGAGTCAAAATGAGTAGACATAATCAACGGGTGTAGGAAATTCGCTGCAGGCAAAAACCTTTTGGCAGCTTTTGGCACTACAAATAATTATAGTACAATGCATGCAATAAAAATCCTTACAAATACTTTTACAGACAAAAGTTGTCCAAGCTCTGCATGTTTATTTTTTAAAAAAAATACCAATCCTGTTAATTTATCAGTTTCAAAGAGTGGTAAAACCAAAAAACGTAATGCTTTAAGTCTGCTTCATGCTCATCATTCCAGTGAGGATTTTTTTTTCAGGCGTTCTGCAATAAGCATGAAAACAGTTGATTAGAAATAGACTTGAGGAAGCTCAACATTTTTATTACATGTATCCATATGTAATAGAAAGACATATAGTGTGCCAGTATTTAAAATCCTCTAAAGTGTACTGCTATTAGCTCTAATATTATTGTCTAGTTCCATCTTAATTCCAATGGTTATCTATCTAAATGTCTTGCCACTGTAGACTAGAGGACCATGAAAAAATAACACACACACACACAGCACATACATATTCATTTCCTTCTTGTTATTTTTAATCCACCAGATTTGTAGTCTTTTGTTTTATAGTACTATAATTTAATTCCAAATATTTTCAGTTGGGCACCTGTTTTGATGTAATTAATGTCTTCAGTGTATTTTGTTGCTATATATTTTTATTCTCAGTAACATTTTTTGCTTTACAGATGTCAGAAATATATACAGAGATTTTCTTGTAATATTGTTCCACTCTTTTCTTATACATAGGTCTTCTACTGCAGTTTTAAACACAAATTTTGTTGATGCAGTTTTCAATCAGATGATGTCTGAAAAAAATGTATCACTTTTCTACCCAAAATATCACTTCAATGTCAAATATCTGAGTAATCAGATTTTACTTGAATTCTACCTCACTGTGTAAACCCTTTATCATTCTGCACAGCTATTTCCATAATGCCATTTTTTTTTCAGAAACCTTAAGATGTTTGCCAAGCAAACCAAATGGGGACATCTTGCGTGAGATTTTTGAACTCTTCTTCTAAATCGGAAAAAGCAGCCAAAAGAATGAACAGTGTTTCACCATCACCACCCTTAATTAACAATCTAAAAAGTCATCCATTGCTAGATATTGCTTACCAGCCACTCTTCTGCTTGACATCAGCATGGAAAATGATGAAAAATGCATTCCAATTTATCCTAAGTCATGGAATTATACTTTGAGCAAGTCATTCTGTCACCCAAATGTACTCGTAGAAACTTTGGACATACAGCACAGCTATGAAGAGGAACATTACATATGCAGCTTCAAGCATCTTAAATGTAAGACATAAATTTAAGCACTACATTTATAGTACTTAACACACACACACAAAAAAAAACCTGCCAAAATGGGTGTGCACTTTCCCCCCACTTTTTCCAGCCTAGATCCAACTTCATGGAAAATTTCTATGGAGATTCGCAGTCATCATGGTTGTTTCAAAGGTGCTTTTTTCAAGAGCAACTGGACTTTGTTGTTTTTCTTTGAGGACGTTCCGTTTCCTATCCAAGAAGCTTCTTCAGCTCTGAGCTGAAGAAACGTCTTGGATGAGAAGCTTCTGAGCTGAAGAAGCTTCTTGGATGAGAAGCGCAACGTCTTCAAAGAAAAATATGAAAGTCCAGCTGCTTCTCGAAAAAGCACCTTTGGCGCATGGGAAATTCTTTTTACTTTATGTTTTACTCTTTATATGTTAATAAAGAAAAAGAGCACCCATTTTGGCCCTCTGGGTTACGATTAGCGAGCTGACAGCTTTCTGAAATAAAACACTACGATTCCACCCGCTCCACGTCAAAAAAAAAAGCCACTCCTCTCCCGCCCCACCCTTCCTTTCGCTCTTGCAGGGGTCTTCAAACTCGGCCCTTTTATGACTCATGGACTTCAACTCCCAGAATTCCTCAGCCAGGCATGCGAGTCTACCGCCTTCTCTGTCGCTAGCTAAAGGGATGGGAACGTCCGCTCACCTTCCCGCCCCACTTCTGCCAAGCCATTGGCTGGAAGTTGACTGAGTGACAGCTCGGCCTCAGCCAGCCCGCGCTTCCCCTTTGAGTCTCGTCACGTGCGGGTTTACGCGAAGGCTTTGGCTATTCCTGTCACGTGTCCTTCCCGATCCGCTCGGCGGATTGGACCAATCTGAATGCTCCTCCCCTCTCGAACGCTGGGGGTGGGGTGGTCAGACTACCTCCTGCGCTAACCGGTAGGTCGGCTTATTAGGTGGGATATGGCGGGGGAGGGAGGGGCGGCGGGAAGGGGACAAGCTGGGATTGAGTGGCGTTGCCATTGTCTTTTACTGGTGAGCGGCAGCAGAGACGTTGCTGCTGGTGAGCCCGGCGAGAGTGGGCGTCGACTGAGGCTTATTTTGCCTTAAACGACGCGGAGGGTGCCTTATTTTGCTTTACAAGAAGATGCTTTTGTACGTAGCAAACGATTAGCTGGCTCGGCGTCTCGAAAATTTACCGCCAGCCCTTGGACCAGAGTCATCTTAGATACAGGGGTCTTCAAACTTGGCCCTTTTATGACTTGTGGACTTCAACTCCCAGAATTCCTCAGCCAGCATGGCTGGCTGAGGAATTCTGGGAGTTGAAGTCCACAAGTCATAAAAGGGCCAAGTTTGAAGACCCCTGTCTTAGAAGCAGGTTTGGAATCGTCGTCGTCAATCCTGCGTTAAATCTCAGGGAATCAAGTTAAACCTGTCAACAAGCACTCAAGCAGCATCCCTGCCCTCCACCCTTTCTTTGATTGTGATCTTGAGGTTGGAGATGTTTTGACATGAAATAATCTTCTCTCATAGCAGTTGAAGGGACTTTAAATATATACCCGCTCTCTATCCATTTATTATTATTTTTTTATGGTGCCAGGCAGTTGTGCAGAGAATCTCACGGTTTAGGGTGAGAAGATCATTTGGTCCTACTTTTGTGTTTAAATGAAGCTACCAGCAATCTTAATGGTCTATATAATAGAGCCTTGGTGGAGCAGTGGGCTAATGCCTCCTTAAGTAACACCAGCTGCCTGCAATTAGTGCAGGTTCGCATTCCACCAGGCTCAAGGTTGACTCAGCCTTCCATCCTTCCGAGGTAGGTAAAATGAGGACCCAGATTGTTGGGGGCAATTAAGCTGATTTTCTAATAATGCCGCTTAGGGGGTGTGTGAAAGCCCTAATAAGCAGGCATATACATAGAATGAAGGCTACTGCTAAGCTTGTAAGCCGCCCTGAGTCTTCGGAGAAGGGCGGGATATAAATGGAATTAAAATAATCAAAAATAAAAATATATAGGAGTGCTGGGGAATTTGTGATCTTTCAGATGTTGTTTGGACTATAACTCCAGTCATCCCCAAATAGTAACTTGGTCTCATGGGAATTGGAGGCCAACATCTGGAGGTCACAAGTTATTCTAAAAGTACAGTATCCAGTTGGAAGTGAACAGACCGTAGAATAAAGGTTTTTTTAATATAAATTCATATAATGATGATGGCTAAAAAGTGTCACATTGATGATGTAGGAATCAAAAAATCCCTATCAAGTTAACTTTCATTAAAAACAATTCACAGAGAACTGGTACCATCAACATATAATCTGGGGTAAAAATCTCATGGTTGGGCTTTTGTTAAAAATTGCATTTTATACCCAATTGCAAGCTAGGTGGAAGTTAGATCAGAAGGTTGGTTTGACACTGATGGATGAAAATTTGGTAAAACAGATTAAAGATCAAACTTGAGCACATATAAAGAGAATTTATAATGCTTTAATAGAATTGGATTCGGAAACGGAATTGGTGAAAGACTGCATGGTAAAGTGGGCTCAAAATATTCAAGAATCGATCCCATTGGAGGTTTGGGAGGTAATTTGGGTTAGAAATGTAAAATTTACTCAAGCCCAAAACTTAAGAGAAAATTTTTATAAAATGTTTTATAGATGGCATTTGGATCCTAAAAAGCTGTCTTGTATGTATTCCAATTTACAGCCCAAATGTTGGAGATGTGGTAGTTTGGACGCTACTTATTTTCATATTTGGTGGACTTGTAGAAATATTGAAATTGTCATCAACATTTTATTAATCTTATAATACCTATGGGTTTAGTGATTGAACTGAAATGTTACATGTACCACTGATATTTTAAATTTCCTTTTATCATCTAACCCACCAAAGGTCATTGGATTGCACCAAGGTAGAAATGCAACAGATAAATAATTGCAATTTACCAACTATATCAATTGAGTGTTCCATGTTTATCGTAAAGATGGTATATAAATAGTTTATGTGTTGTATGTTTTTCCTAATTAGTTTGTGGACTATTTGCATCTTTTGATCAAAGAAGAAAGACAACTATGTCTCACACACGTAAACCTCCTCTTGTGACGGGCATTTCTCCTAACGAAGGCATTGCATGGACTAAGGTTACAATTCGAGGAGAAAATTTGGGGACGGGACCAACAGATCTGATAGGTAAGCTTTTACTTTTGTGGAGATTCATTTTGTGTACCAGGAGGGCACAACTGGTCATCTTGTCTCTGGATTATTGCAGTGTGCCCATATGGAGCTAGCTTTGAAGACCACTAGGACGTTATGACCGATCCAGAATACAGTAGTGTCAATAGTTATGGGCATGTCTCAATACCAGAATTTACACTTCTTCATGAAGTACTCCAGTGGGCTTCAAGATGCAATATAAGGTGCTGGTAGTCATTTATAAAGCCTTATATAACAACCGTGGATGAAGGCCTGGATATTTACAGAACCAGCTTCTCTGACTATTTCTGTTCATCCTGTAAGATTGGATATTGTTGATGTAATCCGGATTCCATCAATAAAAAGATGTTATCTTGGGCCTTCTCTGTCACTTTACCTACATTTGAAGCACCATCCCTTCCTCAGATCCATGTCCCTGGCCTTAAGAAAGCATTAAAACCCAGTTCTTTCCACAGGCATCAGCCTAGTCTGATGCATGAACAGGCTGAACGTAACAGGATTTTTTTTCTTGGCATAGCAGCTTTTATTGTTGTGATATTATTTTTAAATTTCTGTAAACCACTCAGAGTTGCCAGGTAAGCAGGCAGCTTAAAATTGAAATGATAAATAAGTAAAAATGGTAGAATTCATTCCACACTGCTTAATCAGGAGCACCAATTACCATTTCTAATAATTCTGTGTTATGAATTTGAAGAAGTGATGCCATTGATGGCAACTAAGCTAATCATAGTGGATGAATAAGCAGCCACAGTCTTTGATTTATGACAAGAATTGCCCTTGCTTAGCAGTGTGCTCTTAAAGTTTGATGTCATATGACTGCACGGCTTTGCAATGGTCTCCATCATCAAGTAAGACACTCGCATGACAAATGACTTCTGACTTCTTGCAGGCTTTGTTGTTGATTTTGCTAAGCCAACAGGGAAAGTTGCAAATCACAATCATCTGACCATGGGATACTACAATGATCCGAAATCCAGGCTGTTTTCTAAATGCCCAGATTGCAATCACATGACCACGGGTACACTGCAGTTGGCCAGAACTCTGAGGACGACTCGTAACAAGTACAAGCCGTAACAACTTAGGCCACCATAGGTTTGAACAATTGCTGAACATGTGGTCATTAAAGTCCACCTGTAGTAACATCTGTCCCCTCTATATAGTAGGTTGACCTCAATAGGTTTTAAGCAAAAAACTGAATTTTTATATTCAACCTCTCAAATTATTTACTCGGCCACGTCATCTATATTTTGACCTTTTACAACCTTTTTTCTTATATATTTAATTAGCATTGCTAATACACATATATACATACACACACATACACGTGTGTGTGTGTGTGTGTGTATACAATACCCTTTAAATCTACCGTGTTTCCCTGAAAGTAGGACCCAGGCAAAAAGTAAGCCCTAGCTTGATTTTTGGGGGTGGGCTAATATAAGCCATACTCCAAAAATAAGCCCTAGGTTTGGGGCGAGGTGCACGCCTAAAAATCAAGCTAGGGTGGGGATGGGGGAGGTGAAGTTGCCCCACGCACCCTGCAACTGCTTACCGGTAGGACCACCACAACCAGGCCTCCCATGCCTTGACACTTGTCAAGCTGCGTGGCTTGTCACGCCAGTGCCGCCTCTCGTGGCAGGAGGTTGCACAGTGCTTCAGGCCATTGCTGTTGCTCACAGCAGGATGTCGCATGGTGCTTTGCGCCGTTTCTGCTGCTCGCGGAAAGAAGCCACACGGTGCTTTGGGCCGTTTCTGGTACTCGTGGCAGGATGCTGCGCGGCTCTTTGGGCCATTCCTTACTGCAAGCAGCAGAAATGGCCCGAAGCACCGTGTGGCTTCTTGCCACGAGCAGCAGAAATGGCGCAAAGCACCATGTGGCGTCCTTACGGGAGGAGTGGAAATGATGCAATGTGCCACATGGCGTCTGGCCACAAGTGGCGGCAAGCAGCACAGAAGAAGTCAGTCAGTGGCACGACAGGTGTCGGAGTGTGGGAGGCCTGACTGGTGGTCCTATGGTAAGATATTGTCCGAAATTAAGACCTAGTGCCTCTTGGAGGCAAGGAAAATATAAGATCGGGACTTAATTTTGGAGAAACACGGTATAAGGAAAAAAAAGGTTTTAAAATCCTCAAAATATAAACAACAAAACTGAATAAATAACTTGAGAATGTTGATTTTGAATTTCAGGTATTCCAAAGGAAAAAAAAAGTCAACATGTTTTTTTCTCCCTGTTCCTTGCTTCATTTTTTACCTTCTTTTTCATTGAAAAGCTGGAAAGGAAGATGGAGGTGGAAATTCATGCTAAATGCTACGTAGCATCCAATGCAGAGAACTTTTAAGAAAACAATTTCTTTTTTTTTTTCAAATTTCTCAGATCAAACGGAGCAAGTTTAGTTAAGTTTTCTTTTGCTGCCTGCTTTTGCTTCCACAAACAGAATGGAGCCCAGCAGAGAAGCAAAGCAGTGGATTCATTTCAGAAGTGCTGCTTATGAAGTGATACTTCCTCACTGTTTCTCCAATCCTTTTCTTCCAACCACTGACACAACGATGGGATCTGTTCTTTCAGATTTATTTATTTATTTATTTACATGTTGTATATCCAACATCAGATCTCTGATAGCATCCTGGCCTGGAATCTGTTAATCCCAAAACAAAGTCTCCAGATTCTAATGAATAAGGTTAAGAAGGGAGTTAACCGTGAAAAACCCAGTAGATTTTTTTTTTAACTCTGGAACCTTTTATACTGTAGATAGGCAAATTAGGGAGGGAAAGTTTCCGTGTGAAGGTGGGAGTAGTTTTTAGCTTTTTGGCGAAGGAGAAACAGTCTGATGTGTTGGTTGTTTTGGAATTAGACTTTGCACAGATCAACTACCAGCCATTATAGGTAGTCCTCTACTTAACAACCATTCATTTAGTAACCGTTCAAAGTTACGACGATAGTGGAAAAAGTGATTTAATCCTGTTTTTCTCACAATCTTTGCAGCATCCCTGTGGTCAGGTGATCAAAATTTGGGTGCTTGGCAACTGGAATGTATTTACGACAGGTGCACTGTCTCGGGGTCATGTAACCTGTCATGTAACCATTTGTAACCTTCCCAGTTGGCTTCCGACAAGCAGAGTCAGTGGGGGAAGCCAGATTTGTTTAACAACCTCATGATTCACTTAATAATTGCAGGGATTCCCTTAACAATTATGGCAGAAAGGCACTCTTGACTTTTTAAGCATTTATATTGTGTCTTTAATTTCATTTTCAGGCGGTGGGTAAAGCTGAGTATATCTAGTTTTTATATGTAGAACATCCCTTAAGATCCATTTAAACTACACGAAAACGGTATCTATAAGCACCATTATGGTAATATGAGTCACATTTGTAAATAAAAGCATTTCAGACACATTGGAGATAATGGCATTTTTAAAATTCTCATAAACAAATGTCACTTCTCTGATTTCTCTGAATCTTCATTAACCAAGGCGTGACCATCTGTGGACACAACTGCCTTCTCACTGCTGAATGGATGTCTGCCAGCAAAATTGTGTGTCGAGTTGGTCAAGCTAAGAATGACAGAGGGGACATCATCGTCACTACAAAGTCAGGAGGGAATGGGACTTCTACTGTTTCTTTTAAACTTCTGAAGCCTGAAAAAATAGGTATGTATATGTACATAATTTTTCTAACAATATGTTTTTAAGTTTTTAAAAATGAACTATTGATAAGATCTGGATGTGTGGTTAAATTGGTAAACTTTGGGGGAATGAACCTTTGCAGATTTTTTTTGTTTGAAGTTCCCTTAGTGAATATATTGGAATTGAAACTCAAGATTGTGTAAAGTACTCCTTTACCACATTGAAGCCTTCTTTGAGAAAAAAGCTTAGATAAGGTAACCTTTATTGTCTTTTTTTTTTACTGTGGGCACAACGGCACCCATCAAAAATGAAATTTAGTTGCCTGCTCTCAAAGTGAAACACATACGTGACACACACCTTAAACATACTATATACAGCATATGTATAGACCCACGCCCCTACATATACATAACAAATAAATATTAAATACTGTCCATCTTGAATATATAACGGAAGGAGGAAGTTCAAAAGGTTAATGCTGTGTGGAATGAAACTATGGTTGAATCTGGATGTTCTGCTGCGGATACCATGAAGCCTCCTCCCAGAAGGTAACAAGGAAAACAGGTCATGTAGAGGATGTGTAGTGTCCCAGATAATCTTATGGACCCTGTTCAAACATCGCTTCTGTGCTTTGTCCTGGATGGGAGGGAGGGAACTGCTAATGATCTTTTTGGCCATCCTCACCACTCTCTGCACCGCCTTCCTGTCTGAAGCAGTGATGCTTCCAAACCAGACTGTGATGCTGTATGACAGGACGCTCTCAATCGTCCCCCTGTAGAAAGTGGTCAGAACAGGGGAAGGAAGATGAGCTTTTCTCATGCGACGTAGAAAATGCAGGCGCTGCTGTGCCCGCTTCACTAGTGTCTCGCTGTTGAGCGACCAAGCCAGCCTACTCGTTAGCTGCACACCCAGGAATTTGATGCTGGTAAGGTGAATCATTAATGCACAGAAAAGTGTGGCTGTGCCTGCCTTTTCTGAAACCGACAATGATCTCTTCGGTTTTTCCGGCATTTAAAAGTAGGCTGTTTTCCTTACACCAGTTCACCAACCCCTCAACCTCCTTGCGGTAAGCTTCCACATTGCCATCGTGAATAAGGCCCACTACTGTTGTATCATCTGCAGACTTCACAATATTCAATATAAAGTTTTTCTTAGTTATTGATCACGACTTAATTAAGCTATTTTATTCATTTATTACATTTAGAAACCGCCCATCTTTCTTACAGAGGGACTCTGGGCGGTGTACAGACAAAATGTTAAAAACATGTAAAATGTTAAAAACATAAAAACTGAAGATATAAAGTTAAAATAGGGCAAGATATTTAAAGTTAATTAGAAGGCGGGGAAAGAGTTTTCAGGGCCCTGGCCAGCCCCATGGCTATATGTTCCTCTGAGAGCTTCAAGCAAGATGGCAGAGCCAGGCTTTTAGGTATTTCTGAGAGACCAGGAGATTGGGAGCCTGCTCAAGCTAACATCAAAATCCCCAGATTTATGAACAATCAATTTTGGTAAATTTAGGTGTGAATTCCAAACAATAATGCTATGATGACACAACTTAATTTTATATTTGTTCCTATTTCCTACCTACTTGTTATCCCGTCTTGCACTAGTTGTTTCAATTTGTGATATTAAACAGTGGGAAAAGGAGAAAACATGCACCTTTTTTACTTGTGAATTAACTTTTTTCCTTTTACATTTGCGTTATAGTGGCAACCCCCCCCCTTCCAACAATTAAATATCTATGCTTAGTCTTCCAGGTCATGGTGGTCCCAAAAAAAGCTTTTCCAAAAGGCAATTGGACTTGAAAAAAATCCAGTTGCCTTTTGAAAAAGCACTTTGGGAACAAAAATAAAATAGTATGTATGCTGCATGTGAAAGAACTATTTTTTAAATGAAATCCATTAACAACTCTTTATAAATTAGCATCCATGTTAGTTTTATCCTGCTTTACTCAAGCAAGGTTCGCCTGGTGCGCCAGTTGCATCCCTTTCTGGACCGAGATGCCCTACGTACAGTCACCCACGCACTCGTTACCTCCCATATAGATTATTGCAGTGCTCTCTACATGGGGCTGCCCTTGAAGACCACACAGAGGCTTCAGCTGGTGCAGAATGCGGCCGCGCGGGTAGTGATGGGAGCACCCTGATACTCCCATATTACACCCCTCCTGCGTGAGCTGCATTGGTTACCGGTTGTCCTCCGGGTGAGATTTAAGGTGCTGGTACTTACCTGTAAAGCTCTACATGGCTTAGGCCCGGGATACTTGCAGGACCATCTGCTGCCGGGAACGACTTCCCATCGCCCAGTGCGCTCACACAGAGTGGGCCTCCTCAGGGTACCGTGGGCTAGACAATGTCGGCTGGCGACCCCCAGGGGGAGGGCCTTCTCTGTGGGAGCGACAGCCCTATGGAATCAGCTCCCCCTTGAGCTTCGGATGGCCCCAGATCTCCGGTCCTTTCGCCGCAGCCTCAAAACACTCCTTTTCCATTAGGCTGACTTGGACTGACAGGGATTTTAATTATGTTTTTAGTTTTTAACTTATTTTAATTTTTAATTTTAATTTATTCTACAGGGGCCATTAATTTAATTTTCTTTTAACTTCTGTATTATTGTATTTTGTTGTTGTTAGCTGCCCTGAGTCCTTCGGGAGATAGGGCGGCATATAAGTCCCAATAATAAATAAATAAATAAATAAATAAATAAATAAATCATAGACATATTTTACACTCAAGTTGTTGTTTTTTTATTCATTTCAGCAATTCAGAACCTCATGAGACTAGGTGGACTTTATTGTTACAACAACGTGTGCTTGTTTTATCTAGGTATCCTAGATCAGTCTGCTGTCTGGGTGGATGAAATCAACTACTATGACATGCGCACTGACAGAAACAAAGGGGTGCCCCCTTTGTCTTTACGGCCTGCTAATCCTCTGGGTATTGAAATAAGCAAGTGAGTACTGAACACATGCATATTCCTAGCAGTTTTACCTGCATGAATTACCAAACGTTTTAGAATCTGTGATTTGAGGGGAAAATTATATAGATAGGAAATTTGGTTTAGTCATGAAAAACATTTCTTCAGTTTCCCGTTTGGTAAAAGATGAAGATGGTAAACTATTTGGAAACTATATTCAGGTAAATTGGTTTGACATATAGTTGCAAGTCTAATTCAGTGGAGAACGAATGATCTTAGGCTGTAATTTATTGGTAGTATGTTCCAGACCATACGTCAGATTTTGGTTTTGTATGCTGGTTTATAAAGGATAGATTATCTTAAATTTTTTGGCTTTTCGAAGTTTGGAGGTGATTAAAATATATGGTCTCAGACACCATGATACCAGCTTTGATTCTGAGTATATTGAGTTAGAATTGAAGAAGGGCATTACATTTTTAAAGGTTAATTACAGGTCACTTCATTGGTCTAAGATTGTAACATCTGAATTAGGCTTGAGTACCAGTATCAGGTTTGTTTTTCATAATGGACACAAAATAAGGCTAATAAGATACTAAAATACCATAAAAATTGAAGTATGGATAGGAGTTTTGCCTTAGTATAGCACTTCTGTAAGTCACAATTTTGCCTAGTAGCTAATATTCCAATTTTTGCCTTGTATTTTTAATAGAATAAATCGTATAGCAGAATATATTAGATAATTTACACTTTAGCTTTATATTTCAATCAGTAGGCATTTCTAGCAGTGAAACATATTTCTAGCCATTATGTATTTTAGTTTCATTGAAATCTTAATGGTTTTCCTAACAATAAGTGCTATTGCTCTTGGTAGTGATCATATTGAATTCCTACAATCATTTCGACAAAGTTTCAGTAGTGACATTTTGATAAATTAGCACTGATTTGTTCTTTTGTTAAGACCTGCTTTCATAGTATAGATGGGAATAATAAACCACTGAGGCTTGTGAGCTAGCCAAAGTATAACACGTTTTGCATATATGTTGCAATTTCAAAGTAACGCACAGAACAATACACTATTAAAATATTTTTAAAACCACTAAATTATGATATAAACGCTGCATATTTGTTGGCACTATTGTTCTGTATAAAAATACAATAAAATCCTATTTCCAATAATGTTATTGACTTAGTATTTTTACTGTCTGTTGGAATAAATGTTAAGCATATACCGTATATACTTGAGTATAAGCCGACTCGAGTATAAGCCGAGACCCCCAATTTCACCCCCAAAAACTGGAAAAAGTTATTGACTCGAGTATAAGCCGATCTGCCGTTCTGCAAGCCTCCGCCACCGGCGGAGGCTGGATCCACGCTCTGCAAGCCTCTGCCGCCAGCAGAGGCTCGATCCGCCATTTTGCAAGCCTGAATACACAGGAATACCCTGTGTGGCCGCGGCTCTCGGGGAAGCCCTGGCTGTCCGCTTCCTCGCTCCACGCTGCCATTCGGGGCCCGCGCGTTCCCCGGGCAAATCGCGGCGCCCAGCAGGCAAGGAAACACACCCGCTCCAGTCGCCCCCCCTTCCCTCAGGAGACGCGAAGCAAGTGACCGCCCGGAGCTTACCGAGGACTTGCGCGCGGCCGAGGCTTCGGTGCTTCCAGGATCGCGCGCACCTCTCCCAAGCCGCTGCCGTCCGGAAACCTGCCGAAGTTTGGGGAGGTGCGCACGCACCTCCCCAAACCTCCCCAAACGTCGGCAGTTCTCCGGACCTCCGCGCCCTGCCTGCCTGCTTCTTTCCGCTGCGGAAAGAAGCAGGGAGGCAGGGCGCGGAGGTCCGGAGAACTGCCGACGTTTGGGGAGGTTTGGGGAGGCGCGCACCTCCCCAAACCTCCCCAAACGTCGGCAGGTCTCCGGACTTCCACGCCCTGCCTGCCTGCTTCTTTCCGCTGTGGAAAGAAGCAGGCAGGCAGGGCGCGGAGGTCCGGAGACCTGCCGACATTTGGGGAGGTTTGGGGAGGCGCGCACCTCCCCAAACCTCCCCAAACTTCGGCAGGTCTCCGGACGGCGGTGGCTTGGGAGAGGTTCGCGCGATCCCGGAAGCACCAAAGCCTCGGCCGCGCACAAGTCCTCGGTAAGTTTTTTTGTTGACTGGAGTATAAGCCGAAGTGGAATTTTTCAGCCCAAAAAGTGGGCTGAAAAATTCGGCTTATACTCAAGTATATACGGTATGTAAATTCCAACTATAGCAACTTTCACTATTTTCAGTATGTGGCTCACCAGTGTTTGTAAGTTCCTTTAATTGTGATTGAGACTTTAGAACTGCCTTACCATTAAAACGGATTATTATTAAACTTTTGATACTTTAGCACTTTTCTAGTAATCTCTGGATTATAGATTATTCAGGGTTCAACTAAAAAAAAAATCTATCTTTTCTTCCAAGCACTATAGCACTGCAACCCAAACACCTTTGACTACTTTACAATTTAAATGTATTCTGGAAAATAATTTTATATCTAGCATAGATAAAGAACATAATTAGTTTTAAAAGAAGACAGTATGTTCTCTTACCATTGTGTTTCCACAGTAAAAAATTGGTCTGTTTTAATATAAAGGTAGAAGGTATAACCTCATTGGCTTTTTAATTTTTGTTTATATTCTGGAATATGCCAACTTTTCTGTATTCTGAATGTTTTTCCCAAAGGATTACGATCCTCACTAAACTATTTTGGTGGGGGAGCTCTTCACTTTAGCCCTTCAGGAGCAAAATTTATTTTAATGCCTCGAGAAACCCAAAATGTGATGATCTTATTTTTATGAGGATATTTCATTCTTGATTGATTTATGTAGTGAAAATTTTTGAAACAAAAGTTAACTATGTTCATTGTGGGCAATTTCTCCCCAGTTCCAAGTATTTTATTACAAAGTTGAATATTTTATAGCCAAAAATATATTCAGTGGTCATTTATTTGGTGGTAACTCTTTAATACACACGAGAGGGCAGACAAAATAAACAGATTCTTTTGAATGGTCAATTGTGAGATTTTTATTTTTATTTTTATTGTATATCTAAAGCACTAAATGAGATCTGAATATATGGAGTGGACCTTTACAGTCATTTGAATGTTGCTTGTCAGGCTCTGCTGCTTGTCAGGAATTCTTACTCTGACCTACTGGAATAAAAAAATTGTGGATGTAGCTGAGATTTATAATCAGACCCAGGTGATGTGTTTGTTGCTTTGTATAACTTCACATTGCAACTGAAGGATCAAATGTTGGCTCCTTATATAAACTTCTTTTCCTTATATTGCTACAAATACATACAACTACATTCATTAATATTTTGGGAGGAGGATTGTGATCTTTAGTTTAACGTGTTCATGCAAATTGGTGCATATTCTACAAAAATTCAGATGTGAGTGTAATATATGAAAGCATGTATATGAAAGCTTAACTCATTCAAAGGGAATACATAAATATTTTTTTGTAAAAGCATATGAAAAATATAAAAAGACAGAATATAAAGACCGGCATTAGCTTCACCTTGGTGTCTTCATCTTGTAATTTTTCACAATGAAAAATTAGGGCACTCTACAAATTAAAACAGAAAAAAAACCTTGAAAGATATATAAAATATGTTTGCACAGTACTTACAGAAAAATAATATCTTGATATTCTGTGGAGGGAAAAGTTAACTTTCTGAATAATTAAGTACAAGATATTTAGGGCTGTTTTTTACTTATTTATTAAATACATATGCTGGCTGACTCCCAGCAATTCTGGACAGTTTATAAATTATTAAAAACATTAAAAAGAACATAACACAAAACAAAAAATAACAAAGGTTACAGAGAAAACAAATCCAGATAGAAATAAAAAGAAGAAGAAAAGGGGGCTTCAATCATGCATACAAAAGGCTGGAGTGTGGGTTATCTTAGGAGGAATTTCATTTGAGACAACAGTTGCTACAGATAAGGGGAATGGAGAATACCCAAAAGTAAGTTTTCATTGTAAGATAAATAAAGAACAATTGAAGGATTTTTTTTCTATTCCTTAGCAGCCTCCCACAAAGTTTCTTCCTAAGAAACAAATTGACTTGGATTTTATAGGAACCAGTCTAAAAAAATATCTGATCATGGGGGAAAAAACCAGTGGTGGGATTCAGCCAGTTCGCACCATTTCGGCAGAACCGGTAGCTAATTTTTTGTGGCCCAGGCCCAGAATGGACTTCCAGAAGCGGCATCCACACAGAGAACCGGTTGTTCACATATTTGAATCCCACCACTGGGGGGAAAAAACTAATGTGCTTTAGCAATATCTACAAAGTTCTTTGCTACAGTAATAGAGTTTACTACGTAGCCTCAGAGGCACAAAGGAAAAGACTGTTTCTGCAATCAAAAGCATCTTCAAAAAGGCCTCTCCTGCTAATCTGCAATCTCAGTTTCGTCCCTACCAACAATGCCTCTACCTTGCCTGGATCTAACTCCAAATGTTGTTATCAGTCCATGATCAAAATTAGGTATTGTTCAAGAATACTGACTGCTTCAAGCAGAAGAGAGGAGGGACAATAAAGCTACAGGTGAAACTCGAAAAATTAGAATATCGTGCAAAAGTTCATTTATTTCAGTAATGCAACTTAAAAGGGGAAACTAATATATGAGATAGACTCATTACATGGAAAGCAAGATAGTTCAAGCCGTGATTTGTCATAATTGTGATGATTATGGCGCACAGCTCATGAAAACCCCAAATCCACAATCTCAGAAAATTAGAATATTACATGCAATCAATAAAACAAGGAGTGTACATAGAACAATATCGGACCTCTGAAAAGTATAAGCATGCATATGTACTCAGTACTTGGTTTGGGCCCCTTTTGCAGCAATTACTGCCTCAATGCGGCGTGGCATGGAAGCTATCACCCTGTGGCACTGCTGAGGTGTTATGGAAGACCAGGATGCTTCAGCTCTTCTGCATTGTTCGGTCTCATGTCTCTCATCTTTCTCTTGGCAGTGCCCCATAGATTCTTTATGGGGTTCAGGTCAGGCGAGTTTGCTGGCCAATCAAGCACAGTAATCCCACGGTTATTGAACCAGGTTTTGGTGCTTTTGGCAGTGTGGGCAGGTGCCAAGTCCTGCTGGAAAATGAAGTCAGCATCCCCATAAAGCTCGTCTGCAGAAGGAAGCATGAAGTGCTCCAAAATCTCCTGGTAGACGGCTGTGTTGACCCTGGACTTAATGAAGCACAGTGGACCAACACCAGCAGATGACATGGCTCCCCAAATCAACACAGACTGTGGAAACTTCACACTGGACTTCAAGCATCTTGCAGTGTGTGCCTCTCCATTCTTCCTCCAGACTCTGGGTCCTTGGTTTCCAAATGAGATGCAAAAGTTGCTCTCATCAGAAAAGAGGACTTTGGACTACTGAGCAACAGACCAGGTCTGTTTTTCTTTAGCCCAAGTAAGACGCTTCTGACGTTTGTTGTTCAGGAGTGGCTTGACAAGAGGAATACGACATTTGAAGCCCATGTCCAGGATCCGTCTGTGTGTGGTGGCTCTTGAGCACTGACTCCAGCCTCAGTCCACTCCTTGTGAAAGTCCCCAACTCTCTTGAATGGCCTTTTCCTGACAATCCTCTCCAGGCTGTGGTCATCCCTGCTGCTTGTGCACCTTTTTCTTCCACACTTTTCCCTTCCACATAACTTTCTATTAATGTGCTTTGATACAGCACTTTGGGAACATCCAACTTCTTTTGCAATTACCTTTTGAGGCTTTCCCTCCTTATGGAGGGTGTCAATGATGGTTTTCTGCACAACTGTCAGGTCAGCAGTCTTCCCCATGATTGTGATTCCTACTGAACCAGACTGAGAGACCATTTAAAGGCTCAGGAACCCTTTGCAGGTGTTATGGCTTAATTAGCTGATTAGAGTGGGACACTTTGAGCCTAGAATATTGCACCTTTTCACAATATTCTAATTTTCTGAGATTGTGGATTTGGGGTTTTCATGAGCTGTAAGCCATAATCATCACAATTATGACAAATCATGGCTTGAACTATCTTGCTTTGCATGTAATGAGTCTATCTCATATATTAGTTTCCCCTTTTAAGTTGCATTACTGAAATAAATAAACTTTTGCACGATATTCCAATTTTTCGAGTTTCACCTGTAGATCTCATCAGTATATTGATATTATCCCATTTCAAAGTGCCAAATGATCCCCCTTCCCCCGGCAAATTTGTCTCTGTATAAAAATAATCAAAATATTTTGGAACACCACAGGTCAGTGATCAAATAGTCAAACAGTAATTCCCCAACACCACTTTCTGAGCATATTTGATAAGGGGAAAAAAAGGACCTGTCACAACAGTACTGCCAAGACTAGGCTTGCAGGACAGCCTACAATACTATGGTTTGTGGTTAGAGTAGCCCCCGGTGAGATAGGTGGCAAATAAATTTAACAAATAAATAAATATGAAAGGTCATTGATGAGAGATCCAAAAGAGCCAGCAGGGCCGTACCTCTCTTACCTAGTTTCCTGTGTCGATCATTTAGCAAGCCATCAAGACAATCCTATCCTCAACAGAACCACAATTGGAATGGTTCCATCAAAAACATTTCACTCTAATGCGCCACGAGCTCTAATGTTACAATGTTCTCATCACCTAGTTGAAGAATGGAATATTTGAGATTGCCCTCTGGTTAGAAAAAAATGTCTGGGTGAAGGGAACGTTTTGTCAGTAAAGATTTTAAAATGCAAAGACACATCTCACTTTCAAGCAATGGTCAATCACTTCCCTTAATTATCAAGAATGCCAAGAAATCAAGCTCTGTCGAGTAACCAAAGCCCGAGAGTTTTTAAAATATGTATTTTAAATCTAAAGCTGGGCGGTAACCACATGAACCTAACAAGTGACTGCTGAAGTTACCTAAGCTCTGGAACTCCAAAGAAAGCAAAACTGATTGATGATATCTGCAAACGAAACATAACAAAAAAAAAAACAACCCCAATGAAGGTTTCTCACATTGCCCCAATTGTTCTGGTTCCCTTCCTGCAATTTATTAATGGAGATGACGTACAGAATAGATGAGCATAATTGGCCTGACTTATACAGATGAAATGGAGTAACCCCTCCTTGCTGCGCCAACTGTCATAGAGAAGGATTTTGCATGAGCCCGAAAGAAAGAGGGGTCCTATTCCATTGTGGGTCTGGTTTGTCACGGGGAGCTGTTTTATTGGTCTTGAGTTCCTTGGCAAACCAAGGAGGCAGCTGAGTTGTGCCAGAAGGAAGAGGTGCCTAGGAAACGTGCTCGGTCTGCGTTCCATAGGTCAGCCATGGGTCTCAATAGTTTCCTGACATATGAGGTGGGTAATTCCCCAAGTGCTTTCAGCAACTCTTATCAGTACCCTGACCGGATCATTTTAGCTAGTCTTCAACTCCTGGGAATACTATAGCAACTGCTAATCTAAAAATTACCAGGAAGTGATTTGTTCGAGACAGTGTGAATTGGGGGGAAAACCCCTTTTAAGAAGATCACCAGCATCTCAACAGGAAGCGAAATCCAGCATTTGCCCGGCTGCGTGCATAGGAGCACATACCAGTTGGAACATGCCAATAGCGATCACGGCTGCCATAAATGGCTTCAGCTAACCGGACGGCCTCAGCATGGACGTCGAACTCTCTGAAGATAAGACTCTTTCATCCAGAATTAAATCCTCAATAAAATATATTTGTCTGGGAATGTACTTAGCTTTAAAAAGCAGGACTTTTAATGTGGAGGATTCACCGTTGCAGTCTAAAAGAAAGGCGAGATACCAGCCTATCCTCCTTTTTTGTCACACTGAGATTGTATCTCCTCACTCCGTGTCCTCATGTCAAAGGCTATTGCAATGTTCATTTTTCTCTTTCTCTCCCTCGCCCTCTGCCTCCGAATAACTCATGGTAATGAACATATACAACACACCTTCCTCCTCCTATTTTCCCCACAACAA
Source organism: Vipera berus (assembly GCF_964194415.1). Classification (NCBI taxonomy): domain Eukaryota; kingdom Metazoa; phylum Chordata; class Lepidosauria; order Squamata; family Viperidae; genus Vipera; species Vipera berus. The sequence continues at coordinate 143,831,284 of NC_138204.1, forward strand.
CAACCCTATGAGGTGAGTTGGGCTGAGAGAGAGAGAGAGAGAGAGAGAGACTGGTCCAAAATCACCCAGCTGGCTTTCATGCCTAAAACGGAATTAAAACTTGCGGTTTCCCACTTTCCAACCTTAATTATTAGACCTAACTGGATCTCTCTCACAATTTTCCTAACACATTCCATAAAGCCAGCAACAATTAATTCCTTTAAAAAAAACACGTGGTAAGGAACAATCATAAATATGCTTCATCTGGCTAGAAATAGCTAGTGGATTCTTTGGGATTAGGTTACTTTCATAGCAATAACTATGGGAAAAATGTAATTTACAGTGGAAGTTTGTATTTTATGGCTAGCTTAAGTTTTTTTTTCAAGGTCTAATTTACTGATCGTGCACTGCCACCTAATGGAATAGTTAGTAGAATCCGTTTTTTGTCATGGCAGATTTGACTATTTGGTAGAGAGAAAACTTTATTTAAAAAATTATTTTACTTACATATGCGTGAGCACGTACATGCTGTTCTTGCAGGTTCAGCTGAGTGGGTCCAAATTTCAGTTGATTGTTATAGTTTGAAGAATTCAAAATACAGTAACAAGAACACATTTGCTTATATAAGACCAAATATTGCTGTTGTTTAATCATATTGATTTCAATAGGAGAATGTTCCATTGAAATGAGTAGCACAGGGATTTTGCCGGTTTATGCACAATGCAAATGCTTGCTAACTATTTAAGACACCCAGTCACTTTTCTGTAATATCCTCCTGACTGTAGTTTACTTGGATGTGTTGAAGTGATGTACCATATCAATGTTTTACTTAGGCTTGATCCAGATTTGCTATTAGTTGCTCTCTAGGCTGTTTCCAGAGAACATCCCTGTCTTCTGTCCTACCACTGGAGAAAGTCCCTGTTAACACCTATGGGTTTGTCCTGTTTAGTCTGCCCTAGCATCCTTTCTGTTGGTCTCCTGCATGCTTGACTAACAGAATACAGCTGGTACAACTTTTGCTCCATGGAGTCTGGCTGATACCAGACAGGGGGAATGTGTATGGTAACTTGGTTTGTTTATGGTGGTTGCCATTCAGACTTTATTTACTTAAAATGGCTCGTCTTGACCTATAAAATCCTCTAGAATCTAGTTCATGTTAGTTTTTGCTGACAGCATCCAGTAGAACTGCTCGGTTGGAGTTTTAAAAAAGATTTTACAGAATCGTGTACACAAAAGACACCACCTCTCCTTGATTAATAATTACTTAGAAGCTATATTTATGAATTTTACATTTATAATTCATTTTAAGTAAAAGCAAGTAAAGCTATCAAACGCTGCAAGTAATTTCCAAAGGAAGCTGATACCACTTTCCAGTGTCTTTAAAAATGCTTGCTTATGTTGAATATTTTCTTATAAAGTGTCAAAAAAATGTTTAACATATTATTCGTACAGGATCTAGTTTAGACTGCTTTGGTTGGGGGTGTACTATAGATGGATAAAGCTTCTGGACCTGATATGAATTGGTTTATCTAATGCTATCCCACATAGGCTTAACTTAGAACAAGTCTGAACTTGTTCATTTTTTAATTGCACAGGACTACAAACCATGACACCTGAGTTCTTGTCCCACTTTAGGCACAAAATCAGCTGGGTAACTTTTGCCAGTCACTCTCGCTCGGCCCTAGAAAGCAGGTAATGGAAAATCACTCCAAAATCTTGCCAAGAAACTCCAAGCAATTGTCCAGACAGTTGCCAGGAACCAGTACTGAAAATATATTGTGAACAAAACGAAATAGAATATACACATCTGGACCGAGCCTTACAAAATGGGGGCCGTTCTTAAGGTTTACAAGAATTATGTGATTTAACGCTTTAAGGAGTAACCAGATCATTTAAATTAAATTAGGAAGCAGATAGCCACTGTAATTAATGAGTGATACATCCTAATCCTCGCATTTCATTGTTCTGATTTAGATTTCATTTTTCCCCCCCAAAAGTGGCCCTTTATTATGAATTAGACAACCTGTGCCCCATTGGGTCATTTCAGAAATGTTTCCTCACCTAAGCAGAGAGACAGACTAACCAAAGGTGGAAACACCCCCCCCCCCCAAAAAAAAAGCAATGGGAGCAGGAGAGACTTCTGACTTTTGGAGTTTCCTTGCGGGAATCTGGCAGGGAACAAAAAAAAATGTTCGTTTCCTTCTCACAGGTAAGTAGCTGCCGCTGGGTGGGGGAAGGAGAGAGAGATGGCTGGGAAACTGTAATGGAATGTTGAAAATGAAGCAAGCCATCAATTCCCCAAATTTCATTCTCTTGGGAATCATGAGTCATGAATTTTGGATGCACTCTGTAAATAAGCCCATTTGAGGTACCTTGGTTCAAAAATCATTGCCCTATGATAGACCATTTTACCCAGTTAAACATCATGACAACAAGACTTATGGTAGGATATAGGTAAAAGTAGTAGTAATCGCATCATAGAGGTTGGATGTGTCTAGGTCAGGGGTCGGCAACCTCGGCTCTTTTATGACTCGTGGACTTCAACTCCCAGAATTCCTGAGCCAGCTATGCTGGCTCAGGAATTCTGGGAGTTGAAGTCCACGAGTCATAAAAGAGCCGAGGTTGCCGACCCCTGGTCTAGGTCAAATGACCAAACTATTCTATTCAAGAAACAGATTAGAGCATGTAACTTGCTAAAACTAATAAACATAGTTATTACTTGAATATACAGGGGGGAGTGAAGGATCTAGGACTGGGGGATGCAGCGGCACAGTGGTTTAATGATGCTGGAACTGGTGGCCAGAACTGGTCTGCATTCTGGCAGTTGGAGCCTGGCTCTGCAAGATAGAATTAGCTCCTGTTGCTTGTTCCCTGGCTCCTGCATTCTGAAAGCATATTGCGAGTAGATATATGGGTCCCACTTCAGTGGGAAAAATCTAGGTGTATTCATGTGTACAAGAGAGCAGAAGCTAGCAAGTGGAACCTGCCAGAGGATCCTGGAAGAAAGAGCAACCCGAGCACCACTAATTAGCTTGTGTAAAACCAGTTCTGCCCCCTCCAGCGGTGCACCAAGGATAGGTGCGCACCCGCCAAACAGAATGAACTAGCGATCTATGTTGCCAGGACTGCATTGTATCTAGCATTTGTAGATTTCCCTGACATTGCACTAAATAAAAATAAGGATCCACAAACCTGACTCCTTCCACAGTAGATCTTTTTCTGGCAAAATACACATCTGATTATTATCAGCAATTACTGTATGTAACACTTTATTTAATGTGTCCCATTGTTTGAATTAATGTGATTATATAAGGTCTGATCACACATAAATCTTTCTTATCAATTTAATGTTCATTAAGCGAAGAAGGGCACATATGACATAACCATTAAAACAAATTGCTTATACCGATATATCCCAATATTATCTGAAATACAATATTTTCATTTTTATTATTATTGTATTTCAGAATGTTTTCTGTGGATAACTTGTATAATGACAGTTACAAGTTAAATTTAGCTAGTTAATTTGTGAAAATCATTACATCATTGTATTTTATTGTATTGCCCTGTACACCGCCCTGAGTCCTTCGGGAGAAGGGCGGTATAGAAATTAAATTATTATTATTATTATTATTATTATTATTATTATTATTATTATTATTATTATTATTATTATTATTAATATTATTATTATTAATATTATTATTATTATTATTATTATTATTATTATTATTATTATTATTATTATTATTATTTAGTGGCTGCAAAACCACTCAGTAGTTGTTTATTTAGATGAACTGTAAAAAAAAGATAAAGGAGTGCCTGCAAATTTTACTCCACTACTCATTGCCCATAGCACAGGTCCTTAACCTCCGGGCCACGGCCCACTACCAGGTCTTGAGCCATTTGGAACCAGGCCATAGAAGTGGGCGAGTGTTTGTGCATGGATCCCCATTTGCCTAAGCAGCGACCAAGCACGTGTGCACATGTTCCATTTGCATGTATGATACACATGCTTGCCCGCCATTCACATGGAACCATCCCCTCTCTCCCCGCCCAGTCCACAAAGTCAGAAAGTTTGGGGAGCTCTGGCCCATAGGATGCAGTGCTCATCTCTGTTTCACTGAGCCAGCACTGTCCAAAGACATTTCTGCAATCATATGGCCAACACGATGTAGCCATGAACTATGAAGAAGCAAAATTAAGCAAACAATTACAAAAATAATTAATTCTGCTGTAGTGTTTTTGTCACTAAAGGCATTTCTGACAATCTGATATAAAATGTTGAGAAATCATGTGATGATAAATCTAGTGATTTCTATGAATATATATGAATATATGAGCAAATTCTTCACAAAATATTTTATGTGGCAATTTACCAAAATTGGAAATATATTGTCAGTGGAGTCAGCAACACACACACACACACAATTTACATTTTTCTTGCCATTTTTATTTTGCTTTCATGATAAATTGGACACAAAATGGTATTTATCAACATAGTTTCCGTGTCACCCAGTATTTCATTTCTTTTTACCACTGAAGTAAGATTATAGCCTTGTCTTGCTGTTCTCCAGGTATAGTGCTTGAGTCAATAAGCAGGTATGTGTAAATTGATCTGGCAATGAGATTTGATGAAAACATAAGACACTGCTGAGTAGAGTTTATCATCTCATATTGCCATCCAATCTATATGGAGGCTAATTTTTTTATTAAGTTAGTTACTAGAGTGTACTTCTAATTATACTGTGGAACTTCTTTTTATAGTCTCAACTGGTTCTCTCCAAGATGATACTTTTTTGATTAATTTCTAAATACACAGATATAAGATTAAAGTATAAAACTCTATATCTTTGAAGTTTCTGAGATTTCATTTTAAAAAATGTATCTCCTTGGAACAGTATACAAGTTCTTAATCCTGGGATAAGTAATTTTCCTTACTTACTCTTTCCTCCTTAAATACAATTAAAGATTTTTAAAATATAATTTCAGGATACTTCCATCTTTCTTGTTGTTTAACTTAGGTGATCAGTAATTGAAATGAACCATGAAGTTAAATTTATTTCACATTCTAAGCTCACACTGAAGTTTCAGTATTATTTGGCACAGATTCAATCTTTTTAGCAGTATCGTTGCATATCTAAAAGGTTTACTTTTAATGCCTTTGAGAAGGATTTGATTTCATGTTTTGTATTTTTATCCCCCTCCCTTTTTAAAACTTTTAAACCAAACTTAATTGCTTTTAAAGTGTTTTTGAATAATTTTGTAACTGTTGGAGACAATGTTAGATAGAATTCTTAGCATATATATCTTGTTTATGAAAAATAGAATAACCTTTGCTATTTCCTAAACAGTTATTTCTCACATGCATTATTCACTTCACTGCTCTATAATAGTTTTATCAGTAATGTTATTCATTATTTGTGCTGAGTGAAATAGTGGGATAGAGATGAATATTTTCCATCCTCCTATGTGTGTTGCATACTTCTCTATCAGCAGAAGCATTGATCTTGTCCCAGTACGTAGAAGGATGTACCGTATTTTCCGGCGTATAAGACGACTTTTTAACCCATGAAAATCTTCTCAAAAGTAGGGGGTCCTCTTATACGCCCAGTCGTCTTATATGCCGGAAAATACGGTAAATATTGTCTGTTCCCTGGAGAACCACATGAGAGAGGTGCATCCTAAATATTAAGCAAGCATGTGTAGAATTGTCACTTAACAAAGGATTACTTTTGTTCTTCTACTTTGCATCTCTTCTTGCTGGAAACTGTGTGTTAAATACAATGTGCCATAGAGTCATTCCACTGAGATCAAATTTTTTCCCATTAAAATGAATTGCCATGTCCTTGATAAGAGGAAAGGAGTTGGCTGTGCATCTTCCATCCTTTTTCCTCCACAGGCTTATTTCTTAGGGTACAGGTAGTCCTCGATTAACGGATCACAAATGAGCCCTAAATTTCTGTTGCGAAGCGAGTTGTTAAGTGAGTTTCGCCCCATTTTATGGCCTTTCTTGCCACACTTGTTAAATAAGTCACTGCAGTTGCTAAGTTAGTAAGACGGTTGTTAAGTGGATCTATCTTCTCCATTGACTTTGCTCGTCAGAAGGCTGCAAAAAGCGATCACATGACCCCGGAACACTGCAAGCGTTACGAATATGAGTCAGTTGCCAAGCGTCTGAATTTTGATCATGTCCACCATGGGGATGCTGCAACGGTCATAAGTCTGAAAAATGGCTTGTGTCGTGTTTTCCAGTGCCGTTGTAACTGCTCTAAATCGAGGACTACCTCAAATATTACTTCCACCTATATCATGTTTCTTCTTATCTTTCTTGTAAAGAGCTTCTGAGCTACATTCATCTGCATTTATGATATTAACCTCAGTATTATCTGGGGTGTCGCTTGCAAGTTTGGTTCACCTGATGTGTAAAACAGTAACGGAGTTACACGTACTGTTAATTTTATGTGGGAATGACCTTTTGAGACAGGAGGAAGAGCTTCAGATTGGATAATCATTATCTAACAGACATTTCAGGAGAGGAGCGGATGGGGAGCTTTTCAGAAGGGACCCTCCCTAGTTTACTGAAGAGTAAAAGGGCAGGAGGGGAGAAATACCTTCTGCTTAAAAGATTCTGTTAATCTAACCACTCAATAAATATAGTTAGTACACATTGCCGCTCTTCTTGCTGGGACTACCTCAAAGAATTAACATTTGCTATGATGTTTCCCTTGTCTCCCGTTAGTATGGATTCTGGATCTAGTGTTTCACAGTTTTAATTCAGTAAGATTTTCCTTGACCAATTTTCTCCCTAAAACCTCTGTGCTTTAGTCCCAGTTTGAAGGGATATACGGTAGATCAGAAATGCATGTATTGCATCTTAGATTTATATTCCAAAACAATGACAAGCAAATGTAATTGACTTCATTATCAATGTAGATATTTAAAAGTCGGTGGGAAATAAAATTCTTCTGGAACAAGTTCTCCCTTCCATTCCCCCCCCCCGCATTGCTATAATGCAGTAGAATGTAAGAGAGAAATTAAATTCACATTTCATAAACGAAGATTATGAGAGCTATAGTTCAGTAATGTCTCACTTCTTTACTGCATTCCCTTTCAGAAGGCCATTATTATTTTTAATGAAAGAGGGATACGTGCACAAATACACACAAACGCAGGGGGGAAAAGTGATGTGGTTCCTTTAAAGTGCACTGATCTATCATCACCCACACTGATTCAATTTAAATGCAAAGCCTATGAAGAGCAGGTGATTAGAATACTTTCCGTTCATCAACAATATTTTCAGAAACGTGTATAAAAACAGGATGGAAAGAGAATTGTGCATTTATTATTCAGTAAGCTCTTTTTTTTACCCAAATATATCATATATAATAGTGCAGTCTTTCTAATGATATATATACTGTATATATCACTGTCATTATTAGGAAGGAACTGTTGCATGAGTAGATGGTTGCTGAATTTTCTAAAGCAATCTAGAGTTAAAAATAGATTTATAAGTAATAAGTAAAGAAAGGGCTCTATAATATAGATCAGGGGTCTTCAAACTTGGCCCTTTTATGACTTGTGGACTTCAACTCCCAGAATTCCTCAGCCAGGCATGCTGGCTGAGGAATTCTGGGAGTTGAAGTACACAAGTCATAAAAGGACCAAGTTTGAAGACCCCTGATATAAATGAACATTTTCTTTGACAAGGAGCTGTGAAGCTTTCTGAATGACATTCAGTTTGGATTGTAGTAGTGCCTTATATGCGGAGCTGCTTTGCAGTACACTGGAAATTTTCCTTTGGTCCAAAATGCACCTGACAAATTCTTAAATGATATTTATTAGAGAAGAATACATATTGCCACTTCTTAACCATTAAACTACCTCTGAACATCTGCCTTCTGCACAAACATACAAAATCATTTCTCTGCAATCACAAAAAACTCCTTTTTGGTTGTGGCACCTCTTCCTACCAGGTCAGAAACCTTTTTTTTATTTTAGCACTTTAAAATAGATAAAAAATAATTCATTACTATATTAATTTATGACACAAATAGTCAATCCATGGGCCCCAAATAGAGCCAGCCCATCTGTTCATAGCCGTCAAACTTCTCCAAGTGGGACATTTTGTTGTTGCTTGTCTAAGAGTCAAATGGGTGCCTTAGGTTTACAGAGAAATATACCATACATTATGCCCCTTAAAAATCCAGTCCTCCCAAAATTAGTTCAGATTTTCCAATCCTATGTAAGGTGTAGTTAAATCCAGTGATATTTGTGTATATTGATCTATGTATTAGAGAATGCATCTTTGATGTTTTGAAATTTTAATCTTAAAGACAATTTGGTTTTTTGGGAGGGTGAGTGCCTCTCTTTATATAATGAGTCATCTTCAGGCCCATCATTTAGTCTTTGTTTCTTATTAATTTATCTAGAGGAAAGATTCCACAGAAAGAATTGGAGACACTGTTTCCTGGAAAGAGTGCTGATTTTACAAGTGAAAACTTTTCTGCTGCTTGGTATTTAATAGAGAATCATTCAACAGCAAGGTTAGTGTGAATTTTGTTATTTTTGTCATGTTTAAGGAGTATCAGCAATACATTTTGGCAAAGAATTGTGGATGATGTGGCTGCAAGCCAGTCCCACTGAAACGGATGAGACTTATGATCTGGATGAACTTTGTTACATTACTTTAAGTGGAAACTACATTCCTCTAATGTAATCTGGGTTCATGTCTCTGTTCATAATTGTTTTTCAGTGTGGATTTATTATAAAACACAAAATAAAGAATGCAGGATTTTAGAAATAGACATTTTTACAATAGGCAATGCCTTGATTTTAGTTTATTTTTTATAGCCATTCAATGTTTTAGTACTTATTTAGGTGAAAAATTGTGCCTCTTATTTCATAAATTCCATGGTAACGTACATTATTCCATAACTTCCCATATTTGAAACAAAAAGCTTTTTTTCTCTCCTGGAATTCAGTCATCTAGACAGTAGCCATAATTCATAGTTGGGAGTTCATTGTTATATATTTACTCATTTAAATTGAATATCCCTTCTCTTGGCATGTTTGCTGAACTAAATACATTTGTCATTATGACAAGAATAAACAAAAGTACAAGGATAGAAAAGCAAAAAATTAAAAAGCAAAGGATCCAATTATTGTTTTAAACTAGTAACAGCAACAAGGAGATGACAGATTTGTATGAATGACATTTCAATCTGCTATATCGTGCAGCTGTAGGGGATTTCGTTAATTTGCTTATTTGTCATCTTTCTTCCTATTTAGGGAAAGGGATTCTCTATTTCTCTCTCTTTCTCTCTGACACATACATTACACACAAACTCACTCTTTCAGGCAGAAACGCATAGAGTAAAAGCATATTAATGACCAATACAATAACTCTTGTTTCATGTTCATATAGCAGATAATATACCAAGCTTTTGTTGGCATGGAGACCAACAATGTTCTGCTTTTTCTATCTTTCCTTAATTATTTCAGTGTACACCTTACTTTCCTGAAAGTGGAGTTGCATAACCATATTTTCATGAGTTACCAAACATTGAGATATTCTTTCAATTTGTATAAAAAGTACCTACTGGAATTAACTTGCCTCCACTGGATTGTTGGTTTACAGCAAGTCCTCCTATTTTTCTCTAAATAGAAAATGATTGGGCTTGATATTTTATTAAGATAAACATAACATATCATTTCATATTTATTGTCTGAATACCATCTGTCTTTTTCTCTTTTGGTTTTAGTTTTGATCAGCTTAAAATGGCAGTAATAAATCTGAGGAAACAAGCCAACAAGAAAAACGAGGGAAATCTGCAATATGTCAAAGGAGGTCTCAGCACTTTTTTTGAAGCACAGGATGCCTTGTCAGGTAAGTGTCAGAACTACAAAAGGAATCTAGGAATTCTAATGGAGGGAAGGAAGGAATCTTAAGGGTTTAAGTGACCTAAGCCATTAACAACAGTGAAAATGTTTGATAAACAGTACATCAATTGAGAAAAAAAATCTGTGATGTGTTTCATAAAGTACCTGTGACTTACCATTAGTAAGGATGCGGCTAATTATATTTCTGTACCTGTTCATTTTACTGTGGTGACTGAATCCTCTGCAGTATTGAAGTATGAATCATGTATTTTCTGTGATTAAATACATAAGTAATCCTAACTATTCTACTAAAGTTTACCATAGTTATATCACATTTCCTAAGCAAAAGATTTTTACATTTATCTTAGTATTCAGTCTTAAAGATACAAGAACAGCATAACATTCCCCAGTTTTACATCTGGCAATGCATAGAATTACGAGGGCAAATGTAGTACAACAAAGGAAGAAGTTTGAAAATGAACTAGTACTTTCATTATGTTATATACTGAAATGTGAAAGTGATTCCTCCCCTCATTAGATGAGAACTACATTTCACAAAGGAAAGTTTATTCTTTTCAACATTTTATCCTTAGATATAGTATTGTTTTATTAGGTATCACTACTGTCAGTTATACATAATTTTGTCTTTCGCTTTTCATTACATTGCATTTCTTTGCTTGCCAAGAGTACTCTACAAGTCATGTGATCCATGATTTTTTTTTCTAATATCTATTTGGCATTTCGTAGGAATACTTTTCTAGTTTTAGAAATGGGCAAATAATGAGGAATTTAAATAATTGCAGTTAAAATATCTGCAACTGAAGATATCTGCAAATTCAAAGATTTTTCGAGATAAAATAGAGTGTTTATAGTTAGATTTCCATCTTTGCTTGAAATTTTGGTTATAATTCTTTGTTTGATAATGTAAAGATGTTACTCTTTGTTGTTGTTAGCTGCGAAGTCGTGTCCGACCCATCGCGACCCTATGGACAACATTCCTCCAGGCCTTCCTGTCCTCTACCATCTTCTGGAGTCCATTTAAGCTCACGCCTACTGCTTCAGTGACTCCATCCAGCCACCTCATTCTCTGTCGTCCCCTTCCTCTATTGCCCTCGATCTTTCCCAGCATTAGGCTCTTCTCCAGTGAGTCCTTCCTTCTCATTAGGTGGCCAAAGTACTTGAGTTTTAGCTTCAGGATCTGGCCTTCTAAAGAGCAGTCAGGGTTGATCTCCTCTAGGACTGACCGGTTTGATCGCCTTGCAGTCCAAGGGACTCGCAGGAGTCTTCTCCAGCACCACAGTTCAAAGGCCTCAATTCTTTGGCGCTCAGCCTTTCTTATGATCCAACTTTCACTGCCATACATTGCAACTGGGAAGACCATAGCCTTGACTATACGCACTTTTGTTGACAGGGTGATGTCTCTGCTTTTTAGTGTGCTGTCTAGATTTGCCATGGCTTTCCTCCCCAGGAGCAAGCGTCTTTTAATTTCTTGGCTACAGTCCCCATCTGCAGTGATCTTGGAGCCCAGGAAAATAAAATCTGTCACTACCTCCATTTCTTCCCCATCTATTTGCCAGGAATTGAGAGGGCCAGATGCCATGATCTTGGTTTTCTTAATGTTAAGTTTCAACCCAAGTTTTGCACTCTCCTTCTTCACCCGCAACAAGAGGCTCTTTAGTTCTTCTTCACTTTCTGCCATTAGAGTGGTATCATCTGCGTATCTTAGGTTGTTGATATTTCTTCCGGCAATCTTAATTCCAACTTTTGATTCATCTAGCCCTGCCTTTCTCATGATGTGCTCTGCATATAAGTTAAATAGGCAAGGCGACAGTATACAGCCTTGCCGGACTCCTTTCCCAATTTTGAACCAATCAGTGGTTCCGTGTCCAGTTCTCACTGTTGCTTCTTGATCCGCATATAGGTTTCTCAAGAGACAAATAAGATGGTCTGGTACTCCCATCTCTTTAAGAACTTGCCACAGTTTGTTATGATCCACACAATCAAAGGCTTTAGCATAGTCAATGAAGCAGAAGTAGATGTTTTTCTGGAACTCCCTAGCTTTCTCCATGATCCAGCGTATGTTGGCAATTTGATCTCTAGTTCCTCTGCCTCTTCGAAATCCTGCCTGCACTTCTGGTAGTTCTCGATCCACATACTGCTGAAGTCTAGCTTGTAGGATTTTAAGCATGACTTTACTAGCATGAGAAATGAGTGCAATGGTGCGATAGTTTGAACATTCTTTGGCACTGCCTTTCTTTGGAATTGGAATGTAAACTGATCTTTTCCAATCCTGTGGCCATTGTTGAGTTTTCCAAATTTGCTGGCAAATTGAGTGTAGCACTTTTACTGCATTGTCTTTGTCTTTTAAGATTTTGAATGTTACTCTTACATGATGCCAATTTTACAATGTAGCTGAAGGTATTGAACATTTCACAAATGTTCAGTTACATTGTGAAGTTGGCATCATCTAACAGCAAACACATTTAGAAAATGCATCTCAAGTTTTGGGTTGCTCTCTCATGCTTGTTTTATATAATAATTTTTTATTCCCAATATTCTTTGGCAATCAAGTTCAAAGATGAGACCTGAAAAACAAAGCTGCTATTTCCCTGTAGCAGAAGTCAGTGAAGACTTTTATCTATCTTTGGTAGGAGTGGCTCCAATGAATATTTTTGCACTGCATAATAATTGAGTACAATAGTCCCAATGACTAAACCAGAAGTCAAGCAAGACTTCCATTGGCTAAACTAGATGATTGTAATGTTACTTCAGTATCCATTTCAAAGACATGGCTACCTATGGAAACCCATGAACAGAATTCCATTCTTCATATTACTTCAAATATTCCTAGCCACTCCTGTCCCTAAATTGTACTACAGAGTAGCCAAGGAAAATATTTTAGTAAGTACCTGATGAGAAAGGAAGCAAATAATAAAAGTTGGAATTATTTTCATATGGAAGTTATAGTGCAAACTATTCCTTCCAGGACTTTTTGTTTGTTTGTGCATGTACCCTAAGATAATGTAGGAAGGCCCACAGAGCATCCAAACCTTCAAGAGGACATGGCACCCTGATGTTTCAAACAACAGAGTCAATGGAGTGCTTCCAACACTTCCTAATCCCCACCATCAGATGGTTCACAGACCTTAGGAGCTACTTTTGAAAATTTATCATAAGATAAAAACAAATAACTAAATATAGCTAAGGAGTGGAAAATTGCTACTGTTCATGCAGACCAGTGTTTTGGGGAAAAAAATAGAAGAGAAAATTATACAATAGTGAAATAACAATTAAGTTTGATTTGTCATATCCCAAAATGCCATATTGGAATTTCTGACTTTTTTCAAATTAGACATATATGAACATGACTTCTTTGCCTGCATAATCTAGCATAAAAGTCATTTTCTTCTTCAAAGCCAAGTAACCAACAAGAGCTTTTAGCCAGTGTAAAACTAGAGCTACTTTAAGCTCCACACAAGAAAGTGAAATATATAGCAGAACTGTCATGGTAATTAGAAGACTAAATAAGAGAACATACTCGTGCCCACATGATTAACTTTACTGCCAAAAATCATAGCATAAGCTTAGCAGCATAGTGAAGTTTAGAAGTCTGGAGTATCTGGCTCTTATCATAATGCCTGTGTCACTAGATCACAAATTATCTTGTAACAAACATGTGCTGTTTAAATCTATGACTATAGCTCATTCATCCATTAAAATAGTTGAAATTTAACAAGTTGTTTTATTTCAGCTATCCATCAAAAACTAGAAGCGGATGGAACAGAAAAAGTAGAAGGATCCATGACGCAAAAACTAGAGAACGTTCTCAACAGTAAGTTTTGTACAACTATTTATATACTTCAAGGCTACTTGTATTTTAAAATAATAAAAATGGAATTTTTTTCAACATTTGTTTCTGAATCTTAAAACTGTATGAAACTTGATGATTTACTACTTGAATTCTGATAGTATTGCAGAGACTGATGCTTGAAATAAAAAAGGGAAAAAAATCAGATGCCCTGTAGTATTCTGGAGGCCTTTAATAACAAAGGAGTAATGTGGGTCTATCATTTTAATTGAGGAAATGAATCTATGTGACTAGTTTATAAAGTAAAGTTTCCATAGAAAATGGTTATGTTTCAAGCAAATTTATAGTTTACTTTTTACTGTTCAAATGCAAATTTATAGTTTACTCTTAGGGCAAATGGATATCTAGAAGATGAATGAAAAGTCATCAACCTTTTTATGTCTTTAGCCTCATCTATACCTAATTTCACATTCCAGACCCTTTAATTTTTGTAGCTTTCTTTATAGCTTCAAGAAGTTGTTACATCTGACTAGTTATTTAACACATTTAAATCAGTTATTCTTCTAGAACTGTTAAGATTAATGTTTTTTTTAAAAAAATGAAGCAAATCTTTCATAAATGAAAATAAGAAATTTATATTTTTAGAATGGCATTTTGCAGATATTTAAGAGAGAAACACAATTTAATTTTTTATTAGTTTGTTTTAAAAAAAATGATGGAGAGTTAATCAAATAACCTCAAAATGACATGCCTGAAAAATATAGGAAAATGGCTATAAAGCCTTAAATACACCAGAAAATATGTTTTCTCTAATTCACTGTTTTATTTCCATAGCTTTGAATATATTACCTTTCTGTTCAGATTAAATAAAAGCAGCCTGCCTTGTACACAGAAAGGGAAGTGTTAATTTTGCCTATACCTTTAATAATTCCATATCTCCTCTATTACTGATGCTTTGGACGCCATTAATGAAGTGGCTGAATTCAGGGAAGAAAATGCATGAAAAAAACTAGTGGATAAAAATACTCTTCATAATAGTATCTTGAGTTCCAGTCTAATGAAATGAATCTAGAACAGAAATTAGCAGAGTTGTGCTCATGTGGAAGGAAAGTGTTTTGGATTTGATCTTCATTCTTGTTCCTTTTCTCTGTATCCCTCTTGTGTTATGAAATACTGTGCAGAAGGACTGAAGGATCCTCTAAGGAGCATGAGAAGTCTTGAAGGGCTATAGGGTGAATGTGTGAATTGGCACAAATCCCTGCCTGCCCTGTCCTTTCAGCAGTGAGCATGCCCCAAATCCCTTTTGGCTCTCTGAATAGCCATTAACTTTCACTTGACGCATTTCTTTCAGTTTCTGGCAAGGAAGAAAAGTTATCTGGAAATTAATTTTATTTTCCGCGCGTCTTAGATTGATTTGATCTTTCTTAGGAAATCAGGTTAACACTATAGAGAAGATGTAGGATAGTGGGTAGTAGGTTCCATCTACAATTAAGCTATTGAATTATTTAGAAAAGCAACTGTATATAATGTTGGATTTCACTTTGCCATTTTATTTTAGAAATTTCAATGCATCTAAAAGAAACAATGTGAAGGGAAATGCACTTGTTTCCTTTCAAGAGCTTCTCTCTCTCTGTCTCTGTCTCTCTCTCTCTCCATTTATACACACACACACACACATGCATGTTTTTTTAGAGAAAGAGATTTCAGTGAAAGAAAATGTACGTTGTGTGCATATTCAGATTATTTTGTTAATTTTTTTCGGAGAGAAAATCCTGGAGAAGCTATTTGCCTTTGCTCTGTTTCTAATCCTGATCTGAGGACTCTTTCCCTTAAAGTGTTATTAGCAAGCTCAGAATCGCAACCTGTTAATAGGCTTATTCTTTTAGAATTTTAGAATATCAGCATAGTCTGTGAAACAAAAAAGAGAGAGATGAAAATATTTTTCTCCATAACCGTACTTTTTGTGTCATATGTATATTATTTACAGCTTGTAAATAGAATTACTTTTATCTCAGCTATACAAAATGTATGCGTGTTTATGTATTCCTAATAAATGTCTCTCAGTATTTAGGTGCCTGGGAGAGAAGGGAACATTCATTTTAACAACAATAATATGCATTTTATTAATTTTTATAGAAGAATAAAAGTAATAATTCTGAGAATTCTGTAAAGATGAGGTGAAATTGCTTGTATAAAATTAACTGAACTAGTATTATACCAGTCTTTTTGAAAGAAAGCTTTTTTAAAAAACAAAATATAGCTGTTAATAGAAATTGCAAGAAGCTTTATTTTATCCAAAAGCAACAGTAGTATTTACCCAAAGCATTAAACTTTGGAACTAAGACTTTGGTTAAAAATACTAGAAAATTGGCACCTTAGGAAAGTGAATTTTTATTGACTAATTTTTCTTTCTGAACATCATTTTTATTTTCAGTAAATATGATAGAACATTTTCCCCCTAATTCGTGGTTCTTTTTACTGGTATGCATGCTTTGTACTCTTTATTAGAAGGATTTTTTTGCAGATGTTCTTTTTAAAAGCAAGTTCTAAGTAGCATTTAACCTTGGAAGAGTTGGAAAAAATTAAAAATTATCCTAATGAATATTATTATTTAGGGTTTAAAATGTTTAAAATTAAATAATCAAAATATCTCAGATTTGAAACAGACAAATAATGCCATGTAATTACTGTTTTTATTAAATACCTTTTAAAAAGTATTTCTTGAACATTTCAATTATTTTACTGTTTTATAATTGGAGTATTACATTCTTTTAACTACTCATGTTTGCTAATTTTTTTATTCATAAGATATTGAAAATAAAATGATTAGCAAGATCATGTTTGAATATCAGGTAATTTTGTCCCCCTCTCCCTACCAAATAAAATGTAGTAGGACCAATTCTCTTGACAAAACAAAGTTTCTTGCATTAGGGTCTTGAAACATCAACAGTGTTTAAACGCTATTTAGATATAACAATTATTTTACAAAGGCTACTTTTAACATGAGCAGGCCACCCACAGTGTTGACGAGAGAAAATGGCATGCAAGCCACCCAGTGAGACTGAGGTAATTTTTTCATCTTTGCTTAAATTATAGTCACTAGACCAGATAATGTAGAAAGTTTTACAGGCAACCATCAAAAGGGATAGAAACATTCACTTTTTTTCTGGTAAATTAAAGATAAGTCACAAGTTGGGGGGAAATTAACATATTTGACACATCGTTATTATGAGAAGGAAAGGCAAGGACTTTTTTTTGGTGGGAGTTAACTCTGAAACATGCCCATCAAATTTTAAAGACTAAATGCTTTTAAATGTAACAAGTAAATGTTTGAATATTTTATTATTTGAATAGCTTAATGCAGAATTTCACAATCCTTTAGAATCATTCTCACGTTCCTGTTTGAAACCATATAGCGTTGCTCAAAATTGTGGAATTTGACACAGAATAATGTCAGAATTTGTGAACTGATAATGGTTTAAATCATTATTTTAACCAAATGTCCTAATGGAGTTCTTCAGTGAAAAGGAATAAAAAGTCCCTTTCAGACATATTTTGGTCAAAAGTCACAATATTGGTAATCTGTCTCTTCTGTGCTCAGTGAATTCTAAGTTACACTGTTTGTATCAGTAAAATTAAATTCATACTTATTTCATTGTGTTCTGTTATGAAAGAAGAATATTAGTAATGATCAAATTGCTAGTTGGAACCATATAATGCAGTTCTATAGCCAAAGAAAATTCTAAAGTTACACAATGAATTTCAAGTATTTGCTGCAGGAATGAAAGTTATTTTAAATGCACTTTGTTTTCTACCACGCAAAAAAATTTAAGCAGCCATCAGAAAATATTGTTTCAGAACACTTATAGGCCAAAACATTTCTAATATAAACACTTACCACTGTTGATGTATGTTTAATTTGTATAAATAGCTTGACAAATTTTTGATTAAATTTAGCAAGAACTGCACTTTATCTACTTCTTTGTCTCCTTTTCTTAAAAGGAGCAAGTAATACCGCAGATACATTGTTCCAGGAAGTTTTGGGTCGCAAAGACAAGGCTGATTCAACAAGAAATGCCTTAAATGTTTTACAGCGCTTCAAATTTCTTTTCAATCTTCCATTAAATATTGAAAGAAACATTCAAAAGGTACTAATCTTACCAAATGCAAGTTAAATTGTTTTGCCCCACATTTCCAGTACAAATTTCTCAAAACTTGTTTTTATGTTTTTAAGGGAGATTATGATGTAGTCATTAATGACTATGAAAAAGCAAAGTCATTGTTTGGAAAGACTGAAGTTCAAGTCTTCAAAAAATGTGAGTTTGGCATTTTGTTAAACTTGATTTTAATTTTAGTAGGGAAGATTAATATGAGAGCAAATTCCAAATTCTTATCTTTGCTGAATAGTTTTATCTTCTTATATAGCATTTGTAGCATTTGAAATGCTTTCTTAAACTGTGTTGCAGTTTCTGCCTTGGAAATATATATTATTTTGTACTGTGCATAACGACTGGAAGTTGATAATTTTCAGGTTATGTTTCATAAGATGGATTGTGGATGTATTTTTTAATGAGTTCAAAAATTACAGTTTGCAGTTTATAAAATAGTTTAATGCATGTTTGCTTGGAATAAAGTTAAAACTGATTTCTTAGTCTCAGAAAAAGGGCTTTGGTTATTCTGAAAGTGTGTATGAATCGTTACATGGACATTGAAATTAATTGAGTTATAATATAAATTAAAACATTTTACTAAAATGTTCAGAGAAATTTAGGAAGACTTGAGAGCCAACAAGTTCAAATACAAGACAATGATATAACAGTGATGCTGGTGTAATTTCTTATAGATTGTTCATTTAAATTATAAAGGTTATAAAAATAATTTTATACTTTGGTAATTAATGGCATTTTATTCTAGGGTTAATTATGGTGCTGTGTTTTAAAATTGTAGATTATGCTGAAGTTGAAACACGAGTTGAAGCATTAAGAAAACTTCTTCTGGATAAATTACTTGAGACACCATCAACATTACTTGACCAAAAACATTATATAAGGTTACTTTTTTATTTTTTAAAAAATATATGTTTTTTATATAGGCAGAAATATTTCCTTGGTATTATCATATGAGAAAGCATTCTACTAAAGAACAATTAGTTATACTGTATATTTTGTATCCAGAATACTTTTCTGCAAACCGAAAGGTTCTTTTTATTAGTACTGTAAAGAGAACCAAAAACAGCCCAAGCTCTCCATTTAAAAGAAGCAGTTGAGCTGGCAATTTTAGCTTTTCTTTCTTTTTCATTCTCAGACTATAGGACTACTTCATACATTGCTTTCAACACCATAAGCAGTTTCTATTTTATTCATTTCTGAAGATTTTTGATTAGTTTCTAGAGCATGGGTGTCAAGCTGCTGGCCCGCGGGCTGGATACATCACACGGAAGCTGCGCCCACCCCATTGCCGGCAATGGTAAAACAGTCCCGATACGTTGCACGATGTCACGTGACGTGCAAGTTTGACATGTCTGTTCTAGATCACAACGTAGAATTTCATTTTCTGTGCACATAGGGTATGGTTCACTGCTCCATTGTCTTATATAAAACAGAAATATTGTTAGGCTTAATAATTTAAAAGAATTTGGAAAAAAGCATTTTTGAAAATGTGCTAAATTTTGAAAAATTTGAGAACTTGTCTCATAGATATAATGCATTCCTTTAATATGAGCCAGACTGGAGTAAATGTTTTATAAAAGTATAGAGCATTTGAATGGTATTCTCTACTTTAATCATTTATTCAATGCATCTCCTGGTATGGAAAAAGAAAGGGACATTCTTGTCCTAACTACATACTCTTCTGGTCTTTATTAAAAAGAATAATGAAGTATGCATTTCTGCATTAATCAACGTCTCATTGCCATTTTAACTTGTATACTTCTTCATGATGGGCAATCCCAGGGCTTTTTTTGTCATAGAATGCTCAGAACGGAGTTCCGGCACCGTTTTTGGATGGAACCTTGTAGGGTAGGCAAGGCGGGTTGTATGACGTGTGAGTTCCGGCACCTTTTTCTTTTACAAAAAAAGCACTGGGCAATCCTAATTCTAAGAAAACGTGTAAGATTCAATAATAGGTATGCCAGATAAGATAATATTTAAAACAATTGCAGTAGAAGTGGAAATTGTATGAGGTTTGAACTATAAGACCTTCTGAAGAACTTTTGTGTACACCTCATCCCATATATCCTGAAGCCTCTTTATTTTTTATATAGCTGACAGCTCAGAATATACACTTTCATGCTGTCCTTCTCAAAATACATACTATTGGGCATTGTAGAAGCCAGTGCTGATTTATTGGAAAGTCATCCCCTATATGCATTACAAAATCTGCAGAACACAAAGTAACCTTTTTTACACTCAAACTCTTCATCTAAAGCAGGGGTGTCAAACTGCCGTCCCATGGGCCAGTTGCATCATGCAGCGGCTGCGCCCACCCCAGCTCCGGATATGCAAAAAAAGTCGTGATACGTCACGACACGTCACATGACATGGCGAGTTTGTCACCTGTGTCCTAAAGAATGCTGCTTCTTTGCTTTTATCTTTTAAAAATCTAAATCAGAAAGTTTTATGTGAAATTAATTTCATATTTAGCATGGTTATTTGGTATATGAAATAGACAGTTGACTTAACTGCCTACTTATGAATCTTTCTTTCAGTTATGTACATGTAGGACAGAGTCCCCATGCCTGACTTGATTTCAAAAAGGGGTGCTTTGCTTAATAATATACAGGTAGTTCTTGTCTTTCAACTACAATTAAATCCAAAGTTTCCATGGGTAAGCCAGGCAGTTGTTGAGTGAGTTTTGCCCCATTTTGTGACTTTTTTGCCATAGTTATTCAAATCACTGCAGTTGTTAAGTGAATCATGCCGTCGTTAAGCAAATCTGGCTTCCCCCATTGACTTTGCTTGTCAGAAGCCAGCTAGGAAGGTTACAAATGGTGATTGCATGACTGCAGAATAGTGCAACTGTCATAAATACATGCCAGTTGCTAAGTGTCTGAATTTTGATCATGTAACCATAGGGATGCTGCAACAATCATAAGTGTGAAAACTGCTCATAAGTCACTTGTGCTGTTGTAACTTCTAACAAATGGCTGTAAGTTGAGAACTATGTGAAGTTTTGAATCTCAGTTAACAAGCATCTCCAGTAGAGGAGTATATGAACTACTGCAGGTTAGAATAAGTACTGAGTAGATGGTCAAAAAGTTTGATCTGATATAAGGTAGATTCTGTTGTTGCTCTTTTGGGAAAAGTATCTGAAGAATGAAATCAAAAACAACAGGACTAAAAATAAACAAATGAATAGATCCATACAACATTTCCCTGAAAGTTCTTAATAGATCAAATATAAATTTGATTTTTAAATAAAAATTTGGTCCTAAGATTAATTTCTGTACCCTGGCAGTGAAAAGTAAACAGATGGGTAGATCATTCAAGAAATTGCAAACAATTTAACCTATTGTCCATTCTGAATCAATTGTGGAAAAGATTATTGAAAACAATAATAAACATTTAGGAGTGTTACTGAGGTGCTGAACTAAAATGCAACCTGCAACGGTAATACTTGTCTTACTAAGTCTTTAGCGTGTCAACAGGTAAAAGAAAGCAAACAGCTGTTTAATTCTTGAATTCTTAAAAAAGCTCTTGAAAAAGGTGCCTCACTAAGCTCAGTAATCATGAAATATTTGATTGACAGTTGTTTGAAGACATGAAACAAAAAGTTGGAATAAAGTTCTTAGTTGAGTCAGATCACATGTTTGGTTCCTCCTAAATTGGAACAAGTGCTTCTTAGCTAGTTCATAAGTTATCTGAATTAGGATGAATTGTGGGTGTGCTGAGAGGGATTCAAAGCGATAAAAGTACAAAGCAGCTGTAAAAAATGAATGAATTAATATACAACATTATAGCAGATGGAGTTCAAAGTCAGAACTCAGAACTCCAAAGTAATCCTTACTGGCACAAAAACAGTATTTTTATCTTCATATTAACTGATATATCTGCAGAAAGAAAGTTGATAGCAAGTTAAATCAGTGAAAACACTCAGTATAAAGAAATCTCAAAGAGAAGAAAATAGTAACTGTTTTTGTATTTGCTTACTTTTTTTTTAATTTTGAGTGAATCAGAGAAAAGAATTGAGAGAAATTCATGTAACCAGTGAAACAGTTTGCATGTTTTATTTCCTTAACCTCAGTCATGGTTTCTAGTTTATATAATAGAAAAGGGGGAGGGATTGATTAGTTCCAATGTCAGTGTATATCTCCAATACAGACAAAAAAAGAGAGAGACATCTTCATGACTTGTGTGTAATTTCCCAAATAGCATCTGCTTAACATTTTTGTTTTTGTGTTCTAAAACTTGTTTAAAAGAGCCTCATTCACATTTTATGCATTGCTTAGAAAAATACAGATACTCCTCGACTTATAACCACAATTGAGCCCAAAATTTCTGTTGTTAAGTGAGACATTTGTTAACGACCTGTCTTGCCTCAGTTGTTAAGTGAATCATTGCAGTTGATAAGCTAGTAACCCAGTTGTTAAGTGAATCTGGCTTCCCCATTGAGGTTTCTTGTCAGAAGGTCACAAAATGGTCATAAAATGAACCATTTGCCAAGCATCTGAATTTTGTTGACATGATGATGGAGATGCTTCAAACGTCATAACTGAAAAATGGTATAAGTCACTTTTTTCAGTGCCGTTGTGATTTTGAATGGTCACCAAATGAACTGTTGTAAGTTTAGGACTACCTATACTACCTTATCAAGAGTGCAAAAGCAGCATAAATTTAAATTGACAATTTGCTTCTGTAAGAGGTACGATTTAACATGGGGAAAGGTTATAATTCAATTACATCAGAATTTGAAGGAACTTTGAATAACTGGAATAATTTAACGAAAAGCTACTTTAAAAGGGGGAGGGGGCTAATGGCACATATATAGTTTATTGATAATATCAGTCATGTGGAACTGCAAAATCGTCTTTATTAAGGACCACAGTAAACTTGAGGATTCATATATTGGCCTCACATTGTCTGTGACTGTATATAACACAGTGAGGATGAGACAAACTATGCCATGTCTTGTAACTCGTAGCTTGAGGCACTTACTTGCTTCAGACCCAATAGTAATTGATGAGGAGCAGCACTCAGATATTCTATCACTGCATTTAATGACCTTATATATGTCTGTGTACAAAACTGTCTGGACTAAACAGTTCTTTCACTAAAAAGGTGAAAGATCACTTATTTGGCCTTCCCAATATTCAGAATGAGCATGTTCAGGGCTTTTTCTGTCATAGAACGCTCAGAACGGAGTTCCGGCATCTTTTTTTGGATGGAACCTTATAGGATAGGCAAGGCGTGTTGTATGACATGTGTGAGTTCCGGCACCTTTTTCTTTTACAAAAAAAGCACTGAGCGTGTTAGAGGATGTATGCTTATTTTTCCAACAAAGAACCATTTGCTCAGGTAACCATCTAAATGAGGGTGCTATGTGTAGTTTTTTTTTCTCCCGTGTTGTCTTACAAAAATGGATAATGAGTTAATGTTCTGATGATAAACACTTTCTAATATCTGAATAAACCAAGAACTTGAAAGTGGGTTGGAGCCTTCTTCATCTTTATAAAATATGGAAACGAAGTGTGGTGCTAAGGCAGAGCAGACAATAGATTCAGCTGAACCCCATGCTACTCTATACTACTCTGTGGCATGTTATAACTATAACTGTATTTCTGTCTTTAAAGGATTCAGTACATCATTTTGTATTCCCTTTTTAGCTTTCCATGGCAAAGATAAAATCTTGAATACTGTATGTGCCAATGTTGAATGACCACGGGCTGGTTTAACTATATTAAATAACGCCAAGGTCTTCAAACCACATAGAATGAGACAGACTTAATGAAGCTTAAATGATTAATTTCACTTTGATAGGTTACTAGGATATGTCACATAAGCCTCTCCTATGTTAAAACGTTATTATGCATTGGTAACATGGGCTGTCGTTAGTTTAGATCCCACTGGTTGCTCTGATGAACATCGTAAACATGGCGTGTAATATTAAGAGACCCATAATAAGCATAGCAACCATGCGTGTCTGGGTCTGATTAGCACGTGGGTGGAAGCATACGCCAGAATTCCATCTGCATCAGCTTCCATTCCGTGGAAAAAAGGCAGAATATAAATCTAATAAACAACTGCACTAGGAGAAGGATGTGAAAACTACTTTACCCTTGGAAAACAGCATACTGGTACACTTGCCAATATAATCGTGTTGAAACAGTTTCCATGTCACAAAGGAAATATTATATATAACTTAAAAAAACAGCTTCATGAAATGATGAGGCTTTGTTTTCATAGCTATAAAAGGTTGGTGACTGCTTTTTGGGTGCTATTTTTTTAGATGTGACCCTGACAAACACTGGGTAATGAAGGTTACACAACTCACATTTCAACTATGTTACCCTAACTATGTGCAACTTTAAATGCGGAAAGTTATTTCTAAATGCAATTAAATAAAATATTCAGACATTAAACTATTCAGATATTAAAAATTAATCACACTTTGTGAAGAAACAATTTTAGATTTTTGGCTGTCCTTCTAAAGGAGTATCAGAGGTGAAAGGAGGAAAGAGCAACAAAGTTCCTAATAATTAAGGAGGAGTCTCAGTAAAATCTAATCATAGGTCTTGTCCACTAAAAAAAATATATCTGTTTCCGCTTTTTATCCGTCCCTACCCCCCAGTGTATGAAAATAATGAAGCAGATTAAGTAGGTTTATGCAGGTTCTTATTAAGAAGCCAGAATGAGTTTAATATATTGCAATTTAGCAAAATAAAATAAATAAAGAGGGAAGCATATTTATACTATAAGATACATAAGAAAATTAAAACGTTTGAATTTTTAAATCCAGGTTATTTGGGTAGCAAATTATGAAAGCACGTGCCAAGTATTCTGATCAGTTCCAACTGCCTATATACAAGTAGTTTTCGACTTACAACCATTCATTTAGTGACCATTCAAAGTTACAGTGGCACTTTAAAACAGACCTATGACTTTTTTTCACACTTACCACCATTGCAGCAGCCCCATGATCAAAATTCGGCCACTTGGCAACTGGCGTGTATTTATGATGATTGCAGTGTCTTGGAGTCATGTAATTATTTTGTGCGAACTTCTACCTAGCAAAAGCCAATGGGGAAGCCAGATTCACTTAGCCACCATGTTATTAAGTTAACAAGTGCAGTGATTCACTTAAAGTTGTGTCAAGAAAGGTCGCAAAATGGGGCAAAACTCAGTTAACTGTTTTGCTTAGCAATAGAAATTTTGGGCTCAATTGTGGTCGTAAGTTCAGGATTGCTTGTACCTGATTTTTGATATATAGAAGCTAAATAGAAAACCTAGATTTGAATAAATATTCCTAGATTTTCACTGTTGTTATCCATCAGCTTATGTATAACTAAAAGATGACACCCCAGATAAAATTCTGGAAGCATATTTAAATAAGAAGTGCTCATATTAATAATTTCCAAATAATAGTGACAAGGGCCTTGTAGTCATTTAAAAGGTCAGTAAATTTATTCAGGCTTAAGGTTTTATAGACTACAAGCTCTGTTCATTAAGGGTTGACCTAAACTACATGTAGATAGATTGTGTGGTATTTGGGTGCAGTGGTGATTTTGAGGGCAATTCAGTACATAAACTGGAATGTTCACACAAAATATTTATGTTGGAATTGATAGCAACAAATTTAATATGATTGCAAATATTTCTGGTAGTTATACTAAAAATGAACTTTTTACTCAGACACTGAGCAATGATTGCTATTAATTATATAATTGTAATATTCTTTCTATCATTCATTTACTCTGTGTTCCCAACTTGTATTATCTCTGACCATCCTTTTTACACACTTAAATATATCTCCTGTGAAAATATTTTGTGAATCTGCTATGGAATACTTTGATTAAGAAACAATTTTCAGCTAGCAAATTTTTATGGGAAAACATGTTACCAGATTCTTTTTGATTTTTGACTATAATGGACTAATACAACTCTCTTTTTACAATATAAATTCAAGTATCCCTCAAACTAGTCCCTGGTCTTGGTGACTTCATGGGAACATCTATGTAGTTTCATGCAGTGGTTTTCAATTATTCTTTTCAAGACTTTTCTTTCAACTTCCCAGTCTAATCTACAGCCTTGGAATTTCCTGATGTTTCCCAAGTATTGGAAAATTCTGGACCTGAATAGCATTTTTTTTACCCCTGCTTATTTAGGTTAATTAGGGGTTTTCGTTTAATGGAGAATAACATAAACTATTGTTAATAAATAATAAATAAAATCTTACCCCATACTTAATTTTTAGAGTAGTGTTTCTAAAAACAATTTTATACTGATTTTCGAAGAAGTAAGCTCAATTGAACTTAGTGGGAGCAAGGAAACATATAGAGGAAAGGCCTGCCATTTTCCAAACCTTCTTTCTTCAAAATTATAATTTTATAGATACCTTTCAGACCTCCATGCAAAAGGAGACCCAGCTTGGCAATGCATTGGTGCACAACATAAATGGATCCTGCAGCTTATGCACAACTGTAAAGAGAGCTACATTAAAGAACAAAAAGGTAATTATATTTCTGTTTAGAGAAGTATCTGATCTTACAATGCAACATTTCTCCTTATAACATTTTAATCATTGTTTGCATTTGAACTGAACTTTACAATTTTTTATGTTTCCTTTCAAATGGGTATGTCTTACAACCTTAATTATTTATAGAATTAATATCATTGAAAGTTTGGTTTACCACTAGAAGAAAGGAATTGGATCTGTGTATGAGAAGCAGGCTGAGATGTTACCCACTGCTTTATCTCTTACCTTTTTCTTGCTTCTGCTGAAAAAGAAGACAAGCAACGGTAAAGAGATGGTGTGCGTCAATTGCATCTTTTGTGTTTATCCCCAGGCTTCAGTTTTTAAATACTCTCGGTAGAAAGTGAATTTGACTTATTGCAGTATACATGAAGTTTATTATCTTGATGATAGAGTTACTTAATGAAAAATGTATATCGTAATCAAAATAGGCTTACCTAAGTGCCTAAAATGAAACTGTGAACAATTGTGCAATAACGAAAGCTGAATCTGTTTTAATAAGTCAGCATATTTTATTTGGGTCTTTTTTCCCCCTGGTATGCAGGAAAGAGTATTTTTTTCATTGTTTTCAAGCTAAGGAACACACTCCCTGCAGTTGTGTTTGGACACACACACCCCCGGTTTCAGTGTTCAGAAAATTTATCAAAATACATTTCTTTTGCCAGACATTTAATAGCTCAAATTATTTTATGGCTCAACTTATTGTTAGTTTTATTATATTTTGTTTATGGTTATTATGTTTTTTCCTTCTTTTTTTAGCCTCCTTACACATTTACCAGAGTGGCAGAGTTAGGTATTAAATTAGTTGATAACCTCTTACACTATAAATCTAAAATACAAAGGGAGGGGGTAAGATTGAGTGCACAGGTAAATGGGGCATTTTGTGGATGAAAGCAACATATCAACAATTATACTAAACAGGATGGCTTTACACTGCATTAAGCCATCATGTAACCGGATTCCAGTATAATGGTTTTATAAAACCATCCACTAGGATTGTACATGATTTCTTTCTTGGAATGAATTTACATATTATGTTAAGTCTAAAACAAACTGAATTACAATAACCACAAGAGTACTGTAAGTCAGAATTCCCCATGCTGATTAATGTGATAAAACTACTTTTTCTAGTTTGGGAAGAATTATAATATGACATGGCTGCTCGGTGTGTTGTTGTTTGCATTTTTCTACTGATAATAAAATAAGCAAAAAGGTCTTCACACTAGCTCCTCCTGATTTGTATATTATTACAAATGTGCAGATAGGAGGGCTGTATTATTTAGATAAACAGTTGGTGAGATTATTTGTTAAGAAAACTTGGAATTAATCCTAGATATAAGAAAATTACAATTCCTTTACAGTGTATTGCATACTTCTTTTTTAAAAGAAGTATGAAGACAAATTTTTCAATCTTTCTAGTTAAAAAAAGGTTTATATTAAATTACTAATAGTTATACATAAGGACTAGATAATCAGAATGTAGTATGACGTTTTCTTGTCTTATTCAACATTTATATTCACCTTGCAATGTATGATATATTTTTATTTGATCAGGTAGACCAACATGGTCTGTGTTCAAAAAAAAGCTTTTAAAATGTGTTATCCTAGCAGCTGTTTCTGTTGTCTTTGTATAGTATGCATAAGGAAAAAGCACTTTTACAGCTGTGAGGTATTTTTATGTCTAACCCCTATCCCCCACTCCTAATAATAAGAATATAAGAATATTCTCTTAATACATAATGATAAGAAAAGCCTTGGCATGGTATCAAAAAGTAAAATGTTAATTATTGAAATGATTGACAAATCTGGTAAATCTTCATCAATTTAGCATAATTTTAAAGACTCTTGAAATGACAGTTTCTTCCTTTTGATTTCATTTTAAAAACAATATGAACCAGGGCATGACTGCATTAGTATAAATCTGTGCACTATGAATGTTAAATGCATAATAAAGGGAAAGCTAAGGAAACTCCTGTACAACTTAATTAGGAATTTTATCTTGAAATCTTTGTGGAAATACCTTCCTAAATTCTGTTTAAATTAATCAAGTTCCAACTACTGTGAAGATCATGCAAATATTAAGAAAGAATTCAGAAGCACATGCTGTATAACTTCAGATGTTAAATGGGATAAATGGTTCCATTTCAATAAGTTTGCTTATCCACTATCATCAAACAAACATAAAATCATACACTCACTACCTTTTAACTTTGGTAAATACACTTAGCAGAAATTGCAGTTGGATTCAGAATATTTTCTCAGATTGGAAATGACTAGTTCTTATTTTCTAATCCAATTTTGACCAACTTTATATAATTTGGTCCCAACATATTTGGAGGGTGCCAGATTGGAAAAGAGTACTATGGTTCCTATCCTCTTCACCATCTTGGCTTTTGCATCTAAAAAGTCATTTTTCCTGTGCAATTGAAAGACTCCCAATGAGATCTAAATGAATAAATAGGAGAGTTTGTTTGGCATCATATTATTCACTTAAAGCAGGGGTGTCAAACTCAATTTCATTGAGGGCCGCATCAGCATTGCGGTTGCCCTCAGGGGGGCGGGTGGGTGTGGCCTACTGGGTGGGCGTGGCTAGAGTACGTATGGCCTACTGGGTGGGCATGGCCAGCTCTACATGGTTGGCATCAAGGGTGCCTATGGGGGCCTGGGCAGGAGTGGGACAGATCTGAGGGTCTCTGGCAGAAGGAGGGTCTCTGGGCCAGGGCCAAGGCAGTGGTGGCTGTTCCCTCACTGTTTCCAGGATGGCTTCACGGGCCGCATGAAACCACTTCGCGGGCCGCATCCGGCCCCCGGGCCTTGTGTTTGACATGTCTGACTTAAAGCATTAAGAGAAGCAATTGAGAAGCAACATAAATATTAAGAATAGGCTATATTTCCTCCATTCATGAAAAATCTCATTTAAAAAAAAGAACTCCTTTATCACTATACATACTTTTAAGTCAATCTGGATTGATACAGCTTTAGTTTAACTAACAGGCTGATTTAAATTAAGGTTCATTTAATTCTTGGGTGGGAGGATTTCTAGTGATGTAACTTAATCAGAATCAATACAGTTTGTTCAGTATAAAAATATAATTTGCATGTTTTTATAATAATAATAATTAGCAGCAAAGAGCATAGTAAGCCTATGTGGCTCTGTTTAATATCTATAAATGTTCTCCTTTAGGTTTTAAGTGATACAGGGATATAGGGATATATTAAATGATAAATATTATATATAAATTAAATGATACAAGGATACTGCACAGGGAAAGAACCAGCATTTTAAAATATATTATTGCTTCAGATTAATTTTAACAGAACCTCTTTAATTTCTTGCTTCTGAAAATTGAAAGTCTTCCAATTTGAAAGGAATCCTATCCTACTATTGTTGATGTAGACTTTAGGCAGTGCCTGTTTGGTCAGCAAGCAACAGTGGGTGGTCAGGCTGCAACATGGGACAAGGGCCTGCTATGCACAAGAAAAAAATGTTCAAAGGTGTTTAAAGACAGTAAAGTCTGCCACCCTTTAGAGAATCCAGCAGCTACAGATCAGTTTTTCTTCTTTGTGAATGCTCAGGATATGGTGCACAAAGAGTAAATATTGTAATTTCTCCTAGGTATTAGGTAATTTATTAGGTAATTCAATTCTGTTAGAATGGAAATTTATTTTCTATTTATTTTATGGATACTTTTTCCATAAAAATCATAGAACTTCATTACATAACAATATGCTATCTAATACTGCAGTGGTATTTTTTTTTATCTGATGGGTTTTTCCTCATTTAAATGGAGACATTCAAACCAGACCATCAAATAATGGAAACAAAATGTAATAACTACTCTTAATCAAATGTAGATAGTATCTCTTAATATTAAACCTTATTCATCAGCCCTACTCAAGCACTTTAAACTGACTCATTTCAATGCCTGATAAGACTGCTTAATTTTAATGAAAAATAAGTGCAAGCTAAAAAGTTCTGGGTAATCCTTCTTTTAACACTAGAAGCACATGGTAAAACTACTTTTAATAAACATACATGGTCACATACTCAGTAAATACAGTCAAACTATATTTTGGAGATAGTGACAATGTTAATCACAATTTTTTATTTGGGCCTGTTAAAATAAAAACCTATAGAAGTCAGTCTGCGTATTACATTCAGAGATGTTATCGTGTGTTTATTTTTTCAGCACTGCTAACTTTGCATAGCTAATATCTCTACGTTGGTTGAAAATTCCAATCTCAATAAATGTCATTGTAAGTAATATAAAAAAGTGTTAAAATAAATTATATCAAGGTTTCTATTCACATTTCTTAAAATCAGCTTGATTAGTGCATTGTTTGTAGACATGGCATTCTTCTTAATTTTACATCTGTGCTCAATTACCTTAAGGTATCATGAATACATTTTTATATAAACATAGCAAGGTAGGAATATTCTACCCAGAGAGAATATCATACATTTTTGCATATATTATAATTGCCAAGGTTTTCCTTTTGTTTACGTCTAGAACATCTTGTAAGGTTCATCCCAATAATCTCTTATGAATTAGAAACAAACATTTCAGCTATATTCAGTGCTTAAAAAATACCCCATTTTTACTTGTTTTGAGAAAAAGATGTTTGAGGACCAATTTGTGCAGCATTTGCTATATATAGTCCTGAAGCGCTATCTTCTGGACAACTTGGGGGGGAAAAGTCAGCTTTACTAATGTACTCCAGATGTTCATTAGTCCTCAGGGTATATGTGCTGTTATACTTCCCTGCTTCTGTGTTGTACTTTCTTGTAATGCTAGACAACCAATTAAGAAATTAGTTTCATGTTAAACTTTCTTTTCCTGATACCACTGCAAGCTGATGATGTGGTTTCTAGTGGAACAAGGGAGTATTCTTTGCCCTGTTTTCTGTTACTAATGAATAAACAAACCATGGGGGTTTTGCTTTTGGTTTTACTGCCAGCATAGCCATTTACTGGATTCATACTCTCCTCCTGTTAATAGGGCATCAGACAAATTATTTCAGATGATTTTGAAGGAACAGTCAAGTTTTGAATTGGTTTCTTTCCTGGAATTACTGTATCTCTATATTAAACTTATTTATTTTTGAACTCTTAATCATAACAAATAAACATAAGAAAGATGTTCATGTAACATGCAAATAAAGTTTTATGAGGTGCACTAAACAACGCATTAATTTTAAAATCAAAAACGTGCAATCTTGTTCTCTCATCTAAGCTACTTTGCTTCTTAGAAGCTTAATGAAAAAAAAAACCTTTTTTGCAAACTTATACTGAGTTGTGTACTTTATTTTTAATGAGAATATGCAACGGGCATGTATGTGTAATTTTAATGTATGAAATAGTGCATTTCAATTGGAAAAACCCTTGCCAACTGAATAATTTTGTTTTGTCTTGTTAGCCTTTTTCAACAGTTTCAGGAAATTTACAGATTATTTGGCTAAGCCTTTGCATACTGAGCCAAACCATATATATGTAAAGTGAGTGAGTCAAAGCATTTAGAATTTCAGTGAGGTTTCTATAATACCCATGTGAATTCTGGGTTGAAGGGAAAAACTATAATTAGTATGCTTTCCTTTTTTGTTTGTTTGATTTGGTTTTCCTGTTTAAGAGAGGTTAGGTTAACACTAATTTAATTAGTTTAAAAATCATTCTGCAAATATTGGTTGGCTGGCCAAACTCTCAATAAATTTATCTGCAGGAGTGGATGTATTTTCCAAATTATTTTCCAGATTATTCTCATTTTTTTCCCTTTACATATTTGGGACTGTTCTCTTGACTTTTCCTTTGTTCAGTGTTATTATTAACCATATTATCTGCGGAGAATAATGTATTTTTCTGAGGGAGGAGTTTGTAAGATTCATTGATTTAATTATTCTGTAAAACAAAAAAAACCCCAACTGTTCTAAAATCTGTGTGCAGTATTAAATGCATATCAGTAATATTTGAATAAATTAAAGTGGCATTTTGATTAAATACTTATACTTTAAATATTATAAATTCTCTCAGTAAACCCCAGTGAAAAGTGAAATTTCCTCCTCTGAATGACTAGAACATATTCGAAAATCTGTTAGTGACTTAAAATTTCCCTCAAAGCTAAAGCCTCATATGCCTAATAGAAGGAGTCATAGATTTTCCATACAAGTTTACTTGTTGGCAAAAAATGTACATCAAGCCAAGAAATCTAGATGTGATGGGTTACATATGTATTTGATTCATGTCTTTACATAAAGCAAAGATGGGTCTTTTTTACTTCATTAAATAGAGCAGGGGTAGGCAACCTTGGCTCTTTTATGACTCGTGGACTTCAACTCCCAGAATTCCTGAGCCAGCTGGCTCAGGAATTCTGGGAGTTGAAGTCCACGAGTCATAAAAGAGCCAAGGTTGCCTACCCCTGAAATAGAGCATGAAGTCCTGAACCATCTTTTACTTAATCTTGCAGCAAATACTAGTTTTCTAGGTTCAGCTGTGATACCAAAGCAGGATTGGAAGAAAATTGTATAAAGTGATGCAGAGTAGTATGAGTAGGTGATGAAGAGTGATATTTCACTCTATTTAATACATACCAAAGAGGAAAAGACAGTCCTAGACATATCAATAAATGTTCATGCAATACCATCACTTCCAGTTCCAGATGTTTCTACATATACATGTATAATGTCTTGTTACTGAACAAAAGGACAGGAACATCTGTGTTGGGGTAAAAGTTTTTTTTTAATTGTTTCTAATGCATTTCAAAATATACTGTCCTAAAAATTATTAACAAAGGAAATGAAATTATAAATAATGCTGACATTCTTCAGTATCAAGTGTATATGAGCACATCTGTAACTGCATGCCAATCTAAAGCAATTTAAAATATTTGAATAATCCAAAGAGCCCACATTGCTGATATTTAAGGCTTTATGGAACTCAAATCATTCATGTTCTCTTCAAATCGAACCTATCAAAGCTTTGGAGATGAAACTTCCAACATTTAGTTCTCTTTTGCCAAAATAAATTTACAAAGGAACTTGAAACACTTCATATTGAAGTCTTCAAATTTTCATTACCACTGTACTCAATTTACCTTTTACACAGGGAAAATCCAACCTTTAAAAAAAACAATATTGTTTTAGTGTATTAAAGCAGGAAGTGCTTTAAATTGATGAGATTTAGTAGCCTTTAAATTTCCAAATCTTGATTCCCACTTTCTTAGATACTTCTGTACGTACAGCCAACATTTACATATTGAACACATACTTCTTTTGATTCATAAAGAGCAGTCTGAAATAGCAAAGCTGTTCTTTCAAATGGCTACCAAATTTATTGAGACCGAGACTCAGAGACTTCATATTGGCCAACATATTGCTTCTTTTTCATATCGTTATTGAATAAGATGTGGTTCGGCTTTGAATAACTAGACTACTAGTTATTCAAAGTTATTTACAATCTGCACTTATCTTCATTTTATGTTTTGTGCCCAATATAGCCTAGGATCTTTAGTAAAGTAGGAATCTTATTTTGAGTACCTAATCTGCCGAATATTAATTTTAAGATACATGGAGTTCCCTCCCAGAGTTGGTGGGGCTAAAATTGTTGGACACATTTTGAGGGAATTTGTGAATATGACAGACAAAAAGGTGTCCCTTAAGCTTTGCAGAGACCTGATATCAGCCTAACCTGCATTGCCAGACTGCATTCTGAGATGCACATTACACATTGCTGTGAATGGGAGATGGTCTTTGGTCATATTACAAGAGTCGATTACCCTGCTCTGCTAAAATTTGGAAAGATTTGGTCTTTGTCCTGGTACAAAGGATAGAGCTCAGCAGAAATCCAAGGGGGACAGTTTTGGTAAAGAGCAGGATTTTCTGTCATCCCAGGATATTGAAATCTCCAAGAAAATGGAAAGTGTAGGTAGCTGAAGCAAAAGAATATTGGCTTCAGGAAACTTCTGTTTCTTTGAAAATAGGTAAATACCTATAGTCGGGAATCTGTTCAGTTTTTGAGGGTTTTTTGGTTGTGTTGAGCTCAATCTAATGTCTCTTATTTCTCTGTACAAGTTATGGGATTGGGTACTTAATGTCCATCCACAGTCAAATCTCAGGCTGTATTTATGTAATAATAATTTAATTGTACAGCATCCCTGTTCAGAGATTTGGCCGAGAATGCATCATTTGTAGCACATTGGTGCCACCTTGTGGATTCTTTTGCATTTTTGAACAAACTTTTTAGCTAGTGTTTTGACTATGGCCTAGATCTGTGTAAAGAATTAATATTTTAACTGAGGCAGTTTTCTCCATGATTCATTGGGACATAAGAAGAGAGGTAAAGCCCAGTGAGGCTTGAAAGAGGCTACTCTTTTAGAGTAGTCCACATCAGGAAACAGACTTGACTGAAAGAACTTTACTATTTTTATTGAGATATAATAGAATTTCAAAACCCTGCCCAAGTTTCTTCTGAACATTATCTTGCTTTCCAGCATTTAAGGAAAGTTTCTATTCTCTTTGCTTATATAACAGCTTATTTATTTCCTTCAAGGCTATTTCCCTGATTTTCTACAATCTGCCATTCATCTTTTTCCACATTTTTTTGAGAGCTAAATGCAACGCAATTTCATTTTAATGTATGGTGATTAGTGTACATTTAAAGTGACAATATTCTACTCTATTCTAGCTTACATTTTAATATTCTCCATTGGAAAAATTACCTTTCATATTTTCTTTTAATAAAGCTTGGTTTTGTTTGTCAGATACTGGTTTATCTCCCAAAATGGTAGAAGGAAGCACTCCAATCATTATGTTCTGCCACTGTTGAAATTAGTTACCTTTTTTCAATTTGGTCTTCTAATTGTCAGAAGGACTGTACAGACACTTGAGAGTTAGGATGTAGATAATAAGATGGTCCCTAGAAGATAGTTGGTAGCAGCAGAAATTACCAAGCTGCTGGCTCAAAGCAGTAAGTAGAAGCACCAAACAGGCTTTGGGGAGAGAAGAATTGAGGCTTCCAGCCATCTACTAATTGGGCCTAAGCAATTTATTACAGCACTGCATAAAAATTCCAACCCTACAAAGTTGCATTGATTTGGGGGATATAAAGGACAAAATAACCTCTTCTTACATGTTCACAACATTCTCTCAAACTCAAAAAAAATGGGGGGGTAGGGGAAGCAAAATTGTTTTGATCCTGCCCTCATAATGTTGTCACATTATTACCACCATGCTCTCTTGTGGTCCTTGGGAAAGTCAAAAGCTCTTATTGTGAGACAAAAGTGGCTCATTCAGTAACTCACTTTAATCTTGGTTTAAGTTACATTGATTGATATTTCAAGGAATTCCTTGGTATCCATAGCACCTGTTTACATTATGCAGGCTTTTTAAATTACCACATGCAAAAACATTGGATACCTAATTCAACTTCCTGTTTCCCTTAAATCAGGCAAATGTGTATTAGAAATGCATAAGCAAGATTGTGAAGCCAACTATTCTTCTCTAGTACTTGGTCTTCTAACATAGAGAACAGAAAAGATTAAAGAGTTTAATGTTTGTTTCATTTATTTTATATCATGTGAAATTAAACTATGGAACTTCTATGCGCAAGCATATATGTTATATGGAAATACTATTGAATTATATCTTGCACATTTTAGTAATAATATTTTCCCAATTCTTGCCAGCTATAAGAAAAGTTCTCAAATATAAGCATTTTAGAATATATTGGAGTTCCTGGTTTGGGATAAGTAAGTAGGAATACGTAAAATCAATCCTGTTTGTTGTAATCAGTTGCAAGTACTACTTTTATCTTCATCTGTGGGCTTTCTTTTTTCATTTAGCAGATAACCTAATCCAAAAGTGTGTGAACAATAAGGCTCTCACACTATGTACAGCCCTTCAGACAACTAGACATTGAAATATTGAAGCAATTTCAACAGTACCAGAAGCATAAATAATTAGTAGATTATTTCTTGTACATTTTTATAACAGACTTTTTTCTTTATTTTCCTCAATTCTTGCTGACTATAATAAATTCAATCAAGAACCAACATAATAAGTTACATTAGAGTTTCCTGCTCTGGGATATGTTAGGAATTGTATGTATGTATGTACGTACGTACGTACAATTAAAACCAATCCTGTTTGTTGCAATCAGCTGCAAGAATTGTATACTTTTATCTGTGAGTTTTTTTGTTTAGTGGATAAGAGCAAATTATAAAAGTTAATACTGTGTATTAATTAATACCAATAACTCACATACTCTCCCATTTAGTCAATCCATTGATACATAGTCCATTGCTTGATCTGGACAGTGAAGTTCGCCCATCTTCACTTGGCCATCTCAGTCGGAGTGCCTCATTGAAAAGAGGCAGCAGCAATCAGTCCAGTCGTGATGAAAGTAAGTCCAGTCATGATCACATTACAGTTTTGTGTGTTGGATTTCCTTTTCATTCTGCCAATCGTGGAAGCATATTTGCCTTGCTGGTGTAATGCATGGGTAAAACATTGAAGTACTAAGTAGGAGGTCCCCAGTTAAATATCTGTTATCTCATTATCTAGCCTTAATTTGTCTTAAGATAGATAGCTATATTTAAGTATATTGACATCAGATTTTTAAAGAGGAGCTAATTGGATTAATTTATTTTGAATCACAAATGTCAGTCAAACTCTTAATGTGAGTGCTTCTGTGATACTTAAATTTGGTAAGTGAAGCAGTGTGGTGCCAAGTCTTAAGTAATACTATCTAGCATGTTTATTTCTTTAGCATTTATGAGTTACCACTTTTAATGTCAATCACAAATACAATTCCTCTCCAACAATTTTCCAGTAATGAATTTTTATCTTGCCTCCCTTTTTCAGATTGGCGATTTAAAACTCCTCAGCAAGTAGCATTTGTCGAAAAGTTAACTAAACTTGTAGTAAGCCAGCTTCCCAACTTCTGGAAACTTTGGATTTCTTATGTGAATGGGAGCTTATTTAGTGAGGTATGAGTATTTGCATTTGGTACTTAGACAATGTGCAATTTATGGGGAACATAAAATAATGTTTGGCTTATTCAAGTTTCTTTTGCTTAAATATCAAGTGTGATTCATTTTCTGAAGACCTAAGGAAGAACAAACTGGTCAGAGAAATTGGGGAAAATGATCATTCTTTGTACTTCTTGTGAACCTGTTTGATGCAGTACCTGACATTTAGAGTAAAAATGGAGGGTCCCAGATTGAAACTTCTATAACGTTCACTAGATTCCCATGATCCAATCAACATCTCTCCACCTGTAATTGAATTGGGAATTGCAGGCAGATTGAGATATGAGAAGGAAGGTAGAATATAAATATAATATTATTGTTCCTTTATGCTTCTGTTGTTCCTTCTGCATCAGAAGTGACATTGTTAAGCAGCTTCCAGGATTCATCATTCTTAAACTGTTAAGAGATAGTATTAACTACTGCTGTTGCTTGCCTTCTCACCCTGTTTAAGATCAACAGACCAGGACTCTCTCTTATGACCAATCTGCCAGCATTTATACAATCACCTAAAGAAGGGCAACTGCTCTTCCCAGCAATTTCTATCAAGCGTCGAGAGTTGAATGATAGTGGCACAGCAGCAAATACCAATTAACTGCTCTTTCCTCTATGCATCTGTCTGGCAGATGAAGAGGCTAAAAAAGTTACATGCCTCATTGGTGGACACTTGGAGCTAAGGAAATTGGAAGATAACTGCTTTTTATCTCCAATTCTTTGATATCCAGGCTTAAGTTCAATATTCAAGCTGCTAAGATTGTTTTAAAATGTTTCCATGCTTGGAAGTAGTGCAAAAATATATTAATTCCATTTTAGCCAACTGTTTTTCATTTTGTGATTCTTTAACAGTAAGAAGCCAGTTGAACACAGGCATAATGGTTCTCATAAAAGTTGTGTTCAAAACCCACATGGGACATACTTTAGTCATGGAAGTAATGAGCAATCGTGGAAAAAACTAGTAATAAAGAAGCTGAGTGACTTAGTCTCACTATTCATAAAAATGACCTGCATACATTATTATTATTATTTTTGTAAAAGTTTTATTGGTTTTTTACAATAACAACCTTAGTGCCTGGTGTACAGCGTGTTGTCTTGGTTCATAATTTTTTTAGAAAAAAATATACAATTGATAATAGTAAACAATCATATAGGACTGCCCCCGACCTTCGCTCATTTTGCCGGGACCTGAAAACCTGGTTCTTCGAGCTGTTTGGCCCAGACTGAGGGGTTTTAATTTAATTTAATTTAATTGGGTTTTAGTTTAACTTCAGGGACTGTAATTTAATTAATAGTTTTAATTGATTTTAATTGTATACTATGTATTTTAATTTTCCCTGTAAACCGCCCTGAGTCCTACGGGAATAGGGCAGTATATAAATTTAAATTATATATATATATATATATATATATATATATATATATATATATATATATATATATATATATATATATATATATATATATATATATATATATAATTGTATACATACAATATACTTACACACACCAAAAAAAACGTGTGTGTGTGTGTGTGTGTGTATTTCCATAATCAGTAAATCAATATATTTCCTTGATCTTCTCTTCACCCAGGTATTCTCCTTCTACAACATTAAACAAATATAATTCCTAATATTTGATATTTTCCATATTTAAATGATTAAATAAAAATATTTTCTTCTATATTTATATCAACAATTGTAGCATCCATATATAGCATTTTTTTCTTATCAGCTTGTTATTTTCGTAAGGGTCATCTTGTTGATTCACCATGTATTTTATTTTCATAAATCTAGTTTAAGCTCAATTTTTCAATCATATTTTTCCCAGTATTTAATATCTAAATATCCAAATTTTCCATTTAAATATATCATCCCAGTATTTTCATATTTCATATATTATAGAGATACGATACTACTTATCTATCATAACATCTATCCATAACATCTTTCTAGTCAATTTATATTTCACTTCTGTTTGTAAAAATTAGTTAAATCACTATATATCCTTTTTTCAGAGTTCTTATTAAGTCTAATTTCACCTCAATATTTCAATCATTCCTTAATCCTAATTCTTTTCAAACTTAATTTGTATTTAAAATTCAAACTTTTCCTTCACTTAAATGTAAAGGTAAAGGTCCCCCCGCACATGCGTGCTAGTCGTTTCCAACTCGGGGCCGGTGCTCATCTCCGTTTCAAAGCCGAAGAGCCAGCGCTTGTTCAAGGATGTGTCCGTGGTCATGTGGCCAGCATGACTAGATGCCAAAGGCACATGGAACGATGTTACCTTCCCACTGTAGTGGTCCCTATTTTTCTACTTGCATTTTTACATGCTTTCGAACTGCTAGGTTGGCAGAAGCTGGGACGAGTAACAGGCGCTGTTATGCGGCACTCGGGATTCGACCCTTCTGATCGACAAGCTCAGCATCCTAACCCACATTTTATATCTTATCAAAAAATACTATATTACTTATATCTCTTATCCCACTTATTCTAAGGTCCCTTTATGGCCAAAGTTATTTGTTTATGTAGCCATATTCAAACAAGTGTTTACTCATATAATATTCCATTTGGTATGGCGAATCCAGTCTCTTCAGCCCGTCTCTAATCTTCTTCCTTTGCCAAATTGTTTTCCAAATTAATATTTTCAACTTATCCAGTTCTTGTATTTTTGTAGTTATTGTTAGAAGTAGAGGATATATGCTTTTTGTTTCCCAAACCATGATTCTCCTAGTAGTGTCGATTTTGTTAAGTCTTCTTTCTTCTCAGGTTTATTTTGACATTCTAATGTATAAGCTATATTTTCCATATTTATTGTTGTATCCAATTCTTTTAAGTTTTTTCTTGTTTGTATTAAGTTATAATTCCCTTCATTTGTAACTTCACCAGTTAAGTCATTTTTTTTGCAGTTCACATTCTGTTGTCTGGATTGTTTGTTCATTCTTTACCATCATTCTTTGGATGTTTTTGATTGTAGATTTAAGTTAGAAGTATATTCAGTTATAGTATCAAAGTTATGTTTAATCTCCTCATGGTTATGTTATGTTTAATCTCCTCATCACCTATAAAGCCCTACATGGCCTGGGTCCGGGTTATTTGAGGGAACACCTGCTGCCGGCATCAAACGCCCTTCGCCCAGTGCGCTCTCACAGGGAGGGTCTGCTCAGGGTTCCGCCGGTGAGAGATTGCCGGCGGGTGACACCCAGGGATAGGGCCTTCTCAGTGGGAGCGCCTGCCCTCTGGAACCAGCTGCCGGTAGAGTTGAGGACTGCTCCCGACCTCCGATCATTCCGCCGGGGCCTGAAGACCTGGCTCTTTGAGCTCTCGGGCCCAGGCTGAGGAGAAAATTTTAACTGGGGTTTTAATGTACAGGGTGAATTTAATG
Source organism: Vipera berus (assembly GCF_964194415.1). Lineage (NCBI taxonomy): Eukaryota > Metazoa > Chordata > Lepidosauria > Squamata > Viperidae > Vipera > Vipera berus. Next base: position 143,872,033 of record NC_138204.1, read on the forward strand.
CTTTTTAATTGGTTTTTAACTTTTGTATGTTTTGATTTTTAATTCCCTGTAAACCGCCCTGAGTCCTCAGGGAAAGGGCGGTATACAAATGCAAATATTAAATTAAATTAAATCTATTGTAGTTTGTATCTGTCGTAGCATTGCATAAATTTTGTCTTGGAAAGTGTTTGTCTTGTCTTGAAATGTTTCTAAAGGTCTTTGATCTTTCAGGCTAAATCTTTCAGGAGTAGATATTAAGTGTGGTTTTCTATCATTTTTTGATGAATACATCATATCCATGTTGTCTCCCCCATTCAAGTAGTCCATCATAAATGCCATAGTCTATAATTAACCTTGTCAAGCTAACCAAAACTCAAAATCCATACAGTCCAATTTTGTATAGTTCTTGTTTTTATATATATACTGTATTTTGTAATCCACTGTAATTTTCAGTTGTCAAAGTTTCAGTAAAATCAATGTTTTATAACAATTTCTTTCTTTCAGGAGTCAATTGTCAATTCAATATATTTAGCCAGCTTAAATCCTTCCTGTAACTTCCCTTCTCAATAATTTGTCATAGATCAAAGTTTTTAAACAGTTCATAAATTTAAACCACAAATTATTTCTTTTCCTTCAAACACTTTCCAATCTTATAGCCGGCCCAGTATGTAATCTCTTCTCTGTTCCTTAGCAGCTATCTTCTTAAAGGTTATTAGAATTCATGGGAACAGATTTTTTTTTCTTTATTTCTGGGCATTGTCTTTAATGTGCTATATTCTCATTGTCCGCTAGATGTCAGCAAATACTTATTTTCCAGCTCTTTCAGACAAAAAGTTTATTTTTTTTTCTTTTTTTATGTAATTCAGTCAAAATCCTTTAGAATACAATCTTAGCAGTTTGTTTTAGTTTCTAAGTTTGATCAGATTGTAGTTTGAATTTAATTTCAATAAAGTTCTTTCCTCCTTAAAGGTTAATTTGCCACTTCCATCTATGGGGGAATGGGAATGTAGTCCCCTCCCCTCACTTTCGGAGGTTGTTTGCTTTCCCAGGAACTAATTGTAAAATGAGGGAGAGAAGATCAAATACTCTCACCAGTTCCAAGTACACTGTTCACCATTGTTCTTGGTAGTGCTCTTGGACTTCGGCTGCCATAGCTTGGGCTAGACGCTGGCATGCGGCTAGCATTTCTCCTGTCAGGTTCGGAGGGCTTTCCCTGGATCAAACGAAGCAATTGCTGTCGCTTCGTGATCAATGGGGCGCCCCTCCACGGTCACCTCTATGGGGCAACTTCAGACCCATCTAGGGTTCCCCTGGCAGGGCAAAATTAGCCGTGGGGAGCGGAGATCTGCTCTCGCGCAGCAATGCACCTTCAACGCAAACCGGAAGTGACCTGCATACTTTTAAAAAATCAGTTAAGGATTGCCCTGGTTTTACTAGGTTCAGAAAGTTAGTAACTGAAGTGAGACTTGTTTATACATGTGGTGAATCCACAAGATGTAACCATTGGACTTACCTCAGAAATTTCTACAGGAAGGTGATAACTTATTCAACAAAATTAGTGGGAATGGGGAACTATTTTGGTGAATATATGTATAGTGTTGATAGATTCTGTAGATCTAAAAGGAAACAGAAATCTAATCCCCATTTTTTTTAAAAAAAGCTTCAATTAACCAGTCCCATTCTCCCTTGATTCCCATAATTAATGACCAAGGAATCTAGCTTATGTAACACAATCAGGAATTAACCAAAATAGAGAAATTTTATATATTCAAAATGGATAGGAATTCCTTTGCTCTGCTAAACATTTCTAAATGGAATAGGATATGCTTTGGTTCATTCTTACTAGGCAGATTATAGTTCTTTGGTAGGCTGAAAGGATGATTGTACTGTATACTAAACAATATTTTTAAATTACTTCAAATTTATTGAGTATGCTTGAATATGATATAGCAAGCTCACTTTTAGTAGTATAACGTAGGAAAATTGTTTTGTTATTAAAAACTGCTAACAGAGAACTGCTAGTGTTCTCTGTTAATTTATAAAAGCATATCAGAACAATATCCTTATAATAATTACCGTATATACTTGAGTATAAGCCGAATTTTTCAGCCCACTTTTTGGGCTGAAAAATTCCACTTCGGCTTATACTCCAGTCAACAAAAAAACTTACCGAGGACTTGTGCACGGCCGAGGCTTTGGTGCTTCCGGGATCGCGCGCACCTCTCCCAAGCCACCGCCGTCCGAGACCTGCCGAAGTTTGGGGAGGTTTGGGGAGGTGCGCGCGCACCTCCCCAAACCTCCCCAAACGTCGGCAGGTCTCCGTTCCTCCGCGCCCTGCCTGCCTGCTTCTTTCCACAGCGGAAAGAAGCAGGCAGGCAGGGCGTGGAGGAACGGAGACCTGCCGACGTTTGGGGAGGTTTGGGCGCCTCCCCAAACCTCCCCAAACGTCGGCAGGTCTCCGTTCCTCCTGCCGACGTTTGGGGAGGTTTGGGCGCCTCCCCAAACCTCCCCAAACGTCGGCAGGTCTCCGTTCCTCCTGCCGACGTTTGGGGAGGTTTGGGCACCTCCCCAAACCTCCCCAGGTCTCCGTTCCTCCGCACAGACCTGCCGACGTTTGGGGAGGTTTGGGCGCCTCCCCAAACCTCCCCAAACGTCGCGCAGACCTGCCGACGTTTGGGGAGGCGCCCAAACCTCCCCAAACGTCGGCAGGTCTGCGCGGAGGAACGGAGACCTGGGGAGGTTTGGGGAGGCGCCCAAACCTCCCCAAACGTCGGCAGGAGGAACGGAGACCTGCCGACGTTTGGGGAGGTTTGGGGAGGCGCCCAAACCTCCCCAAACGTCGGCAGGAGGAACGGAGACCTGCCGACGTTTGGGGAGGTTTGGGGAGGCGCCCAAACCTCCCCAAACGTCGGCAGGTCTGCGCGGAGGAACGGAGACCTGCCGACGTTTGGGGAGGTTTGGGGAGGCGCCCAAACCTCCCCAAACGTCGGCAGGAGGAACGGAGACCTGCCGACGTTTGGGGAGGTTTGGGGAGGCGCCCAAACCTCCCCAAACGTCGGCAGGTCTGTGCGGAGGAACGGAGACCTGGGGAGGTTTGGGGAGGCGCCCAAACCTCCCCAAACGTCGGCAGGAGGAACGGAGACCTGCCGACGTTTGGGGAGGTTTGGGGAGGCGCCCAAACCTCCCCAAACGTCGGCAGGTCTGCGCGGAGGAACGGAGACCTGGGGAGGTTTGGGGAGGCGCCCAAACCTCCCCAAACGTCGGCAGGAGGAACGGAGACCTGCCGACGTTTGGGGAGGTTTGGGGAGGCGCCCAAACCTCCCCAAACGTCGGCAGGTCTGCGCGGAGGAACGGAGACCTGGGGAGGTTTGGGGAGGTGCCCAAACCTCCCCAAACGTCGGCAGGAGGAACGGAGACCTGCCGACGTTTGGGGAGGTTTGGGGAGGGGCCCAAACCTCCCCAAACGTCGGCAGGAGGAACGGAGACCTGCCGACGTTTGGGGAGGTTTGGGGAGGCGCCCAAACCTCCCCAAACATCGGCAGGTCTGCGCGGAGGAACGGAGACCTGGGGAGGTTTGGGGAGGCGCCCAAACCTCCCCAAACGTCGGCAGGTCTCCGTTCCTCCGCGCCCTGCCTGCCTGCTTCTTTCCACAGCGGAAAGAAGCAGGCAGGCAGGGCGCGGAGGTCCGGAGACCTGCCGACGTTTGGGGAGGTTTGGGGAGGTGCGTGCGCACCTCCCCAAACCTCCCCAAACTTCGGCAGGTCTCCGGACGGCGGCGGCTTGGGAGAGGTGCGCGCGATCCTGGAAGCACCGAAGCCTCGGCCGCGCGCAAGTCCTCGGTAAGCTCCGGGCGGTCACTTGCTTCGCGTCTCCTGAGGGAAGGGGGGGCGACTGGAGCGGGCATGTTTCCTCGCCTGCTGGGCGCCGCGATTTGCCCGGAGAACGCGCGGGCCCCGAATGGCAGCGTGGAGCGAGGAAGCGGACAGCCAGGGCTTCCCCGAGAGCCGCGGCCACACAGGGTATTCCTGTGTATTCAGGCTTGCAAAACGGCGGATCGGCTTATACTCGAGTCAACAACTTTTCCCAGTTTTTGGGGGTGAAATTGGGGGTCTCGGCTTATACTCGAGTCGGCTTATACTCAAGTATATACGGTAGGTCCTTCTGTATGTACTACATAGAATAGTTCGTGTGTTCCTGATAATACTAATGTGGTAAGATTGGCATCTCTTTTTCTTTTATAAGACTGCTGAAAAATCTGGCCAAATGGAACGATCAAAGAAGAATGCCAGGCAGAGGCAAAATGATTTCAAGGTAAATGAGTAGGCATCCATTTAGATGGTTTGGGGAATCAAATGATTTTAAATATTCTAAAACCAGAAGTGAGCTTTTTGTGTTAATATATTAACTGTGCATTTGAATTCAATGGCCCTGTAGGGCTTAATCTCAAAGAAGATTAAGACCCAGCAGAAGAAAGTAAAGAAAAACTGCCCCTTGCACTTTGGATACTCACAAACTGAATTCCAGTCAGGACTTCCCCAAACAACTTTTGTATTCATTGAGTGATGAAAGCAGGCAAAGATTTAGTAAGCTTAAAGGCAGAGAAACATTGAGACTAGAGTGAAGGCTGTTTGTAGTGACAACCTACTTAGGAAACCCTATTGTTCCCAGATACATAGGGAATTTGTATTGAGCTTTATGGCGTAGGCTTGAAACCTGCAAAACCACTCTGGTTAATGGGACATAACACAGTGCTGGGTGTGTCTTCATGTAATATGAGCCTGTGTCCAGCTGTTAGAGCCCTTGTCTTGTTCCGTAGACCAGGGCTTTTCAACCAGTGGTACGGGTACCACCTGTGGTACATTGGCACCTGGCAGGTGGTACGCAACCATCCTAGAAAAGTGGTAGCGGGGGAGGGGAATGAGCTGAACCGGTGGCAGCATCACACAAGCCTGAGCGAGAGATGGCTGGAGCTGCAGGGCTGTCAGGGCTCAGCGGAAGCACCAGGCTCAGCACTTCTTTGGGGCTGTCAGGGCTCAGCAGAAGCACCAGGATCAGCGCCAGGCTACAGCTGGAGCTTGGCGCTGATCCCGTCGCTTCTGCTGAGCCCAGAAGAAGCGCTGATCAGCTGGAATGTTGCAGCATCTTCAGGGTCTTATGATTTACATTCAGATGCTTGGCAACTGATTCATATTTATGACGGTCACAGTGTCCCAGGGTCATGTGAAGTGACCAAAACCTGCTGCAACCACCCAGCACACAGGGGGAATAAAAAACAAACACCCCCTACCCCACCCCTGCTCACAACAATGAAAACCTCGGACAGGAAGAGCGCTGCTGGGCGGGCAGGCAGGTGTCTTGCTTATCTGTGGCTTGGGGGGGCACTTTTTTCAGTGCCATGGTAACTTCAAACAGTCACTAAGTGAACTATTGTAAGTCGAGGACTACTTGTACTTCATCACTTTTTTATTTTCTTCTTTTTTTTTCTTTCTTTCTTTTTTTTTTTTTTGGTCATCAAGTTTTTGACACCATGCTAGGCAACTGGTGGTACTCGGATGTTGCCATATCCTAAAAGTGGTACAATGGGTGAAAAGGTTGAAAAGCCCTGCCCTAGACCTTGACCTCATTGGTTCCTCTGGAACCTTATTTATGTGTATTTTTTTCTTAACTTTGCTGATATAAATCCTATCTGTTTCAGTTCCTGGCTGCTGGCAGTTTTCTGATTAGAATGAAAAGTTAGCAAGGCTGATCTACCAGCCAAAACGTCTTCTGTGGTAACAGGACATTTAATAAGATTGACTAATTGACTAATATTAGATTGGCTAATTAAAAAATATATATCTTCCACAGTTACTCAAATTGCTGCTACCTTCACTTCAGTGCTGGTAGTGCTTAATGAACTGTGTCGTCAAAGAGAATGTTCCTTTGTTTCAATGTACAGTGGCTTATGTACAACTACCATTGGGTTAACATGTTTTCCCTTTTTTCTGTCCTAGATGATGATTCAGCAAGTGATGCAATCCCAGGTCAAACTGATACGTGGTGCTTTGCTTCCATTCAGCCTTGAAGAAAATGAACTAAAAGAATATGGTGGCTGGGACATGAAACCTGAACTTTCTAGTCAGTGGTTACCCCATGTCATTCAAACTGTTAGGTTGGTTTCATCTTAAATCAATATCAGTTTTGGTTTCTTTCAGCAAGTCCCATCTATTCTGAACCAGTCTTGAATATTCTGTATGGCCCAAATAATTAGGAGTTTATGAAACTACAACTCTGATTGAGACAAAGTATCAACAAAAATAAGTCACAGAATCACAGAATTGGAAAAAAAGACAGTTGTGTCCAATCCCTTGTTCAATGCTGAAATCAAATCTTCTGACAACCCTCTTGAATGCATCAGTTGAAGATAATATTGCCATCTCTCTTGGTAATTCATTTTACTATCAAACTGCTCTTAATTAGATTGGTTTCCTAATGTTCAGTCAAAATATCACTTCTTTTAAACCATGACGTCATTTTCTACATTCTGAGATAATAGAAGATAATATCTTCTGTTTGATATCACTTCAGATACTTGAAAAGTTCTAGTATATCCTCATCCTCATCCTTCTCTTTTCAAGGTTAAACATAACTTATGCCGTCAGTCTTCTCTCGTGTGATTTAGTTTTAAAACCACTGATCAAATGCATCTGTTCCAGTTCCTCTGAATTTTTCATAAAGTGCTAAGAACTGAACACAATGCTCCAAGTTGGAACTGACCATTATATAATACATGGAACTATATTGTTTAGGCAGAGTGAGAGCAAGCTCTGATAGTGTTCTAGTCATAAGGGTTACACTAACACAACAAAAGATGTTCTAGGCTTTGCTTGGATAAGTTGACTTCTCTGAGTAGAGTGCAAGTCACTTCTGAGAGCGACCATGCTTTGTGTATGCAGACATTCCCAAAATTTTAACTCCCCTCAAATGTGCTCATTATCATCCTGAAAAGTCAACATCCTTGGGAATCCCTGTTCAGGAATATTAGCTAGGCCAACAGGTTCGCAAATTTAATAAGCATTAGCTCATTAATTTCATCCAAGTCATGAATGAAACATTGAAGAGTACTGGGCTCAGGATTGTTATCTCATAGCAGTTTGATGAAGTATTGATGATGTCCCTTGAGTATAGTTTTCAAGCCATCTGTGGGTCCGTAGTTACCTAATTTGCTAATCAGAATATGTTTTGTCACTTAATTCCCACAATTTATTTTAAGAAATTAAAATAGAGACAAATCACAACTGGCTACATTGTTTTTATCAGCTTATAAAAAATTAATCACTTGATGATGTGCCCTAGCATCTTCCCATGATTTCATACCACATTGTCTTATTTTGGCTTCCTGGGTTCTCATTTTTCTGTTTTGTAGGTTTATGCCAGTCAGGGTTATAAATGCAGGGAGTAAGGAGGACGACCAACAGAATGAATATCATGACAAAAATTCTGTCTCCTTTGTACATGTGTTGTGATATTGCATGTTCCAGAGAAGTAGAGTTTGTGTCAATATCATAATGCTCATTTTTATCATTCTAACAAATCTATTAAAATCTACAGGTGCCTTTGGTACCAATCTTCCAGTACTTTATATATTCTGTGGGATTTCTGAAAAAAATATATATATAGAAAATAAGTCAAATTAGTCACATATTTCTTTGTATTACCTAATTTCCATATTTGCTTTGTAGCTGATGTGCTGTTTCTTTTTCTCTCTTCCTTTCATTTGAACATATGGTTCCTACCATTCAAATTATAGTTTGTATGTACCTACTCCCTTTTCTCCCTCATTATGTGTTATGTGTTATTTTCATTATGTGTTATTTTCATAACATTTAATGTAATCTGTTGATTGCTTCTGCTCTCTTTAAATTTCTCATTGGGATTACTTCTGACTATACTTTTAATGCATCTAAAATTCCTATTTCCATTAGCTTTTGTTGCCATGTAATCTTACTTAGTATTACTTTATTTTTGTTAAAATATGCTTTGTTGAGTCCAGGCTCTACGCTGATTACTGTCAACTTTATATTCCCGTATTCCAGCATTTTCTCCCAAAGTTCTCACTATTCCTCATGCTTGAGACAAGGAAATACTAAAAACAGAGTTTAAGAATTGAAGCCTGTCAACATCTACTGAAGACTAAATGGCAAAGGTAGCCAACCCAAAAATATGATAAAAATTATGAAAAATTGGGAACTACTCAAAAGTACGGTCCATCCTGTTCTCAGCAAAAGTTGGTTTTTAGTGCTGTCATGCAGCTATGGTAGAAAGCAAAACATTAGTGTTTTCACTACAAAATTACTTGAAACTAAATCATAATATGCACTCATAGGAGTCTGAGGGTGAAATTACTGGTACCGTCTTAGCTTGCTGACAAAATAATGATACCATAAGGTAAAGGTTCCCCCGCACATGCGTGCTAGTCGTTTCCAACTCTAGGGGCCAGTGCTCATCTCCCGTTTCAAAGCCGAAGAGCCAGCGCTTGTCTGAGGACGTCTCCGTGGTCATGTGGCCGGCATGACTAGACGCCAAAGTCGCAAAGAATGCTGTTACCTTCCCACCGTAGTGGTCCCTATTTTTCTACTTGCATTTTTACGTGCTTTCGAACTGCTAGGTTGGCAGAAGCTGGGATGAGTAACAGGCGCTCGCTCTGTTACACGGCACTTGGGATTCGACCCGCCAAACTGCCGACCATCTGATCGACAAGCTCAGCGTCCTAACCCACTGAGCCACCGTGTCCCTTTTAATGATACCATACTGTTTATCATAGAACATGGGGAGAGGTGTGTCATAAAGAAAGTGGCCATTTTCAGACCTAGATTTCACTTAACACGCTGTTCTTTTACTTGTATCCTTTTTTTTTTTTTTTGAGTTACAATTGTATTAAATATCATTAGGACTTTTCCTAGGCATATGGCATTGCTTAAAGAAAGAGCTCCACTGGAGGAAGTACTAAGTTTTTTTTTATTATTATTCACACACATATATGAACCCCCTGTGAGGACATCTGAATACTTTGACATCTGAATCTCATAATAAACAAGTAGGCTCATTATAAATTACTTTCTTTTCTTTGGCTTTCCAGGCTTAGCTATGAATCTCTGACTGCTCTTGAAATACCAAACGATATGCTTCAAATCATCCAGGATCTCATTTTTGACCTGAGAATCCGTTCTATAATGATTACATTGCAACATACAGCTGAAGGTTGTATTTTTTTTAAAAAAAAATGAATCTTATCAGTGATGATCTCCTACTGGGTGTTTTTTAAAAAAATTCTCAACTGTGATTTTATTTTCACGTACAGCTAGTCCTTGCTTACTGATCGTATTTGAGACCATCATCTCCATCACTAAGTGTAAAGTGGGTTGTAAAATAAAATATCATGGGACTGCCCAGCTTATGTCAGTTCCAGTTGAAGTTGATAAGTGGACCCCACTGTTGTTAAGTGCGCTGTCATGTGACTGCAACCTGCAACTTCCTGCCAACTTCCCTGTTGACTTTGCTTGTGGGAAGCCGGCTATGAAAGTTGCAAAGGGTGATGTCTTGCAGCTCTTACAATTGCATACCAATTGCCAAGCACATGAATCGTGTTCATATTACTGTGGGGACACACTGCATCTGCTCCAAGTTTGAGGACTAGCTTTAAATCTCATTTGGCACCATTGCAACTTTGAAAAGTCACTGAACGAGTAGTCAGTAAGCGAGAACTCTCTGTTCCTCTGAATTTACCTTACCGAAAGTTTTGTTCTATAGTTTTTAATTAAAGAATATGTAGAATATGGAAATGATTCATTTCAATAATTGTTTTCAAGTGCAATGAACAACATACATTATTATTATTATAATTATTACATTTTTATTCTGCCTTTTTATATATAACAAAGCAGTGAACATAACTAAAATATTATAACAATTAATGTACAATCTTTTCAATATAGGTTCAGTTGAATCCAATATATTCTTCCTTTGCTTGCAGTAAGCTTAATGTATAAAAGCTGTTATTATTTTTTTAATATAACATTGACAACATTCTTAAATGAGTTCATTTCAGTTCGTAGTGTAGGTTTATGCTATACTGAAGATAACAGTTTTGACATTGCTTTTTTTTACAGATGTGAAAAAATTAGCTGAGAAGGAAGATTGGATTGTTGATAATGAAAGTTTAACCAGTTTGGTGGGTAAATTATTTTTTTCAAATATTATTATTGTATGATATAACGTTAAATTTGAGTTGGTATGTCTGGAAATTGAATATGAAAAACCCCATCTATTTAAGAAGATCAATATAATGGCAGTACTAGAAGCTGTAACCTCATAGAAACCTCATAGAAACCACATCTGAAGAAATTGGGGGACAAAGAGCTAGAATGTCATAATGAGACAAAAAATCTGGTGTCAAATCCCCATTCACCTTTATTGGCTATTTTTTTCTTATTGTTAACCATAATTTTTAAACTAACAGAATTGTTAAAGGGAATAGAAAACTCTGTATTCTCACTTAATTTGTAAAATATATTTTATAAGGTAAAGGTTCCCCCGCATATGCGTGCTAGTCATTTCCAACTCTAGGGGCCGGTGCTCATCTCCGTTTCAAAGCCGAAGAGCCAGCGCTTGTCCGAGGACATCTCCGTGGTCGTGTGGCCGGCATGACTAGACGCCAAAGACGCACGGAACACTGTTACCTTCCCACCATAGTGGTCCCTATTTTTTTTACTTGCATTTTTACATGCTTTCGAACTGCTAGGTTGGCAGAAGCTGGGACGAGTAACAGGCGCTCACTCTGCTACACAGCACCCGGGATTCGACCTGCCAAACTGCCGATCTTCTGATCGACAAGCTCAGCGTTCTAACCCACTGAGCCACCAGGTCCCTTTTTATATTTTATAATAGGATTGCAATTAATCAGAACTTTATGAAAGCTAATTTATGAAAGTTGCCCTTAATGTAATCCTTTTAAATATGTTGGCTCTACTAGATGAAGAATTCTGAAAAATAAAGGGTACCATATTGGAAAAATCTTGTTAGATTATTTCAGGGTCCTCAATGACATTATATTATTAGATTTACACACAGTTTCAGTAATACTGTTGTGTACTGGAACAATCTAATAAGTAGCAGACAAACTTGAGTTCTTCATCTTTAAGTGAACAAATACTTGAAAGTATAATTAATTAATACAGTGATTTTATAAGTAATAAGTGATTTTATAAGTAATTTACTTTTTCCTCTTTCTTCTTTTAGCCATCGCAGTTTGAACAATGTGTTATACATTCTATCCAGTCACTTAAAGGAGTTTTGGACTGTAAACCTGGGGAGACTAGTGTAAGTAATGTTTAATACATCTCTTTTGTTCTATTTTAGTATTTGATTCCAGGACTATTTCAAAATGAGAAATTAAAAAAAAATAGGTAACTGTTACAGAAAGAAGATCAAGCCGCAGTAGTAATTTCAGTACACAATCAAAGCTCTCAGGTTCTTATATGTTCTCTTTTACTACAACTTGAAGAGAAAACTAGCTTTTGGTATCCTTAGTTGATTTATCTGGAGAAGAATTAACATAAATATATTCATTGACTATCTGCAGCCCTATGCATTTGGCTTCCAATAATCAATGCTTTATAAAGCATTCATAAGATCAGACTCCCTCTGTAGCAGAATAGTTGAACGATATTGTAAGAAATTGAATCTAGCTTCTGGTTATTGCTTCTTTTAGTCTCTATTTAGAGAGTGCATTGTGTGGCTGCAAGTTGTTAGTTAAGAGCATGACAAATGCAGAGGAAATGCTTGGCTTTTTCATGTGAAGCCATTTCACTCACTTGTTCCAATAATTTTTCTTCATTAGGTTTTTCAGCAGACAAAAATACGGGAAGATGTGTGCCATCTAAGCATTAATATCATGCAGGTAATGTAAGACTTAAGAGAAGGGTCTAAATTAATAGGTTTATTCAGTTGCAGTATGTGTGCTTGAGAAGTTATTGTTCATAAATGTCATCTGTTTCTTGTGCCACTAGTACTGAACTTTAGTATGAACAAGTTAGTACTGAACAGAATAACAGAGGAGTTATTTTGGGGTAACTCAAAATATCGACCGTATCCTTTTTTTTAATACAGCTCCAAATCAAATTTTTCTGAGTTCTTTCTCAACATGCACTCTTGCTATTTTTCTACTTCTTCCATATATTGTGGGAGCTGAATTAAACTTTTAGCTGTAGATAACAATACAATTATGTAGAACCAAACTTCTGAAACGAGGAAAGAAAGCTAATTAGAAGCATTTGGGTTTTGTTTTGTTTTTTAAAGCATGAAGTTGCTATACAGGTGAGAACAGATCCAAGGAGATGATCTACTTTTTTTGTTAGCTATGTAAACAGCATCTAGCTGATCTTGGCATGCCTAGACAAAAGAAAACAATAGTGAAGTAATTCTGTTTTTTTACTATGCAGAGTACATGGATTAGTCAGCAAAAAATAGCAGAGTGTAGTAGCGCTTTTCCCAACTAAAAATGTTTTCTTAAAAGACATAAGATTTCATGACCTACTGCTCACTGTATCAGATGCATAGTGGCTAGACTAATGTAGGATTTAAATTGCCGTAAGGGGGAAGATGGAAGGAGAAAATATTTTAGTTATACAGATGCAGGCTACACATAAGGCTGATTACAAGTATGTTATCAATTGACAGTTGTAGCATATTTTTAAAAAAATCATTGTGTTTGTGGAAACCTCCTGAAAGTTAGATCTATGCAGTGTTTGAAATGCAGTGCAGAAATTTTCCTCACAGCATGCATCTTTCTGCCTTCAAATCCATAATACTGCAGGTGTTTGTTTGTTTGTTTTTTCATTTTTAAGGCATAGAACCAAAGTGGAGAGAAAATAATATTGTATTTACAGAAATCATGAAGGCTAACATTTGTATTTGAGAGAGACATACAAAAGTAATATTGTGGGGAGGACGAGAAAGTGATAGGATATCTCCTGATAATTATGCACTGCCATTTTTCTGTTTTCTGTGCCTATTTCTGCTTTGAGGACAGGGTTAGATGAAATCCATTTAAATATAGATGAAGAATTGGTGAACTGAACTGAAGAAATAAGTAGCAATAACACTTAGGCTTACATACCACTTCACAGTGCTTTACAGCCCTCTCTAAGCGGTTTACAGAGTCAGCATTTTGCGCCCCCCCCCCAAAAAAAAATTTGGGTCCTCATTTTACCGACCTCAGAAGGATGGAAGGCTGAGTCAACCTTAAGGCAGTGAGAATCAAACTGCCAAACTGCAGGCAGCCAGCTGTCAGCAGAAGTAACCTGTAGTACTACATTCTAACCACTGCGCCACCATGGCTATAGCTATTAAATATCATGCAGTTTGCCTTAGAAAGAAAAAATAAATTAGGGAATACATGTTTCCATCATATGTTCCCGTTTCCTTTGGGACGCCCCACCCCACCCCACCGCCCCCACATTTGTATAGAAAAGCAATGAAAATCTTTATGTTGTTTTGAGGTGTAGTGACAATAAAATCTCTTTGCTTCTGGATTGATGAAACCTTTAAAGCCATAACACTTCATTTTATTCAGTTTAACAAGAATAAGAGGAAGAATTAAAAACAAATATAAGATCATAAAGGTCAGCTAAAATTAAACTGCTTGAATGAAATAGAAAATGCTCTGTAGAGGTGAAAAAATTGGAAAAGAAACTACCGTATTTTCCGGCGTATAAGACGACTTTTGAACCCCTGAAAATCTTCTCAAAAGTTGGGGGGTCGTCTTATACGCCCAGTCGCCTTATACGCCGGAAAATCAGTGGGTGGCGTCTGGCGGGAGCCGGCAGGGGAGTGCGCGCGTGTGCAGGACTGCCCTGCCGACTCCCGTCCGATGCTCTTCGCTCTTGAGGCAGCTGCTGCCTCAAGAGGGAAGAGCCGGCTCGCTCTTCCCTCTTGAGGCAGCAGCTGCCTCAAGAGCGAAGAGCGTGGAGCCGGCAGGGAAGTCCTGCGTGCGCGTGCGTTTGCAGGACTACCCTGCCGGCTCGCTCTTCCCTCGCGTCGGACGGGAGCCGGCAGGGCAGTCCTGCGCACGCGCGCACTCCCCGGCTGCTCCTTAGCAGCTGGGGAGTTCGCGCGTGTGCAGGACTGCCCTGCCGACTCCCGTCCGACGCTCTTCGCTCTTGAGGCAGCTGCTGCCTCAAGAGGGAAGAGCCGGCTCGCTCTTACCTATCGAGGCAGCAGCTGCCTCAAGAGCGAAGAGCGTGGAGCCGGCAGGGAAGTCCTGCTCCCGTCCGACGCTGCGCTTCCGCCGGGCGGTGCTGGCCGAGACGAGCCAGCAGGCAGCCGCCGTGAGCGCGGCGCTGAGGGGCAGCAGCCCCACGTGCAGCAGCAGCCGCCGGCTCAGCAGCGCAGGAGCCGCACCGCCAGGGCGGGAAGCCAGTCGGGAAGAGGGACCGGGAGCCCGGGCCGAGCGCACCTCGGCCGACGGTGAGAGGGAAGCGGCACATGAAAAAGAGGCTGCGGGCGGAGCTGCCCCGCCCTGCGCTGAATGGGAGAAGTTCAAGGCCTGGGGGGGGAAAGCAGGAGGGGCGCCGGCCGTGGCGGGTGGCGGCTGCCCTCCGGCGCTGCCTGCCGCCTGGGAAACGCTGCGTCTCGGGGGCCAGCAGAAGCACGGGAGCAGTGGGAGGGCCGGCGGGGCCAGTCGGGCCTTCGCCTCCTCTGCGACGGACGGGGAGGGCAGGGCATGTAAGTATTTTCCGGCGTATAAGACAAAAAACCTTGAAAAACTTCTTAAAAGTAGGGGGTCGTCTTATACGCCGGAAAATACGGTACTACTTACATTCCTTATCTTGGTTAGCACTACTTATAATAAGTGATGGTATCAAATATATTGATTTTTTTTCTTTTGCAGGTATTCATTGATTGCCTGGAGCAACTGAGTACAAAGCCTGACAGTGATATAGATACTACCCAGTAAGTGAAATAATTTGGTGATGGGTTTTTTGACAGTAAAATTCTACAATTTGGCAAACTTCCAGTTTTCAGTCATATTTCACCTTGAAATGATTATTGGGAACACTTTATTCATGGATCACTAATTTTAGGGATTCTACAAGCAATTTTTGTCATTTATTTGACACAGCTAAACAATCTAAACAACTTACACATGTCACATTGAATCATAAACTGACCAAAACATGTTTAGTATAGTATGATGCATACTCCATCTACATTGTTAGCTTATGGTTTTTGTTTCCAAAAATTTGGAAAACTAATTCTTTAAATAAGGCTTGACAAATCATAAACTGTAATTTCCATTTTTTTTTAATTATATAACTGTATATTTAAATGCATTTGCTGCCCAACTCCAGTGAACTCATGTTCTTCAATAGGGTACAAAGGAAAAATACCTTACATTAACTTCAGGCATCTTTAAAAAAAAATTAAAAACTTTTAGCATGGAAGATAAGAGCTTCAGTCTATATATTTAACTGGTTTCCTTTTTTTAAAAGAATCTATGTCAGTTAAACTCATTGGGGTCCTTAGGAAACAAATGTACATTTATAAGGCAGGTTTACCCTAATACCAAGATGGGTTAATCACTGACTATTTGCAAAATCCCTTAGTCTTCCAGGTGACATCTCATCTTCGGATTTATTTGGAAGCATCCATGAAGATTTCAGTTTATCCGTAGTAAGTATTATTGCTGTTCATTGAAACAAAAGTTAAAATAAATTATCTAAGCAATATGTTACAATTCACTTAGAAGTATGTTCTATTATATACTGTATTGTACTAATTTTATTTCTTTAAAATACGGAAATATTACTAGCAGAGCATGTTTTGCAAACCATAATATGATAGAAATCTGTGGTTGGCTAGCCAAGAATTCAGATTCTGATTTAGTTAAAAGCTTGCACTTAAATTAGCTTATCACATCAGTTGATTAATTTACATATATAGTTATACTCAAAAATTTAGGCATCTCTGATTAAGTTGTTTCTGTTTCATCAATCCCTAAATGAACAGAAGCTGATACAGCCTCTTTATGGTAGAAAGTTAAGTGACATCTTCCTTCACATTTGAATCCAAACTGACTATTCATATCCTATCATTTGTTGAATTAAAAGAGGAAAAAAATAAATACGGCAGATGCAGAAATTTGCAGTTAATTAGTTCTGCTATTATCAAAAGTTGAAAATGGTAAAAAAAAAAATTGATTTCATTAAGATTAGCAAGCCAGAGAAAATATATTTTTCCGGGTGAACAAATACTGGTATCTTCTTTCCCTCTCTGATTGGGATTGTTCTACTTTGGCTCTTCTAAGCCACATATTTGAAAATGAAAATAAACCACATGTAAAAGTAGGAGAAAGCTGCAAAAATCAAAACGCTTTCTGCAGTGGAAAATGTGGAAGACCAAGAAAAATCTCTGCGAAAACTGTCACAAAACCAGTCAGATCTGCAAAAACAGAAGCCATGAATCACTGGAAACAACCTGCTGAAAAGTTTAGCTGACACTAGAGTAATTATCTATAGGTCCACGCTAAGCATTACATATACAACCATGATCTAATCTTTTCTCCGAAATCATCACAAAATAAAGAATATAAACTATTTATTTATTTTATTTATTTATTTAGTTATATTTATATACCGCCCTATTCCCTGAGGACTCAGGGCGGTTTACAGGGAATTAAAAATCCAAAATACAAAAATTAAGAACCAAATTAAAAAATATTAAATTGACCCTGTAGTCGATTAAAAAGAACCCCAAATTAAAATTTCTCCTCAGTCTGGGCCCGAGAGCTCGAAGAGCCAGGTCTTCAGGCCCCGGCAGAATGATCGGAGGTCGGGAGCAGTCCTCAGCTCCACCGGCAGCTGGTTCCAGAGGGCAGGCGCCCCCACTGAGAAGGCCCTATCCCTGGGTGTCACCCGCCGGCAATCTCTTACCGGCGGGACCCTGAGCAGACCCTCCCTGTGGGAGCGCACTGGGCGAAGGGCGTTTGATGACGGCAGCAGGTGTTCCCTCAAATACCCCGGACCCAGGCCATGTAGGGCTTTATAGGTGATAACCAGCACCTTGAATTTCACCCGGAGGATAACCGGAAGCCAATGCAGCTCGCGGAGTAGAGGTGTTACATGGGGGTATCGGGAGACCCCCATTACAACTCGCGCGGCCGCATTCTGCACCAGTTGAAGCCTCCGAGTGGTCTTCAAGGGCAGCCCCATGTAGAGAGCGTTACAGTAGTCCAAACGGGAGGTCACAAGCGCATGAGTAACTGTGCGTAGGGCGTCTCGGTCCAGATAGGGACGCAACTGGCGCACCAGGCGAACCTGTGCAAAAGCCCCCCTGGTCACGGCTCCTATGTGATCTTCAAAATTGAGCCGTGAGTCCAGGAGGACGCCCCAGTTGCGAGCCCTATCAACGGGGGGTAACACCTCACCCCCCATCGTTAGAGGTGGAATAACTTGGTTAACCCGAGATGCCGATATGCACAGCCACTCAGTCTTGGCGGGATTGAGACGAAGCCTGTTTCTCCCCATCCAGACCTGAACCGCCTCCAGGCACCGGGACATCACAGAGAGGGCATCGCTGGGTTGGTTCGGGGTGGAAAGAAAAAGTTGGGTATCATCAGCGTACTGGTGATACCCCACCCCGAAGCCACGAATGATCTCAACTATGCCTTCCCCCTCAGAAAAAGTCATTAAGCCTGAAACATTTAGGAATACAGTTCTTTGGGCTAATGAAACAAAAATTGAACTGTTCAACCATGGCCACAACCACGCAAAATTTCGGGGTGGATGTGAAGCATTTGAAGAAAAGACTGCAGTAGAATAGCATTAGAATAGTTCTGTCTTGGAAGAGTGCACGAAATATTGTGAGGCTGGAAAGAAGAATAGACTGTAAACATCAACTTGTTGTGCATGATAGTATTCACTACTCGGTGAAGAAACCAAAGTTGAAAGATGAGATATTTCATTAAGACACTAGTCCAAAGCATACTTTAAAATTAATCATGAAGTACTGGTAGGAAAAAAATATGATTGTTTTGAAATGGCTTTCAAAATCCCTATGTTTGAATATTTTATTTTTTTATTTTATTTATTTTAATCCCATTTATATCCCGCCCTTCTCCGAAGACTCAGGGCGGCTTACACTCTAAGCACAAATCAATGTGCTTAGCAATAGCCTTCATTCTATGTATATGCCTGCTTATTAGGGCTTTCGCCCCCCCCCCCCAAGCGGCATTATTGGTGAATAATGCTGAAAATCTGGGAATATATCAAGTATGCGGTGCATACAAGGAGAGTTAAGAATATTTCGGAACTAAAAGTTATGCAAGAAAGTGTGGGGGGGGGGAATCGGGGAAAAAAAAACCAACCCAACAACAAACCACTCTTAACTGGAAACAGGAAACATTAGGAAGCTATCACTTCCTAAAGAAGATGTTATATAAAGTACTGACAGGAAGATGTTTAGATTGCATTGCCATTCTCACTGTTTTCTTCATTTGATCACTAAGCAGGTGTGCATTCATATTTGATGTTTCAAATCTCAAAACGTATTTAATAAATGATTCCTGCTATGTTCCTATATAAGAAGAATGATGCACCTTAGGTAACTGGTGCCTTTTGGAAGAATATTTTTTTTACATCAGTTCAGTGATGCTGTATACTTTGTTGTGAATATTTCATGTGTCAAAGGTTCGGGTTTCACTGGACATACAATAAAATTAAGAAAGTTGTTAAAGGTTCTGTTTAAGAACTATTTAAACTTTTAAATGGTTAGCATTTGCCTTGTACCATTAAGGCAAAGTATTTGGTATGTGCATTTTCTTCTTAAAGAACTCCCCTTCATTGGATCCTTTTTTGATTTAGGAACGGAGGCTTTTAATTGTCCTCAGTAATTGCTGCTATTTGGAACGTCACACTTTCATCAATCTAGCTGAACATTTTGAGAAGCATGGTTTCCAAGGAGTGGAAAAAATTATTCAAGTAAGTATTTTCTGACTTAGACGAGCAGCATGGTGGCCTAGATATAAAGACGCTCGCCTCCCACTCAGAAGGTTAAGAGTTCAATCCTAGGCAGCGGCAGATGTTTCTCTATCAGTGTGCAAAGACAAAATCTCTGCCGTGAACTCCACGTAGGCGTCAGGAAGGGCATCTGACCAGTAAACGCTCAGTTCCACTCAGTCACCCCGACTCCACCCCAAAACAAAGGGATTAAAGGGTCAAAAAAAAAATCTGACTACAGATATTCAGATGAAGTAAGTTGATAAGATTAGAATAACTTGCAAAAAAAAGCCATTTTAGAATGTTCTCATCTTTTTAAAGTGCCGTACAGGTAGTCCTCAATTTATGACCAGAGTTGGGACCAAAATTTCTGTTGCTAAGCAAGGCAGTTGTTAAGTGAGTTAAACCTAATTTTACAACTTTTTTGCCATTGTTGTTAAGCGGGTCATTGCAATTATTAACTGAATCACGCAGTGACTAAGCAAATCTGACTTCCTTCACTGTCTTTGCTTATCAGAAGCCACCTGGAAAGGTTGCAGATGGCAATCACATGACCCTGAGGCACTGAAACTATAGCAAATATATGCTGAATGCCAAGCGCCCGAAATTTGATCATGTGACTATGGGGATGCCAGGATCAGTCATAAGTCAGTGTTTTCATTGCCGCTGTAACTTCAAACAATCGCTAAACGATGGTTGTAAGTTGAGGACTATTTGTACTGACATTTTTTTACGTTAATTATACATTTGTGATTTATTTTCATGGAAAAGCAGGATTTACACATTCTAAAATGAATCAAGAAATAAATCGATCCCAACTGCTGGGACTCGTCATCCACCTGTTTTCAAAATACTTTATATAATTTGTTAAGAATGGAAAATCAAAAACTATGAAATGCAGTATGTTCACAGTTTGGCATCCTCCTCACTAATCACATCTTCCGTTTTCCCCAAAAGTAAGACCCACCCCGAAAATAAGCCCTCGCTTGATTTGGGGGGGATGGGCCTAATATAAGCCCTGCCCCCAAAATAAGCCCTAGTTATGGACCGGGGTGCACACCTAAAAATCAAGCTGGGGTGGGGGAGGTGGAGCTTACCATTGCAGCCAGGTCTCCCATTGATCGACACTTCTGCAGCCGAAGGAGCAGCTTTATTTCACAGCTGACAATGGAGCTCCGGCCTGCATTTCACAGTCAGAGGCCTTTCTGGAAAGGCCTCTGCAGCCGAGAATCAAGCTATGGATTCAATCTGCTGTAATGTTTTGATTCATTGAAAAAAACTACATCCTTTTACTTAAGAATAGATCAGCTTGCAAACATTTCCCTTATTGGATGCCTCCGCCTATCAAACTGGAATTTAAAGTTTCCCATTGTGAAGGAACATGAACCTGACTTCCAATGAGGAAGGAATGAGTGAACTATTAAAGGAGTGACTTTTTTATAAAAAAAATAGTCTTGAGAAAGAAGAAAGCAAGAGAAATTTGAATTAATTTTGTTTAGCATTAGATGGGAAAGACAGAAATTTTGACAAGCTTTCAAGATTCCTTTTATTATATCCTATAATAACAAAATACCAATCCTTACAGTTCCTGTTTTACTACCTCACCTACTTTGAAGGAAAGATAGCTATAAAGGTTTTTTCGTTGTCATGTGGTTCAAATCATACTAATAAAATACACATAAACCATTATTTCACATTCTTTATGTCACTTCAGTCAATCAAATTTAAGCAGCATAAGGTTATGAAATACCAATTAATACACTATGCACCTTGCTGTCTCCTTTGCTATGTATTCTTACATTGGAAAACATTACTTTTATCTCTTCCCTGTTGAAAGTTTAAAAAACAGTTTTTCTTGGGTATCATTTTGTAGATGGGAATTACAAGCTCAAAACAACAGTAGCAATAAAGAAAGAAGAACAACTTTTGTTATGTTACCTGCTTTTCCTGTATACTAGTATAATTGGATGCCTTTTTCTCATTGAACCAAATGGGATATTGGGGAAGTTGTCCAATATTCTGTTCTTGTAACAGGTAACTTTGGTTTATACACAGCCAATATATTTTATACTGATTGGCAAAAAATGCAATCAACCTAAGGTATATTTGCAAGATTAAAGGATGTGACATATAAATTCTCTCTCTTGATATTATTAATGTTACAATTATGTCTCTATTTTAGGTTAGTATGGATTCATTAAAAGAATTAGATCAGCGGCTGTTTGAAATATACATTGAACTAAAGGCTGATCCTATAGTAGGTTCATTGGAACCTGGAATTTATGCCGGTTATTTTGATTGGAAAGATTGTCTTCTTCCAACAGGTAAGTATTAGTAGAATTCTTGGAATAACTAGTATGGATAAATATGATTTAACATTTTCAAATATCCCATATCACTAAAATCTATGTGTGTACGTGTGTGCATTTTTTTTATAGTACTCATTACTAGAGAGCTCATAGCTCAATGTCTGGACTGGTTCAGGGTTCATAGCTCAGTGTCTGGACTGATTCATATTATAAGAATCCTGTGCTGATTCATTTTTACATACTATGATTCACAATGCTGCTGTTGGCTGAGTGAATAGGCATGTAACTGTTTCTGCACACATAAACCGCTTCAGTCAGTTCTATGCATAGAAAGTTATTTAAGACAGAGGGAGGCAGAAATGAGCTAAGGAACCTGAGATCAATAGATTTCCTGATGATTTAAACTAAATTAACAAGAATCCCCCAACTTCCGGTTGTTTAAAAACAGCAAAATTTGATTTCATCTCATGTTGATGCTCAACTTCTCCAGGCTAGGATAGAAACAAGGGCCAGGCGGCTAATTGAGTCACTGACATTCCTGTTTTGACTGTTAGTTTTGAGGGACATTTACACAGAATTAATCTGGATATTAGTAGATCTCTTGCATGATCAGGAACCCTAATAATGGGTAATTCTTGAT
Source organism: Vipera berus (assembly GCF_964194415.1). Classification (NCBI taxonomy): domain Eukaryota; kingdom Metazoa; phylum Chordata; class Lepidosauria; order Squamata; family Viperidae; genus Vipera; species Vipera berus. The sequence continues at coordinate 143,893,995 of NC_138204.1, forward strand.
CTATGAGTATAATGGAGCCTACTAATTACAGTCATAAATTGGATGGTCATAAAGTGAGTCATCACGTAACCAACCCAATTTAACAACCTTGGTTATTAAGCAAATTGCCATGGCCATTAAGCAAATGCTACACTCATTAAGTGAACCCTTTGTCGCTATGGGATGTTTTTACTGAAACCAAAAGTAAATGCCACTATTCAGAAAAAACAATGTAAATCACATATCCATGGGACACTACAAAATGGCCGTAAATGCAGATCATTCGCCAAACACCCAAAATGCAGTCACATGACTACGGACCGAGGGGGAGGAAGCAACAATTGGAATTTTGGAACCAGGTTGTATCTTTTCTAAGGTCCGTTTTAACTTGAAACAGTCACTAAGCAATCAGTTGAGGAATGTGTGTAGAGCTAGCTTGAATGTTGTATTTTTTATTAATTTGTAAATAAACATGAGTATAGATCTTCCTTCCGACTCCAGGTTTCAGCGAAGGTTTTGATATCTAACCTGCACTCTTCCCAATTTCAGGACTTTTATTTTCACAGTGAATATATTGATATGTCTTGTTGGAATTTCTGGGCTGTAGTTACTCATAATGGATGTTTGAATTTATATACACAAGTTGGCTCAATGTATGAATAATGGAATTCAGGAAGTAACTGGGTCTGTCACATGAGGTGTCACCATATTGTGTCTGCTTTCACTTTATGGATTTTTAGTTTTAAAAAAGTAGAATACCGTATATACTTGAGTATAAGCCGACTCGAGTATAAGCCGAGACCCCTAATTTTACCCCCCAAAACTGGGAAAAGTTCTTGACTCAAGTATAAGCCGAGGCTGGGATCCGCCGAGTGGCTTTCAGCACTGGAGAAAATGCAAAATCGCTCGAGACCAAACTCGAAGGAATCAGCTGCCGGTGGGAGCGAGGCGATCCGTGCAGTCCCGTGACAGCCAGTCGGGCAAGCAACGCGAAGAGCGGCAGGGCTTTATTTTTGCACCGTGGAGCTCCCCCTCCCCCTCCTCCCAAACTCCCCGTCTCTCCCCCTTCCCCCCACTTCCCAGAGCTGAATACAGGGTATTAACCGGCGGCGGAGGCTTGCAGAATGGCGGATCGAGCCTCTGTCGCCAGCGGCTGGATCCGCGCTCTGCAAGCCTCTGCCGCCGGCGGAGGCTGGATCCGTGCTCCACAAGCCTCTGCCGCTGGCGGAGGCTGGATCCGTGCTCCGCAAGCCTCTGCCGCAAGCCTCTGCCGCCGGCGGTTCCAGCCTCCGCCGGCGGCAGAGGCTTGCGGAGCACGGATCCAGCCGGCGGCAGAGGCTTGCGGAGCGCGGATCCAGCCGGCGGCAGAGGCTTGCGGAGCGCGGATCCAGTGGGGGGGAAAAGCCCTTTAGCAGGATTTGCCTGCATGCTGGCGGAGGCTGGATCCGTGCTCCACAAGCCTCTGCCGCCGGCTGGATCCGCGCCCTGCCGCCGGCAGAGGCTTGCGGAGCGCGGATCCAGTGGGGGGGAAAAGCCCTTTAGCAGGATTTGCCTGCATGCCGGCGGAGGGTGGATCCGCGCTCCGCAAGCCTCTGCCGCCGGCTGGATCCGCGCCCTGCCGCCGGCAGAGGCTTGCGGAGCGCGGATCCACCCTCCGCCGGCGGCAGAGGCTTGCGGAGCGCGGATCCAGTGGGGGGGAAAAGCCCTTTAGCAGGATTTGCCTGCATGCCGGTGGAGGGTGGATCCGTGCTCCACAAGCCTCTGCCGCCGGCTGGATCCGCGGCCTGCCGCCGGCAGAGGCTTGCGGAGCGCGGATCCACCCTCCGCCGGCGGCAGAGGCTTGCGGAGCGCGGATCCAGTGGGGGGGAAAAGCCCTTTAGCAGGATTTGCCTGCATGCCGGTGGAGGGTGGATCCGTGCTCCACAAGCCTCTGCCGCCGGCTGGATCCGCGGCCTGCCGCCGGCAGAGGCTTGCGGAGCGCGGATCCAGTGGGGGGGGGGAAAAGCCCTTTAGCAGGATTTGCCTGCATGCCGGCGGAGGGTGGATCCGTGCTCCACAAGCCTCTGCCGCCGGCTGGATCCGCGCCCTGCCACCGGCAGAGGCTTGCGGAGCGCGGATCCAGTGGGGGGGAAAAGCCCTTTAGCAGGATTTGCCTGCATGCCGGCGGAGGGTGGATCCGTGCTCCACAAGCCTCTGCCGCCGGCTGGATCCGCGCCCTGCCGCCGGCAGAGGCTTGCGGAGCGCGGATCCAGTGGGGGGGGAAAAGCCCTTTAGCAGGATTTGCCTGCATGCCGGCGGAGGGTGGATCCGTGCTCCACAAGCCTCTGCCGCCGGCTGGATCCGCGCCCTGCCGCCGGCAGAGGCTTGCGGAGCGCGGATCCAGTGGGGGGGGGAAAAGCCCTTTAGCAGGATTTGCCTGCATGCCGGCGGAGGGTGGATCCGTGCTCCACAAGCCTCTGCCACAAGCGAGCGATGGGGGGAAAGCGGGGGGCGGTGAGTTGGGGCGCGGCGAGCGAGCGATGGGGGGGAAAGCGGCGGGCGGTGAGTTGGGGCGCAGCGGGCGAGCGAGCGATGGGGGGAAAGCGGCGGGCGGTGTGTTCGGGGCGCAGCGGGCGAGCGAGCGATGGGGGGAAAGCGGCGGGCGGTGAGTTGGGGCGCAGCGAGCGAGCGATGGGGGGGAAAGCGGCGGGCAGTGAGTTGGGGCGCAGCGGGCGAGCGAGCGATGGGGGGGAAAGCGGCGGGCGGTGTGTTCGGGGCGCAGCGGGCGAGCGAGCGATGGGGGGAAAGCGACGGGCGGTGAGTTGGGGCGCAGCGGGCGAGCGAGCGATGGGGGGAAAGCGGCGGGCGGTGAGTTGGGGCGCAGCGGGCGAGCGAGCGATGGGGGGAAAGCGGCGGGCGGTGTGTTCGGGGCGCAGCGGGTGAGCGAGCGATGGGGGGAAAGCGGCGGGCGGTGAGTTGGGGCGCGGCGAGCGAGCGATGGGGGGGAAAGCGGCGGGCGGTGAGTTGGGGCGCAGCGGGCGAGCGAGCGATGGGGGGAAAGCGGCGGGCGGTGTGTTCGGGGCGCAGCGGGCGAGCGAGCGATGGGGGGAAAGCGACGGGCGGTGAGTTGGGGCGCAGCGGGCGAGCGAGCGATGGGGGGGAAAGCGGCGGGCGGTGAGTTGGGGCGCAGCGGGCGAGCGAGCGATGGGGGGAAAGCGGCGGGTGGTGTGTTCGGGGCGCAGCGGGTGAGCGAGCGATGGGGGGAAAGCGGCGGGCGGTGAGTTGGGGCGCGGCGAGCGAGCGATGGGGGGGAAAGCGGCGGGCGGTGAGTTGGGGCGCAGCGGGCGAGCGAGCGATGGGGGGAAAGCGGCGGGCGGTGTGTTCGGGGCGCAGCGGGCGAGCGAGCGATGGGGGGAAAGCGGCGGGCGGTGAGTTGGGGCGCAGCAAGCGAGCGATGGGGGGAAAGCGGCGGGCGGTGAGTTGGGGCGCAGCGGGCGAGCGAGCGATGAGGGGGAAAGCGGCGGGCGGTGTGTTCGGGGCGCAGTGGGCGAGCGAGCGATGGGGGGAAAGCGACGGGCGGTGAGTTGGGGCGCAGCGGGCGAGCGAGCGATGGGGGGGAAAGCGGCGGGCGGTGAGTTGGGGCGCAGCGGGCGAGCGAGCGATGGGGGGGAAAGTGGCGGGCGGTGTGTTCGGGGCGCAGCGGGCGAGCGAGCAATGGGGGGAAAGCGGCGGGCGGTGAGTTGGGGCGCAGCGGGCGAGCGAGCGATGGGGGGAAAGCGGCGGGCGGTGTGTTCGGGGCGCAGCGGGCGAGCGAGCGATGGGGGGGAAAGCGGCGGGCGGTGAGTTGGGGCGCAGCGGGCGAGCGAGCGATGGGGGGGAAAGCGGCGGGCGGTGTGTTCGGGGCGCAGCGGGCGAGCGAGCGATGGGGGGAAAGCGGCGGGCGGTGAGTTGGGGCGCAGCGGGCGAGCGAGCGATGGGGGGAAAGCGGCGGGCGGTGTCTGTATTATAGTTTTGGAATGAAATTATTCAAAATGATATTCAAAATGTTCAAATCACTGACTTTTAACAGGTAAAAATTATTCTGTTTTCCAGTTCTCTATTTCATTTATAAGTTTATTAGATAAGTTAAATTTTTAGCTATATTTAGCACATACCAGGAGAATAAAAACCTCACACAGAATATTTTATGTTGCTTTTTCAATATTCAAGCTTATGAATTCATTTGGGTGATAATTCTTTAAAAAGAATGAGAGAATTTATGAATGACCAGGAACATAATAATATCCAAGAAACAACACATGAGTAAAATATTCTGTTTATATCAATAAGTTAAAGTTTAAAACTCCTTCAGCTCATCATGGCTACATTGACATGTCCGTGTTGTTTTCCTGCAACAATATGGAAATGATTTGCCATTATCTTTTTCTGGGTGTTTTTAACTTCCCAATCTAACCTTCATTTCCGGGATTTTCTGATGACATTCCAACCAAATCTGATCCTAATCTTTTTTCAAGATTGATTAATATCAACTCAAAACTGCCTCTCAGTTCAGGTACAAATTTACCATTGTTCCTGGCATTTAAAATCATTGTTTATTTTTATTGAGCTTGCTGCAAATGTTCTCATCTAAACTAAAAGCTTTTCCTTCCCAAAAATATAATCTTTGACCACCACTCTTGAACAAGTTTTAATTGACTTCCACAGAAGTACACATTAGCGCACATTTTCCTGCACTTTATATAATCTAGAAAATAGGAGGTATTATTACTACTTGATTACAAGCAATAAATTATTTTGCAATTAAAATAAAGCAGCAGTTTCTCGCGTTTATTACTTTAGCCCTTATTTAGCAACTGTATTAAGATAGCAACCGTTCACAAACATGACGGTAAAAAATGGTAATAAAAAAATAACAATTTTCTGACCAATTTTCTCACATTGCTTATGATAAAAGCCTTCTATGTGAAACTGATTAAGTCTGGTCAGTTTCAGGCAGCTGAAAGGCCCAGCATTCTAATCAACTAACTGAACTTTTTAGGGAAGGAAAGTGTGTCACTGCTGAAAAAAGTTCAGGAAGAGATCAATTGTTCAAACAACTCTCTGCCCTGTGAGTGGGCAAAAAATGGGAGAAAATGAGTTAGGCACAGGTACTGTGGAACTTTATCTGATGAGATTACTTGTTCACTTAACAACTGCAGGTGAAACTCGAAAAATTAGAATATCGTCTATATGAGATAGACTCATTACATGCAAAGCAAGATAGTTCAAGCCGTGATTTGTCATAATTGTGATGATTATGGCTTACAGCTCATGAAAACCCCAAATCCACAATCTCAGATAATTAGAATATTGTGAAAAGGTGCAATATTCTAGGCTCAAAGTGTCCCACTCTAATCAGCTAATTTAAGCCATAACACCTGCAAAGGGTTCCTGAGCCTTTAAATGGTCTCTCAGTCTGGTTCAGTAGGAATCACAATCATGGGGAAGACTGCTGACCTGACAGTTGTGCAGAAAACCATCATTGACGCCCTCCATAAGGAGGGAAAGCCTCAAAAGGTAATTGCAAAAGAAGTTGGATGTTCCCAAAGTGCTGTATCAAAGCACATTAATAGAAAGTTATGTGGAAGGGAAAAGTGTGGAAGAAAAAGGTGCACAAGCAGCAGGGATGACCACAGCCTGGAGAGGATTGTCAGGAAAAGGCCATTCAAAAGTGTTGGGGACTTTCACAAGGAGTGGACTGAGGCTGGAGTCAGTGCATCAAGAGCCACCACACACAGACGGATCCTGGACATGGGCTTCAAATGTCGTATTCCTCTTGTCAAGCCGCTCCTGAACAACAAACAACGTCAGAAGCGTCTTACCTGGGCTAAAGAAAAACAGACCTGGTCTGTTGCTCAGTGGTCCAAAGTCCTCTTTTCTGATGAGAGCAACTTTTGCATCTCATTTGGAAACCAAGGACCCAGAGTCTGGAGGAAGAATGGAGAGGCACACACTGCAAGATGCTTGAAGTCCAGTGTGAAGTTTCCACAGTCTGTGTTGATTTGGGGAGCCATGTCATCTGCTGGTGTTGGTCCACTGTGCTTCATTAAATCCAGGGTCAACGCAGCCGTCTACCAGGAGATTTTGGAGCACTTCATGCTTCCTTCCGCAGACGAGCTTTATGGGGATGCTGACTTCATTTTCCAGCAGGACTTGGCAGCTGCCCACACTGCCAAAAGCACCAAAACCTGGTTCAATGACCGTGGGATTACTGTGCTTGATTGGCCAGCAAACTCGCCTGACCTGAACCCCATAGAGAATCTATGGGGCATTGCCAAGAGAAAGATGAGAGACATGAGACCGAACAATGCAGAAGAGCTGAAGGCCGCTATTGAAGCATCCTGGTCTTCCATAACACCTCAGCAGTGCCACAGGGTGATAGCTTCCATGCCACGCCGCATTGAGGCAGTAATTGCTGCAAAAGGGGCCCAAACCAAGTACTGAGTACATATGCATGCTTATACTTTTCAGAGGTCCGATATTGTTCAAGGTACACTCCTTGTTTTATTGATTGCATGTAATAATTTAATTTTCTGAGATTGTGGATTTGGGGTTTTCATGAGCTGTACGCCATAATCATCACAATTATGACAAATCACGGCTTGAACTATCTTCCTTTGCATGCAATGAGTCTATCTCATATATTAGTTTCCCCTTTTAAGTTGCATTACTGAAATAAATGAACGTTTGCACGATATTCTAATTTTTCAAGTTTCACCTGTAGGTTGTTGTAACCAATTGCAGTCACTTAACAAGGACTGCTTGTATGGCCTAGTGCAGGGGTAGGCAACCTTGGCTCTTTTTATGACTCATGGACTTCAACTCCCAGAATTCCCGAGCCAGCTGACTCGGGAATTCTGGGAGTTGAAGTCCATGAGTCATAAAAAGAGCCAAGGTTGCCTACCCCTGCACTACTGCTTAAAAGGCATCTTTGTCATCTAATTTAACAAAGTATCATTAAAAAAAATCCCATGATTGCAAATCAAAACACTGACCTACTCTAATTAAGTGGCTCAATTATTTTCCCGTTACGTCTGGGTTTATTACATATAAATATTACCGTTACGTTGTACTATAGAGAAAGCTGAAAGCACTGAATGGCCAGATTGGCTTTCTAACTAGCAATTATTTATGGGGTGGGGAGATTGTATATTTGGTCTTAGTGTTCATGACCTCATTCATGAAATGAAGATGAGCTGTCCTTTTAACTGTTATTTAATAAACATACAGTCATCTTACTGTCTTGTTTTATGATTAGTTTGAAAGGCAAAGCAAATAATATTATGCAGAGAGAGATTAGTTAGCCAATGATCCAGGTATTTATGGCTAGGTTATACAGTATGCTGTCTGTACCTTTGTCAAACAATTTGGCATTTTATCGGAAAATCTGAATATATTTTTAATATAATTGGGCTTCTGTTATCTCCTCGGCATTCCAGGTATTTTTGTCAATGTAAACCTTTCTCAAATCAGCAGATTCCCTTTTGCATTTTCCTTAGAAGCTCCAGGATAATATTCATAAAGTTTGAATGACAATCAAAATAAATTCATAAACCCTACATATCTTCAAGTCCATTTTTCATTTTAAAATAGCTGTCATTTCATCTCCCAAAGACAGCGGCAGGCCATTATTAGGGCAGCCACAGGTTATGGACATACATCATATTTAAACTGTTTGGTTTATTGAAGATATTGGTATAATAATAATAAATCACATTGATGCAAAGCAAAAGTATAAACTACCTTGTATTTCTCAGACTTTTTCTTAAAAGTCTGGGTTAACTGAGGAACTGCCTCCAACTATATTGAGATTATCTGTGGAGGTCAACCAACAGGTTCAGCTCAGTCATCTGATGAAAGCTTGGTCATTCCTTCTTTATAGCCATCACTGGTTCCTTAGTGGACTTGCATTTAATGGAGAAAATTGGTCTCAGTGTTAGCATTAACATTTTTTTCAACCAAAAATATTTAAATTACTTTTGATTTTATGTTTGATTTGTAAACTACATCTGATACTCCAGCAGTCAGCACTCTACAAATGTGATTATAAATAAAATAGTGTGTCTTTCTAGCCATTTTATTTTTAACATATAAAGGGGGGAAAACCCTGAGATATAAATAACCAGCTTTCTGAAATTTTATTTTTGTCAAGCAGGTAGAGCTTGTGCAGAATTAAGGGGTTAAAAACAGGAAATGTAATTATAGGTGGGTTGTCCTTATGAAGACTTTCCAGAACTTGCCTACACAATTCACGTTTTCTTCTGTTGACAACAATATCGAAGCAAAATTGAACTATCGTATCTTCAGATCCTTCTATGATTAGTGGTGGAATGTTTCCAGTAAAAGCAGGAAATTACTCACTGAAGAGAAAGAAATGAGCTTTCTTACATGCAGATGATCATCACTTCCAGCAATTGTTTGTTTTTCCTCTGCTTTAAAGCAAGTCATATTCTCTTCATATAATCTATCGCTTGTTTGAAGTTTTAAATTTTAAATTCTAATACAAGATTTCCTATGCAGATTTGTTTGGATCATGCAGACTGATTAATTTTTGTCTCTTTGTGAGTATTCTTTAAAGAACAAAATCACTCTCTTAAAGAATCGCTTCTTATATTGTAGTCAAGGACTTTAAGCACAAGTGTATCAAGCCCTCTATAAATTAATCTGTCTGCTAACTGATAAATGTCAGTTATTACAAATAACTGCTGGAGTTTTTCATGATCAAAAAGCTTTGAAGAAGGTGTTGAACAGGGAGATGTAAATGAGATTAGCACTGCTGGCTTAGATTTGAAAAGGGGCTTCCTCTTTCACTTCTCATTGAAACAGCATCCAATTGTGGGGCATTTTACAGTATTAAATGCGATTTCATTGGAAATAAACATGGTTTAAATTTCTGCTCTCTCTCTGATGCATGTACTCCATATATTAGCTGCTCAGGTTCCTATAAGCATTAAAAGTCCCTTCAGTCTTTCAACATGGTTTGGGAGATACCTACTTACTAATCTGGGCTCGCTGTTCAGCAAGCTTGATTTAACAAGTTTTGGCTACATCTTCTGTGTTCTTGTTATGGAGGTAACCATGGAGGGAGTTCAGCACAGTAATAAGTCATTTTATGCCAGTGGACTGCTGCTTCAATTCTCAGATGTTAATTTTACACTCTTTTTTGCAGTTGCCTATATAGGGGAACAGGGTCTTCAGTTCCAGCTAGACGAGACTTGAAGAGATTGCTTACATTTAAATGTCATTCTTGAAGGCATGAATTCACCCTGATTTTACCATCCAGATGTGATTTGAAGGGAGGAAAAGGACTTAGACAGAGCACTGTCGAACATTTTAGAGCATTACAAAGAGACTCTTCCCAATTCTTCTAATGGCAGCATGGAAAAACTGCCCAGATCAGGGGTGTCAAACTCAATTTCATTGAGGGCCGCATCAGCATTGTGGTTGCCCTCAGGGGGCCGGGTGGGTGTGGCCTGGGTGGGCGTGGCCTACTGGGTGGGTGTGGCTAGAGTGCGTATGGCCTACTGGGTGGGCGTGGCCAGCTCTACATCGTTCTCATCGGTGCCTATGGGGGCCTGGGCAGGAGTGGGACAGATCTGAGGGTCTCTGGCAGAAGGAGGGTCTCTGGGCCAGGGCCAAGGCAGTGGGGGCTGTTCCCTCACTGTTTCCAGGGTGGCTTCGGGGGCCGCATGAAACCACTTCGCGGGCCGGATCTGGCCCCCGGGCCTTGTGTTTGACATGTCTGGCCCAGATGGAAAGATTAGTATTATTATTTTTAGGATTATTTTTATTTCATGTACACTCTATATCAAAATGCAGCAATCTGTTTTTTACTTCATTTGTTGTTTTCTGTTTTCAGCACGAAGAGATTTATGCTTAAAACCACATTATTTGAAAGAGACCTTTTTCTAAGCAGACATTGACCAGTCACCATTTTCATGCATTCCTGGGTTTCAAATGCTCAATCACTTTTGCTGTCTTGTTCCTCTCAACCCATTCAGCAACCTGCCAGGACGTGAGAACTGATACTGTTCCTATAAAGTAGCCTGCAGGGCTGTGCACATCTTTGCAGTAGTCTTTTAGTGACCGTGGTTTGACATGAGTACTTTCATTGTGCCATCCCTTTTCTACTGCATTAACTTTGCTGTACTAGACAAAAATGGCCTCTTGGCACAGGCATTGCAGAAACACTTTCCATCAAAATGAAGCAGTTGACTGTGGCAGATCCACTCCGCTTCAGTGCTTGTGAGATCAAATGCTCTTGCCTCCAATAGGCATTTTGTCTTGTTGAGATGGAGCAACACTTCAACAGAGATTAAATCCTAGATGGCCAAATAGACATCTTATCCCTCCTTAAAAAAGAATGTTTGGTTCTGAGATATATATAGTTGTTGTTAGCTGCGAAGTCGTGTCCGACCCATCGCGACCCTATGGACAACGTTCCTCCAGGCCTTCCTGTCCTCTGCCATCTTCTGGAGTCCATTTAAGCTCACACCTACTGCTTCAGGGACTCCATCCAGCCACCTCATTCTCTGTCATCCCCTTCTTCTCTTGCCCTCAACCTTTCCCAGCATTAGGCTCTTCTCCAGTGAGTCCTTCCTTCTCATTAGGTGGCCAAAGTATTTGAGTTTCAGCTTCAGGATCTGGCCTTCTAAAGAGCAGTCAGGGTTGACCTCCTCTAGGACTGACCAGTTTGATCGCCTTGCAATCCAAGGGACTCGCAGGAGTCTTCTTTGGTAGCATATATTTAAAAATAAACGAGCAGATATTTTTCTCATTTTGTTACGATTTCATGAATGCATTTATTTTATCAGTAAATTTGTCCCTGTGGCTTTCCAAAGGAATCAAGATGGCTACTGATAAAAAAAAATAAGAGTGGGGGAAGTGGTTCTTTATCTCCCAAAGCAAAGCAAATGCCATATACTGCTAGACTTCATAATTTCTTCCTTTTATCCAGTTGCTCAGTGAGCTAATCATGTCTGCTTAATGTCAGACATCATATTATGTGCGTCCCTGGGGAATTTCCAAGATAGAGCTCTGCCTTTTTTACCCAGTGAGTCAGGAGGTATGTGGGTGGGGGCAGTTCTCTTGAATGCCATGACATCATTTGGTGCCTGTGTCTTACGAGGTTTATGGTTTTTATAAATCATCACTGACCTGTAGAATAATGACAAAATAATGAATAAGAATCCATAAAAGCATGCATTCAAGTATAGTGAGAATAGCTCTGTATGTCACTGCCTTAAGCTGGTACTTTGCACTTCTGTTTAAAATGTATAAGTTACACCTGCCTCTGTAGCTTTTGAAAGGGCAAAGATGAGGCAAATAGTATCTGCAAAATAATGAGTTGATTTTATTTTTCTTGAACTAGGCATTGCTGTAGCCTGTCTTTCCTAACAGGAACTCGGTCCCATTTCTCATACCTATCAAATATGATACAAGCTTCACTAATAATAAATAGTCAAATGAAAATTGTCATGTACAATTTGTCTCATATAACAATTTGCTTTGGACAGACATTTGCACATATATATCCCTCAGTGTAATTTAGGTTAGCAGATTATTTTCAGAATTCAAGGTTTCCTTTAATTAAATGTTCCTGTGCTATAGTACATTGATCATGCAGGACCTGTTCACTAATTTACAAGAACAGTGTTTTACATGCTTGTTTTCTTGAATGTTGAGTTATATTGGAGGTAATAGCACTTGAGATCTTTGCAGTGGCTGTCATACTTTAAAAAAATGGAGAAATAGTCTCAAATAGCATATGTGGACAGTTCTTTAGATTAGTCCAAAATTAACTGCACTACAAGTTTCTACGTATTTCAAATGGAAATATTTTCAAATATGTTCCCATTCACTCTCAGTATAGGTATTTTAATTGCACAATCTATTTAAATACTACCAAGAGTTCCATCCTGTAGAAATCTGTGTCTCTTTTATTGGCAGAAATTCATTTCATAAAATGAAGTCACAACCAGTTGTAGCTGTCTTGTGGTTGTATATTCCATAATTCAGACAATGAAGTCATTAGAATCAAAGCTCTCTATTATTGAGTATTAACTAACACACACACACACACAAATTGTTTTAAAGAAGGAAGGGAAAATAATGCCAGACAAGATTAGGAACTTACAGCTAGTAATCTTTGCAATAAGGAAATGTGCCTTTCCCCATTTTGTTTTCAAAAAGGAAATAAATGTGGTGGTGTGGTTGGAAGAAGCTTTCACTTTCTATATGCTGATATTAACTTTGCGTTTTAATCAAGTAAGCCAGCATGGTACAAATAAATTGAACAACTTTTTATGTGTTTGTTTATGTCCTTTTTTATTTACAGGTGTCAGAAACTACTTAAAGGAAGCTTTAGTACACATAATTGCTGTACATGCTGAGGTGAGACTAATGCAACTTATTATCCACAGTGAGTGCCAAAAAAGCCTAACTGACCTTTGTTTTCCAGCCCCAAAAATAGATTCAAAAATGTTACACAAAAGGTGAGGTCTTCAGTTGATAGTTATGACCCTTACTTCATCTGCACCAACACTGCAGCTGCCTTTTAGAACAGTTTTTCTCAACCTCGGCAACATTAAGACTTGTGGACTTCAACTCCCAGCATTTCCCAGCCAATGGGAATTCTTGAAGTCCACAGACCTTAAAGTTGCTGAGGTTTAGAAAAAATTTTGTTGCACATTTCTGCTTGTTTAACTGATTTTCGCACCCATTCTGTGCCAGCTATTTCCTTTAAAGATTAAGTAAGAGAGAAAATGATGGTATCTGATTTTGTCCATGGGAAACCAGTGTTAAAATCCACAGCAGAAGAGTGCCTTTAGAAAAACCAATTGAAGGCATATAAGTATGTGCAGGCTTTAGATTTCACCAGAACTGTTGTCAGGAAAGTCTACCTTCTAAAATTGCTGTCATGATAACAACTGTAGGAAAATACACAGAGAGGAAAAATAAATTCGAAACGTTACATTGTGTTTCATTTAAAATCTGCAGGTATTCACTATCTCAAAGGAGCTTGTACCCAGAGTTCTGTCAAGGATTGTTGAAGCAGTTGCCGAAGAACTCAGCAGACTAATGCAGTGTGTTTCATCTTTTAGCAGAAATGGTGCTCTACAGGTAGTCAAGTTAGGGGATGTTATTGTTAACAAATATGTATTTCTGCTACTACCTTGGGTGCTTTCAGACAGAGAGTTCTTTTTGATGCAGTTTTCATAAAATCCCATGGTTATAGCTGTTTGACTGCACAGTAAGTCTGAGAAAAAATATCTTAGTTAAGTTCTGTATCAGATGGCTAAGAGAAGCAGGCTAATTGTGCAGGAATGAATTATTTTAGTTCCACGTTGTTCTTCAAACATTAATCGTCATCATCATTCTAGCCATTGTCTGTCCCCTGCTTCTCTTTAGGCTTCACTCATGCATGATCACACACAAACGCAGTTGCCCTCCCTCCCCACGAAAACAAAATGCAGATTTTACTCTCTTGAACTTCCTTCCTCTTTAGTAAATGACATATTAAGAACCCATATCCTTTCTGGGTTAAAAAAAATATTAAGTAGAAGTTATATTCAACATATTTTATACAGGTCAAAAGAAAGCATAATCTAAATATGGAAACTTTATATAGTATTCAGATGGGCTTTAACTAATATCTGAATGTCCAAATCTATACTTGTCCTTACATTTGTTAAATGAGATAATAATATAGCAACAAAAAAAAATTAACTTCTAAAATGTTGTGCTTGCTACTATAAAACTACCCTTAAAATTAGCAAATCCTAAACATTGTAAAATCAGATGTTTGAAGCTGTAACACTGGAATATTTTTGTCCTTTAGGCTCGACTTGAAATTTGTGCCTTGAGAGATTCCGTGTCTGTATTCCTCACTTCTGAAAGCAAGTAAGTAAGAAAAAAAGTGACAGCATCAATTAACACTTTCTTTTATAAAAATCATAAAATATCCCCCAAACCAAAAGGACTTCATAAAATGCCTTAATGTAAACATGGGTTACTTGAGATTCCCAACACCATGTTTGTGACCTCTGGAACGACCTCCAATCAGATACAGAAAATTAGTAGAGGCTTCCTCTTAATTCTGAGGAGAAACACACACACACACACACACACACACACGTGGACGCACACATTAATGCAGTCTCACTATAATTGATAAAACTTGGGGGGAAATTGACATCACCCCCAAAAATTGAAGGAAAAAAAATTAACATCTTGATTTTACTTAATTTGCTTCATTATCCTGATCGATTATGTTCATGTCCACACCAAAACATTAAGTTGAGCCCTTGTAGTCAACCGATTATTTACCTATTTCTATTTCAGCTTAAAATCACATATGACTCTGTAATTTTCTTGGTACTTATTTGACAGTTTCATTTATTTAGTAAAAAATAAAAGGGGAGGGCGGGAACAATAATCTATTCAATTCAAGGTAGCAAGCACATCTAATCCTCCTGCTTCCTATTTTCCCCACAATAACAATCCTTTTTTTATTGAAAAGTTTTATAATACATTTTTAAATACAACCCCCCCTCCTCCACAATAACAATCTTATGAAGTGGGTTGGACTGAAGAGAGAGCAACCGGACAAAAATCATTCAGCAACTTTCATGCCTAAGGACGGCTCAAAACTCACAGTCTCGTGGTTTCTAGGCCAGCACTTTCACCACTACACCAAACTGGCCTTTATAAATAGTATCATGATCACCGAGTAACAACATACAATTCATTTTCTATCTGTTCTCAGGAGTTGTGTTTTCCTGACTATTGTGAAGTGTTATGGTATATGGGAAATCAGATAAGCGTTTATTATAAATAGATATTCCCTAGGGGGTTTTTAATTCTTTATTTTTTAAGTATTTCCTTCGGTGTAAATACATTAGTGTCACAGGTCCATCTGGATTTTTCAGGAAAAATCCTTGAGCAAGTTCTTAGCCACCATTTAGACAGTTACGGATCTTCCTGAGTAAATGGAATTCAAAAGGAATATCCTTCCTATGATAACCGATTGCTGTTATACTGCAATAGTCCTTAAATCATTGGCTAAGGGTTATGGTTTCATCAGTGCGCATAGAGGCTTCCTAGATGAGTTTGAAAGTATATCACAGATGCTTAGCACAGATTAACCACATTTCAATGGAAGCAGTCCATTTGTTCTCTGACACCAACTGTGAGGAGTGATCAGTACGTCGCATGAAAGCAGCACCTCTGTAACAACATCCTTTTTATACAAAAAAAGACTGTCTTTTTATTAAAGGATAAGGTTTAGAAATATCCACATAGGAAAGATAGTTTTAGAAGGCAAGATAAGTTTGCAAAGTCAAAATTGAACTGAAAACCGAGTGATGAAAGCTTTAAATTCTGTGGAATAAAATGAAGATTTTGCATGTACAAATATGTATGTGTGTCTGAGTGTGTTTATGCAAATGAACTCTGAATGCTATCCAGAGACCATTCCTATAAGTGGCTCTTATTTTGTATTAATTTTAATGAGCAATATTTTGTAGGAATTTGCATGTTGCATGTCTAGATACAAATGCATGCATATATAACACGCACACTAATACACATAGAGACTGGAAATTAATAATTTTGGTCAACTTGTGTAAGGGAAATATCTGTTTAATTTACAGCTCAAGCTTTAAGCAAGCTCTGGAAGCCTTGCCTCAGCTGTCAAGTGGTGCAGATAAAAAGTAAGTTGGTTTCCTTTATAATTTAGAAGGTGTATTTTGCAAATATTAAAGCAGTTGAAGCATTCATTCCTTGAGGAAAACCCTATTTATGATCCAAGGCATAGCAAATACAGTGATAGTGGTGGTGTTTCCATTACACCATTTTCCATGCACACAGTATATATGGACTTTAATGTGATTTATCATTATAACAATTCTCCAAAGATTACAAATGACTTTTTGAAGCATCAGCAAGACACTCAAGAGCAAGAAGAAATTTATTCTTGGATTATCAATGTCCGAAATAGAACCCCTTATTTAATTCATTCCAGTGGCCCTGAAATATTCCCTTATTTGTTCATTCCTGCTAAACTGAACAAACAGTAATGTTTCATTTCAGTATTGGAAGAAGCTGAAATCTAAGTTGCTTCCAACTCCTTCAGTAGTGAGCTTCAAAGTGTTATTGATACATTAAATAATAGTTTTCCCAGAATGCAATTTATCTGCTAAAACACACACTCTTGCTGCTTCTGCAAGCTCAACACTGGTTACACAGCAGCATTTTTAATAATGAATTCAAAGAATTTAAATCTGCTGCTAGTAATAAATTGGGCTTAAGACTGACTTATGAAATATTGACAACAGTATATGTAGATGCTGTATTTGTACTTATTCCCACAGGGAGATGTTAAAGGAGTAGATACATGCTTTCAACTGTTAGTCATTGGATCTATTAAAGATTATACAGCTGTGGAATTTACTGCAGCTGTTAAATACTGTTCTTTTTTTTCAAAAAGGAAATCAGTTACCGCCTAAAATATAATTTAACATTTTAATGTAATATTAAATTGCCTTTTTTAGTTCTCATATTTTTGTCAGGGGCACCACACAAAATTATTCTTAAGAATATCCATTTTCCTGATTATGAAAAAGCTAAAAATATTTGTATACGTATAATTATGTTTTGTGTTTGCAATTTATTTTGAACACATGAAAGGCTGTTGAAGTTGTGAATCTTATTCCATCCAGCAGAACTCAATCTGTGTAAAAGCACATGTATACCTTAGGAAACAAAATAAGAAAGGCTGAAGTTACACACTTATAAATAACACATCTGCATATGTAGTCTTATTGATAACAATTTCTCACATCTTGAAATACAAGCTAAATATTTTGGCAGAAGTGTTTGTAGGTTACTCTGAATTACTGAGGTTGTATGCTAGAGAACAGGTTGCATGGAAACAAAATTAGTAAAAAAAATAGAGACTGTGCAGTAACAAGATCCATTTTACAGATAGTGTAAACTCAGCATACCATTCCGTGTATCTACAATGCTCTCTAGTTGTCAGGAACCATGGCTTTAGTAAATTTGCATACTTTGTATGATGCATTGGCTTTGTTATAGATGAACTCAATTACATCTTTGAAAAGTTGCTAGTGCAAGATAGATCCATTTACCGCACCACCAATACCACCCCCGTTCTTGCCTCCACCTTGTGTGGTGGAATCAGTGGCTGACAGGAAGGAAGTCCAGTAGGCGGACTTAAGAGAGATTCCAGCTTGGATTCCATAGGTGGGAGGAAGCATATGAGATCAAACTTATATAGACTTTGTTCTATATCAGGCTTTCCCAGGAAAAGCAGTCAAATCTGGTGAGATTTGTTGTGAACTGGTGAATCAACAATAAAGAAACCTCTTGACCTAACCTAAGAGAAGTTCTGATTGCTTGCGCCTGACATTGTTCTTGTAATGCTTTTGAACTCTTCAACTCAAGTCAATATCTTAAAATATTTTCCTTTTCTGCAGATTGCTGGAAGAACTGCTGAACATATTTAAGAGCAGCATGCAGTTTCAGCTCACCTGCTTTCAAGCTGCTTCTTCCACAGTGGTGAAGACCTAATTCTGAAACTGAACTCTTTTCATGAAAAGGGAACTGTAAATGCCATCCGTCGTGTTCTCAAGTAACTGTACTATTCTTTTCTGTCACCTCATTTTCCTGAACCAAACTTCAGAGTAAAATTATTAGCAGACTTAATGCTTCTAGAAATAGTAAACAATGCCATTTTGTTTGGATGAAAATTTATTCTGAAACAATGTAAACAGCAATATATCACAGTATGCTTAATAGCTTGGCAAGCTGGTTGTATTCATTATCCTAATAAATGTTGACAAGTGGTGTCACCAGTTTCCTTAAATTTCTGAGCATATTTAGCAGAGTGTTCTAAAATTCTCCATATCAGTAGAGATAGGTATAATGGTATGTGGGAAAGACCTTGGGAGACTAGGCCAGGGGTAGGCAACCTTGGCTCTTTTATGACTCGTGGACTTCAACTCCCAGAATTCCTGAGCCAGGATGGCTCAGCTTGGAAACCTCTCCGTTTCTCCTCAGCATGGCTGGCTCAGGAATTCTGGGAGTTGAAGTCCACAAGTCATAAAAGAGCCAAGGTTGCCTACCCCTGGACTAGGCCAAGAGACACTGCCAAGGAAACGATCAGATGAGAGACAGAAAAGCTCACAACTAGTTAGTGGGCGGGGCAAGAAATTCAGGAGAGACCCTCCCTACTTTTCAAGCTGTAAAGGAGATTGCAAGATTCTGTAGCTTTACAATAAATTAGAATTAGCTCATCTGCTTGTGATTTGTATCTAATTTACCCCACAAGGCCAACAACATGTTGCGTTGCAGTAGAACTCTTTTATCAATGAATTGATTATGTAACCTCAAGTCACTATTGACTTAGCGATCATTTAGGTAGATTTCCAAGTTGATCCAATAGTGCATTCATTACTGCTGAAATTCAGTCCATATTTTCGCTGGTCATCCTCTTTCTCTTTAGGTATGTGTCATGTATGTGTTCACTTTGAGAGCGGGCAACTAAATTTCATTTTTGATGTGTGTCGTGCCCACAGTACAAAATGACAATAAAGGTTATCTTATCTTATCTTTCCTTCCACCTTGCCCAGCACTTGCAGACTTCTTCAGATCACAGGATCTTCACATAATGTGTCCAAAAGATCATAATTTGAGCCTTGAGTGGGAACCCTGAATTGATTTGTTCTATGATTCATTCATTTGTTTTCTTGGCTGTCCATAATATTGTCAGGTTTGTCTCCAGCACCAGCACTCAAAAGCGTCGATCCTCTTTATATCCTGGTTCAAGTTCAGTTTTAGTTTGCATAGTATCACAAGGTAAACTACTGACTAAACTATTCATCAGCAAATTACCATTGAGATGATACACAAGTTAAAATATTATCAGTTGAGAACATACATGAAATCTGGGAAAGATAAGCCAGCAAGCTAAGTACATAATGGTTTTTCTACATTCATACAAGTGTATCTATAGGCAGGTTTACAACTATGAAAACCTCCTTTACAAGAAAAGATTATAAGATTTGTAGATAAACACACAATTCTAAAGAACCTGAAAAAGTAAAAAGGATTCCATTTTTACTCAGCTTTTTAAATGTTATGAATCACGGTACTAAGAAAAAAAATCATCATCAAGACCATTTATATCTTTCAAATGGATTAATGTGCATCATAAAACTTATTTCAAGCCAGTCTGCTTATTATTACCTTTAAAAAGTAGTCATTCTGTTTTTGATGTTGCTACCTCAAATTCAAACTTGGAAACCCCAAATGTGTATTCATAAATATCTGCTTTAGTATTTGTGCTTCAATTATCTTGTAGTCTTAACAAAGTGAAGTCAATTATCTTGATAGGAGGATTAAAAGTAATGCAGAT
This sequence comes from Vipera berus, assembly GCF_964194415.1. Lineage (NCBI taxonomy): Eukaryota > Metazoa > Chordata > Lepidosauria > Squamata > Viperidae > Vipera > Vipera berus. The sequence goes on from NC_138204.1 coordinate 143,913,430, forward strand.
ATTTTCATTTGTGAAGTATTTCTTCAAGTTCAGAACTTGAGGCAATGTGTCTTTCTCATCAAGCTTTCCTTTTTCTCCCATTCCCCAAGTGAAGCTGTCTGAACAAGGATGATTCAGCAATTGTTATTACATATGCCATGTTTTGGCATCTTTTATCAATTGCTGTCATCATTTCACACATTCTTCCCCATTGATATTTGTTTATGAATTTATACAACCGCTGAACTCAAATTTTGTGACCCTGGGCAGTGTACAAAAAGACACAAAAAAACCCCGCTGAGAACTAAGGTAGCTCATTAAAACATGCAATAAAATGACAAACAGAACTGAAATCTTCTCCAAACCCACCCTGAAGACTAGGCTCAACCTGACCCTAAACCCAGGGGAAGAGTCAAGTGTTCACTATCTTCTTGTAAGCTTGTAGAGTTGGGGCCAACTGTATATATCTAGGGGAAGAGGGGCTGCCACAAAGAAGACAAGCATCCTGGGTCCCATAAGATAATTGTTTTAATGAAGGGATCCCCAGTGTTTACCTTCACTGGAAAGTGTAGGACAGGCCCATAACCTTAGAAGTGAACAATCCTGTAGAAAAACTGATCCTAATGCTATTTAAGGCTTTTGTGAAATTCCAATTAATTTCTTTAATCCAACAGGGATGGTCTACATGACGTTCTGGAAAAATAAGATTGATGATGACGATGACATTCTTTGAAAAGAATTAATACGTGTAAACATCCCAGTTTGCTGCATTTATCATCATCTGACCTGAATCTCCTTTTCTTCCTTATGAAGATAACAAGTAGTCCTCAATGACCACAGTTAGGATGGGAAACTCTGTCACTAAATACCATGGTGTTAAACAAGGTCTCGTGACTGTAATCTTATGGCTGGCCTGACTCTGCTTGCTGGAAGCTAGTTATGAAATGCACAAATGTGAAATCACAGGTCTGCAGGACCCATTGGTTGAAAAGTGCTTGAATCTTGGTCACATGACCATGGGAACGGATCATAAAGTTACATTTTTAGCACTATCATAGCAAAGACTACCTATACTACAAGCCACATACCTAGAAGGAAAAAAAAGCAAACCAAGGTATGTCATCTACTACTGTTGCTACTGTTTCTAAATAAAAAAGGTAAAGGTTACCTCGCACATGTGTGCTAGTCGTTTCCAACTCTAGGGGCCGGTGCTCATCTCCGTTTCAAAGCCGAAGAGCCAGCGCTTGTCCGAGGATGTCTCCATGGTCATGTGGCCGGCACGACTAGACGCCAAAGGTGCACGGAACGCTGTTACCTTCCCACCGTAGTGGTCCCTATTTTTCTACTTGCATTTTTACTTGCTTTCGAACTGCTAGGTTGGCAGAAGCTGGGACGAGTAACAGGCAGGCACTCACTCTGTTACGCGGCACTCGGGATTCAACCCGCCAAACTGCCAACCTTCTGATCGACAAGCTCAGCGTCCTAACCCACTGAGCCACCGCGTCCCTGTTACTAAATACTATCAGATTAATAACTGACATCCTACGTAGGTCTGCCTGCCTGCAGGCGTGCATACACATGCACTCACACTATGTAGAATAGCATTCATGATGCATTTCTTTTTCACCCTATTTCTCCTTCAGCAAATCCTAGAAAATATAATTGCCTAATTTGTTTCATGGAGAAAGCTAGAGAGTTCCAGAAAAACATCTACTTCTGCTTCATTGACTATGCTAAAGCCTTTGATTGTGTGGATCATAACAAACTGTGGCAAGTTCTTAAAGAGATGGGAGTACCAGAACATCTTATTTGTCTCTTGAGAAACCTATATGCGGGCCAAGAAGCAACAGTGAGAACTGGACACGGAACCACTGATTGGTTCAAAATTGGGAAAGGAGTCCGGCAAGGCTGTATACTGTCGCCTTGCCTATTTAACTTATATGCAGAGCACATCATGAGAAAGGCAGGGCTAGATGAATCAAAAGTTGGAATTAAGATTGCTGGAAGAAATATCAACAACCTAAGATATGCAGATGATACCACTCTAATGGCAGAAAGTGAAGAGGAACTGAAGAGTCTCTTGTTGCGAGTGAAGAAGGAGAGTGCAAAAGTTGGGTTGAAACTAAACATTAAGAAAACCAAGATCATGGCATCCGGCCCTCTCAATTCCTGGCAAATAGATGGGGAAGAAATGGAGGTAGTGACAGATTTTATTTTCCTGGGCTCCAAGATCACTGCAGATGGGGACTGTAGTCAAGAAATTAAAAGACGCTTGCTCCTCGGGAGGAAAGCCATGGCAAATCTAGATAGCACACTAAAAAGCAGAGACATCACCCTGTCAACAAAAGTGCGTATAGTCAAGGCTATGGTCTTCCCAGTTGCAATGTATGGCAGTGAAAGTTGGATCATAAGAAAGGCTGAGCGCAAAAGAATTGAGGCCTTTGAACTCTGGTGCTGGAGAAGACTCCTGCGAGTCCCTTGGACTGCAAGGCGATCAAACCGGTCAGTCCTAGAGGAGATCAACCCTGACTGCTCTTTAGAAGGCCAGATCCTGAAGCTAAAACTCAAATACTTTGGCCACCTAATGAGGAGGAAGGACTCACTGGAGAAGAGCCTAATGCTGGGAAAGATTGAGGGCAATAGAAGAAGGGGACGACAGAGAATGAGGTGGCTGGATGGAGTCACTGAAGCAGTAGGCGTGAGCTTAAATGGACTCCAGAAGATGGTAGAGGACAGGAAAGCCTGGAGGAACATTGTCCATAGGGTCGCGATGGGTCGGACACGACTTCGCAACTAACAACAAATTTGTTTCTTCCCCAAGGTTACAACAGTCCAGCTAGCATTTGTTTCTAGATAATATCTTAGTGAAAAGGTTAAGAAAATCACTTGCCATTTACCTGACCTTCAAAAGTAAGTGAGAGTTTTTGAAGGGGGGGGGTGTTTCATGCATTTTTGAGAAGGAAAAGTTCCTTTTTTGATCCCTATTTGTGAGGGGGGGAAATCCTAGTTTGGGTCCTTAATGATGGAAGAAAAACCCCAAGGGAAGCTGAATATAAATGGCTGGAGATCTGAGATCTGGATTGGTAGGCTATCTTTTTCATCACAGTCTTTTCCTTCAGTACAATTTTTATAATATTGTTAAGGGAAACCACAGGGGACTACTTAAGGGGCAAGCCATGAACTGAGTACCTGAATACCAGGTGCATGTATAGTAAGAAATAGGAGAAGAAATGTATCAAGCCTAATAGGAGTAGTACATGTGACAAATTGTAATTGGATGACCACATGACCTGCTTCACAGATAACAGCTCTGCCTTTGAAAGGTTTCAGCACCAAGCTTACTATTAATTGACATGCAGAGTGTGATAAGAAAGTGCCATTAGAATGCTGATACAACAGCCATGCTGAAATAAGATTCAATTCCTAATCTAGTAAACTTCTGAACATGCAATAAGGGACATGCCGTATTATCCCACCATTCTGGGTAAGCAGTTGGTCTTGAGCTACTTCTACAGGACCATCCCTTATCTGAAGACCTGACCAGTTCACATGTGATTTAAAAATGAGGCGCTTGTGTATGAAATGGAACAGAGAATTCTGGAAGATTCCATTAACCCTTCAGATGACTGATTCAGTTGTTCTGACAGTGGCCTGGGGTTTTTTTTTCTAGAAGTTAAATCTTCTGAACTGTAAATTAAATGCAATCGCCCATATACAGGATTCTGGACAAAATGGAACCAGACAATATCCAGAATACCACAATCCAGACTTAATTTAGGAAATCATAAAGTCACTACTGAATGTTGAGGGGGAAGGAGGGAGGGAGGGGGAGGGAGAGAGGGAGATCCTGCCATGAAGATGGCCATATTTAGCCTTTGAGCAGAGATGTAGAAATTGAGATAGAAGGAGTGTTAGAACGGCTGCAGAAGTTAAATATGTCTAGTCTAATGACGAGAAAGACTAAGGGTGACATGATAGCAATCTTCCAACATTTGAGAGGCTGTCACAGAGAAGACGGGGTTGACTTATTCTCCAAAACACCTGGGGGCAGGACAAAAAGTAATGGATGGCAACCTGCTACCAGCAAGGTTACAGTAATATATATATATATATATATATATATATATATATATATATATATATATATATATATATATATATATATATATATATATATATATATATATATATATATATATATATATATATATATATATATATATATATATATATATATATATATATAGTTGTTGTTAGCTGCGAAGTCGTGTCCGACCCATCGCGACCCTATGGACAACGTTCCTCCAGGCCTTCCTGTCCTCTACCATCTTCTGGAGTCCATTTAAGCTCACGCCTACTGCTTCAGTGACTCCATCCAGCCACCTCATTCTCTGTCGTCCCCTTCTTCTATTGCCCTCAATCTTTCCCAGCATTAGGCTCTTCTCCAGTGAGTCCTTCCTTCTCATCAGGTGGCCAAAGTATTTGAGTTTCAATTTCAGGATCTGGCCTTCTAAAGAGCAGTCAGGATTGATCTCCTCTAGGACTGACCGGTTTGATCGCCTTGCAGTCCAAGGGACTCGCAGGAGTCTTCTCCAGCACCATAGTTCAAAGGCCTCAATTCTTTGGCGCTCAGCCTTTCTTATGGTCCAACTTTCACTGCCATACATTGCAACTGGGAAGACCATAGCCTTGACTATACGCACTTTTGTTGACAGGGTGATGTCTCTGCTTTTTAGTGTGCTGTCTAGTTTTGCCATGGCTTTCCTCCCCAGGAGCAAGCGTCTTTTAATTTCTTGGCTACAGTCCCCATCTGCAGTGATCTTGGAGCCCAGGAAAATAAAATCTGTCATTACCTCCATTTCTTCCCCATCTATTTGCCAGGAATTGAGAGGGCCGGATGCCATGATCTTGGTTTTCTTAATGTTAAGTTTCAACCCAAGTTTTGCACTCTCCTTCTTCACCCGCAACAAGAGGCTCTTTAGTTCTTCTTCACTTTCTGCCATTAGAGTGGTATCATCTGCGTATCTTAGGTTGTTGATATTTCTTCCGGCAATCTTAATTCCAACTTTTGATTCATCTAACCCTGCCTTTCTCATGATGTGCTCTGCATATAAGTTAAATAGGCAGGGCGACAGTATACAGCCTTGCCGGACTCCTTTCCCAATTTTGAACCAATCAGTGGTTCCGTGTCCAGTTCTCACTGTTGCTTCTTGGCCTGCATATAGGTTTCTCAAGAGACAAATAAGATGGTCTGGTACTCCCATCTCTTTAAGAACTTGCCACAGTTTGTTATGATCCACACAATCAAAGGCTTTAGCATAGTCAATGAAGCAGAAGTAGATGTTTTTCTGGAACTCCCTAGCTTTCTCCATGATCCAGCGTATGTTGGCAATTTGATCTCTAGTTCCTCTGCCTCTTCGAAATCCGGCCTGTACTTCTGGTAGTTCTCGATCCACATACTGCTGAAGTCTAGCTTGTAGGATTTTAAGCATGACTTTACTAGCATGAGAAATGAGTGCAATGGTGCGATAGTTTGAACATTCTTTGGCACTGCCTTTCTTTGGAATTGGAATGTAAACTGATCTTTTCCAATCCTGTGGCCACTGTTGAGTTTTCCAAATTTGCTGGCAAATTGAGTGTAGCACTTTTACTGCATTGTCTTTTAAGATTTTGAATAGCTCAGCTGGAATACTGTCACCTCCACTAGCTTTGTTGTTGCTCAGCTTTTCTAAGGCCCACTTCACTTCACATTCTAGGATGTCTGGCTCGAGGTCAGTGACCACCTCATTGTGATTATCAGGGACATTAAGCTCATTCTTGTATAGTTCTTCTGTGTAATTTTGCCACCTCTTCTTAATCTCTTCTGCCTCTGTTAGGTCCCTGCCATTTTGGTCCTTTATCATGCCCATTTTTGCATGAAACGTTCCCTTCATCTCTCCAATTTTCTTGAAAAGATCTCTGGTCCTCCCTATTCTATTGTTTTCTTCTATTTCTTTGCACTGTTCATTTAAGAAGGCATTCTTATCTCTTCTAGCTATTCTCTGAAATTCTGCATTCAATTGGGCGTATCTTTCTTTTTCTCCCTTGCCTTTCGCTTCCCTCCTTTTCTCAGCTATTTGCAAAGCTTCCTCAGACAGCCATTTTGCTTTCTTGCATTTCTTTTTCTTTGGGATGGTTTTGGTTGCTACCTGTTGTACAATGTCGCGAACCTCTGTCCATAGTTCTTCAGGCACTCTGTCTATCAGATCTAATTCCTTAAATCTATTTGTCACCTCTACTGTATATTCAACAGGGATATGATTTAATTCATACCTCAGTGGCCTAGTGCTTTTCCCTACTTTCTTCAGTTTAAGCCTAAACTTTGCAAGGAGAAGCTCATGGTCTGAGCCACAGTCAGCTCCTGGTCTTGTTTTTTTTGACTGTATAGAGCTTCTCCATCTTTGGCTGCAGAGCATATAGTCAATCTGATTTCTGTGTTGACCGTCTGGTGATGTCCATGTGTAGAGCCGTCTCTTGGGTTGTTGGAAAAGAGTGTTTGCTATGACCATTGTATTCTCTTGACAGAATTCTATCAGCCTGTGCCCTGCTTCATTTTGCATTCCAAGGCCAAACTTGCCTGTTATTCCGGTTATCTTTTGGCTTCCTACTTTAGCATTCCAATCCCCCATGATGATAAGAACATCATTTTTTGGTGTTAGTTCTATAAGGTGCTGTAGAGCTTCATAGAACTGGTCAATTTCATCCTCTTCAGCACCGGTGGTTGGGGCATAGACTTGGACTACTGTGATATTGAATGGTTTGCCTTGGATTCGAACTGAGATCATTCTGTCATTTTGAGGATTGTATCCCAGTATTGCTTTTCCTACTCTTTTATTGACTATGAAGGCTACTCCATTTCTTCTGAGGGATTCTTGCCCGCAGTAGTATACCTGATGGTCATCTGAATTAAATTCACCCATTCCTGTCCATTTTAGTTCGCTGATACCTAAGATGTCGATGTTCAGTCTTGTCATCTCTTGTTTGACCACGTCCAGCTTTCCTTGATTCATGGATCTTACATTCCAGGTTCCTATGGAGAAAAAATCTTTACAGCATCGGACTTTCCTTTCACCACCAGACACATCCACAGCTGAGCGTCCTTTCGGCTTTGGCCCAGTCGCTTCATTCTTTCTGGCGCTACTAGTACTAGCCCTCTGCTCTTCCCCAGTAGCATATTGGACGCCTTCCGACCTGAGGGGCTCATCTTCCAGCGTCATATCGTTTTGCCTTTTGGTACTGTCCATAGGGTTTTCATGGCAAAGATACTGGAGTGGGTTGCCATTTCCTTCTCCAGTGGATCACGTTTTGTCAGAACTCTCGGCTATGACCTGTCCGTCTTGGGTGGCCCTGCACGGCATAGCTCATAGCTTCATTGAATTACGCAAGCCCCTTCGCCACGACTCTGCAGCCATCAAACGCATCCTGATAAGAACTGAACTGGCCCTAATCAGAAATGAACTCCACACAAAAAGATTCCTCCTGGACCGAATCAACAGAGACCTCCTCACACTTCACCTCAAACTCAGCAACAAGATCCACCCCACACTTTGGGACAAATTCAAACAAATCGCTGTCTGGAGAGCTGAAACAGAGACTGCCTATAAAACAGACACACACACACACCAATAAACTCCGAAGACTAAAGGAACGCCAGAAACAAACCCCTCCTCTCTCACAGCAACACATGAAACAAACTGTGCACAACATCTCAGATAGGATTCTCACCAAAGCTGAAACCAACGTCCTGTCTAAAGGATTTAATTTTGCAGTCGCTCCCAAACACATTCCCACGGAAACCATTATATGCGGAGTCGAATCCAGCCTGACCAAAATTAACCCTGATGACGCCAACAAAATCAGACTCGAAGTTACCAACATCCTCTGCACCAGCAAACCACCCAAAAGCAACTTACCCAAAGAGGAACAGACAGCACTACTTAACCTAAAAAATGACACCAGCATAATCATTCTGCCAGCAGACAAAGGCAACGCCACGGTGGTAATGAACTCATCTGACTACCATACCAAATTATCCAACCTACTCCGAGACTCCACATACAAACTCCTCAAGACAGATCCCACCACCTACCTGGAAAAAACCACAAAATCCAAAATAAAAGCCACCCCCATCAGTGAAGAGATCCAGAAAACAATCATTCCCAGAGAAAAATCATCCAGATGTCCTAAGCTCTATGGTCTGCCCAAGATACACAAAGAAGGAACCCCACTCAGACCCATAGTCAGCTCCATAGGCTCACCTCTACAAAATCTAGCCAAATTTCTTGCCAAACAACTACAGCCTTACGCAAATTCCATCACCTCACACGTACAAGATTCATTCCAATTCATAGAGATCATAAGTAAACTAAACTTACAGCCCTGTGACCTACTTGTGAGCTTCGATGTCGTATCCCTCTTCACCCAAGTGCCAATCAAAGAAGCCTTGACAGCTATCCTAAATAAATACAACCCCCCAAAACACATCCTAGATCTGACCAACCACTGCCTATCTAACACATACTTCATCTACAATGGACAAAGATACAAACAAATGGAAGGAGCACCCATGGGATCACCCCTTTCACCTGTCATCGCAAACCTCTATATGGAACACTTTGAAACCCTCGGTCTAGAAAAATCCAACCACAAACCCAAACTCTGGCTCAGATACATAGATGACACCTTCGTAATCTGGCCACACGGCAAAGAAAAACTGGATGACTTCCTCACACACCTCAATAGCCTACACCCCAAAATACAATTCACCATGGAAACAGAAGCTAACAATCAACTTCCCTTCCTTGATGTCTTAGTCTACAAGAAATCCAACGGCTCCCTAGGACACACTATCTACCATAAAAAAAACACACACAAACCGCTATCTGAACGCACTCTCACACCACCACCCAGCACAGATCAACTCCGTAGCCAAGACACTCATCTCCAGAACAAAACACCTAGCTGACGAACAACACCAAAAAACTGAACTACACACTCTCACTAATGTACTAACAGCCAATGGATTCCAAAGAAACACGATTACCAACTTAATCCGAAGAGAGACACCCACAAAAACCCAAGACAGAGAACAAGAAAATGGCAAAGCCCTCCTCCCATACTTAAAAGGGACCACAGACAGAATCAGCAAGGTCCTCCAAAAACACAACATCAAAACAGCATTCTACACAGACAGAAAAATATCCACCATCCTAAGAAACCCCAAGGACATAATTGGCTTAGAAAACCAAGGAGTATACGAAATCCCATGCACCACCTGCCCCACCACATACATCGGACAGACCAACAGAAGAATAAGTGCACGCATTGAAGAGCACAAAAACTCACTCAGAAAAGGAGAACAAACTTCATCCCTGGTCCAACACTTTGAAGCCACGGGACATGAAATTGATTTTAAAAAAACCAAAACTATCGCCAAAATTGAACATTTTAACAACAGAATAATCAGAGAAGCCATTGAGATAGAAAAACGCCCCCACAGCATAAACAAACGAGATGATACCTCTCGCCTACCAACCATTTGGAAACCCGACTTGATTGACAGACGAGTCCCAACCACCAAGAATGATAGACCCAAACTCATGATAACACCACATGACATCACCACCACACAACCATTCAAAAAGCAAATCCGAACCCACAATGATAACGAGGCACAACCACAAAACAGAAACCTAACTACAGCTGCAACATCAGCCACTTTAAACCCCTCCAAACCACACAATAAGCAAACTGACACCCACTATAAAAACATGGCACCACCACAAACACGAAGCCGAACAAAAGCAGCACAACTCACCAGCTCAGGTCTAAGGCTGGCAGCTGAGACCAGCCCACCCACTCAAAACACACCCCCACCCAATCAGAACACACCCACCATTCAAAACACACTCCAACCCAATCAGAACACACTTACTCCCCCACCCAATCAGAGCACACCTCCACCCACAGAACACACCCCCTCTGGCAGTTTAAAAAAGAAGAACAAATAGCCACATGCTTCTCCCAGAAGAAGGAAGCAGAAGCCACCAGCCTGATGATGACGGATGGGATTCCGTCAAAACGTCGCCCCTACACCTTTAGTTCTACGCGGGGAAAAACCCGAATAACCAAAGATCCACATACGAACACCCGCGAAAACCTCAGAAAACAAATATATGTGTGTGTGTGTGTGTGTGTGTATGTGTATATGTATATATATATATATATATATATATATATATATATATATATATATATATATATATATATATATATATATATATATATATATATATATATATATATATATATATATATATATATATATATATATATATATATATATATATATATATATATATATATATATATATATATATATATATATATATATATATATATATATATATATATATATATATATATATATATATATATATATATATATATATATATATATATATATATATATATATATATTGGTCAATTTTAAAAAAGAAGACATTGTATAGGTAATTTTGTACATGCTTTTGCTGAAGCCAAGGAAACAACACCCCAAGTATTGGAAATATATTTTGACATAAATATTGAGCAATTAAATTAGCTCTTTGACTTCTAAATAAAGATTGAAATCCAATCAGTCATGATCTCTGAGGAAAGTCTTTCATTATCATAGACCAAAACAATAGTTAAAAAAAAAGTAACAGCAGTGGGTAAAAAGAAGAAAAAATAAAAGTGTGCCTGTGTGTGTATACACAAATACATGCACTCTTATATGGAAAAGTCAATTTTATTTTATTTTTTAATTGAAAAGTTTTACCATACATTTTATCTTTAACAATCCCCCCTCCCTCCACCCACCCCTACCTAACCCTCCCTATCCCTCCCCCCATTCCCCCCTCCCCCCCCCCGACTTCCCAGAGCTAAGTACAAGGTATAAAAACAAAGAACAATCATAAACAACCATATGCTAACAACAATAAACTATTAAGTCTATCGCACTCTAGCTCATATGAAATGACTACAAGCAATACTAATATTACATAAAAAAGAAAAGAAAAGAAAACTTATTCAAATGCTAGATGAAACTTTTTAGTCCCATATTTGTTCTGGATATAATCAATCCACTTTTTCCACTCCGTAATATAACGTTCTTGCGAATGATCTTTCAAATAAGCCGAAATCTTTGCCATTTCCGCCAGGTCAGAAACTTTTAGAGTCCATTCTTCTATAGTCGGCAGTTCCTCCTTCTTCCAATATTGACCTATTAAGAGTCTTGCTGCTGTGATTAAATTCAACATCAACTTAATGTCCACAACAGTAGCATCTGTAATTATGCCCAGTAAAAACAATTGCGGACAAAACTTTATCCTTTGCTTGAAGATCTTCTGCATATTCCACCAAATTTTTATCCAAAAAGCCTTAACCTTTTTGCAGGTCCACCATATATGAAAATACGTTGCATCTTCGCCACCACATCTCCAACATTTAGGTTGATAGTTCAGATACATACTTGCAAGCTTTTTAGGATCTAAATGCCATCTATAAAACATTTTATAAAAGTTCTCTCTTAGGTTTTGGGCTTGCGTAAATTTTACGTTCCTCACCCAGATCTTTTCCCACGTGTCCATTGTAATAACTTCTTGAATATTCTGAGCCCATTTTATCATACAGTCTTTAACAAGTTCTGTTTCTGAATCAATATCTATCAATGCAAGATAAATCCGTTTAATATGTGCTGGACCCTGGTTTCTAATTTGCTTTACCAAATTTTCATCAGTCATTGAGAAACCAATTTTCTGGTCTTCTTTCCACCTGGCACGTAATAAAAGTCAATTTTATTATATTAACTAGTATGTCAGAAACCACTCTTGACAGTGCTAGCACACTCTAATGACAATGGCACAACATTTCCTGACTTCTATAGAAATGGCTTATCTTTCAATAGGTAAGATACAAAGTCTGAACTTCTGCTAATAAAATAGAGAATAGCTGTAAGCATAAGGTGCAGTGGTGGGATTCAAATATGTGAACAACCAGTTCTCTCTGTGGATGCCGCTTTCAGAAGTCCATTCTGTGCCCGGGCAACACAAAATTAGCTACCAGTTCTGCCGAAGTGGTGCAATCCGGCTGAATCCCATCACTGATAAGGTGTTGTAATAGAAGGCAACCCAAACAATCTGTGTCAGTGCCACAACCTTGCATCCAAATAGATTTAAAGCCCTCCTTGAAAAACAGACTCAATGGATTTGAATTTTTATCTTATGCTATCATTCACTGCCCGGCTGACTGCTGAAACATTGCCTCAGAGTTCCCAGAATAGAATACGGAAGACCTGAGTTTTAAAATTGCTCATCGGTGGTTTTGTGTCTTCTCATTCCCACTCAAAAGCATCATCTTAGCCTTTCAGGATGTATGTCCTCTTAATTCTTCGAAGCTGGAAGAATTCCCTTTCCCCTTAAGATCTAAAATGAGAGCCAACACTGCAACACCAATTCCGCAGCATCAACTTTACCAGCGTGAAAGGGTTTCTAAATCTTTTGTAGAATTTCTTTAGGAAAACCATGAAGATTCATTCCTTCTGAATATCAACTGGACTTGGAAGCTGCTGCTAAAATCTTGGCAAGTTTGGACATTTATTCATACGACTGTGAACACAAAGACCACAAAATTCAAATGAACTACTAGTCTAATCTTTCAAAAAATGATTTACCGTAATCCATTAGTTAAACCAGCCTTACTGGTCATTGACCTGTGGGCTACTGAGTGAGATTTCAGTTCCATCCTCTTAACACTCCTGTACCAGGATACTGTTTTGTTTTTGTTGTTTTATTAGAGATTCTGAGCTTTTCTCTGAGGCTTAGACTGAACTAGAAGCTGAGAGCATTCGGTTAACTTTGAAGAAAAATCCCTCCCCCCAAGACTCTAAGAAGACACCTATCTCCCAACTTTTGTTTAAACTACACAGTGGTCTTAAGTAAATTATCTTCATCTCAGTGAAAACACAGTTGAAATGTCACACCTTTCTCTCAGTTTTGCTGCATCCTGATAAAAGCAAGAGTTCAAATAATCCTGCAGTACTTACTCAACTTCAGCAAAAGGCCAGGACTAACCACAAAAAAAACACAACCTGAAAACAAGCTAAGGTCTTCAGGTACAGCAAATGCCAGTTGAGATCAAGTTCAAAGGAAATAACTGGTGCCAAAGAGTTGGTCTGCAGAAAAAAAAAAGCACAGCTCGTCACTTGACCCAAATATTTTAGGATATTCTTCTCCAGAAATGCCTTTCGCAGGCTGATTTCCTGAAAGAAGCAATGGAAAAGCTGCTAATATCAAACAATTAACTATCTTTTGTTTGGTTTACATATCAATAATACCCATACAGTAATGCTTTAAGGCAGTGTTTTTTAAACTGGGCAACTTTGAAGCAACATGAAGCAGGCTAGCTGTGGAATTCTGGGAGTTGAAGTCCATCCATCTTAAAGTTGAAAAACACTGCTCTAAGGTCTCCACCAGGGACACGGTGGCTCAGTGGGTTAGGACGCTGAGCTTGTCGATCAGAAGGTCGGCAGTTTGGCAGGTCAAATCCTGAGTGCCGCGTAACAGAGTGAGCGCCTGTTACTCGTCCCAGCTTCTGCCAACCTAGCAGTTCGAAAGGACGTAAAAATGCAAGTAGAAAAATAGGGACCACTATGGTGGGAAGGTAACAGCGTTCCGTGCGCCTTTGGCGTGTAGTCATGCCTGCCACATGACCACAGAGACGTCCTCGTACAAGCGCTGGCTCTTCGGCTTTGAAACGGAAACGACTAGCACGCATGTGCGGGGGAACCTTTACCTTTAAGGTCTCCACCAAGCTTTCATTCTTTTCATTATTCACCAAAAGGCAGCTTGCAGAAATCAGCTACATTCTAAACCTTCACCAACAAGCCAGAAGAACCAGGAGAAAATAAAGCTTCCTTCCTCAACCTGAGGCCCTCCAGCTGAGACGAACTACAGTCTGAGTCCTCACTAACCTTTGGTCAGTTTGCCTGGGCTGATGGAAGGCAGTCCAAACCTTTGCAGAGCATCAAATTAGAAAAGGCAGTGATAAAGAGATGAAAACAGAAGCTACAAGATCCACGGAAAGAATCTCCACATCAAAAGACTGTAAGAAAGGACAGATTTCCTGAAGGCCCCCAAGATGATGAAAATCATAGCAGGCAGTGCTGATCAGTGGGACTTTTGTAATAAGAAGTCCAGCACAGAAAAGGAGACTGTGGAGATTTAAAAAGCCAAAGGCCTCAGGAATAGGCAAATTTATCAGAAGACATTAAGAAAACCAAGATCATGGCATCCGGCCCTCTCAATTCCTGGCAAAAATGGGGAAGAAATGGAGGTAGTGACAGATTTTATTTTCCTGGACTCCAAGATCACCACAGATGAGGACTGCAGCCAAGAAATTAAAAGATTCTTGCTCCTGGAGAGGAAAGCCATGGCAAATCTACACAGCACACTAAAAAGCAGAGACATCATCCTGCCAACAAAAGTGTGTATAGTGAAGGCTATGGTCTTCCCAGTTGCAATGTATGGCTGTGAAAGTTGGACCATAAGAAAGGCTGAGTGCCAAAGAATTGAGGCCTTTGAACTGTGGTGCTGGAGAAGACTCCTGCGAGTCCCTTGGACTGCAAGACGATCAAACCGGTCAATCCTAGAGGAGATCAACCCTGACTGCTCTTTAGAAGGCCAGATCCTGAAGCTGAAATTCAAATACTTTGGCCACCTAATGAGAAGGAAGGACTCACTGGAGAAGAGTCTAATGCTGGGAAAGGTTGAGGAAAAGAGAAGAAGGGAACGACAGAGAATGAGGTGGTTGGATGGAGTCATTGAAGCAGTAGGCGTGAGCCTAAATGGACTCCAGAAGATGGTAGAGGACAGGAAGGCCTGGAGGAATGTTGTCCATGGGGTCGTGATGGGTCGGACACGACTTCGCAACTAACAACAACAAGAATAACAGAAGACAACACAGGAAAAAAAATGGAGTGAATGATTTCATCTTCTGAAGGACATGCTCAAAGGTGTATTTCTCCTTTTCTCCTGTTTACTTCTTTTTTTTGCCCAGGGTGCATATTTGGCCAGAAACCAGGCTAGAACTATGTCCAGCCCTGGCATTGCTGCCTCTGAAATTATCACAGTTTTCAGTCACTTCCCTAATGAATATGTGATCGTTTCCTTTCTTGTTTAACACAATCAGCCTGTAAACTGCCTCATTGTCAATGTTTAGATGAGGTGAGCAGCTTGTAATATAAACCCAGCAGAAACACACCAGTGAAGTGAGGGGGGAAAAAACCTTGAACACCCAAAGGAAAAACAGCCCAACCTACCCACTCTGACTCAACCTTTCCCAGACTGGAAGCAGCAGCAGCAGCTGAAATGCAATGCACAAGCCAAGAGAGCCATCTTAAAAGAAAGGAGACATGGAGTTTAAGCATTTTCACATCCAAATGGATGTGTCATCTATGCAGCAGCACGTACAGTAATGTTAGTACATAACTGGGCATGTAACAGTAGCATGGATTGTCTTATTTTTTATAAATATCCCTATTTTACAAATCTTCAACTATTCAATATGCCAGAATAATGCAAGAAGACAAGTACATGGTGCTGTGATGATGCATGACATCTGATGCAAGCTAGTATGACACACTGTTTGTGCGTTGAGGTTTCATCACTTGCCCCATGTGGACATATAGGGACACCAGAAATAGGAACCTGTCTCTTTGTGAGCAGTTGACGCTTCAAATTGGGATACGCTTTGACAAAAGAGGTTCTTCTTATGAGGTATGGTAGGATTTAATAGAGGCTTGCTTGCCATAAACTCCATTCCAATTATTCTTCAATCAGCTCAAGCCCACACTATGCTTTAGAGACAAGGTTTGCTTCAATTACATTTTATTGCCAGGATTTTGTCATCACTCACATGGTTTGTTTGCTTTTATTTCTTGAGTAGCCATGAAAATTTGCTTGAGGGGGTGAAACTGCTGGATTTAAAAAGCAACTATTTGAGAATGAGAAAACCATTTTTAGTGAAAAACCCACTGCATTTAATAGTGGATTGCTGATGGTTTTAAATTCTCTCCCCAGTCTTCTCTTGCAAGTTGTTTTAAATAACAGGGTTTTTTAGATTTCCTATGAAAAGAAAAAGAAAACTACTGCAAACATATCTAATTACAAATAAATTAAACGGGATTTCCTTTTCTTACTTAGGACTATTTTCAAAATTCCCAAATCATTTGAACCAGTATGTGTCAAATTAAGCAAATATAAATCACTGAGCATAAAGGACTGCCACACTGAATTGAAACACCATTTGCCTTTTGGGTTTGTATCCTAGTTCTGGGTGTACTAAACTTGATCTGTCAAACTTCTGTACAGTATTATTCCTTTCAATTATACCTAAGTAAGTGAATACAAGACTACATTATAAGCATGATTGCAGCATGTTTTTATTTATTTATTACAATTATATGACCGCCCATCTCACACTTGTGATGCTGGGTTGCACACACAATGAGAATAACAGTCAAACAATTAAAAAAACCAATTAAAAATACAATGAAGGCAATTAAAAGCTGCCATAAGAAAAACACAGGATAGTATATGAAAATTCCATTGAAGTTAATGTGCCTGGAGTCTTTGAAAGTTTGTATAATTCTGCAGTGCATGAGTCATATCAGATATATAGTCATACAAATAGAAGTTAGGGATTTTACAATCCCATTGGTCTAGGTAAATGTTTAAATTCATGTCTAGTCTCCCAGTGGAGCTTATTTATTCAAAACATGGCCCGCACATCGAAGTGCTTAAAGCATTCTGCACTTCAGATAAGATATTGTAATAACCAGGAAGAAATATCTAAAACAAAATACAAGCTTTATTGCGTGACAAAAGTTGTCTAATTTTAAAGATCATAGAAATCAAAACATTATTTCTTTTTTCCCCAAAGAGGTTTTAAAGACATGAACGGATTAAATGGGCCTTAGAAAACTACCTTAAAGGAAAAGAATAAAGGCACAATCGATGTAGCCCTGCTCTTGGCATTTTCTGAAGAAACACCATAACATGAATGCAGACCACAGGTATTGTATATGAAAGTGGTTGATTCGGGTTTTTTGCACTATTAAAAGGACCACCAACTAACAACTGATGGGAAAGATCTTTGCCTAAAGACTGGCACTTTAGAAGGTTCAGTGATCAGATAGAAGACTTGTTCCAATTAATTCTGTGTATATTATTGTTTTTATGTTGCTCTTATTTGTGAGTCACCTAGTCACTTGGTGTTGGACAGATCAAAATAGGATAGATACATCACGATAACAATAGATAGATATAGGTGATAGAAAGAAAACTAAATAAATAGAAGAGAGAGAGATGATAGGAGAGAAGGGGAAGAGATGGGAAGTTAGGTCAGAAATGAGCAATATTTCTCATTTAGTTCCAATTCTGGGAAGCAGGCTTAGAGAATTAGAAAAATATATTATCTTTCCACCTGCCTTCTGTTGAACCTTATACTATTTTTTTTAAAAAAATCTTATTCGGTTCAATCCAGTGGCAGGATTCAGCCGTTTCGCACCACTTCGGCAGAACCAGTAACTAATTTTTTGTTGCCCAGGCCCAGAATGGACTTCTGGAAGTGGCATCCACGCAGAGAAGCAGTTGTTCACATATTTAAATCCCACTACTGGTTCAATCTAATCTCTATTATAGTCATAGACCAGCATAAGGGGGAATGGGATACAGTGAATTAAAAAGAATAGAAGATATTGAACCGCTTTGTGTCTAGTTGTTAGGAAGAGTTAAAACAATTTAAGAATTGAAATATTGGAAATGTTTGAAGTTTTGAACAATGGACCCAGAAGTTAATTTTACTAGCGTCTACCTCTGTAGATAGATAGTGTCTAAAAGATATTTTTTTTTAATTTTAATTCCATTTATATCCCGCCCTTCTCCGAAGACTCAGGGCGGCTTACAAGCTTAGCAGTAGCCTTCATTCTATGTATATGCCTGCTTATTAGGGCTATGGAACACCTGACAAGACCAAGACAGACATAGAAAAAGATGTTACATTGATCATACAAAAGAAATTAGCTATTGTCTTAATAATTAAAAGGGATATACAAACAAAAAAACAAGAGAGTGGCCTGGATATTTTTTTTATATTGGATTTAGGAAAAAAAAGGCTTTTTAAAGTTTTGAAGAGTTTTGTGAGATGGGACAGAAAAATATAAAATCAGGTTCTATGGCATTATCTGAAGGACTCACAATTAAGATTGAAGTGAACAAAAGACTATAAAGTGTTTTTTTAATCACAGTTAAAATGCGTTTATTGTTATTTCTGTTGACCTTTAATGGACTTTTGCTGACATCAGGATGAACAAGATAATGCTTTATGGATTTGTTTATAGACAAGAGATGGGAAATGGGAAGAAATTGTTATATTTTAAGAAAAAACTGATAAGTTATTAAAATTGTTTATATGGGTAGTCCTAACTTGCAACAACAATTGAGCCCAACATTTCTTATTGTTAAGCAAAGCAGTTAAGTGCCTCCTTGCCTCCTGCCCATTGTTAAATTTTTATTCTCATTCCTATATAATACTTTTTACTTGTAAATGTGTGTGTATCCCCCTCCATCAGTGGCTTTTAAGTTTCTTTTTTTTTAAGTATTTCTCAGGCATGAAAAGGGGAAATAAAAACCCAAGTGGCTAAAGTAGCTTTGACTTTTAGTGCTGATTCAAAAGTAATACATCTGAAAACATTTTATAAAGGTGGGGAAAACAGCATCATCCACAAAATGATTTTAAAAATCATGACATTTTCATTTCTGTCTTCTAAAGTGAACCAAACAGCTAAAGAAGCCAAAAGGAAAATTGTGTTAGTCCAGGGCTTTTCAACCAGTGGTACGGGTACCACCTGTGGTACATTGGCACCTGGCAGGTGGTACACGACCATCCTAGAAAAGTGGTAGTGGGGGAGGGGAATGAGCTGAACCGGTGGCAGCACCGCACAAGCCTGAGCAAGAGATGGCTGGAGCTGCAGGGCTGTCAGGGCTCAGTGGAAGCGCCAGGATCAGCGCTTCTTTGGGGATGTCAGGGCTCAGCGGAAGCACCTGGATCAGCGCCAGGCTCCACCTGGAGCTCGCCGCTGATCCTGGGGCTTCTGCTGAGCCCAGAAGAAGCACTGATCAGCTGGAATATTGCAGCATCTCCAAAGTCTTGTGATTTACATTCAGATGCTTGGCAACTGATTCATATTTATTTTTATTTTTTTTATTTTAATTCCATTTATATCCCGCCCTTCTCCGAAGACTCAGGGCGGCTTACAAGCTTAGCAGTAGCCTTCATTCTATGTATATGCCTGCTTATTAGGGCTTTCACACACACCCCAAGCGGCATTACTACAAAGTCAGCTTAATTGCCCCCAACAATCTGGGTCCTCATTTTACCTACCTCGGAAGGATGGAAGGCTGAGTCAACCTTGAGCCTGGTGGGACTCGAACCTGCAGTAATTGCAGGCAGCTGGTGTTACTTAAGGAGGCATTAGCCCACTGCTCCACCAAGGCTCTTTATGACGGTCACAGTGTCCCAGGGTCATGTGAAGTAACCCAAACCTGCTGCAACCACCCAGCAGATGGGGAGAATAAAAGCCAAACACCCCCCACCTCACCCCCATTGCCAATCCTCAACAGAAATGCTTACAATGAAAACCTCGGACAGGAGGAAGCAGGGCTTTTTTTGTCATAGAACGCTCAGAACGGAGTTCCGGCACCTTTTTTGGATGGAACCTTGTAGGGTAGGCAAGGCAGGTTGTGTGACATGTGTGAGTTCTGGCACCTTTTTCTTTTACAAAAAAAGCACTGGGAGGAAGAGTGCCGCCAGGCGGGCGGGCAGGCAGGTGTCTTGCTTGGCTGTGGCTTGGGGGGCACTTTTTTCAGTGCCATTGTAACTTCAAACAGTCACTAAGCGAGCTGATGTAAGTCGAGGACTGCCTGTACTTCATCACTTTTTTCCTTTTTTTTTTTTTGGTCATCAAATTTTTGACACCTTGCTAGGTGACTGGTGGTACTCAGATGTTGCCATATCCTAAAAGTGGTACAATGGGTGAAAAGGCTGAAAAGCCCTGCGTTAGTCCACTGCAGCAAAAACAAAACTGTTGTGGGATAGCCTAAAATCACAGCAAACACTTGAAAGGACTTTATCTGTGTCTCTTGCACTTTGCATCCCTCCTGTCTCAATATTGATACATTCTTTTGATTTGTATCCCTCCATTCAAGAGCTCAATGAGGCATGCATAGCATCGTCCTGCTTTTTTTCCCTTGCAACAACAACTCTGTGAGGCAGATTGAGCTGAGAGTGACTGATCCAAGTCAGCCAGGGAGCTTCCAGAGCTAAAACTGAACTTGATCCTGGGTGTTACTACTCCCGAGTTGAATTTTTCTATTCACAGGGCTTTTTTTCTCATAGAACGCTCAGAACGGAGTTCCGGCACCTTTTTTGGATGGAACCTCGTAGGGTAGGCAAGGTGGGTTGTATGACATGTGTGAGTTCCGGCACCTTTTTCTTTTACAAGCACTGTCTATTCATGTTACAGAAGTTTACTGTTTATACAAAATGCATCATTTTTTTTTAAAAAAGGCAAATTGCTGCTTAAAAATAAAATATGGCACATGTCCGAAGCACACGGGGGTGGTCAATCTGCATGTTGAAACTGAACTTCAAAGATTACGATCTTTGAACAGAATGGGATTTCTTCCTAAAGAAAGAGCCATAATTTGGCTCTTAATGAAGGCAGAGAAATACTAACAATATTGGGGGGGGGAAGAGGAAGTGGTTTTTCCTGTGAATTCATGGGAAGAAGCAAGGTAATATGCTGAGCAGTCAATGAACACATTTGTTCTAACAGGTCTGTAAAGTAAGCTGATTTAGCTTTCATTTAACAAAATTCACATTTACAATGTCATTCTAATTTATACTTTGTAGGCAGTGGGTTGTTTTTTTTTCTTTCCTTTTTCTTCTTCTTCTTCCCTGAAAGCTGTTTGAAGAGCTCTGATGGTATTTCCCCCACCTCCGGGGCGGTGAGAACTGCTGATGTAAAGACCAAAGAAAAATTGTACTCTTGCTACAATTCTCTTATTTGAGGTTAATACTTGGGAAATCTATTGCTCATAAAGAGTACGCACAGCCAAGTTAGCATCATATTTGCCTTATTACATATTTAATTCCATACGTATGCACTTAATTTTCACTGAAAGAATAGTAAGCCTATCTGGATGCCAGCCATGATTTTCAGCAATAGGTATGTCATAGAACCACACATATTTATATAATTTACAGTATTGGTGTCTTCTGAGAAATTGTAGCAAAGCATTTGATCCGGGCAAGGTTGTTTACTTCCACCAGCTAATGTGTAAAAAAAAAATCTGCTTAAGTTTCATGACAAAATGCAATAATACTGCAGTTGCAGGAAGAAAATGAACCTCAGAAGTCATATCAAAATTTAAAATGGAAGGGGAAGTTATTCAGTAGCTATCTGAAAATAAGATTGGAAAAACTGGATTAAAAACAACATTTTATTTGTCAAACATAAATCTAAATTTAAACATTATGTACAGCATAATTATAGCGCTTATAGTTGTTAACAAACATTTCCAGCTTTATTTTATATTGCATTTTCATAGTCTACCAAAAGAGTAATGAGGCAGGAAGGTGAGATGCCTTTTTTTCACAGCTAAGGTTCCTATTTGATCACTTTCACATATTTTTCTATTTAATTTGTGCACAACTTTTACAATCAAAATGAAAACTATTTCTATTACTTGGTGTAATCAGTGCTATGCAAAGTTTTTATCATTGTCAGTTGTAGGAATGCTTAATGTATTGTGAATTTCCCAAAGAGTAAGGTACAGCACAAGTAGTCTTCTGCTTATGACCATTCGTTCAGCAACTGTTTGAAGTTATAACAGTGCTGAAAAAGTGAGTTATGACTGGTCCTCACACTTATGACCATCACTGCATCCCCATAGTCACGCGATCAAAATCTGGGTGCTTGGCAACTGGCCTGTATTTATAACGGTTGAAGCCTCTCCGGGGTTATGTGACCAAGATTTGGGTGCTTCGCAACCGGCATTCATTTAAAATGGTTGCAGGGTCCTGGGGTCACATGATTCTCATTTATCACTTCCCCAAAGGGCTTCTAGTTGTCACCTTGAATTACTTATAAAATAATAAAGGCAGGATAAAAATTTAAGGTCAAGGTCAATGTAGGTTGTTCCCTAACAACCATGTGGTTCACTAAAATGACCATGATGATTTGCTTAACAACTGTGGCAAGAAAGGTCATATAATCAGGTGCAACTCACTTTAACAACCACATCGCTTAGCGATGGAACTTCAGGTCCCAATGTGGTCAAAAGTCAAGGACCACCTGCATTTAATAGTAATAATAATAATAATAATAAAAGGTATGAACCAACTGCTCAGACTCTAGATGTGCATTTGGTGAACCCACAGATTTCATTTTAACTCCACTCTTGCACATTTTAATCACGACTCCGTCACAGAAACACACACAACTCATGATTAAGATATTATTAAGCTTCTTCCAAACTTCTGGTTAGAACGGGAAAAACTACACACATCTAATTTTTCAATTTCACTTTTCTAGGCTTAAATCACTATGAATGAAAAGTGCCGTTAACCATTTCTCAGCCAATTAATTCAGCAATACAGTTGAGATGTACAATGCAGATTAGTCTTTTACAACTTGTCAGACAGAGCAGGCCATATTCAGCATGTTAATTAAATGGCATTGCTAAGATGAATTCATTCAGTACAGTTAGACTTTCTCAAAGATTGGGAATGAGGCCGTAGAACTGAAGTTGAGCAGAACCAGTGACCCTGAGTTTTCTCCTATATACAGTAGTGCGTAAATGACTGTATTGTCCCTAGTATACTAACACAGTATTGTTTATCTTCCTAAGTGATGCCTTTGCATAAGCTGACTGAAGGGACAGAGCCCTTTTAAAAGCTGGCATATTATTACTGTATGCTTAGAGAGAAATCCATCATCACGTGGCTAAAGCATTTTGTACTTAAATCAAGATATTCTTAGAGATCTTCACATTCACTTTTTGAAATACTTCGTATCATTTAATATTAGAAATTGCATGTCATCGTACAGCTTAAAATAAATTCCTCGTGAGATCAAAGCTTTCCCAAACTACAGTGGCCTTGATGCATTTTCCTTCCAAAATCTATTTTCTCCCAGTTTTCTTTTTGCAAAGATTCTAGGTATGTGTTACTCTCATTCAAGCAGAAAGAGTTTGGGGGAAGGGGGAAGGAACCAGAGAAAACAGGCTAGCAGGAGAAAAAATAGCTAGTGTGTGTGTGTGTGGGGGGGGTGTTAATCAGACTTTCAAGACTCCTTTGCAGTTAAAAAAATCAAGAAGTATGTTTATCTAGTTTTTCACTTGGAAAAGTGCTTCATTTTGAATTTGCAATATTTGGAAATAGCTAATAAGATCACTACAGTTACCAATTCTATTCATGAGATGGCTTTTTTGCCCAGTGCTAAAAATGCATTTTTGAAATTTTATTTTATTTTATTTTATTTTTTAATTCCATTTATATCCCGCCCTTCTCCGAAGACTCAGGGCGGCTTACAAGCTTAGCAGTAGCCTTCATTCTATGTATATGCCTGCTTATTAGGGCTTTCACACACACCCCCAAGCGGCATTATTACAAAGTCAGCTTAACTGCCCCCAACAATCTGGGTCCTCATTTTACCTACCTCGGAAGGATGGAAGGCTGAGTCAACCTTGAGCCTGGTGGGATGCGAACCTGCACTAATTGCAGGCAGCTGGTGTTACTTAAGGAGGCATTAGCCCACTGCTTCACCAAGGAAGAGCAATTCAAAGTATTTTGGCAATCCTAAAAAAATTTTTAACATTTTTTGAAGCATGACTATTTCCTTATTTGTAGAAACAAGCAGACTTTAAAAGCTTCTTCCTCATTTACATCCGTTGAGCATGCAACTTAATAATTTAAATAAAAATTAATTAAAACAACTGAACATTGTGGCATGAAATAACAAGTTCTGTGTATTTGTAACTGGGCTGTGATTTGGAAAAGTGCTACAGGCCTCACATGAATACAGCACTTCTATTCATACCATGTTTTTTTAGCCTTTTGCACATACCTAAAAATGTGGCTGGTCTAAGATATTAAAGACACAAAGCTTTAAAAATTGAACACTTGAACACTTGAAAGGACTTTATCTGTGTCTCTTGCACTTTGCATCCCTCCTGTCTCAATATTGATACATTCTTTTGATTTGTATCCCTCCATTCAAGAGCTCAATGAGGCATGCATAGCATCGTCCTGCTTTTTTTCCCTTGCAACAACAACTCTGTGAGGCAGATTGAGCTGAGAGTGACTGATCCAAGTCAGCCAGGGAGCTTCCAGAGCTAAAACTGAACTTGATCCTGGGTGTTACTACTCCCGAGTTGAATTTTTCTATTCACAGGGCTTTTTTTCTCATAGAACGCTCAGAACGGAGTTCCGGCACCTTTTTTGGATGGAACCTCGTAGGGTAGGCAAGGTGGGTTGTATGACATGTGTGAGTTCCGGCACCTTTTTCTTTTAAAAATTTGATTCATTAAAGCATCATTTGATCTGTGCAAAGAAGAGCAACTAAGATGATTAAAGGCCTGGAGACAAAAACATGATGAACGGTTGCAGGAATTGGGTATGGCTAGTCTAGAGAAAGAAGGACTACATGATAGCAGTATTTCAGTATTTGAGGGGCTGCCACAAAGAAGAGGGGGTCAAATTATTTTCCAAAGCACCAGAAAGCAAGACAAGAAACAATGGACGGAAACTAATCAAGGAGAAAAGCAACCTGGAATTAAGGAGAAACTTCCTAACAGTGAGGACAATTAACCAGTGGAACAGCTTTTGCCTTCAGACGTTGTGGGTGCTTCATTACTGGAGGCTTTAAGAAGAGACTGGACAGCCACTGGTCTGAAATGGTATAGGGTCTCCTGCTTGAACAGGGGATTGGAGTAGAAGATCTCCAAAATCCCTTCCAACTCTATTTTGATTGGTGGATTTCACATTTAAGATTTCCTTATCTGTGGCTGCCAGCTCTGGGCTGGAAAAATCTGGATGATGATTACAAAGCAGCACAGAGCTAGAGTTTTCTTTGTGGCCATCTAGTCTGAATTTTTCCAGCCCAAGGATTCGCAGCTCTACAATATCATAAAAAAATGTGTACTTTAATGAACAACAGACACCATTTCTTTGTGGCCATCTAGTCTGAATTTTTCTAGCCCAAGGATTCGCAGCTCTACAATATCATTAAAAAGTGTACTTTAATGAACAGACACCATTTCTTTGTGGCCATCTAGTCTGAATTTTTCCAGCCCAAGGTTGGCAGCTCTACAATATGATTTTAAAAAATGTGTACTTTAATGAACAACAGAGACGTCCTGTGCTTATGTGAATCCTGAAGCACTTCCTCCAGTGGTGCTCAAGTCTACAAAGCCGATATAATACCCATCAACAATCTTCTCAAGAAAGCATGGCTCAGTAATAGGTTGCACTGAAATCAATAGAAAAATCTTCCTTTTTTTTTATTTTGGGTCAATGTTCTAGTCACATAATTCTCACTTACATATAATACAAAGGGTAATAAACCCCTGAAACTATAAACAGTCTGAGCTTCATACTTGGCATAACAGATCATTCTGATATATAATTACATGAAGTAGCCAATAAAAGAAACTAAGAGACACGAGTACAAGAAATACCTCATGTATATATACACATAGAAATAAGGTTTGTAGCCTAAATGGATTAATAATGTATATTGACATATCAGACAAACCCACAATCATGAAAAGATTCAAAGAGCTATGTGGAGTTATCATCATTTATCAAGCTTAAAGGGATTTAATAGTGCAACCTATCCATGTTTATTGAGATATAACTTCCATTGAATTCAATTTGTTTACTCCCAATATGTGCTAAGGACTGTAACTAACTATATCCTGGAAAAATGTATCATATAAAAAGGAGTTTTCTGGGAGAAGAAGGAAATGGATACTATATCCCAAGACATCATGCATCTTTAAGATGTATAAATACAGGAATCTAGCGCCAACTGACTAACAATATATACAATACGTCCCTGATTAAATATTCAGGTTCAGTATATTTTTAATTACAAGATGGAAATCTTTCAGTAATAGAAACTGAAATACCTGCCACTATTTTTAAGAGAATGAGATCACATTGAGTGTTCTTCCTTGATCCAAAAGTTCTCTTTGCTATTTCAAACTGTAACTCAGTTTTCCCTGGCCAGGGACAATAAGAAGTCTAGTCTAAATCAACTGAACACAACAGATTTAAGAAGGCTGCTGAATATCTACCTCAAAAAAAAATTAAAGTCCTTTCTTATTTTTAACTAGAAAATAAGTTTCATCTATTCTTCTATACAGTACACTGTTTGGAACAATACAACAGTGGACCACAATTACTATTTACATCTCTCCACATTAACCCTCTGAAATAAAGACAAATATGTCCAAACACTGTTTGACTATTCAGATTAAACTCCCCTATAATATGTTGAAATTAGTTCATCACACTTGTTCAGAAAATATCCTACGTCATCATGGGGTGATTTGTTGTGGTTTGGCATATGGCAGGAAACCATTGTAGTCATGAAGCATAATTGATGGAAAACGTGGTTTTCTCAATAAACTACAGTTAAGCAAAACATACCAAGATATGCACTCCCAGTCTCAATTTAACTTAAAAGAAATATGTATTTTTATCCTGTCATTATTATTTTTATACCTAATTTAAGGTGGCGAACATAGCCAACACATCTTCCTCCTCCTATTTTTCCCTATAACAACAACACTGTGAGGTGGATTGGGCTGAGAGAGAATGACTGGCCCAAAGTCACCCAACCAGTTTTCCTGCCTAAGGTGGAACTAGAACTCATGGCCTCCCAGTTTCTAGCTTAGTGCCTTAACCACTAGACCAGGGGTTTTCAAATTTGGCCCTTTTATGACTTGTGGACTTCAACTCCCAGAATTCCTTAGCCAGCATGCCTGGCTGAGGAATTCTGGGAGTTGAAGTCCACAAGTCATAAAAGGACCAAGTTTGAAGACCCCTGGACTAGACCAAACTGGCTCTCAATTTTTACACATTCACTCCTTACTTATGCAATCTTAAATATTCCAGTATAAGCCTCAATGCACTAAATTGGTCTCCTTCTCTAATAAGTTCATTTCCTCAGCCTGAAGATTTCTAGATGGATAATAATGTCAGTTCCATGACCTCTACAGCATTATGGGATGCAAAGTTAAGCCCATCTGAAAAATCACTCTCAGGCAAGGTCTGGTCTGTATAGGAATAAAGTCTCAGCATAATATTTGTTATGAATAAACTTAGCCCATTGAATTTTATACAAATTAAATGATATAATGATGTAAATATTGGACAATGATATAATGTTTTATCATGGGAGGATTTCTGATAGATTCCACAGAATTAGTATTCATGCCCATTTCAGAAACAGCAGCAACAAAAACAGCTTTTTTAAAATTCATGAAAAAACCCACCTGTAATTATATTTTCTACACACACACACAAACACACAGCATTCAACATTTTGATTATTTGAAACTTTTCAAAAATAACATATCTATCCCATTTTTATGAATAACATGCCTTCTTATGGCCTTATACCATAGCAAACGGTTGCTTAGGTTTAGAATTTCTTGCCCTGAGATTTCAAATCAAATAAAATAAATAAAGTGGCTTGAAATAATTTCAGGTTGTCTCCAAGACACTGTCCTTATTTAAGAACATGTAAACATATCAGGTATTTTGTCTTTTTTTTCACAGCTCATCCCACAAGCAGAGGGCAGCTTTCCAAAAAACATGGCAGAGTTCTCACTCAAGAGTTCTAAGTTCTTATATTGAATATGGGCATTTCCTGTCCATTTCCAGCTGGTGATGATTTCCTGGGAAAATTCAAAGTACTGATTTACATCCTTTAGCTGTGATCCAAAGTTCCTTGTCTTCCGTTTACCTCTGAAAATGTAATTCAGACTTCAGTGTTCCTGTGTTTATTCCTGAACAGAGGAATGGTGGATGGATCTATGATAATCTTCTGAAGTGGTTATCTGTTCTGATATGTCGTAGCCTCTCAGAAACGGTCCGGTGTTTTGCTGTGCAAAATAGTACAGCTGCCTAGCAAACACGGGTTCAACCTTAACAACAAATCAGAAAAAGTAATGAGTTAAATGGTGATTGCTGGAGTAATAATGTTCTTTAATAATAATGTTCCAAAAATTTATTTAATCAATTTTATAGCTAATAGCAGTTCATAAAAATCTCACCATAAGCATGCATACAAATAGCTTGCCAGAACAAAGAGAATGTATCTGCTATCATGACAGCAAATAGATATAGTACTGGCAAATTTCGATACATAGCAGACAAAATATATAAGGTTAAGACAGCAATGTTGTGGATTGCACACAAGCCTCCTTTTTATTATTTTTATTATTACTATAACAATAGGGGGCACATCTAAGATATCACCTGAATTACAGTGAAATTATTTAACCTGCTTTGCAATTCCCCACCCCCACACAAACACCAAGGGTCAAGTGGCTCTAAAAGGATTGACTTGGTATTCTAACTTTACAGAGTCTTTATTAAGCTACTCATTACTATTAATTTATTAAGCTATTCAGAATTCTTTTTAGGGGAAAATGTTAAAAATAAAGCAATCTAAATTTGGTGATTTCCAGCAGCGCAGTTTGGATTTGTAAGTATATTAGCTGCTGGCTCAGCCAGACCATGGAATATATGATAATTTCCATGTAAGGATGTTGGATTTTTGCTGCTGATTTAACTGAAATTTCAAATGTTTAGCATTCACTAAAAGTAAAGATATGATTGTCAATTACATAGGAATTATGATTGTATATTGCGTGACAGTATAGTTAGAGAAACTGTGGTTATATTGTCAAGCAATATTAGTTATTTACATCTGTAGCTTTGGTTTGAGGTTAACCTGATGATATAAGAAGAGCTGAACATTTCTGAAACTGCAGATCATTTGTATTCTACATATCAATTGATCAAGCATTTGAATATTGTAAATCAATTTTATCAAGCATTTATCTCAGTCCCCTACTTTCTTATTAGCCATGTCTTTAGCATTTATATACTGTATTACGTAAATCAATTCACATATACTTACATGGGCTGTAACTTGCTTTCTCTGTCTTTGTGGATCAGGAAACTCTTCTCCAAAACATAACACAATCTGGAATCTAGGTAATGGACGCCCATGGTGAGCAAATATTTGCAGTTCTAGAAAACAAACAGAAATATTATACCTTGAGGACTAAATTTAGAACTGTGGTGGAATAATGCATGAAAAATAATCTTACATAGATTCATCAGATTAATTTTTTTTTTAAAAAAAATCCTATTATCTACATGGATTTGAAAAAAATAGATAAAGCCGTTCCAGTTTGTTTTTCCTTCTATTGTAAAAAAAACCCTTCAGTTTCCTTCATCTGATATGATTCCTGGGCAATAAACAATAATATAAACTGTATTTCATCCCTTAAAAAAGCAGAATAGCTTACAAAAAGAATGAAACATCCTCTGGTGCAGGGGTGTCAAACTACCGCCCTGCGAGCCGGATGCATCATAGCAAAACTGCGTCCACCCCATTGGTGGCAATGGCAAAAAAGTCACGATACATTGCGACACGTCACGTGAGGTTGAGAGTTTGACACTCCTGCCCTAGTACTTACAGATAGATAAAACAAAATCAATAAAACCCCTAGAGAATGTAACAATTAAAACAATTTTATTCTTCAAATTCACATTTTCAAAATCATTATTATAGCCAAAGGTAATACATAAAATTCTAGGCTAAAGGTAAGCTAGAATCAATGTCATTATTTAAAATATTATATGACATCCAACAATATACACCAATAGCCTTTTTTTTATACTGTAAGGACAGAGCTCAAAGTTGGCTATGAAGTAAGTACTAGACATATATTTTCAGCAAGGTATCTGAAGCCAATTCTTTGTGACTCTGATAACGAAGACATCAAGAATACAGTAACTTTCATAATAGATTTTGTATGGGAAGAGAGAACCCTGCAGCTGTGTACAATTTTAAGAGAATGAAATCCTTGAATTAGGTCAAGAACTAATAGGTAATCCTGTGTAGTTGGTTGAGAATTATCTATTGTAGTTACATTTTTAAAAAAATATGTTTTATTTATTTTTAACAAAATCACCTTAATATTTGGTGAACAGTGTGTTGTCTGGGTTTATATTTGAAAAACAATCAATAACAATTAGTTTCTATAATTCTATAGTCCACATAATAGCTTTGCTTGATTTTCTTTTCTTCCAATAATAGTCTCTTTTGCAAACCTTGAATTAATACAATTCTTATTATTTGGATAAATGGCAAATATAGACATTTTTCTAATATTTCTGCAAATAATAACATCAGTATAAAGCTTCTTTTCTAACTGATCATCTTGATTGCCTCATCATAAATCCGGTTTACAAAATTCTTATTTAAATTTGTTTTCCCCACAATATTTAAAACATTCTTACTGGTTAAGCTTTTCTCAAAATTAATTACATTTAAGTATTTAAGTCTTTTTCCTCATACAGGCCATCCCAACACTTTTACATTTCTCATATCTTCAAAAAAAGGAAAAAAAGGAAAAAAAGAAATAAGATAGTATATTACTTAAAATACAAATATGTCCCAATTTTGGCTGCCAAATTATGTGCTACTAGGTTATGAAAATAAGGGACGCGGTGGCTCAGTGGGTTAGGACGCTGAGCTTGTCGATCAGAAGGTCGGCAGTTTGGCGGGTCGAATCCCGACTGCCGCGTAACAGAGTGAGTGCCTGTTACTCGTCCCAGCTTCTGCCAACCTAGCAGTTCGAAAGCACGTAAAAATGCAAGTAGAAAAATAGGGACCACTACGGTGGGAAGGTAACAGTGTTCCGTGCGCCTTTGGCGTCTAGTCATGCCGGCCACATGACCACGGAGACGTCCTCGGACAAGCGCTGGCTCTTCAGCTTTGAAACGGAGATGAGCACCGGCCCCTAGAGTCGGAAACGACTAGCACACATGTGCGGGGGAACCTTTACCTTTACCTTTAGGTTATGAAAAATGTTCACAAGTACTAATACATCACAATAAACTTCAAATTAACAGATCATGAATAATCAAGACAAGATTTTAACTCCAAAGACTGCAGTTGTTAGCAATCCATCATTAAATTTAACAGGACTTCTAGTGGCAAAGTTGGATTTAGGAACATGCCTAAAATATGAATTCCTTTTTCAAGAGAAGTGTAACTATATCTTAAAATCAGACATGTCAAATTCGCGACGTCACGTGACATCGCGCAACGTATCGGGACAGTTTTACCATTGCTGGCAATGGGGTGGGCGTGGCTTCCACGTGATGTGTCCGGCCTACTGGCCGGCAGTTTGACACCCCTGCTTAAAATAGTGGAACCCGGTTGCTACAAATCGAAGAACTATCTGTTTGCAGTTATATTCTCATCAGCATTCAGCTCAGAGGCATCTGCAGGTGATGGGAGGGCAAGCGGAGTGAATGACAAAAGCATTAACCCACTGTTACGACCCAAATATTACATATTACATATGTATGAAAGGAACAGAGCTTTTAAAAGTTCTTATGTACATCACAATGTATTGGAAAAAGCATTACTTCCTTACATTCTGTTAATTCTAGAATCATCTATTTCTGGGGCATAATAAATCTTAAGCAGAGTAAGGTTTGCCATATCCCCAACAGAGCTGGGGTTTCAAAACAAATCTCCAAATTCTAACCATATCACATATCTAAATGAAAATCAATAAATATTTAAAACCCTGCTGCATTTTGAATGTATGTATGCAGATGCGTTTCTCTACTGCCAAAGCAGAGAAGCTGAGGAAAGGGCAACCTTAAAGGGAAACAAAGGCTGGGTTTCAGATATTGCAGAAGCCCAGAGGCTCGATTCAAAATTGATAGGGTGGAGCAGCTGCAAATTCTATATATGGTTATAGGAAGTGTAAAATAACAAAAGAACCAATTTGAAGGACAAAGTCTCAATTGCAAACACAATGGTAACTTATATTTAAAAAAATTACCTGATAAAAATTTCTGAGTATCAAAAAGCTTGCACGTCTGCTCTCTTTCCAATTTGTTAGGCCTGTCACTGCAGAACGCCAGAGGCCCATCCCAATATATCCTGCTTTGACAAAGTCTTTTAGCATAGAGGCCATCGTGGGTCATCCAGAGTATTACTCCTCTTTCCAGGTGAGAAAGCAATTTTTCCGTTGTTTTCCTCTGGTTATGATCTTCCGGATAAGGGAACATAACTTGGTCCATGCTGCTGATCTCATAACTATGACCGTGAGCTATCCTACAGCCCTCAGGACTTGAAGTTGTGACTTCTTTTACAAGAGTTTCATGATAATACAAGCAGATGTGCAATCGACAATCTGAAAACACATTTATGCAAAATTATTTTTAACATTTGGTAATGGACAGCTGCATTTCCTATAGTTTAACAGTATAAATGGACTTGAGCAATACGTTTTCACCCATTCCTGATTTATTAAATAAACAATAAGCAAAACCTATCACAAGCAGGTCCCATTCTGTCCAGTAGAACTCTGAGAAAAATAAAAGGCCTAAGGCCATATTCTGAATCTCAGGTTAGCATTTAATGTGGAAATTATAATTATTTCTCCTTCAAATATACTATGATAGAGACTGTAGTGGATTAACAGTAACTGAGTTCAAATATTGCATTAAGTACTATTTAAGTAACATTTTGGCATAATACATTGTGTGAAGCCAAAATACTGTGGCTTACTCAACAAATCATTGTTAAGCATACTTTGCCTTAGCATTAATCCCATAAGTATGTTTGCATGTGTGTATATAACTACGTGTTAAAAATATTCTATACAATATTCAATAAAGCTAACCACTGCTAAATTCAGTAATGTCAGTGGACCATAATGTGTGATATTGGAGTATAATTTCTTGGTTTATTAAGAACCATGCTATGGGCTCATTTATAACACAGATGAAACACTTCTTAGCACTATCATGGTTTAAAGAAATGCAGCCAAAGAAAATATGTGTAATATGAGAATAATCATAGCTTTAAATACTGCTAGAGAGTAAAGGGCCTAAAATCCTTGAAAAATAATTTCCTGCTCATTCACCAACTGACCTATTCAGTAGATATCAATTTTCCCTGTTAGGCAATAGTGTAAACAGGTATGAACCATATTCTGGGGAATAAGAAAAGATTTGTTTGTAAATCAAATTAGGAAGCTGGCAAACAAAAGGAGATTATATTAGTTGAATTGCTTCAAAAACTATGGTAATCTCAGAGTTCTGGGCAAAACTGCATTCCTAGGTAAGATCTTCACTTTCTGGTAATCTAGAGAACAGAATTTGTATTTAATGAGACAATCAAAACATTAATTCTAATATTATGAACTTTAATCAATTTAATATGCATCCTGTGTAAATGATATTTATTTATATTTTTTCACATTTTACAATCCACTTGCTCCTAGTAAAGTCAGCCTGTAGCCATTAACAATATGAGACAGCATCAGCAGTAAACTCTTACAATTACAAAATTATAATTACATTCATAAAATGCAACATAAAATGCACAAATAATAATATCAAATAATAGAATATTTTTTTTAAAAAAAACTACAGACAAGTGCAATCCAACCACCATCCATAAAGCCATAATCCTCAAGGGGAAAAATGGAGGTATACAATAGATTTTTAGGCTCTTCTTGAAGGGATGTAGGACAGACCGGAAGTGATCAGTATTACAATGGGGAGGGAATTCCACAAAGCAGGTGCCACTCCAAAAAAGGCCTTTAGCCCTGTCTATTCCAACTAAATCTTCTTTCTCATCATCAACCCCAGGATGCCTTTTGAAGATTCCTGATACTTCTAGTTTGTAATATGATATAGCATAATAAAATTCTCAAATAGTTTAATCCATAATTACAATTTTCACCTTTCCACCAAATTTTATTTATTTGTGTCCTATCTTTATTTTATTTTTTTACAAATAATTCAAGGCAACGAACGTATTCGGCACACCTTCCTCCTCAGTCTGTGATCTCTCTAGTTTATCTCTAGTTAGGATTAGTTAGACTAGTTAGAAGGTGGTGAGATAAAATTCTAGAGAGCCACTTTTAGGCAGATATTTGTATTTTGATGCAATATGTTTGTTTATTTTTACACGGCCTGTATTATTTCCTGGCTGGCTCAGGAATTCTGGGAGTTGAAGTCCACAAGTCATAAAAGAGCCAAGGTTCCCCACCCCTGCACTAGACCAAATTTTCTGTAATATGCATTCCTTTCTTAATTCGATGTGGCATGCAGAGTGTACTTTGAGATAATTTTGATTCCTGACAACTGTCTTGGAATCATTTTTTGACTCTGATAACTGCCTGGAATAACCTTTGCAGTTTTCTGGGCAAGATTTTGGAAGTGGTTTACTATTGCTAGTTTCTTAGGGATGAGAGTGTGTGACTGGCCCAAGGTCACTTATCAGGCCTCCTGCATAAGGCGAGACTAGAACTCATGCTGCCCCTGTTTCTAGCTGCCTTAACCACCACATCAAACTGGCTCTTTTTCAATTAAATGTGCATGAATTTTTACACAGAAGAACAAATGCAGATGAACGTTCCCTTATGAGCACTTTTTTCCAATCACAAGTTCGTTGTGATTTATTAGATGGTGATGGTGTACATACCTGACAAGGGAAGACCTTCAGTAGATCTCAGATTTCCCTCTATTGGGATGCCAGAAGTCTGTGTCTCAGGTGGTGCACAAGCATAAAAAGTCCCAGTTACTTGACAACCTACTTTCATACCAAAAAAAAAAAAGTTTACACAAAGCAAAATGAACCCGACCGATCAGCCAATCACATTCAAAACTTTCATCTGCTTTCATCTGTTGCCTTCCGTGTGAAGTTCAAGGTGCTAACAATGACATACAAAGCCCTACATGGCATGGGTCCGGACTACCTACGGGAGCACCTTCTGCCAATGTCAGCACCCCACCGTCCTGTGCGCTCCCACAGAGAGGGCCTCCTCAGGGTGCCACCGCTCAAGGAATGTCGGCTGGTGGCCCCCAGGGGGAGGGCATTCTCAGTGGGTGCGCCAGCCCTCTGGAACAGCTTGCCAACCGAAATCCGGATGGCCCCCGACCTCCGCACCTTCCGGCGCGACTTAAAAACTTACCTGTTCCAGCAGTCCGGCCTGGCCTGATAGCTCTAATTGGGGTCCCAGTTTGTTTTTTCCTATTGTTTTCCCACTATTGTTCAATCTGTATACCTACCTTATTCTGTACACCGCCCCGAGTCCCTCGGGAGAAGGGCGGTTTATAAAAACAAACAAACAAATAAATAAATAAATAAATAAACAACTATCAATATGTAATACTCTCATTCCTTTAAATATTTTCCGCTGTTCGTTCTTAAGATTGATACATTTTCCTTTTTAAACCATGGCTTCTTCGGTGAATCACCTGACAGAACTTCCCACTAACTGACTGTGTGAAACCTCTATAAATCATAATGCTTTTATCCCCTCTGAACACAATAATATGAACACAGAAACTGGGGAATTAAGGGCGATGGGAAGACTAACTAAATGGGGGCGCTTTATCCATTTTATTTTTATTTATTTTTATTTTAATCCCATTTATATCCCGCCCTTCTCCGAAGACTCAGGGCGGCTTACAATTTAAGCACAAACCAATGTGCTTACATTAGCATTATATTTATAATAAGATTGGACGGGTCTTCTCGTACTCTTCTTTATCGCACGTAACGGTTTGGGGACTGCTTTAGAGCCATCACCTGTTTCCAGAAGACAATGATTTGCTTTATGAAAATTATTTTAAGTTCAAGGGCTTCTTTTCCTAGTATTTCAATCTAAATGAAATCAGCTAGCATCCTGTATGTTCATTAAAATAAATCCTTCCTTAAATGCATATGCCAAAATTTGCTACCATACGTTGAAGGCCAATGTAAGGTTCTATAGAATTACATTCTGTCCAAATGTATCTTTTGCTAGCTCTACAAGCAATTAGCGGGGCCAAATTTAAAGTTAAGGCATCCTGGCTTAGTTTACACGATACAGCATACCACAGAAGGCTAAAATGGGATCAGGCATTTTGTGGTTCCTATGTTGTGGGGACACAAATATTTTAACACATTGTACGAGCATGATATCCACATTTAGTCATATTTTATTATTGTGGGCTAGCATGTCACGTGTATTTGCACATTCTTGACATGGCTTTGCAGCTTAGCATATTGTATGAAGTCAGATCCTGTACGTAGTGTAAATATATCTTCTTATCCCTGCAGCGATTTTTTTTATATCTAGTGTTAGCTGAGCACCAGGATGTTCACCTTAAATTATCATTTGTACCTTTCAAGTATTAAAATGAAACTCACAGAAAGCCTTAATTACATATAAGTTCTGCATGCGAGGATTAGTGGCAAAGTTACTTTTCATCACCCTCATAAGTGTCAATGGCTGCTAAGCAAGGCAGTTGCTAAATGAGAACCAGCTGCATTTTTCTACGTGGAATTCCTTCTTTTAATGAAAGGAATCTCCATTTTTGGGAAGTCAGAGTGACATTAATAAGCTAGTGTTCCAATAATGACAAGAGAAGATTTTTCTTATGACAAAAAACAAATAAACAAACATGCTTTGATGCCCTGGATGATAAATTCAGACTTGCAAGTGTCCGTTTTCTCTCACAATAAAAGCAGATCATAACATCATTTCCTTCCAGAACCCAAGAAATCCCTACTTTACCTACTCCCCATTCAATCCCTTATCATAGAATTTGTAAAGGTGGACAGCAAACATGAAGAAATTAGTGCCTAATCCATTCAAAAAGAATTACAATGTTTCATTAATATCAGTCAAAACATTGAGAAGTAATTTTTCAATCACTGAAATCCATGCAGTTTAGAACTGCTTAATTTTTGTTGCACTATGCCAAATGCTAGCTTATTTCTATTGCACTAAAACTGATGGGATTTGTTCATAAATAAGCATATAGGGAATAGACATAAAGAAAGAAAGAAAGCGGTATTTTAGTTTTGTATAACTTTTTAAGTTTATGAAGGTAAAAATAAACCGCTCTCATGGTAACTAAAAAACTTGAATACATTCGTAATCAGAAGTTGGCTGTTCTTCCTTATCTGCTTTGTTTTCTCCTTTATTTTAGATTTGCATAGCAAAGCACTCCAATCTTCATTGAGAATATAACATTTGTTTTATGCATTTAGCTACCTGCATAGTATAAACTGCACTTAACTGTTTTTAATAGATTTCAGGAATATTGAACTATTCAAGTAATTTTGTAATTCTCTGAAATTCAATATAAAAACACTTTCTTTAGTCTGTATCATAATATTCTTCTTTATACTATGCCAACTTCTTGCAAATATAGGAATTGTGAGGCACATAGAAAGTTCTGCCCTTGCCAGAATGAGCTCAGTCATTTTAGTGGAGATGAAAACTTCATGCAAGGCAAAGTACGCATGGAGCACCACAAGGGTCCGTCTTAGGCCCAGGACTCTTCAATATCTTCATAAATGACTTAGATGAGCGAATCAAAGATGACATTAAGCTGGCAGGAATAGACAACACACTAGAAGACAAGCTCAGGACTAACCAGTCCATTCCACCTTTAACGATGGGGGGTGAGGTGTTATCCCCCGTCAATAGGGCTCGCAACTTGGGCGTCCTCCTGGATTCACGGCTCAGTTTTGAAGACCATATAGGAGCCGTGACTAGGGGGCCTTTGCCCAGGTTCACCTGGTACGCCAGTTGCGGCCCTACCTGGTCCGAGATGCCCTGCGCACAGTCACTCATGCGCTCGTGACCTCCCGATTGGACTACTGCAACGCTCTCCACATGGGGCTGCCCTTGAGGACCACCCGGAGGCTTCAGCTGGTGCAGAATGCAGACGCATGGGTTGTGATGGGGGTTTCCCAATACTCCCACGTAACACCTCTGCTCCGCGAGCTGCATTGGCTTCCGGTTGCCCTCCGGGTGAGATTCAAGGTGCTGGTGATGACCTATAAAGCCCTAAATGGCTTGGGTCTGGGATATCTGAGGGAACACCTACTGCCGGCATCAAGCTCCCTTCGTCCTGTGCGCTCCCACAGGGAGGGTCTTCTCAGGGTACCGCCGGTAAAAGATTGCCGGCGGACAATACCCAGGGGGAAGGTCTTCTCTGTGGGTGCACCGGCCCTTTGGAACCAGCTGCCTGTAGAGCTTAGGACTGCCCCTGACCTCCGCTCATTCCGCCGGGACCTGAAGACCTGGCTCTTTGAGCTTTCTGGCCTGGACTGAGAGTATTAACTGGGGTTTTAATTGTATTCTAATTGGGGTTTTTATTTCAAGGTTAATGTAATCATTTTAATTGTTTTTAATTTTTGTAATTTGCTGTAGTTTTTAAAAAACCTTGTGAACCGCCCTGAGTCTTACGGGAGAAGGGCGGTATATAAGTCTAATAAAATAAATAAATAAATAAATAAATAAATAAAAAGTTCTTGACAGACTTGAATAATGGGCCCTACCCAACAACATGAAATTTAATATGGAGGAAAGCAAGCTTTTGCATCTAGGCAGGAAAAAACCAAAGATACAAGTACAGATTAGGTGAAATCTGGCTCAAAAACAGTAACTGTGAGAGGGACCTTGGAGCCCTAGTGGATGACCATTTAAATGTGAGCCAGCAGTGTGCAGCAGCCGCCAAAGAAGCTAATACAATCCCGGGTTGTATAAACAGAGGCATAGAATCAAAATCATGTGAAATATTAGCACCCCTTTATAAAGCCTTAGTAAGGCCACACCTGGAATACTGCATCCAGTTTTGGCCACCACATTACCAAAAAAAAGATGCTGAGCCTTTGGAAAAAGTGCGAAGGAGAGGAACTAAGATGGTTAAGGGCCTGGAGACAAAAACATTATGAAGAATGATTTCAAGAATTGGGTAGGGCTAGTCTAGAGAAAAGAAGGACTAGATAGCAGTAATCCAGTATTTGAGAGGCTGCCACTGAGAGGTGGGGGTCAACTCATTTCCCAAGGCACCAGAGGGCAGGACAAGAAACAATGGATGGAAACTAATCAAGGAGAGAAGCAACCTGGAGTTAAGGAGAAACTTCCTAACAGTGAGGATAATTAACCAGTGGAACAGCTTGCCATCAGAAGTTATGGGTGCTTCACAGGGCTTTTTTTCTCATAGAATGCTCAGAACGGAGTTCCAGCACCTTTTTTGGATGGAACCTTGTAGGGTAGGCAAGGCAAGTTGTATGACATGTGTGAGTTCCGGCACCTTTTTCTTTTACAAAAAAATCAGTGGTGCTTCATCACTGGAGGTTTTTAAGAAAAGATTGCGACAGTCACTTGTCTGAAACGGTATAGGGTCTCCTGCTTGAGCAGGGGGTTGGACTAGAAGACCTCCACGGTCCCTTCCAGCTCTATTCTGATTGAATTGAATTTCTACTCTCTGCTGAAGTAAACAAATCCAATTTCTTAAAATTTTCTTTTCTTGGCTCAGATGCACATGCAACCCTAAATCAGGAACCATCCACTATTTATTTCATAACGTAAATAAAAATAGTCTGCAGCTCTATTGAATACAATGAGAATGTCTTACCATTCTGACACGACGGACCTTGCCAGTGATGATTACGAGGTGGAAAAGAGACACTTGTACACTGGTATGAAAGATCAGGATGGGACTGGTCTGGTACGTATTCCCTCCAGTTACGGTCATGAGGTACCATGTAGTTAGGCACCTGTATATTTTATTAAAATATCACATATCTTATTTGCAGCCAGTTACTAAAAAAAATCAGTGCTAATTCATTTTCAGCTTTCTAATAATATTCCCCTTTTTGGTATATCTGTAAAATTAAAACTCAGACAAACACAGTGTTGAGCTTGCTTACAGATAATAAAGAGTTTCTGGAGAGACAAAGATATATATATATAAAATAAATTTAAAAACTGGAATCCCGGGTGTAGACATTTGAAGTTAGTAAAAATAAAAACGATGAACTCCGGGAGATAAGAGAGTCGCGACTTTTAAAAATCAACCAGGGACCGGCCTTTTCCGGCAAAGCCGGAACCACTGTAATTATAAACGAGCGAGCTTGTCACGAACAGGCCACACCCACATTCCACAATTTGAACGTTTTAACTGCCATACAAGTGTATGTATTCAGGCCTTGCTCTGATGATGTCAACAGCTTGTTGACGAAAGCTCAGCAGTTAAGTAGAATTTTATATCCCGGAGTTCATCATTTGTACTTTTACTAACTTCATATATATATATCACATATATATATATAAAATTAATATACAAACATGGATATCTCTTCAAAAGTAAATCCCACTGAATACAGGCACCCGTCTCCCTGGTAAATAAAATAGGATGAGAACTCAATTATTATCCTTTTACTTCCATCAGGCTTAAATACACACACACACACCCCACTGAAACTGAATCCAGTTAATAACTTTATATCTAATACAGTGAAGACTCAATAATTCTTGAAATTCATCATATGATTCTGTGGAGGTCCAGTTTTCTGTAGATATATTTGCAACGTACAGGTAGTTTTCAACTTACAACCACAACTGAGCCCAAAATTAGACATTTGTTAAGTGAATTTTAGCCCATTTTATTACCTTTTTTGACACATTTGTTACGTGAATCATGGCAGTTGTTAAGTGAATCTGGCTTCCCTATTGACTTTGCTTGTCAGAAGGTTGCAAAAGGTGATCACATGACCCTGGGACACTGCCACTGTCATAAAGGTATGAATCAGTTGCCACGCATCTGAATTTTGTTCATATGACCATGGGGATGCTACA
This sequence comes from Vipera berus, assembly GCF_964194415.1. Classification (NCBI taxonomy): domain Eukaryota; kingdom Metazoa; phylum Chordata; class Lepidosauria; order Squamata; family Viperidae; genus Vipera; species Vipera berus. The sequence continues at coordinate 143,954,541 of NC_138204.1, forward strand.
ATGGTCTTAAGTGTGAAAAACAGCCATAAGTCACTTTTTTCAGTGCCATTATAACTTTGAACAGTCACTAAATGAACCGTTGTAAGTCAAGGACTATCTGTATGTCCAGTGTTTCATGGAAATACAAGGGACTAACGGGGACTTTAAGCTTATAATGTATTGAATATGTAGAATGAAATTTGCTGACAGCGAAGAATGTATTGATACAGTTAAACAATGCAATGAATACAACTGCACAAATTAAGTGCTGTTATTTAAAAGCAAAAATAAAATATTTCAGTTATATACTGAAATATACAGGAGAAATGAAATGAAATATGGTAAAAGTTCTAATACTAATCAAAACCTATCACAAGAACACCTATAAAATCCTTTGAAAATATCTGATTGTTTATATTGGATATTTTTTGCAATTTGTTTTCATTCTTATCGTAGTACAAGAAAAAAAACCAAATGTGTCATATTTACATTTTCATTCTCCAATATATAAAACTGGAATAAATGCAAGGGTCATACCTGAGGCTGTAGTGCAGAATATGATGGATTTAGAGTGAAAGTGTTGTTCATAATCATCTGTGGATCTTCCAGGCTAAGTTGTTTTGATCCTGTACATTATTTGTAGACAAAAACAGGGTGATTTATATAACTTTGTAAAAATAGTATCTTGGGAGTATTTAAAAATGAAATCCCTACTGTTAATTTCTAGCAGAAATATTGTTAGAAAAAAGACAGAAATCTAAGTGTAATGAGAAAACCTACCTACCTACCTAATATCTGTGTGTGTGTGTGTATGTATATATGTATACACACACACACACACACACACATATATATATATATATGTATATATATGTGTGTATATATATATATATATATATATATATATATATATATATATATATATATATATATACACACAATCATCTTGGAAAACTAAGTTAATTAACTAGCAGAGTTAATTGGCTGAGCACCTGTTCCACTGCAATATTTTTACAGTGCTTTCTCTGAATTGGGTAACTTTCTTCTCAAATCCTGCTTCCAGAATTCTTCCTCCTCTCCCTCTCCAGAAGCTAAGGGTTTTTCCCCCACCTCTCTGATTCAAAAAAAACTAAACATGTTGAGATGAAAAGCAAGGATGTGGGAAATGGGTTGGCTGACTTTTGCTTTTTTGGACTATTGGATATCTGGCTGGCACAAGGAGATGAAATGCAGGGGTGGGGGAAACAGTATAGTGGCACAGAAATTATTTTTATGGGGAGAGAGGAAAAGCTGGTGGAAGAGAAATAAGACTCCATGTTTGAAAGGGAGAAAACAGGTATTAGCAGTATAACAGAGTTGGAAGGGGTTTTGGAGGCCTTCTTGTCCAAACCCCCTCCTCTGCTCAAGCAGGAGACCTGTAGCATTCCAGACAAATGGCTGTTCAGTCTCTTCTTAAAAACCTCCAGTGTTGGAGCACCCACAACTTCTGGAGGCAGGTTGTTCCATTGATTAATTGTTCTCACTGTCAGGAAATTTCTCCTTAGTTCTAGGTTGCTTCTTTGATTAGTTTCCATCCATTACTCCGTGTCTTGCCCTCAGGGGATGGACAATAAGTCAACCCCTACTCCTCTGGCAGTCCCCCAAATATTGGAAGATTGCTATCAAGTCACCCCTAGTCCTTCTTTTCCTTAGACTACATATACCCAGTTCCTGTAACGGTTTATTGCATATTTTATCCACTAGTCCCCTAATCATCTTTGTTTCTCTTCTCTACACTCTTTTCTAGATCCGTGGTGGCGAACCTATGGCACGCGTGCCACAGGTGACACGCAGAGCCCTCTCTGTTGACATGCACGCCATTGCCCCAGTCCTAGGCCTTCAGTTGGGTTTTATAAAACCTTTTCGCTTTAGGCCTCCGCCGCCGTGTGTAAAAAAAAAAGTTCAATCAATCAATGTCAACTTCTCACGGGAAAAGAAAAATCTCACAAAGTTGGAATTGATTGATTGAACTTTTTAGTCCCACCCAGTCTGCCATTACCACCGCAGCCACACCCACCCATAAGTGGGTTTTAGGTTGCAGTTTGGGCACTCGGTCTCTAAAAGGTTCGCCATCGCTGTTCTAGATTATCGACATCTTTTCTGTACCTCTAGGCTATTAACCAGTGAGGAGTATCATATTCAAATCCCAATGAAGCATAAACAGGGATTGCCATATGCTTTCAAGGCTCAGTTTAAGGCACTGCCCTACCTTTTTTTGCTCCTTCCGGTACTATTCTATATACTTTATATGGGTCTGATATGTCCAGTTGGCTTCTTTCCACCAGTTCTTCAAAATCATTGCTCTTGTTCAAAGCACAACGCAGCCTTGTCTTCCAAGTGGGAGGATCTGGTTTATCAATGCCTTCTCTGAATTTCCCTTTAAATAGAGCCCAAGCCTGAAAATATTTGCAGAAGTTAATCAAAATATGGTTCCTCCAGAACAGCCTATGGCATTAACAACAATAATATAAATATCACACTAATAAATAAATTCCATATAATCAATTTCCATAGAACTATCATGGGGCATGCTATGGGATTCATACTTTCCTATGGGTAGTTCTGTCTAGAATCTAATTGTCAGTGTAGGACAACCCTTGAGCAGATTCAGCAGTTTCCAGATTCATTATATCCATTTCACTTCTATAAGAACTAGATGGTGTGACATTTTTCAAAAAAACGAATATTTGTAATCCATTCTTCACCACTTCACTTCAAGTTTTCTTTGCAGAGATATGGCAACCAAAGCAAGCACAGAAACCTTACTGCATCTTCTATAGGTTGTGTAACCTCTAAACCAACCTTAAATCCAGATGGCAGAAAGTAAAAAAATATAATAGAAAGAAAACAATGTGTACTCAATAAACAAGCGCACTAATGTTAAATGTGATGGTTGAATAACTAAGGAGAAAGATTGTGCCATATGAATTCTACCAGTAGGGTATAGTTGCTTTTAAAAAAAATACTTACTATTAAAAGTAATTAGCTGAACTCATTTTAGCAGAAATTTAACAGCATTGCTTCAGGTAATACTCCTCAATAACAATATAAACAAGGGACTTTTAGAAATAAATTCTTACTAAACAGTTATAGCGCTTGCTGAAGTTAATGAAAAAGTCTGCAATCCTATTCAAAATTATACACAAGTCCAATTGATATCTATGGGATTAAAGTATATGCAACTGTGATCAGGCTTGCAGACCTAATGAATTAAGCCTTGGGGCAATTAATCAAATGAGAAAAAAAGAAATTATACAGCATGGTAGGAATCTGCCAAGTGTGACAGAAAAGCATTTTAGTTCAGCAACATCTAGGATGTAAGTTGAAGAAAGAAAATAAGATAGTATTGTCAGTAATTTAAGTTAAGGGTGAGATCTACCAACTGGAACTATATGCAAAACAGCAGCTCAGAAATAAGGGTGGATGCCCACAGAGGATTAAGGAGCAAGGCATTGCTCCTTAATCTAAGTGCATTGCAATGGAGGAATTTGTTTTTAGCAGCAAAACGGAGCTCATGCCACATTCATACAAAAAACCATTTCTATTCCCCTTCCCTCAAGCTTTATTCATTAAAGTACCCCGATGTTGAGGATGATGGAAATGCTATAAGGCACCTGAAACTCAAAAAGCCTTTTGGATCTATTGCAAATCTTATCTTTTTCTTGTGATTTCCATGACATTTTGCTTGAAGTAATAGCAAAAATTGCCTTAAAATAAAATTAAAAAGTTGCTTAATTCTAGTATTTTTTTTTCTTGTTCTAGCTCGTACTACTAGGTTGTAAATGCAGTTTGTGACAATTCCCATTTTAAGCTTTGGAGAAGGTTTTGTTATATTGGGAAATTAATCTCACAATTTAATTAATCGTGGACAGTGCCTGGAATTACAGTTGAGAAACCTAGATTCAGATCCCAGATAACTCATTTAATTTATTAGGTATCCTTTGTTAGTGTGCCTCTTGGGGCTTCTATCTTGTTGTGGAAACCAAAAAAAATAATGGATTCATTCTTTGGGCACACTTGAATTCACACCCGTGCATGTGCATGGTTACATATGTGACTTCTCCCCACTGGAAAATGTGATGTTTTATTATAGTCCCTATGTGAGGAACATGCAGGTTGAAATGAATCCTAGGTTTCAAGCATTAACTCTGATAATCTCACCATTATTAGCAAGCTCCAACTTACCACCACTGCCAAATAGGTAAAAGCTGCAAGTCCCAGAAATCTTACAGGTGCTCTGTCTCTCACACAGAGTCGATAAGTAAAGCAATCAATGAAACCCACTGGCGCTGTCAACTCCAGCCGATATCAGAGTACCTCTTTCTTTCTTTCTCTACAAAGTTCATTTTGGGGTGCAGTATGCACAAGATCCAATTTGAGTGTGTGTGGGGGTGGTGGTGGAAGGATCTCATTTTCCAGATGAAGTCTGTTGAATGAAGGCTGATTCATCTAACGTGAAAAGTGTTCCAACTAGCCTTCCCAGATGGGATACCCTCTTCATGCCCTGAACGATAACTCCCATTACCCTTATCAGAATGAGTATATTTTAATCAGAATGAGAATAACTCCCATTACCCTTATCAGAATGAGTATATCAGGTGAGTATATTTTCTTGGGGGGACGGGCGGGGGGGGGGGAGGAATAAAACAGGGAAACCTGCAAAAGGGAGAAATCTGAAGCAGGTTCCTCAAGATGAGAAAAATGAATCGTAAAGCAGAATTATAAATATAATGAAAGGGGTGGGTGGGGGGTGGGGGAGACAGAGAGGTGGAAATCAAGAAGAAAACCCGAGATCATAAATAATGAAATTAAATTAACCTTAAAGGATAAGCTTTCTGGAGGTGTGTGGGGGGGACGGGGGGGGGAGGAATAAAACAGGAAAACCTGCAAAAAGGGAGAAATTTGAAGCAGGTTCCTCAAGATGAGAAAAATGAGTCATAAAGCAGAATTATAAATATAATGAAAGGGGTGGGTGGGGGGTGGGGGGGCGAGGTGGACATCAAGAAGAAAATCCGAGATCATAAATAATGAAATTAAATTAACCTTAAAGGATAAGCTTTCTGGAGGGGTGTGGGGGGAGGGACGGGGGGGGGGGGAGGAGGAATAAAACAGGAAAACCTGCAAAAAGGGAGAAATCTGAAGCAGGTTCCTCAAGATGAGAAAAAATGAATCGTAAAGCAGAATTATAAATATAATGAAAGGGGGGAGAGAGAGAGAGAGAGAGAGAGGTGGAAATCAAGAAGAAAACCGAGATCATAAATAATGAAATTAAATTAACCTTAAAGGATAAGCTTTCTGGAGGGGGGTGTGTGGGGAGGGGGGGAGAGAAGACTGTGCTTTATAACAGCGTTTTCCAACCTTAGGAACTTGAAGATGCGTGGACTTCAACTCCCAGAATTCCCCAGCCAGCATAGCTGGCTGGGGAATTCTGGGAGTTGAAGTCCACGCATCTTCAAGTTCCTAAGGTTGGGAAACGCTGCTTTATAATAAAGAGCACGCGGTCACTGTAAAGGTAGCACTAGTAAAGCACACCAGATTTAGAGAAGAAAGCTGAGGCCACTTTCCTCAGAGGGACCTTGCCCTCAACTTCTGCAAGCAGGTGGCCACGGCGCCCTTCAGCCAGCCGCCAACTTTAAGGTGGCTTTTGCCAGCGACTGATTGACGGCTTCGCGCGCGCTCCCCCTCCCCTCACCCCCCCCTCAAACCACCCACCCCCGTTCTCCCCCCCCCCGCCCCGCTCAGGGAAGGCGTCTCCGCTACCTTGAAGAGAGCGGCGTCCTCCTCGCGGTTGTAGTCCTGTTTGCCCGCGTGCTTCCAGGGGATGCGAAAGATGCTCTTCTCCTCGTTCTCCCATACCAGGCCCGGGTATTTGGCGCTGTCAATCTGCTCGATCAGCCACTGGCGGAGTTTCCCGTTGCCGCAGCTCACCGAGTTCATCCCGCCGCCCTCGACGCCGCCGCTGCTGCTGCTGCTGCTGCCGCCGCGGCTGCCTTCTAAGTTCATACCAGGCGCCCCGCCAGCCTCGGCTCCTCCCCTGACGAAGGAAGGAAGATGGGGGGGGAGGAGGAGGAGGAAGAGGAGGAGGAGGAGGAAAGTGAGCGCCCCGCTCAGTCACGTGCCGAGCCTCAGCCCGGCGCGCGCGTCAGTTCCAGACAAGAGCCCGCCGCCTCTTTCCCGCTCTCGCCCGGCCGCGTCTTCTCCACACGGAGGAGGCGAATGCGCCCCGCGCGCCAGCGAGTGCCGGCGCGCGCGCGAGAGGGAAAGCCTCGGCGTCCCCCAAGGCCGTTTCCAGTAAAGCTCCCCGCGCTCTCTTTGTCTCCGCCCTTCCCTGTTATTTCTGGGCCGCCTCTTCTCTTCACAACGCGCCGGCCCCAGCGTGGTTTCAGTTTAAAAAAAAAAAAACACACCTCACCGCACCGGATTCGCTCGGCTGCCAGGCTGAGATCGCTAATGGGCGCTGCGGTTGTGGGTCTGTGTGGGGCGGGGGGGGGATTTGAACTTTGGCGTTCGAGTCCCCAACGCCTCAACACCTGAACAGGCTCTGCCGACAGCCTTGAGCTGCTCTGGCTAGGGGGTTGACGGGGCAAAGCAGTTGGGAACGCCCGTCAGAATCCACCTGCCTTCCCCCACGGCTGACCTTCACCGGCCGCGCCTTTTCGGGGCTTCCAAGCCCGTCTTGGCGGAGCTGTTCGAGCACCAAGCTAGAAACCCCGGAGGCCGTGACCTCTAGTCCCGCTTTAAGCATCAAGCCAACCTTGGGCCAGCCCCCCACTCTCTCCTTCCCCCCCCCCCAGGAACCACTTCGGAAAATCTCGCCAAAGAAACTGTAGGGACTACTAGGTTCCAGGAATACATGATTAAAAAGAAAAAAAGAAAACACACCAACCCTGACTTAAGCACTGCCTTTCCCCCAAAAAAGCCAATCTGGAGAAGACCAACCCTTGAATCTTCTACATGTAGCTATCCTCACTAAATCAAGCTCGCCTGATTCTCTAGAATCGCCTGCTACCTAACCCTATAAAAAGAGACTCACACACACGTGCACACAACAGAAGTCTTCAGATTAGGTGGTAGTTGGTGGGGTGTGTTTTTCCCCCCTCCCTTTTCGTTATCCCTCTGCAGCATAGCCTTCTGCCCCAATCAATCAACCAATGATTCCACCAGCACCAACCGTCCCCCTCCTGTTAAGTTTTAACGACTAGATCTACAGCTGTTTCTCCCCTCTAGGTCCCTTCTTTCAGAGGCTGCAGGGCGACGGCCTTCCTTCAACCACCGGCCCCATCCCCACCTTCTCGCCCTATAGGACTAACACACGGTTTCCCGAACCGTCTCTTTCTTCTCTACATTTGCTTTCCCTTGCCCTCCCTCCTCTCTCTCTCTCTCTCTCTCTCTTCCTTCCAGTACGAGGAGCAAAAGGCTTAGTTATACGGGTGTCCTAACTAAAAAAAGCAAGCTCTCTGCCTTTCCGGGCACTTTCTGCTGAAATCCGGACTTTTTGCCCGCAAACCTGCATCTACGAGACTTCGGCGTACTCCTCGTCTATTAGACAGACTTTTTTTTTCCCCCGTAGGGCGAAGCACTGCGCACACAGTTCCCTCCTCTCCTACACATACATACAACTTCCTCTTGACATACCTTGTTTGACGCTGATTCTCTCCAGAGATCTGTGGTTTTTTTCCTTTTTACCCCCAGGAGCAAACACCCTTCTTTCTCACCCACCCATCTCCCCGCGTGTCAGTTTCTTCCCTCCCACTCTTCGCCATTCCTCAGAGATCTCTCTCTCTCTCTCTCTTTCTCTCGCTCTCTGTCTCTCTTTGTCTTTCTCTCGCTCTCTCTCTCTCCCTCATTCTCTTTGCTCTCCCTTCTTAGATTTGCATTTGACACTCCGCTCGCCTTTCTTTTTCAAGCATCAACTCCAATCACGCCACTCTCCCTTCCCACGTAACTCGCGCCCTGGCTTCCCTGCGGGAAACTCCTCACATTTACCAGCGCCGACCGTCAATGCCTGCGCCCACTCGCGTGGTTAGGAAAGAAGAGAGGGCGGCGGCGGCGGCGGCGTTGCTGCTGCCCTTTGACATTGCACACCTCCCGAAAGCGCCTCCGCGAGTCTCTGCCCCCCCTCCCCCGCCACTTCAGGACTCATTTCCCCGCAAGAGCCCGAGACTTCGGGGGATTCTCCGCTGCGGCTTTAGCGCCTCTGCCCCAGCATCCTTGCCTTGGGGGCATCCCGGCCTCCTTCGGCCGAATTCTGTCACGGGCAGGGTGAGTGTCAGGAGTCGCTCTGCTGCAGGAAAAAGGCACGCACCAGCCGGAGCGCATCTTTCCTGAGAATGTGTCAATGGGGAAGTCCAGCCCCTCTCATCCGTAGACTCCAAGCACGAGGTTAGGGCACGCCAGCCTTCCCCACCCCGCTCCTCATCGAACAGGGTCAAAATCTCGGCGGGACGGCCGAAAGAGAGGGGGGGGGAATGGCTGTCTCTTCGAAGGATTTCTAAAAGCCCGCACGGCTAATGACTGCAGTTTATAAAGTAACAAAACCCGGAAAGGGGGTGGATTTCAAAGCAAAGCCCATTTCAATGGGCAGCTAGATACTTCGAAAAACCTCTCCCCTCTCTTCCCCCATCCCACGCCCGGCTCCTTTGGGTGGCTATTAAAAGGAAATTTCTGCCCGTGAACGTGGGAGGCAGAACATGATCAGAGTCATAAGACTTTGGTCGTCTGAGCCGCCGGTGCGCTTTGATAGAGCCGCCTAACCTGAGCAGATGCCTTGCACCATCAAGGAAACGAAGGTGGGGGCTTCCATTTTTAAAAGGAAGATATTATACAGTATTTAAGGGAAGCCGTTCCGGGAGTGGGAATAAACAGGTAAGAAGAGGGGTGGGGGAGGGATAAGCCTGCTGCTGCCATCTGATCCTTTTTTAAAAAAAAATCCTAAACTCTGTGGGCAAAATCGTAGAGAGGGGACAGCAGAAAGGAAAGTATGGACCAAACGTTTTACACGGAACTGGCAAACAGTCATCTCTAACGGTGCTGGTTTCGGGCGGTCTGCGGGATGGGGTATTCCAAAGCCTTTTCAGGCCCCAGATTCTTGGTTTCGGCCTGGGACTCACCGCCTTCCCCACCCGGGGCGCTGCAGGTGCTGACTTTCAACCTCCCTAATCCCAGGCTAGATCGCTGGTGTACTGGGGGCCGGTTTATTCATTCGTCGGTAAGGAATTCAAATGGTCGTGAATTCCACGTAGGATCCTGGTCTATGAGGCGTTTTGGTGTGGATTTGGTTCCAAACCCCTTCAACCCAGTTTTCATTCTTTCCTTCTAAAATGTTTAAGTTCGCCCCGTTCCTACAGAGAGCGGAGGAAAGCTTCTGCGGCAACTGAGCTCTGAGATAGAATCAAAGCTCGTTTGATCCAACTTCGAGTTAATTTACTTCAGAGGTTCTGTTTCATCCAGCCAAACAACGTACATAGCACCTTGCCTTCTAAAATAACTCCCGCATCCCAGCATCTCCATATCATCTGGGAGGAGTTTGATTCTGTGACTCCGGAGGAAGTGGACAGGATCATGGGGAGGCTGAGCACCACCACGTGTTTATTGGACCCGTGCCCTTCCTGGCTGGTCTATGCAGCCCGGGAGAGGACACGCAGCTGGTTCCAGGCAGTTATATCGGCTTCTCTGAGTGAGGGTTGCTTCCCCGCCGTCTTGAAAGAGGCGGTGGTGAGGCCTCTCCTCAAGAAGCCTGCCTTGGACCCAGCTGTATTAAACAACTTTCGTCCTGTCTCCAACCTTCGCTTTCTTGCGAAGGTTGTTGAGAGTGTGGTGGCGCATCAGCTCCCTCTGGTCCTGGATGAAGCGGATTATCTAGACCCGTACCAATCGGGTTTCAGGCCCGGGCACAGCACGGAGACGGCATTGGTCGCGCTGGTGAATGATCTCTGGAGGGCTCGGGACAGGGGATATTCCTCTGTTCTAGTCCTATTAGACCTCTCGGCGGCTTTCGATACCATCGACCATGGTATCTTGCTGCGGCGTCTCAGGGGATTGGGAGTGGGAGGCACAGTTTTACAGTGGTTCTCCTCCTATCTCCGGGGACGTTCGCAGTCGGTGTTGGCAGGAGGGCAGAGGTCGACCGCGAGGTCTCTCATTTGTGGAGTTCCTCAGGGGTCGGTCCTCTCGCCTCTCCTGTTCAACATCTACATGAAACCGCTGGGTGAGATCATTCGTGGCTTTGGAGTTGGGTATCATCAGTACGCTGATGATACCCAACTTTTCCTTTCGACCCCAAACCACCCCAGTGATGCCCTCAACGTGATGTCCCGGTGCCTGGAGGCGGTTCGGGTCTGGATGGGGAGGAACAGACTCCAGCTCAACCCCGACAAGACTGAGTGGCTCTGCATACCTTCATCCCGGGTTTATTCGGATGTTCCACCTTTGGCTATGGGGGGTGAACTATTACCCCCCGTAGATAGGGCTCGCAACTTGGGAGTCCTCCTAGATTCACGGCTCACCCTGGAAGACCATATAGGAGCTGTGACTAGGGGGGCCTTCGCCCAGGTTCGCCTGGTGCGCCAGTTGCGGCCCTATCTTAGCCGGGATGATTTGTGCACGGTCACTCATGCGCTCGTGTCCTCTCGTCTAGACTACTGCAACGCTCTCTACATGGGGCTGCCCTTGAGGACCACCCGGAAGCTCCAACTGGTACAGAATGCAGCCGCGAGAGTTGTGTTGGGAGTCTCCCGATACTCCCACGTTACACCGCTGCTCCGTGAGCTACATTGGTTGCCAGTTGTCTTCCGGGTGAGATTCAAGGTACTGGTAACAGTGTTTAAAGCCCTTCATGGCATGGGGCCGGAGTACCTTAGGGAACATCTGCTGCCGGCATCAAGCTCCCTGCGCCCTGTGCGTTCCCACAGAGAGGGCCTCCTCAGGGTGCCACCGATCAGAGAATGTCGATTGGTGGTCCCCAGGGGGAGATCCTTCTCTGTGGGCGCTCCGGAGCTGTGGAATCAGCTACCGGTAGAGCTCCGGATGGCGCCCGATCTTCGCTCCTTTCGTCGCGATCTCAAGACGTTTCTGTTTGTTCAAGCCGGCCTAGCCTGATGGGGATTGGTGGGGTTTTTAGTCTTGTGTTTTAATTTTAACTTGGTGTTTTAGAACTTGATTCCAACTGTTTTAATATGGGCAATTATTTAATCTTGTTTTAACGTTTGTATTTAGTATTTTATTCTGCCCTGTGAACCGCCCTGAGTCCTCAGGGAGAAGGGCGGTATATAAATATTATTAAATTAAAATTAAATTAAATATCTCCCGTGTGGATAGCGCCGAGTTGGGAAACGTAGTTCCCGCGCATTTTTGGAAGACTTGGGGATAGCTCTGTGTATCTGTAGATTGATTTTCCTCCCGTTCAAAACCTGCCTTTCTTCAAAGGAGCTCAAGTCGGCTTACAAGAACACTGCCTCTCATTTTATGCTTGGTGAATGAGAGTGACTTCCCAAATCATCCAGTGAGCTCCATGGTCAAGTAGGAACTTGAACCTGACTATTCTGGATCCCAGTGGCACCGAAGCAAGGAAGAAGTATGGATTTGTTCTGCTTCTTTGCCAGATATCTAGCATCTTTTTCTGCCAGTCTTTAACAGACCACCCCAGATGTTTTCTGGAAACCTATAAGCAGGGTTGGAAACCAATTGTCCTTTCCCACTGTTTCAAGATGGACGGCCCATTTAGTTAGGTATATATTCCATGAACTGATAGAACTCCGTTGCAAAGCCAGTGGCTAGCTTTTGATCAGACTGATGCAATGATAGCTACTGACAGAAACTGTCTCAAAAAAACCTGCCCAGATGTTACTTTCTGAGACCGAAGTACCCCCTTCTGGGGAGAAGAGAATAATCTGTTTATTAATATTTCTGCAGCAAATCTCCCAAAGAACTAAAAAAAAGGCTTTAAAAAGCTACTGGATTCCAAAAGCTGTTGGAGAGACTATACAGTTTCATCACCTTCGCCTTGGCCAGCCTTAATTCCTGATGAGTGATTCAATTTATTTTCAGAGAAAAAGTTAGATTTGAGCTCCCTCTATATTCCTGAGTGTTGTCTCCCGCCTTCTTCCCTAGGTGGAAAAGTGATGGCTTCTCCCTGGCTTTTCAATGAACCCGTGGCTAGTTCTGTAAGTCCATGGAATATATACCTAACTAAATGGAAAGCTTATAGCTTTCCAGAAAACATCTAGAGTGATCTGTGAATGGGTGGCAGAAAAAGATATTAATATGGGAAGTCTGGTAGAGAGTCAGGACAAATCCATACTACTTTCTTGCTTCGGTAGGCGAAACTAAGCGAGATGCAAACCCAGCTAGTGACATAAAGAATTCCAGATTGGGATTCACCCTCTTCTCCAGTAAAGCCTTACGGGCATACCTAAGGAGGCAGAGAGAGGGTGATGAGCGAAGGAGAAGTAGAACAATTAGTTAGAACTATTAATAGGTGGAACAACTTGCCTCCAGAAGCTGCGAATGCTCCAACACTGGAAGTTTTTAAGAAGAGACTGGACAGCCATTTGTCTGAAATGGTATAGGGTTTCTTGCCTGAGCAGAGGGTTGGACTAGATGACCTCCAAGGTCCCTTCCAACTGTATTATTATTATTATTATTATTATTATTATTATTATTATTATTATTATTATTATTATTATTATTATTATTATTATTATTATTTAGAAGAGAATGGTGGGAAGTGCAGAAGCGATTAACAAACTCTTCTTCAATGAAGTTCTAAGTCCTCTGCAGCGACTCGGTTATCAATACTGGCAGGATAAACGTATTAAGTGAGGCTATTTAAATACTGCTTATTGAGATTTAAATTGTTGTCGGTAGATATCTCTCTCTCTCTCTCTCTCTCTCTCTCTCTCTCTCTCACACACACACACACACAGACACACACACACACCCCTTACACACACCTTCTTCGCTATGCAGATACATCAGCGAAAGCTAACGACTCAAAATCAGTAAAACTCTTGAAGATCCAGTTTCCCGAAAGTGGAGATGGTGGATACAAGGCAATCCTGGATCCCCTTCGGGTCAGTTGGGCTAAATTTCAGCCTAACGCAAGAAAATTTGGAGCGACCCCGACTGCCTCTTTCAACAGGCAAGAGGGCCATTTGTGTAGCAGAATATGCAACGGACTATTCAAACCAGTTCCTTTCGCGGGATTCTGCAATTCTGGCTCAGAAAACTGCAGGGATCCAGAAAACCAGTTCACCAACAGGGGAGATTCAAACCGGTTTTACAGATTTGGCCATAAATGAACATGTGTGTGTGTGTGTGTATTCTCCCCTCATGTTCCCCTCAACTAAACACGGGGCGGGGGAGCTTAGTTTGCACAATATCATATATACATTGCGCTGTGCCAGTATATCTTAGTAAAAGGTTAATTCCCTTCCCCCCCCCAGCCTCTCTACAAACTAGCAAGTTTTGGAGTAACCTAGAATAAAATGTGGCCCATCTCCTTATTTTTTTCAAGGAGTTTTAGAATCTCCGTGCATGCGTTTGAGAGAAGAAATAAGCAAATCTTGCCACGATTAAAACTCCTGCCCCCGACCGTACATGCAAAGAAATAAATCCCATTGATTTAGGGGGGCTAAGTTTATAGGCTAACTCGACTGAAATACGCGTGCAGACCGAGAGAGGATATTTTGCAGGCACATTGGTGCAACTTTCCTGCTTCTGCTCGGCTTCAGGTGTGTATTCAATTTCCATAATTCCTAACCAGCAAAGTTGGTTAGGGACTATGCGATCTGAACTCCAAAATATCCGGAGGGGACCAAAGTAGGAAAATCATCTTAAAAGAAAGAGGGAGGGGGGACCCAAATCATCACCACCATCATGAACGAGGTTCCCTTCTGGGAGCTGAAGATTAGAATTAAAGCTGAGAGGAAACCCACCTCCAAGGGCGCAGATCTACCCTCACATGGACCAAGCAGGACTTCATTTCGCCGCCCCCCCCCCAGGTCTTCCTGCCGGCGCCCCTTCCCCCTCTTTTTAAACAACTCCCACCATCAGGTTCAGCAACTCGTCTCTTGAGGTCCCTAACTCCAGCAAGCTGGAGCGCCGTCTCTCCACGCGACGCGGATCCCTCAGAGTATCTTATACTCAGTTTCATTCATAAAATGCGACGCCGCTGATCAAGGATGGGGAAGTTAAAGTAAAGCACTAAAGAAAGGTGTCGAACACCCGGGAAGGGGGTTGCATGAAAGAAGCCGACACGGTTTTAGAATTTAGGATCTGGAGCCAAACGTGGGAATAATTTACACACCCCGGTTCGAAATTAATGGCTGATTTTTGGTGGACTACAACAGTAGGTCTATACAGTATGAATCTGTACAGCACCGAACGTTGCTGTGTTTTTGACCGAGATGGGCGGCCATAGAAATTGAACAAATAAATAAAATGCTCTAGCATACCAACTTCTTCCTCTCTGCCTCGTTTTTAATGCTTATTCCACCACCCCCACCGCGTTCAAGGGACAAGAACTGAGAAACTCAAACGTTTGCAAGCTGTTTTGGAAATCTTCGGCTGGTCTTACCAGTATGGATTTTGAATCAAGTCAAACTTTCCCCCCCCTCCCCCCCTTTTTTTTAAGAGTAAAGGGAGTTATGAGCGAATGCCTTCGCGCGAGGGAACGGAGCAGGACCTTCTTTCCGTTTTACGACCATTACCTGAAGTTAGGAGGGTACCATTGACAGGAATTCCCACCCTCCACGCGGGCACTTTCCTAAATTCAAGGCGGAAGAGTTTAACCTCACCAGGTTTTCTGCCGGATAAACAGGTGAATCCGCTAAGTTCAATTCTGGGGAGCGGGGCGGGGGGGGGGGAAGAGGAGGTGGGGAAGAGATCCAGCAAAGAGATCGGCAATTACAGTATGTTCTTGCTGGATCCGATAGGCCTTTCTGGAAAGGGAACATTGTTGCTCACGGTTGGTTTTTTATTCTCTCTTCAGCCACTAGCCCGTCCCTTTGCACCTTTTCGCAGTGATGGGATAGAATTCGCCCCTCAGAAAAGGCACCGGCGTATTCCTGCCTTTCCCCCAAAGCTCCTTGGCATCTCACAAGGAATAACTCTCGCGGCGTCCCCCACCCCACCCCCACTCCCTGCCCCTCCATATCACCCCCAAGTTCTCATTTTGGCTGCTCCGATCTCCGGCTCTTCTCAGAGACGGTTTCCCGATTCCCACTTTCCCGATCCGAAATAGCCACAGAAAGTGTGAAGTCCCTTACCTCCGTCTCTTTCGCTCTCACTCACTCTCTCTTTCTTTCTCACTTTCTTTCCAAATTCCGGGAGGATGCGCTCAACGCCGCTTTCTGAAAACGACTTAAGAAAGGGGTGGGTGGGTGGGGGGGCAGAGAGGATGATGGGATCAGGTTTCAAAGGAGAACATTAACTGAGTTGAAACGACGCGCAAGAGGAACTTTAAAGTCTGAAGCTGAAACGTAGGGAGGAGGGGCTTGGAGGGGGCGGGGCTTGGAGGGGGCGGGGCTTGCGCCCGCCTTCGATCCTACGGGGCCAGGAACGGCCGGAGGGGTGCGGCGAGGGAGGGAGGGAGTGAGGGTGGGTGGGTGTCGGTCTTCTGAGGCAGTGTTTTTCGACCTGGAGCCCTTTAAGAGGGGTGGACTTCAACTCCCAGAATTCCCCAGCCAGCATCGCTGGCTGGGGAATTCTGGGAGTTGAAGTCCAGCCCTCTTAAAAGGCTCCAGGTCGAAAAACACTGTTCTGAGGGATGAACTGAGGTGGGATGCGCTCGCCAGATCCTGAAGGATGGCAAGAGCTTGGTTTCCAGAGGAGGGAAATCACGCCGCTCTCAGGCGAGCAGTTTGCAATGGAACCACGCACAGACCGACCACACGATTTCCTTCACGCAAACTGTCAGACGCTCTCTTTCCCGCACCCTAAAAATAAATCAGATTTTAAGAATAATGGCAACGGGGTTAATAGAACCGCACGTTAGAGGGCGTAGCAACCTCATCGGATGCCCAGGAAGGCTTAAGAAGCTCACCCACAACGCCGGTCAAAATGACAAGAGGTTGTGAACGTTTCTGTCTTCTCTCTGGAAGATATCCCATTTAACCCCCACCCCGCCATGGGTTCCCATGGGCATGCTAGCGTCTTAATGATAGCAGTAGACTAGTGTCTTGAGATGATCAACTGCTCTCTCTCTCTCTCTCTCTCTCTCTCTCTCTCTCTCTCTCTCTCTCTCTCTCTCTCTCTCTCTCTCTCTCTCTCTCTCTCTCTCTCTCTCTCTCTCTCTCTCTCTCTCTCTCTATATATATATATATATATATATATATATATATATATATATATATATATATATATATATATATATATATATATATATATATATATATATATGATATACACGGAGATGTGAATCTGCTCCCAAGTACTTGGAGTTACTAACATGAAAACGGGGGGGGGATCTCAACTGTCTTTTAGAGCCCAATTGTGTAACCCGTAATTTTTTAAGGGGTTAAATTGGTCAAATTTATTCTGGGGGGCGGGGTGGGAATCCTCACAGCACCTGAACTGGAATTGGCACGTCTTGCAGAAAAAAAAGTCCCTCATCCTCTGTATTTAGGTTAGGTGGGGAACTGAGGGCAATATAGGTTTTTTTTTATTAAAAACACACACACACACACACATCATACACATCGTCTACATTGTGCAGTAATGAGCCCCTTCTGTTTAACTTCTCTAGCTTCCCTGGAAAGGAAACGAGGGATATTAAAGTTATAATCAGTATAATCTGTCTTCATCAGTAAGAGAAATATTCTGGGAAGGAAAATTCTGGTTCCAATTTATCCATCTGAATCTATCAACAAGAAAATTTCTTTTGATCTTGACCTGCCTCTTCCATATAAGGTTTCCCAGTCCAGGTGAGCTGGATTTCAACTCATGTCATTCCTAGACAAGTTTGTCCTGCTGAAGTTGAATTCTGTAACATCATGGAGGCACAGAATTGGATGGCGAAGGTTATGTTGGACAGATTTTGATGCCATACAGGAACGGCTCAGAGATGAAAGAAGAAAACTTTTGGCATTTCATAGGAACAAGAGCCTCATGCTTAATATTGGTCAATTAAAAAGAGAACTGGGATTGAAGCAAACACCTCTGTGGAGGTAGCAGAGAGTGCCTGTTTACTCTGAAATGTAAAATAGAATCAGTTATGCATAATTTGAATCAATTAGTTTGACTCTTGAAATTAAAATGATTTTATTCTCTTCATCTTTCTTCCACGTATTCATTGCACATGATTTCATAGTCTCATGATCTGCATAGGATGGTGTCACCTATTCATCTACATATATATATGCAAATCCAGACATTCAGCTGACTTGGCTGCTTTCCAAACCAGCCAAATCAGCTTTCCCAAGACACCAGGGGATATGCAAAGAAGAGAAGGTGAAGGTCAAAGAAGGTTACAAGATAGTTCCTCATTAACCATCTCACACACATTTGTGTTTAGGTTCAGAATCAGAATGACTTGAGAGTGGACTAAGCAGCTGCAGATTAACCACATGTAATACAGCACATATCAGGTTTACCAAACTAACTCCAGATGGGGTTGCATTTCAACATCAATAATTGGGAGTCCAGCACATCGGAAGGGCACCATGCTGGGGAAGGCTGAGCTAGTCTCATCAAAGAGGAGCACATGTTTTTAAAGCAAAGACCATTCCTATATGTCTGGAGTTGTCACTTCTGACAAATGTCCTGACCTCAGTGCGGAATTGCTGGAAGCAATGATGGACTCAGGAAATGGATTCAGAGAAACAAAAATATGTATCTTCCATCCAATCTATGTGTTTAACTGACCATTATCTGGAATCAGCATAAATGTCTGGGTCTACTGTACATCTGTCTCTCTCCATATATATATTTATATCTATCTTGCCTTCATCCGTGGAAGGTGTTGTTTTTATGTGGATCTCCCTTTGTTTTATCCCTGCAACAGCTACCCTGTTCTATGGCCCAGTCTGGACACAACGACGAGTCTCCAGAGTTCTCAATCCATACTTCGGTCTCTAAGCCAAACTGGCTTTCTTAAGCCCTCCATCCTTTATCCATCCCCCAATGCCATGAGACTGAATGTGAGTTCTTGGAAAGGCTCCACCTGTCCTCCTTTGGCAGCCCATCAGTTTAGAATTATTTCATTGCCTTGAAATTAGAGAGGCAACTGCCTTAGTACTGCATTCAGTTATCCTTCCTTTTATCCTAGGAGCGAGAACCCTGGCAACAGATCTCCAGGCAAGAAACCCTCCAATTTCTATCTAGAGATGCAAGGAGTTGATCTTTGGACTTTCTTCATGGAAAGCATGAACCTACCTTTGAAGACTACAGCGTGATCATAACGCAGCAGCACAAAGAGTGTTGGGTGTACTTTAGTCTACCCATGTAATTCTTCTGATATATACAGTAGATTGCGCTAGTTCCCACTGGGCTTCTGGGCACAATTCAATGTGCTTGTTCATTATCTATAAAGCCCTTTGTGAAATAGGACCTGGATATTTGCAGGGCCACCTTTCTCCAATTGTCTCTGCCTGCCAGACAAAATTAGACAGAGTTGGTAGCCATCTATCCATTTCATCTTATGGGACCCAGGAAATGTGTCTCCTCTGTTGCTCTGCTTGCCTTACGATGCAGCATTTTCCACACGGACTTGACTCTTCTCGTAAGCACATTGTTGAGGACACCGTGTGAACCCACCATTGAGATTCTTTTTGTTTGTTTAATTTTTGTGCAGGTTTCCCCCCTCCCTCCAGCCGGGTCATTTTTATTACTGTGTTTTAACTGAGCATATTAGTTGCTTTAAATCTCCTGACATGTGTGACAAGTCCTATATATATATGTGTGTGTGTGTGTGGGTGGGTGGTTGTAAAGTTAACATACTAACTAAATATACTGGATTGAGTGCATAGAATCATGGAATCATCTTTGCAGATGTCGCATTGTTTTCTGCTAAATGGCAATCTCTAACCATTTTGGCTGAGCTAAGCAGAACTGGACTTTGGAGATCACCAGAAGAAAAGTTGAGAAAACATCCTGGAAAAAGACAATACCAAACAATTCCCAGCTGCTTTCAAGAAAAGTACATAAATCTGCTATTATAGTCACCAACAGTTAAGCTTGCTCAAATGATGCTTTAACTTTATTTAGCACTTCCATCATTCAACAAAAAGTCAAAAGACTACACTTTCCAACAGAAGAGGTTTGGTCATATCTTTGGAGGAAAACAACCACTGGTTGAAAGTCAAGGGAAGGGGGATCAAGCTACATACACACACACACACACGCACGCACGCATGCATGCGTGTGTGTGTGTGTCCTTCATTTTATGTGATTAACTTAGGGTACTGAATATGGGTGGTGTTTCCAAATGAGTCTCTTTGGTCTCTTTGCATTGAGCCCATCCTCTCTTTCTTAGGTTTGGAATATTAGAAACATTTAAATATGTTGTTTTATAGTGATCTCCCTGCTGCCTCCAGGACTCTAGTTTTGGTTATATTAAATAAAAATGTTAATCACGATCGTTTCCAGGAATTGGTTGCAGAGTTTTGTTTAGTACCATCAAATTTTCCAATGCAGTGACACTGTAGGGAAGGTTTATTATAAAGCAAGAGGGGAAAT
The DNA here is from genome assembly GCF_964194415.1 of Vipera berus. Classification (NCBI taxonomy): domain Eukaryota; kingdom Metazoa; phylum Chordata; class Lepidosauria; order Squamata; family Viperidae; genus Vipera; species Vipera berus. The sequence continues at coordinate 143,974,233 of NC_138204.1, forward strand.
GAAATTATTAAAGAATCCACCTCTTGAATCGGTTTAAAGGAGAAAATAAATAGGTCTGGTTTGGGTAAGTTGTTTATATGTAAAAGTGGTTGAATGAGAGATCTTTGAGGAGGAAAATCCACTATGTGGTTTTCTTATAATCAGACTGTTAACTGCTAATACGCTTGCCAGAAAACAGTTAATGTTTCTACTACCCTCATGTTTTCAGAATGCAGTGTAATAAGTTAGCAAGCAAAGGAAAGTCAACTTTGACTGGATTCTATGAAACAAACCATAGGCAATAATTCAGCAGGTGTCCCTCTCCTTACCACACTAAGTGGGAAGCTGCACGTGTTGATTTTGTGTTTCTTTCATTTTTTAAAGATAGAAGCATCCTTCCCAGAATAAAATAATATCTTGTTTCAGCCTATTGTACTTTTGCTATCATTTTAAATTCAAATGGAATACTTTTCTCTTTTCCTACCAAATTTTTAGTTACATTTTAGATTCATTTTTGGGAGAGCCACGAGCCTAGGTACATTTTTATTGGGTAGCTGTGCTTTTAGCAATTTTATTTTCTTGTTATTTATTGCAGCTATAGGGACTGATATTTGACATGAAATATCAGAGCAACAAAGGGGAAAGAGGTATCTTCCTTACTTACTTCTAAGAATGTTTTTCAGTCTCCAGAATTAATTTGGAGAGGACATACTCCCCAGTTTAGATTATTTTCAGCTGGGGGGGGGGAAAGCAAAAAGGGGAAAAGATTAAGAATATCTTTTCTGCAGAACTTGTTGATCACTTCAACTCCTGCCTTAGCAGCTGCATTATTTACAAATCTTGAAAATCAAGGGTCAACACAAAATATAGCTCTCTCCTTTTGCAGAACCGGATTAAGCTGCATTCCCCAAGATCACCGACATGTGGCTAGGGATATTAATGGTCCCATATCATTTTTCAGTTTGCCTCCCATTTCTAACTCTTTAGTTAGTGACTGGTCATTCCAGGAGAACTTCAGCAACCACAATGTTCTCAGCAGCCCAAATTGGGGAGGGTGGGGAGGGTACATGTTCACCTGCCCCTTGAAAATACATAAAGGAGTGTATGGCAAAGAATATGAGGTTCTTTTCTTTAGTGTGCTTCAGCAAAAATCAAAGAACATCTCTTCACTAATCGAAGGCCTCTGGGCGACAAAGGAATCAGTTATGCCTATGAATTGTGGATTATCGGGTATGATGTAAACAGCTATTCAAATGGACTAATGTGTCTAACATTCAATCTTGATGATCAGAAACTGTCTGCACAGGGTCCTTTCCTACCACCAGTTGCAAAAAAAAAAGGATCTCAATGGAGGGAATTTGTGTGTGTGTGTGTGTGTGTGTGTGTGTGTGTGTGTGTGTGTGTGAGGGGGGCTCTCTTCCTTTGGAATAACTTGCCTGTGGGGGCTCACACTTTCATAGCATTCCAGAAATTTGTAACACTGCTGCTGCTGCTGCTGATGGTGGTGGTGACATCCATACAGTCATGTCCAACTCTTGGTGTTTCTTTGGGCCAGGTCTCTCCTCATCTTCCAATCTTGCACTACTTCTTTGAGTTTTTCTAGGCTCTAGCTGGTGTCAGCTTTGATGGCATCCAGCTACTGTTTTCTGTGCTGGCCTGGTTTCCTTTCTCTGTTAACATGTGAACGCTTTTTCCAAAAGGCTTTGGAGTATTCATCACTGTGAAGCCAGCAACATTTGAAATGGTTTTACCGGGTTTATAATTTATTTTGTACTGTAATATATATTGTTATGTTTCCTTAATTTGGGGTGTTGGGCATCATAATACTCGTTGGAGCCCCAGTCAACCGAGCCAATAAATATATTTCATAAATACACATATAGGTAAAGGTAAAGGTTCCCCCGCACATGCGTGCTAGTCATTTCCAACTCTAGGGGCCGGTGCTCATCTCCGTATATGTATACACATATACATTTGTCTTTATTAACAGTATTCTTTGAGAAGAGTAGAACTTGCTCACCAAGTCAAATTCAGAGACAGTTAGCCCCCTTGGTTTAATGAACTTCCTGATTCTGTCACCTGTCTAGGACTATTATAAAAAAACAGGAAGTTTGCAAAAGCACCTGCCAACCTGGCCATGTGTAGCTGGAAGAATCCAGTTGGTTGGCAGATCCCCACCATTGCACAGATCTGGCAAACAGGCGTGAAAGAGAAATTTCCCCAGAAGTTTTATACTTTCCCCCATGTGGTAGACATGACTTCCCTTAGAAATTTGGGTGGTTTCAGGAAATTTCACCTATCCTTCTTCATATATTTGAAGTGATCTGGTTTTGAAAATTTGTGTGTGTGTGTGTGTGTATATTAAACTCCAGTTTTGCCAAATAAAATAGAATTTCTGCTCATCCATCGTGTTCATGACGAAGAGCTTTTGGAGGAAATGGCAATAGTAAAAGCTCTGCTGAACTTGATAAATATCTATCTAGTACATCCTCCCTTCAACAGTTGACAACTAGATGCAAGGAGTTTGCTTCCTTGCTTTGCCTAACAGTTAGGGCTGGCCTCAAAATCCATCCCATATGATGTTATTTCCATATGATGGCCTTCTGTAAGAGCCAGTTTGGTCTAGTGGTTATGACACCAGGCTGGAAAGCAACAGACTGTGAGTTCATGCCTTGCCTTAGCCATGAAATCCAGTTAGGTGCCTTTGGGCCAATCATTTTCTCTCAGCCCAACCTACTTCACAGGGTTGTTGTTGTTGTTGTGGGGAAAACAAGAGGTCTGTGGGGTATGTTTGCGGCCTTGAGTGATTTGTAAAAATAATACAGGCAGCATAAAAATAAATAAACATTTTGCATCAAAATACAAACATCTGTCTAACAGCGGCTCTCCAGAAATTTGTCTCACCACTTTCTAGCTCAGGGGGTCTTCAGATTTGGTCCTTTTATGACTTGTGGACTTCAACTCCCAGAATTCCTCAGCCAGCGTGCCTGGCTGAGGAATTCTGGGAGCTGAAGTCCACAAGTCATAAAAGGGCCAAGTTTGAAGATCCTTGTTCTAGCTGGTCTGAAGAGATAAGCTAGAGAGATCCCAGACTGAATTTGGGATCTTCTACATCACTGGTGTCAAACTCGCTGTGTCACGTGACGTGTCTGACATATCGTGACATTTTTCGCATTGCTGGAGCTGGGGTGGGCGCAGCCTCCGCATTATGCAACCAGCCTGCGGGCCGGCCGTTTAACACCCCTGTTCTACATGTTCAGTAAATGGTTTAGTAGAACACTTCATCTTTCATCTTTTTATCAACTTTCTTGCAGGGAACTCAAGCTTTTCTTGATACCCTTCCAGCATCTCCATTTCATCATAAGTAGACTAGGTCATGAGTGTCTAGTAGTCCAAGGAACACCAGCCAGTTTCATGCTAAGAAAGGATCAGAATCTAGACTTCCACCCACCTTGCCAGATCTAGTGCAAGATTGCTGGGTATTTAAATATTTTGTACTATTTCTGTAACACCCTGCCTCATCATTACCATAACTGAATTTCTCAAAGGGTTTTTTTTGCTTGTTTTGCTTTGTTGTTTTTGCTTTGTTTTTTTTAAATATGAACATCTTCATGTGTTAATGTAGATTTAAAGGAAGAATCATGCAGCCTTATCTATCCAGTGCTAGCATTATGCTTTTGAAATTGCTGCTCTTTATGATAAGAGTTGCCTTTTTAAAATCCCAGATAAACTATACAGATACATTCCACAGCTGAGGCTTCTCAATGAAGTCATCTGCTAGCATAGAAATGCTGTTGTGGAAAGGAAGTTTTTTGCATGGTGTTTCAATTATGACCTTATCTAGGACTGGAATAATCTGTTTACTTTTCACTTACATCTTGATCACCCCTTGTTTGGGCTACTGTAAATTGGGGCTACCCTCGAGCATTACCGTACTTGAGAGCTTCAGCTAGTCCAGACTGCAATGGTTGAGGTGATCACGGGCGCCAGCTGGTTTAATCATGCAACCAAATTGCTTTGAGAGCTTCACAGTTTGTTCCAAATGCAATTTAAGGAGCTGGTAATCAACTTTAAACCATGGGTATCTTTGGGACCACCTACTACTTCTGAGGCTTTCTGCCCATTTATTGTTGTTGTTGTTGTTGTTAGCTGCGAAGTCGTGTCCGACCCATCGCGACCCTATGGACAACATTCCTCCAGGCCTTCCTGTCCTCTACCATCTTCTGGAGTCCATTTAAGCTCACGCCTACTGCTTCAGTGACTCCATCCAGCCACCTCATTCTCTGTCGGCCCATTTATTAAGATCCAGAAAAGGAAGGTTCATCCAGGATCCTACCTCTAAGGCAGGGGTCCCCAACTCCCAGTCCATTGACCAGTACCGATCCATGGCATGCCAGCAACCGGTCCGCACAAACAAGCAAAGCCCCATCAGTGGGATGCAGGCAGCACACAAAACCACGCACTCTCCAGTCTGCGGAAAAACCTTTCTCCATGGAACCGGTCCCTGGTGCCTAAAAAGTTGGGGACCTCTTCTCTAAGGAGTGTCATCTGGAGGGACCACTGGAAGTGCCTCCTCAGCTGCTCCTCCTTCTCTGAAAAACCCAATTTCCTACAAAATCCAAGGAAATCTTCCCCTGGAGATGGTATCAGCTTCAGCACTCCTGAGTTTTTCAAAAAGCAATCAAAGCCTGGCTTTTTCAGGGAATATTTGATAGCTGGTGTATTTGTTTTGAGCCATCTATGGATGAAAAGTAAGAAATTGTTGTAGAGCTGTTCCTCAGACAGCTTGTTATATATTTCTGTATATTTATCTTAACCTTCTTCCTGGAATTGGGTAGGTGCACTACTCAGGGTTGGTTATAATTAGAGTTATTAAATAACTCTTGTGAATCCCGTGCCATATTAATTAATAAGGATCTGGAAATTAACTGAAAAGTTAGACTTAACAGAAGTATTAATTTTGGAAGGTGCACTTAAAATTGTATGTGTTTTAGATGAGAGGTTAGAGGAGACCAGTAATTCTTCAGTGGTTGCTAAACACTGCAAGTAACACAAGATGCCAGTGATGGTAATTAGCAATAGTTGGTCAACCATACTTCATCCAACACTGATCTAAATCCTTACATATTTTTTTACTATGATTACTTTTGTTTCTATATTGATTTACAACTTGGATCCTTATTAAACTCTGTTGGCAGGAGTATTCTGTCACTAGACAAGCCAAAGGAAGAGTGGGCCACAAAGACAAATGTAAATAGTGGAAAAAGCTATCCTTGTCTTTCCAAGGGAGACTTCCTTGTGAGTAAGGGAAATCAAGTGTTGATCAGGAAATTATTTCAAAAATACATTTTCTTTATTTTTTTGATTTGATTTTTATCCCACCTTTATTTAGCCCTTTAGCTGCCTGGTACACAATATTATATACTCTAGCCTTCCTCCCAGTTTGCCGCCATCAGACATGTTGGACTTCAGTTTCTATGATCTCCAATCAGTAGAGTCAACATCTAAATTTGGAAGGATCAGCTAAGGAAGAGGATTTGAGCAGCAACAGGCTAAGGAGACTGGCCAGTATCTGTATTTTCATATTACAGTTTATATGATTGGGCCCCCCACATTTCTGGAGCCAGTGATCCATCTGCAATTTTGTGGCTGTACATTGAGTACTCATATATAATGGTTGCCACAGTAGATGTGGCCAGTCACAAAACACCCATCGACCAGAAGGCAAACAAAGGCCTTGGTGCAATGACTCTATTTTCCAAGAAAACCTCTGGGATCCATGCGTACAGTTCATGCATGAAGCGACTGCTTTGCTTTCTAAGCAAAGATGATTAGGGGATTGGAGGCTAAAGCATATGAAGAATGGTTGCAGGATTGGGTATGTCTAGTTGAATTCAAAAAAAGACTAGGGGTGACCTGGTAGGAGTGTTCCCATATTTAAGGGGCTGTCACAAAGAAGAGGGGTCAACCTATTCTTCAAAGCACCTGAAGGTGGGACAAGAAGGAATGGATGGAAACTTATCAAGGAGAGATCCAATTGATAAATAAGGAGAAATTTCCTGACAATTAGAATAATTAATCAGTGGAGCAGCTTGCCTCCAGAGGTTGTGGATACTCCAACACTGGAGATTTTTAAGAAGAGGTTGAACAAATGAAATGTTACAGGATTTCCTGCTTGAGCGGGGTTTTGAACTAGAAGACCTCAAAGGTCCCTTCCGTTATTCTGTTATTCAACCTGTAGTTATCCCCAGGCTACAAGTTATGAACTCAGGCTCTACATCTTGGCTTAGTGACTGACAAATATAGTAATTTGAACTGAGGACTTTTTTCACCAGTCACAGCAGTGTATAGTAACAGGATTAGATATATTGCTTCTTTAATCTTAATTCAGGGGCTTCCCCACCTGTGCTTCAACTACCTATAAAACCCCCTGGGAATTGAGGGAAGTTCTCAGCTTATAAGAGAAGAAACCCATGTACACATCTTTCTATTCATCTTTGCATTAAAGTGCTTTCAATATTGGTTTTGTTTGCTGAGTTTAATGCTACCATTTATTCATTTTTAAATTCATATATACCCTTCTTCCTCAGCACATTTTTCTCTTGCTCCTTAAGACAATATTATTAATATTCTAAAGCAGTTATGTTTTACACTTCATGTTTTCCTTTTTCTATCATTCCATTCCTTTTTATTTTCTAGTGTTCTCTCAATAACTACAAATTATACCTTGTTTTTACTTTTTTCCTGATATTCCCATTAGATTTAAATCTTTGAGCTATTTTGGACAATAAATGGAAGATGGGATAAAAATTTCCTGAAGAAATAAAGTTAAATGTAATTCAAAATTTAGTGAACAATCACTGATGTCTTGGATTCATCTGGGTCAAAATCTGATCTTGCATCAATTATGCCAAAGAAAAACATGACTGTTGAGGTGACATGACGTGACATAACATATCCAATGCTGTGTGGATGGCTGCATTGATGCAATTTTTTTTTCTTGTTCTGATTGTTGGATTGTATTATATTTTCAATTTGATTATTCAGTACTTGTGTTTTTTATATAATTTACCAGAGAATATTTGGGCAGTTATAGACATAAATAGAGCCAACTTTGGACTATAGGCCCACTCATTGACAGTTGCATGCAAACATTTAGGCTGTTTTGGTCCAAGTGTATATTTCAATAAATTGCTAAGTGAATGAAGCTGACACAATCTCTATGAGGAATAATTGTAAACACTTTACGCAGGCTTGAATGTATGCTTACTATTCATGTACAGTACAGCTGTTTACAAATTCAAACTAAGGTACCACACAAAGCAGACAAATGTGTTATAAATGTAAAATGGATAGCCTTAAAGAGGTTTGATCATATCCATCTTTCAGTCATGTCATCAATATATGATTATTCATTATAATGCCCATCCCAGTCAGTCTATATAGTATTACCTGGGATACATTCTGCCAGTTTCAAGCCAACTTCCTGTTGCAAATCAGTTGGAAATTGGATTTTTGCCACCATATGTAAGTTTAATAAAAGACACCAGGCAACTCCAGAAGAATATATGGGCAATTGAGAACAGATTGCAGTAGAATATGATTTCTAAAACAATGAAAGATATTGGGTAAATGCCTCAAAGAATTATATAAGGCATTTTAGAAATATGACGAAAATTTTCTTATGTAGAAAAGCTTTTTCTAACAAGTGTCTTTTAAATATATTGGATCACAGACCCCATCATCCTCTAGCCTATATCAGCGATTAGTGAATATGAGTTTATTGATTTATTATTTGAATTTATTAGCTACCCAACTCCTATGGACTCTAGTTGGACAAGTTTAAAATATTCAGTTTGTGGCAAATTGGAGAAAGCTCCCAGAAGACACATTCTTTCTGGAGAGAATAGAAGCTATACTTCACATCCAATTGGTGAAGATTATCACAGGATCCTCCAGTTTTTCTATCAGGAAGCAAATTCATGAAAATTCACAAATGCCTAAAGGACAGAAGATCATTATTTTAAGAGCACAAATGTGGGTGAGGTAGTCAGCAGCAGTACTATTTCCACTCATTTTTGACCCATTTTCTCTGGCCACAAGATACCATTTAATTTTTTTAAAAAAATCACCCTCTAGCAGTGGTTTGATCATCTTGGCCCTGAACTACACTTCCCCTCTGAACTAACCTTCTGCCTTTTTCTCAGCAGAGCCTGTTACTGGAAGGAAGATATCCATGTAACTTAGAGAAATGAAGCTGCTTCAGTGGGGAGTGGGTGGTGTTAACATGCCTAAAAACCAAACTGTAGAACTATGCAAAAGAGAACTCAAGGCCATCAGCGACCATTTCATGTGTCCAACACCTCCCAGAAAATGATGAGTCACTGTTTTCAACAACTTTGGGGGAAATGGCATGCTTATACAAAAAAAGCTGCAAATTGAGAGGGGCCTAATTGTGCCCCTATGTGTCATAATGGGTGTCAGGGACTTTTATCGTTGTTGGTCTATATAGGCTGAGGCGAGTCAGAGGCCCAGCGTCAGCTAGAGTTAATTTTCCTAGGCCGCAGGGGTAAGCAACCTTGTCTCTTTTATGACTCCTGGACTTCAACTCCCAGAATTCCTGTTGAAGTCCACGAGTCATAAAAGAGACAAGGTTGCCTACCTCTGCCCTAGCGGGAGAATGGGCTTCACATTTTAAAGAAAGGGCTTCACTTTTTTTAAGGGTTTCACCAACCTGGTAGCAAGCTGGCAATTAATTAACAAAAATTGTTCTTTAATAATAATAATAATAATAATAATAATAATAATAATAATAATAATAATAATAATAATAATAATAATAATAATAATAATAATAATAATAATAATAATAATAATAATAATAATATAACAACAACAACAACAATAATAATAAAAGATTCCAATTACTTTCCAAAACTCTGAAGCAGAGTAGGCTTATAGGTTCATCCATTTGTGTAAATCTGGACTGAGTCTGTACTTTCTGAAATGGGTGACAATCATATGTATTCTTATAGACTCCTGGAAATATCCCCATAAAATTCATTTATTCCTGAGGTTAATATGATTATGGACTGAATTTACTACATAGGAGCCATGAAACATGTACGTTTCAATAAGTAGCTGCGATGCTTGCAGTTCAGCTGCAGCTTTTGAGTCAGACTCCTATCAGTGTGGCTGTGATAAGACTGCTTCTCAGTAGACAGGGAAATGCAGAATCAGATTTATTTTTTATTGCCTGGTAAAAGCCTATGGAAGCCAAGCTGCCATAATTATTGGTGACTACTTCTAAATCAGAACACGCCCTGCTGTCTCCAGAATGCTATTATGATAGTTATCCTGCTCAGTATGAGAGAGACCTCTGGAAAGTTTTGGCAATTTTCCTCGTGAAGATTTCTCAGTATTTTTCTGCTAAGTCTTTTCTCTCTTAGCATACAAGCAGTCCTCGACGTACGGTCACAATTGAGCCCAACATTTCTGTTGCTAAGTGAGACATTTGTTAAGTGAGTTTTGCTTCATTTTGTGACCCTTTGTGACCCCACAGCTGTTAAGTGAATCACTGCACTGGTTAAATTAGTAACACAGTTGTTAAGTAAATCTGGCTTCCCCATTGACTTTGCTTATCAAAACATTGTTAAAAAAGTGACCACTTGACCCCGGGACACTACAACCGTCATAAATATGAGTCAGTTGCCAAGTGTCTGAGTTTTAATCATGTGAACATGAAGATACTGGTATGATCAGATGGGTGAAAAACAGTCATAAGTCACCTTTTTTCAGTGATGTTATAACTTTGAATGGTCATTAAATGAATTGTTTTCAGTTGAGGACAAAGAAACACAGGACTGCTATCCCAAATTGGTAGCCTTGTGTTGGATTTCCCCTTCTTACCTAATAGTATTGGGAGAGCTGTGACTTTTCACATGTTCTAGATTCCAATTCCCATCAGCACCAATCAAGCTGGCCAATAGAGTAACTTCTTCTCCCCCAGAGGGTTAAAGATTCCTATCACTGCATTACTAGACTTTCTGGGTGTCCCAGGTTCATGAATGAATGAACCTTTATTGTCAAAGTACAACCATGTATACATTGAGATTGGCTGAGCCTCCCTTCATGCCCCCACCCCCTAACTTAGTGACACAAACCCTCCATCTTATTACACCATGTGAACTAATTGCACAACACACCAGCCTCGCAAGTCAATTATGCATAAAGTTTATAATAATTATTTCCCGTTCAAGAGCCTAACAGCCCATGGATAAAAGCTGTTTTTCAGCCTGTTGGTGCGGCTGGCTATACTCCTATATCTCCTACCCAATGGTAGGAGAGTAAAGAGATATCGTCCAGGGTGTGAGTCATCCTTGAGAATTTTCCTCACTCTTCCAAGGCAGCGAGCCCTGGTGATGTCATCCAGTGGTGTCAGGGGACAGCCCACAATGTCTTGTGCTGTGCTCACCACCCTCTGTAATGCCTTCCTATCCGCGGCTGTCAGACCAAACCACAATACCATACGAGAGGACGCTCTGTATAGTAGACCGGTAAAAGAGGGTTATAAACCATTGTTCTACCCTGTTCTTCCGCAAGACCCTGAGAAAGTGAAGCCTCTGTCGGGCCTTTCTAGCCACCTGGGTTGTATTAACTTTCCAGGTCAGATCTTCGCAGAGGTAGACTCCCAGAAATTTAAAGGAGGAAACTCTCTCCACACAGTCCTCCCCGATGTAAAGTGGGGCAGGTTCCTCCTTTTTCCTCCGGAAGTCTAGCACCATCTCTTTCATCTTGCCGATGTTCAGGTGCAAGTTGTTGTTACAACACCATATGGATAGTTTTTGTACCTCCGCCCTGTATGCTGTCTCATCCCCACCTGTAATAAGACCCACCACAGTAGTATCATCTGCAAACTTAATTATCGCAGTAGATGGGTCGGATGATACACAGTCATATGTGTACAAAGTATACAGGTAGGGGCTAAGCACGCAGCCCTGTGGCGAGCCAGTGCAAAGCTTCAGGGGGGTGAACAAAGCAGACCCAACCCTCACTGTTTGTAACCGGTCCCTAAGAAAGTCTTGAATCCAATCGCAGATGGAGGGGGAGAATTTCAAGTCAGTCAGCTTCTCGATAAATTTCTCATCAGTGGCAGCCAACTTTGTAAAACAAGAAGTTGAACATATTTCATTTCACATTTTTATGGGGGACAGGGATAGTTATCAACTGAATATAGTGAAATCTGTTTCTGAGTAAACTTCCATAAGGCTGTATAGATAGTTAACTTGTTCAGCTTCATAGAGAACACAGAAAATTTCTAACCTAAAATAAGCTTTTTGTTGTCTGGTGGGTTTATATTTTTAGGCTTTATTTCTTTCAGATTTAAATGTCAGAGAAAGGTTTTAAAATTAATAATATAAACTTGAAGATTTTTTTTAAAAAAATGTTTAAGATTAAATATTGTTTTATTACAAAAGATATATTTAAAAAGAGAGGAAAAACAGTGTGCTTGTTTGTTTCAGCAATGGCTGTTAGAAGCAAGTTAAGAAATGAGAAGAAAAATTGTGGCCAATATTTCAGTAAGAGATTGAAGCCTGATGTGTTTACTTACTATCTCTTGAATGGCTGAGGTTCTTCAAAATCTTTTTCTTTTCTTTTTTCTTTTTTTGTCTGCTCTGTTTCCACATTAAAAATCAACAGAATTTTGCAATTGTAAACAAACAATTTATGGGAGGAAGATGGGGAGGTCTTGTGAAATGTAGCAACAGAGATTAGTTATAGGGAGGGGCACCTGGCAGAATACTGTCCAGAAGATAAATATTCCAACCAAAGTCAGGGTGGAGAAAAAGGAGAAGGGGAAGAAGGAGAAAAGTAGAAGGAAAAGAAGAAAGGGGAGAGGGAGGAGGAGGAGAGGGAGAGGGAGGGGAGAGGGATGAGAAAAAAACGAAGGAAGGAAGGAGAAAAGAAACAAACAAACAAACATTGTTTGTTGCTAGGAAGGTTTTGTGCTCTTTGGCAACCAAGGTAAAAGTGGCCATAAAGAGGGTGTTCCTGCACCAGACTAGTTGGAGCCTCCCTCATACTCCTCCTCCAGGTGAATCAAAAGGTTCACAAAGGAAGGCTGTTTTGTACTTTCAAATGGAAAAGAACATTGGATCACATTGACATGATCTCCACAAATTGCTAGCAGGCCATCTTGGCACCAGAGCAGGGAGGATGAAGTGGATGAGGCTTTGTTTCAGTTTCATGTTGGCTCCCCTATTCCTGGGTAAAAATAAGCACTGGATTGAAATGCCATAGTATCCAGCTTCTAATTTAATACCGTTTTGCCTAAGACTCAAAACTACTCCGAAAGGCTTAGGAAGCCAGAAATCCCTCATTAAACATCAATATTGACCAGAATCATAGCTTTATATGAATGTATAAAGAAGATAGGCAGATTTCAAACATAACCAGGGCCCAGATACATTCCAAGGAACTCAAAATCTAGATCTTAAGATTCTGGATTAGAACTCTTCAAGGGCGATTGCATTTTTGGAAATACAAATCTTGGAACTTGAAGCAAAAATCTACCTGCTTGAACTTTACAGAGATTTATACAGTAGAAGCGGCTACATAATTATTGCCTTTGCTACCCTGCAAAATGCAGAATGGCACCAGTGGTCCTATGAGCTGATCGGTAAGAGTTTTTATTTATTCCCACCAGGCAAAAATAAATAAATAAATAAATAAATCCCAGATTTCATTCTCAAATATTTCAATTTGTTCTATGGATATGTTATTTATTTGCCAGGAGTGTATGCAATTGGCAAAACTTAAAAAAAACACACATTATTTTTGTCTTAGAATAAGTAATACATATTTCATCTTTAGAGCAAGAGTTTGAAGGCTCCACTTTAAGTCCTGTTGGATTGTGAAGAGGATGGCGGAAAAATAAAGTTAGGCTGTTCAATAAATAGGTAGACAGAAGACAGAAAAGAACTGGGTGGGTAGATAGATAGATATTGTAGGGCGAACAGATAGATGATAGATGATAGAAAGATAGAAGATGGGGGGGAAAGAGAGAAATGATAGATAGATGATTTGAGATTATTTCTTGTGGGATGATGATTGGCATAAAAAGGCACTCAGGGGAATGCCAAATTGCATAAAATCCATGATGTTTTGTGATCAAAAGTAACAGATCATCTGAAATACTTTTCTCAAAGCGTATCTCTGGGAGTAGAATGCCAACTTTAAATCAATAAAAGCAACATGTAGAGCACTTCTAGATCAATTTTTCCCTCTGCTACATTATTTATCACTACGAATGTATCAAACATAGCTTATTCCTTGGCCGACAACTTTCTTGATCAGCCAACCAGTCAGCTTCTATTGTAGGTTTTCATCAAACAGTTTTATAACTAAAGCTAGGAGAATAATAGGATGGAAATTTGCCAGATTTGCTTTTACTTTTTTTTTAATGGAACTGTTGCTGAAAATGACCTCAGTTACCTGTAGGAAAAATTTATGAATCTCAGTGGAGGATGTAAGAGGACAATCTAGAAATAAGTAAAGATGTCTCAAGAAAGTTAACAAAATTGCAGATCAGTCCTTGAGAAGAATTGATCCAACAGACCAAAAGAAAGCCTTTGGAAAGAAATTGATTACATTACATTACCAGATCTTTAAAAAGGCAAGGAGTTCTTATACTCAACAACCTGGGCTTGTTTTCACCAGTTGTGTAAATTTTCCTCTTTAGCGGAGACTTATAACCATTTTTGCAATTAAACCACTGGTTCAGACAGGTGGTGGATATTATTAGCTCCATAAGACCTTTAAGCACTAACTTAATTCAACTTTGTTATTGTAATCGGGAGCATGGGGACTGTTTCACAATTACACAGCAGCCCATACAACTTTGTGCCAAGCTGATACTTGCTTTGAGTTACAGAGCCACTAAACCCAGTAGAACAGTTAGATAAACAAGTTTTGGATAAGGTGCTAGAAGCCTTCGTCTGGGAAGTCCTCCAGCAAATTTCTTGCCTTCTGAAAGCTATTGTCCTTTCACAGTTATCTAGTATGAAAAGCAATAATATATAGGATAGGAAGCTGAGTTGTATAGGAAGTTGAAGAGACAGCAGAGCAGACGATCTGGCCTTTAGCATCATCTCATTTCACAAACACAGTACCAAACCATTGCGTCATGGGGTGGAAAAGGGTGCAACATTCAGAGAGGAATAACTCCTCCAAATTATGACCGTGCCTGATGTACAGACAGTCCTCGTCTTACAACCACAACTGAGCCCAAAATTTCTGCTGCTTAATGAGACAGTTGTTATGTTTGGCCCCGTTTTATGACCTTTCTTGCCACAGCAGTTAGAATCACTGCAGTTAGTAACATGGTTGTTAAGTGGATCTGGCCAGTGGTGGGATTCAGATATGTGAACAATCGGTTCTCTGTGTGGATGGCGCTTCTGGAAGTCCATTCTGGGCCTGGGGGCAACAAAAAATTAGCTACCGGTTCTGCTAAAGTGGTGCGAACTGGATGAATCCCACCACTGAATCTGGCTTTCGCATTGACTTTGCTTGTCAGAACATTGCAAAAGGTGATCACATGATCTCAGGACACTGCAACCATCATAAATATGAGTCCGTTGCCAAGCATCGGAATTTTGATGACGTGATCATGAAGAGGCTGCTATGGTCATATGTGTGAAAAACAGTCATACAGTAAGTCATTTTTTTCAGTGCTGTTGTAACTTTGAATGGTTACTAAACAAACTATTGTAAGTTGAAGACTACCTATACTATCTAATATGTGCTATAATAGATGTACACCTATCTGTTTTGATTTTATTATAATTGCATGGCTTAAAATTAAGACATACGAAACATAACATGTATCCCTCTTCCATTGCTGCTCCATCGTTTAGGTGTGTATGGAACAAGTTTCCCCAAACCCCAAGACAGAATAAATGAGAGAGAGAAACTTCAAAATAAGAGAGGAATGTGAGTTATATGAGAACTGGCTGGGCTACAACTTGCCAATAGGCTGATCCTCACTCGACGCTGATACTGCATCACCACCACAGTGTACTTCAGCCATAGCAATAGCACTTAGACTTATATACCTCTTCATCAGACATGTCAAACACAAGGCCCGGGGGCCGGATCCGGCCCGCAAAGTGGTTTCATGCGGCCTGCGAAGCCATCCTGGAAACAGTGAGGGAACAGACCCCACTGCCTTGGCCCTGGCCCAGAGACCCTCAGATCTGTCCCACTCCTGCCCAGGCCCCCATAGGCACCCTTGATGCCAACGATGTAGAGCTGGCCATGCCCACCCAGTAGGCCATACGCATTGTAGCCACGCCCACCCAGTAGGCCACGCCCACCCTGGCCATACCCACCCGGCCCCTTGAGGGCAACCACAATGCTGATGCGGCCCTCAATGAAATTGAGTTTGACACCCCTGCTCTTCATCCAGTCAGAGCTGAAGAAGCTTCTTGGATGAGAAACAAAATGCCCTTCAAAGAAAAACAAGAAAGTCCAGTGGCCTCTTTAAAAAGCACCTTTGGGACAACCATGACCTGGATGACTAAGAATCTCCATAGTCATTTAGCTATGCACTTTGGGATGAGTACCCTTCGAATGGTGCAGATGTACAAACCAATTTCCAGACCACAGGAACCACTTGCACTTCAGTTTGAGATGCAGGCCACACAGACTCATCCCCAACAGCCTGGGCCTGTCTTCAAGAGGCAGGAAAGATCCTGCAGAAAGCACAGCTCCGCAGCACAGTCCTTTCAGCAGTTCCAAAGAAGGCTCCACACCCATTTGCACTAATCAGGTGACCCTGAGGACATAGAGAAACCCCCAAAGTGGCCTCAATGGCTCTCTAAAAGAATGCAAATGACCAGCTGTCTGCAAGGAATATAAATCCTTCCATTTCCCATCATCCAGTCAGAGCTGAAGAAGCTTCTTGGATGAGAAACAAAATGCCTTCAAAGAAAAACAAGAAAGTCCAGTGGCCTCTTGAAAAAGCACCTTTGGGACAACCATGACCTGGATGACCGAAGTACCTTAGGGATCACCTGCTGCCGGCATCAACTTCCCTCCGCCCTGTGCGCTCCCACAGAGAGGGCCTCCTCAGGGTGCCACCGGTCAAAGAATGTCGTCTGGTGGCCCCCAGGGGGAGGTCCCTTTCTGTGGGCATGCCGGATTTGTGGAACCGTTTACCGGTTGAGCTCCGGATGGCGCCCGACCTTCGCTCCTTCCGACGCGATCTAAAGACCTACTTGTTCGAACAAGCCGGCCTGGCCTGATGGGTGATGGGTTTGGGTTTTATTGTTGTTTAATGTATTTTAACTTACTGCTGTAAGCTTTTGGGCACTCTGTTTAATCTCTTTTTAATTTTTGTATTCTTGTTTTTTAGTATGTTGCCCTGTTCACTGCCCTGAGTCCTTCGGGAGAAGGGCGGTATACAAATAATTATTATTATTATTATTATTATTATTATTATTATTATTATTATTATTATTATTATTATTATTATTATTATTATTACTGAGACTCTCCATAGACATGCCACTTCATAGCACTTTACAACACTCTGTGAGGGGTTTACAGCAGGGCTTTTCAACCTTTTCACCCATTGTACCACTTTTAGGATATGGCAATATCCGAGTACCACCAGTCGCCTCGCAAGGGGTCAAAAACTTGATGACCAAAAAAAAAAAAGGAAAAAAGTGATAAAGTACAGGTACTTCTCGACTTACAACAGTTCGCTTAGTGACTGCTTGAAGTTACAATGGCGCTGAAAAAAGTGCCCCCCCCAAGCCACAGCCGAGCAAGACACCTGCCTGCCCGCTTGGCGGTACTCTTCCTCCTGTCCAAGGTTTTCCTTGTTGTGAGCATTTCTGTTGAGGATTGGCAGGGGGGGTTGGTTTTTATTCCCCCCGTCTGCTGGGTGGTTGCAGCAGGTTTTGGTCACTTCACATGACCCTGGGACACTGTGACTGTCATAAACATGAATCAGTTGCCAAGCATCTGAATGTAAATCACAAGACCCTGGAGATGCTGCAACATTCCAGCTGACTGGTGCTTTTTCAGGGCTCAGCAGAAGCACCAGGATAAGCGCCGAGCTCCAGGTGGAGCCTGGCGCTGATCCTGGCACTTCCACTGAGCCCTGACAGCCCCGAAGAAGCGCCGAGCAGCTGGAAAGCAGCACTGATCCTGGCGCTTCCGCTGATCCCTGACAGCCCTGCAGCTCCAGCCATTTCTCGCTTGAGCTTGTGCAGTGCTGCCACCAGTTCAGCTCATTCCCCTCCCCCACTACCACTTTTCTAGGATGGTCGCGTACCACCTGCCAGGTGCCAATGTACCACAGGTAGTACCCGTACCATTGGTTGAAAAGCCCTGGTTTACAGAGTTAGCATATTGCCCCTCATTTTACCGACCTTGGAAGGATGGAAGGCTGAGTCAACCTTGAGCTGGTCAGAATCGAACTCCAGGCTATGGGCAGAGTTAGCCTGCATTATTTTAGTCTAACCACTGCACCGCTATGGCTCCATGCATTGTCCAATATATCCAATCCGATCCTATACATGTGTACTCTGACTCTGGTCAAATCTACCTCAGAAGATTTCTTTTGAAATACAGAAACAGTAGGTCCCTGGGGAAGCAGTACCATGTCACTTTAGTTTACTGCAGCTCCTTAGCCTGTAAAAATGAGACAATCTTTCTTGGCACCTTCAAATTTCATAGTGGACCTCTTCCCTTCAACTAACTTCTTCACTGGAAATGCCAGCAGAAATATTTTTTGAGCTAAGCAAATACAAGTATGGAAGGCCACCAAAAGTCCTTCTTACAATGTAAGTCAACCAGGCCAAGGCTTTGATAGGTACAAGGCAGTGCCAAGGGGCCTTCAAGTCAAAGGGAAACATCTCTTTGCAAATTTGCACCGTTCTAGCAAACAGTGGCAAGGACAGCACCCTGTTCTAGTCTTTCAATCTTACTGGAAGAAATTCATAAATAGGTTCTGAGCAGATTGTTACATTTGTCTGACAGTTAATATTGATGCACATTTTCCCCCCTCTCTAAATAGCAGCTGCAATAACTGTTGACAGCTGATAGATTCGTAACTGCATCTCATTAGATCCAACAGTGCATCGCCTTTGTCTTTTCACGAACAAGAACGCTGCTTGAACGCTTGGCTGCTCCTGCGAACAGGAAGAATACTTGAAAAGTTGAGCTACGAGCATGGTTGAGCATGCCTCTCTCTCTCTTTTTAAAAAAACCATAATGTTTATTTATTCTTTTTTAAAAAAAAATTAAGAGAATAACCCTGCCACAAGTACAAAAAGGAAAACACATGCATAGATAAAATACAGCAAAGAACTAATGGGAAATGGAATCTTGTCAGATTTTATAACAATGAAAACAGAGGCAGAAATTAATTTCCTGCAAAAAAAAACCCTGCATCACCTGTGAAAAGGGCTTCTACTTTTCTGCCTTACTTTCAAGATGCTTGAACATTTCTGCTGGTGGTCTTTCTGAATCCAGGTTATTGCAAGATGGCGAAAATCATTACAATTGGTTTCTCCCCTATTACCTCCCTCTCTGTCGCTCTGCTGTTTTCCCAGCTACTCACACATCCTGTTCTGAAAATATTGCATGGGGGTAGATTCCACCCTAATGTCTTCCCTTGAGACAGGATGATTTGGACAATATTTATGATGGATTTTATTTATTTATTTATTTATTTAGATAGCTCATACTTCTTTAATCACGCAATCACCATTCCATGGAGTTCCTAAAGCAGGTTTTGCACCCAGACCTGTGTAACATTAGAAAGTAATTTGGTGTCTATGTCCACTCTTTACAATAGCTTCAGCCTTTCAATGTACAGTAAAAGGAAAAGGGGGAAAGTTGCTGCTGTCTTGTTTTTCCTTTTTTCCCCTCCACATTGACTCTGCAGCAGGCAATGATAGTTTACTTGTTGCATCCATTGACTATTTGATTGCCCAAAGCTAAAAAAAGTATAAATGTAATAAAACAGCATAAATCCAAAGTCTACTTTACAAGGTAGCCCAAGGACATGAACATAGTACTACTTCGTTTTTTAATTTTTTAAAAAACAAAAAAAAAACATTGTTTTCATGGACAAAGTAATCCATGACTCAGAGAACAATTATTCCTCAGTTTGCTTGTGCAGGAGAAACATTTCTTTCAGAGATCACTATTTTTCTCCTATACTCAATAAGAGAAATAATAAGATCTGACAAATTCATAGTTCTTCCATTTTGGATCAGGATTATGCTTGTCCCTTCTATTGCTGCATTTTCTTATGCAAGAGAAAATATCATTTTCTGACACGTAAGTTACCACATGTGAACAAGTATACTTTTGACTATACAGATTCCTTAATGATTGTTGGCTGTTATGCAAATAAGCCGATTTTTACAGAGATCACATACCATCAGCTGAGTTAGGAACGTTGTAAATCACTTCCTGAATGCACAAACTAGCAGACCTTGAGGGGTGGTTTTCTTGATCCCTCCTTGTGGCGAATTTTCCATTCTTCAAACTTTCCATGAGGTCTTTGCAAGTGTATATAGCTGTAACTTTATTGACAACTATAGATAGGAGTGTGTGCAGGCTTACATGTCCTCACATCATACATCTTTGAACATAATTCTATTTTTTTTTACAAAAAATGCTATTAAAATTAGACATCTTTTTCACTTTCATAAAAGAAGACTGTCGACTCTAAGAAGAGAAAATGCTTTTTTGCACTTTACTGATAATGCAAACTAATCCATGCAAATAATGTTTTGATGAAATGTGGCACACTCTCACAGAGTAATAACTTGCTCATACAATTCAGTACTACTTTGTTTACTATTCAGTTAAACTAAATTATAGCATTAAACTAAATGCTACCCTTCCTTTATTGAGCAGGATAACTTCCATCACCTAGTGCCATTAAGGTAAAGGTAAAGGTAAAGGTTCCCCTGCACATGCGTGCTAGTCGATTCCGACTCTAGGGGCCAGTGCTCATCTCTGTTTCAAAGCCGAAGAGCCAGCGCTTGTCCGAGGACGTCTCTGTGGTCATGTGGCTGGCATGTCTAGATGCCAAAGGCACACGGAACACTATTACCTTCCCACCGTAGTGGTCCCTATTTTTCTACTTGCATTTTTACATGCTTTCGAACTGCTAGGTTGGCAGAAGCTGGGACAAATAACAGGTGCTCACTCTGTTACGCGGCACTCGGGATTCGACCTGCCAAACTGCCGACCTTCTGATTGACAAGCTCAGCATCCTAACCCACTGAGCCACAGCGTCCCCATTACTATCTGGGAATTATGGGGTTTAATAATCTTCAGGGCACTTTGTTGGAGGGTATAGCCCACAAAGTTGCCAGCAACAAACAAAATCAAATTAAAGTTCTTATTCCTGTTCTTCCAATAATAGTATGATTTTTGGTTATCTCTGTGTGAAGCTTATCATAATTTGGAGACAAACAGGATTCTCAGTGGCCAGAAACAAAATGGCCTAAAGGTCTTGTATCGATTATGGAAAACAATGGATTTCCCTTGGTCAGCTTAATGCATAAGCTATAATAGCAACTTGGCATCTGGCTATCCACTGTTTCATAATTCTAGCAAGGCAAGAATTCATAGCTTCTAGTGTGGTTTATCACTTTATTAGCCACATCCTTTGCTTTCTGTCCTGTGCTATATTATATTTGTTTCTATAATTTTTTATCCACTGGGCTGCAATTAAATACAGATGCAATAGTATCAGTGTAAACGTTGGCAGCTAATAAATGCTAGAACTCCATACTGTGCGAGCAAAGGAAAATCGTCTTGCTTTAGCTGAAGGAAATGTTGCTCATCAAGCATTTCCTGATTTCAGAAGGGGAAGAGATGATCTTATGAAATTGTCTTGGTATATTAGACCATCCCATCAGCATCAGAAGTATGGATTGGAACAAATTGGCCAAAAAACCCACAATTACGTGAGCATTGTATTCAGTTTTACTCTCCTCCTAAAAACTATGGACAAAACTGGGGATGGCTCATACCTCAGGGATGGGCCGGAAGAAGATTAGCTTGGTTTACTGTTTTGTGTATCTTGTAACTCTAAACTCCAGGAGTGACTGATAACATAATGATACTGCTGGTAGAAAGATCATCATCTCAGTAGGTCTCAAGCATATGGAAGTTGGGAAGACACAGCATCAGCAGACCCAGCTTTTGCTATACACAGAACTTTATTCCTATGATTGAACATTATTGGTCTTCACAGAAACAAAATGATTAGAGGCAGTCCTCAACTTACCATCAGTCACTTAATGGCCATTTAAAGTTATGACGGATCTCAACTTACAACCTGTTTTCAAAGTTATAATGGCTGCACACACCCCTGTAGTCACATGATCAAATTTTAGACCTTTACAGCATCCTGCAGTTGCATGACCTTGACTTACGACTTTTTTTTTTTTGCTGTTTCCCAGCATCTGCTTCCAGTTTCCAGTTTCCATTGAGGAAAATTGATTTGCTCAATGACTGTGATATTCACTTAACAACTGCTACAAAAAATGTAAAAAATAAATCAGGTCATGTGGTGCCTCAGCTTACAACCTCAATGACGTACTACCGTGATTCCAGGTTCAATTATGATTATAAATCAGGGACTACCTATATTTTAAGATTGGGGGGAAATAGTCTTTGAGAGAGTTGTAAGCTAGAGAGTACGTTTTTCCTTCCTTTGAAACAAGATGGCTTGATTGCTCATCTTCCATGATGTCAAACTGCTAGCCCGATATAAGCACCTTTCAGTAAGACTCCTGCTCGCTGGGCCAAGAATTATCATGTAGGTGGATCACCGGAAGATGGTTGATCCTGCCTTTGAAGAGGATAGCAACATGGTGATGCTAATACCCTATAATTAACCAGAACTAATTTTGACTCCGACTAGACCAACATCATATTTATTGAGCCTTTTTTCATAGGTGTCATTCGCAATGGGCATTTCTACAGTGTATGAAATTTGGCTTATCCACCCTTGATCAAGGAGCTGACCTTTTTACAGAGAAGTGAGTGATTAAACAGACCTTTATGCGCCAAAGAATAAATAGTTTCACTAGGGAAGACAGGTTGAAGAAGGAGCAAAAGAGGGGACAAAATTATTGCACCTTTACTAGTTATGCAGAAGGGGAATTTCATACCAGCTGCAGCCCAGCTCCTCCCTGGCCTGCCAAGCTGCGCTGCTATAATTTTTCTTCTTTTAATGCACACTTTGTTTTTAAAAAACAGCATGCTACACTATCTTTTGCATTGACCCCAAGTTTCCTCATGATTTCACCTTTCCATATATAGAGTTAGGGTTGAAAACTCCTTTTTCAAACCTTTTTCTGCATTTATTAGCAGCTTACTGCCTCCCGCATCTTGTGTCATCTTATCCTGTATATGTTAGCAGATAAAATGGCTAAATTATTTCAAAGTTGCTGAGTCTGCTGAGTTTTGTTAATGATGATGAAGTAAACAAAACAAAAATTAGCATTTTTGCCGTAGTAATTTGGTAACCCTAGTTGGATCAAGTTGGATACTGAAAAATATGGATGCACTTGGCATTAAGCCATAGTATGCTGAAGCCATGTTTGTTGAATATTCACAAAACCAGTTAAGGTTAAAATAAGCCATGATTTACAAGACATAATGGCTGGGTGTATACACAGAGGTAAGCCAAAACAAAATCATTTTACATCTTAATCAATGAGAGCCTATTCTCTATGATCTTTTAGACCAGGGGTCCCCAACTCCCGGTCCGTGGAGCAGTACTGGGGTGCGGAATGCCAGCCACTGGTCCACACAAACAAAGCCCCATCCACGAGATGCAGGCAGCACACAAAAACACGCACCCTCCGGTCCACGAAAAAACCTCTCTCCACAAAACCGGTCCCTGGTGCACAAAAGGTTGGGGACCTCTGCTTTGCACATATATGAAAATAAATCTGGCTACTTTGATGTTGCCATGTTCTGTACTGAAATTTTTTACCTTAACTCAAATCTAAAATGAACCTATTTTCCAAGGATAATAAAGGTACTTCTTAAAAATACTCCTTCTCAAATGAGCCTTGAATTGTTGTGCCACAAACTGCACAAAATAAACAACCACAATGTTTCTTTCTTTAAAACCTAGCTAATTTACTCTCCCACAATAAATTTCTTAGTCCTTACCATAAGACAATAACAGCTCTTTACTATTCTCCTTGTCTTGTTTAATTGTATAAAGTTTCTTTAGGGAGGTAGTTAAAAAATAAAAAACTAAGACAGCCACTGGGGGGCCTCCATAAGCTTTCACTGAAAAGGCAAAAATAACACCGCTTTCTCAGTTTGTAGAAGCTTCTGCGCAATAGTATCATAAGGCTAGGAAATTCTGTGCACTGAACAGCAATGAATTGAACAGCCGTTAAAACATAACCGGTGGTGGGATTCAAATATCTGAACAACCGGTTCTCTGTGTGGATGCTGCTTCCGGAAGTCCATTCTGGGCCTGAGCAACAAAAAATTAGCTACAGGTTCTGCTGAAGTGGTGCGAACCGGCTGAATCCCACCACTGGACATAACTATTTAATAAAATATCTGGAGTAGAAAGGGAAACACAACAAAAAGGCATTCACAGTCCCAAAGCCCCCAAAATTAGATGAATGTTACAAAGCAGTTAAACCTGAAGGTAAATTGGTAGAGGAATGTCTAAATGGAATCACAGGTAGTCTTTGACTTATGACCACAGTTGAGCCCAAAATTTCTGTTGCTCAGTGAGACAGTTGTTAAATGAATTTTGCTTCATCTTACAACCTTCCTCCCCACAGTTGTTAAGTGAATCACTGCAGGTGTTAACTTAGTAACATGGTTGTTAAGTGAATCTGGCTTTCCCATTGACTTTGGTTGTCAGAAGGTCACAAAAAGTGATCACTGCCACCGTCACAAATATGAGTCAGTTGTCAAGCACCTGAATTTTAATCACATGACCGTGGGGGTGCTGCAAAGGTCATAAGTGTGAAAAATGATCATGGATCAATTTTTCAGTGCTGTTGTAACTCTGAATGAACTGCTGTAAGTTCAGGACTATCTGTATCAAGGATGGGAATCAGAATAGGTCCCTATGATTACTAAAAGTGTCCATTCATTGCATTTATATTCTCCAGTAAGTCCTTTCCTCCTCCCCTCCCCTAAATTTATTCTTCTATGAGTAAATTGGCTCAAATTATCCTGTAAATAATAAATCCAGCTGTCTTCCAGACTGCTAAGTTTAAAGTTGACCAGCCTTTATCATCACTTCAACCAACCTAGAAATACAGTCCTAATGAATTGGGGAGCACAACCAGTATCAACTAATTCTCTCCAAACTGTATTGTTTTGATTTGGGGGGGGGGGAAATCACCACCCCAGTGCAGAGGGAAGGACCAAAAAAGCCCCCCCCACTCCAATACTATACCTCATGTCATGCTGGCATGAAGTTTATGTTAATCCACCACCAAATTGCAATATATTATTCTGTCTTTTATTTTTATTTTTTTACTATTATTGTTGTTTTAATGCTTTTATTTGCTGGTCTGTAACCATAATAAAGATTAATTGATCACACCTGCCAACACAGCATTCTGACTTTGGGAATAAGGGCAGTTGACATCCAATGTATCTTAAAAGCATCCTGGTAGGCAAGGCTGCTGCCACTAATGTAATGCACTGACTTTCATGCAGTGGTGGGATTCAGCCGGTTCGCACCACTTCGGCAGAACGGGTAGTTAATTTTTTGTTGCCCAAGCCCAGAATGAACTTCCAGAAGTGGCATCCACACAGAGAACCAGTTGTTCACATATTTGAATCCCACCACTGCTTTCATGATATGCATCTTCATAACATAATCTAACCATATTACTGGCACTATCTCTCTCTCTCTCTCTTTTTTTTATTGAAAAGTTTTAACATACAGTTTATCTTTAACAGTCCCCCCTCCCCTCCCTTCTCCCTCCCTCCCTACCTCTCCCCCCTCCCCCCTCCCCCCCCCGACTTCCCAGAGCTAAATACAAGGTATATATATAAAAAAGAATCATAAACAACCATATACTAACAACCATAACCTCTAAAATCCATCACTCTCTAGCTTATATAAGATAGGGTAATCCTTAATAATATTAAATATATATAGAAAAACTAAAACAGAAAAAGAAGAAAAAAGAAGGAAGACTTATTCAAATGCTACATGAAACTTCTTAACCTTATACTTATTCTGGATAAACTCAATCCATTTTCTCCATTCCATAATGTAACGTTCTTGCGAGTGATCTTTCAGATAAGCCGAAATCTTCGCCATTTCTGCCAGGTCGGAGACCTTTAAAGTCCACTCTTCTATAGTCGGCAGTTCCTCTTTCTTCCAATACTGACCTATCAAGAGTCTTGCTGCCGTAATTAAATTTAACATCAACTTAGTGTCCACAACCGTAGCGTCCATGATTATTCCCCTCTCTCTCTTTTAACAATCCAAGACTAAAATATTCAAGATATTAATCCTAAATAAGTGAAGTCTTCTTTGAACTGACACCTCTGACTTCATAGATACATCCAGTAGTTTTCTTGGCAGCAATACAGCAGTAATTTGCCAATTCTGAAACAATATTTTCAACTCCTCAGGGTAACCTACAATCCTAAAATTCCCCAAGGATTTCCCATCCAAGTATAAATCAGGCCTGGCCTGCTTAGCTTCCCATGCATGACAAGATGAGCCAGGTATTTCCATTTCTAAGACTTAATAGAATTCATAATTCCCTCCATTTCCAATTAGTGTTCTTTGCTGTGGTTTACAGAAAATGGTAAATTAGATAGAGGCTGAAGTGGCTCAATAAAATGCCATGGACTGTTCTGTACAACCAAGTTACCTCAGTGTCACTTCACCACCAATCACTAGTCAGTGACTTCCACAGCCATTTTATACTGCATGGCAGAAGGAAAGGTTTTCTCACTGGTTATAGGAGGGATAGGCTGGATATTTTTTTATTTTTCCTTAAAGGTTCACTAAAGGAACTGTGAATCTTTCATTAAGGCCAAATTTAAGAAATTGACAAGAGTTTTTACCCTTTCCCTCCTTGCAGGCTAAGTGAGAGGATTAAGAGTAAAATTCTGATATTTTTTTTAATAAGTTGACTAATGAAATAAGTCCACTAATGGTGGAACTGTCTTCTTTTTTCACCAGGAAAAATTGACAAGAGTTCTAGTAGGTTCCTCTTCCAGTCCAAGTCATAGAAATAATGGAAAAACATTTTTTTACTAGTCCATTGGTAGAGGCATTGGATGGGATAGTGTCAATTACAAGGTTTTTCAGGGGAAGGAAGAACATACATACACAAAAGTTCCATCAGTGATACAGTAGTCACATATCCTCTAACGCGCATTTGTGGAAAGACTGGTGATTACCTAGCCTGGTAAATACTGACCCTAGAGCAGACATGTCAAACTCGCGACGTCACGTGACATTGCGCGACGTATCGGAACTTTTTCCCATTGCTGGTAATGGGATGGGCGCGGTTTCTCCGTGACACTCTGGCCTGTGGGCCGGCAGTTTGACACCCCTGCCCTAGAGGACTTGCTAATCAAGATGCCTGAATGATTCCAGCTTGGGGAAATTAAATGACTGCAACACAGCATGATTTCTGAAGAGCATGAATCAGAATAGCCAACCTTTAAAAAGTTCTATTGCTTTAAGTGGAGCTTTACAGAAGAATCCTGTACTTATCAAATGCAAAGCAAACTACTCTTAGAGAACCAGGTAGAGCCTTAACTGGATAACCACCAGATAGATGTTAGAACTGGAATTCTCAGAATTTCCAATCTTCAGGATCAATTTTAAGAATTTTGGAAATTTTACATCTATAGACCCATAGTGAAGGTAGAAGGCCCGTTAATAAGAATTTTAGTAGTGGTGGGAATTAAATAAAAGGAGGAGAAAGAAGAAAGAATAAAAAGTAATTTTCAGTTACCTGGATTAACGTAGGCCAGCATGATACTTATTCCTCTTGGAATGTCCCTTAGATCCACTGAAGCATTGGCAGTAAATTAATCAGTTTACTTCAAACAATCGGTATGAAGCCTGACACAAATTAGAAGTGCTTCGTACTGAGTGAGGACTTGAAAGAGGGAAGAAGAGCATGGAATTTTTGAGCATAGGCCTTAGACCACCAATGACTGTGATCTTTCGGTTTCCCTCATGTTCTTTCTCAAAGGCATTAACCATTGTCACCTACATATCTTGAATGACTCGCTGACCCAACTCCTGCTGAATCATTAACTTGTTTTTCCTTTAATTTGATCATGTATATGTAGGAGTGTGGGTATACATATGTTGTATATAGTATGTTTTAGGTGTGTGTCATGTATGTGTTTCACTTTGAGAGCGGGCAACTAAATTTCATTTTTGATGTGTGCCATTGTGCCCACAGTAAAATGACAATAAAGATTATCTTATCATATAGGGGATGATAACAACTATTATTCAGAAGCCAGATTTCTGTGCTACATTTATAGCCCTCTCAAGTTCAAAAATCTGCCAGTGTATATCAACATGAACACACAATTTCTCAATCTTTCCCATCCAAGGACCCTCCAAGTGAGTTGGGTTGCAGTTTCTATTATCAGCAGCCCACATAAGGTTATGGATACATCAATAACTCCTCCTCCTCCTTGTACTACTATTACTAAAAACCAACTTGAAAGAGAGATATCTCAGCAATGACTCTTTCTGTTTATAATTACTTGTTCAAATTTTGATTCTGCCAGAATTTGCTTGGCTGTCTTATGTCCCATTTGGAATTATAAAATAACAACTCTCATGTGTCTTACTTGGCTGTCATATGTACTTGGAGTCTTGAGGCACAATAAGTGGAATAATAACTGTGACCCACAATAAATTGCTCCTACTGTATTACAAATCCAGCAACTAGCCATGCCCTTCTTCAGCATGCTCTGTTCCATTCAATGCAGAAAAATATTCTGTGATCAGCACAAATGTTTATTCATCCCTGGGCTGTTCTGCTTGCAGAAACCTCTCGTATTCACATGGATACTATTGAATCTTAAAAGAACACACCACTATCATTACTAGGGTTGATAACTAATATACATTACTAGTATTGTGACCCAAATAGGAAATCCACAGTTTTGTCAAGAAATTCTAATCTTTTTGATCTCTAGAACTGATTTCCCATGTCTCTAGCCTTCAGTGGAGAGTTTTGGATGACCACAATGATCTGAGATGGTATTTGAAGGTGCTATTTGTGCCTGATGATTGGAAAAAAAATGTTCTTATATTATACACAAGTCCTGCTTGCCTCATGCAAAGATACTAACTGATGGCCCGGGATAGGAACACCTAATGTCCTTGACCTGACCCTTGCTCACTGGGAGGCTAGCTTCTTTCTTCGTTCAAATCAAAAGTATTTTCTAACTTCTGCCAGCATACACAGTGCAGTGTGGAGTGTTTGTGACAGTTCATTTCATTGTAGGTCATGCCCCCACTTTTGTTGGCTGATGTATGCCCTTGCAGATCTGCTTCTCCCATGCAATCACTGGTAGCTGCCTTCTCAGAGTAATTTTACCCTGGGCTGTCTGGCCCTGTTCAGAAGGAATGTTCCCACCTCCATCCTGATTGTGCTTCACTTTGTGAGACATCTCAAGCCTGAGGAGGACTCCATCTACACCTGGAAACACCAGTATTTTGAGACACCAGCCCAACAGTCTGTCCTGGTAAAACACCAGCCCACTATCGAAATGAAGGTTCTATGAGCGGGCAATGGGGTAGCTGCTTTAACCTGCTTGTCCCTGTTTATCCCCCGACAGAGGAAATTCAAGGTAGCTGCAGTAAGGCAGAACACCTTTTTTGCACACTCGATACTTCTGGGTGCAAGTGCTACAGCCCCTTGCTGCCAAATATAGGTTTGAGACATTTGGGAGCCTGGATGAAGTTGACAAATGTTCTACCAGTTTCCCCTTCTACCCCAGGGGACAAAAAGATGGTAAAAGCTTCTACAGGTCTTCTGCAAGACTGGTAAATGTGAACAGTGAGGAGCTTTATCCCACATCACTCCTCTGACCCGCCAACCTATCAGCTGGGCTGGTTTTTTATATAGGGTTATCAGTCTTGCAGAACATTAATTGGCATGGGGACCAGGTTATCCTGAGGAACCATCTCACTCCAGAAGAGGTTGAGGAATTTTAGCTGGTGGGGTATAGGAGAAGAACCTTTTCTGCTGTGGCCCCCACCCTTGGGAACTTGGCTGCTAGAAGTGAAATCCTCCCCCCCCCACACACACACCCCCTCTTGGATATCTGGAAGGGTCTCCAAACTCGGCTGGGCCAATTGGATGGGGGTCCAATGGGGGAACTTTACACCGGAGGTTTCTGATAGAGTAAGGGAAATCTCACTTCTGTATTGTTCACGTATTTAGTACTGTGTTTGATCTCATTCTTGTTGAACTTAAATTTTTTATATTCATTCAGTTTCTATGGTCACCCACCTCTGCCAACAACTGTACATGGGACTGCCCTTGAAGAAGACTTGGCAGCTACAATTGATCCAGAATGCAGCACCGTACTTATAGCCATGTGACACCACTACCTTACCAGTTATACTGACTCCCAGTAGGCTTCTGATGCAGTGCAAGATGCTGTTTGCAGGATCTACCTTCTCTCCTTAGGCTATCTGCCTGCCCCATGTGCTCCAATTGGGTGTATAGTGGCCCCTATCTTATGAAATGATCTTCCTCCTGACCTTTAGTCGACTCTGACCATGCTGGGCTTTAAAAGTCCCTGGCTCTTTCCTGGGTCTTTGGATCATGATATGTTGCTATCCCAATTGGATGAGGATGCATTGGCTCACCATTATATTACTTTATATTTTCAATATAAAGTACTTTACGCTTTAAGCACTCGTGCTCTATTGAAGCTAGGCAGTCACACACGTTTTAAATAAATATATAAAATTCAAAACATTTGAATAATGGAACATTTTACGTGGACATAGAATTGCAAGTCGATCACTAAACATGGTAAAAGCAGTATATGAGAGAAGTAAAAACTCACACAGGACTGTACTTTATTAAATGCATTATGGGTGTTTCAGCATTGACTATGGAATATGACAGGGAAAGGTAATGGCCCTTTAGTTTTTAGGATGCATTTAGGAATGTCAAGTGTTTGTGTGTGTGTGTACTTTTATAAAAAGGCAATGTTGTGCTCTTGGCTGAGAATCCAAATGATCTGCAGAGAATGTCATATTCTATGATGTAATGAGAAGCACGGAGCTGAAAGTATTTTTTTCCCCTCCTAGTGTGGGATATAATTCAGAGACCAAATCATTTCCAGTATAATTTCCAGTCTTTGCAGAATATTCTCTTCTGCTTGACCATTTAATGCAGGGGTCCCCAACCCTCAGGCTGTGGTCCACTATCAGGCTGTGGCCCATTTGGAACTGGGCCATGCAAACAGCTGGCCGACACATGGGTGGGGATGCAGCTTGACTTGCAGAAGTGGTGGGCTGGTTCCCCTCTCCCTCCCTCCCCCCACTGGGCCACCAAGCTGTACAGGTTGGGGACCAATGATTTAACGTTTTCTCTGCCACAATTGTTGGTAACCTCTAAAAGTGGTGACATACTATCATACTTTATTTTTTTTTAAAAAACCTGAAGCTTTTATTGAATATATTCCACTGAGAAAAGCAGTCAAACATGAAACTTCATCAAGATACCCAATATATAATAAAATATTTTAGTCAGTAGTATTTTGGGGGAATTTTCAACATTATTATAGCACAGTAGCCATTACCATTCTTTCTTAATCTTTAAATATATTCTGTACATTCCAATATACCGTCAGAGTCCTCCACTGTTAAAGTATTAAAAGGATGAAAGAAACAGAGTAAGCAACATGGCTGAGACAAACACCAAGGCAATAAATACTGCAACATTATCTGTAATATTTTTGCATGAGTCGATTCAAACAAACATTTGAGAGGAATCTCTTTTAAAAATCATTTCTAAATGAAGATATACACACGAGAGCGGCAACCATGCATACAAACAGAGCCTTGCTTAATTTGGTTGCAACGTTTTCTCACTGCTGAAGAACATCACTGCTATTTTAAACAGGCTGTTTCTTCTGCTCTAGGCCTGGCAGTAGCGAAACCAGAACTCCCGTTGAGTACAAGTCGCTCCCTGGGGTACACATTCCCCCCTCCTTTAGAAAAACCCTACATAATTTTAAAAAATACAGCTGTGCCAAACGCTGTCTTTGCAGGCAGCCCGAAGAGCAGGTATCTGTAAAAATGTATTTGGCCATCAGAGTGCGGCATGCTGTTTTCACACCGCTGGAAAAGAGTAGGCCCTCCGCATAATAAAAGGCAAGATCAACCACAAGTATAACAGGGTCCACGATCTGGGGTCCCACTCCTCGAATATTTAAAGAAAGGTGTATTATAAAAACCCAAATAGCCCCTGTGGGCTCCCCCACCCCAATTATTCCTTTTCAAGCAATCCTTTTTCAGCACGTGCAGGAAGATGTGGGTGCAAGTTGCCCTGCTTAGTTGTAACTATATCCTGAACACTAAAATAAATGATCATCAGTCACCGAAGCAAGAATATCATTCTACTGCCTTCCTGAACTCTTTGTAAGGATCCGCTGTGTGGAGTCTGTACTTCTGCAGAAGAGCCTGGGCTTCTTGATAGTCCTGCAAAGGGTTTTCACCGTAGTTTGCTTTAAGCCAATCTCGGAACTGGAAAGAGTGAAGCACAAGAGACAATTCAGAAAGGTTTAAAGGAAGGTGGGTAAGGACAATTTATACATTAAATTTCAAGAGACAACACTCGAGTTGGTCCAACTATGTAGGTAAATGTTAATAATACAAGTCATATAAGAAGCAATACAATGCACATAAGGAGACAATATATCGGTTGCACTGCAGAAGGTCTCATCCCATAAGTTAAAGGGATGCAAGTATGTCTGTTTAGTAGTAGCCCCCGTGCTATGAACAGGGTCCCAACCCAACAAGACTTTGTTTATCATTCTGTGGACCTGGGATGGCTGTTGGTGATTTTCAATTATTGTAACATACTGTACTGGCTTTGGCAAATTTAATTTGTTCTTTGATTGTTTTTATTCCATGTTGAATAAAATACCCAGAGTCTTAATGATAGGGGTGGCTTACAAACACTGCAAACAGTCAGGTTACAGATTTTCTAGTTCTGCTGTAAATCTCCCCCAAACAAAAATATATATACTGGACATCAAACCAGTCAAGAACTCAACCAGATTGTTATTTTTAAGGAAGAAGTATAGGATTATATAATAATTTGGTAATAAATGTGGCTATGATTCTGATGAATATAGAATGAAGGTTTCGGGATTTTTAATTTTTCCTGTAATGGTTACATTTAGATAAGATATTTAGGGATATTTAATAAGAACCATAGACAGAAACCGATATATAAGTCTTTTCTATACATGGTACTTTTCTTCTACAAACATTCATTGCTTACCCATATAGCAAAACACTGAAGGCTGTGTCTACCATCAAAAAAAAAGCAATTTTCTATCCTCTTAAATAAGCAAAGAAGCCTGTTGAGGCCATAATACACAGGATTATTAATTATGATCATTGTTAAATGTGAGACTTGGATCCTCTGAAAACAGTATAAGATCAAGTTAATTGCTATAGACTTTAAGATTGCAGTATTATTTTTTTTGGAACAGTGTAAATTGCTACAGCAGCATTATCTTTTAAAGAATGACCATATTCAAACAAAGAACTCCAGTTAGCTTATTCAAAAAGTCTTTCTTGTTTTCTTTCTTCATTTTAGTCTTGTTTAATTTCTATGTGATTCATTATTTTTTAAGTGTGTTCTGAAATGGTATAGGGCAGGGCTTTTCAACCAGTGGTACGGGTACCACCTGTGATATATTGGCACCTGGCAGGTGGTACGCGATCATCCTAGAAAAGTGGTAGTGGGGGAGGGGAATGAGCTGAACCAGTGGCAGCACCACACAAGCCTGACCAAGAGATGGCTGGAGCTGCAGGGCTGTCAGGGCTCAGTGGAAGCACCAGGATCAGCACCAGGCTCCAGCTGGAGCTCGCCACTGATCCTGGCACTTCTGCTGAGCCCAGAAGAAGCGTGGATCAGCTGGAATGTTGCAGCATCTCCAGGGTCTTGTGATTTACATTCAGATGCTTGGCAACTGATTCATGTTTATGATGGCCACAGTGTCCCAGGGTCATGCAAAGTGACCAAAACCTGCTGCAACCACCCAGCAGACGGGGGGGGGGGGGGAAATAAAAACCAAACACCCCCCCACCCCACCCCTGCTGCCAATCCTCAACAGAAATGCTCACAACAATGAAAACCTTGGACAGAAGAACGCCGCCAGGCAGGCAGGCAGGTGTCTTGCTTGGTGGTGGCTTGGGGGGTACTTTTTCCAGTGCCATTGTAACTTCGAACAGTCACTAAACGAACTGTTGTAAGTCGAGGACTACCTGTATTTCATCACTTTTTCCCCTTTTTTTGTCACCAAGTTTTTGACACCTTGCTAGGCGACTGGTGGTACTCGGATGTTGCCATATCCTAAAAATGGTACAATGGGTGAAAAGGTTGAAAAGCCCTGGTATAGGGTTTCCTGCCTGAGCAAGGGGTTGGACTAGAAAACTTCCAAAGTCCTTTTCCAATTCTGTTATTCTGTTATTTTCTTAAGTGCCAATCTGGGTCCTCACTAGGGCTAAAATAAACCAGGCTGGAAATTCCTCTTCAGAACAGCTGCATGAATACAAAACTATTTTTTAAATCAAACGACTTGATAATTTTCATTAGTGCCAACCGTCCCCCCACCAATTTGAAATATTGCCAAACTTTTCATTTCTAATTAATACACGTTTAGCATACCAAAGTTTTACTCAAATGTTATTCAGCATCAATTTGATATTTGGGCAAAATGAGGTGTGTAATTTATGCAAACACAAAATAAATCAAACCCACAGTAACACAGGAAAGATCAGAAGTTGAGCTGAAGTCTGTGTTGGATCAGTAATATTAGAAATGCCATTCTTGGAATATGAGCAGTAGAAATGGTCCCAGATGTGTGAAATAAATGTATAACTAATTTACAGCTTCTCCCAGGAAAGAATAAAGACATTTTGCCTGTGTGGGGCAGAAAGACTGCTCCAGTGTCCAAGGGAGAAATCTGACATGCTTCCCCAGTAGAAAAAAAATATATAACCAAAAATTTCCTGCATATTCAATGATATTCCAAATCTATCTAACGGTTAAGTTAAATAGCATGACATACAGCACATTTCATATGACTGTGGTCAAGTGTCACACTGGTTGCAAAGTTCGAAATGACTAGTAACAATCAAATAGTCAGACAACTTCTGAAAGCATCAACTGTATTGGAGGAAGCTGAGAAATTTTGCTTGTGTTTGCTGCCTTTTGTAGACTTGACCAACATTTGGCTTCGTTTTCTTTAGAACAGGGGTCTTCAAACTTGGCCATTTTATGACTTGTGGACTTCAACTCCCAGGATTCCTCAGCCAGCCATAAAATGGCCAAGTTTGAAGACCCCTGCTTTAGAATGACATTCTCCCAGATTTCACCACTATAAAGCCAAGTTCACAAATTGTGCTCCATTAGAAGAATGAATAAGCCACAGCTGGCTTATCTGACTAAATCAAACCAAGCCAAGCCAAGCCATGCTGTAATGTAGAATGTGAAGCCAGCCATTGTGCATGAAACTGCTTTATATCAAAGCAGTTTATCTTAGTGCAAGATAAGACTTACTTACCTTGCACTGAAATAAACCCAAGATATATTTTTTTAAAAACCTAGCCTATTAAATTGCTAGTAGTGGCTTTTAAAGAGTATTTCTACACCACCCTTACTGAAGCTGTTCAGAGCAGTGCAAAGCACCTGAAAAACAGCATTACACTTTAGCCATTAAAATATCTGGAAGATATTTTCCAGAAGAAAAGCACGTCACATGTAACATAATAGGCACCAGAGATCAGCTGAAACAGCAGCACAGTTCTAGAAATACATTAGACCCCCCCCCAAAACACAATGTTGTTTTAATATCTAATATTTTATTAACTTCTGTCTGTTGATTTATATCACACCATCTTGCTGATATTTGTGGAAAGGCAGTCCAGAAATAATTGTAATAAGAATAGCTACATAGCTGGAATAGCAATGGGAAGGTCTTGTGCAGTCTTATTCTCAAGATCTTTCTTGTCCTGTGATGTCAGGAACTGAATCCAGAACTCTGCAAAAAAAAAATGTTTTGTATCTGGTAATCAACAAGAGTTGATTGGATCTTTCTAGTCCTTTTGCAACAGCTAAAGCTATACCTAGCAACAACTGGCTTAGTGAAATGATCAAGTGGCTTCTATAAAATGAATGTAAAATCTACACAGAAGCCATTCTGTTTTAATACAATTTGATATAATCCAACAGAAAGAACAACAGCATGATCAAGACGTCTGACCTTTTCTCCCCTGAGTCCAGTAAAATGGAAGACAAGGTGCTATAGCAAAAAAAGAGAAGATTTGGACCAAAATTAAATAAAAGCAAATTAGTTTAGATAAAAACATGAGAATAAAGGAAGCGTGATTCCAAAACATGGGGAAAGGACAAGATTACCCTTACACCAAGGTTCTCCAACCTTGGCAACTTTAAGACTTGTGGACTTCAACTCCCAGAATTCCTCAGCCCAGCTTTGCTGGCTTTGCTAGCTGAGGAATTCTGGGTGTTGAAGTCCACAAGTCTTAAAGTTGCCAAGGTTGGAGACCCCTGCCTTAGACAATGGCTGGCTTCACACAACATGAAGTTATACCTTGCACCAATGAGATTATACCTAGTTGGGTAATGAAATGTCTGTAAGCAAACAATCAAGCTCAGTGAGTGCCGAGAATTCCACAGTCCAAACCTGAGCTATAGGTATTCTCCTCTCTTGTGTCCCAGTGTCTTGTGGATCTTAACTGATTGTATAGAGAAGCCTATGTAGATATGCCCGACATGGTAGTTGTTTGAACATAGCTAATTCAGTTTAGGATTTAATGGAGTTTCATGAGTTCAGCTACTATTTTTTGGATCCTCCACACTATAGTTACAACTGAGTTTTGGGGAAGAAAAGGGAAGGGGCTCTTCTCATGTTATTCTGCTGCTATACAGCTCCTCTTCAGCTCAACATAACTTCAAGTTTTGAATGGGGGTATGTGTAGCGTACATGCCTTCCAGTCACATCAGCCATTTAAAAAGTAGATCAGTTTGCCTACCTCAACAGAAGCTATTGGGCTTTATAAAATCTGCCCTCTGTGTGTTTAGTATTTTAGTGAATACAACATACATATAATTTATACAAGTAGTTCTCAACTTATGACAACTGAGCCCAAGATTTCTGTTGCTAGGTGAGACAGTTATCAAATGACTTTCCCCCACTTTCTTGCCACAGCTGTTAAACGAATCACTGCAATTGGTAAGTTAGTAATACAGCTTTTAAGTGAATCTGGTTTCCTCACTGTCTCTACTTGTCATAAGATTGCAAAAGGAGATCACATGACCCCCTGACCCTGCAAATGTCATAAATATGAGTCAGTTGCCAAGCAGCCCAATTTTGATTGTGTGACCATGGGGATTCTACAACGGTCATTAAGTGTGGAAAATGCTCAGAGCTCATATTTTTTTTTCTTTGTTGCTGTAACTCTGAACGGTCACTAAAATGCACTGTTACAAGTCAAGGACTACCTGCCTGGCTACATGATATCTTAATGACAGTGCTGCGGACAAAGGCTCCTACTGACCACCCCATTGAAGAGAGAAGGCAGCACCCTAGTTTTCTCTAAGAGCTGTTTCCATACTAGGATATTGAATCCACAGCAATATATTATTTTGTGCTAGGGAAGGAGGATGTAAGTCGCCCTGTTTGTTCTTTGGATAATACAAACAGGAAATATTTCCCTGTGTGGGACTGGGACAGATTTCTTCTGAAGGAGAGGGGGGGAAAAGGAATCAGAGAAAAAAAAGATCCTCGTTCTGCAATGGCTCAATACAGCTTCAAAGGAAAACTTGGTCCAAGCTCCTTTTCCTTGTGACATGAAAGCACATCTGTGCAAAGGAAAACAGCATCAGGGCCCTAGAAAGTACTGCGCAAAAACAACCAAAGCCCAACAAATCATTTTAATATATCTGCACTGAGAAATTAAATGAAATCTCATTGACAATCATATTATCACACTGACGCCTCATTCGTAGATCAGGGCTATACAATCAAATTTAGGACTCTCCACCTATTTTTCCTTTTAGCACATTAAAGGTAAAGGTAAAGGTTCCCCCGCAGGTGCGTGCTAGTCGTTTCCAACTCTAGGGGCCGGTGCTCATCTCTGTTTCAAAGCTGAAGAGCCAGCACTTGTCCGAGGATGTCTCTGTGGTCATGTGGACGGCATGACTAGACACCAAAGGCGCACGGAACACTGTTACCTTCCCACCGGAGTGGTCCCTATTTTTCTACTTGCATTTTTACGTGCTTTCGAACTGCTAGGTTGGCAGAAGCTGGGACGAGTAACAGGCACTCACTCTGTTACGCGGCACTCAGAGTTCAACCCGCCAAACTGCCGACCTTCTGATCGACAAGTTCAGCGCCCTAACCCACAGAGCCACCGCATCCCTTTTAGCACATTACAAGTCACAATTTAGCAGCGATTGAGGGCTGATGGATGTGAGACTGCAAGATCTCAAGCTCTTCTGGCTCTGTCCCTCAGTAAATCCCCATTAACATCATACCATGATGATCACTGGGCATGTCTTAAATATGGGGGGAGGCAAAGCAATCTGGGGTTTAGAGCAGAAGTCATGATTAAGCTGCATTTTTTAAATGTACTCACACACGGACTAGGCTGGTTAAGTGGCCACGAATTTACAGGGGCTACCTGGCTATGCTAAGGTAATACCTTTTTAAAACTCAACATATTCATTTGAGGACAAGTGAAGAAATTATCTTATGACACTGAAATTCAACCACATACGCGCGCGCGCACACACACACACACACACAGACACTGATCATATCCACTGATCTTCTTAAAAAGATGCAGTATTTATGTAATGCAAGGGCATTTTATTAACTATTAACTATAAAATTATTGCAAGGTCTGAAAATTAATGAGGGAGATATCCGGATTGGAAATTCCCTTAATGACTCTAGTCAGCAATATTTCCGTTTACTCTAATTCTCAATGAAGTACAATGGGTTACAGTTCTGAAAAGTCAATATTTAGTACTAAAACTGCTTAAACTTACAAATACTAATTAAGCATTAATTTATTACTGTTATTATGCCCCAAGTATTCAACATTGCTATATTTTCTGTTGTATTGATATTACAACTTAATGGTACAGGGTCCAAGACTTTGAAACAGCTAAACATGGTTTGAGTCCCCATTTTTTCACACTTGGATAACAAACTTGGTATGTTGGGAATGAGGATCAGTTTGAGAAGGCTTTAGATTTATGAGCTGAGAGCTGCAACAATGTTAGTCTGCTGGCTAATCCATTCAGGATATTTGATCCAGTAGCACACTGGGGCACTAGGGAAATAGCAATGGACAGATCCGGTTGTCCCACATGGAGAATTGTCTATGGAGATTCTCAATCATGCAGATCATTGTTGTCCCCAAAGTGCTTTTTCATAAGGAAACTGAACTTGAAAACATTTCACTTCTCATCCAAGAAGCTTCCTCAGTTCTGGAAAATTAAACCAAGGTAGGTGCCTAGTCATATGAGCCTCCAGCAACTGTCTTATGGTGCCTATAGTCCATCCTTCATCCACATCTCGGCTTTTGCTAGCATAGTGCCCTACAAAACCAAAAATAAATACCAATTTCTCCAAAAATCTGAAGACTGGCTTCAGAAGGTCATGCAGAACAGAGCGTATTCAAAGTAGCAATGTGTGCACATCAAGTCCTCCAGTCTGAAAAGGTTATTGGCATCTGTACAAGATAAATCATTCCATGGAACGGCCATCTCTTTTCCGAATGGAAGCAAGGGTCACATGAACCCAATCAACATTTTACATTAAGAAAAACTCATTCTGATCCCAGCCATGAAAATAAGTTATGCAGCACAGCAACTGGGTTTGCAAAATTCCTATTTCGGAGCTAACAAAAATATTTTTTATGGTAATGAGAGTTGATTCATGGCTTCTAACTTAAGTTGGAGATGCCAAGGATTCAAGAACTTACCTGGGCCACTTCATTTTTTTCAAACATTTCAAGCTGTTGCTGGAAGCCTGCATTTGGATTGGCACATGATCTCGACACCCGGACAACAGACAATGCATCCTCCCAGCCAAAATCAGTGACAGTCATTATATAGGCCACAACCAAGGTTGCACTCCTGGAAACACCGGCAAGACTGCATCACCATCCCAATACAAATGGAAAGAGATGCAAGGTGAAAATATGTAGTAAATTAGCCTGAAGAACATTGCTCGGTAGAAAAGAAGCATGATAAACATTCCAGGAGAATAAACAAACCAACATGAGATATGAATGAACTAATGTCGAAAAGAAACTCTAGTTCAGTGACAGAGCACATGCTTTGCATGCAGAACATCCCCATATTTAATCCTTGGCAATTTCAGGTCAAGCTGGTGAAATTCTGCTCTAAAATTGTGGACCAAAGCGGTCAGTCAACATCACCAACAGACTGAAATACAAAACAGTCTCTAAAACATCAATGTTTAAGTTAGGAAAATTGAAGTGAGGGAAATCCTACAAAACATCCCCATTTTATACGCATATTTAATTGACATAGACTCCAAGAATTCTCGTCATGTTATATAGATTCCTGCTTCAGTCTTAAAGGAATATAGTTCTCCAAGTTCTTTGGGGGAAGAACGATGGGATTATAACCCATACTAGAAGGAATGATTTTGGGAGGACTTTAGCCAAGCTTTATTTTTTTTCTAAATGGTAGGGTTTTTGTACAAAAGACCATCTACAGCAGGGGTGTCAAACTCAATTTCACTGAGGGCCGCATCAGCATTGCGGTTGCCCTCAAGGGGCCGGGTGGGTATGGCCAGGGTGGGCGTGGCCTACTGGGTGGGCGTGGCTAGAGTGCGTATGGCCTACTGGGTGGGCGTGGCCAGCTCTACATCGTTCGCATCAAGGGTGCCTATGGGGGCCTGGGCAGGAGTGGGACAGATCTGAGGGTCTCTGGCAGAAGGAGGGTCTCTGGGCCAGGGCCAAGGCAGTGGGTGGGGGCCGTTCCCTCACTGTTTCCAGGATGGCTTCTCGGGCCACATGAAACCACTAAGCGGGCCGGATCTGGCCCCCGGGCCTTGTGTTTGACATGTCTGATCTACAGGGAGAGTAACGCTACTATATCCGGTAGGGTGACAAAACAGAAATGGAACAGCTTCAAAGGGGAATCAATGTATTACAGCTAGTCCTCCAGTTACAACAGTTCATTTAGTGACCGTTCGAAGTTAGAACGGCACTGAAAAAAAGTGACTTATGACCATTTTTCACACTTAGGACCAACGCAGCATCCCCATGGTCACATGATCAAAATTCAGAGGCTTGGCAATTGACTCATGTTTATGATAGTCGCAGTGTCCCGGGGTCATGTGATCACCATTTTGTGAATTTCTGACAAGCAAAGTCAATGGGGAAGCCAGATTCACTTAACAACCGTGTTACTAACTTCAGACTCACTTCACAACTGTGGCAAAAAAGGTCGTCAAATGGGCCAAATTCACTTAACAAATGTTTCACTTAGTAACAGAAATTTTGGGCTCAATGGTGGCTATAAGTTGGGGGCTACCCAGACTGTATGTATATCCATAAATAAAAGAATACAATTTGGAAAACCTCTTTGTTAAGTACATACCAGTGGACAAGACAACTTTCACTTCTAAGCCGACACTCATGGATAAAAGCAATGCTTTCTTTAAAGTGCCTTGCTCTAGCAAAAGAAGAAGAAAGTTTATTAGTAGACTTTAAGAGCAGTTTGCATTGGGACAAATCTGGTGCAGCAGTGAACATAATCCAATTGACTTGGATGGACTTAAAAAGATATTGCAATGAATGTGTGAGTGTATTGCCTACGTTTCTTGGGTGTGCACGTTTGATAGAACCCTATCCAAGATATTTCATTACTATTGGGTTGCCAACATCTCAGTTTACTATGTTCCAGTATGCAGTCTGTGTTTTAGACAGTTAAAACTGCTGAAGTAGGTCTCTCTGTTACATGAACTGCAACATAAATAGAAAACATACATAATATATCCCTATGTCCAGTGCTTTTTTTGTAAAAGAAAAAGGTGCCGGAACTCACACATGTCATATACAACCTGCCTTGCCTAACCTACAAGGTTCCATCCAAAAAAGGTGCCGGAACTCCGTTCTGAGCGTTCTATGAGGAAAAAAGCCCTGCCTATGTCCATAAAATGTAAATGTCTGACAGATACATTACCGAATAAAGCTTCTCTTACTATGCAACATAAGAAAGGATTGGAATAAAAAAAATCAT
Organism: Vipera berus; assembly: GCF_964194415.1. Classification (NCBI taxonomy): domain Eukaryota; kingdom Metazoa; phylum Chordata; class Lepidosauria; order Squamata; family Viperidae; genus Vipera; species Vipera berus. The sequence goes on from NC_138204.1 coordinate 144,015,821, forward strand.
TTTGAAATAAATTCTGAAAAAACACTGTATGATATTCAATTCTCTTAATCCCAAACAAAATTTGGGAAAGCTGCCTTAAATTTCTAAGTATTACTAACACACCCTTAACACAGAGTTCAGACCTTTTAATACGACTGCTGGACAGGGAAGAAGAAAGGAAGAGAGCGGTAAAAAAGTGTTCACTCGAATTCCACTTAGCTCTGGCTACTCTCACAATCAGCAGCGTCACATGGAATGTGATCCTCAGAAAGAAAAAGATTCCCCAACTCTACATAGGCAGGTATATGGAGATTGGCCTTATATTGAACTCAACTAGTTGGGCACTTTTCAACTCAATTACATAATTAAACACGTCACAGTCAGTCACTACCAAACTATCAAGGGTGCCACAAGGACTACAACACAACAGTTTAAAACATGTTCTAGTTATCACGATATTTTCATTTAAGTCTGAGCTCTTTAGAATATTCAATCTAGCTATAAACTCACTGAGTAGCCTAGCTTAGACAGACAATTACCTTACTAGCTGCCATCTACAATAAAAAGAATGTAAGTACTAGTATATGAGGCACATGGGGATTATTGGAGTGATAATCAAACCAACTCCAGGCTTAGCGCTCCGCTAGGGTACATTTTTCACTGTTCTTTAAAATACAAGTGGGGGAAATTTTCTTTCCCCCTTCTCTTAGTCTGGAATAAACATTTGCCCTAATAGTTGGAAAATTCTCAGCCTTGCTTTCAGAGGATAAGCTTCTATGAAGGCTAGAGCACACAACGATAAGCCAATGACACAGAATTCTATGGAGAGAATAATAATAATAATAACAATAACAATAATAATAATAATAATAATAATAATAATAATAATAATAATAAGTAGTAGTAGTAGTAGTAGTAGTAGTAATAGTAGTAGTAGTTGGAAAGGATCTTGGAGGTCATCTAGTCCAACCCCCTGCTCAGGCAGGAAACCCTATACCATTTCAGGCAAATGGCTGTCCAGTCTCCTCTTAAAAACCTCCAGTGTTGGAGCATTCACTACTTCTGGAGGCAGGTTGTTCCACTGGTTTGTGGGTGGTTTCCCCCCTCCCCCACCGGATACGGGATTCCCACATGCCTGCCATTGGGGAAAGCTAAAAAAAAACTTCCAGCTAATTCAAATCAAGCAATTCAGGAGGACAAATTGTAAGCAAGACCCATCAAGGGAACACATCACAATCACAGTGAAATCTTTCAATACTATCCACCAAGGGATAGAACTGATATCCTAAAAATTATTTCAAAACTGCCTGTTTTGAAGACTACAAATCTGCTAGGGTTTGTTTGTTTAAAATACTTCAGAAGGTAAAGCTTCAGTGACTCTATCTGGATGTTCTTCAAAAAGGTCACAATTCATTTATCCTTCAAATAAACAAGGTTTTTTCCCCTTTAGTTAATATAAGTGATCCAAACTGAATTCCACTGCTTTGGAAAAAGGGCTAAGAATAAAAGTTGACTTCCACACTGGAACAACTAAAGCACATCAATCCAACTCTATCCCAACCACCTGCTTCAGACAGTTATTGTGGATGATGGTGTTAAAAGCTGCTGACAGGAAAATAAACAATGCTTCATTTCCTTCATTCTTCTACCGGTCCAAGGCAAATAAAGGAAACTCAAGGCCAAATCCAAGCAGAAACTATGCTGAAATGGATCTATATCCTCAATGTCATTCAAGGGTATGTAAACCAGTGTATTTGCTTGAGTACCTTCCCCACAAAATGCAGATAGTGGTTGGTATAATCATGGATCTTCAAAAAAAAAGTTTATTTTCTGCATGACGTAACGGTGGGCAAAGGTGTAACTAAATAGCTGAGAAGCCAGGATACTCAAGGTCAACATTTCTTCTTGTGTAAACTTTAAAATCAGGAGTAAATGTTTTTGAACAGATTTTCATTTAAATGGGGCAGAGCAGATGGATCTGAACCTGGTCCATTCCAATTCTAGGCATCTATGGAGCTCCAGATTGTAAATGTCTGTTACAACAAATGGAAAGCATAGCATCAGTGCCCCTCATAAATATTTTGTTGTATATATAAACCCCCCCTGGTGGGGAAGTGGAACTATAAAGATTAAATAACAAAAAGACCTGGCTACAATCTGACTGGGTCCTTGTAATTGGGCTACTGTTGATTGTCCGGGACATAGAACTGGGTGGATGGAGAAATTGCACAGGAATAAAACCATCCCCAAACTTCCCGTTCTTCTCTTAAAAAAAAAAAAGAACTTCCTTTTTCAGATCTGGGATACCGAGTCAGGTTGAACTGCACCTGAAACAACCTGGAGACCATAATAGGCCATTTATGGAAGCCTGGATCAGGTTCCTGAAGTAGATCAGGTGATGTCCAGAATCCCTTAGAATAAAGTTTACATAACTTGTTTCTCAATTTCATCAACATTATAGAGAGTCTTCTCTGTAAGAGCACTAATCTGAAACTCTCTCTTGAGGAAGGCTAATTTGGCCCCTTTGTTATTTCACTTCAGACAGCCTATGAAAAGCCTAGCATCCCTAACAAAGCTTAGCATTTCAACTAATTTAAATGCACCTAAACTCTGTTTTAAATTAGTTCCTTCCTATTTGTCTTATTCATTTAGCACACTACTTGTAAAGCTGGGAAGAGGGAGAAAATTAACAGTTTAATCTAAATAGCAAGTCTTCTTTGGTCCAAAAACTAACTAATATACCATGAATGAATGATTGAATGAATGAATGGATGAATGAATGAATGGATGGATGGAATGAATGAACAAATGAACGAACGAGCAAGCTTTAACAGAGATCAGATAGAGTTGCTTTGGGTGCCTGATGAAATCAAAAGGCAATATTATAATACTGACCTCCCTTGAAAATTAACAGTAAAGGGGAAAATCCAACATCTGCTGCCAGCCAATGGCTATTAAGTCCCAGAAATTCTGTCCAAAACATACGAAGAGCAGAAAATTGGGGAAGGTCATGACATGCTCAGCACTGCTTGTGTGAATAGAATTCTTTATTGGCCAAGTGTGATCAGACACACAAGGAATTTGTCTCCAGTGCATAAGCTCTCAGTGTACATACAAACAACAAAGTGATAAGTCCTAGATCATAAATTATAAGATACAAACAACAACTGCTAAATCGTAATATACCAATAGGAGAAAGTAGCAAGGAAGAAGAGAGTTGATGAAGATGAGAAGAGCATTCTGGTTTTGGATTTAACCACTGACCCATATGGAAAGAGCAAAAATGCCTCTCATAGGGGAATATTGGGATCATCTTAAGAAGCTGATGCAGTGGGCAGTGTACTGTGAACCATCACTTGGGAAAAGATTGGAAAAAACATGAGTCCTGTTGATGTTTCCAGTGGGCTGAAATCATCAACTGATGCAGTGCAACTGGGAACTCACTGTTCTATGAGAGAAGCAAATATGCTAAAAATATATCTCGAAAGCATCGGGTGAAAGAGGCAGCACTCTGTTCGGAGCGAAAAGGCAGCGCTCCACTTCCTTCCGTGGGCTCCCTTTGAAACTACTTTTGTTTCTCTACAAATCAGATTATCAGGAAGTGCCTCTCCCCCCCCCTTCCTCTTCTTTACCTCTTGTAAGTACAAACAGTGGCTACCCAAAGCACAGCTGCTGCTCAAATATTCTTGGGCAGCTTGTATCATTCCACTTTAGCTGCAAGTCTGAGCAACTCTGCCATGAAGTAAAAGCCTTTTGAGAATAGGCCCGGCTCATCTGTGATTCAGCAAAAATGTACACACCAAAGAGCCAAGTACTATGGACGGTCAGGCATTTAAATAGCCCTCAAAAGACTAAGCGGGTTCAAAAAGAAAGGGAGATAATTAAATATTTGAGAGGCTGCCGCAAATTCTGCTATGTCATTACTCTGGGTAGAACAAGTGTTTCCATCAAAAAGGCCACCTATTTCTTATTCATCTATCCAGACACATAACCACACACTACAAGGTGGCTTCTTTTTAATCACCAAAACATCAACAAACAGGACCATTTTAGTAAACTGCATTAATACATCACTTTTCCAGTGTATCAGTTTTGAAGTATTTTTTTTCCGTAAGTAGACACAGGAAAGATTCATAGATGCTTTCTTTTCTTAGCTTTCCCTAATACAGAGAGACTACAATATTGTATACAGTGTTTTCTAATATATGCAGCTTTTGCATCAATTCATCCCAAAACATTTTATAAAAGGTTTCACCTTCTTCTTGATGTCCTCCTTTGTTAAAGGTAAAGGTAAAGCCTGGAGGAACATTGTCCATAGGGTCGCGATGGGTCGGACACGACTTCGCAACTAACAACAACAAAAAAGGTTCCCCCGCACATGCGTGCTAGTCGTTTCCAACTCTAGGGGCCGGTGCTCATCTCCGTTTCAAAGCTGAAGAGCCAGCGCTTGTCCGAGGACGTCTCTGTGGTCATGTGGCCGGCATGACTAGACGCCAAAGGCGCACAGAACGCTGTTACCTTCCCACCGTAGTGGTCCCCATTTTTCTACTTGCATTTTTACGTGCTTTCGAACTGCTAGGTTGGCAGAAGCTGGGACGAGTAACAGGCGCTCACTCTGCTACACAGCACCTCCTTTGCTACATTATGTTAATTCCTTAGTTGTTGGCTTTTAAAATGTCTTTTTAAAAAAGTTTACTTCAGAGAAATTTAACTACCCTTTTGTTTATGCAACCTTCAAGAACATGCTTTCTTTTTCAGACTGATCTTTTTACAACCTGCTGTGCACAAGCCAACTTTTACAAGTTGGTTTGTGCAGGTTTCTTCCCCCTTCCTAATCAAAGTCAGATGCTAGTAGACTCAATTCAGTACTGCCATTACTAATCTAATCCTACAGATTTCTTCCCATAAAACCTGGAGCTGATTTATTTTATAATTATAACAACTATGTACTGAATGAAATCCTATGACAGAGATAGGGACTTGTATTTCCTGTGATGTTTTCCCAAACACCTGTATCCACATTGTAACAGAAAGATTAGCTGTTGTTTCCAAAAATTGAAGAAGGCAAGGAGCTAGATATATTTGCAAATCTAATCAGGTGTATTTTGCTTCCATTAAACAACACTGGACTATTATCTAGTGGTGAAATTGATCACTGCTTTAAATACTTACAGATTCTGTGAGGGTGAATCTGCAGCAGGGATACATAGGTATTTTATTCCCTGTAAAGAAAGGAAAAAGGAAAATTGTAGTAAAACATATTCAGAGATAGGAACCTACTTTTGTTCTGGATGGTGCCCAGAAAACATTTTAAGATTAAGATTCATCAACCAGATTTTATGCAGCCTGATTTTTTGCTGGAATGGAAACAGCTTTTTTTCTTTTATTTCTCACATTTTAATGTATCTTTTTCATTGTAATGCTATAAATTGCTTACCAACTGTCTGACATGCATTTCTTCCTTTCTTACATGAATATGGAAAATAAAATGCATATGTCCCGTGGGGAAGATGGTTATTATTTTCAGTGCTATACATAATTGGTTTTCATTACTTTTTTAAAAATCAAACAAAGTCTAGTATGGGCTTTTGAAAATAGACACTTTCCTTTTTGAAGATTATTAAAGTTCTGTCCTAAAGTCTTAATTGGTTTCTAATAAGCTATATTCACTGTTTTGGTCAGCCCTTACCAAAAATTGTATGTAAAACAGAAGGAATGAAAAGTGAAAAAATCATATATTGCTGGATTCAAATAACATCATTAAGCATCTTTGATGCTTTCTCTGTGTAAAAGAGAACCGACACTGAAAATAAGTAAAGTCATAGATCAGCCTGCCTGTCAACATTCATGGATGAAAAGTAGATGTTCAAGATCTCATTACATATAAATCTCCTCAAATGATGTGCCCTTGATTTTTCAAGTCCCCAATTCCATAACAGGTACAAGCATAATATTAAACTCCCTCAACTACCTGTGCCTCGTCACTGGCAGATATGGGAGACAGTACTGTACAACCAGCTATGCAATCCTCTGGATTGCTAATCCCTACAAACCATACGTGAAAATGGCTCATGTATTTCAGCATTCTTACATCAGGCTGCCCAATCTTTGAAAACTCAAAATCTCTTCAAAACAATTGATACTTGCTGCTGGATGGGTGAATCGAAAGCTAGCTTGTACATTCAGATTTTTTTTCCTAGCGATTCATATTATCACCCTTCCTACTTATGGGGATAGGAGAAGGGGCTGAAATGGGGAGGTGCTATGCCTAAACTTTGCTGCAAAACCATTATTTCCCCCAACTATTAAGCAGGGACCTAAATCCAAAATCTAAAGGCATTTGAGCAGCCATACCACAAAAAGCAGATGCGGTCAAGAAAAAATCTAAATGTGATTTACTTGATTAAAAACAATTAATTTGATTATTCCCCATATGTTTAATAATTTTCCACTTCTGTCATATTAAAATTACAACTGAACTGCAACCTTTGGAAAGTACTAAGGATACTCAAGGCATTGGTGGGCTGTACATTGTATACTCATTAGAGAAATATTCCCCTCACCTACTAACAAGTTAAAAGCTACTTTGTTAACTTTTTGCATATTACTACAGTTTTAATATAGTCAGTTTTGTACATCTTCTTGGCCCACAATATTCTTTGTGGTGTAATAATTTTTACTCCTGCCTCTATCAGTTCATTAATAGAATGAATCTATTTATTATGTATAGTCAGTTCCTATAATCAGAGACCCTTTTAAAAAACAGACACTGTGGTAATCCTACATTCTGCTACTCTCAAAAAACTCTCTTAAACTTGGCTTCTATAACCATGGAAGTACATATCGCTATATTATTTATTCTCCAATACTTGATGTCCACTGATTCTTTCCCAATGCAGTATACTGACAGATGTAAATAGTGTGTCGTATGCATTCACTTTGCATCAGGCAATCAACTTCTACAATGAAAGTCTCTGTGACAAACACCAAGTAGGCCTCTTGAGCTATTTTATCACAAATCTTATCTGTTTTTCTGGAGATTAATCCAGCATTTGTAGCATCCTGCAATTGTTCAGCCTTACTTTCCTGATAATTTTAGTAAGTAGAAGGGGCAGAATTAGGAACCATTTTGACTGGATGAAAGCTATTTCAGTTTCAGGAAATAGGTAGAGTGGGCACAAAAAGGGGTAAACATTTATTTACAGGTGAGTGCAAATACCACTACTATAGTCTACATAATTTGGAAAAACTTATAACATTTCCAGAATTATGTTCTACTCCAAATGAAAGAGAAACCAGTGTGTCATCATGGTTAATGAAGACTCATATTTGAGTCCATCCTTAGTCAAGGATGTTCATTGGAGCCTCTGGACCAATATAGCCCAGAAGATTGTTGTTGGAAAAATGGGAGATGAGAATGCTATGCTTTGAATTTTTGGAAGAAATCTAACAAACTACTGAAAGAGAAAGAGATCTGGCTTTGCTATTCCAAAACTTGCAAAGTTCCTCTAATTTTTTTGTATATGTATATATACATATACATACACACACACACACACACACACACACACACACACACACACACACTTATTGTCCCCCATGAAGTTCTGCTATTCATGCAATATTTTTGCCAGCAGACACTGTTCTGGCTGGTACCACCTGATTCAATAGCATCTTTGCAGCATCTGGATGTGTCCAGAAATGGATGGAAAGAAGACTACAAAGGGGTTTCTTCTTTGAGTAAGCATTGGAAATCAGAATATGGATAACAAATAATAGTGTAGATACTCTGGAAAGTGTCAGCAAACACAGCCCTGTACGCATGCAAAACAATCAAGCAGAAGTAGTTTCACACTCATTCTCTCCAGGCAGCACCTGTGAGTAGGAATTTCGCGAAATGGCAATGGAGCACATCCTATAAACGAAAACACCAGAAAAACGGTCATATCAGGATGCTGGGATAGCCCCAGGAGCATATAAAACAACAGGTAACCGAATGCACTTTCTGGCAAAAGCCAGACTCTAGATCCACTCTTCCAAATTCCAATGCATCTAAATCTGCTTGACAGAATGGGAAGCCAATAAATTCATTTTCCTCTCAGTTTTCTATTTCATTAGACAAAAGTAACCACAAGCATAAACCTTTTATTTCTCTTAGGCCCTGAAAGTCAAGAAAACAGTTAAACCGATACAAAGGGAGAGTTAACAAAACTAGCGCAAGTCTTCTGATTTCAAGAGCTGCTTCTTTCAAGTTTGGCAGCCAGTTCAGCCAAATTTCTAACATGCGTACTCACTGCCTAGAAAATCGTACCAGTTCAATAGACCTTGAGGAACTGTTTGAGGAAAATTTGCTCAAAGCCTGTTTTGGAAACACTATGCTTAATTTATTAGCATGTCCAAGAATTTCAGATTACATATATATCCAAATATACACTTTATTTAGAATATAACCATGACAATATTTTAAGCTAGGTAATTTATAGTTCACATGAACTATATTTATTGGATTTTTAATCACAAATTATAGGTGTAAAACAAAGTTTTACAAATTTTACAAAACTTTACAAAGTTTTACAAATATATTAATATGTATATTTTGTTTAATATTTTAAAAAGGCGTTTTATTTTGCTTTAAGAGTTACAGAACCATGGAACATGCAATTCCACTTTGGTTACCACATAATCATCATTCTTGTCTACAGTTAATCTTGTTTTTATCTGGATTTTTTAAAATCTCTTCTTAATTTTTAGTAGCAACCTGGGTATAAATTCTACTTAATGGAATGGATAAACTGTACGATTGTTATTTTTAAAGTAGAACTTGAGAAAGGAAAATCTAAATGTCAAAAATATGAGATCACGACATTCATTCAAGTTTTATACGGTTCAAAGAACGCCTAGAAATAACTATTGCTGTGGCTAATCTGTTAAAAAAATGAAGTCAATAGGAAATCTTTTACTTTCAAACAATCACAGATGCAGCAAACAAGTCACATTAAAACCCTTCTATAATCCGTTTCATAAGAATTTTTAGATGACAAAGTGTATTGCTTGAGCAAACAAGTCATATTAAAACCCTTCAATTCTTTCATAAGAATTGCTTTTAGCTGACAGTGTATTGCTTGATTGCATAAAATTAATAATCCACATGCTGAAAATGTGGCCATTGAATTTTAAGCACATTCTGTTAAAGACATTTTCTATAATTATGTTTAGAATTAGAAAATATATTCTTTTGAATGAGACAACCAATTTATAGGAACCTGGATGTCCATTTTGCAAGTTCTCTTAGACACTACAATAACTTTACATTTCTGTTCCCTATCCATTTACAGATCAATGAATTACTACTTTTTTTAATTTAAAGGGTAATAAAGAAATCTTTTAACCGTCTGAACCTCAGTACAAATTTCTAGACTGAAATAAACAAGAAGGGGGGGAGAAGGGGGGAGAGGGAGCAATAAGCATTACATTATTTTTGGCATAGCACTTCTCGGTATTAAAATTTATGTAAATTTTTTCAACGATGACTTCTAAGAAATATTTTTAACAGCCAAAAACAAAACTTCAGGGTACCTAATTGTGAAGCCAGATGCAAATAAGAAGCCTCAAACACCTGGCAAAGTTCTTTCAGGTTAACCCAAAAAGCCCCCATATGTTATTTTGACATGCCACATCAACAGATGAGGAATGGATACTCTTCTTTCATGAGGGACATTTCGTCAGAAACGGCCCAAGTAGGAAGCAGTTGGTTTCTCATGGTTTTCTCAAAACTAAAACAACAAGAGGTTATTAAGAGTTCTGGCCAGCGCAACTACAGGACCAAATAGGGCAGGTGGGGGAAGAGTAACTTTGTTCCTTTGTCCTTTCAGTTGGTTTAAAGAGCAGTCACCCAGGGTAAAACATGAAATTCTTGACTCATTTTATTATTGAAAATATTCAAACATTCCAGCAATAAGTGAAGCCAATGTACCGTTACTTCACCACTGAAGATGAGCATCCTACTATATGAAGAAAACAGATTGTTACACATATGCAAACACATACCACGAAGGGTTGGGGGTTATGCAATATGTTACTACTCTGAATATATCACAAAGCTTGTTTGATCTTGACATTAGTGAAACAATTGCTGAATCATATTTTTTGGGGTGTATTTGCTTTTAAAAAAATTAAATGAATCTCTCCAGTTTAGATTATACAGAAATGTCTATAAAGGTCATATAATATCATTGGAATATTGTATCAAAGTAACTAGTAAGCCAAAGACTCAAAGCCATTTCAGAAAAAAGCACCCACATCATTGAAACTTAAGTTTTTCTCTAAAAAGATTAAGAAGAGACTTCCCCACTGAAGATTAGTAAACTTCTCCCAGATCAACAAATTTATTTATGTTATTTATTTTCAAATGTTGATTTTGTTTGACTCCTTAGGAATAAAAAAGATGGAAGAACTACATTTAGTTTTGTGAACAGGATTAAAAGTCAAATGGGCTTGCTAATATGTAAGGTACATATAGAAGAGTTTTAATGAAAACATGGAAACATTTAGGATTTAAATGCTTCCGATATATTATTTCTGAATCTTCACACTGTAAATTTGTGTTGGCACAATGGTAATTATGGTTCAGGATCTGGTAATATTTACAGCAACATTTCCCATAAGACTACAGTTATGAAGTTTTAAACTATTTTTAAAAGTCTTCTTATTAATAAAGGATATTAAGGACAATCTAAATGAACCTCAGTTAGGATAGCTAACTTCCTGTGAGATGAGAGAAGATAAATATTTCATCTTAAATACTTCAGATGAAAAAAGTCCTTACATTTTAACTTCAATTCTTGTATGCTTTAAGCAGAAATAAGCAAAAATGTAATTTGGTCGCTGGTGTTTAAAGAAAAGCCAGTGAGATTTTCTAAGGAGTTGGCACAAATGTGTACAAAAAAATGTATAATCTCAGCCATCTCAGTAGCTACTACTGAAGAACGAAGAACATTGACTTAAAAATTTCATTTCCAGCCCTGTACCAAAATTCAGCATTAATGGAATCCAAGGTTACTCCAAACTTCTTCTACATACAGCTCTCTCAAACAAAGCACAATGAATAGCTATGAGATACTAGTGCAGTGCTCTCCATCACAAAATTTTACTAATTTCTGGGAAGCACTAGCTGAAGTCCTCTCTTTCTTTTATTGTTTTTTTTTAAAAAATCTTCTATTTTAATCTATTTTAATTCAGATCACTATATTTATGGGAGTTAGATCTGTGAAGATATGTGGCCTGTTGTAAGCTTGCTGTATCTATGATATTCTCTGTTTCTGGATTTATAAACTTATTTCCATGTAACAGATGTAAGCATCATTTGATTACCAAAGGCTGTCAACATGGAGAAAGAGACCTCAAACTGGTAGAATCACATCTCATAAATTGTAGGACTGGGTCTTAAAAGGAGAGTGGCATCTCTGTATTTTAACTTTGATATGCCAGATTTAAACCTCACAGTACAAATTTTATATGCTTCCTGCTTTAAAACGGTAGGCGCTATACCATCAGTTCCTAGCAATCATGTTCAAAGAGAATTCAACTCTTTCTTGATGTGTAGGTGGGATTCATGTCTACCACAAGGAGCTCATTCTATTTATTTTACAGTCTTACCAACTAAATAAAATAAACACAGGCGGAAAGCTTGTTCCTCCTTTAGGAAAAAGAATGAAATGGAAGTATACTATATATTCTGAAGGATAACTTCATTTTTAATAGAGTTCTAGTGTATTTGTTTATTTCTAGAATGTTTACTGAAATTCATAATATGAATAAAACTCCTGTGATCATGAAAAGACCAAAGACCATTTTGCAATACCAAAAAAGAGAAAATGCCACTACTAGTCTTTCAAATTGTGTTCGCTCCACGTTTAAGGACAGTTTACTGTTATCAACACTCTCCAGACACTATGTCTCATTATTTGATCAATGTACTCTCTTCTACCTGCCAATCCAATTTTTTACTAAGCATCTGAATTTTGATCACGTGACCATTAGGATGCTGCAACAGTTGTTAAGAGTGAAAAATGGACACAAGTCACTTTTTTCAGTGCCATTTTAACTTTGAATGGTCACTAAATGAATGGTTATAACTATAAGTCAAGGACTTTTTGTACTGTCATGTACACATTCTTTCTGTCTCAAGGCTTATATATCACCAGATCCCAGACTAAGCTTACTGATCTTAAGGGGATATAAATGAAAGATAGATAGGTGTGTGTGTGTGTGTGTGTGTGTGTGTGTGTGTGTGTGTGTGTGTGTGTGTTTTAAATGTTTGTTAAGTATTTAGAGTGCACTTGCTTAGTCCCAGACACGGGACAAATCTTATTTCCTGTTTCAGCCTAGCCCAAGGCCATCTACAGGCAGTAGCCACAGCAGTGGCAGCTCATATTTGTGTAAATTTTTTTGGCTCCCTTTATTCTGTTAGCAAGCCAAAAAAAATAATTATATATTATATATTATATATATAATATATAATATATAATTATATATTTCACTTGACAAGTTTTAATTACAGGATATACATAGAGTAACATTCCCATTAATGTTTTGACTATGCAATAAAACAGACACATATCTTCAATCTTGAAAGTTGGGATGAACAAAGTTTTATGATTTATAGGATCTAATTATTTTTTTAACAGAACCCCGAGAAATGGGCCACATTATTGTTTAGAACTACAACTTCCATCATTCTTTACCATTGGCCATACTCGCAAAAGCTGATAGTAGCTGAGGTTCAAAGTCTGGAGGAATACACATTGCCATTTGTAGTCCCATTTGATGATAATCAGATATTCAGAAGTACAATGACAATCAACACTGGTTAAATCACATGGAAGTTAGATGACACTGACGTATCATGACGTGATTATGACATTAGACTCATTTGAGCAGATTAATGGAAAAATGGTAATCAGAGTTCTTGAGAAAAAGCCCCCTTCTTGCACCTACACAATCTTTGTTGAACAACTTCCTCCTTCCTCTTATCCACAGTCTTTTATAGAAATAGTCCTAAGTTAATATTGTACTAATGCTAAAACAGCATTTGCCTGCTTATTCCTACTGATACCACATTGGTTTAAGTTTGGTGAGTTTCTTATCCTACCTCCAACATGGGCCGAGCACTGTCATGAATTGAAAGAATGTGTGTAATGTTATTCTGTTTTAGTTGTTCAGTGTCACGAGCATCTGTAACAAAGAGGAGACAAGGAAATAAAATTATCAGCTGCACTTATCTTGCTTCTTATAAGCATCCAAATAACATTGAGATGTCTTTCTCTAGTGTAACCTACCACTTTGGCTTGTTATGAAAGTAAAATATGGAAGAATCATACTAACCCATTAAGGTCATGGAAAATGAACTCAAAATATAATTTGGAGGCGTTTTGATTTTTTGATTCCATGAAATTAATAGAATCAGAAAACAAGATTTATTATAAAGTTTGCCACTATGACGTAGCTGGATTCTAGCATTATTAAAGTTACCTGAAATGTTTTGAATTTCATATACTTATTTGCAAACTATTCTGTGTCTTATAAAGAAGGTCAAAATTTACAGTTAATTGAACAAGTACATTCAATAGCTTATCCCTTCATCACAACTCCCTACAGTAGAAAAAGCTGCTTAAACATAGTCAAGAGAAAAAAAAGATTTTGCAAAAGGGAAACTCCCAGGCTTCTCCCATTACGAATGACTAAACTAGCACAAAACAACTTGCTGATGATCATGTAATCCTTGAAACAAAATAATCCGATTAATCGTTTTAATCTTTTACTATTTTTTTTTAAAAAGTAGCACTTATTTTCAAAATTAGTATCATATGAATTTTATGTCATGAGAAGAAAACAAATATGGATTAATAATCAGCTTAATAGCTTGCCTGGTGTAGCTATAGGAGCAAAAAAAAAAAAACCAAACAAGCTGTGGCAACATTAATTCTAAAGAAATTGGAAAATTTCCCCTGCAATATTTTAGGGCAGTATTTCTCAACCCCAGCAATTTAAAAATGTGTGGACTCTTAACTGCCAGAATTCCCCTGGAACTGCCACCATTCCTCCTAGGACAGGGGTGTCAAACTCAATTTCATTGAGGGCCGCATCAGCATTGTGGTTGCCCTCAGGGGGCCAGGTGGGTATGGCCAGGGTGGGCGTGGCCTACTGGGTGGGCATGGCTAGAGTGCATATGGCCTACTGGGTGGGCGTGGCCAGCTCTACATCGTTCTCATCAAGGGTGCCTATGGGGGCCTGGGCAGGAGTGGGACAGATCTGAGGGTCTCTGGCAGAAGGAGGGTCTCTGGGCCAGGGCCAAGGCAATGGGGACCGTTCCCTCACTGTTTCCAGGATGGCTTCGCGGGCCGCATGAAACCACTTCGCGGGCCGGATCCGGCCCCCGGGCCTTGTGTTTGACATGTCTGTCCTAGGAGGATCCATTTTATACATTAGATCCCAAAGACTTGCTGGAAATCTTGACTGCTTTTGAAAGCTCAGAAGGAATGGTACTGGCTTGGTCTTCAGGGGAACATTATAGAAGAGCGTGTGACAGAGTGAGTTACAGAGAAGGCCCAAGATCCCTGCAGATAGAACTCTCTCCAAGCAGGAAGTCAGAGAGAGTTTTCACAGTTTCCAGCTCTTACTAGAAAGATATAATAGACTGGACACTCCCAAAGATACCCGGAACCCAAGCCAAGAGGAGATTTAAGATGACCAGTAGTATTTTGAATTGCGCATGGAAACTAACTAATAGTGCAATTCTTGAGGCAACTGTGTTGTATGGGCAAAATATTGGTATTCATAAATGTCCAAGCTGATGCATCCTGAGGCAGCTAGAACTTCCAGATAGTCTTCAAAGACAAGCCTACATGCAGCACATTGCAGAATCCAAAGAAAAAAATGACTAAGGAATGAATAATCTTAAAGAAAGTTTTTCTGAGCTGGAAAAAAGCTGCAACTGGCACCAGGATGGAGCTGAGCAAAAGCCCTTTTAGCCGCAGCTGGTTGTTCCTTGAGCAAAAGCTCTTCAAGAAGATACCAAATAATAATAATAATAATAATAATAATAATAATAATAATAATAATAATAATAATAATAATAATAATAATAATAATAATAATAATAATAATAATAATTTTATTTATATACCGCCCTTCTCCCGAAGGACTCAGGGCGGTGAACAGGGCAAGCATAAAAAATACAGAGTTACAAAAGTTAAAAAAGGATTAAATATATGCCCACTAAAAACAGTAAATACAAATATTAAAATAACAATAAAACCCCGCCCATCCCCCATCAGGCCAGGCCGGCTTGTTCAAATAAGAATGTCTTTAGATCGCGACGGAAGGAGCGAAGATCGGGCGCCATCCGGAGCTCAACCGGTAACTGATTCCATAGCTCCGGGGCGCCCACAGAGAAGGATCTCCCCCTGGGGGCCACCAATCAACATTCTCTGATCGGTGGCACCCTGAGGAGGCCCTCTCTGTGGGAACGCACAGGGCGAAGGGAAGTTGATGCCGGCAGCAGGTGTTCCCTAAGGTACTCCGGACCCATGCCATGTAGGGCCTTAAACACCATTACTAGTACCTTGTAATGACAACTGGCAACCAATGCAGCTCACGGAGCAGAGGTGTGACATGGGAGCAGGTGTGACCCATCCAAACCAAAAAATGGAATACAGGTAATTCTTGACTTACAACCACAATTGGGACCAGAATTTTGGTCACCAAGTGATGCAGTCATTACTGAGTCATCACGTGACCAGACCTGATTTTATTGCATTTTACCCATGGATATTAATAGCAATAGCACTTAGACTTATATACCGCTTCACAGTGCTTTACAGCCCTCTCTAAGTGGTTTACAGAATCAGCATATTACCCCCAACAACCTGGGTTTTTATTTTACCAACCTAGGAAAGATGGAAGGCTGAGTCAACCTTGAACCGGTCAGGATGAAAGGAATCGAACTACTGGCAAAGTGAGCAGAGTTAACCTGCAATACTGTGTTCCAATCACTTTGCCACCAGGGCTCATTATTAAGTGAATCACATGTTGTTAAGTGAATCACATTAAGTCAGGGTTCCTGAAACTTGGCCACTTTAAGACTTGTGGCTGGCTGGGGAATTCTGGGAGTTGAAGTCCACAAGTCTTAAAGTAGCCAAGTTTCAGGAACCCTGCATTGAGTAAATCTGGCTTCTCCAATTGACATTGCTTGTTGAAAGCTGGCTGGGAAAGTCGCAAACCGTGATCACATGACTGCAAGATGCTGCTATCATTATAAATGCAAGCTGGCTGCCAAGTGCTCAAATTGCAATCATGTGATTACACGGGTGGTAACTCTGAGGAGAGGTGGCAAGTCCCTTTTCCAAGGCTCTCATAACTTGAAATTGTTGATGAATGAATGGTTATAAGTCGAGAACTAGTAGATTATCAGATGCAAAGCTACACTGTCATGTTGAGATTGAATTATTTTCAGACCATAACAATCTCCAGGCAATACGAGAGAAAGTTCTTTAACCACACTTCCAATTCAATATGTGTAACTTGAGCATCATCTGTATATTTAATTTAAACATTAAGAATAATCTTCCATTTCTTATAGATGTGCATATCGAATATGAGAATATTGATATTCAATAAGAAATTATGTTAATCCTGATATTCAATATTGGGCTGATAAAACAAATCATATATCCATATATTGGCTACTGGGGGAACCACAAAAATACTTTTATCTTTACTTTCAAGTTATTTATGTATTACCCCTATAGGAATGGCTTGAGTATCTCAAGGGCCGTTTTATACAACACAAGCAGCAAGACTGGAGATCTTCTGACTTTTGCTGTAGGCTAGCCATAAACACTTTTTTTTTAAAAAAAATGTTAAGCTATATTTTGGTCTTCATTAACTACAGAAGGAAAGGTTTTTAAAAACCAAATTGGGAAACAGATACCAGGTCTTGGTTTCACCACATTGGGTGCTCTGACTTTAAGCTCGTATTGCAAAGCAAATTTCCTCACAGTATGATTCTACTAAGTTTCAGATGAGATTGTTGTGCACCAATCCACGATCTGTTTCCTTACAGATAGAAACCTGTGTCCCCTCTGTTTTTAATAAATCCAGGTTACCTATCTCCCATTTGATGCAATTTTTTAGCTTTAGGAAAGTGGTCATTGATGTTATTTTCCATTCTATTGTTTACATTCCATCAAACATCTATGCAGTATTCTTAACCAGAGAGAAGGCCACGATCTAGCACTTTTGTTAATCATTCTGATGTCATTCATATAAAATGTGATGCATTGTGGGGTTTCTGATGAAACAGGAACACAATGTCGAAGTATGATCAGGAATGGTGCGCTCTCTCACCCGACTTCAGATGCACGGTTTAGCAGCATGGAATTGTGCTTTTCAAAGTAACAGCCTACAATTCTATCTTCTCTTCATTGTGTGGTTAACCTTCAAAGGTCTGCTGATCTAGCACACCCTTTCTCTGACATAACAGTGAACAATTTTTCAGCAAAAAGGGTCTGTCATTTCATTTTTGTCTCAAAATCGAAAGGGGAATGCTGAAGCAAATGGAAAACACTTCTATATTTCATCTTTTAAGAGACCAACGAAGCATACGAGACTGGTTCAAATTATGAAACCACAACTTAACTGAATTAAAGTAGTTTTGGTCCCTTCACCTTCTCCTACAGCTTTTGGTTCTATTTTCAGTCAGGCCTGGATGAGAGGGTCTGTGAAAACCCTAAGCCATGAGGAATATTAAATATGGCCAATTAAACAAGCTAGCTTCATAAGCCAAAGTATGAAGTTGTTTTACTCGATGGAGTAAATGACATTTAAAATTAACCATACTTTGTCCAGAGGTCATAGAGGACATTTAAAAGGCAGCATTCCTCAGAGATGGCTGGAGAAAATGAAAAGACAGCATGTGAAAACAAGGCTGGGCAGGATTCATTTTCTGGCCACTGTTTCTAATATTCACAGAAGAAATGAAACGGATATGATGTCCCCCTTTTAACTCTGAAACTAAAGTTTAATGGAAACTATAAAGTGAAATTATTTTCTTTCTTACAGGGACATGGGTTTCTACCTATTTAGATTTTTCAAGTTCTGGGACTCAAGTGTGAAACATCTGAAAGGGGAGGGAACAGCCTGGAAATGCCAAACATCCCCTAGGCCTAGGAAAATAACAGTTAAGGAAAAGTGAGTAGCTGCAATAATAATGGATCTATTTTGAAAAGAAAGTAAGATCAGCAAGCACTTTAGATAAGGTGGAGCAAATGGCATTTCCCTGGCCCAATTCTCCCTTCTAAAGAAGATCCACTTGAAATCTGGGAGATGAAGTCTAGAAGTTTTAAAGTTGCCAAGTCTGGTGACCCCTACTATAGAATATTAGCCCTCGAAGCCAAGATTGTTTTTACTTTTTACTTTTATATTTGTTATTTAAAACTGCTTGGAAAAATTGATCAGAAGGGCACTCATATTTCTTTCAAATAAGTCAAACTGAGCCACTGTTCCTTGGGAGCACTAAGCAAAACTTCTAAGCGGACAGAGTTGTAACCCCCCAATGTTGGGGATGCAATGCATAGTACTTTGCAATAGCTGCTAATAAAATTCATTTTACCTTTAAAATTTCCAAGGAACAAACCAGGAAGTATCTGTGAAAGGAAAAAAATAATATCAAATGTCAATCTTTTGTGGTAATATGGTATGACGCAGTTCAATTTGCATACAGAGGGGAACATAACACTATTCAAGCACAGTAAGGTTTACGTGCTATTTCTTGTCACAGTCCCACACTGTTTTACACTTAAATGGCATGTTTGTAGCTTTCAGTTACAATGTCCCATAATTTAAGGACAGTAAGAAGAAATAATACTCCAGACATGGGTATACAATCTGGTTCCCTCTAAATGTTCTACAGGCCAAAACATCTGAGGGTTGCAAGATTAGCAAAAGAAGAGAATATTCGTAGCTCGGGGTTCAAAAGTTAGAAGATTAATTGCTCTGCCTCTAAACTGACATATGTCATTTCTGAATTGGTTTCTTGTATATTTCTGGACTCTGTACAGTATAAGAACTCTTAGAACAAGACAAGCAGAGGTGGCTTGGGAGCTACCTTACCAGTTTTATTCTTGGTCTTACCCACCATAGCATTCATTTTGTGAAAAGACAAATTGCCTCACTGTATCTCATAACACACTCACACAATTCTAAATGAGCCCCAAAAGGTTGCAATCCACGATGTGAGTCAAGGGAAGGGTGTTTCCAATTTCCCCCAAAATATAGGCAGTCCTTGACTTATATGACAACTGAGCTCAAAATTTCCAATGCGAGGCGAGATACTGGTTAAGTGAATTTTGCCCCATTCTAAAACCTTTCTTTCCCGAGTGCTGTGTAGCAGAGTGAGCGCCTGTTACTTGTCCCAGCTTCTGCCAACCTAGCAGTTCGAAAGCACGTAAAAATGCAAGTAGAAAAATAGGGACTACTACGGTGGGAAGGTAACAGCGTTCCGCGCGCCTTTGGCGTCTAGTCATGCCGGCCACATGACCACGGAGACGTCCTCGGACAAACGCTGGCTCTTCGGCTTTGAAACGGAGATGAGCACCGGCCCCTAGAGTTTGAAACGACTAGCACATATGTGCGGGGGAATCTTTACCTTTTAAAACCTTTCTTGCCACAGTTGTTAGGGAATCACTGCAGTGGTTAAGTTAGTAACAAAGTGAACGTGGCTTTCCCCCCTCCCCCCTTCCCCCACTGACTTAGCTTGTTGGAAGCCGACTGGGAAGATTACAAATCATGATCACGTGACCCTCGGATAGTGCTGCTGTCATAAATACATGCCGCTTGCCAAGCGTCCAAATTTTGATCATGGGATCATGAGATGCTGCAACGGTCATAAGTCCCTGTAACTTCAAACAGTCTCTAAAGGAATGGCTGTATGTCAAGGAACATTTATATCATCTGGATGTCTAGCACACTGGGTGCTGCTTAGGAAGGTCACCCATAACAACGTTGAAAGGCGTGCCCAAGGCACAATGAATTTATTTATTTATTAGACTTGAATGCTGCTCATCTTGCCTAGAGGCTAGCAGGCTCCTATTTCTGATTCTGAAATGCCGGCAGGCGTGGAAAAGCCTGAACTCAAAAGGAAACCAGCTTTCCAGAGATCTCTCCTTCTTTAACCCAACATACCAAAAAGCCTACCTGTTTCCACAAAATCCACTGTCAAGATTTAGCTTGCCAATCATGATCTTTCCTAGGTCGGCTCCTTTGACAATGGGAAAGGAGGAGGCAGGAAACTTGTTCATCATTTCAGGAATGCACCCCGTATAGGATATCTGAGGTACAACATTTGCCTGGAATACTCTGCCTTGTAGATTGTGATAAATCAGCGACAAGTGGCAAACGCCTGTTTAAAGCAGTAGGAGATTTTCTTTGGTTTTACTTTGTTGTTGTTTTCCTTTAACAGCTACTAAACTGCTAGCAGAACAGGTCCTAGGATTGTCGGGTACTATTATACATTTCTCTCCGAGGAAGTCAGCAAGCACATAATGGCCTGTTTATTTACAAATCATAACACAGAGCCATTTAGCCATCATAGCTGTCATTTCTGCTACCACCAAAAACAACTCTAAGAAAGACTGGTCCCATCATATTGTTAAAATAAAACACTGCTAAAATATTTAGGATACAGGTTTTTTTTAGGGAACTCGTTACCACTGCTAACTTCCTTTACCACATCCTTGCCGTTCTTTCTTGAGCATGGCTTACTTTTGGGATTGTTCCCACATTCTCATGACATAGGATGCTTGCAGACTAGCACCCCACAATCTGGAGGAGGAGGAGGAGGAGGAGGAGGAGGAGAAGGAGGAGGAGGAGAGGACTGAAGAAACAGTGCACTAACTGGTAAACTGCTGCAAGAAGATTGCACAGACTAACTACAAGCAGCAGCATGACCAAGTAGCAAGAATGGTGGATTGGAACATCTGCAAGAAATATCATTTGCCTACAAGCAAGAACTGGTAGGACCATAAAATAGAGAAAGTCATAAAAATGAAGAAGTTAAATTGCTCTGGGACTTTAGAACTCAAACAGACAGGCACTTGCCACATAACACCCCAGAGTTATCATTTGTCGATAAGAAAGGCAAAGAAGTCTGGATAGTGGACATGGCAGTGCCTGGAGACAGGAGAATAGAAGGAAAGAACTGGAGAAGTTAACAAAATACAAAGACCTACAAATAGAAACAGAATGACTATGGCAAAGGCAAGCAAGGGTAGCACCAATAGTAATAGGTGCCTTGGGTGCAATCCCAAAACAACTGGAGCACCACTTGAACACCTTTGGCCTTGAAAAATGCACCATCAGTCAGTTGCAAAAGGCATCTTTACTGGGAACAACTTCCATCCTGCAATAATATCTGTAATGCCATCAAACATCCACAGTCCTTGGTGAGGACTGAATAGACAGACAAAACTGCCAAACCCAGACCGAACATCTGGCTGACTCTGTGATGATTAATAATAATAATATGCATATGCAGACATTAACATGTAGGTGATAGTTCCAACAGTTACAGCAATAACCAGATATCACTTTAGATTAAATGAGCAATATCAAGGTATTTTAATACATCCATAGCAAGACTTATGTTTCCCCACAGTCAAGTGCATTAGAGCTAGATATTATGAAAAGATTCCTAATTTCTCCTTATCCTGTAATAATAAAAAACATTAGAAGGAATCATATTTCCAGTAGATAACTATTTTCATATTGATCCAATCCTAATGAGCAGATATGAAAATTACAGACATGGACAGCTAAACATATTAATTACCCTATGACAGTGGTCCCGTTCATGCAAATGAAGCTGCACGTGTGCTTGCCCACCACTTGCTGAACCCATCCCCCTCTCCCCCCCCGCCCCCGCTGGTCCGCAAAGCCAAAAGGGTTGGGGAACTCTGCCCTAGGAGCATAACATAGTAAGGGCCAATAATACATCCCTTTACAAAGTTGCGATCCTAGTAGTGCTTCAGATGTAGCAGAACAAGAACTCCCAGAAACCCAAGCCAGCATGACCAATTATGATATCTCAGAATTCTAGATGAATGACATCAGTTTCCACTTCATTAAACAATGTTACTGTTTAACATTGACATTCATAACAATACTGACAAAGTTCATCAGAGGTATTTATTACTTCATCTTGTTTGCAATTCCACTTCTGAAGAATCCAAGCAGCTCACAGATAATAAACATAACATTAAAAAATGAACAATCCACACTTAACTTAACTTAACTTAACTTAACTTAACTTAACTTAACTTAACTTAACTATAAGGTAACAACATCCTTTAATAGACAGCAAGATCTTCAAGTTTCCCAAAATATCTTCCTGGAGATCCAGAGTTCCAAGGCTCTTTGGAAGTGCAGTAATGACAGGGTAGCCCAAATATTGAGGGGGGGGGGGGAACCAGGGGGAGGAGGCTGTCCCAATCCAATAGAAGGGATAAAAATAATGTGATCACAATTATTCTGCAGCAAGAACATTATAGACTTTGCAGTAGGACTTCTGAGCTCTTGTGTATCTCTGTATTACCAAAGTAAAACAGGATTAGCCAACTCAAGAGACTGATCAAACTGAAGAAGATCTATCTAGGTCAGTGATGGCAAACCTTTTATAGACCGAGTGCCTAAATTGCAACCCAAAACCCACTTATGCATTGTCGGGTGTCGGGTGGGCATGGCCCATTGGGTGGATGTGGCCCACTGGGTGGGTGTGGCTGAGGTGGTAACGGCCGACTGGATGGGACTAAATAGTTCAATCAATCAATTCCAACTTTGCGAGATCTTTCCCCCCCCCCCCCCGAGAAGTTGAAATTGATTGATTGAACCCTTTTTTTTTGCACACAGCAGTGGAGGCCTAAAGCGAAAAGGTTTTATAAAACCCAGCTGAAGGCCTAGGACTGGGGCAACGGCGTGCATGCCCAGAGAGGGCTCTGTGTGCCGCCTGTGGCACGCGTGCCATAGGTTCGCCACCACGGATCTAGGTGGTTGCTAAGAGTTAGCACTGACTTGGTGGCACATTATCAAATCAAACTATAAAGATTTAATACACTACAAGTCCACCATTATTTAACCCTGCCAGGTTACTTGCCCCATCTGACTTTAAAAAAAATAGTTGTAGAATGTTGCAAAACAAAGTACTAATTTCTCGTATCAATTTAATTACAAAGAATGTGTGCCCACAAATTCTTGGAAAATAAAAACCATGAATGCAGGTCAATGCTTGCTTGGATGTGTGCCCACCTACCTAGATAATTTTTAAGCAAATGTAAGATGGGGTGTTAGAAAGCATCTTGTGCAATTATACAGTGTAGAGAATTCACATTTCAAACGTGGTTTTATTCAGAGGTTTGAATGATTTACTTCACTGGGAATATGGCCAGGGGAACTAAAATTAAAAAAGATTCTGCTATTATTTGAGAGGCTCCTTCCATTGAAGAGGATTATTTTTTTTGCTACACTAACCCCCTTTTCCAATTCCTGGGTTTAAGGTCTTGTAAGAGAAAGGCTAACTTGAGACCTCTGCAGCTTCCTTTCACACAAGATGAATAGCAACAACATTAACAAGAGTTTTGTACGTTCTCCATTATGAAAACAATGAAAAAGTCATAAATATTCAGTTGTTTTCTTCCTCAGAAGGAATGTGGGTGAGGTTTTCTGCTGCTGCGGGACCCACAACAGTTCAAGGTGGAACAGTAATTTTCACTTATTCTCAATATCGCAACTGAGCTTCAAAATATTTTTGATGAGGGTTCAGGAAATGAAAATGATGATGTATGGAAGAACCCTTACGTCTTTTAAATATAATAATTTGGGTGGTATGTATGTACGTATTTCCTGCTTTTACATTACAGTCAAAGTGGGAAACATCTTATAAAGTGCTCTCATAATATAATTTAAAGCCATAAGTAGACGCTGCCACTAGGAAAATTTAGAGAATAGAAGAGGCTGATTTTGCCTGGAAGCCATGAATCAGCCTTCATTTCTAAAAAGACTGCAAAATACAGATAAGAAGATGCCCAGCTCAGAATGGCAAGAGGAAAAAAAAAAGAGAATGTTGAGTTAGTTTGAAGAGAAATGACACATGAATAAAATATCTAATAAATATTTATATATATGACAACCGGGAAATGACAGTTAACTCAGTAATATATCACATTTTGGCATATAGTAGCATAAAACGGCCCCACGTCCAATGCTTGCTCTAAAGCCCCATTGTCCTTGGTTTATGGAAGAAGATGCAGTGCAAAACCTGGCCACTGTTTTTGTGCCAAGACTGGCCCATGTAAGCCAAAGGGAAGACACCAGGTTGCCTCTTACTTTATAGCATCTTAGTGGGCAAGATGAGCTACACCATCCTCTGGAATAAGTGGGAAGCAATCCAGCCAAGCCTATGATGCTAAAAAGCGTCTAATCTAAAATAAGGCAAAAGGAAAAACAGCCTGGAGACAAATAAAAGAGTGTGAAGGGAAGAATGTGAGCGAATGTCTCTCATTCCACTCTATGTAGGTTCCAAGAGCGGACATGCTACCTTGGGTGGCATTACCGATTGGTCAGACAGGAACAAACAATAGCCAGATGATCCAAGCACCAACTGTGGCAATAGCAGCTGTTTGCAAGCTATGGGGGTTGTCCTGGTCACTAAGGGGAAGGAAGTAAGCCTCTCCGGCTTAAGAACAAAGGGAGTTTTGAAAATTGAAGTAATCCCATCAGCAGATTTCTCTTGTCCAAACCATATATAGCTTTGACCAAAGGATAGACTCAGTTGACCAACTAAGGCAATTCATGAAGGTCAGATCAGATCCAGAGGCATATAAATTTGCAGTTTTAGCACCTGATTTTCATTAGACATTTGGATGCTGTATTGGTGCCAAACAGAGTTTTGCTCCAGCTACTGTCATTGAACAAAAATATGGCCAAGCCCCCTCACTCAGCAAGGAACTTCCTTTACTCATTCCAAGCTGACCCTGAATACAATAGGGCAACTGCTACAACCTATCCTTTGTTCTTGTGCCAAGACGGCCCATTACTTACAAAGGGAAGTATCAAAGTGCAAAGTGGATGGGGTTTGTTATGGTCACACCCACTTCCCTTATTGTGCCCCCCTCACACCTTGCAATGAAGTCATCACAACTGAGCTTAAGCACAGCTTAAACAACAATAGACATTCAAGCTATTCCCTGTTGCCTCTCCAAACCTTATAGGCTAATAAAGTTACAATTAACACTGACAAGTTGAAATTTAGAACAAGGAATGTTTTCTTGGGAAATCTCTCCATTCTACTTATTTGCAGATATGTAGCTCAAACCTCGTTTCTAAAATTTGTGCATTTAGTTCTGGAGCAGGCATTCACCTTCTACCCAACCTTACAGTCAAATCAGTTACATTATTTCTGTACTTTCATCCATTTCTATGCTGATAATCATGAAAGGAATAGTATGTGCAGGATTTCACCTTCATAAGCCTGCACCGCTAGCTCTTATAAATTCTGATGTGCAAACATCAGGAATTTCATAAAATGAATAAAACCTAGAGCTCAAATATAAGAGACAAACACATTTTTAAAGACAAAGGCCACTATGAAATATGATATCCTGTGAGGGTCACTTGGTATAGTGGAGTTAAGGCATCAGGCTAGAAAATGGGAGGCTGTGAGTTTTAATCCTGCTTTAGGCCAGGCATTTTCTCTTAGCCTTAGGAAGGAAGCAATGGCAAACCACTTATGAAAAACCTTGCCAAGGAAACTGCAGGAAATGATTCAGGCAATCTCCAAATACTGGACATAACTGAATGGAAAGCAAAGCAATCAACCAATAAAACTGATACTAGAGGGGCAGGGAAAATTCAAAACAGCTGTTTTCTTATCTTGAAGGTCCAGATAGGATAATTATGTTTACAAATTAGCTATGTAATCTATGTAATCTATGATTACATGATATATAATTTTAAAAAGTGATAGTGCCATTTCTATATCAACCAATCTATCTAATAGGCAAATGGCTAGTTTATACTATTTTTAGGTAAAAGTAAAAAGTTGAGGTTTGTTGTTACTATCTTATTCTACTGCACCAAAGGGAACACAGGTCAATGCCTTTTCTTTCTTTTTCCCTTCTTTTCTACACTCTTCCCTTCCCTTTTCCCTCCCCTATTTTTCCTATTGTTTTTGTATTTTTGTATTTTATTTTATAAACTAATAAAAGGGACAATTTTTAAAAAATAAAAACTTAAAAGTGAATGAAATAAAAAAATAAAAAAACAAAAAAAGTCATGGTGCTTATACACAAGGAATAATAGTTATAAGTAAGCAATCCAGGTTTATATGAACATTTAAGGTTATAGGAAACATGCAACACATTTTTTAGTTGTGGAAACCTACAAATGCAGCCAACGCTTTAAAAAGCCTTAAAACAGACAAGTCAGAAATGCTGTTTGTGGCCAGACTATTTTCTTGGGAGCTAAGCAGTGCATCCTCTCTCAGAAAAAAAAAACCTGATGCATTGGCCCAAAAGATCAACTCTGCAAGTTGATGGTTCTCCTAGCAATGCTTTTTTTGGGGTGGGTGGGGGGTGGGAGGGTGCGGGGACGACACGCCAACACATTGGAAGAGACTCAAGATTCTTCTGAATCTTGACACACTCAAGCATTGGGCCCTATCCAACCAGATGCAATTCAGTGGTGAGAAATGTACGGTCCTGTCAGGAAAAACCAAATGCATAGTTATAGAATAGGAGGTAAGTATGAGTCAGCAGTGTACGGCAGCTGTCAAAAGAGTTAATGCAATTCTAAGCTGTATCAACAAAGGGATAGCATCAAGATTACGGGACCTGATAATAATACTGCTTTACACTCCACTGGTGAGACTACCCTTGGAATACTGCATCCAGTTCTGGTCACCATGATTCAGAAAAGATGCTGAGGCCCTAGAAAGAATGCAGAGAAGAGCAACAAAGATAAGGGATTTGGAGGCTAAATCATACGATGAACGGCTAAGGGCACTAGGTATGTTTAGCCTAATGAAGAGAAGGCTCAGAGAAGACATGACAGCATTCTTCTAATACTTGACAGGTTGTCACAGGGCATTGATTTATTCTCCACAGAATCTGAGGAGAGGACAAGAAGCAATGGGTGGAAGCTTGTCAGAGGGAGATTCGACCTGGAAATAAGGAGGACTTTCCTGACAGTCAAAGAATTCGTCAATAGTACAGTACAGCTTGCCTCCCAGAGTTGTGGGTGCTCCATCTCAAGATTGGACAACTATTTGTCTGGGATGGTATAAGGGCTCCTGCTTTGGGCAGGGGGGCTGGACTAGAAGACCTCCAAGGTTCCTTTCAGCCCTATGATTCTATGAATCATCAGCAAATAGAAATAGCACTTCCATCCCACCACCTTCCTTAAAAAGTCTTGATGTGGCTCAGGCTAATTATGTGGTGATTATCTAAAGAACTGAATACAATAACACAACCCATGACAAGGTCCTCTTTAAAACAATTTGTAAATTTCAATTACTATATGCTACCAGATTTGGGGTGGTGTTGGTGACTTATAGCAATCTTCTCCAACTAGGGCAGGGGTGTCAAACTGCCAGCCGGCGGGCCTGATGCGTCATCCGGAAGCCACGCCCACCCCATTGCTGGCAATGACAAAACAGTCCCGATACGTCACGTGACATCACAAGTTTGACATGTCTCAACTTGGGGCTCTCCAAATATATAGCATAAAAATTCCTATTAACCTCAGCATCACAACCACTTTAGACTTAAATGATAGAAATTATCTCTTGGCAATAAATTTCATAGCTTGTGGAAACCCGAATTACAAATTTTGAATGTATCATACCTGTTAATTTTAACTTTATTCAACCCCAGATTCAATTCTTCCTTCGGGAGAAGGGCGGTATAAAAATTTAATTAAATAAATAAATAAATAAATAATTTCAGCATGCTATTTTTGATTGTTTTATAACTCAAACATAACTTCAACTTCCTTCAGGAACCTCTGCCGTTCTAAACTTTCTAAAATTCGCTCTTAAGTGAATTTACAACCTTTCTTATTACAATTGTTAAGTAAATCATTCCAATTGGTAAGTTAGGAACATTTGGATGCTAAGTGAATCTGGCTTCCCCATTGACTTAGCTTGTCAGGTGGTCACAAAATGTCATCACATGACCCCAGGGCACATTACAAGCATCATAAATATGAGTCAGTTGTCAAGCCTCTGAATTTTGATCAGGTGACCATAGGGATGCTGCAACGATTGTTACCGGTGAAAAAAGGTCGTCTCTTTTTTCAGTGCGGTTATTAACTTCAAACAGTCATTAAATGAACCCTTGTAAATCGGGGACTACCTGTACGGGCAAAAGTACCGTCACAAATCAGCTTCAAGTTATTTCACTATAACTGAAAATGAAAATGTATAAACATCTCCCACCATTCGAGCAGCAGAATAATGGAAATGGAAATAATGGATTTGGGGCTGGGGGAGATGAGGAGTGTGCAGAGCGATCCGATAGGCCTCCCTTTTCGTATCACAGCATCGCTGGCAAAGAGCAAACGGCAGACAAGATACTCGCAAAAGCTCCCGAGGTATGCGAGCGATTTAAAGCGCCCAGGCAGCCTCGCCCAGCTGCTGAATAATAACCCAGCTGCAAGATCTTTGATGATCTCAAGCATTTCCGGCTTTTATATGCAAATGAGAAAGACGCCAATAGTCACTGGGGAAGGGGAGCTAAGCTTTAAAATTTCAAAATGCAGACCTCGAAGATGCCGAGTAAGCTGCGCGTTGGGGGCCTCGGCGCAGCTTTAATGAGGGAGACGAGCGTTTTTGTCTTCTGTTTTTAGGACAACTGTTTTTTTCCCCCTCGCTCTACTAAACCAAGGTATTCTAACAGAGGCGGCGCAAAACGCGTGGTTCCCAACTTTAAATCCGCCGACCTTCGAGTAAGCCCCATTTAGAGACCAACGGGAGTTACTGTTTAAGCAACCCCGATAGGAAGGGGCAGGAATAAACGGCGATCAAAATCCACTGAACTCAGCGCGAGCCACTTCCGAATACATTATAGGCATTGGATCTGGTTGCACGTGTAGATGGCAATCACCCAGAGAGGCGGACACGCGTCCGATTTCCGCAAACACCCCCGCTTTTAAAACGAAACGCTACTGTAATTTGTTTAGTCCTTGCAGCATCTAGAATGTTCTTCGAAGTGTTATTCAACATACCCTTTGTAATGATCAAATTAAGGACCCGAAGTGGGGGGGGGCACTCGGAAGGCTTCTGTCCGGGGGGGGGGGTGTCCCCTAAACCCTCGCACGCGAGCACAACCCCGAAAATAAAAAACAAAGATAAGCAGAGTTTACCTTATTCATCCCATTCCCCATGGCTCTAAACGATCTGAAACTTTAGCACCAGAGACTGGAAGCAATCTATTGACTAGGAAGCTGCAAATAAAAATACTGGGGCGGGGAAACAACGGTATTTACTCTGTACGAGTGAGCAATCAAATATAGAAGCGATTATATTGTTAACTATTTTTCACCGCAGGAGTTCTAAAAAATCTCCCGTCCATCAGAATTAGCCGGGACTTTCCTCTTAAGGTATTTTATAAGCGGAATCCGCCCCTGGATTTCTCTGGATGAAAGCCCAGATGAACTAGTTACAAGTTTATACTGCCAGGAATTACGTCTCGGTCAATCCGACCTTTCTGATCTTACCACTCCCACGTGTGATTAAACTCCAGGCGCCGTGAAAATTGCCCCAAATAACAGCGCTAAAATTTCTGGGATTCGTAGTTTTATGCCCATTCGGTCGCTGGCTGAAAGCGGGATGGAAAAACTACAACGCCCGGCATGCACAGCGACAAGCTTAGGTTCCACCTTCCTGACCACGTACACAAAGTTGTGAGAGCTCCGCCTACTTTCATTCCTGGAAAGGATGAGTAAGCGCCGGCGGCTTCTTTGATACACGCTGTGGAGGCGGTGGGACGTGTTTGGTTTCTGGGCAAAGGCAGCCTCCCAGTTAACGCCGTGCATTTTTCTATAGATAGTTTATTTATCGCTGCTTATGCAAATACGTATTTTTGTGAGAAAACGGCCCCAAATTAAACGAGACTTTTCCAGTAAATTGCTATCTGCAGAGCTGTTTTCTAGAAGTGTATTTCGATTTTGATGTTCCAGTTATAGCAGCTTCCTAACAACAATGAACAAATGGAACAACTTGCCTTCAATGGTTGTGGGTGCTTCATCACTGGACATTTTTTTAAGAAGAGACTGGACAGCCATTTGGCTGAAATGGTATAAGGTTTCCAGCTTGAGCAGGGGATAGGACTAAATCAGGGCTTTTCAACCAGTGGTATGGGTACCACCTGTGGTACATTGGCACCTGGCAGGTGGTACACGACCATCCTAGAAAAGTGGTAGCGGGGGAAGGGAATAAGCTGAACTGGTGGCAGCACCACACAAGCCTGAGTGAGAGATGGCTGGAGCTGCAGGGTTCTCAAGGCTCAGCAGAAGCGCCAGGATCAGCGTTTCTTCAGGGCTGTCAGGGCTTAGCGGAAGTGTCAGCATCAGCGCCAGGCTCCAGCTGGAGCTTGGTGCTGATCCTGGCGCTTCTGAGCCCAGAAGAAGCACCGATCAGCTGGAATGTTGCAGCATCTCCAGGGTCTTGTGATGTACATTCAGATACTTGGCAACCGATTCATATTTATGATGGTCACAGTGTCCCAGGGTCATGTGAAGTGACCAAAAACTGCTGCAACCACCCAGCAGATGGGGAGAATAAAAACCAAATACTCCCCACCCCACCCCCACTGCCAATCCTCAACATAAATGCTCACAACAATGAAAACCTCGGACAGGAGGAAGAGCACCGCCAGGCAGGCAGGCAGGTGTCTTGCTCAGCTGTGGCTTAGGGGGCACTTTTTTCAGTGCCATTGTAACTTTGAACAGTCACTAAGCAAACTGTTATAAGTCGAGGACTACCTGTACTTCATCACTTTTTTCTTTTTTTTTTTGGTCATCAAGTTTTTGACACCTTGCTAGGCGACTGGTGGTACTCGGATGTTGCCATATCCTAAAAGTGGTACAGTGGGTGAAAAGGCTGAAAAGCCTTGGACCAGATGACCTCCAAGGTCCCTTCCAACTCTATTATGTAACTAACTAAAAACACCTACAGCAGACATGTCAAACAGAAGGCCCGGGGGCCAGATCCAGCCCGTGAAGTGGTTTCATGCGGCCCGCGAAGCCATCCTGGAAACAGTGAGGGAACAGCCCCCTCTGCCTTGGCCCTGGCCCAGAGACCCTCCTCCTGCCAGAGACCCTCAGATCTGTCCCACTCCTGCCCAGGCCCCCATAGGCACCCTTGATGCGAACGATGTAGAGCTGGCCACGCCCACCCAGTAGGCCATACGCGCTTTGGCCACGCCCACCCAGTAGGCCACGCCCACCCAGACCACGCCCACCCGGCCCCCTGAGGGCAACCGCAATGCTGATGCGGCCCTCAGTGAAATTGAGTTTGACACCCCTGACCTACAGGGAAAGGCAGGGGACTCAAAACTTTTCTTGAGCAACAAGGGAATACAAAGGGTAGTCCTTAACTTATGACTACAACTGAGTCCAAAATTTCTGTTAGTAAGCAAGACAGTTGTTAGGTGAGTTTTGTCCCATTTTACAACCTCTCTTGCCACAGTTGTTAAGTGAAACACTGCAGTTGTTACATCCATGGTTGTTAAGTGAATCTGGCTTCCCCTTTGACTTTGCGTGTCAGGTTGCAAAAAGTGATCACATGACCCCGGGACACTGCAGCTGTCATAAATACATGCCAGTTGCACAGTGTTTGAATTTTGATCATGTGACCACAAGGATGCTGCAATGGTAGTAAGTGAAAAACAGCCAATGCCATGTGTCACAGTGTCATTGTAACACAACTGAAACTGTTCTAATTTATTTTCTGATGCTAAGATTGAAGAGTTTGAGCCAGCTTAAAAACACAACTTTTCCCAATGTTTTGGCTTCTGTCTCAATCATTATCAGACACTTGATTGTTGCAGGAAATGGTGCGCCAGAAGCACCACTGTGTTTGTGTGTGTGTAAAAGAGAGACAGCAGATAAGAATGCAGGAGAGCAAAACTACAGTTCCACAAACATTCACAGGGCGGGGGGAAAGCTTAGCCTTCTACCAAACTAATCACTTCACCAATATTTCTGTAAATAAAGTAAGCAGACACTTCAGGAAATTTCACAATATCTTTTTGTCTTATTATTATTATTTTTGTTGCTATTTCACCTGCAGTGATAGTTCTTTTATTTGTCACTGTCGCGCAGAAAATGAAACTTATCTTAATCTCATTGAATATCTGAACAGAACTGAAATGTAGAAAGACAATTTCATATTCGGGAACTTTTTCACTGCTGAGTAATTTTATTGTTTAATATAAGCTGATAGTATCCGAGCAAATATTCAGGGGTAATGCACTATAGAAATGAAGGAAGGTTTCCTGTGAATCTTAAAGCTTTATGCCAGAATTGAAATCTGTTGTAGTTTCAGATGAAATCGTGTTGTGAACCATTTTCAGGGTTTCACTGGTTTTTCAGCATTATGAAACAGGTGTGCTCTGCCTGCTCTGTCAGCTGTTTCAGTACCGTTTTCCGAAAGCAGTCAATAGAGTCAAGTTTAATGTTTTAATACTGTCCTGAAGTATATACGGTAACAAGTACTAAGCAGCTCAGACTGTTTGTGTAGGCTTATATAACACATAGGTGTTATATATGAGTGAGTGCTAACCATCCAATCTGACTGGCTGCTAATACACACCAGTGACTTGCATGCATTTAGACATCTTTATTTATTAAAGTTATTAAAGCCCTGAAGTCTCTAATCCAGTGATGGTGAACCTTTTTGGAATAAAAAATTCAGACAGTGCCTAACTTGACTCTGCTGGCATATCACAAATACCCTCCCCAAACAAAACAAACAATTCTCTCCCCCCCATCCCTCCCTCTAGGCCACTCTGAATTGGAGAAGGGTAGTGTTATGTACTGGGCTTTTGGTGATACACCACGTGGGTTGCTGGAGCAGCTAACGGCTCTCCAGCAACCCAGACTAACTGTCTCCTGTCCTGCATTTGGCTAACCCCAGGTGGCAATGGTTGGTTCAAACCTATTGGCTGCTGCCTAGGGGCTACACTATATATTGCGGCTGTTTGCAGCCCATGCTTCAGTACAGTTCTAGCAAGAAATAAAGTATGAGTTATCCTGTACTCAGCCTCATGTCTTTATTCCTGCACCAAAGAGCCCACCATTTAACAGTGGCGATGAAGGTGGGATCCTACTTCGTTGATTAAGAGCTGAAGTCAACAAGAGGTAGGCAGCACACGCCGGAGGGAAGAGGCATTTCCCCCCCCTCAAGGCCGGCTAGCAAGCTACACTAGCGGCCTCGTGCTCAGTGGACACATTCCCTGAGCCTAGAAGTGGGATCCGAAGATCGCAGGAACCAGAAGGAAGAATGCCGAAGGTCAGCAAATTAACAGAATTTGACATGAAGCACAAGGCGGAATGGCCATCTTATCTTTCGCAAGTGGAAAACTATCTCAGAGCCAATCAGATCACGGAAGAAGGACTGAAGGCCGCAATGCTGCTTTTCATGTGCGGTCCAGCAACCTTTGATTTGGCTGAGAATCTTTTCATGCCGACACCCATCGAAGCGGTCTCTTACGCAGATCTAAAAAAGAAGCTAACCGAGCACTTCCAGCCCAAGATGTCTGAGATGGCTTGGCAATTCAAATTCGATCAGAGAGTGCAGCTACCCGGGGAGACAGCTTCAGAATTCATAGCGGGCCTAAGACAGGCCGCACGCCTATGCAAGTTCTCAAACTTAGAAATACGACTAAGAGACCGGCTTGTCTGTGGCCTATGGGACAGAACGCTTCAGTAGAGACTATTTGCTAGACCCAATCTAACATTTTCTGAAGCACAGGACGAGGTGATGGCCAACGAAGCCACCGGAGGTGCAGTGCAGACAGTTCAGCCCACCAAACCTTCAAAAGTCAAAGTATCGGTCCATCTTGAGGTCGCCAAATGCACCGGAGAATCGTCAGAGGAAGAAGAACCTGAAATCAACTGACTCCAAAGGCAACCCAACGCGCAACACCGCAACAGCCACCAGCGAGAGGATGGTTACAAGGCAGTTCTCTTACCGAGATGTAAGGGGTGCGGAGGCAACCATATTCGCACCAATTGCAGATTTCGTTCGGCCACATGTAGAGCTTGAGGAAGAACAGGCTACATCGTGGTGGTTTGCAGAGCCCGCCAGAGAGACTGGCCACCCAAACACCAGTCAGAAGAACTGACTAGGAGAGGTACTGGGGCCCAGGGTCCAGTTAGTGTGGGATTCTTCAGAAGCCATAGAAGTGTTTGCCGCACCGGGGCTCGATGCCCTCTCAAACCCAAACTTAAGCTCTTGGTAGAGCTACAAGGAGTTCCATGTAAGATGGAATTGGACTCCGGCTCTGCAGTCTCAATCATTTTGCAAGACACATTTAACTTCGTGTGTAGGCGCAGTAACAATTGGGCCAAACTAAGAGACCCTCAGATATCATTTTAACGGATTTTCAAAATGCTCACATTAAAGTTAAGGGAGAAGCCACTTTATTGGTAAAATTTAAAGGGTTTTTGGGGCACCTGGAGGTAATAGTAGTAGGGGGCCAGAGAACAAGTCTAATTGGACTTGATTGGTTTGATGCTTTAGGTATTCAGATTACTGGCATAAACCGGACACAAACTGCAGACCTCATGTCAGTGTGCGAAGAATACGTGGATGTTTGTGATTCAACCCTAGGGACATACTCAGGCCCGCCTATCTCTTTTAAGTTGGATCCCAATGTTGTTCCAATCAGGGTTAAACCTCGCAGGGTCCCCTTTGTCTTAAAACATAAAATTGATTCCAAAATTGATAAGCTTGTAGAACAGGGCGTGTTACAGCCTGTTGATGGGGGGGAGTGGGAAACTCCTATTGTCACCCCACTTAAAGCCAATGGGGAAATTTGCATTTGTGCTGATTATAAATGCACATTAAATAAGGCAACAGGCTTACCTGGTCCCAGTGGTCAACCATATTTTAGCCTCCTTGCAAGGAGGAATTATTTTTGCTAAACTTGATTTAGCACAGGCCTATCAGCAATTGCCCGTTGATGAGGCCACAGCCGCGGCTCAAATGATCGTGACTCACAGAGGGGCATTTAAAGTTAAACGCTTACAGTTTGGAGTCAGTGTTACACTGGGTATTTTCCAAGGGATTATGGAACGTACACTTAAGGGTATCCAGGGCGTCTGCCCTTATTTTGATGATGTTCTTATTGCAGGGCAATCCCCAGAAGTGTTGGCCAGAAGGCTCAGGGCTGTTTTACAGAGGCTTCGCGAAGCAGGCCTCAAATTAAAAAAGAACAAGTGTAGTATTGGGGCTTCATCAACAGAATTCTTGGGTTTCCGCATGGATGCTAACGGCATTCACCCTGCTGATTCTAAAGTGAAGGCCATTAAAATGGCTCCTAGGCCCAAATCAAAAGGAGAGCTTCAAGCATTTTTGGGTCTCCTAAATTTTTATCACACATTCCTACCTCATAAGGCAGCAATAGCAGAGCCCTTCCACAGGCTACCTGACAAAAAAGGTCCTTGGAAATGGACTAAATTACACGAAAAAAGTTTCCAGGACTTGAAAGCACTACTGTCAGAAAAGTCCACTGTAACTCATTACATAGAGTCTAAACCTGTATGTCTTGCATGTGATGCATCTCCCTATGGGGTGAGGGCAGTCTTAAGCCACATAGAAAAAAATGGAAAACAGGTTCCTATAGCATTTTACTCAAGGACCTTGTCCTCTGCTAAGCGCAACTATGCCCAGATTGACAAAGAGGCCCTGGCCATAGTTGCTGGAATTTAAAAATTTCATGATTATTAATATGGCAGGGATTTCACTGTCTACACTGACCACAAACCTCTGTTGGGACTGTTCACAACAGACAAACAAACCCCCCACATACTATCTCCAAGAATGTTGAGATGGTCTATTTTTCTGTCTGCATACAATTTTAAACTAATTCACAAACCGGGAAGGGAAATGGACCATGCTGATGGCTTCAGCAGACTACCACTGCCACTAATGGATCCAGATCCAGCTCCTGCTGCTAGAATACTGTCCATACAGGATATACCTGAGTTTCTCCTCCATGCAGGGGACATTGCTGCTGAAACTGCCACAGATAAAATACTTAGTAGAGTGTTGTCATGGGTATACACGGACTGGTTGGAAAAAAAGTCCAGGCTCTGAATTTCAAAGTTATTTTGTCAGGAGGCATGAGTTGTATGGACATAAAGGGTGCATTTTATGGGGGAACAGAGTCATAATTCCCACTTCCCCAAGAGACAGGGTTTTACACTCATTACATGAAGGCCATCCAGGCATTGTCAGAATGAAAGATTTAGCTAGAAGCTACCTTTGGTGGCCTGGCCTTGATAAGACCATTGAGGGTAAAGTCCATGGTTGTTATACATGCCAGCAATCTAGGCCTGAAATGCCACAGGCCCCAGTTCACAGGTGGGAGGAAACGCACACTCCCTGGTCTAGGATTCACATAGACTACGCTGGACCTTTTCAGGGGCAGCTCTTCCT
Source organism: Vipera berus (assembly GCF_964194415.1). Classification (NCBI taxonomy): domain Eukaryota; kingdom Metazoa; phylum Chordata; class Lepidosauria; order Squamata; family Viperidae; genus Vipera; species Vipera berus. The sequence goes on from NC_138204.1 coordinate 144,052,572, forward strand.
GATAGTAGTGGATAGCCACTCAAAATGGCTGGAAGTAATTCCAGTTCCTAACATGACTACTGCTAGGACCATCCAGGTGCTGAGAAAACTCTTTGCAACACATGGGTTGCCTGATGTCTTAGTTTCAGACAATGGGGCTTTCCTTAGAGCTAATCTCATCAGACATGCAACGTCTGCACCTTTTCATCCATCTTCTAATGGTCAAGCTGAACGCATGGTGAGGACAATGAAGGAGGCACTCAAGCGCATTGTCACAGGTGACTGGCATCACAGATTGGCAGGTTTTTTTACTCCGCCACCATTCTACACCCTGCACGGCCAAAGGTAAAAGTCCTGCAGAACTACATTGAGGGAGGCATTTGATTACTAAACTGGACAGGCTGCATCCAGACAGAGTGGCAGCAGAAGCCTCTTGACCAAAACCACTGAGGTGGCTGCACATGGGTGATTGGGTTTGGGCCAGGAACTATGGTCAGGGGAAATTGTGGGTTCCTGGTCAAAACACCAAGGCATACGGACCCCTATCTTATGAAGTGAGGTTGGAGGGAGGGCAAGTTGTCAGAAGACACATTGATCAGCTCAGGAAAAGGTTTCCAGAACAGCCACTAATTCATCATAAGTCCCTCCCAAGGTCCTCAAACTTGCGGCCAAGCCAGCCCTCACATGGACTACCAGGACTTTTCCTTCTCAGCAGAGATGGAACCAAAGGGAGAACCGGGGATCTCGGGAGTGCAACATGGACCCCCTGACAAAGCGAGCCAACCAAACTTCAGCAACCACTGTGCCTACTCTGCCGAACAGACTGATTGTGGGGTGGGCCAACCTGGTGAGGCCAGCCAGAGTGTTTTGAATCCCCTTGACTCAGGAGCACAAAGGGACACAAATCTACCCAGCCCATTGGATAAGCTGGTAGACCACAAAGTGATGGGAACTCCGAGACGTTCCTCTAGGCCACACAAACCTCCTTCGTACGTTACAGATTACATTGTAAAATAAAGAGATATATATTGTTGTAACACTTGTTGCCACTAAACTACAGAAACTAGTGCTTTGTGTAACTGCCTATTACTGCAAATGGAAGCTTGATCATTTAGACGTTGTTTAATCTCATTGTAGTCCACAGTGATTTTATTCTTTTTATTATTATCACTTTATCGTGTGTGCGTTGATTAATAAATCTTGAAAACTGTCAAGACTAATTGTGGTTGTCATAGTTTGATCTAAGAGGGGAGGGATGTTATGTACTGGGCTTTTGATGATACATCACGTGAGTTGCTGGAGCAGCTAACGGCTCTCCAGCAACCCAGACTAACTGTCTCCTGTCCTGCAATTGGCTAGCCCCAGGCGGCAATGGTTGGTTCAAACCTATTGGCTGCCACCTAGGGGCTAGACTATATATTGCGGCTGGTTGCAGCCCATGCTTCAGTACAGTTTTAGCAAGAAATAAAGTATGAGTTATCCTGTACTCAGCCTCGTGTCTTCATTCCTGCATCAAAGAGCCCACCATTTAACAGGTAGTATTGCTTCCTGCGAGTCCCTTGGACTGCAAGGCGATCAAACCGGTCAGTCCTAGAGGAGATCAACCCTAACTGCTCTTTAGAAGGCCAGATCCTGAAGCTAAAACTCAAATACTTTGGCCACCTAATGAGAAGGAAGGATTCACTGGAGAAGAGCCTAATGCTGGGAAAGATTGAGGGCAATAGAAGAAGGGGACAACAGAGAATGAGGTGGCTGGATGGAGTCCCTGAAGCAGTAGGTGTGAGCTTAAATGGACTCCAGAAGATGGTAGAGGACAGGAAGGCCTGGAGGAACATTGTCCATAGGGTCGCGATGGGTCGGACACAACTTCGCAACTAACAACAACAACATTGCTTCTATGGCCTAATCTTCCCCAGGATCTGCCCCATGCAACTTACTTTAGACAGCATCCTCTTTCAGTTGACAGGTCCCTGTGGCCTACACAAGGCTGCTCAAGGGTCACCGAGGCCTTGGTTCTTGAAGTGGCTTCAGAGAAGGCTCTTAATGGGCTTTGTAGCCTCTGAATACCTTCCTTCTTCTTGTCAGCTGAAGACCTTAACATTTCATCACCTTCATAAATGGGTTTCCCCAGCTCTGCTGTAGTCCCAGATAGCCCGTTTTGCCTAACAATAGAACTCACCCCATCTACATTGACAAGCACTCGCCCAGCTTCTCCAAACTGGCCAGCTAATCAGATTCTTAGGATTTCCTGTGTGGTAGCCCTCAATGTCTATAAAAATCTTTGCTTTTTTGCAAAGCAGACATCCAACAATTTTTGCAATAAACATGGTTATTCTTGTTTTGTGCTCCTTAAAGTAAAGGTTCCCCCGCACATGCATGCTAGTCGTTTCCAACTTTAGGGGCCGGTGCTCATTCCGTTTCAAAGCCAAAGAGCCAGCGCTTGTCCGAGGACATCTCCGTGGTCATGTGGCCGGCATGACTAGACGCCAAAGGCACACAGAACACTGTTACCTTCCCACTGTAGTGGTCCCTATTTTTCTACTTGCATTTTTTACGTGCTTTCAAACTGCTAGGTTGGCAGAAGCTGGGACGAGTAACAGGCGCTCACTCTGTTACGCGGGACTCAGGATTCAACCTGCCAAACTGCCAACCATTTGATCAACAAGCTCAGCGTCCTAACCCACTGAGCCACCACATCCCTTGTGCTCCTTACTTGGGCAAAATTCCACAAGAAGTGCCAGACAGCATATAACTATTCCAATCACTTTGATGCAGCTTGCAAGTAAATACAGTGGCATCAAATAAGAAGGCACATCTCTTCATATGGTATTTCACCCCAAAAGTTACATACAGGCTGGTTCAACAGTTCCAGAACTGCATAAAAAATAGTTTGCCACAGGCCATTTGAGTTTCACAAATTTCAAAGCCACATTTCAAAGAACTGTAGCTATTTCCCCCCCCCCCATGGTGTACGTTATGTTCATTTTTCGCGTTTGAACATGTCCCCCAAAAACATTTGTAGATGAAGGCATCATAAGCAAAAATGCTTTTCACTTTTGCTGTTCTGATAATTCTTTAAAAGTGGTGTAATACCCACTGTCTGTGATATTGCTTTCATTTCCTGATCTCATCAAAAATAAAACCTTTATTTAGATCTTTGAGGAATTACAGCTTGTAGTCTATTTCAGACCTGACAGAATTTGATACAATAAATGACTTCTTATTCAAGAGACAGTAGAAATTTTTGGCTTTACATTTCAACTCTGGTGTCTCTCTGTTAAAGACTGTATTGAAAAATCTTTGGGGTTTTCAGGAGACAACTCTGCATCTTTTATAAAGTCCAGGGCTACAACTACCGTATATACTTGAATATAAGCCGACTCGAATATAAGCCGAGACCCCTAATTTTACCCCCAAAAAATGGGAAAAGTTAGTGACTCGAGTATAAGCCGAGGCTGGGAAATGCAGCAGCTCACCTTATGCTCCTCTCCAGAGATCTTCCCTCAGCAGCGGCCGGCAAAGTAGCTCGCAAGCGAAACAAGCCCGGCAGAGGAGCTGGAGCGGCGAGCAGAGGCGCCCGGCCCAGATCCTGCAAGGCCCGGCCGAGACACGCCCCCAGCAGCGGAGCTGCTCCGGCTCCTCTGCCGGGCTTGTTTTGCATGTGAGCTACTTTGCCTGACGCTGAGAAGACCCGCTTGGGCACTCGGGTTGGTGTCAGTCTCCGCAGGCCCTTCTCATTTCCAGGAACGTCAAGCGCGCTTGGCTCCCCACCCCCACGGCAGGGCAGGGCAGGGCAGAGACTTGCTCGCCCTTCTGACGGCCCTGAAGAGAAACGAAGGGCTTGCAAACTCCCCGCGAGAAGCTGGGCGAAGCGCGCGGCTGGGCGAGTGTGTGCCTGCGCGCGTATTTACGAAAGAAACGCTCCGAGAGTTCTTCTTTCTCCGCCCCCTTGGGGGGAACTCTAGCGACTGCTGTAGCCGCGCTTCTCTTCTCGGCTCCGAAAATAGGGATTTCTACTCTCTCTCTCTCTCTCTCTCCCCTCCCCACCCCGCATTCTCCTGCCTCTTCGATTGCAACAATAAAAGGGCGAAGGGTGCGCTGGTTTCTTCCTCCTTCCTCCCCCCCTCCCCTCCCCGATTGTCAGGTGAGGCAGCTGGAGGTCTGGCCGGGAGATTGTAGCCGTTTTGAAATGCCGCGTCTTGAAACGCCCGATCAGCTGATTTTCGGGTGGAAGAGCCGCGGCTTGAATCTGTTTGCATCTGCCTGAATTAGACCGAAACGGCCTGAATTTGACCAGAGTTGCTTTGTAATGGCTGGAGGAACTGCAGAGGAGGTCTTGCCGGGAGATTGTGGCCGTTTTGAAATGCTGCGGCTTGAAACGCCCGATCAGCTGATTTTCGGGGCGGAAAGAGCCACGGCTTGAATCTGCTTGTATTTGTTTGAACTTAACCAGAAACGGCTCGTAATGGCTGGAGGAACTGCGGAGGGAGTGAATGCTCCAGCCTGGAATATTTGGAAAGGCTGGGGGAACCGGATGAACTGCAGCTTAAGCGACTGTTGCCGGAGGAGCCATGGCTTGAAACGCCCCAGTTTTGGGGCAGCGTTTGCTTGTTCCGGGTAGAAAAAATGCTGTCGACCCCGGCATCTTTTGCGGGGATTTCCCATTTCCCGTTGCGAAACCAGCCGAGCCCAAGTCCACCCTTTCTTTTTTTTCCACGGCACGCTCGGTGCCTTTCCCACGATCGTGTCTCCTTCAGATCTTACACAAGCTTCCTCGATTTCCTGGTGTGTGTGTGTGTGTGTGTTTCTTTCTTATTCCTCCCTTCTCTGGTGGTTGGAAAGGCGTGTGACGCGCTTCGACAACAACTCTGCTGGCTCTCTCGGTGGGAACCTCCCATCCTCTATATACCCCCATTTCGGCTGCTTCGCAAACTGCTTCCTCCACCCCACCCCACCCCACCTCACCCCTCCCCGCAAAAGATGCCGGGGTCGACAGCGTTTTTTCTACCCGGAACAAGCAAACACGCAGGCAACCCTGCACTATTCAGCTCAGTGAAGTCACGCTTGGTTAAAAAACAGATTTAATAATAATAATAATAAGAAGAAGAAGTTGGGCTGATCAAATGTTTCAATAATGACTGAAGGAGAGCTGCTTGTACCTTGGTCTTTGTGCTGGTGTCTTGACATGCCAGTGTTTTTATTTATTCCATTTATTCCATTTGATCAGCCCAAAGTACAAAAAAAAACCCCAAAAAACAAGGTCTAGTTTCACGGCGATGAGCGACCGGAGTGCCAATCAATTAGTTAACAGACTTCATCAGTTCCAAAATCAAGATCACACCGGCAAGCTTTGTCAGTTGTCACTTGCGGCAGTACAAATACACTAGTACGGAAAGCTGCCGTTCACTTTCGGGGGGGAGGAAAAAAAAACACAACAACACCGCACGCTTTCCGCCCCGAAAATCAGCTGATCGGGCGTTTCAAGCCGTTTCAAGCGTGACTTCACTGAGCTGAATAGTGCAGGGTTGCCTGCGTGTTTGCTTGTTCCGGGTAGAAAAAACGCTGTCGACCCCGGCATCTTTTGCGGGGAGGGGTGAGGTGGGGTGGGGTGGGGTGGAGGAAGCAGTTTGCGAAGCAGCCGAAATGGGGGTGTCAAGCCCTACGGGGACCAGGGGAGCACTTCCAACAATGCCCGCGCAGCACTGAAGGCCCATTGGCGCCCGCACCCCCCAACTGTTCGGCGGGCGAACGCCAGACCCGCTGCCGCACTTACAGCTGATCGGCGGCCGGAGGAGATTGCGAGCGGCTGCGGAGGTTCCGCGCCAGCACAAACAGCTAATCGGCGGCTGAAGGAGACTGTGAGCGGCTGCAGAGGTTCCGCGGCCGCATCAACAGCTGATCGGCGGCCGGAGGAGATTGTGGACGGGCACAGAGGGTCCGCGTCAGCACAGACAGCTGATCGGCGGCTGAAGGAGACTGCGAGCGGCTGCGGAGGTTCCGCGCCGGCACAAACAGCTAAGGGGCAGCCGGGGACGTCTACCGGTGGTCACGCAGCGCGATCAACTGAGCGGCAGCTAGAAACAGCCGCCAACGGTCGCACGGGCCTCACGGGACTTTTCGGGTCCGATGGCGGCTTGGAGAGTGTGGGTGGCTGCTTCGCAGACCTTGCATGCCGCTACAACCGCCAGGTCTGCGAAGCAGCCACCCACACTCTCCAAGCCGCCATCGGACCCGAAAAGTCCCGTGAGGCCCGTGCGACCGTCGGCGGCTGTTTCTAGCTGCCGCTCAGTTGATCGCGCTGCGTGACCACCGGTAGACGTCCCCGGCTGCCCCTTAGCTGTTTGTGCCGGCGCGGAACCTCCGCAGCCGCTCGCAGTCTCCTTCAGCCGCCGATCAGCTGTCTGTGCTGACGCGGACCCTCTGCGCCCGTCCACAATCTCCTCCGGCCGCCGATCAGCTGTTGATGCGGCCGCGGAACCTCTGCAGCCGTTCGCAGTCTCCTTCAGCCGCCGATCAGCTGTCTGTGCTGACGCGGACCCTCTGCGCCCGTCCACAATCTCCTCCGGCCGCCGATCAGCTGTTGATGCGGCCGCGGAACTTCTGCAACCGCTCGCAGTCTCCTTCAGCCGTCGATCAGCTGTCTGTGCTGACGCTGACCCTCTGCGCCCGTCCACAATCTCCTCCGGCCGCCGATCAGCTGTTGATGCGGCCGCGGAACCTCTGCAGCCGCTCGCAGTCTCCTTCAGCCTCCGATCAGCTGTCTGTGCTGACGCGGACCCTCTGCGCCTGTCCACAATCTCCTCCGGCCGCCGATCAGCTGTTGATGCGGCCGCGGAACCTCTGCAGCCGCTCGCAGTCTCCTTCAGCCGCTGATCAGCTGTCTGTGCTGACGCGGACCCTCTGCGCCCGTCCACAATCTCCTCCGGCCGCCGATCAGCTGTTGATGCGGCCGCGGAACCTCTGCAGCCGCTCGCAGTCTCCTTCAGCCGCCGATTAGCTGTTTGTGCCGGCGCGGAACCTCCGCAGCCGCTCGCAATCTCCTCCGGCCGCCGATCAGCTGTAAGTGCGGCAGCGGGTCTGGCGTTCGCCCGCGGAACAGTTGGGGGGTGCGGGCGCCAATGGGCCTTCGGTGCTGCGCGGGCATTGTTGGAAGTGCTCCCCTGGTCCCCGTAGGGCTTGACACCCCCATTTCGGCTGCTTCGCAAACTGCTTCCTCCACCCCACCCCACCCCACCTCACCCCTCCCCGCAAAAGATGCCGGGGTCGACAGCGTTTTTTCTACCCGGAACAAGCAAACGCTGCCCCAAAACTGGGGCGTTTCAAGCCATGGCTCCTCCGGCAACAGTCGCTTAAGCTGCAGTTCATCCGGTTCCCCCAGCCTTTCCAAATATTCCAGGCTGGAGCATTCACTCCCTCCGCAGTTCCTCCAGCCATTACGAGCCGTTTCTGGTTAAGTTCAAACATATACAAGCAGATTCAAGCCGTGGCTCTTTCCGCCCCGAAAATCAGCTGATCGGGCGTTTCAAGCCGCGGCGTTTCAAAACGGCCACAATCTCCCGGCAAGACCTCCTCTGCAGTTCCTCCAGCCATTACAAAGCAACTCTGGACAAATTCAGGCCGTTTCGGTCTAATTCAGGCAGATGCAAACAGATTCAAGCCGCGGCTCTTCCACCCGAAAATCAGCTGATCGGGCGTTTCAAGATGCGGCGTTTCAAAACGGCTACAATATCCCGGCCAGACCTCCAGCTGCCTCACCTGACAATCGGGGAGGGGAGGGGAGGGGGGGAGGAAGGAGGAAGAAACCAGCGCACCCTTCGCCCTTTTATTGTCGCAATCAAAGAGGCAGGAGAATGCGGGGTGGGGAGGGGAGAGAGAGAGAGAGAGAGAGAGAGTAGAAATCCCTATTTTCGGAGCCGAGAAGAGAAGCGCGGCTACAGCAGTCGCTAGAGTTCCCCCCAAGGGGGCGGAGAAAGAAGAACTCTCGGAGCGTTTCTTTCGTAAATACGCGCGCAGGCACACACTCGCCCAGCCGCACGCTTCGCCCAGCTTCTCGCGGGGAGTTTGCAAGCCCTTCGTTTCTCTTCAGGGCCGTCAGAAGGGCGAGCAAGTCTCTGCCCTGCCCTGCCCTGCCCTGCCGTGGGGGTGGGGAGCCAAGCGCGCTTGACGTTCCTGGAAATGAGAAGGGCCTGCGGAGACTGACACCAACCCGAGTGCCCAAGCGGGTCTTCTCAGCGTCAGGCAAAGTAGCTCACATGCAAAACAAGCCCGGCAGAGGAGCCGGAGCAGCTCCGCTGCTGGGGGCGTGTCTCGGCCGGGCCTTGCAGGATCTGGGCCGGGCGCCTCTGCTCGCCGCTCCGGCTCCTCTGCCGGGCTTGTTTCGCATGTGATTCCGGGCCAGGTGCTGCTGAGGGCGAGCAGAGGTGCCCGGGCGACCCCAGCAGCGTCAGGCAAAGTAGCTCGGCCGCGCGCATGTCCTCGGTAAGTTCTTTTTTTGTTGTTGACTGGAGTATAAGCCGAAGTGGATTTTTTCAGCCCAAAAAGTGGGCTGAAAAATTCGGCTTATACTCAAGTATATACGGTAATTGTGGAATGTTATACTAGAGCAGACATGTCAAACACAAGACCCGGGGGCCGGATCCGGCCCGCAAAGTGGTTTCATGCGGCCTGCGAAGCCATCCTGGAAACAGTGAGGGAACGGCCCCCACTGCCTTGGCCCTGGCCCAGAGACCCTCCTTCCACCAGAGACCCCCAGATCTGTCCCACTCCTGCCCAGGCCCTCATAGACACCCTTGATGCGAACAATGTAGAGCTGGCCACGCCCACCCAGTAGGCCATACACACTCTAGCCACGCCCACCCAGTAGGCCACGCCCACCCTGGCCATACCCAACCGGCCCCCTGAGGGCAACCACAATGCTGATGCGGCCTTCAATGAAATTGAGTTTGACACCCCTGTGCTAGAGATAGCATTTTGCAGGTTAATCACTGATTCCAAATGGGTAGAATCAGAGGATGTGACTTAGGATAAACTCTAGAGATATTCTCTAGAATTTATTTTGGCTTGTTTTGAATAGGATATGAATTCTGCCATGCATGAGCAGGATCCATGCCCTACCTAGCTGACCTCTTTGGGAAGCATGGAGGAAAGGGTTGGACTTGGCTAACACCTCTTTGAGAAGGGGTTAAGTCCTTCTTCTTTTAGACCACAGGTCGGCAACCCGCGGCTCCGGAGCCGCATGCAGCTCTTTAAGCCGTCTCCTGCGGCTCCCAGTCACCCAGTGCGTGCACACCTCTCCGAACGGGCAGTGGTGCGCGCACACCTCTCCAAATGGAGAGTGGCGCCGCCCATTTGGAGAGGTGCACGCGCACCTCTCCAAACCTTCAGAGGAAGGCAGCAGCCTGCGAACGGGCCACGGAAGCTTTCCAAACGGAGGGCACCACTGCCCGTTCCGAGAGGTGCGCGTGCACCTCTCTGAACGGGCGGAGGTGCACTCGCACCTCTCCAAACCTTTGGAGAGGTGCGCGCGCACCTCCGCCCGAATGGGCAGTGGCGCCATCTGTTTGGAAAGCTGCCAGATGCAGGTGAAAATCCTCCATCTTCCCTCTCACAGCTGTCCCTTAAAAATTCCGTTCCTGGCGAGGCCCCGGGCTTTTAAAAGCCACCGGGCCCCAGCCACTGTAGGCGAGGACCAGCTTCCTGGCTCGCTCCCTCTCTTTTCTACAGGCATTATTTGCTCGAAAGTGTTTAAGTTTATTGCTCAAATGATATTTCTAATTAGCGCTTCGGACCATAAATCCGAGCGGCTTTTGTTTTCCAACTGATTTATTATTTACCAGAGCATCGAACTCAGACGGGGCGGCAGGGAGAGAGAGATGGGGAAGCCTCAAACCGAGAGAACAGCGGGGATCCATCCACTCAAGGCCTGCAAACAGAAGGGAGGCTGGCGCCGAGCTAAAGCTGCCAACCTGCACATTCTCCCTGGCAGGAGCCCTGGGGATGTGGATGGGGGGTGTTGTCGGGAAGACCGGCCCCTTGAGCGTAACTCGGCTCTGGGACACAGCCACTGGGAAACCGAGTTGGGGGACCTCTAAGTAGCAGGCGCGACCAGCAGAGACGCGGGTGCGGATGGGTTGGAGCACTCTCGGGTGTGGAGGCGAGGGCGCGGGGCCCTTGGCCGGGGTTGTTTTCTTGACCTCTCCAGAAAGGCGCGGATTCCAAGAGAGGTAATCTAGCCTGCGCCACGAGACGGGAGGTGTCGTCGATGAAGCCGTTTGCTTCCCGCCTTGTGCCTGAGCCCGTCCCAGTTCCGGGATTTCTACTCCCGGCCAGATTAGATCCTCAACTGTACGTCGCCACCCGGGTCCCTCTATTTTTGAGGGAGGGGAGAGGGGGGAGAAATTTATTGTAGAAAAAAATAGAGGGAAAAGACTCCGCTGGAAGGAATTTCTGCTTTACAAAAGCCACTAGGGCCGAGAACTTGACACATGAGACCCCTGCAGCTGGACTGGGTGAGTCTATAGGTGCTGCCGTACAACAGCCACTGATGGTTTCTAGTGGGATGGAGAAGGTTATGGCCTCTCGCAAACCCGGTTTTCTGTTCCGGCTACGCGATTCTCCGTCAGCCCGCTCTTCACGGCCCCCCTGAGGGATGGGAACCAGAGCAGCGGACTGAATGAAGAGATGGGGGGAAGGGATTGTTGGGAGCAACCGGTGCGCCCCCTTGCCAATGGACCTGGTGCCTTGGAGAACACTGGTCACCCCCGGTGCCCACTGGCCACTGGGTCCTACTCAGTTCTAACACCCGATAGGATGGATGAATGGAAAAGATAACGGGAGAGGCAAGACTTGGCCTCAGTTGTCCTTCAAGTTATAGCAATCCCAAAATCCCAGAAATGCGGGATTGCTTATTTCCAAGCACCTCGGAGAGAACAAAGGGTTCCAGCAACGCGGCTGAAAATTATTGTTGTTGCTGTTTGCTGAGATCCGAAAATCTCGTTGTTTTTAATTGAAATACAATTGTGCACACACATATCCCGTATGTCACATATTTAGCACCCAACTAGAAAATAAGATATATCTTGCTCACACATAGGCTACTGAAGATTTCCCCAAAATATTAAAGAATTCTGTAAGTATCTACTGGAATGCGGGGGGGGGGTTGTTAGTGGCGAATGAACTTTTTTCTCAGAAAAGAGCCAGTACTTTCACTTAGCTCTCCCTTTCTGTAAAATAGTTTACAATTTATTTAAGATTAAGCACAAACCTTTTTGCGTGGAAGCCTCGGCTAACCCGCTTACATTGGCACTTAAGAATAAATCCCCCTTTGCCCAAAATATCCAGGAAGTTATCACAATGGACACGTGGGAAAAGATTTGGGTGAGGAACGTAAAATTTACACAAGCTCAAAATTTAAGAGAGAATTTTTACAAAATGTTTTATAGATGGCATTTAGATCCCAAAAAGCTTGCAAGTATGTATCCGAGTTATCAGCCTAAATGTTGGAGGTGCGGTGATGAAGATGCAACATATTTTCACATATGGTGGACTTGTAAAAAGGTTAAGGCTTTTTGGATAAAAGTCTGGTGGAACATGCAGAAGATTTTTAAACAGAGGATAAAGTTTTGTCCGCAATTTTTTTTGTTGGGAATAATTACAGATGCCACAGTTGTGGACACCAAGTTGATGTTGAATTTAATTACGGCGGCAAGACTTTTGATAGGCCAATACTGGAAGAAAGAGGAACTGCCGACCATAGAGGAGTGGACTTTAAAGGTTTCCGACCTGGCAGAGATGGCGAAGATTTCGGCCTATTTGAAAGATCATTCGCAAGAACGCTATATTATGGAATGGAGAAAATGGATTGATTTTATCCAAAACAAGTATACGGTTAAGAAGTTTTATGTAGCATTTGAATAAGTCTTCCTTCGTTTTTTTTTCTTTATTATCTTAGTTTTTGTTTTTTTTAACATATTCAATATTATTATTATTTGTTTTATCTTATATAAGCTAGAGAGTGATGGATTTTAGAGTTTATAATTGTTAGTATATGATTGTTTATGATTGCTTTTTATATATATACCTTGTATTTAGCTCTGGGAAGTCGGGGGGGGGAGGGGGGGAGGGGGGGAGGTAGGGAGGGGGGAGGAGGGAGGGGGAAGGGGGGATTCTTAAAGGAAAACTGTATTTTAAAACTTTTCAATAAAAAAAAAAGAATAAATCCCCCTTTGAGAGGAAAAAAAACTAATAAATCTCGAGATACTGAAATGTGATAATTGTTAAAACAATTGCTTCTGAGATTGCTGGCTGGAGTCCAGCAGGAATTCCATTTGTAACTACAAATATGTGCCAATCTCCAAATTCGAAACCTCTGATATTAAACCATACCTACTGATGGTTCATTTTGCATTAGGTGTACTGCATTCATTTTGCATTAGGTGTACTGCACGGCAGTGGCGCCGTCCGTTTGGAAACCTGCCGCAGCCCGTTTGCAGGCTGCCACCTTCCTCCGAAGGCAGTAGCTTTGCAAACGAGCCGCGGCAGCTTTCCAAATGAGCGGCGCCACTGCCCGTTCGGGCAGAGGTGCGCGCGCACCTCTCCAAAGGGGAGACCTGTCGCCGCGCAGGTGCCTCCCATTCTGCGCATGCGCAAAATGTTTTTTGCGCATGCGCGTGCACTTTTTGCGGCTCCCACTTTTTTGTTTGTTCAATGGAACCGGTTCCAAGTGGCTCTTTTCCTTTTTCCGGTTGCCGACCCCTGTTTTAGACCAATATTGGTAACATTAATTATTTGTTTGTAGTGGTCCATTGTTAGACAGGTCAGATAGAAAGTGTCAAATAAAAGGAAAAGAGTTTGAAGAGGACTCATATAAAAAGTTATAAATGGAAACTACAATCTTCAAAAGCTTGCTAAGGGAAATTAAAGTGATTGGTGCATTTTTTGCTGTCATGGGTGGGAGACGGCAGCGGTGTGTTCGGAGGAGGGGAGCCCGAGGAAGGCGCAGCAGATGGGAAAAGGGCCTGATGGCCCTGCCACGAAAGAGTGGGGTTGAAAGAGAGTTGGTTGAGACAGCAGTGGTTTGTTCGGAGGAGGGGAGCCCAAGGAAGGCACAGCAGATGGAAAAAGGGCCGGACGGCCCTGCTGCGAAAGAGTGGGTCAAAAGTGCATGCTAAGGCGTAAATCTTTCAATAATGCATAAAAACTATATTCTCAAATATCACACTATTGTCTGTGATATTACATTCGATAACTCAGTTTCAATATGAATTTAAGTCATGTTCATTCATTCACCCATACCTGGCATCTTCAAAAACTTTAATACCACAAGGTTTCCCCCCCACACACCTGCTATTTACAGTTCAAAAAAATAAATCTGTAAATATTTTTACTGGGAAACTTCAGTTCTCTGTATTATTTATTTTACCACAGTATCCTAAATGCAACACAAGTTCCATTAACAGATAACAGACCTAAGCAGCAGACATGAAATGTATATCTTTTAGTATTGTGCAAAAAAATTTCCCCAATTTCTTGAAACACATTTTTAATATTTTAATGCAAAATACTGATAAAACACTTAAATACACTTTAAAAATCTACACTTAAAGGAAACAACTAAAGGTTGTTTTAGTTAACATTTAAAAGCTTAGATGACTCCATTGCTGATTAAGGCAGGATAGAAAGAAAAACTGAAGGATTTATGTGTTCAATCTTCCTCAGTTTAAAGCCCTACAAGTGTGGTGTATATAACCCTTTGAATTCAGAGTTAGCTTCATTTTGGGAGTTATAGTTCAGCTTAACTACACATCATATGGCCAGGATAAATGAGGGAAGTGATGAAGCATCTACAACAGGGGTCCCCAACCCCCGGTCCGTGGACCGGTACCAGACCGCAGCATGCCAGCAATTGGTCTGCCCAAACAAGCAAAGCCCCATCCATGGGATGCAGGCAGCACTCAAAACCAGGCCTCCTCCAGTCCACGGAAAAACCTTTCTCCATGGAACTGGTCCCTGGTGCCCAAAAGGTTGGGGACCTCTGATCTACACAGATGTGGTCTTTGCAACCAAGCCAGAGATTCATTTTCAAACAAATGCTTAAAATTTTATCAATCAAATAAATAAAATAATAAATGTCAACGTTGTTCAGATTGCCTTCATAATTTGAAAATGGAATGAGATAAACTTTGGAACATTTCTAAAAGCAGGGGTCAAATCAGGCTGAACTGATACTTTGACCTATTTTCCTGAACAATAAATAATCCTCATCTAGTCGGATACCACTTTGTTACCAAAATCGGGTCATTCTCTGTGCATTTAAGAACTTCTGGTTTCATAGCTATGAATACTATTACTATGTATTGTTCTTACAGATGTTTCTACTATAAAATATTCTCCTGCCTCGTTGACATTTAGATTTATTTGTTTATTTATTTATTGCATGCTTTAGATTTATTTATTTATTTGCTGTATGCTTCTCTGCCATTGCCAGCACTGCATCACAATTCAAAGTTGAGGGTAATCTTTATTAACTGCTTTCATAAACTGTTCACCATAATAAGACATCAGCTCCCACATAACTGTTCAGTTAATGACTGAGATGAACTTGCGTTGATAATCCCATATGTCATCCATCAAATAGGATTTTTTTCTTCTTGCTGGCAATTTACATAACACCAGGTTCATCCTCTAAATTTTACAGGGGTGTCAAACTGCCGGCCCATGGGCCGGTTGCATTATACAGAGGCCACACCCACCCCAGGTCTGGCAATGCAAAAAAACCCAAAACCCGCAATGTCAACACTGCTAACATCGAATGTTCTTGCTTTGACAAAAGATGAAGAAACAGCTATTTCATCACCTCCTGCGGTTGGTCTTCCACTATGCCACCCCTCGCTGCTGGGCTGCGGAACCGACCAGGTGGTTCCGCCCAAGGCACCTAATGGATCAGGAACGGTTCCAGACGGCGCTTGGGTCTATACCTATCCCCCTCGCTCACAGCCCGGCCGACGCCTTGGTGGATGCCTGGGAAAGGGCTGCCACCAAGGCACTCGACCGTGTTGTACCCTTGCGACCCCTGACCCAGCGCAGATCCTGGTGGGCTCCATGGTTTTCTGTGGAGTTCTGGGAGATGAAGCGTTGGAGACGAGGTCTAGAGATCTGTTGGAGATCTAGCCGGTCTGAGTCTGACCGGTTGCGATTAAGAACCTTTACAAGGTCTTATCTCGCAGCAATGAGGACAGCAAAGTCTAATTACTTCGCTGCCCTCATCACATCCGCAGATAATCGCCCGGCCGCCCTGTTTAGGGTGACTCGCTCCCTCCTTAATCAGGAGGTGAAGGAGGAGCCCTTGCAGGGGCGAGCCGAGGAGTTTAGCTATCATCTGACGGACAAAATCGCTCAGATTCGAGCCGGTTTGGATTCTGACTGGGCAGAGACTGACGGGGAGGAATCGAGCGGTCTAGAGAATGTTACCTGGAGTGAATTCGATCCTGTGACCACAGATGAGGTGGACAGGATCATGAGGAGACTGAGTTCCGCCACGTGTTTATTGGACCCGTGCCCCTCCTGGCTGGTATATGCAGCCTGGGAGGAGACACGAGGCTGGTTTCAGGCAGTAATAACTGCTTCTTTGAGGGAGGGTACCTTCCCTGCCGCCTTGAAGGAGGCGGTGGTGAGGCCCCTCCTCAAGAAGCCTGCCCTCGACCCAGCTATTTTGAACAACTATCGTCTGGTCTCCAACCTTCGCTTTCTTGCGAAGGTGGTTGAGAGCGTGGTGGCACATCAGCTCCCTCTGTTCCTGGAGGAAACTGATTATCTGGACCCATACCAATCGGGCTTCAGGACCAGGTACAGCACGGAGACGGCATTGGTTGCGCTGGTGAATGATCTCTGCCAGGCTCGGGACAGGGGTTGTTCCTCTGTCCTAGTCCTATTAGACCTCTCAGCGGCTTTTGATACCATCGACCATGGTATCCTACTGTGGCGTCTCAGGGGGTTGGGAGTGGGGGGCACTGTTTTACAGTGGTTCTCCTCCTACCTCCTGGGCCACTGGCAGTCGGTGTTGATGGGAGGGCAGAGGTCCGCCCCGAGGCCTCTCATTTGTGAAGTTCCTCAGGGGTCGGTCCTCTCTCCCCTCTTGTTCAACATCTATATGAAGCTGCTGGGTGAGCTCATTTGTGGTTTCGAGGTGGGGTATCATCAGTATGCTGATGATACCCAGCTTTTTCTTTCCACCCTGAACCAACCCAGTGATGCCCTCAATGTGATGTCCTGTTGCCTGGAAGCGGTCCGGGTTTGGATGGGGAGAAACAGGCTTCGTCTCAATCCTGCCAAGACTGAGTGGCTGTGCATACCAGCATCTCAGACTAACCAATCTTTTCCATCGTTAACTATGGGGGGTGAGGTGTTACCCCCTGTTGATAGGGCCCGCAACTTGGGTGTCCTCCTGGATTCACAGCTCAGTTTGGAAGATCATATAGGAGCCGTGGCCAGGGGGGCTTTTACCCAGGTTCGCCTGGTGCACCAGTTACGGCCCTATCTGGACCGAGATGCCCTACGCACAGTCACCCATGCGCTCGTGACCTCCCGGCTAGACTACTGCAATGCTCTCTACATGGGGCTGCCCCTGAGGACCACTCGGAGGCTTCAGCTGGTGCAGAATGAAGCCGCGCGAGTTGTGATGGGAGTCTCCTGATACTCCCATGTAACACCTCTTCTCCGCGAGCTGCATTGGCTTCCAGTTGCCCTCCGGGTGAGATTCAAGGTGCTGGTGATGACCTATAAAGCCCTAAATGGCATGGGCCCGGATTATCTAAGGGAGCACCTGCTGCCAGCGTCAATTTCCCATCGTCCTGTGCGCTCCCACAGGGAGGGCCTCCTCAGGGTACCGCCGGTCAAGGATTGCCGATGGGCGATCCACAAGGGGAGGGCTTTCTCTGTGGGCACGCCTGCCCTATGGGATCAACTGCCAACGGAACTCCGGACTGCCCCCAACCTTAGTTCATTTCGCCAGAACCTAAAAACCTGGCTCTTTGAGCTATCTGGTCTGGACTGAGGGGTTTAATGTTTTTAAATTGTGATTTAATTTTTGCGGCTAGACTTAATTTAATTTATTTTAATTTTATATTGGATTGTTTTTAAATTTTGCCTTGTAAACCGCCCTGAGTCCTTTGGGAATAGTGCGGTATATAAACCGAATAAATAAATAAATAAATAAATAAATAAATAAATAAATAAATAAATAAATAAATAAATAAATAAATAAATAAATTTCATATGTTAAACTTGTGTGTAACTGTTAAAGCTAGAATTAGTTATTGCTGGGAGGGAGGAGGAAGAATGTCTCTCAAGGCCCTTACAAAATAAGAGAAGATAAGAATTTGGTGGGTTGTCTAACAGAAGGGAAAACTGACCCTTCAAATTAATTGGAGAATGTGATTTATGACAGCAATGAAAAGGAGGAGAATTGAACTTAACATATTGTGCTAAGGGGGAGGGGAATTCAGACTCCTGCTCCTCCTAGCAAGGATTGTCGATGTTATAGGGCTAATAAAAGACTTTTAAGGTAAACAATGCCTCAGAGTCTTTTGAAAAGCTCATGCCATCGGAAACTTGACACGTGTTACGTTGTGACATGTCATGTGATGTGGCGAGTTTGACATCTGTGCTTTTAAATGTAGGAGAGACCAATATTTAAAGATCTTGGCTTCAACTGGCCATTAGCAAGCATCATAGTACCCATTAGCAAATTATAGAATACATAATACATATATTTCAGGGAGGGAATAATTCTTAACTGAAAGCTGCTGATTAACTATGGTTGTCATGAAAGACTAGCATTTGGGGGCAATTACATCCATATTGTGGTGGCAGAATGAATTCACAATATTTACTTCACTGAGAAATAAAAGGTTTGCTTATTTTTATGAAGTTCATTTCTAGAAAGTCTGTATGATTCTTCTCAGTATAACCTGATTTCCTGGAAGCCATTGAGGTCTTCATTTTTTAGTGAACTGTTATCACCAAACTGCTTTCTGCCAAATAATGGATAAAGATAGATCTTAGTTATGACTATAAATACTGCTTAGTTGAGATCTTCATAAGCAAGAGATTCCAGATAACTTTGATCAGATCAAACAAGAAGAAATAAATATTTTCAGTTACCAAATCTCCAAGTTCCTTTTCCTCTGGCAGACAAATAGACACGAAATGAGAAACTGTGGCCAGAATTTCAAAAACGTTTTGCTTGTTTGCTCATATTTTACAATGCTGTCATACAGTTCTCTGCTCTTCTTACTCAAAATAATTAAATGATTGAATAAAGTTCTATCATACATTGACTCACTTACATAAACAATGATCCCTTTAATGGATGATTTAATAATTGACTTACATAAACAATGATCCCTTTAATGGATGATTTAATAATTGTCAACCACATATTTGGGGTTAATACTATAGAGAGGACAATTCAAACTGTTCAGATCAGAATTGGGTCCAATTATTCCAGTCTCCTGTATTGGACAGTAGCCAGCCAGATGCCTTTGGAAATCTCACCAACCAAATGTGATCTAGGGATTTGCTGTGTGGTTAGTTTGATCAGCAGCTCAGCATAGATTGATTAGATTCTTAGGATCAAACGTGAATAAACACTCATAGCATAATATGGCATGGCTAGATAAGAACTATTGTTGCATACTTGGATGAAGTTACTAAAATGATTGTTCTCTGTCAATTTGGCAGGACAATCCTGTTTTGTACCTATCGTATTTTAATTCCAGCGCTGTTTTTTCCTCACCTTTTCCATGATTGAACAGAGCTTATGCCCTACATTTTTCAGTCATGAAACCGGCAACTATTGCCTGCTGAAATAGCTAATATCCCTGATGTCCCTGAGCTCTTTCTTTTTTTAAAATATATTTTATTGATTTTTTTACAATGACAATCTTTAGTGCTTAGTAAACAGCATGTTGTCCGGGTTCATATATTTAAAAAAACAGTCAATAATTTCTATAATTTCATAATCAATATATTAACTAATAGTTTGTTTCCTTGATCTTCCTTTCTTCCAATAATATTCTCCTTTATCAGCATTAGACAGATATATTTCTTAATATTTTCAATACATACTAAGTTGGATATAGACTTTTTTTGTATTTGCACAAGTAACAATGACATCCATATATAACATCTTTTCTGCTTGACTTATATTTCAATTGTATTTGTAAAAATCATCTTTTTAAATCATTATACATCCTGTTTACAGAATTCTTATTTATACTTAATTTCCCCTCAATATTTAGACCATTCTTATTAATCATAATTTTCCTCAAAATTGATTACCTTTAAATATCCAAACTTTTCATTTACTTATACCATCCCAATATTTTCATATTTCATATATTATAAAGATATTATACTACTTATATATCTTATAACATCCACATATAACATCTTTTCTGGTCGACTTATGTTTCAATTATATTTGTAAATTTCATCTTATTAAGTCACTATATGTCCTGAGCCTTGTTTTCAAAATTTTTATTTAAGCTTAGTTTTCCCTCAGTATTAAAATCATTCTTCTCGGTCATACTTCTCTCAAAGTTAATTACCTTTAAATGTCCTAACTTTTCATTCACGTACATCATCCCAATATTTTTACATTTCATATATTATAAAAAATGCTATACTATTTATGTCTCTCATCCCTCTTACTATAGCTCCTTTATATCCAAAATTATCTATTCTTTTAACCATATTCAAACAAGTGTTTAATCATGTTGTGCTCCATCTGGTAAGTCAAATCAGGTCTCTTGAATCTAACTCTAGCCTTCTTCTTTTGCCAAGTAGCTTTCCAAGTTAGTACATTCTGCTTGCCAGGGGATTCCTGTATTTTTGTAAATATTGTTGGGAGTGAGAAAGACAGGTTGTATATGATGTACGCTTTTTGTCTCCCAGACTCTAACAATTCTCCTGGCAGCTCTCTAATCCATTTTATTAAATCTTTTTTCTTATCCTCAAGTTTGTTTTAAAGTCCTGACAGATATAATATATTTTCCATTTTCATTGTCGTGGCAAAATTTTGTAGACTTTTTTCTGTTTGTATTAAATTGTAATTCTCTTGATTTGTAGCTTCCCTATTTAAGTCACTTTCTTCTAGTTTGTGTTCTGTTATCTGGTTTGTTTGTTCGTTCTTTATCATCGTTTTCTGAGAGTGTTTTTATCTGTGATTTTAAATTGAAGATGTGCTCATTTATGTCGTCAAAGTGGTTTTTAATCTCATCGTGGTAATATTGTCATTTGAATCTGTTGTAGCATTTCATACATTTCCTCTTGAAAAGTATTTGTCTCATCTTGGAATATTGCTCCTGCAGATCTTTGATGTTCCAGGCTAGGTCCTTCAGAAAGGAATATTAAGAGTGGTTTCCTGTCACTTTTAGATAGGTATGCAATATTCATTTTGTCTCCTCCCTCTAGGTCACAGGTCGACAACCCATGGCTCCAGAGCCGCTTGCGGCTCTTTCAGCCGTCTCCTATGGCTCCCAGTCCTCCTCTGCCATGTTCAGTCCCAAAAAAAAGTGGGACTAAAAAAGTTCTACCGATCAATTTAAACTTCTCACAAAAAAAAAAACTCGCAAAGTTTGAATTGATTGGTTGAACTTCTTTAGTTTGTGGAACTGCTCACAAACCTCTTTTCTTCTTCAAACTCCACATGGCAGCAGTGGAGGAAGAGACTGGAGGACTGCTGAAAAGGTGAGTGGGCTCTTTTTCCGTCTGCTGCACCTTCCTCGGGCTCCCCTCTTCCGAACACACTGCTGCCATCTCGCCCGATTGTCTTTCCACCCCACTCTTTTGCAGCAGGGCCATCCGGCCCTTTTTCCATCTGTTGCAACTTCCTTGGGCTCCTCTCCTCCAAAAACACTGCTGCCATCTCGCCCGACTCTCTCCTGACCTCACTGGGCGAAACAGTGGAGGAGGGCAGCCCAAGGAAATTGCAGCAGATGGAAAAAGGGCCAGATGGCCCTGCCATGAAAGAATAGGGTGGAAAGAGAGTCGGGCGAGATGGCAGTGGTGTGTTCAGAGGAGGGGAGCCCAAGGAAGGAGCAGCAGATGGGAAAATGGCCAAACAGCCCTGCTGCGAAAGAGTGGGGTGGGGAGAGAGTTGGGTGAGACGGCAGCGGTGTGTTCGGAGGAGGGGAGCCAAAGGCAGTAGCTCCGCCAGCCTCTGCTGCCCCCTTCCACTTTGTTCGGGCCAGGCAGTGGAAAGAAGGGGGCGGTGGAGGCTGGCAGAGCTGCTGCCTTTGCCTCCTCTTCCTCTGGGCCAAAGATGGCGAGCACAGCGGCTACCATGCCGGCCTGGAGCACCTCCAGTATCTCTCAGCAAGCGCACTGGGCCTCCACAACAGCAGCCACCACCGCCTGAGCAATTGCTGGGCCCTTGGGCCCCGCTGCTGCCATGGGGGCCGACCTGGGAATTTGTTTCTGCAGGAGAGGTGGACGACCATGGAGATGCAGTGGACCTCCAGTGTCTCTCTCACTGCCGCCTCCACCACTACTGTTGTTGGCTTCCGCTACGGCCGAACCCAGGCAGCCTCCTCCACCCCCTCAGTGGCATCCAGTGGTTCTCCAGTTTCATCGGAACCAAGCAGCAAGTGGAAAATTTAGCAGCAGCAGCACTACTGGGAGCGGTTTCAAACAGCCCTTTCATTGCCAAGCGTCCCCATGGAAGTCAATGGAGGCGCCGCGGCTGGCCTTTCGAGTGAATGAGAGCGAAAGAAAAGCATTTTCGAGCAGAGTGTGAGTGAATGAGAGAGCGAGAGAGAAGCTTTTGCAAACAAAACATGAGTGAATGAGAGTGGAGGGGGCAGGGCGTGTGTATATCTCGCCTTAGGCTCCACTCTTCAGTCAAACCCTGTTCTGCGCATGTGCATGCGCACACATTTTTTGCGGCTCCCAGTTTTTCCTTTTGTGAGGGAACCGGTTCCAAGTGGCTCTTTCACTGTTTCAGGTTGCCAACCCCTGCTCTAGGTAGTCTTTCGCCAGTACCATAGTCTCTGTGTTTAGCCTTATCAAACCAGCCAATCTTAAAATCCAAACAACCAAGTTTTATATAGATTTTATCTTTATATATGGTTTTTATAATCCAATGCATTTCCAATTATCAAGGCATCAGTGAAAGGAGTGTTTTATAACAATTCTTCTGTTCAGGGGTCTTTGAATTATCAACCAGTCAGAATTGCAGCAAAATGTTTCACCACCATAAAGCTTTCCAGTAAATCCCCCCCTAGAAGATTAGCCAAGAGCCAAAGTTTTTCTTTCTCTGCAAACAATTCTTGAGCTTAGACAACAGTTAAAAGTTGGGGGGGGGGTTGCAAACATTTCTTAAGCTTATGGGTGGCCCAGTATGTTTTCTTTCTTTGTTCTCAGCAGTTTTCTATTTAGCTGAGGGTTGTTAAAATTCAAGGGAACAGATTGTTCTTTATTTCTGGGCATCTTGCCAGTTTCTGAGCCAGTGTTATACTATTGTTCTATGCTCTAGTTCTCCACTAGATGTCAGTAGTTATTTATTTTCCAAATTTTTCAAACAAAGAATTATTTTTCTTTTTTTAATTTCATCAGGACTCTTTAGGATATAAAATCTTAATGGTTTTCTTAATTTTTTTTAATCCCATTTATATCCCGCCTTTCTCCGAAGACTCAGGGTGGCTTACAATCTAAGCACAATCAATGTGCTTAGCAATAGCCTTCATTCTATGTATATGCCTGCTTATTAGGGCTTTCGCCCCCCCCCCCAGCGGCATTATTACAAAGTCAGCTTATTGCCCCCAACAATCTGGGTCCTCATTTTACCTACCTCGGAAGAATGGAAGGCTGAGTCAACCTTGAGCCTGGTTGGATGCGAACCTGCACTAATTGCAGGCAGCTGGTGTTACTTAAGGAGGCATTAGCCCACTGCTCCACCAAGGCTCTTAAATTTATTTAATAAATTTTCAGATTTATTCAGACTATAGTAATATTAATTTGATTTCAGTATATTTCTTCCCCCCTTGGAAATTAATTCGCTGCTTCCGTCGATGGAGGGGTGGGGATGTAATCCCTTCCCTTCACTTTTGGAGGATTTCTTGCTTTTGGGATCTTTCCCAAGGAATCAGTTACAAAATAGAAGAGAGAAGATCAATACTCTAACCTTCAGGTAATTTTAGAATGATTAGGAGAATTTTTGAAAGATCCCTTCTTGTCTTTACTTGAGTCCAAAACACCATTCCAATCACCCATCATGATAACAGATTTATAATCCAATTGAGTTAGTCCAGTTGCCTTTTGAAAAAGTACCTTTGGGAGAATCGTCATTATTAATGTAAACAGAGAAGAAAGAAAATATCTCATACTAACAAAGACTTGCTTAGTCCATGGATGGGTGACACTGAGAAATCAAAGAATTGAAGACTAGAATAAAAACACAAAAATATCCTTGAAGAAGGCAACAGCAAACAATTGCCATTACCCATGGGAGAACAAAAGGTGGTAAATGGGAAAACTAGCATTGTATATACTACACACACACACACACACACAGAGGGAAGATCTTGGGTTGCAACATCATAACATTTATCATCAGATTCTATGGATGCCCCTGGTTGCCAAGGAAACTACATGGAAATATATATGTCAGCCTCTCAAGATAGACCAGACTATGAAATCAAAGCCATATGGGTCAGGATTATTTTTATTGTAACAACCATAGTAACAGAATCTTGCAAGTCTGAATGCAGTTCCCCCTCCCTCCCTCCCTTTATCTTGTGAACCTTGTCTGAGACGTTTATGACTTGTTTACTGAGACGTTTACTACTACTGGGCTGCTTTTCTCTGACTGTTGCCTTTTTCCTCCTGTCTTTCAAGGTCTTCTTTCCTTCTTTCCTCTACAGTATGTGGTTCACTGAAAATCAGGTTCAGCTAGATCAAATTTTCCTTAAGTGGATCAGGTGGAATTGTGAATTGGCTTAAAAATTTATACAGGCAGTTCTCTATTTACAACAGTTCATTTAGTGACCATTCAAAGTTACAATGTCACTTTAAAATCCGAGTTATGACCATTTTTTCACACTTATGACCGTTGCAGCATCCCCATGGTCACATGATCAAAATTCAGATGCTTGGCAAGTGGTTGATATTTATGACAGTCCTGGGGTCATGTGGTCACCTTTTGCGACCTTCTGAGAAACAAAGTCAATGGGGAATCCATGTTCACTTACCTACCACATTACTAATTTAATAAAAGCAATAATTCACTTAACAACTTTGGCAAGAATAGTCATAAAATGGGGCAAACTCTCTTAACAAATGTTTCACTTAGCAATATACATTTTGGGTTCAATTGTCGTCGTAACCCGAGGACTACCTGTACTTCAACTGTCCTTACATAGGAGTAAATATTAACACTGCCTTGGAAATGTTTCAGGAGCTGGCATCTAAAAAAGATCTGCAATTTTGCAAGTTACAATAGCCTCAATAGGTAAAGGTAAAGGTTCCCCCGCACATGCGTGCTAGTCATTTCCAACTCTAGGGGCTGGTGCTCATCTCCGTTTCAAAGCCGAAGAGCCAGTGTTTGTTCGAGGATGTCTCTGTGGTCATGTGGCCGGCATGACTAGATGCCAAAGGCACACGGAATGCTGTTACCTTCCCACCGTAGTAGTCCCTATTTTTCTACTTGCATTTTTTACGTGCTTTCGAACTGCTAGGTTGGCAGAAGCTGGGACGAGTAACAAGCGCTCACTCTGTTACGCGGCACTCCGGATTTGACCCACCAAACTGCCGACCTTCTGATCGACAAGCTCAGCGTCCTAACCCACTGAGCCACCGCATCCCTTTTAATGGCCTCAGTACTCATGGTTAATTGGTTCCAGGAGGTGCGATGACTACCAAAAACTATGAAAACCAAACCAATTTTTCCCATAAGGAATAATGTAGTGAGTCACAAGTCAGCCAACACCAACAAGTTCTACCTTGTCCATTGAGTACCAAAGAAATGATAACTACCAGGACAAAATTTTAACATCAGAAGGCATTGTGTACTAAATCCGATGAGTTTCAAAGCAGTTGAGTACCAAGATACCACTGTCTATTGAAGGAAAGAGAAGAAATCAACCAACTCTAGAGGCACATTAGGTGCTATTTCACTACCCTTTTTTGGTGGGAACAGTCATAACTTTGGTTGACAAAATAATAATTGATTCCATTTTGGCTCTGAATCTTCTGCTGCCTTTTTTAAGATTGCCCGCTGGAAGGAAACAAACCTAATTCAGATGCTCAAGGAAAAGTTATTAAAATTGACAGGGAATGTTGGAGCAGTTAATAATATTTCTCCCACGTACTCTGGATTCCTTCTGTTACACAAACTGTCCCTTCTGTATCAATGTGTTTTCTGCTGAGGGTGGGAGGGAGAAGAGGAAGGAGAGAAAGAGAACTGGGATAGGATGGGGAAACAGTGGGGCTTACACACAGTATAGCTAAACTTATAGTCCCTCTTTGAGGGAGATGGATGGTTTAAAAATGCAATAAATAAAATAAAATTAACTTCCTAGCGCTTTAAAGTGTTCTGAAGGTGTAGAAGCACTGGATCATGCCAGTCCCCTAAGACAGTCCAGAAAGGAAACCAAAACCATGACCATTAATTTTATTTTTATTATAAAGTTACAGTAACAGGATCTTGCAAATCTGAACATGCTTCCTCCTCCCTGCCTTTACTTTCCAGAGAAATAGGGATACTTTCTCTTATGGGACACTTTCTCAACCCCTTCGCTTTTGTGGGCCGATGGTTGCCCTGATTGCGGCTCTTCCTCCTGTCTCTCAAGGCTCTTCTCACAGTCCATTACAAACCCTGAAAGAAGAGATGCCAAAAGAAAATTGTGATGATAGAAAAAAGGATGTTAACTGCATATGCCTTTGCCCACTTGCATCTAACCCTAGCACCAACCTCTCATCACAATCTCTTTTTTTCTTCCATGTCCCCTTCATCTTCTTTCCAATCCATTACTGAGGAAGCTTAAAGTCATCCTTAGTTCTTCTGGTGTCCAAGCAGTGGTGGGAGGCAGTCAGTTGGCACCACTTCGGCAGAACCAATAGCTAATTTTTTGTTGCCTAGGCCCAGCATCCACACAGAGCACCGGTTGTTCGCATATTTGAATCCCACCATGTCCAAGATGTGTTTTATCCCTAAAGCAAGCCATAAACCCAAAGCAGCTTAATGATAGATGTGATCTGGCATGTTTCAGTAAGCATCTGGCCAGTCTCACAGTTAAGTGACTTTTAGGGGGTGGAATTATTCTAGCACCTATTGGGTCCCTTAAGCTAATATAGGAATAGTCCTCCCAGTTTGTGGGCACAATAAGACTGGCCCTGGCAGCAGGAAAAGTCAGTTCTTTTGAACTGGGCTCTCTGTACCAGCTGATCCCCAGCTTATTCAGATCTCCTACTGTCCAAAACTGTAGCCTTGGTGAACAATTTGCCACCTGGAAAGCAAGCTAAATTCTCTATATCTGCAAAAGTTTGCTAATCCACATGTGGCCATTTTTAAAAAAAATAGAGCTCTCCTTCATCATGAATGCATCACATCTCAGGGGTTCCCCCTTTGATATGTGAATTTCCCGTTGACACCTGAATTTCCCTTTGACGTGGGAGTTCCCCCATAGAGTAGAGAAACCCAGTATGAAACAAATAAGAGCAGGGTAAAGCGTGAATCTTTAGTATTTCCCAAAGTCAATGGGGCAGCAGGGGATAGTGAAAAATGAAAAATCAATCTTACTTTTTTACTTATGGGTTGTTGTTATGAAAGTTTTGAGTGCTGAAAGAGAACACTGGAAGAGTTTGGGGACAAAAAGACCTGGATACGCCTTGTCTCTAAATGTTCATCTATAGATGTCAAATAACATTGCAATACTTTTAGGTAATCCTTTAGCCTCTTTGGCCTACTGTTGGAGCTGCAGAAGCAACTCTCTCCTCCCCATTCACTCTCAATAGGGAAAGAAGAGGGGGGTTCCCTCTGTGAAATATGCTCAGCCAGGTTTAGGGTACGAAACCAGGTGCAGCCCCCAGTGCACACGAGGGATGTGGCAGTTGTCACCTGGAAATTGCTGCTGATCTTCACGGACACTGCTCCACAAGTTGCAAATGGTGAGACCTTGTTTCAAAAGGTAGGCTCATGAGATTGTTCCTATTATATCAGCCTCTCTGCTACTTGAGTTGCTGGAGGCCATCTCATGGTTGGCTGTGGAATCCCCCAAATGTATGATCTTGGATGGGCCTTGGAGGCAGCTTAAGGTTTCAAAGGACTCTCCCAGGTCATTGCTGGCCTGACTCAAAAAAGTGGCCACACACCGGACATGGTTTTCTTGTTGAAGCAGTGTCAACATGATCTGAGGGAGAAGTTATTGCTGTCCTTTCTGTCATGGTCAGATCCCACCCTGGTGACTTTAAGATTCTCTTATGCTGCTCTCTCCACAGGGAGGTAGGACCCATTTGATTGGTTTACCTGCAGTGACTGATGGACCCTGCAGTATTTCAAAGGAAACTGGGGGGGTTATACCTGAGGCTCTGCTGCCTTGGTCCTCCTGAGGCATTGGCCACTATCTGGAATAGGCAGGCAGCTGAGGCCGTGTACAGGATTATGCCCATGTGACTTCTCTTGGGCCATCACTCCTGACAGTGGTTACAAAGAAATTGAAGTAGCTGAAAAGGATCAAGTGATCTAGAACAGGGGCCCACAAGCCCCAGTCTGCAGACCGGTACTAGTCTATGGCCTGTTGGGAACCAGGCCACACAAGTGGCAGGTGAGCACACAAAGCTTCATTTGTGCATGTGTACAACTAAGTTGCACACGTGAAACCATCCCCTCCCCCCACCCCGCGCCACTGCCATTGTGGAGTCAGGAAGGTTGGAGAGCACTGATCTAGAATGCTGCTGGAGGAAGACAAGGTATGAATCTAACTGAAGACAAGTTAGAGCAGGCATGTCAAACTGCCGGCCCACAGGCCGGATGCATCACACTGAAACTGCACCCACCCCATTGCCGGCAATGGGGAAAAAGTCGCAATACGTTGTGCAACATCACATGATGTCATGAGTTTGACATGCCTGAGTTAGGGCCACTATTAGGCCTGCCTTATGATGGTAAGAGCAGCAAAATATCAATATTTCTCGGCTCTTATTGCATTTGCAGATTGTTGCCCAGTGGCCATGTTTAAGGCTACCCAGACCCTCTAAGAAAAGGGCTCCCAGTGGTTTGCCTTCAGGGTCTCATATCTGGCAGATAAAATTGTTCAGATCCATTTTCACTTGGAGTTCAAGGGTGGAGCAGGTTCTTTGGACATAATCAGATAAGAGGACTTATGTGATAATCTGGATTTTATTGGACCCAAGGAATTGAACAGAGTCCTCAGGACTGTAAACATGACCACCTGTGAACTCCATACATGTCCCTCCTGGGTCAAGGCTGCCCAGGAAGTGATATGTGGGTGGGGGCTGGCAATATATAACTCATCTTTGGAGGGGTGTGTGTGTGGGGGGTGGGGGGGTGGGTGGGTGGGTGGGTGTTCTGGCACACTTTAAAGAGATGCTAGTTCATCCTCTATTCAAAAGGCCTTTGCTAGACACAGACACACACTTTGGATAATTTTTATGGGAAATTTTGTAGGAAGTCACCTTTTTAGGGAAGGTGGTTGAGAAGGTTGGTGGCATTGCAGCTTCAGAGGGTCCTGGATGAAGCAGAAATTCTGAACCCCTTCCAGTTTGGTTTCAGACCTGGATATGTGCAGAAACAGCATTGGTTGCAGTTCTGGATGATCTCTGGCTGAAACGAGAGAGAGTACTTCATCCATTCTCGGTCTTCTTGAACTCTCAGCAACTTCTTTTTTTTACTTTATTAAATTTATTATTTAAAACATTGGACACGGTACAAACGGACTGACATACCTTCTTGTCTACAATATTCATATATGTATATGTACACATAAAATACACTTAAGATACAAATCAATTATATATAATACAATACTTAGAACAATCAGCCAATCTATAAATTCTAATAGAGACCTTCCTTTTGTTCCCGCCAAAGATAAAATTTATTCCAAATTTTGTAGTAACCTGATTGGTCTTTATTTTTAATTTCCAAAGTTAATTTATCCATTTCTGCGCATTCCCAAATTTTCCTTATTACCTCGTTTTCTATTGGAATTTCACTCCTTTTCCAATTCTGGGCAAATGACATTCTTTCTGCTGTAATAATGTGAATCATCAGATACAACTCGTCTTTGGGGTATTTCTCTTTTGTTATGCCCAATAGGAAAAATTCTGGACTGAACTCAACTTCTTGTCTTAATATTTATTTTAGCCATGTCCAAATCATTTGCCAAAATCTTTGTGACTTGCTACAGGACCACCACGTATGAAAATATGTACCTAATTCTTCGGAGCATTTCCAACATTTGGGAGATACTGTCTTATACATTTTGGCTAAACGTGCTGGAGGAAGATGCCATTGGTAGAACATTTTGAATAGGTTTTCTTTGTAAGATGAAGCCAGTGTTATTCTTTTATTTCTGTCCCAGAGCGTTTGCCATGTATCAGGGTCAATGCCGTGTCCCACATTTTTAGCCCAAGTCAACATAGGGTCCTTCACTTGTTCCTCGAACAGCTTATATCCCAGAAGCAGATTATATAATTTCTTTATCTGTTTATTATCTGGGCCCAATAATATTTTGTCCAAGGCCGTTTCCTGGGTGTTTATCCCCCATTCTTTTTTATCCTTCCCGAATCTTGATTGAATCTGTAAATAGGCCCACCAATCTAGTTTTATTCCTTGTAAATCTAATTCATTTCTAGACTTCAATTCCCCCTCATCATTCATGATATCCTTATATAAAATTATGTTGCCCAGATCGAATAGATTTGGATAAACAATCGCTTCGAGAGTGGATAGCCAGACTGGTACTTTAGTATAATTGTGAGTTCTAATTTTGTTCCAAATGTTAAATAATGCTTGCCTAATCCGATGTTTTTGAAAGTGTGAAAATAATCCTTGTTTCTCAGTCCATAAAAAGGCGTGCCAACCAAATTGTAAATCATGACCTTCTAAAGTCAGTAATCTTCTATTTTTCAAAATTATCCATTCTCTAATCCAATTTAACGCTGCGGCATGGTAATATAACTCCCAGTCTGGCAATCCAAAAACCCCGTTTTCCTTTGTATCCTGCAAGTATTTCATTTTGATTCTTGGTTTTTTCCCTTGCCAAACAAAATTTAATGACAGTTTGTTCAGATTTCGGAAAATTTTTGAGTCAAGTTGTATTGGAATATTTTGGAACAAGAACAAGATTTTGGGCAGGACATTCATCTTGATAACCGCAATTCTCCCCAATAATGAAAGGTTCAGGTTTCCCCATCTTTCCAAATCACCTTTTATTTGTTTCACTATTTTATCATAGTTATCTTCTTTAAGTGAAGTGCATCTAGCCGTGATATTGATTCCTAGGTATTTTATTTTTTTGACTATTTCTATGTCCATAATTCCAGCCATTTTTTCTTTTTGTTTATTAGTCATATTTTTAACAATCATCTTAGTCTTATGTCTATTTATTCTCAATCCAGCAACTTCACCATATTTAATTAATTCTTCCAGTAATTTTGGTCCCGTGTGGTATGGGTCCTCCATGATAAAGACCAGATCATCCACAAATGCTTGAAGTTTAAAAGTTTCCTTTTTAATAGCTAATCCTTTTATCTGTGGATCATTTCTAATTATTCTCATTAGGACTTCTAGTGTCAATATGAACAGCAGTGGAGATAAGGGGCAACCTTGCCGTGTTCCCTTTTGTATTTGAAATTTGAACTCTCAGCAACTTCTGATACCTTCAACCAGGGTATTCTTTTGGAGTTTGTGGTGGGGAGGCACAGTTTTTGTTCTGGTTCACCTTCTTCTTTCATGACCATACCTAATCAGTGTTAATAGGGGGCGAGAGGTCTAGCTGATAGCTCCCGCTTTGCAGGTGCTACAGAACTTGGTACTATATTCATTTTTAACATCTATATGAAGCTGCTGGACTAGATCATCCATCATCAGATGATACCCAATCTGTATATCTGCTGAATTAAGTGATGCTGTGGATGTTCTTTTGTGGCATCTGGAGGCCATGGGATCTGGATAGGGAACATGGGCTTCAGCTGAACCCTGGTGAGATGAAGTGGCTGTGGGTAAGAGATTACTCTGAGTATGGCTTTACTATCTCTGGTCTTGGATGGATCCAGTGGGTAATCTGAGGGTCCTCCTGGATCATGACTGCTTCTTGAGGAGCAATGGCGGTCATAGCTAGCAGAACTTTTGTGCAACATTGTGTTGTGTTCCATTTGCACCCTTTCCTGGATCAGGAAGCCTTTCTGTCAGTCATTCATGCCTTGGTCATCTCCTATATTGACTACTGCAATACACTCAACATGAGACTATCCTTGAAGAGTATTCAGAAGTTGCAGCTAGTATACAATGTAGTCATGTGAGCAGTTTTGGACACCTTACTGACTGCACATACAATACCTCTGCTGCATGAGCTGCATTGGGTACCAGTTTGCTTCCAAGTCCAATTCAAGATATTGGTTATCACTTTAAAGCCCTTCATGGCATGGGATCAGGATATTTGAGGAACCATCTTGTCCCAATTACATTGATTCATCCCACCTGGGCAGGAGGGAAAGGCATGTTACAGACCTCACTAGTTAAAGAATTTTGACTGGTAGGGTCAAAGAAGAGAGTCTTCTTCAAGAAAGCCTCTTTTGACAGTCCTCACATGTTTCTGATAGTGGCAGAACTGAGAGATTTACCCAAAGATCTTAAAGGCCAGGGAAAGTCATTATAGAGAACAACTACAGTTTTACTAATAGCTAGACCCAATTCACAGAGCCTTTACAGATTATTCATTGAAAGTTAAGGTGGTTGAAATGTAGTCAGAGAAACTCGGATGAAATCTACTATTATCGATGGAGTTTGTAACCTTGCAAATGAAATTTAAAAAATCCATGACTTCTAGGCAAATACCCTGAATCAGATTGGTTTATAGCTGAGGAGGACTTGCAATATTACACTAGTGGTGAGAAATCTCACTTTACTCTAAACGAAAGCTTTCACCAAGAAAGTTTTCACCAGGTATTCTTCTCATAAACATTTAGGCTAACCGTTTGCTCAAAGCAAACTCAGAAAGACTGGATTTTATGTGTGTGTTACTGTTCATAAATAAAAAAATAAATAAAAAACATTATCTATGTTCCTCTCTCTCCCCTTTCTCTACATAACAATTCAGGAAACAGGTGTTATTAGAAATTTGGAAGGAACTACCTTGTAAGCAAAATACTTGCTGGTAGCAGTCATATTGTGCCCAAGAGGGAAACCTCTTCAAGAGGAAAAGGGACCTGAATCACAGCGAAACCATCTGCAAAGAATGAAAGTAGCATTTGTATTGCAAGAACTGGTCTTTTCTCACTGGGGTCCAGGTTTTTTTTTCTCTCTCTCTCTCCCATATGTCTTGGGGGCATCCAGCAAAGCAAAACTATGGGAACTGAGTGAGGGGTATTTTTCTGAGCTTCTCTCTTTTTTCATCAGCGCTATCATCATCACCATTATCACAATTTTGTGGGAAGATCAAGATGAGATTTCTCAAGTGAGCTTCATGGCTAGGCAGTTTTCAGTGAAGGGCCTTTGCTGTCCCAGACATAAATGATACTTTCAGAGAAGGTGCATCCTTCCTTACAACCAAGAGACCTTGCGTGGTTCTGCCACTTCTTTGTTTTTTTTGGAATAAAGAAAAGAAGCAGAGGGAAACATAGAAGCGTTAGAGTTATTCCCTAAAGTGTTCGTAGTGTTATTCTCCAAAGCACCTCAGGGCAGAATAGGAAGCAATGGATAGAAACTAATCAAGGAGAGTGTAATGTATTGGTATATGTCATAAGTGTTTGCTCTTGTTGCACTGCTTGCTAATTGCTTGCATTCAATTGCTAAGTGCTAGTTCACGTATATATTGTAAGGTTGCTAGCCAGCCCAGACTGGTTGTCTCCAGCCGGCTAAGTAGGTCTTTGGGCGGGAAACCTATGCTTCAAACCTATTGGTCGCCACCTATCGGCCAACCGTACAAATAGCTGCACAACAGCTCCCTTGTTGCTTCTGTTATGTTTGACCTTTAATAAAGCCTGTTGCTGTTTTGAACATTCTGTCTCGCTCAATGCCTGCAAAGAATCGGCTACATAACACTGGCGACGAAGGTGGGATGTGCTGCTTCATTGTAAGAGCCTGAAGTCACTAGGGGATGAGACCAGCACAGAGCCTGGTAGGGAACAGCATTCCCCCCGCCTTGGTCTGCCTAGCAAGCCATGCTGGAGACCACCCCACCCTGAGGACCAGTCCCAGGGCCTACTCAGAAGCCAGCAGCATGAGGCAACGCGAGACACGAGCCGTGAAGACTACACACCATGGCGAAGGTCGGAAAGCTTGAAGAATTCGACATGACGCACCCAGAGAGATGGTCGTCCTACATTTCCCACATGGAGAACTACCTGCGTGCAAATCAAGTCAGCAAAGATGGGCTGAAGGCTGCGACTCTCCTCTGCGTGTACAGCCCAGCCACCTTCGATATTGCAGAGAACTTGGTCACCCCGGCGCCATTGGAAACCATCACATATGCAGACCTAAAGAAGAAGCTGTGCAACCATTTTGAACCAAAGCTTTCAGTGATAGCGTGGAGGCACGCCTTTGATCATCGTGAACAACCCGGCAAGTCGGTGACAGAATTCATTGCAGCGCTTTGTCAAGCTTCATGACTCTGCAATTTCTCTGACCTAGAGAAGTGACTAAGAGACCACTTAGTCTGTGGACTCAGGAACAGAGAGCTCCAACAAAAACTCTTTGTGAAGGAGATTCTCTCACTTCAAGAAGACTTAAAGGAAGTTATGGCAGACGAAGCCGCCGAAGGGGCTGTGAAGGCATTGCAGCCCTCCAAAAGTGCGCCATCTACAGAAACCGTCCACCACGAGGACACCGAGTGAGTGGAAGACACAGACTCCGACCACGAAGTTGACAAAATTCAGCGGCACCACGAAAGAGGAACGAGGCCGGCTGACAAGGCAGTTCTGCTCCCAAGCTGTTTGGGCTGTGAAGGCCGCCATTAATGCACAGATTGCTGTTCCAGGACAGCCATGTGCCGAGCATGTGGAAAACCAGGCCACATTGCTGCTGTCTGTCGAGGTCGCCAGAGGGACTGCCAGCCGGACGAGACTTTCAGGAGAGGTACCGGGGCCCCAGGGCAACACTGAGTAGGGTTCTGCTCCAGATGCTGGAACATTTTTCACACGGGTGCCCATCGATCTCTTAAACAGAAGTTGTGACTGCAGGTCAAACCTCAAGGCGTTCCATGTAAAATGGAAGTGGACACAGGCTCTGCTGTATCCATCATCTCCACTGGAACTTTTCGGAACGTTTGCAGCCATAGTAACAGAGATAGGTCAAGCTACAACCATTTAATATCCTTCTGACGGACTTCCAGAATTCCAGAGTGGCAGTCAAGGGCGAGGCCACACTTGCGGTGAAGTTCAAGGGGTTTTCAGGCCCACTCGATGTTATTGTGGTAGATGTCCAAAGAACAAGCCTCTTAGGGCTTGATTGGTTCAATGCATTGGGCATTCAGGTCACCGACATTCACCGAACTCAAAAAACAGATTTGTCTTCTGTCTGCAAGAAATTCACAGATGCTTTCGGCCCAAGTTTGGGAGAGTACAAAGGCACTCCAATAGCTTTTAAACTTAATCCCCAGGTCGCGCCAATTCAGGCTAAGCCCTGCCGTGTGCCATTTGCGTTAAAGCATAAAATCAATGCAGAGCTGGACAAGCTTGTTAGTCAGAGAGCCTGTAGACAGTGGGGAGTGGGAGACCCCCATCATAACGCCACTCAAGGCCAACAGAGAGGTACAAATATGTGCTGGCTACAAGTGTACCATTAACCGGGCACTACAGAAGCACGCATACCCCGTCCCAGCCTTCAGCCATATTCTGGCGTCGTTGCAAGGTGGCCACGTGTTCGGTAAATTAGATTTAGCACAGGCCTACCAACAGATGCCAGTGTGATTGTTACGCACAGGGGGGCCTTCAAGGTAAAGTGCCTTCAATTAGGGTAAGTGTAGCCCCAGGGATTTTTCAGGGGATCATGGAGCGCACGCTCAAGAGTATTCCAGGGCTCTGTCCCTACTTTAACAATGTACTCATTGCCAGGGAGTTCACAGAAGTTCTGGCTGAGTGGCTTAGAGCCGTCCTTCAGTGGTTCCACACCGCGAGACTTAGATTAAGGAAAGACAAATGTAAGATTCGGGTTCCGCCCACAGAATTCCTTGGGTTTAGAATCAATGCCGAGGGCATCCATCCTGCAGAGTCAAAGCTGAAAGCGATTCAGCTGGCACCAAGCCCTAGGTCAAAGGGAGAGTTTCAAGCCTTCTTGGGCCTCCTGAATTTTTATCATTCATTCCTCCCCAACAAGGCCACAGTGGCAGAGCCTCTACCCCGGCTCTTAGACAAAAACTCCCCATGGCAGTGTACCAAGCTCTACGAAAGGAGTTTTTAGGCAGTCAAGGCGTTGTTGTCCTCGAACCCGGTGCTCACGCACTTTAATAAAAAGCTGCCAATTTGGATCGTGTGTGATGTGTCCCCATACGGGGTTGGAGCTGTGTCACTTGTCAGTGGATGGGAGACAGTCACCCATCGCCTATTACTCGAGGACCTTGTCCTCAGTGGAGCGTAACTACGGGAAAATCAACAAAGAGGCCTTGGCCATCGTGGCCGGGGTTAAGAAGTTCCATGACTATTTATATGGGAGGCAGTTCACGGTCTTTACTGACCACAAGCCCTTGCTAGGCTTGTTCACAATGGACAAGCAGACACCTCAAATTCGGTCGCCACAAATGTTGAGGTGGTCTATTTTCCTTTTGGCCTATGACTACAGGCTGATTCACAAACCTGGTAAAGAAATGGGCCATGCAGACGGCCTTAGCAGATTGCCCTTGCCACATGTGGAGCCCGATCCGGCTTCAGGTACATGCATTTTAGCAGTTCAAGACATGCCAGAGCTGACTTCTGGTTTGCCAACACCGCAATTATGGACGTCTGGAGGACAGCTCTCATCTTCCACATCCAGTTTTGCATCGCTGGGGGG
Organism: Vipera berus; assembly: GCF_964194415.1. Taxonomy (NCBI): domain Eukaryota; kingdom Metazoa; phylum Chordata; class Lepidosauria; order Squamata; family Viperidae; genus Vipera; species Vipera berus. The sequence continues at coordinate 144,088,774 of NC_138204.1, forward strand.
TCCTAAAAGGGCCAAAGAGTCACCCTGGAGGGGCAACCAGCAAGATGGGGCTTCCTTCAAACCGGCAGATGAAAGACCGGCCATAGCAACATGGCCGGTTACTAGGCTGCAGACAGCCGAAGTCACACTTACTACCAGGCAACATTAAAGCAGTGTGGAAGAGACTGGGTAAGATTCCTGTCTTATACTCCAATCTTCTTCCTTTCACCTAAATAAGCTGCTAAGTACTTTCTCTCCCTGTGGAGTGGGAGGGGGGGCGTTCAACCCTCCCTTCAAAATAGTGGCGATCAAGCCTCCAGGGGTGTTTTTAAAAAAAAACGTTGAAAAAAAGAATTGACCTCAAGTAGAACTTTATAACTTGTGGACTAAAAGCTTTTGACTACCTACTCCTTACTTCCTACTCTTATTTGAAAATTTGGCTCTGCTCTTCTAAAATAGAAGAAATAATTGAAAAGAGATTAACAGATAGTTCCCTAAAAGAAACAGAAAAGAATTCTCTAAGCACTTGGGGGACACCCAGTGGCTAAACCTGAAATTGCAATCTGACACTCTTAAAAAAAAGAGAGAGAGAGAAGAGACTTGGCTGATTCCTTAGAAAAACAAGATAAGACTAACCTTGAACACCAGATGTGAGACTCCACCATGAAAGAAATACAAAAACAAATCTATGCTATGATGAAAATAACCTACCAACCCGGCGATGAAATAAGAGCTTTTGAAAAAAACTAGAAAGCATCTTTGAGAAGCAAACTCAAAGTGTGACTACAACTAATACTTTATAGGGACAGAACATAACAGAAGAAATTGAACAATCAAATACATTGACAGGAGAATAATGAGAAGATTTGGTGCTTTTAGTAGACCCCTCAATCCTTCAAAAAGGAAGATTGAAGGGTCACTTTAATATGATACAATAACACAAAGATTCTTTGATGACCCTGAAGCAAAGAAGCGAAAAATGATATGGCAAAGGAAAAAAGCAAGAATAAGATTGAAGAAGAATGGATATATTTAAGAGGCCTGAAATGGAAAATACTAAAATAGACAGGATTGTACTTGGATTATGAGAGATTGTTTTGATGAGTAGATAAAAATACTGGCTAATTAAAAAAATTCAGATGTATGAATATTAACAGTTAAATTGAAATATTGAGCTGTTTAAATGAATTTGATTAAGATGTATATAAGTTAAGAATGATATAATGTAATTAATATACTTGGATGTCGTGGTATGAAATGATGAAAGGATGTATTAAATGTTGAAATGGGAGAAATTTTGGCTAATTTTTAATATGTGGAAATTAAAATGAAAAACAAGAATATTATATTGTATTACCAACTTGTTGATATGGAAATGAGATAGATAAGAAGTGTATTTATATTACTAGATATTGGAGAGAATTGTGTAAAGGGAATGAGAAACTTTAAACATTTAACTTTAATATCAATGCAAAATTAAAGCTGGAAAAGTATATAAGGTGTTTGATGTCTTAAAGATGGAATGTTAAAATATAAAATATACAAAAGTATTGACAAATGTAAGAAAACTACTAAATAACTGATGGATAACAATAAGAAGTATGTTAATTTAGATAAGAGATAATATGTATCAAAGGAAAAAAGAGAGGAAATTCTGGTTACAACAAATTGGAGATTTGTAATATGTATTTGTATGAAACAGAACTATTGTAACCCAGACATCACGTTGCTTTTCAAAGATATTATTGTAACATTGGAAAATCATTAAAAAACTTATATAAAAAAAAGACTTGCCAGAGTTTCCCCTACATGCGGGAGATGTTGCTGCAGAAATGGCAGCCGACAAAATCCTAACTAGCGTGTTGGCTTGGATTCACACAGGATGGCTGGAAAATAGTGGGGGGCCCAAGTTCCAGAGTTTTTTCAGTCAGAAAAATGAGCTTTCGGCTCACAAGGGGTGCATCCATTGGGGTAGCAGGGTCGTAGTCCCCAGTTTACTCAGGCCCAGAGTTCTCCAGTCTCTGCACAAGGGCCATCCGGGCATCGTCCAGATGAAGGCACTGGCGAGGAGCTACCTCTGGTGGCCAGGGCTAGATAAAGCTATCGAGGTCCAAGTACATGGGTGTCATATGTGTCAACAGTCCAGACCGGAGATGCCACAGGCCCCTGTCCACCAATGGGAGGAAACGCACACACCGTGGTCAAAGATCCACATCGATTTTGCCAGGCCCTTTCAGGGACAGTTGTGTCACTGCATTTGTATGTGGTTGTCAGCAAGCACATTGCAGTCTGCTCTTTGTCAGCTGTGCTGTTATCTTATCATTGTAACCATGGTGAGTGTCACATGTTCAACCATGTTTTGGTTTCATGTCTGGCTCTACTACCATGCGCGCATTTCCAAACAAAGTATTTTCTTCTTTTTTCTTTCTCTCGGTGCTGTCTGGTGAGATAGAGCATGTAGTCAGTTAAGAGTCTTTCTTTGTTTTTCTGATTAAAGTTTTTTTTTACAGTAGAATATGTTTCAGGTTTTCTTTCTTTTGCCTGTTGTTCACCATGTGTCAAATGAACCACGGTTCATCGACCTCTGATACGGAGTTTTTTTATTTACTCCTTTGACAAGTTGTTTCTAATTGTGGTCGATAGCCACACTAAATGGTTGGAGGTGGTTCCAATGCCCAATATGACTACTGCAAGGACCATCCAGGTGTTGCGGTCACTGTTTGCAATGCATGGGCTTCCGGATGTTGTAGTCTCCGACAACGGAGCCCAGTTCATCGCGTCAGAATTCCAGGCCTTTCTCAGGGCCAATATCATTAGACACGCCACGTCGGCTCCCTTTCACCCATCATCGAACGGGCAAGAAGAATGGATGGCTCGCACAACCAAAGAGTCCCTTAAATGCATTACTACAGGGGACTGGCACCACAGGCTGGCCAACTTCTTGTTATGCCAGCATACAACGCCTTGTATGGCTACAGGCAAGAGCCCCGCAGAACTGCATTGGGGAAAGAGACTAATAACAAAATTGGACAGACTGCACCCTGATAGAGTAGCCTCTGACACGGCACGTCTGAAGGCACCTAGGCATTTACAGGTTTGGACTCGGAACTACAGGCAAAGGCAGTTGTGGATGCCAGCGAAAATTGTTAAAGTGTCAGGACCACTCTCCTACGAGGTGGTCCTGGAAGATGGGTGAGTCATTTGCCGACATGTCAATCAGTTGCGTTGGTGACTAATGGAGCAGTCGTCGGCTCAGGTCTCCCAAGGGGAGCAGACCTGGAGTCCGCAACCTCACACTTCAGCAGAGCAATTTGGATGCTCTGAGACATTTTGCGTGACAGAGAACAGGGACGGGGCCATAAAAGCGCTTCCCCCAACCGGACCGCAGGGGCTGGGCTGTCACCCAACACCCAGCAGCAGCCATGCTGATTTAGTGGCACCATTAGACTTTGGGCTAGACCAACAGGGACAGGCCAACCAAAGGAACTCGAGTTGTTTTGAGTCTACCGAACCACAGAGCCCAAGTCTACCAAGCACGGCAGACAAACCGGTAGACCAGGAGATTCCAGCAACCCCTCGATGCTCTGAACGAGCCCGAAGACCCCCGCCAAATATCTTCAAGATTTTGTAACCAAATAATTGTGTGTTCCATCCAGGGGGAAGGGGTGTAATGTATTGGCCTTTTGTATATGTCGTAAGTGTTTGCTCTTGTTGCACTGCTTGCTAATTGCTTGCATTCAATTGCTAAGTACTAGTTCACGTGTATGTTGTAACGGTTGCTAGCCAGCCCAGACTGGTTGTCTCCAGCTGGCTAAGTAGGTCTTTGGGTGGGAAACCTTTGCTTCAAACCCATTGGTCGTCGCCTATCGGCCAACCATATAAATAGCTGTGCAGCAGTTCCCTTGTTGCCTCGGTTATGTTTGACCTTCAATAAAGCCTGTTGCTGTTTTGAACCTTCTGTCTCGCTCAATGCCTGCAAAGAACTGGCTACACCAACAGAGAAAAACAACCTAGAACTAAGGAGAAATTTCCTGACAGTGAGGGCAATTAATCATTGGAACAATTTGCCTCCTGAAATTGTGGGTGCTCTAACACTGAAGGTTTTAAAGAAGAGGTTGGAGAACCACTTGTCTGAAATGGTATAGGGTTTCCTACCTGAGCAAGGGGTTGAACTAGAAAACCTCCAAGGTCTCTTTCAACTCTGTTATTCTGTATAGGAAGGAGATGAAGAAGCCATCCATACAGTTCCATTAATGATGTTGAGTGGTAGCTTTGAGACCAATGAGCGTGATTAATATAGACAATTTTCAGAATGATTGCCGTCTTAATGAAAATGAATGAAGAGCAAAAGCAGTTTGCAGTAAGTTCAGGAGTGGGCTTAGCGTTATGCAGGATGAATTGGCCACACCAGGCAACAGATGGTCACATTGGAGATCCAAACTGTGGGATCCTGGATTGCTTCCTACCCTTAGCTTTGATTGAGAACCATTCCCTGGAGACATCTTATCAAGTATTCATGAGGAGACTAACACAAATAATTCTCTGCAGGGAATGGCATTCATCCATCTCAGCTTTTATCTAAGATAGCAAAATATCTTAAACTGGCTGTGCTCTATTTATTTCAGGTTCTTAAACTATAGCCCTCTCAGGAGCGTTCAAGTTACTATCCTATACACACACATTCCTAAAGCTGCCAGCAGAAGGCAAACCCAGCCTACTGACAAGCACCAGGTACTTTATATTAAACAACAGTATCTTTTATTAAACTGAAATTCATTCCATTTCCTCATTCCAATATTCACATGCCAAAATATTTCTATGTCAGCCTGATTTCAACTTTTCTTTCTTTCTTTCTTTCTTTCTTTCTTTCTTTCTTTCTTTCTTTCTTTCTTTCTTTCTTTCTTTCTTTCTTTCTTTCTTTCTTTCTTTCTTTCTTTCTTTCTTTTCTTTCTTTCTTTCTTTCTTTCTTTCTTTCTCTTTCTTTCTTTCTTTCTTTCTTCTTTCTTTCTTTCTCTTTCTTTCCTTCCTTCCTTCCTTTTCTTTCTTTCTTAGTGTACAGGTTGCTCAACAACACTAGACCTCAGATTCACAAATTCCTAAATATTTTAAAATTGGGATCCATCACATGGAAAAAGAAAGAGTTGTTCTCAGTTCAGAACAAGACAATCTGTGGCTCAAATAATGTTTGCAGACCAGAACTCCCATATTCCTTGGCCTTGCTAGCTGGGGCTGATAGAAGACAAAGTCCAAGGATAGCGAAACTGTAATGTTCTCTGTATTCAGATGTCTGTAAAGAATCACTGAAAAATTTGCTGTTGCGCTGTGCTTTGGAGTCTATTCCAAAATGTCTATCAGAGCTTCAGGAGTGTAAACATAGCACCTGCCTGAAATTTCTTCCAATAGCCATGGTTTGGCTTTACAGCAGTATTTGAGCATACCAGGTTTAACAATGTAGTTTGAGACCAGGGCATAAACCTCTGAGCTGTAAAGGAACATGTGTGTCTCCATGTTAAAAGCAAAACCTCCTTGGTCTGACTTTTCTTACTTAAAATGGAGCAGGTCAATTTTTCAATGAAGATATTTTGGATCTGGAGAAAATATCTACGGTGCAAACAATCTCTTAATTCAAAGGGTTTTGCAAGACCAGAGGGGATTTTTTTTTCTCTGTCTGGTCTGTTGGGAAATTAAAGGTAGTTAAAGTGATGTCAGGGGTGTCAAACTCATCAAGTCACGTGATGTGTCGCTACATATCATGACTTTTTTTCCCTTGCTGGAGCTGGGGTGGGTGTGGCTTCTGTGTGAGGCATCCGGCCCGTGGGCCGGTAGTTTGACACCCCTGTTCTATGTGTTAGATGCACCAATAGGTGCTCTAAACACATATGCACCTTTCTATATATACATTCAATTTACTAATAAAAGGAAATTTTGCACAGACTGTGCAACCTATCAGCATGGAAAGTTGCTTTGTTATACAATTCCCTCTAGTGGCATATTTCTGAAAGAATGGAAAGCAGACGCCCCAAATAAAACCTAAGAGACTTATCTTTAAATTAATCTTCAGAACATGAGTGATGCAGACATTCTGCTAATCAGTATTTCACCAGAAATGTATTGCAGTAATGGGAGAGAATACCCTTAGCAACATTTTTTTCTCTATATAATGCATGCAGGAGGAGTGCCAATATTGGCAGGCAGATGTCTCTCTTAGTATACAATTGATTTGGGATTCAAGAGGACCAAAATTTAATCTTAATCAGAATACAGCTGGAAGGGACCTTGGAAGTCTTCTAGTCCAACCCTCTGCTCAAGCAGGAGACCCTATACCAATGCAGACAATTGGCTATCCAATCTCTTCTTAAAAACCTCCAGTGATGAAGCACCCACAACTTCTGACGACAAGCTGTTCCACTGGTTAATTGTCCTCACTGTTAGGAAGTTTCTCCTTAATTTCAGGTTGCTTCTCTCTCTGGTCAGTTTCCATCCATTGTTTCTTGTCCTGCCCTCTGGTGCTTTGGAAATATAGTTGACTCCCTCTGCTTTTGGCAGCCCCTCAAATACTGGAATACTACTATCATGTCACCCCTAGTCCTTCTTTTCTCTAGACTAGCCAAACCCAAATCTTGCATCCGTTCTTCTTATGTTTTAGTCTCCAAGCCTTTAATCATCTTAGTTGCTCTTCTCTGAACTTTTTCCAAAGTCTCAACATCTTTTTTGTAACATGATGACCAAAACTGGATGCAGTATTTCAGGTGTGGTCTTACTATGGATTTATAAAGCGATATTAGTTTTCCACCTAGATACTTAACTTGCCTTTTACAGCACCCTAATGGATTGATCCAATTCTACAACTGATTTTTGTATCTCAAACTGCATTTATTTTCCAAACAGAGCAGTTTGACAGCGGTAATATTTCCCCTTGGAGGTGACTGGCTGTATTCAAGACAGACTGAACAGCCATATCTAGAATGCTTTGAGTTGGATTCCTGCTTAAAAGATGGGTTGGACTCATTGAACCCTTCCAGTTCTGACTCTGTACATGCTTACACTGTTGACATAGAATGCATTGAACCACAAATTAGTCATTTCAGCTTGGCATGTTGTGAGAGTCCAGGTAGTGTGATTAGTGTATGGATTGGTGTGTGAACTGAGAAAACTTAATTGAGAAAGCATGCTACATGAACACCTTCAGGTAAATTAGAAAATTAGCCAAAGTTAATGAAAGATTAAAGGGAGAATACACAAAAGCATTTATCAGAGTATTCCCTAACCCAGGGGTGTCAAACTCAATTTCATTGAGGGCCGCATCAGCATTGCGGTTGCCCTCAGGGGGCCAGGTGGGTATCGCCTGGGTGGGCGTGGCCTACTGGGTGGGCGTGGCTAGAGTGCGTATGGCCTACTGGGTGGGCATGGCCAGCTCTACAACATTCGCATCAAGGGTGCCTATGGAGGCCTGGGCAGGAGTGGGACAGATCTGAGGGTCTCTGGCAGAAGGAGGGTCTCTGGGCCAGGGCCAAGGCAGTGGGGGACGTTCCCTCACTGTTTCCAGGATGGCTTCACGGGCCGCATGAAACCACTTTGCGGGCCAGATCTGGCCCCCGGGCCTTGTGTTTGACATGTCTGCCCTAACCTGTTCATGTTCAGTTTCAAAAAGAAATACTAAAACAAAGTTGAAGCCATAATGTAGAAATACTTTATTCTGATGGATCCAGTCGTATTTAATTGGGTTCATTGGAAACAGTGGGACAAGTTAATCATGAATTGTATAATTAAGATTTAATCAAGATCAGCTGATAATAACAAACCTATACATATATAGATAGATATAGATATAGATATATACACATATACATATATACATACACACACACACACACACACACACACACACACACACGTCTTAAATAATTATGGGAGGAGCAAAGATGATAACACACTTGTAGCATCTGAAATCAGCCCTTGGCTTGCAACAGTCCTTATCACTTTTGTCTTAACACAATGCCCCGAAAATGCCATCCCATGGCTAAAAAAAAACATGGACAAGATCCAGCAACTTACTGGAACCCATAAATCTAACAAGGCAGAAAAATAAATGAGGATTAACTCTTATCCGCCCACCCCAGAGGCAACGAAAAATGTGAGTACAGGTATTCTATCTTACGATCGCAACTGAGCCCAAAATTTCTGTTGGTGGCTGTTAAGTGAGTTTTGCCCCCTTTTACAACCTTTTTGCCACACCTAAGCAAATCACCGCAGTTGTTAAGTGAATCCAGCTTCCTCCATTGACTTTGCTTGTCAGAAGCCAACTGGAAACGTTGCAAATGGTGGTCACAATACCCAGGGACAACGCATCTGTCATGAATACATGCCACTTGCCAAGCATCCAAATTTTGATCATGTAACTTCCTCTTTTACTAGTTTGGCTGTCGAGGGAGAAACAAAGTTTTGGTTCTTGCACTTCTGATGGCCTCAACCATTGTTCACTGATGCTGTCTTAGTGTGTCTTTGATGTTGTCTCTCCATCTTCTCCTGGATCTTTGGCCTTCTGCTCTTTTTGTATGTGCCTAGTATGGTATAGGGACGCGGTGGCTCAGTGGGTTAGGACGCTGAGCTTGTCGATCAGAAGTTCGGCAGTTTGGCGGGTCGAATCCTGAGTGCCGCGTAACAGAGTGAGCGCCTGTTACTCGTCCCAGCTTCTGCCAACCTAGCAGTTTGAAAGCACGTAAAAATGCAAGTAGAAAAATAGGGACCACTCCGGTGGGAAGGTAACAGCGTTCCGTGCGCCTTTGGCGTCTAGTCATGCCGGCCACATGACCACGGATACGTCCTCGGACAAGCGCTGGCTCTTCGGCCTTGAAACGGAGATGAGCACCGGCCCCTAGAGTCGGAAACGACTAGCATACATGTGCGGGGGAACCTTTACCTTTACCTTTAGTATGGTATAGAGCCCCAAGACATTCTCTCCAGATGAGCAAACCACTTAACTTGCTTTCTTTGTAGGTAGCTTAAGATTGGTTCTATTCCAATTCTTTTTCTTATGATCTCATTTTTGAGTTTTATACCTTCTGGTCACTCTGGCAAGCTTTCCCCAAACATCTCGTTTCCTGGTGACTAACTTTCACTTCTACTTTATTGAATGTCTCCATGTTTGGCACTGGTGACATAGGTGGGGATGAATATGCTTTGATTGAGCGATGCTACAATGGTTTCAAAAATGGCCAGAAATCACCTTTTTCAGTGCCATGGTAACTTCAAACAGTCACTAAATCTTACCAGGTGCAACTTGGTACTGTCCCAACATCAATCAAGAGCCTTGGTGGAGCAGTGGGCTAATGCCTCCTTAAGTAACACCAGCTGCCTGCAATTAGTGCAGGTTCGCATCCCACCAGGCTCAAGGTTGACTCAGCCTTCCATCCTTCCGAGGTAGGTAAAATGAGGACCCAGATTGTTGGGGGCAATTAAGCTGACTTTGTAATAATGCCGCTTGGGGGGGGTGTGTGAAAGCCCTAATAAGCAGGCATATACATAGAATGAAGGCTACTGCAAAGCTTGTAAGCCGCCCTGAGTCTTCGGAGAAGGGCGGGATATAAATGGAATTTTTTTAAAAAAATTGTATGCAATCAAATGAGATTCATCAGTTCCTTCCTAGGGGTGAACAGATTTTTCTGTATTGTGAGAGTTCTCAGATGTAGACTACAAAAATGTCAGAAAAAAAATGGGCTTGCTGTAGCTCTTTGCTGCTGTTTAATTAGTGTATTTATAGCCCGTACAATGTAAATATAAGAAACTGCTATTTTGTTTCAGGGTGCTTTTTGAACTCCATGCTAGTTTTTTTTTTTTTTTGCCGAAAATGGGTATTTGTTTTCTTTTTGTATTTCAAGCCATCTTCTGCAGTGGGGTCTTTAGAAGCTATGAGAAAGCAACTGTCCCAAACCCATCCAAGCATTATTGGCAGGTGAGGGTCTCTTAAAGAAATCTAAGCTTTCAAAAGCCCATCTGGGGAATATGTGTGAAAGGTCTATTTCCTGCGTTGCTGTCCAACTATGGGTTGTAGTCCTTTAGGGCCCTCTGTTTATTCCTGTTCTTTCCATCTTCGCTAAGGGTTAGGAAGAGTCACGACAGATTAAGAAATCAGCTCCAATGGTTGAGCAGGTGTTTTCCAAAAACTCACTAAACAGAGAAGGAGATAATAGTCCTCTTCCACCATTTACCGCTTAGTAGCTTGTCCAGGCAGTCTCTAAAAAATCAGACATCATCATCATCATCATCATCATCATCATCATAAGAAGAAGAAGAAGAAGAAGAAGAAGAAGTTGGAAGGGACCTTGGAGGTCATCTAGTCCAACCCCCTGCTCAGGCAGGAAACCTTATACCATTTCAGGCAAATGGCTGTCCAGTCTCTTCTTAAAAACCTCCAGTATTGGAGCATTCACCACCTCTGGAGGCAGGTTGTTCCACTGGTTAATTGTTCTAACTGTCAGGAAGTTTCTCCTTAGTTCTAGGTTGCTTCTCTCCTTGACTAGTTTCCATCCGTTGCTTCTTGTCCTGCTTTCAGGTGCTTCGGAGAATAGCTTGACTCCTTCTTCTTTGTGGTAGCCCCTGAGATATTGGGACACTGCTATCATGTCACCCCTCACCCTTCTCTTCGTTAAACTACACATACCCAATTCCAGCAACCGTTCCCTATATGTTTTCGACATGATTGAACAGAAGGGGAAAAACTAGTATTTTAAAGCAGGGTAGGGAACGATGGCCCTTTTATGACTTGTGGACTTCAACTCCCAGAATTCCTGAGCCATTAAAGTATGTGGCCTGTTGTTCTACAAACTACCATCAAGAAGAAAAGTCATTGATAACTCAATCTGATGTATTTATTTATTTTTGATATTTATTCTCCTAAATGTCTTACAGGTAAAAAAGCATGATATAGATTAAAATAATAGAGAATTGATTAAAGTGTCAGACCTCTCCTTATTAGCATTTTCCAGAATTTACCTACCACTTCACTCAGACCTCAAAATCTAAGATGAAAATGCATTTTTTAAAAAAATTGGATAGTCATGAGGAAGTAATAAGATTTTATTGGCATAGAATTCCACAGTAGGGGGATAAGGAGGGCACATGATAAAACATGCATCACAATTTCATTACTGATACAAAACAGTGTTTGTTTTCAGACAATCGTAAGATATTTTAATGAGATTATATGACTGTCAAACTAGAAATGAAGATAACCAAATTATAGTATATCCAACCAAAATCATGTTCTAAACCATGAGTGACCATGAGCAAGGCCTCTCAATATAAGAAAAGACTCAGGATTGAATTATGAAAAGGGCTTTCCTAGCCATTGCTGCCATAAGCTCGTTCTCTTTCAACCAAATATTCAAGACTACCCCCTTCCCCATTGCACACCCATTATTTCTGGGTACTAAGTACTGCCATGGAAGGACCCAATACGTGGGGAGCCCTAAAACCCATAACCAACCAGTCTTGCTAGAGTTAAGCCAAAGTCTGTCCTTCCCCATACAGATCCCTATTGCCTCCAGATCCTGGGAAAGGAATTTGATGGCAAAGTTCCCCGGTACGTTTCCAACTGTTAAAAGGCAATACAATTTTCAAAGTTTATTTCAAAAGAAAAATACAAATGGCCATGCATTTTCACTCTGCCTACCATTGCAGTATCAATAAATCAGCAGGTATAATCAATTGTCATTTCCATTCCTTTGCATCAGTAACATGGTTATTATCTGTAATTCATAAGATTTTTGCAAAAGTAAAAACAATGTGTCTATAGAAGTATGAAGTCAAGAGCTAGAAGAAATGCTGAATATTGTCATGGTTAGATTCCATTAATGGGAATTGTACAACAGTTTAGACCCCTTATGGGTAGTGGTTGTGCCAATCTGGGTCTATCATGAGTCAACCACTGCACATGGATTGAGCTAAGCTACTGTGCCTGTATCTTCATACTGGACCTGGGTTTGAGTAGTGCACTTCTAGACTGAGCTTGGGAGGCCATTCAAAGTTCTACAGAAGTTTCCTACTGGTGGGACTCCATTAATCAGGTGGGCTACTCTGAACTCCTCTCCAAAACTGTGGCCATCCAGGAGAGTAATCCCCATCCCAAACTGGTACAATTCAAGCATGTAGAAGGCTCCTTAATGTAAACACTTCCCACACATTATAGCTTTGTCTGCAAAGACCAAAAAGTCATTTTCTTTCAGCAACCAGATTTTCTTCTATCAAGAGATCTTTTGTTGAACAAAGCCAAGACTGTTAGTAAAGGAATGGTTAATGACATTGTTCTTTCTGTTTAATTAGATATGTAATTAAAGCAACTCTATCCACATAAAAACGAGTGGGCTTGGGGAATCTCAAGGTTTGCAGATCATCTTGACAATAATTTTTAAAAATTCTATAGTAGGATCATCCTGACAAAACAACCCAGTGAGGACTAAACCAGCTCAGTGGAATTGAGATCCAGGAATACGCTTGTATGGGATGATGGGACAGAGTAGCCAGGCAACTGCAGAAGAGCATTTCATACAAGCTCATTTTATTACAGATATAGTGATTTTGTTTTTTACTTCGAGTCCATTGTTCTTAAAGGCAAAAAATTATCTCCAGCCCTTTAAATATAATCTGGAAACACAATGTGTTTTAGTTCATTAACTACACTAAGCTGTAATTCCATTTCATCATGGTTTACCTAACAGATTCATAGATGATATTCCTGCCATTATCAGGTAGGAAAATCCTGAATGTGACATCAACCTCAATTTTTAAAAAATTAAATGTGGCTAAAAGAATTAGTGTAATTATAATTTCAAAACAATCCAAAATCTAGCTGGAAAAGAAATAGTTGTGAATCTTATGAGACTGAAGAAGCCAGGCTGATATCCTTGGAGTACCAAATTAGGACCCATGAGAGCTAAGGTGGCATCCAGGGTCAGTTATAAACTGGGTTCCCTCATAGTATTACTCATCAAGTTTGTTTTGAGATTTAGCATCTAGAAGCCAGCCCTTCAAAACAGGAGACCCTCCTGTGATCGTGGAAGGGTGGCAGCCCTCCGTTTGAATCCAGAGCAGCTCCTATTGGCCCGAAGAAGAAGAGACCAGTCATCAACATATCACTAAGCCGCTCCCTGCCAAAAGCCAAAAGCACCATCTAGAACAACAAAGCAATCTGGAGGACCTGGGTGAGACCTTTCCTTTTCTATCCCCCTAACTGCCTGCCTGTGGGACTTTTTTGAAAATTCTCTCCCCCCCCCTTTTTTTTTTGAGAAAACGGCTTCTCTTTGAAAGGAGAAAAAAAAAACAACCCAGCTGATTAAACACGGAAATTAAATAATCTCATTCTTATTTACTAAAAAGTTCCTATTTTGTGGGGATCTACTATCCTATTTTCTGTTTAAGTTGTGAACTAAGGAAAAAAGAATGGACTAACTATATAAAAGCTTTATATTAATTTGTGGGGGGGGGAAAGAACTTTACAACTTATTCTATATGCTACTGATGACATCCTGTGGCTAAACGTAGAATTGCAAGTAAACCTTTTGCTTATTTTGAGAGCCGAGAGCCGTCCTTGATATTATCTTTAAAGACAAGTGTGGGAACACCTGGCACTGAAAACAACCTCTAGAAACAATGGAGGTGGAAAATTACTGACTCTTATTAAAATAGCCTCCATGGAAGACTTAGCTGTAAACACTAACGAAATGGATGATTATATCCCACCACTTAACTACAAATTGATTTTGGACACAATTTTGGCTATAACCAGTGGCGTAGCGTGGGGGGTGCAGGGGGGGCCGGCCGCACCGGGCGCAACATCTGGGGGGGGCGCGCTCGCACTGAGCTGCTCGGTAGCCACCGAGGCTCTGTGTCATTTCTGTCCGCGCCGCGGGCTGCGAAGAGGCGGGGCGGGGCCAGGCCGCCGACATACACGCCGCCCAGTGACAGGCGGCGCACGCGGGCCCAACCAGGAGAGGCCCCCTGCTGCAGAGGCCCTCCCCCTCTCCCGGCCCCCACCCCCTCCCGTGTCTCCTTCATCCGCTCCGGGAGAGCGAGCCAGAAAGGGTAGTGGACGGACGGACGGGAGGGCGGCGGCAGGGTGACTTTGGATTCCAGTTCCGCGAAGGAAGAAACTGGGGTCCCTTCTTTCTCAATGCACCGGACTGCTCCAGAATAAGAGCCTTCCTTAAAAGTCGCCCGGTTCGGCTCCGTGATAGCCGGCGAGCTTGAATGCAGCGGCTCTTGCAGGTCGGAGCCCCGCCCAGCCGCCCTCGAGAGGGACCCGGAAGCATCCCGCATGCGCGCGACTCTTCTTGGAAAGTCTACGCCACTGCGGGGCGCGTCTTTTCAGCAGTGCCGTGACGTCACCGCCCGCCCGCCCCTCTATTTCCGCTTCCGGTTGCCTTGCCCCGCCCCGGGTGCTGACAACCCACGCTACGCCACTGGCTATAACTGAACAAATTAAAGCCAAACTGCATGATAAACCTGACAACTCAAAGCCACCAAACCAAACTTTGACCTTAAATGATGAACTGACAACCCAAAAACAAGCAGAAGTGGAAATAAATATTAAAATAGGAGACTTCAAAGAGCAACAAATGCAGCCTACAGAGAACTTCAAAGTCCAAACTCCAACTTTAACTACAAAACTTACAATTCAAAAAACAACAATACCCAAAGATAGCAACATTAAGAGCAAAGATATCAAAGGCCTCCAAATACAGTGTGTTGAGGATTCAGCTAATCAAATGATAACAACATTGGCTACCACTTACTACCTAACCCAGATGGAAACGAACAAGATAAAGACCAGACTGAATTAATGACAATATCACAGCAAACATCAAAAACTGAGCTATTAAAGCAATACTTCAATGATTATAAAGGGGACATTAGCTTGGCAAAACTGTCATTTGGATGGTCTCTGTGGATTCAAATAAGAGGTGGAGGAAGAAAGGGAGACACATTGGAGAACTTAAAAGCACTAAGATGGAAGCCTGATTGGCACAAAAAGAAGGCAAGAGTTAGATTTAAAGACCTAGACTTGTCTCTTTTTTTGGGATTTGTAAACACAGAACTTAAAAACTGTCTTTTGATGGACTAAGGGGAATCTTAAAAAAATATAAACTGATTCTATATTTAGGTTTTACATTTTTAAAGGAAAACAAAATTAAGCTTTTAGAATAAAACTTTGAATTATACAATAGAATTTAGAATTTTATAATAGAAGATAGTATTTTATTATGTGTTGAATGGTTAAGATGAATTTTTTTTAATAAACTGGTGATGTGTCAAGATGAAAATTAGATTTTACTGTTAAATCATAAGAATGATATGTAATGAACAATGTAAGTCTTGTAGACAAGAGAATTATTCTTTACTGAAATAGGAAATTGTAGGTTACCAAAAAAGTAAGCTCTTTTCTGCATATCATAGGCTACCTTAATTTATATTGCAATTAGGTAAAACTTAAAAACAGGATTTTGATGTGTATTAGTCTAACTATATTGAAAACTTTGTTATTTGACTAGCTCATAACTAGAACTGTATTAACTTAATTACTTTGACTATGTGAAAATTAAGGGAATCAGAGGGAATTTTTATTGATGCAACCTGAACTATCTACAAACAACTTGTTATTTGCTACTTTGGACTACCCAACCACTATATTGCTTCACAAATATATGTATATATCCCAACCCCTACCCTTAACCTTTCCTCTACCCTATTCCAAGTCCCCTTTCCCCTACCTTCTTTATTAACCCTATAAAACTAATTAAAAAATTTTCAAAAAAAAAGGAAGGCATGAGCTCGCAAAAAGCCAATCGCTAGTCTCAACCTGCCCTCATCTCTTATATGTCCACAAATCCAGGAGTTGTGTGTGTGCCATCATTGGAGATTTTGAAAAGGCTAGCCAGCCCTTGATTGGGATGGCCTGAAAATTCCTGCTCTGCAATGGGCATTTGACTAGAATCTCCCCAAGGCCCTTTCTCATCCTGATTCCATGATTGTAAGGGTTGTATTGCTCATGCAATAGTTCTAAACATTGGAAACATTAATTAATAATCAAGTTCTGAATATCTAATTATTTGGAAAACAGTAAGAAGGCAATCTCCACTTCCTCATACACAAGAGGCTCTGAATAATTTTCTATGCATATTTACTTAATCATAAGACCCAGTGAAAATTAGCAGTTATCAGTAACACATTAATTCAGTTAATTGTTCTGTGGTTTATCAAATTAAAGCAATACCATACATACTGAATCATGTTAACAGCACTAGGTTGGTTTGCACAGTACACTGAACCATGAATTATCCAAATATATTTTAGCTTAGCATGTTGTGTGAACTCAGCTACCCAAGTTTGCTGGGACTTCACTATGTTGTGCACATCAAATGGATTCCCACCACACACTAATCCATGCATGATCACAGTCTTTTCGTTCAATTTGTCATGTGAACCCAATCGATATCGGCTGTACGAGGTTTCTATCTACGGCACTTGCTATTCAACAGAAATCTCATTTTAATTGAAACATCCCTTTTCCCTCTCTCCAGTACTGTCTCAGACTGGAAAACTGCAATTCAGATACGGATGAAAACGCAATTAAATTCACAACGGCGAAGACAATCAATCACACGCTCCAAATCATATAATTGTGAGAAGTAACTAAGAAAGGGGCGGACCCACCACCCCGCTTTTTAGATTGCCAGGCACTACTAGTCGCACTAACTATATCGATCCTGTTTTGCTTAGCCTTAGGTGATTTGATCCTATCCTGTCCGCCTGGTTACTGTGCTGTTTTCAGGTACGATCTTCTCCTTTCCAACTTTTTAATAAGAATTTTGATTATATTCTATTGTTAGGTTTTTATTAATATTCCAGTACGAGTTTCAAGTAAGGAAACCGGCTTGCAAAAGAAGAAGAAAGAAAATCCACGTAAAGTTTACAGTTTGAGAAATCTGGAAATAATATAAAAGGGGAACCCTAAACTGTCCTTTTTACTAAAGCTTACTGTAGTTCATCCAAATATCTTGGACCGCCCCGTAGCCCAATCGTACATGCTGTCTTATTCAGAAATTAATTATCATTTACTAACACTTATTTTGATCCGTGAATTAGCTGGGCTAATAATAGTCAACGCGGGTTATTTCGAACGACCGGAAGTAGAAGGCTAGCTGCCTGGAAGTAAAGTCACGGACGGAGCTTACTCCTGAGTAAGCGGTGCAATACAGTATAAAATGGTACTGCTAATGTGCTTCCTTGTGGGAATCCGAAATCCTCCGTTACGGTACAGGTGTTAATTCTCGAAAGCCACTCAGCGTGCTTAAGGCACGTTGCGGTAAAGTGCTGTAAGGCAAAACTGCATAATCGTAAAGTGAGTGAAAATGTTTTACACTTTGAAAGGTTTTTTTTAATGTTTATGTTCTGATAAGCTGATTAGTTTCCTTTTCTTGAACTTGCATTCAAGGCTGTGGCAGATTGGTCCGCATCTCTTCCAATAAGCAAACTATTTCTTTAGATGTTGTGTGCCTTAGGTATAATGGACAGATGAGGGTGTGTGAATTTATTATGAATATAAACCAGGGGTCTTCAAACTTGGCCCTTTTATGACTTGTGGACTTCAACTCCCAGAATTCCTCAGCCAGGCATGCTGGCTGAGGAATTCTGGGAGTTGAAGTCCACAAGTCATAAAAGGGCCATGATATAAACCAATAGTCTACTGAACTTACTCCTGCTTAGTTTGAGACCATGTGTCTCAGGGAGTGTGAATGATAGCTAGCATTTTCCTGGTTTTCCTTACTCTAATAGTTGCAGCAACTTAAGTGTTAGATGTTTCACTTCTGTTAAACTGCGATTGACCCAAAACGTTTGGCAGAACTCCATAAGATTGTGTCTTTGATCCTTAGTTCAAAACAGAACTAATTTCCTGAGAATCCACATCCCTATGGCATGCAAATAGCAGCAAACTCTCATTCTCCTTTTTCCAGGTGTTGGGTGCTAGGGTAGTCCAGAGATCTCAAGAAACTGAACCTACTTTGCTTTGCTTTGGGACTTGGATAGGAATGAGAGAGAGGGAATTAAAAGCTGCTTCTTTTTCTACTGCCAAGAGCTGTTAAGCTAGAATATTTCTGCTGATGCTTTTGTGCTTAAGTTTGTGTGTCTATTGTTTTTTTCTGTGGTTCTCATTATTAGTTCATCAAGATGGGCAGCTTCAAGTAATAATTGTTTTTGAAAACCAAGGAAAGGAATTTAGTATCTATCTTTCTTTTTGTAACAGTCCTGACAAGAATCTTTCAAAACCACATTTTCTCAACTGCGACAAACTTGCAGGGTATTGAAAAAAATGTCAGGTAAGTTGTACTTTTATCATCTTTCTATCAAAGGAGAATTAAGAGGTCCCCCAAGATTCCCCATTTTCCATAGGGATACCCAACTAGACTGGTAGACAGAGATATTTAGAAAGTACTATGGATGTTCTCTCCAAATGGTCATTGTGTGTTTGTGGTGGGGGGAGGGGTGATATTTACAAATTTCAGCCATCTAATATTTTTATTTCCTAAAATGCCATGGGGTCTAGGAGGAGTCCAAAAGCCTTTGGGAAGATAAAGGTGCAGCAAGCCATCTTTCCATTTTGTTTTTTTAAAGAAATGATAAGAGGAAATGTTAGCTGAGTCAGGGAACAGCAGAGATGGTGGTATCAATGGGTAACAAACAGATTGCCTTGTTTTATATTTAAAAATATTATATTTAAAGAATCCTGGCTAGAAACTATATTTATTTATTTATTTTTATTTTTATTCCATTTATATCCCGCCCTTCTCCGAAGACTCAGGGCGGCTTACAAGCTTAGCAGTAGCCTTCATTCTATGTATATGCCTGCTTATTAGGGCTTTCACACACACACACCCAAGCGGCATTATTACAAAGTCAGCTTAATTGCCCCCAACAATCTGGGTCCTCATTTTACCTACCTCGGAAGGATGGAAGGCTGAGTCAACCTTGAGCCTGGTGGGATGCGAACCTGCACTAATTGCAGGCAGCTGGTGTAACTTAAGGAGGCATTAGCCCACTGCTCCACCAAGGCTCTTAATGGCCCTGGGCCAATCACTGCTAACTCAGTCTGACACCAAAAGGTTGCTGTAGGATAAAATTAGGATAGGAAGAGCTACCTCCAGCCAATTTGGTGTAATGGTTGAGACATCGGCATATAAATTGGGAGATTGTGAGTTCTAGGCCGGCGTTAGACACAAAATGCCTAAGTAGCCTTGGTCCAGTCACTCAATTCCAGCACTAGGGAGCAGGTAATGGCAAACACTTCCTAAATCTTGCTAAGAAGATGACAGGACATTGTCCATATAGCTACCAGGAGTTAAGATTGACACAAAAGCATTAAAAAAAATCTACCTTGGTCTGACTGATAAAAAGATAAAATAAAAGAATAAGGATGATTATTTTTTTAAAAAAAGCAGTTACGGGCTTCTAAATGTTCAAACTGGAATGCTGTTGCTGATTGCAGAAGATCTTCTCACCTTGATTTTTATCTGCCTCTGGAATTCCTATTTTAAGTAAATATTGCTTTTCTTCATCTTTTTAAACATTAGGGAAAGAAGTATTGATTGTCTATGCACACCAAGAGCCCAAATCTCTAAATGGTTCGTTTAAAACCTTGACAGTGGAAGAACTGAAGAAGCAAGGCTGTACTGTCACTGTTTCAGACTTGTATGAAATGCAATTTGAGCCAAGAACAACTAGGAAAGATATAGTTGGTAGGTGCCATTGATGAGGTAGAAGTACATTTGTGGTTTGTATTTCCAAGAAACTGTCCCAAGAATACATTTTACTGAGATACAAGAATTGTATATGGAAAAAAATGTGTTTGTTAGCCAAATCAATTTTATAGTATGTAAAATTAATAAGGTAATGACTTGAGTGAAGGATGGATAGGTCATGAACAAAGATTTCAGGAGTTTTCCAACAGAATCCTTTGACTCGAATTGTTTAACAATAACAGCAACAAAACACTTTCCTATTCTTTCAAAATAATACTGCTGAAATGAAGAAAATGAGGGGTAAACAGAAGTCTTTTTGCTCAGGCTGTGAGTTCTAATATCCAAACTAATCTGAGGGCTGTTAGACTTCTAAAAAGATACTGATTTTCCTGTGTCCTCCGTTCCTTTAAGATTTTACATGATATTTTGTGATCTGAGTTAAATCTAAGTGAAAGATGACAGAGATCCTATGCTAAAAAAAGATGGGATGGTAACTTCAAATGCAACTAGATTGTGTCATGTTGTGCCCATAGGTGAATTATACAATCCTGATAATTTTAATTACGGAACTGAGGCCTGGAAAGCTTATGAAAATGGATGTCTGACTGAAGATTTGATTGAGGAGCAAAAGAAAGTGAAGAAAGCCGACTTGGTGATTTTCCAGGTCATTATTTTTTCAAAAGCTTGTTTATGTGAGATTTCTGGTGCTGGATCAAATTGGTTTAAGAGTTTGGATCATGTTGATATAACTTTGGAATTTAGAGAAATTTTAGGTTTGTGCTTGCTTTGGTTTGATCATATCATTTAAGAACTTTTCAAATATTATCCCTTACACTTTGGTCCAATAGTTGCTGGTGAGTGTAGTATGTTCTTCAACATTCTGAACTAGCTGTCCTCCAGATGTGTTGAAGTCCATCTTCCCTTTCTGCCATTCAACCTGGGGTCAGGTTAGTTGGGATAAGAGAATGTCTACATGCATATATCTAGGGAATAGGTTAGGAATGACAGTTCAATAGATTCATCTATTTTGATTAACTTTCCCAATTCTGTGCTTTGTATATATATCTGGTTTTGTTTTAGAATAAAGGCAGATATTTTTTAATTTTAATTATTATTGAACAAGTAAGAAAAATGATTGCTTCAGATGATGTAGATCAGGGATGGGAAACTATGGCCTTTTTATGACTTGTGGACCAACTCCAAGAATTCCTGAGCCAGCCATGCTGGCTCAGGAATTCTGGGAGTTGAAGTCCACAAGTCATAAAGGTGCCATAGTTCCCCATCTCTGATGTAGATAAAAACATTTGCTGAAGGGATATATCTGACCTTTGGTGTGTGTTGCCAATCACTATACTGATCTAGAAGGATCCATGTTAGAGGGACAACGTTGTAATAATAATGCCAGAGTTTGTTAATTTATACTTATTTGCAATATGTCCTGCTTGATTGTTGCCTTTCTGAAAATGTTGGTGTTTATGGATATTTTAAAGCCAAATATATTATTCCTTTCTCTCTTGTAATCCTATCTAGTTTCCTTTATATTGGTTCAGCATGCCAGCCATCCTGAAGGGCTGGATGGACAGAGTCTTAGTCCAAGGATTTGCTCATGATTTCCCAAAGTGTTATGATTCTGGTTTACTCAAGGTAGGTGGGCTATAAGTATACATTAAACTAAGATTTTACTGACAATATCTTGCCTTTGTATCTGTACTGAAGAGAGTTAACAAAGTATAAGTAAGGAACCAAATAAAAATAGAAGATATAGTAATAGAAACCCTTTGACTATGGAATGTATTTCACAAACAGAATGGTCACAAATATCAACCTCACTGCAAACCAAGCAAGGTCAGTCATCTCTAGGTAGAGCATCTAGGTGGTGTTTTTCAAACTTTAAGATGTGTGGACTTCAACTCCCAGAATTAAATTTTCATGTAATCTACCTCTGAAGGTAGATTACATGAATATTTAATAGCAAAGGAATTTCATCAGTGTTACACAAAACATTTATACTAAATATGACAATTTCTCTCTTTAAAGTCTTATAAAGCTTCTGGAAATTTGTTTTAAGGTTGATAAACTTCATTAATAACTCTCTGTGGCACCAAATTCCTTTTAAATCTAGCAAATCCTCAAAAATTGTTCATGATGATTATTCATGTGTCACAACACTCTGCTAAAACTGCATGATATGAAGTGTAAACTTCTTACCTACAGGATCTTGGTAGTCGATATAGCCAGCCAGTTGTAGCCTTTCTTTACAAATGTGCTGTTTTCATTAGCAATGCTCAGGGTTTTTTTAGAAATTGGCAGCTTTGAAAGGAATTTTGAAAAGCAATAGATTTATAATAAATGTTTTCATTATTTTTGGCTGATATTTCCTAAGATCATGAATCAGTACAATGTCAAAAATTTGCTATGCCAGGGCTTTTCAACTTTTTCACTCATTGTACCACTTTTACGATATGGCAACATCTGAGTACCAACAGTCACCTAGCAAGGTGTCAAAAACTTGATGACCAAAAAAAAAAAGGAAAAAATAAGTTCAGGTAGTCCTCGACTTACATGAGTTTACTTAGTGACTGTTCGAACTCACAATGGCACTGAAAAAAGTGCCCCCCCAAGCCACAGCCGAGCAAGACATCTGCCTGCCCGCCTAGCGGCGCTCTTCCTCCTGTCTGAGATTTTCATAGTTGTGAGCATTTCTTTTTTTATTGTTGTTTAGAATTTTATTTTTATGTACAGAAAAACTGACACATCTATCCAAGCTTGCTGGCCAGCTCTTTAGCCTTGGCTTTTTCAAGTTTAGTAATCCGAGCGACCAATTTGGGACCCAGGATGTCCCCAC
Organism: Vipera berus; assembly: GCF_964194415.1. Taxonomy (NCBI): domain Eukaryota; kingdom Metazoa; phylum Chordata; class Lepidosauria; order Squamata; family Viperidae; genus Vipera; species Vipera berus. The sequence continues at coordinate 144,111,388 of NC_138204.1, forward strand.
CCCAGTGATGATGAATCTCAACGGGGTCTACGTCATGTGCGATCACCACCAGCTGAGCCTTCTTGTTCTCCACCAAGGTCGTGACCCGTGTTGACACCTGCTCTCAGCACAGGCGGCCTTTTGGTTGGAACATCGCTCTTCCCCGCAGCTTTCTGCTCTGCCCGGGCCAACAGTCTCTGCTTTTTCTCTTGCTTGGTCTCAGGCCTGTATTTGTGAGCCAGCTTTAGAAGCTGAGTCGCTGCACAGAAAGACATTAAATTAGAGCCGGAGGATTTCTTTGCCAGTTCAGCGGGGGTGGGGTGGGGTGGTGTTTGGTTTTTATTCCCCCCCCCTTGCTGGGTGGTTGCAGCAGGTTTTGGTTACTTCACATGACCCTGGGACACTGTGACCATCATAAATATGAATCAGTTGCCAAGCATCTGAATGTAAATGACAAGACCCTGGAGACGCTGCAACATTCCAGCTGATCAGTGCTTCTTCTGAGCTCCAGCTGGAGCCTGGCGCTGATCCTGGTGCTTCCGCTTAGCCCTGCAGCTCTAGCCATCTCTCGCTCAGGCTTGTGCGGTGCTGCTACTGGTTCAGCTCATTCCCCTCCCCCACTAGCACTTTTCTAGCATAGTCGCATACCGCCTGCTAGGTGCCAATGTACCACAGGTGGTACCCGTACCACTGGTTGAAAAGGCCTGTGCTATGCCACTAGAAACAATGGAAAAATACAGTTTTCACTGAATCTGTGGCAAATTAAAGATCTCAAAAATTTAACTGCGTGAAAAATTGGCTTCAAAATAAAGAACTTGAAAAAAAACCCTATAATAAAGAAATGTATTTCAGATGCACTCAATGTGTAATTAACATATTAACCTGAGTTCACCTATGGAAACTTGTAACCTGTTAGTGAAGTTTGGCCCAATTGGCAGTCAATTGGCTGGCCTTGTGGATGGTTGTTTATGGAGTGTTGCTAAAGTACTAATTGTATAGCTCTATCAATTCAGGATTTTAAACTGGCCTTTAAAGCCTTATTTTACATTTTTAAAACATAATGCAGCTTTCTGAAATGCTTTCCAATTTATTCTAAAGGATACTGTTCTATTGTTTTTTTAATCACATTGCAATGTAACTTTGTTGTGGTTTAAGCTGTATTATGTACGTATGTTGCACTGTGGGGGCTTTGGTTTGAGTATTAATTTAGAATATATACCGTATATACTTGAGTATAAGCCGAATTTTTCAGCCCACTTTTTGGGCTGAAAAATTCCACTTCGGCTTATACTCCAGTGAACAAAAAAACTTACCGAGGACTTGTGCGCGGCTGAGGCTTTGGTGCTTCTGGGATCGCGCGCACCTCTCCCAAGCCACCGCCGTCCGGAGACCTGCCGAAGTTTGGGGAGGTTTGGGGAGGTGCGCGCGCACCTCCCCAAACCTCCCCAAACTTCGGCAGGTCTCCGGACGGCGGCGGCTTGGGAGAGGTGCGCGCGATCCTGGAAGCACCGAAGCCTCGGCCGCGCGCAAGTCCTCGGTAAGCTCCGGGCAGTCACTTGCTTCGCGTCTCCTGAGGGAAGGGGGGGCGACTGGAGCGGGCGTGTTTCCTCGCCTGCTGGGCGCCGCGATTTGCCCGGGGAACGTGCGGGCCCCGAATGGCAGCGTGGAGCGAGGAAGCGGACAGCCAGGGCTTCCCCGAGAGCCGCGGCCACACAGGGTATTCCTGTGTATTCAGGCTTGCAAAATGGCGGATCGAGCCTCTGCTGGCGGCAGAGGCTTGCAGAGCGCGGATCCAGCCTCCGCCGGCGGCGGAGGCTTGCAGAACGGCGGATCCCAGCCTCGGCTTATACTTGAGTCAAGAACTTTTCCCAGTTTTGGGGGTAAAATTAGGGGTCTCGGCTTATACTCGAGTCGGCTTATACTCAAGTATATACGGTACATAAAACATGTGTTCCCTTCCAGAATAAATTAGCTTTACTTTCATTTACCACTGGAGGAGACGAAGAGATGTATTCAAGGAGAGGACCCAGTGATAATATTCGTTACCTTCTTTGGCCCATGCAGGTAAGTGGAGACTAAATGCAAATGCTGGCTCAGAGTTGGCTTTGGGAGAATTAGGTAGGCACTGAACTCCGCTTTCAGTTTTTCAGGAGATCTCAGTCAGCCAGTTATAGCAAGCACGCTGTGCAGCTAACTGATACAAGTATTCAGCTGTGCTTACCACTGGACAGACTTTCTGTTCTCCCCAACCAACCGGTGTCTTCTCTTATTCTTGCTTTGTGGTCTTCCTCAAGTTGGTGCTTTTTGGTTCTGTTGGGACTGCAGCTTCTACATTTTCCAGCCACCAATCTCTGAATAAGAATCCAAGAAATATGGACTCATCCTTCATGAATGAGTAGTTAAGTACAAGCAAAAGCAGCAGTCCCACTTTCCCTCTTTATCAGGGGTCCCCAACCTATGGTCCACTGCCCGGTACTGTGGACCATGGCTTGTTGGCCACCGGGCCGCGGGAATAACTGACAAGTCTCCCCACTCATGGTAGTGGCGCCGCGCAGGCACTAGTGGCCCCATTTGCACTAGCACTGCCACCAGCATCACACTGGTGCCAGTGGCCTGTTTATGCATATGCGCAGGTGCCAGCGGCCTGTTTGCACAGGTGTGTGTGGCCCATTTGTGCGTGCGTGTGTGCTAGCGCTGCCGTGTGCGCGCACATTTCCCTGCTCCACCCTTTCCTTCCAGGCCGCCAAGTTGGAAAGGTTGGGGAGCTCTGCTCTATATGACTAGGGCTTCAAAACATAATGGGGGGAATCTTTTGACACTGGCTTTTTTTTTATTTTGCCCACATCATGAAGAATAACATGATCAGTAAACAGCCAATGTCCTTTTATGTTTCTAAATTTGTTGTTTTTGCCAATGACCTTCCCAAAGCAGAATTGAGAATGTAAAAAAAAAATTCATGTTAGCATTAGTTTTTTAGAGATGTATGTCATATGCATATACCTAAGACAGGGGTAGGCAACCTTGGCTCTTTTATGACTCGTGGACTTCAACTCCCAGAATTCCTGAGCCAGCCATGCTGAGGAGAAATGGAGAGGTTTCCAAGCTGAGCCATCCTGGCTCAGGAATTCTGGGAGTTGAAGTCCACGAGTCATAAAAGAGCCAAGGTTGCCTACCCCTGACCTAAGAGAACTGAGCTAGGAAGCCCTTCAGAACAAATCCTTTTCCTTTTTCTTTCCTCAAACTTTCCTTCTTGCTTACATGGAATATGAAGGCTGGCCAGTATATAGCCATTGATTTAGGGAGACAGGAGTTGGCTAAATAAAGTTCAGCTTCTTGGCCTTTAATAGGGATGGGCAAAACATCCCAAGTTCATAGACGTCTCCCAACTGTGCTCCAGTAATTCTAGAAGTGTTTCAAGCTCAAAAAAAGTGTCCAGATTAGTGTTCAGAACACTTCTACAATGGTGGGAATAGAACTGGAGCACTGTCTGAGAACTGAATAGGGAGTTTTATAGTTGAATTGGGTCGTTTTGAACTCGGAAGGTTTTCAGTTCAGTTCAGTCTGCATTAGTTGCTGGATTACATCTGCTTTTAGTCTTAGCTGGCACGGCCAGTTGCCAGGACTAATGGATGTTATAGAACAATGACACTTCAATAGTCTTCCTTCTCTTCCATAAGCTAACGTATTGATGAAAGTTTACAATTTGATTGTGTATTTGTTTTTAATGACAAGTTTAGAGAGTTCTAGATCACTCATATTTGGTTGATTGGAATGGTTTATAAGCTATCTAAGGGTGTAAGTAAGCAAGCAGGTGGATAAATGGGTGGATAGATGATTCAGTCAGACCTGAAAAAGTTGCAAACTCTTAATTGTCCTAAGCCTGCATTCTTCATGTGGTTGAGAAGCATCATGAACCTGCGGTATCTATGTTGTCCATAAGAGCTGTATAAAAATTCATTGGAATAGCCATAATAGGATAATTGCTTGGACAAATATACCAGGGAATAGGGTTCACTTGGCCTATTGACCAATATGTGTGAAGTGGAATTCCAAATACTTATAATTATCTTTAAAGCCTTCACTTATCTGGGATTGGAATTCTTAAATTTGTAAGTTTGCTGCCATACAAACCTGTAAATGTATTGGAACTCTGTGCTTATTTACTTATGTATTTATTCATTCATTCATTCATTCTTTCTGGCTCCCTCTTGCAACTTTGCTAGAAAGCTGCTATATATTCAACTTTACAATATTACTATTTTTTTTAAAAAAAACTGCATCAACCATGGTCTAATCACAGGCCAAACATTATGATTTTTACTGTGTCTCTTTCTTTTTTAAATTCCAGCATGGAATCCTACACTTCTGTGGGTTCAGTGTACTCTCCCCTCAGATCTGCTTTGCCCCCGAGTATGTGACAGAAGAAAAAAGAGAACAGATGTTGACTTCATGGCTCGAACGGCTGCAAACCATTTGGGAGGAGAAACCTATTAATTGTGTGCCGGAATGGTACTTTGGGGACATTTGAAAATGGAGCAGGGAGATAAATGCAAAAAGATGAAAGTATTTTCTGAAACTTTGACCCACAAATATTTGTTTCTGTAATTTCCCTAACCATCTTGGGCTGTACAGAGCCAATTAATTAAATTAAATTGAATTGGAGACTGGGTATCTTGTCTTATTTTCCCGCCCATTTTCTTGGCATCAAGACTAAGGCAGAAAATCAAGAGCCCTTATAGACAATTTGCACGATCAGGAAAAACGAATGTATGATTTATGGTTTTGATGATTGGACAGGACAGATTGTAGAAAGAAGAACCTTATGTTGTAACTGTAGAATAAGAGATAAATGTATAATTTACTTAAAACTGCTGTAAATAAGATTGGAAGGTATTTATGTCTTCTATTTTATTTTTTTCCTTTTGTTTTTTTTCTCCTTTCTTGCACTTTTAGCTTTCTCTTTTTTCTCTTTTCTTTTTTCTTACTTTATATTTGTTTTCATTGTTTTTAATCTACCCTTTAAAAACATATTAAAGAAAAAGAATAATGCAGCAACTTTGTGATATTGAAAGTTAACTGCATTTTTAGATTATTAATGGGACACACCAATAAATATTTCTATTGCATCATTCTATTCATCCCCACACCATATCATACCCCTTCTTAATCTTAGAATTTCCTGATATGTTGCATCAGAAGTTTGATTAACCACAATTGGATTAATCATGTTGGATGGTGTAATGGGATTAATAAGTCAACGCAGTGGTAAGAATAGAGAAAGACTAAGGTAAATGGATTTCATTGAATCCTAGCCCCTGGTCACTTGCCTAGCAGAAGGTGAACTGGGTAAGATTTTCAGCGATTTGAAATACAAAATATAGAATTTTGAAAGTACTTAGGTCTCCATCCCAGTCGGTGGACATCCAGCCCCAGTTTGAAAATCTCCACTCAAAAGGGAGCCTGCTAGGATCCTTTCTTCTTTAAGTTTGGGAAATATGAATTTTGCAGATAATTTTATAAAATGGGTAAAATCAATTTATACTTCAAAGAAACCACAAATAATTGTTACTGGGTATCTAGTAAAATCATGTGAGATAAAAAGGAACAAAACAAGGCTGGCCATTGTTCCCTCTTCCATTTATTTTGGTTCTTGAAATACCGAATAGAGACATAAGACAGGATGAGATACTTTGGGAGGAAAGATTTTAAAAATAGATTTTAAAATAGACTTATAAATCAAGGGCTTTTGCAGATGACTTGTTATTGGGTCTAGAACAGGCATGTCAAACTCATGTCACATGACGTCGCGCAACATATCGCGACTTTTTCCCCATTGCTGGCACTGAGGAAGGTGCGGTTTTGTTGTGATACATCCAGCCTGTGGGCCGGCAGTTTGACATGCCTGGTCTAGAAGATCCTTTAAAGGGATTTCAAACAATAAGCAAAAGAATTTGGATTCATTAGCAGGTTTTAACAATAATAATCATAGATGTTAACAAAAAATATGAAAATACAAGATCAAACAAAATTGATAAAATAGGCTTTAAGATTGAGAAAAAGGCAGAATAGTTGAATATCACTATGAAAAATATGAATTGTATATTATTCCAAAATAGTTACCTTAAGGTAAAGGTAAAGGTTCCCCCGCACATGCGTGCTAGTCATTTCCGACTCTAGGGGCCGGTACTCATTTCCGTTTCAAAGCCGAAGAGCCAGCGCTTGTCTGAGGACGTCTCCATGGTCATGTGGCCGGCATGACTAGACGCCAAAGGCGCATGGAACGCTGTTACCTTCCCACCGTAGTGGTCCCTATTTATCTACTGCATTTTTACGTGCTTTCGAACTGCTAGGTTGGCAGAAGCTGGGACGAGTAACAGGCGCTCACTCTGTTACGCAGCACTCAGGATTCAACTGCCAAACTGCCGACCTTCTGATCGACAAGCTCAGCGTCCTAACCCACTGAGCCACCGCGTCCCTATAGTTACCTTAAGACATGGAATGAAATTTTAAAAAATACATTAAGAGAAAATAAAATTTTCATTACTGCGAGGAATTTCTGTGATTAAGTTGAATGTTTTACCTAGAATGTTATTTTTGTTTCAAACAATACCTGTTTTGACAATTGATGCATTAAACAATGGCAAAAGGCAAATATAAATTTGTAGGGCAATTCTAAATTTGTTATGGCAGGAAAAATCCACAAATTAAATATAAGGTGTTACAACTTGATTTGAGAATGGCCTTGGATGCAAGTAAAACCTTTATTAGAGATTATTTTATAAAACATAAATAACTCAAGAAGAGGAGGCAAAGGAAAACCCAAATATTTTGGATGAGATCAAAAGAAAAGATTAAAGAAACTTCCAGAGAAAGTAAATATCTCTTTAACAAATTAAGCTTTTATAGCAACAGCTATCTATATTATTAAGTGAAATGGATATAAAAATAAACCATGTAAACCAAAAACAACCCAACCTTTGACTTTGCGAAAAAGAAAGAGAAATGGTTTATTTATTATTTATTTTTGAGACTTATATGCCGCCCTATCTCCCGAAGGACTCAGGGCGGCTAACAACAATAAAAACAACAATACAAAAGTTAAAAGAAATTAAATAAACAGCCCCAATAAATAAGTTAAACTAAACAATTAAAAATTTAAAAACATTTTAAAAAACCCTGTCGTCAGTCCAGGTCAGCCTGATGAAAAAGGAATGTTTTAAGGCCGCGGCGAAAGAACCGGAGATCCGGGGCCATCCGGAGCTCAAGGGGGAGTTGGTTCCACAGAGCTGGCGCTTCCACAGAGAAGGCCCTCCCCCTGGGGGTCGCCAGCTGACATTGTCTAGCCGACAGCACCCTGAGGAGGCCCTCTCTGTGTGAGCGCACTGGGCGATGGGAAGTCGTTCCCGGTAGCAGATGGTCCTGCAAATATCCCAGGCCTAGGCCATGTAGGGCTTTAAAGGTAAGTACCAGCACCTTAAATCTCACCCGGAAGACAACCGGTAACCAATGCAGCTCACGCAGGAGGGGTGTAATATGGGAGTATCGGGATGCTCCCATCACTACCCGTGCGGCCGCATTCTGCACCAGCTGGAGCCTCCGGGTGGTCTTCAAGGGCAGCCCCATGTAGAGAGCATTGCAGTAATCTATCCGGGAGGTAACGAGTGCGTGAGTGACCGTACGTAGGGCATCTCGGTCCAGATAGGGGCGCAACTGGTGCACCAGGTGAACCTGGGCAAATGCCCCCCTGACCACGACTCCAATATGATCTTCAAAACTGAGTCGTGAGTCCAGGAGGACGCCTAAATTGCGTGCCCTATCAACGGGAGGTAACACCTCTCCTCCCATAACCAAAGATGGAACCTCTTGGACAAGTCAAGATGCCGGTACGTAAAGCCACTCAGTCTTGGCCGGGTTGAGCTGGAGCCTGTTCTTCCCCATCCAAATCCGTACCGCTTCCAGGCAACGGGACATCACTTCGAGGGCATCGCTGGGTTGGTTCGGGGTGGAGATGAAAAGCTGGGTATCATCAGCATATTGATGATACCTCACCCCGAAACCACGGCTGATCTCACCCAGTGGCTTCATATAGATGTTGAACAGGAGGGGCGAGAGTACCGACCCCTGAGGCACCCCACAACTAAGGGGCCTAGGGGTTGACCTCTGCCCTCCTGCCAACACCGTCTGCGAACGGCCCGAGAGGTAGGAGGAGAACCACCATAAAACGGTGCCTCCCACTCCCAACCCCTCAAGACGTTGCAGCAAGATACCATGGTCGATGGTATCAAAAGCCGCTGAGAGGTCTAATAGGACCAGGACAGAGGAATAACCCCTGTCTCGGGCCCGCCAGAGATCATCCACCAGCGCGACCAATGCCGTCTCCGTGCTGTACCCAGGCCTGAAACCCGATTGGTATGGATCCAGATACTCAGTTTCCTCCAGGACCAAAGGGAGCTGCCGTGCCACCACGCTCTCAACAACCTTCGCAAGGAAGCGAAGGTTGGAGACAGGACGAAAGTTATTTAAAATAGCTGGATCCAAGGCAGGTTTCTTGAGGAGGGGCCTTACCACCGCCTCTTTCAAGGCAGCAGGGAAGCACCCCTCACTCAAGGAAGCATTAATAACTGCCAGGAGCCAGCCTCGTGTAACCTCCCGAGCTGCATAAACCAGCCAGGAGGGACACGGGTCCAACAAACACGTGGCGGCACTTAATTTCCCCATGATCCTGTCCACTTCATCCAGAGTCACAGGATCAAACTCTTCCCAAATATTATCGGCTAAACCCATCGCTTCCCCCTCGTCAGATACTGCCCAGTCGGAGTCCAAGCCAGCCCGAATCTGAGTGATTTTATCCACCAGATACTCACTAAACTCCTCGGCCCGTCCCCGCAATGGTTGCTATATAAACTAGAAAAGAAAAATAAAATTATGCTGAAACTTCAAAACAGAGACACTGTATTAATGGATAATGTGGCTGTAAAAAAAAAACCCATTTCATTAGTATTCCAATTTTTATAAAGGATGTCTTATTTCTTTGCAGAAAATTCTACAAAGCATTACAGAGGAAGAAAGTTTATGAATGAACTTATGACAATAAGGGAAATGTTGGAAGTTATGAAAATTATGAATAAATTTATTAACAATAAAGGAAGTTTTGGAAATTATAAAAACGCTCCAGGAAAGGTGCCTGGATCAGATAAATTATCACACTAATTGTAAATGTTTTGAGGATAAACTTTCAAAATCTTTAACGAAACACAATGAATTCTATCTTGTTCACAATGATTCCAGCTGAAAGACTAAAAATAATTTTGCAAGAATTCATTGGTGAGTATCATTGTGGGTTTTTACATAAAAGACAGTTAAAGGACGATGTTAGAAAAGAAAAATGTCTTGAGCGTTTTGGAAAATTTGGAACAACATAATAAAAAAACCAGCTGCGTTGAATTTTTCAGATGCAGAGAAAGCCTTTGAAAATTAGAACAGGTTCTCCCTTTGTCCTCCCCGTAGCTGTTAACTTGTTTCTTCTTCAGGATTTCAAGCCATGATACGGTTCCGAATTTTCACCTGAATGTATTGAAACCATTCTGAAGTCCAGGGAAATGAGTGACTTCTGTTAACTTTTTGTCCCCGTGTCATTTGGAACTCCAACGTGACATGATTGCTGTCCCTGGAAATGCCTGACATTTTCAGACCTTGCATGAATTGCTTTCCATTCATTAATTTAATTTAATTTAATTTAATTTAATAATATTTCTATACCGCCCTTCTCCCGAAGGACTCAGGGCGGTGAACAGGGCAAGAATAAAAATACAAAATTACAAAAGTTAAAAACAAGATTAAATAAATGCCCATATTAAAATACATCTTAAAAACCCAGTAAAAACAATAACAAACCCCCCCCCCAATCCCCTCATCAGGCCAGGCCAGCTTGTTCAAAAAAGTATGTTTTTAGCTCGTGGCAAAAGGAGCGAAGGTCGGGCGCCGTCCGGAGCTCAACTGGTAGCTGATTCCATAGCTCCGGGGCGCCCACAGAGAAGGATCTCCCCCTGGGGGCCACCAGTCGGCATTCTCTGACCGGTGGCACCCTGAGGAGGCCCTCTCTGTGGGAACGCACAGGGCGGAGGGAAGTCGATGCCGGCAGCAGGTGTTCCCTAAGGTACTCCGGACCCCTGCCATGTAGGGCTTTGAACACCATTACTAGTACCTTGAATCTCACCCGGAAGGCAACTGGCAACCAATGCAGCTCACGGAGCAAAGGTGAGGATTTGGTGAGTTTCTTCTTTTGCATTCTGAAATTGTCATGTACCTCTTGGGTTACCAGTGCATAAATGAGTAAGAAGATACCAGGATATTTGTGAATTGATTTAGAAAGGGATTGTCCCCTTGTCTAGAGAAGAGACTTGTATAAAACTTAGAGTCACCTTTTCTCTCTCTTTTTTGTTAATTTTAATGGAGGTCCAGTTTTAGGGACAATAAGTTCTTTATGACATATGGCTTCTTTACATAAAAGACTGCCCAGCCTCTCATTTTTGTTTTTTGTTTTTATTTTGAACAAATAAAAAGTCTAAGTTTAATATTCTAATCAGGAAACTCACCCCATCAGACTTCCATGATACCTAATTATCCTTTAGTGCTTTCCTCGAATAGGATGTTCAGTTCTTTCTTTGTGTTACTCAGACTGGCACAATGTTGCATGAATACAGGTAATCCTCAACTTAAAATAGTTCATTTAGCGACCGTTCATAGTTACGTAACTGGAAAAAGTGACTTATGACCATTTTTCACATTTATGACCATGGCAGCATCCCCATGGGTCACGTGAGCAAAATTCAGATGTTTGGCAACTGGCTCATATTTATGACAGTTGCAGGGTCCCTGGGCCGTGTGATCACCTTTTGTGACTTTTTGACAAGCAATGGGGAAATCAATTTCACCGAACAGCCATATTAACCGCCCTGAGTCCCTAGGGAGAAGGGCGGTATAGAAATCCAATAAATGAAATGAATGAAAATGAAATATTACTAATTTATCAACTGCAGCAATTCACTTAACAACTGCGGCAAGAAAAGTTGTAACATGGGGCAAAACTCACTTAACAAATGTTTCACTTAGCAGCAGAAATTTTGGGCTCAATTCTGGTCGTAAGTTGAGGACTACCTGTACTAGAGACTCTACCATTGACTTGGTTTTCTATTCCTTGGAGCTTCAAAGTACTCTTTCCTGCCACTTCCTGCTTCAGTTATGAGCAGATATGATCATCGTTATTAATGTATGGTCTTCCTCTAGCAGCCAGCTGACCATTTGTATTAGTTTCTCTCTTTTTTCCCTTTTCTCCTTCTGGACAATTCTGAAAAATGCTCAATGTTCAAATGCCAGACTAGGATGAGAAGTGATGGGAACAGAGATTTTCACTTTTTGGCCTTCATCCGTTTAGTTCCATATAGATAGCAAATGTCAAGACAATGTGGGTCTTTGAATTAACCACATGATGTCACCCTTGCACTTTAAATTGCCAAGCAAATCATTATTGTGATTCGCACAGTCAGCCAGTTATTTAGAATGGATCTGACATTTTTATCCACACTGAGTCCTTCCCAAAGACCTGAGAAGGGATTGATGAATTAATCCTTACTGGTTCTAGGATAGGAAAAAGCAGCTGGAAGGAATCCACTTAAGACAAAAGTATAGCTGGAAGTCATTGTTACTCATTTGTTATCCTTAGTCTTTACTTAGCGACAGGATTTGGAACCAAAAATTCTATCACTAACCAATGTGGTCACAAAGCAAGACATCATGTGACCACACAGTTCAGTGACAACAGTTCTGACACTCCCAATTGCCATCACTAAGAAAGTCCCACAATGTCATTAAATGTGACATTGTATGGTTGCCATCCTGCAAGCTTCCTTATTGACTTTGCTTATCTGAAGCCAACAATGAAAGTCACAAATGGTGATAATGTAATTGTGGGATTCTGTGACAATCATAAGTATGACCTTGTCAACAAGCATTCAAATAACATTTACTTGACCATGGTGATACTATGATGATGGCCACAACTATGAGGTCCTATAATTTATTTATTTATTTTATTTATTTTATTACATTTATATACCGCCCTTTCCCGAAGGACTCAGGGCGGTTTACAGGGTGATTAAAACAAAGATACAAAAGTTAAAAACAGATTAAAAAATAAATATGACTAAATAAATATAAATAAATAAATATAATAAATATGACTCATTCGGTGTCATTGTAACTTCAAAGTTTGCTAAATGAGGGATTATTAAATGAGAATTATATTTAAATACCTAACCTATATAAGTAAATAATCACCAAACTGTTTGCAGAAAAAATATTTGTCAATCCCTTCTTAAATTGCATTATTTTTCTCCAATCCAAGGGTGTAAAAGGTACAGCCCCTGGACAGAAAATGGCCAGCAAGGCCAGGATGCATTTCACCCCCTTTTAACCAAAATACCAACTGTTGTGTAGCGGGTTCTTTGGTGCAGGAATGAAGATGAGGCAAGTGAGTTCAGGAAAAGTCATGTTTATTTGCTTGCAGAATCTGAACTGAGAATTGGGCTGTTACTAGCTGCAATATATAGTCTAGCCCCTAGGTGACAGCCAATAGGTTTGAAGCAACCATTGCCGCCTAGGGACAGCCAATAGCAGCACTGGAAACTTGTAGTCTGGGTTGCTGGAGAGCTGTTAGCTGCCCCAGCAACCCACGTGGTATTACCATTGAGCCCAATACATAACACCAACCCAATAATCCCAGCCTTTTGTTTCCCCACTCATCCCTCCCCTGTATCAGCAGGGCAAATGGATCCAGCTCTTCTATAAGCAGAAACGTAATGTGTCTCTCTCCTAAGTGGGAGTAGGAGAGAAATGGAGAACTTTGGTTTTGTTCTATTCAGAATGAAAACTAGTAATACATTGTCAGAAAACTGAAGTCCTGATAGTTGTATAAAAGTAGCATGACATTCATAACTGGCAAATTAATGGGAATATATTGAGGGGGGTATACTTATAAATACCACGATTTGCTATTCCGGGGCTTAACGTCTATGGAGATTCTCAGTCATTCAGGTCTTTCGAAAACAGCAAAGTCCACATTTTGGACAGAGAGGACCGCTGGTTTGAAAGAGGGGTCAAAGAGGCCATCTATCTCAAAATTGAACAGCCCTCTCTCAACGGGGGAGGGGGGGAAGGGATACGACATCATCTATCTACAACACAGTCCTTTCAGCAGTTCCAAGAAGGCTCCACACCCATTTGCACTACTCAGGTGACCCTGATGACCAGATAAACCTCCAAGTGGCCTCAATGACTCTAAAAAAATGCAAATGACCAGATGTCTGCAAAGAGTATAAATCCTTCCATTCCCCACCATCCAGTCAGATCTGAAGAAGCTTCTTGGATGAGAAATGAAATGTTTTCATGAAAAACAAGAAAGCCCAGTTGCTTCGTGAAAAACCTTTGGGATATTCCAGGGCTTGCCTGACCACAAACACTTTCTTTATCTGGAAAATGGTTCACAGTGTAGTTCCTCAGCTATCCTGAATTTTTTCTACTCAGAAGACACCTACTTCCTTTCTGCATCTTGTGGAGGTCTTCCTAGCCTAGGTCAAGTCCCAGCTCTTCTACGCTGTCCTTTTAGAAATCCTAACATCCATGAAGCTATCTCATCTATCCCTGCAGTCCCAACATGCACTAAAAATGTCCCTTTTGTTTAGAGATTGGCTTGGACTCCATCGATGTTAGAACTTGTTATTATGTTTTAAACTTCAGTGTACACTTCAGCTCAGTGGGTTAGGACGCTGAGCTTGTCAATCAGAAGGTCGGCAGTTTGGCAGTCGAATCCCGAGTGCCATGTAACAGAGTGAGCGCCTGTTACTCATCCCAGCTTCTGCCAACCTAGCAGTTCGAAAGCACATAAAAATGCAAGTAGAAAAATAGGGACCGCTACGGTGGGAAGGTAACAGTGTTCCGTGCGCCTTTGGCGTCTAGTCATGCCAGCCACATGACCACGGAGACGTCCTCGGACAAGCGCTGGCTCTTCGGCTTTGAAACAGAGATGAGCACCAGCCCCTAGAGTTGGAAACGACTAGCACGCATGTGCGGGGGGGGGGGGAACCTTTATCTTTACATGTCCTTGTAGGGATGGTTCAGGGGAGTCTCTGAGCCATATTTATCTATCATGAAAGAATTTTCTGGTAGGAAACATGTCTGCTATTTATCATTCTTTATCTGATTGATGTTTGGATAAAGCTTTCCAGGTTGTCCAGTTCTCTGCCTCTACGCGAGATCTGAAAATTTGTACTAATTTTCTTTCTTTTTAGCTTCATATTTTCATTTTGTAGCTGTTCTTTTTTTAAAAAAAATAATAATAATACTGATCTTCTCACCCTAATAAAGGTTTGATTTGGATCAGAACCTCTGGCTTCCGAAGCCGAGGCCTGACATCTAAGAGGCTTCACGTGTCCAAGTGAACCCTCGGGAAATGCGTGTTTCATAGGCTGAAGGGAGCTTCCGGCCTCCTTTTGTCACCGCCTAACTCCGCCCCGAAAGAATTCGGCGAAGAAGGAAGAAAGAGGGAAAGCGGCGCTTTCCGAGCGGCGGTGTATTTAGCAAGAGGGGAGCCCCAAGCTTCCGAAGCGCGCAAACGGGTGAACCCCGCTTTGGAGGATAATAGGTAAAAAGGGAATCGGGTCGGTTTTCCCCGTGTCTCTGTTCAACCCGAAGACATCACGATTCTGAAGTGTTTCCCCCCCCCCCGGCGCGCATTTCTTCCTACTTTTTCCCCGCATCCGCTGAAGAGAAAATACTATTAAGGATGGGTCGCTCACTCTTAAAGGGGTTGGAGAGAGCCATGGCCTTTGTTTGCTCTCGGGATGTTAATCACTCGCGGTTGATTTCCTTAATGATCCGGGGTGGTGGTGGGGGGGAGGAAACTGGGAGGCGGGAAAGTCGAAAATGAAACCGAAAGCACTTTGAGACTTTGGACTGCAGGGGTCCTCAAACTTGGCCCTTTTATGACTTGTGGACTTCAACTCCCAGAATTCCTCAGCCAGCATACGCTGGCTGAGGAATTCTGGGAGTTGAAGTCCACAAGTCATAAAAGGGCCGAGTTTGAAGACCCCTGCTTTGGAGCCTTTAGACCAGCCCTTCCGCCCAGCTACCAAGCCCGCGATATAGCTGTTATTTCTTTTTTCCCGTTTGCAGTTTCTCAACGTCAGTAACTTTTAAAATATTCGGATTTTAACCGGACAGATGGCTGGGGCAATTTGGGGAGCTGAAATCCATAGATCTTAAAAGTTCGCAAACGGCTCTTTCGTTCTCCGCTTCTTTTTATGCCTCTGAAGTTGTGATGGCGCGCGGAGCCCGTGTGTGAGTGTGCGCGTCTGAGGAAAAAAGGAACTGAGCTGACTTCGTAAATCTGAAAACCAAAATAGGCTAGCTAGCAGAAAGAAAAGGCAACCTAATGCCCTTCCGGATTTGTGGGTTTAAATCCAGTCAACCTTATCAGAAATTAGGTGCTTCCAGGAAAGACTCATTCCCCGATCTCCCTTCCTTATCCTTAGAATTTTAGGAGGGATGCGCTCCCCCCCTCCCTTAACCAAATCTATTTACTCATCACATCTGACACCTTTCAAACAGAATCTGTTAAGGGAGAAATTTTATAAGTGTAGCCCAATGCCTTCAGGTAGGCAGTTCTAGGAATTGCCTCTAAAAGCAAAATCTGGAAATGCTAAATTAATGCCAGCGTTCTATCTTTTTGACGAAAGAGCTCCAAGGGGGGGTTATATATAAAATTAATGATTTTTTTAATTTTAAAAAAATAAAACGACAAAGTAAAATAAGTCATGAGCAGACACATGAAAACATAACTTTACTTCCATAAGGTAAAGGATCCCCCACACATGCTAGTCGTTTCTGACTCTCCGTTTCAAAGCCGAAGAGCCAGCGCTTGTCTGAGTACGTCTCCGTGGTCATGTGGCCAAAAGCGCACGGAACGCTGTTACCTTCCCACCGTAGTGGTCCCTATTTTTCTACTTGCATTTTTACGTGTTTTTTAACTGCTAGGTTGGCAGAAGTTGGGACGAATAACAGGCGCTCACTCTGATACGCGGCACTCGGGATTCGACCCGCCAAACTGCTGACCTTCTGATCGACAAGCTCAGCATCCTAACCCACTGAGCCACCGCATCCCTAGCTTCCATAAGCACCTTTTATTCAGTCTATCATTTTGAGTCACCTCCTTTACAAAGCAAACTTTTCAGTGTGTGTGCCTAGTGTTCTGCTGGCAAATAAGAGGTACCAGTATATGATGTCTCCTAAATATCTTTTACTCACTGAGAATGTAATTGTGTGCTTTTTAACATTTTTGCCATACGCTAAATAAATTTGGAGAATTTGTTCATATCTTATTCCACAGATAAGCAATTTGTCCATGTATTAGTTGTGTTCTGCCTGGATTTCTGTTACTCTACACTGTACAGTATTGGCAGGTTACTGTTACTCTACATTGTACAGTATTGGCAGGTTTCCTGATTTGCGTGCTAGGTTCATGCCTAGAATAGTGCAATTGTATCGTTTTTTCATCCCTCCTGATACACATCTCATCTTTTCTTTTTGTCAGCTCCTGCATCTAAATTTCATTTTTGATGTGTGCCGTTGTGCCCACAGTAAAACAATGACAATAAAGGTTATCTTATTATCATGTAAAATTATTTAAAATGTTGGTGCTGAATTCCAAACCATGCTTATTAAAGCACCCATTTTAGGGTGTTTTTCCCATACTCTGAAGGAATCCCTTCTTGAATTATGTATGGAGCCTAATCTGTTGAGATTTCAAAAAGGGGATGCTGTGATTCTCTGCATTCTGTGCCATCTCTTTTGAAACTTTTCTGAAGCATGCTGATTTCTTTTAGATGGTGCTACAGGTCTGCAGGGAAAGAGATGTCTCTGATAGATCATCACAAGCTTTCCACATAAGGGAAATGTCCAAGATTCAATCCTTGGTATCTTTGAAAAAATATCTATCTAAACCAGGGCTCTTCAAACTTGGCCCTTTTATGACTCGTGGACTTCAACTCCTAGAATTCCTCAGCCAGGCACGCTGGCTGAGGAATTCTGGGACTTGAAGTCCACGAGTCATAAAAGGGCCAAGTTTGAAGAGCCCTGGTCTAAGTTGGAAGACATCTAATTTAATGAAGAAATTTAACTTAATAAGGCAATTTCCTCAAAATGCTAAAAACTCCCATCTATTCTATTATTTAGTGCTGCAGTGGCCAAGGAGATGGTTTTGAGATGCCACGAAAGAAGGCTTTATGCAAGAGCACTCTATAGCACGGGATTCTTCAGCAACCCCTGAGCCTTTGTAGAAGAGGTGTCTTCCAGCTGAGCCAGCTAGCTTATGTGTTTTTGCTACCATCTTCATGATGTATTTTTAAAAACTATGGTGATGGGTTTTTTTTTCAAAAAATTTTTTCCCCTTTTTTCCTGATTTTGTTTATTTTTTATATGAACTCTTCTAGACTTACCGAACACTGATGTCCCAAAAGTGCTGTTCAAAAGGCAACTAGACTTTCTCAGGTTTTTTCCCTGAACACGTTTCGCTTCAGTTCCAAGAAGTTTAGAACTGAAGAAGCTTCTTGGAGGAGAAGTGAAACGTTTGCAAGGAAAGGAAAACACAAGACAGTCTGGTTGCCTTTCGAACGGAATCTTTGGGACACCCGTGAGCTGGATGACTGAGAATCTTCATAGACATGAACACTGATGCGTACATTCATTATAATGATATGCATCATCCATGCAGAATCCTATCCCTGGTTAATTTGGAGAGTAGGTAATCCAGTTGCTATGCTGAAAACTTTGGCCATATATTGTTTTTAAATATATGATCAGTTTACCTCTTTAAATTAGGGAGTAAACTTGTTGATTGCTCTTTGCATACTTTGGGTAATAACTCCCATCAACTATAGTATCACCATGGTTAGCCTGAGGTCCAAAACATCTGGAGGATGCCAAGGTATCTACCTCTGATTGAGACAGCGAATACCCATGGCCTGGGTCCGGGGTATTTGAGGGAACACCTGCTGCCGGCATCAAGTGCCCTTCGCCCAGTGCGCTCCCACAGGGAGGGTCTGCTCAGGGTCCCGCCGGTAAGAGATTGCCGGTGGGTGACACCCAGGGATAGGGCCTTCTCAGTGGGGGCGCCTGCCCTCTGGAACCAGCTGCCAGTAGAGCTGAGGACTGCCCCCGACCTCCGATCATTCCGCCGGGGCCTGAAGACCTGGCTCTTTGAGCTCTCGGGCCCAGGCTGAGGAGAAATTTATTTTAATTGGGGTTTTTAATTGTACAGGGTTGGTTTAATCTTTTTTAAATTGGTTTTTTAACTTTTGTATGGTTGATTTTTAACTCCCTGTAAACCGCCCTGAGTCCTCAGGGAAAGGGCAGTATATAAATGCAATAAAATAAATAAATAAATAAATTCAAACTTATTTTGGGGTTTCGTTCCTAAGCATGTACCATTGAATATTTGGGGATTTACTTCTGAATATGCACTTGTGTGCTGAAGGTGAAGTCATCTTCTGAACGTTTTAGAAGGTTACAAAAGTACCTGCTTTGTCCAGAATTTAGAGTGGGAATGGAAGGATGGAGCATAAATTATTTTCTCTTCTGTATTAACGTTTCAGGCACTGGATTTTTTTCCCTGAATTAAAGTACTCTGTGAACCGGAATCATGGACTTGGATAACATCCAGATGAAATCGGAGGACTTTTTGGAAAAAAGTCAGCTGAATGCTGGTGGTTTTGGAGCAGTCTCATTATGCTACCACAAAAGTCATGGGCTTGTAGTATTAAAAACTGTGTATACTGGACCTAAACGCACAGAGTAAGTTGTGGAAATGTTCTTCACAGACAGGAGAGGGCAGGACATACTTGTTGGCCATTAGCGCCCTGGTAATTTCAAATCAGATTAGCTGGTTTTATGGCTGAATTTGTTCTTATTCTATATTTTTAAAGATTTGATTACCAGAGATTATTCCTAAAGCGAGATTTTTCCCAGTGGTGTATAATAAGAACGTAAAAGGAACCCAGCTAGATCAAACTGTTGCTCTATCTTATCCAGCATTTGGCTTCTCCCAGACACACCAGATTTGTCTTGAGAAAAGTGTGCAAGCAGGACACAAGGGCTCTTGCCCTATTCTCCTGCAGCTGACAATACGTTATCCAATTTAAGTCGCATTGAACTCAGAATCACGGAGGAAGTAGTTGCTATGATTTTTGATCTTGGAGCCTTTCAGCGCATTTCTGCTGCAAGTGGTTCATTACTCCTGCCTCTACAAAAGGTACCACCTGAGGGGTTCCTTCAGGTATCTGCCGATGATCATCCCCATGTATTTCAAAGGGTCCTTTTTTTTTTACATGATGCCAATGGTAGGAGGCATTTTAACTTCCTATAATGTCCTGTACTAATTTACTGTGAAGATTAAAATGCAGCTTTTCTCCAGACCCAGATACTTATTGAAATGTAAGAGGTACTGTAAAAGCCAAAAAGAATGAACTTGAGTACTTGAGTATTCCTGATGCTATGAAAATATATAAAATACACCACTGGCAATAATAGGAATTGCCATTCATATGCAAGATCACTTCTCATTCATTCACCCTTCAGGGATTGCAGTTTCGTTATACCAGTTTTCTGCAGTGTGTGGTATACTTCAGGTGTGTTTCATCTCAAACATCACAGTTGATTAAGGTTTGCGAGATTTGTAGTGTAACAGACCTGGTGGCACTAGGGATTATGGCTTGTGTTTAGCTGTGCCCGTTATCATCATAATTTGACCCATCATTTCAGTAAGTTCATGTGAATAAAACTAAAGTGGGATTAGGCATCCTGGTGGCCTCCAGATATTCCAGATTATAATGTTCTTGACATCTTGCTACTGATCATGCTGGCTGGAAGGAGAAACCAATATATTTGGAAAATACTAGGTTTCCTATTCCAGGCTTAAAAGTCTAAAAAAATGCAACTTGAGCATAGATTTTAGAAAGTTAGATCTCTAGTTCTCTTGATAACGCCTATAGCATTTATTTTCCAGAGGTAACGCTTCCCTTCTAAAGGAAGGCATGATCATGCACAAACTAAATCACGATCGGGTGGTAAAACTACTGGGTGTCATCCTGGAAGATGGAAACTACTCCCTTGTGATTGAATACGTACGCAAAGGAGACTTGATGTCTGTTCTAAAAGCAGTAAGTAGGAAGTATATCGATAACTCACAGCATAATCCACTGAAAACCTTTCCCCAAGTGAATGCCCTCCAGATGTGTTGGATTAGAATATCCATCGTGCCTAGCCAATGTCCTGCATTAATGGATCTAAATAACTCAGAAATTGTTTCATAGCCTTCTATCTGACCTGGTAAATTCAGTTTTATAGATATCTAGACCAAACGTAATCAATATTTTTCTGGAAGTGCATTGTTGTTTTTCTTACAGACTCCTATATGTTTGCCTGTGAAAGGACGCTTTGTTCTGGAGATCATTGAAGGAATGCTTTACCTAACAGAACAAGGTTTAGTGCACAAGGATCTGAAGCCAGAAAATATTCTTGTGGATGAAGATTTTCACATTAAGGTAACAGGAACATACAGGCACACACAGACACATTTTCAGTTTCTAGTAAAATCAGAAACACAAGTGTTTGTTAAATGTATGCTTGTTTGTTAGGCTACAAAGGGGTGAATGGGAGAGCTTAACTTTCACTAGATGGATTTGTGGTACAGGAACTCAATTTTCCTTTCTCGCTCTACTGTATTATTTACTCTTTGCCTTCCCGCAATGTCATTTCAAGTTTTTTGTATTGGGCAAAGGGGAAGATGCCAGGAAGTGTGCAAAAGACTTTCTTCACACAGAAAACTCACTCCAGGCAGGGTGGGAGAGAGTGAGGGTCTCAGAATGCATGATGTCACATCCTGATGGCCTCCAGATATTTAGATTTTAATGCTCTTGACATCTTGCTACTGATTGTGCTGGTTGGAAGGAGAAACCAATATATCTGGATAATACCAGGTTGCACATTCTAGGCTTAAAATCAAAAATCACAACCTGCTTGAGCATAGCTTTTAGAATGTTAGTAGGGAAGTCAGTTTTTAAGGATTTTCTTTACAAGTGAACTGTGGCTTAAATGTAAAGGTTTGCACCAAATTTCTCAACCGTTTCTCCCAGTTTTCAGCCGTTATGTTCTATCGTGGTTCCATGGCTACCAAAAGGGAGCTGAGAATCACTTGCCACTTCTGTTAAAGGAAACATAACTGGGATGGAAGACGAAAAAAAAAACAATAGTAATGTTAATTTGCATACTACTTCAAATGGCTTTTTGGAATATTTTACGGGGTTTCTAGAAAGGGACTAAGAAAATGAATGAATGGTCAACAGTGACAAGAGCCACCATCATAGCTTTTCAGCTTTTACTGTTGATTTTGCATTCTGCCAGATCAGCTTCTTCCTGTGGTCAGGTCATCAGCATTTTTGATGGCCTGAGGATAATTAATTTTTAAGAGTTTCACCAGTGAGGATTACATCGGGCAAGATTAAAATAGCATCAGAAGATGGGGTCCATAGGTCTTTGGGGCCTATGGACTATGCGAAAGAGGTTGGGGATCACGTGGAGGCCGAATGCTGTTAAATTATATGTCATTGCAATTCTATTTTATTGTTCTTAAAAAAGGCATGAATCAAAAGATAAAAACAGTTCTGACTTAATGACTGTCTTGTTCAGAAAGAAAGAAAGCCAGTGACTTCCTGTCCAATCATAAGGTTAAAAAGCAGTTCAACAAAATTACAGCAAGGGCCATCTAAATAAGGGATCCCCAACCTGTGGGCTGTGAGGAGTTTGTAACCGGGCTGTGGAAACCGCCTGTGAACGCACACTCCATTTTTTTTATTGTTGTTGTTGTTGTTGTTGTTGTTGTTGTTGTTGTTGTTATTATTATTATTATTATTATTATTATTATTATTATTATTATTATTATTATTATTATTATTATTATACCGCCCTTCTCCCAAAGGACTCAGGGCGGTGTACAGGGCAATAAAATACAACGTACAAAAGTTAAAAGTAAAATTAAATTAATTTAGCCCTAACAATAAATAGTTAAAAATAAACCCAAGCCCTTAGTCCAGACCGGCCTGTTCAAACAACCAGGTCTTCAGATCACGGCGGAAATAGCGAAGGTCGGGAGCCATCCAGAGCTCAACAGGCAATTGATTCCAAAGGGCTGGCGCGCCCACAGAGAATGCTCTCCCCCTGGGGGCCGCCAGCCGGCAGTCCCTGACCGACGGCACCCTGAGGAGGCCCTCTCTGTGGGAGCGCACAGGACGAAGGGAAGTTGACGCCGGCAGCAGGTGCTCCCGTAAGTAATCTGGACCCATGCCATTTAGGGCTTTATAGGTCATCACCAGCACATTTAAGTGAGTGGCAAGCGTGTGTGCGCACCGCTCGTGCAAATGGAGGTTCGCGCTCGCATAGAAGCATCCCCTCTGTTCCCCCCTCCCGCTAGTCCACAAAGCCGGAAACATTGGGGAACTCTGATCTAAACCACACACTTCTGGCTATTGTACACAAGAACTCAATAGGACAGAAGAGCTAATAAGAACCAACTGGCTTCATTTTTCAAAAATCTCCTTTAATACTTTCAGTGTTGTGACATTTTGTGTAGTTTTGTAAGTCCCAGTTAACTGACACCAAAAAGCTAGCTTATATTTCCCCCCCCCTTCTACTATGAATCTTTAGCGCCCTTCAGTGTCCAGTTTCTAAAATCGGAGTTGTTATGAGCCAAGACAGTCAAAATAACCGTGGTTCCCACAAGAAGCTATTTATTTTTTTTATAATGAATACCAAAGTCTTATAGTAAAAGTCAATATTCCAAATGTATCTGGAACCTTAATTCATGTATAACCTTCTTATTTAGCTTTCTGCTGTTTATTTCAAATTATTTTAAGTTCTTCATCTTGTCATTTTTGTTTTTATTCAGAGTTGAAGCTAAACTTACCTATTTACTTTTCCAACTTATTCTGAAGGTTCCTAATAGCTTTAATATGGTTAATAGGCTATTCCAGGGGTAGGGAGCCTTGGCTCTCTTATGACTCGTGGACTTCAACTCCCAGAATTCCTGAGCCAGCATAGCTGGCTCAGGAATTCTGGAAGTTGAAGTCCACGAGTCATAAGAGAGCCAAGGTTGCCTACCCCTGGGCTATTCCAATGCTTAAGCATTTCCAGTGTTTAAACCAGTGGGAGACTGCTGTTACAAGAAGCTGCCATCTGGAGCACGTGTGGGTGATGTCCCATCTTTTCCATATTTGGAGAGGCTCCAAATAATGGTCTACTCACCAATTGTTTAATCTCTGCTGCAGGCTCTGCTTTCGCACAGATGTCTTCAGGTCACCGTGTGTCCCCCAGAAGTTAGTCTAAACCAGTGGACACCAACCGTTTGTACATGAGGGACTGGTTCCGTGGAGAGAGGTTTTTCTGCGGACCAGAAAGGCGTGGTTTTGGCGCACTTGCCTGCATCCCTCAGATAGGGTGTTGCTTGTTTGCGTGGCCCAGTTTTGGGAAACCCTGGCCTAAACCTTATTATTACGGTACTGCAAGCCTTTCTGATTTGTTTGCATTGGAATATTGCTTTTGCTTTGCTGGTCAGAGAAACCTACCATATTGGATGACATATCAAAATATATTGTAAACAGTCAATACAAGTCAGCATGTCACCTGTCAAGAGTCTTTTTTTGCTTCAAGCTGGGCCACGTTCTGAGGCAGGCCACTCGTTGCAACAAAAGCTCCAGTTTATTTATATGTGCGTGCCACATTATGACACAAGCACAAAATGGACAGATCATCCTACCCCATGTGGACCCCCCTCCTTTCCCTTCTTCTTCTTCCAAAAGTTCTTCTCTCATCTGTCTTGTAGATAGCAGACCTCGGTGTGGCTTGTTTCAAAAACTGGAGCAGGCTGACTAAAGAAGAGACCAGTCGACAGAGGAAAATCAAACAGAATTCCAAGAGTAACGCTGGCACCCTTTCCTACATGGCCCCGGAACATCTGCAGGACATCAACGCAGTGCCTATGGAGAAATCAGACGTGTACAGTTTTGGCATCGTCTTATGGGCCATTTTTGCTGCCAAAGAACCTTATGAGAGTACGAGTTTTTGTTTTTGTTTTTTTAATCCCATTTATATCCCGCCCTTCTCCAAAGACTCAGGGCGGCTTACAATCTAAGAAGCACAAATCAATGTGCTTAGCAATAGCCTTCATTCTATGTATATGCCTGCTTATTAGGGCTTTCGGGCCCCCCCAAGCGGCATTATTACAAAGTCAGCTTATTGCCCCCAACAATCTGGGTCCTCATTTTACCTACCTCAGAAGGATGGAAGGCTGAGTCAACCTTGAGCCTGGTGGGATGCGAACCTGCACTAATTGCAGGCAGCTGGTATTACTTAAGGAGGCATTAGCCCACTGCTCCACCAAGGCTTTCACACCAAGTTGACGATCAAATATCTCTAGTTTATAAAACATTGCGCTGCTTGTAGTCATGTTACTGACGCTCAATTCTTCTCTCTCTGCCTCATCCAGATGCTGTGACTGATACACAACTGTGCTATTGTGTCACAGCAGGCAACAGACCACCTATCAAAGAGGTGGAAGGCCATTGTCCAAATGAGATTATTAGTTTAATGGAACGCTCTTGGCAGCAACAGTCAAATGATCGCCCAACCTTTGCAGGTAATACAAGATACTTCTGCTAATTATTTATAGCAAGCCAAAAAGATAATGGTAGTACACAAATGGACATCAAGAAAATATGGATAGATTTCTGTAAGCAGTAGAGTGAAACAAGGCAAGGTGCACATGGAACTCTCCCATACTTTATACAGCCTTGTGATTCATGGAACACAACATTTCACTGTACACATTAAAACAAACAATGCAGGCATCAAGAGCTCAAAGGGTTTCTGAACTAGAACTGAAAAAGACTTCACATATCTCCTAAAAACTTAGTAGAAAGGAATTATATAGATTTCCTGATTTCTGAAATCTGGAAGAGAGCTGGTTTTCATGCATTATATCAAATCTCATAAATTATAAATTATCTAAATAATTTCTCCACCATATTGTAAGATCACCTCGCACATATATAACATAGTTTGAAAACTACATGTAGGAACTTTAATGCAACCTGATAACATATATTGATTACTTCTTGTAAAAGCTCAAAAAAAAAGGATTTACATAACAAAGTATGTCCAGTGACTTTGTTTTTCTCATTCCATTCCTATTTAGTCTCTATTTTCGGGGAATAAGTGAAGAGTTTCTTTACAAGGAACTTTCGCATATGAATTGATCCACCCACCCCTGAATAATTATATAGAGACATTTTGATTTCAATTTTACAAATACATAGTGTGTGTCTGGCTAAATCTGGATATTAAGCATATCTCTATATATCACAGAATCTATTATTATAGCCAGGCCGATTATTTATCATTTCTGTAACTATTAGTACTAAAATAATTTAGAGAAAACTACATAATACAGGTGAAACTCGAAAAATTAGAATATCGTGCAACAGTTCATTTATTTCAGTAATGCAACTTAAAAGGGGAAATTACTATATGAAATAGACTCATTACATGCAAAGCAAGATAGTTCAAGCCGTGATTTGTCATAGTTGTGATGATTATGGCTTACAGCTCATGAAAACCCCAAATCCACAATCTCAATAAATTAGAATATTGTGAAAAGGTGCAATATTCTAGGCTCAAAGTGTCCCACTCTAAGCAGCTAATTAAGCCATAACACCTGCAAAGGGTTCCTGAGCCTTTAAATGGTCTCTCAGTCTGGTTCAGTAGGAATCACAATCATGGGGAAGACTGCTGACCTGACAGTTGTGCAGAAAACCATCATTGACACCCTCCATAAGGAGGGAAAGCCTCAAAAGGTAATTGCAAAAGAATTTGGATGTTCCCAAAGTGCTCTATCAAAGCACATGGAAGAAAAAGGTGCACAAGCAGCAGGGATGACCACAGCCTGGAGAGGATTGTCATGAAAAGGCCATTCAAAAGTGTTGGGGACTTTCACAAGGAGTGGACTGAGGCTGGAATCAGTGCATCAAGAGCCACCACACACAGACAGATCCTGGACATGGGCTTCAAATGTCATATTCCTCTTGTCAAGCCATTCCTGAACAACAAACAACATCAGAAGCGTCTTACCTGGGCTAAAGAAAAACAGACCTGGTCTGTTGCTCAGTGGTCCAAAGTCCTCTTTTCTGATGAGAGCAACTTTTGCATCTCATTTGGAAACCAAGGACCCAGAGTCTGGAGGAAGAATGGAGAGGCACACACTGCAAAATGCTTGAAGTCCAGTGTGAAGTTTCCACAGTCTGTTGATTTGGGGAGCCATGTCATCTGCTGGTGTTGGTCCACTGTGCTTCATTAGGTCCAGGGTCAACGCAGCAGTCTACCAGGAGATTTTGGAGTACTTCATGCTTCCTTCCGCAGACAAGCTTTATGGGGATGCTGACTTCATTTTCCAGCAGGACTTCGCACCTGCCCACACTGCCAAAAGCACCAAAACCTGGTTCAATGACCGTGGGATTACTGTGCTTGATTGGCCAGCAAACTCGCCTGACCTGAACCCCATAGAGAATCTATGGGGCATTGCCAAGAGAAAGAAGAGAGACATGAGACCGAACAATGCAGAAGAGCTGAAGGCCGCTATTGAAGCATCCTGGTCTTCCATAACACCTCAGCAGTGCCACAGGCTGATAGGTTCCATGCCACGCCGCATTGAGGCAGTAATTGCTGTAAAAGGGGCCCAAACCAAGTACTGAGTACATATGCATGCTTATACTTTTCAGAGGTCCGATATTGTTCTATGTACACTCCTTGTTTTATTGATTGCATGTAATATTCTAATTTATTGAGATTGTGGATTTGGGGTTTTCATGAGCTGTACGCCATAATCATCACAATTATGACAAATCACGGCTTGAACTATCTTGCTTTGCATGTAATGAGTCTATCTCATATATTAGTTTCCCCTTTTAAGTTGCATTACTGACATAAATGAACTTTTGCACGATATTCTAATTTTTCGAGTTTCACCTGTAGAACTTTTCTTTTACAGAACTCAAGGGACAATGCTGTTGTTGTTGTTGTTGTTAGTTGCGAAGTCGTGTCCGACCCATCGCGACCCTATGGACAATGTTCCTCCAGGCCTTCCTGTCCTCTACCATCTTCTGGAGTCCATCTAGGCTCACGCCTACCGCTTCGGTGACTCCATCCAGCCACCTCATTCTCTGTCGTCCCCTTCTTCTATTGCCCTCAATCTTTCCCAGCATTAGGCTCTTCTCCAGTGAGTCCTTCCTTCTCATTAGGTGGCCAAAGTATTTGAGTTTTAGCTTCAGGATCTGGCCTTCTAAAGAGCAGTCAGGGTTGATCTCCTCTAGGACTGACCGGTTTGATCGCCTTGCAGTCCAAGGAACTCGCAGGAGTCTTCTCCAGCACCATAGTTCAAAGGCTTCAATTCTTTGGCGCTCAGCCTTTCTTATGGTCCAGCTTTCACTGCCATACATTGCAACTGGGAAGACCATAGCCTTGACTATACGCACTTTTGTTGACAGGGTGATGTCTCTGCTTTTTAGTGTGCTGTTTAGATTTGCCATGGCTTTCCTCCCAAGGAGCAAGTGTCTTTTAATTTCTTGGCTACAGTCCCCATCTGCAGTGATCTTGGAGCCCAGAAAAATAAAATCTGTCACTACCTCCATTTCTTCCCCATCTATTTGCCAGGAATTGAGAGGGCCAGATGCCATGATCTTGGTTTTCTTAATGTTTAGTTTCAACCCAACTTTTGCACTCTCCTTCTTCACCCGCAACAAGAGGCTCTTTAGTTCTTCTTCACTTTCTGCCATTAGAGTGGTATCATCTGCATATCTTAGGTTGTTGATGTTTCTTCCGGCAATCTTGATTCCAACTTTTGATTCATCTAGCCCTGCCTTTCTCATGATGTGCTCTGCATATAAGTTAAATAGGCAAGGTGACAGTATACAGCCTTGCCGGACTCCTTTCCCAATTTTGAACCAATCAGTGGTTCCGTGTCCAGTTCTCACTGTTGCTTCTTGGCCCGCATATAGATTTCTCAAGAGACAAATAAGATGGTCTGGTATGCCCATCTCTTTAAGGACTTGCCACAGTTTGTTATGATCCACACAATCAAAGGCTTTAGCATAGTCAATGAAGCAGAAGTAGATGTTTTTCTGGAACTCTCTAGCTTTCTCCATGATCCAGCGTATGTTAGCAATTTGATCTCTAGTTCCTCTGCCTCTTCGAAATCCTGCCTGTACTTCTGGTAGTTCTCGATCCACATACTGCTGGAGTCTAGCTTGTAGGATTTTAAGCATAACTTTACTAGCATGAGAAATGAGTGCAATGGTGCGATAGTTTGAACATTCTTTGGCACTGCCTTTCTTTGGAATTGGAATGTAAACTGATCTTTTCCAATCCTGTGGCCACTGTTGAGTTTTCCAAATTTGCTGGGACAATGCTAGTCTAAAGCAATTCTAATTCTAATCATAACTTAGAATTATGTGCAAACTTAAATTAACATTGTTACAGCTCATTTCTAGTATGGCATTATTGACTTTTATTACAATTTTTTCACTAATTCTTTTATTGCAGAAATAAATTTGATTTACAAACCATATTACTATGAAAAATTTGAAAAGGATGTGGAAGACAACGTAAGAAAATTAAAAGTAAGTTATCAAATACATAGCTTACAGTCCTTCAGGGTTACCTTTCTCAGGTACCCTATTGTGTATCCCTATTAAATACTTCCTACAATTTCATCGCCTTTTGTTATACTTGTTCTGTATAATAGGAAATATATCCTGAACCAATCGAACTTGTAAAACGAATGGAATCTCTCCAAGTAGATGCTGTGTCAGAAACTCCCAGCAGAGCTCGATCAGGTATTTTATTTATTTATACCCAATTTACACTATTGCTGGTCCAACAGATTCCAGAGGTAGTGGTGCCTGATAATCAGCCAGAGCTTTTCAACTAAAACTATATTAGAGACTCGTGTCTAGAAAAATGAGTATTTCTGAAGCTACAGGATTGTAAAGGATACTAATCAGACCTCCTATCACATGATCCCTCCAGTAAAGCATCTCCTTTTGTTTTATTTTACACGGCACATTTCTGTCATGGCGGATTCTTAAAAAAAAAAGTTCCAATAGAACAGACATGTCAAACACAAGGCCCGGGGGCCAGATCCAGCCCGCAAAGTGGTTTCGTGCGGCCCGCGAAGCCATCCTGGAAACAGTGAGGGAACGGCCCCCACTGCCTTGGCCCTGGCCCAGAGACCCTCCTGCCAGAGACCCTCAGATCTGTCCCACTCCTGCCCAGGCCCCCATAGGCACCCTTGATGTGAACGATGTAGAGCTGGCCACACCCACCCAGTAGGCCATACGCACTCTAGCCACGCCCACCCAGTAGGCCACGCCCACCCTGGCCATACCCACCTGGCCCCCTGAGGGCAACTGCAATGCTGATGCGGCCCTCAATGAAATTGAGTTTGACACCCCTGCAATAGAAGATAAAATCCATGCACAGACTGGATTGTGTTGCTTAATGACTCATCTTTTGATCATCCCTATTTTTTCATAATACCATGGACTCTTTAACAGGTGCAAAATCTCTAGCAGATTCATAGCTACTGAAATCATAAATTCAGGGTTGATCATATTCCCTTCAGCCATCAGAACGCATGCATTTTGGTGCAGAATTCACTACCCTTAACTATTTCTGACTAGAATGAGGGAGGGACTCTGCATTGTCCAGTTGCAGTTTCACTGAGGAGTCACCCAGAGCTTTTTAAAATTATTATTCTTACCCCTCATCATTGGCTATTATTATTCAGAGCCTCTGACTGACTGGCAGGAATCTCTGTGTTTACTAATGTTACTAGATAAAGTTCCTGTGTAAGACCTCTGTGACTGCTTTGCATTTTCTACCCCCCCTAACCCCCCCAAATCTGCAACTGGAACAAAACACCTGACAAGGTGGGAAGGAGTTCCTGCTTTGCATTAGCTGCTACTGTACTTTCAAGCTTTTTTTAAAAAAGAAATGTGTTTTATTGTTACATCTTACAAAGGCTTACCCAACCAACAGGCTCACACTTCAAGATGTCCACCTGGGAAAACAATGAGGTTAACAGATATAAGGAAAGGGGCTTTGGGGCACTGACTCAATGCCCAGCCACCAGTTAAATCACAAACAAGTCAACAAATAAAAATAACATACCGTATTTTCTGGCGTATAAGATGACTTTTTAACCCATGAAAATCTTCTCAAAAGTCGGGGGTCGTCTTATACGCCCAGTCGTCTTATACGCCAGAAAATAGTACATAAATCAATTGAGCGCCCCCGTTCTTGCAAAGCAACTTCAAGCCTCCTTAGTCCAGTCCCCCCTCCAACGTGACCCCCCTTCCCACCCCCAAGAGCCTCTAAGCCCCTTCCCCTCCCCCTTGCAAACACCAGACCCCGGGAGTGGCAGGAAGCCCCTCCCACTCGCCCAAGCGGCATCTGAGCATAAGCTACCCACTCTCTCCTGGCAGCTCGGACAGCGGTACTTGGCGGCCTGGCACCCCTCTCGCCCGCAGACCACGCAGCGGCCCTCGCCAGCCGGCCTCGGCATGGCCCCCCCCCAAGCCCGGCTCTCCAGCGCGTCTTCCGGGCCCGCCTGGCCGACCGCCTCCCGGGCGGGGCTTGGCTCCAGACGCGGCGGCTGCTCCGTCTGCAAATGCACTCTCAAAGCCGGATTGCGCTCGGCTGTGCAGGCTGCCGTAAGGAGGGGACTTGGAGTTCCCACTGTGGTTGCGGCTTCTGGCGTGCCGTTTGCAGAGTCTGGCCTGGAAGAGCGCGTCATGTGAACGCAGCTCTTGCGTGTATTCCAAAGGGTGGGTGGAAGGAAAAGCCCCTTTAGGCTTCAAAAGGGTGGCTTTGCACCATCTGCATCAGACGGGGCTGAATCGGGCTTGTGTCGGATACTTGGCAACTGGCATGTACCCGTATTTTCTGGCGTATAAGACAAAAAATCTTGAAAATCTTCTCAAAGGTCGGGGGTTGTCTTATACGCCCAGTCGTCTTATATGCCGGAAAATATGGTACATACAACCCTCAATGGCTTGAAAGCCACGATACAGGACAATCTTGAGCCTTGATCAGAAATCGCAGTAGCAAAATTTCTGGAAAGGGTTTACAGTCCAAGTTTGTAATGAAAGCTTAAAATAGAAGGAATTAGAAGATTGGGACATTTTAATTGAAAATGCCCTCTTTCCGTTTGCCCCATAACACTTGGTTTCATAGGTACTGCCTTGGAAAGGACCATCTTCAAAGCATTCTTGATACAGGAACAGGCACGTACAACCAGGCTAGGAAACATTTACCTGCAAAACGTATGTGAGCTATCCTAATGACAAAAACTTTATAAAGGAGAATAGAGTTCTTCCATAATAAGGCAAATATATGCTATTCAGAGATCTAGGTTAAGACAGAGCAGAATTAGAACCCATCAGAATAGCAGGCAGTGAAGAACTCAGTCTGAGCCAAGCTGACTGAACTGGCAGGAGAACCGTGAAGTAGGGATAATATTGAAGAGACTAAAATTTCTGTTTGCTAAGTAAGACTTGCTACATTCAATGGAACTTATACACAAATGTGGGAAAGGACTTGATGGCACAGAACATTGGGAGTTGTAATCCCAATGTTCTGAAGGATGCCAGGTTGAGGAAGGCGGGTGTAATAGGGTTAATATCTTAATTTTGCATTCAGTGGGGTTGGTCAATAAGGTATCCCACAAAGGGACTGGATTTTTTTTCCATGAAACCTTTGATAATCAGTCAAATCTCTCATCTGTCCTGCAGATCAACCTGGTTCTTTGCACAGTTCTCAAGGTTTCACAGCTAACACCGTAGATGAAAACATGTTTGCGCCCTATCCAGAAAATGAACCGGTGGAAAGCTGTGAAAATGCCGTTGAGCCTCCAGCAAACTTGCAAAGAAAATTACAGGATGAACTAAATTACCATTTATATGGCAGCCGGATGGATAAGCCAGAAAATCCTTCTGCCGCGTATAGTGCCGAGATGCAGGAAGAGGAGAGGAGGAGGAGAAAGGTATCCTACGACCCATTTGCCAAAGCCCCAGCCACACCTCAGACACCAGAGTTTTACCCGAGAGCTCAAAACATCGAAGCAAGTGTTAGTCACAACAATATCGCTACAGCTCACTCAAGTCACCCATGGCCTTCAGCACCATCGGGAGCAATAGATCCAACTGGCTTTTTGGGGTCAGGAGCTCCAAATCCCAGAAGGGTACTAAGTGCAGAAGATCTCTATGGAGCACCCTCAGCCGCAAACTTTAATTTCAATAAGCCACCAGTTCCAGAAACCGGCGTGCACATTCAGGCCAAGCCATTCAGTCCGTATCCCTATTCCCAGAGCTTAAGCACAGAAATGGGTAAGTGAGATAATGTGGGAGTTTGGAGGCTTGCTTATTTCTGTTTGCATCATGGTCGTGTCCGCTCTTTAACAGCATCCATTAGCTAGGCGGGGAAAGAAAGAAAGAAAAGCAGAGTCCAGCTGCAACCTACACTAATAAAGCTAACCAGCTTTAGCTACTTCTATCTTGGAGGTTTACAATAATTTAAATTGTTACAATAACTGTCCTGAATGAAATTCTTTGCAAGTTCTATTGTAACACTGTAATACAGCTTTGTGTAATCGAATGCCCATCCATATGAGTTTGAAGATTGTAAGTATTATAGCACAATATACAGGTAATCCTCGACTGACTTACTGTGACGTTTTGTTTAGTGATAGTCCGAAGCTACAACAGCCGTGAACAAAGTGGCTTATGACTGTTTTTCACACTATTGTAGCATTGCTGTGGTCACGTGATCAAAATTCAGATGCTTGGCAACTAGTTCATATTTATGACAGTTGTCATATCCTGGCGTCATGTGATCACCTTTTGCAACCTTCTGACAAGCAAAGACAATGGGGAAGCGAGATTCACTTTCCAACTGTGTTATTAGCTTAACAACTGCAGTGATTCACTTGACAACTGTGGCAAGAAAGGTCATAAAATGGAGCAAAATTCACTTGACTGTCTCATTTAGCAACAGAAATTTTGAGCTCAATTGTGGTCATTAGTCGAGAACCACTTGTATACAAGGCACATGGTTGCATCATTGACTTGATGGATACAAATTCTTAGTCCAAATTTGAATAGATGAAAATATATTGAAATTCAAGATTCAAGTTCCTAGTAAGAAGGGACTGTGGTCTGACCCAGGCATGGCTATCTTAAGTGATTTTAAAAATGCATTATTTTCATTTAAAACTGAACTACGTTTGGTAAAGATTTTCTCTTTAATCACATGGAAGTAAAGCTTACTTGCCACAAAATGGCCAAACTGGTGAATTTTTACAAGCTGAGAGAGAGTTGGAACCAGAGTCTATAATAGTCAATCTTGCATATACACTACTATACCACTAGATTGCTTCATTGGGAAGAGTCATTTTTTTTTATCAGCCGGCTAAAAGTTCAGAGTACCATTACCATCACTCAGATTTTCATTTGGGTAATTATATTTTATACTCTTAAAAATTATAGAGGTCAAGAACAGCGACTCTGACATAATTCTGAAACAATCTGTACAATTATTTAGGTCCTGTGGAGTCGATTCCCTTTAGGAAATTCAACTTTGCATATCCTATGGGCAGAATACCTACAGGTAAAACAAAACAGATGCATTCTTTTAATGGTGCACATACCAAATGACATACCAAAACGCCAGATGACAGCTAGGTAGCAATGTAAAGTTTAGACTTTTCTCTGTCTCTTTGTTGCCATCTAGACCAGAGATCCCCAACCTTTTGGGCACCAGGGACCGGTTTCGTGGAGAGGTTTTTTTGCGGACCAGAGTGTGTGTGGTTTTGTGTGCTGCCTGCATCCTGTGGATGGGGCTTTGCTTGTTTGTGCGGACCGGTTGCTGGCATGCCAGATACTGGTTCACGGACCAGGGGTTGGGGACCCCTGATCTAGACTTCATCTGAAACACTGAACCCATATATGGAATGCCTCCTTTATTAGAGTGCTATAAAGGTAGTCCTTAACTTATAACCATTCGTTCAATAACATTTGAAATTACACTGGTGCAGAACAAAGGGACTTAAGAACACAGTTCTGACAGTTGCAGCACCCCCAGAGTTATGTGAACAAAATTCAGTTGATTGGCAGCACACCTGTCCTTAAGACCACAAAAGCCCTGCAGCTCCTCCCCTCCTCCCATGATCTGGGAGGCCTCAGCCAACTAGTCTGTGGCAGTGGTGGAATTCAAATACCTGAACAACCAGTTCTCTTATTCGATGCAGGCCTAGAATGGATTTCCGGAAGTGGCATCCATGCACTTCCAGTGGGCCGTTCTAGGCCTGGGAGGCCTCCTCCAGGCCTCCGAGGCCTAGAACGGACTTCCAGAAGTCAGCCGGTTCTCCGAATGCAGCAAAATTTTAACTACCAGTTCTGCCGAACCGGCTGAATCCCACCACTGGTCTGTGGGCCTCTTCATTCCCCACACCACTCCCAAGAGGCCTAGTAGGCCTTCTTTTTGCCTCATCATGCCCAGGTTCCTTTCCCTTTCCCTTTCCCTGCAGTTGCTAACAGGCATACCCAGCCAATGCAAGGTATAGCTAGAAAACTAGCAACGACAATCTTCCTCAAGGCTAGAGAGGCAATCTTTCTTGAGAATGGCCAGGAACAGGAAGCTTGCTGGCTGACTTCCTATCAGAGAATTAATGAGAATTAATAAACTGGATGAAGAGGAACAAAACTAGAAGGGGGTGAGTAGAATTAATGGGACTTGAAAAAAGAGAGGTGGGAAATTTCAAGAATAAAAGACAATGGAGCTTACTGCCGTTTATGCCTTTTCTGCTATGCATAGCTTTGCATATCCTAGAATGAAATAGCATGAGGGCCGTAGATGCCTCTAGAAATTATATACCATTGTCATTTTTTGCAAGAACACTGTTCTAAATTTCAAATATCTATTAACCTACAGTTTGGTATTTATTTATTCCTTACGCTTTTGTCTCTGTTTTTACACTTTTTTTCCTAAATATTTCCTTATAATCAGAGGAACCGCCACATTACAACATATATAATAGTACTGGAATTCAAATAGGCTCCTACAACTATTTAGAAATTAAAAATCAAGATATTCGAGGGAACAGCCCACCAGCAACTGATTACTCTGCAGAAGAACACCAGAAAATATTTGGTAAGTAGAAAAGTAAAGCTTTTTCTTTCTTAATAGGAGAATCACTCTTCCTTGATATTTTACTTTTATTGATCATATTTATAGAGATTTCATATCCAGTGTTTTTTAAATACGTAAATTGGAGAAAGTTACATTAATGTTCTGTAAGGATCCATTCAAAAGTATTTTCATTTAGGTAAATGAATTTACTCCAAGGCAAGCTACTGTATATATAGCTTTAATATAGTGGAATGTTGGAAGTAAATCTTAATGGAGGGACTTAGGTTCAAAAAATTGATAGCCATGGAGCTCTATACTACTCTTGTTTGGCCTTATTAGATGGAATGGTTATGTTGTGATTCAGCGTCAGCCTGTGGTTTCGGCAGCTGAGTCGGACGATTCTGAAGAGGAGGAGGAGGAGAAGGAGGAGGGGTTTGGAGAGCCTGTAGTGTCAGAGGAAGTTTCTGATGCACTGCAGAACTCTTAGCCAGGCCCCTCCCGTCTTGTTCCTCCTTAGACCCAGCTGTGTGAGCATGAAGGATTGGAAGAAGACAATCCACAGCTGGCTCTGTTCAGGGACGCTAGAAGCAGGAGGTAATCTAGCAGAACTGAGCAGAGGAAAGCAATGAGGCAACTCGGGAGAAGGCAATGAGAAGCCACGCCTTGAGACTGCTGTTTAAAAGGGGAATGTGTGGGAAGTGCTGGTTGCTGAAGGCAACCCTTTGAAGAGCTTCTGATAGAGTCTTGGTCTGTTATTGTTTAACTCTTGTTTAACCTTTTTGGTTTAAGTCTTGTTTGAACTTTTTCGTTTAACTTTTGTAAATAAATTTGGTTGGATTAGTTCCAGCCTATTGATTATAAAAAAGGGTTGTCCCTGACATTCAAACAGGGCCAGTCGTAGGCTGGAACATAACAGGTTAAAGGGATCGTCCTATATAAGCCTGTAGTCCTTGCAGGCAGACCATGATTCAAATTTAGCAAAGCTGCCTTCTCTGGGCTATAATGAACACAAAATGACAGATACAGAAGATTCAGCCTTCCGTTTCCAATCTTCAGTTGTCTGGAATTTTGCAGCCCTGATCTGGTGGCCAAAAATTTAGCAAACCATACCAAAGCTATTCTATCACTAGAAAAAGTTTAGAAACACCCTTTTCAGCTCCAAAGCATGTTGAAGGGATCCTTGGTCACAACCAGCTAGTCATGCAACATGTTTGCCTAACACACATCTTGCCAACCGTCTTATTTAAAACATCACACAAAGCATCTTCACACAGTTTCTGATCTGTGTTTCAGAGGGTACCTCCACATGAAGGGAACTCTTGCCTGACTTGAGACTCTTTCTTAAGTGGAAATAGAGGAGGCAGTTCTATTACTTTACATATAGAGAAACTTTCTCACCAACTAGGGGAATGTATTTCATTCTATGAAGAAACTGAAGATAGCAACAGACGTCTCAGTAGTTACCAATAGCCTGTTCATTCATTGTTTTACCCATCAAGGGGTTTCAATACTGGTAGTCCTCAACTTACAATTGGGACCAGAATTTCTGTTGCTAAGCAAAGCAGTTGTTAACTGAGTCACACCCAATTTTATGACCCTTATTTTATTTTATATTTTTCTTTTTTCTACCACCAGAGAGCACTGCTATAGTTTCGGATGTCCACCTAAACCTTGTGAGAGAGAACTTGTCCAAGCAGTGGAAACACTGTGCTCGTAAACTGGGCTTCAGTGACCCAGAGCTGGATGAAATTGACCACGATTATGAACGGGATGGACTCAAAGAAAAAGTTTACCAGATGTTCCAGAGGTGGCTGATGAAGGAAGGCAGCAAAGGGGCAACTGTAGGGAAGCTGGCCAGAGCCCTCTTTGCTTGCAAGCGGATAGATCTCCTCAATAATTTTATCAAAATAAGCCAGGATTCTGGAAGAAACAATAGATAAGAAGTCAAACAAAGACCAGGACGACTTTGGCTGGGTTGGACATTTTTTCCAGAAGATATTTTTGTATTACAGGTCATTGGTCAGGACAAATGCTGCAAACAGACCGCTAGTCTATGCAAGCAGAATAAGGAATAGGAGATAAAGAGCAAATGTTGGCCAATCCCAAGGAAGGTTTTCATAGCAATCCCTAAAAAAAAAACTGCAAACTTAACAGAATACTTTCCAGCAGGGACAGACAAAACATGCAAAATTTGGGTGTTTTGCTCCGTGCATGGAACAAAATGGCTGTTTTGTTCTGGACACGGTCCACAATATTCTTCTTCCACAGAGAAAAAGGGTGAGGGTGAGGCAGTGCCTGAGCAGGAGAGAGAAACTGCAGAGCAGCTGGGCACAATTTTGGTATACACCACACTGCGCCTTTAGTGGCAATGGTGATGGATAAGGGGAAGGAAAGCACTGGTGGGGCTGGCCCCTGAGATGTTCCAGTTGGGAATTGATGATGGAAATAGGAAGTGATGCCCACTAATTTAGCTCCATTTACCTGTCTGGATTTGTTTCATCTCTACGCAAGACTATCAAAGTATATTCCTGGTCTGGCTTCTGTCAAATCACAACTGGCTTGAAATGGCTCATCAGAACTTCTGAACTGTTATGGGCTTTTTCCTAAATATAAAGTGCAACATTTTTTTTCTCATTTCATGCAGACCTCTCCCTGTTTTATGTCAAATTTTGAATGAATTTGTACAATTTTAAATTTTTTTAAATACAGAAGATGGGCATAAGGCTATTCTAGTCTTATTATAAACCAGAATCTCTTCTTAAAAATAAAACTGGTTTATCATTCTCTTTCAGTTATGTAAAACCTGCCACTACAATCAGTAAACTGAATCTTTATTAACAGACTAGGAATATAACAGTTTGGCAAGGGGTGATGAGCAGGAGCTTCAGCAACCATCTTAGCAAGGACGAACAGTATAGGATCACATGTGATTTTCTTACATATAAAGGCAAAAGGTGAGGAAAGGGAATGGGTGTTAATAATCAGGAGGGAAAACAACACCATTAATATCTCCCCAAATATCAAACATAAGGGTAACAGCATGTTTTGAAAAACATAATTTTGCCTTTGAAGCAAGGAGGATTTTTTTCTCTCCTTTTCTTTTGAAATGGCAAAGAAAATTTTGAAGGCTTGATACAAAATGATGTATTGGAAGAAACTGCAGCAGGAGTGGTCCTGTGGCCTAATACCCAAAGAAGGAGCAAGTCTTGCCATGTGTGTGTGTATATCTGTGACCCTTGACTTTTGGTAACTCCACAGACAAGTTGTGCAATATTTCCAAGAATTGGCTTACCATTGCCTTCCTAGGACAGTGTGTGTGTGTGTGTGTGTGTGTGTGTGTGTGTGAGAGAGAGAGAGAGAGAGAGAGACTGGCTCAAGGTCACAAAGCTGTCAGGACTAGAACTCAGTCTTCAATTTCTAATATGATGACTTACACCAAACTGACATATCTCAGAGGATACGCTACTGCACTGGTAAAGATTGGTGTTCTATATGTTCACATGGTAATTCTGGTGGACACTTTTGTAGGACTTGTGTGACTTCTTGCTCATTCCCCCGAGAGCAATGACACAGACTTCCCCTAGAGCGGAAAATGAAAAGATACCATGCCAAAATAGTATTAGTCCCTGCCTTTGTTTACTGACTATTCACTATGTTATGACAGTGATGAATAATACAATTACCAATCCTGACTTTTGCAGCCTTTGCAAGTCTGTAAAGCACAAGCACAGTCCTAATTTTACTTCATGGCCAAGTTGCCAGTCCCAATTGTGGTCACTAAACCAGGCCTACCTATACCTGCATCCAATGTTGGGATCCAAGTAGAAAAGGGTACAGTTTGCAGTACAATTCTTTTGTTATATATGTTATTTTTGCATCATCATGTCAAGCTGCAAATGCCTATGGTATGAGCATGGGTATTATTAACATATCTCCTATGCCTGCTACTAGATACTTTAAGCTCAGGTCATTCATACTCTTGAATCATCTCTCATCTGGATTACTCCAATGTGCTTTACATGGAGCTATCCTTGAGCGTTCGGAAACTACAATTGGTCCAGAATGAAGAGGTACAGAAT
Organism: Vipera berus; assembly: GCF_964194415.1. NCBI lineage: Eukaryota > Metazoa > Chordata > Lepidosauria > Squamata > Viperidae > Vipera > Vipera berus. The sequence goes on from NC_138204.1 coordinate 144,150,843, forward strand.
AGTTTTGGAGACCCTTGGAGTGACATATAATTTATTTTATTTATTTTATTACATTTATATACCGCCCTTTCCCGAAGGACTCAGGGCGGTTTACAGGGTGATTAAAAAACCAAGATACAAAAGTTAAAAACAAATTTAAAAAATTATATTTGTCCCTGAATAAATAAAACCCCAGTTAAAATAAGATTAATCCTCAGCCTGGGCCAGAGAGCTCGAAGAGCCAGGTCTTCAGGTCCCGGCGGAATGAACGGAGGTCGGGGGCAGTCCTCAGCTCCACTGGCAGCTGGTTCCAAAGGGCAGGCGCCCCCACTGAGAAGGCCCTATCCCTGGGTGTCGTCCGCCTGCAATCTCTTACCGGTGGCACCCTGAGAAGACCCTCCCTGTGTGAGCACACTGGACGAAGGGAACTTGATGCCGGCAGCAGGTGTTCCCTCAGATATCCCGGACCCAAGCCATTTAGGGCTTTATAGGTCATCACCAGCACCTTGAATCTCACCCGGAGGGCAACCGGAAGCCAATGCAATGCAATGTGTAATATAGAAGTTCCATTGCTGATTAATAGGGCTCCTATTAAATCAATGCCAAAAAAAACCCCTCTCCATATAAAAAGCTTTCAGTGTCAGCCCCTTCTCTGGAACACAATTCCCCTAGAGGTACGATTGGCCCTCACCTTGTTGCTTTTCTGCAAGGCCCTGAAGATAATGTTCCTGTCAGCAGATCTGGGGACCCAAACAGAGATGGAGCAGATCAAATGGTTAGATTGTGTTGTTGCTGCTGTGGAGGGGGGAAGAAGGTTATACAGATATTATTCAACTTACAACAGTTCATTTAGTGACTTCATAGTTACGACACTGAAAAATGTGACTTATGACTTATTCAGTTACGACCATTGCAGCATTCCCCATGATCATGTGATCAAAATTCAGATGCTTGGCGACAGGTTCCTATTTGACCTTTGCTGTGTCCCATGGTCATGTGATCACCTTTTGCAACCTTCTCACAAGCAAAGTCAATGGGGAAGCCAGGTTAATTTAACCACCGGGTTACTAACTTAACTGCAGTGATTCACTTAACAGCTGTGGCAAGTAAAGTCCTAAAACGGGGCAAAACCCACTTAACAAATGTTTCACTTAATTGCTCGATTGTGGTTGTTAGTTGAGGACTACAGGTATTTTGCGGATTTTTAAGTTGCAAGCTGCCCAGAGCATCTATCTCCTGTGTGAGCTGGGCGACCTTATCAATTTCTTTAATAAACCAACAACTTGGTGAAAATCATTTTCTTTGCTTCTGTCCCGAGTTTGTCACTGAATGCCCTGGAGCTTCAGGAAAAAAAAGACCTAAAAGAAGAATGCGGCCCTTTTTCTCCAAAAAGAAGGGAACGATTGCGGAAATCGGCGGGTAGGCTCCCCCGCTTTGAGTGAAAAGCTTTTGGCGATTCCGCCCCCTTGCAGCTACGAAGGCGGAGCCGCAAGACAGACCGTGGGGAAGGAAGGAAAATGACTCGACCTGCAAGCGCAGCGCTTTGGCGGCTGCAGCATCTGTTCTCACAACTCTCCCGCTCTGCAACACTGGCAGTGGTCCCGAGATCGACGGCTGCCTATAGGTACAAATGCCCGCGGGACGGGACAGAGACTCGGGGAAACATCTGCAAGCCTGGGCGCCGCAACCGCAGTGCGCACGCGTGACGGGTTGCAGAGAAAAGTCGTAAATTTTATTTATTTATTTATTTATTTATTTATTTATTTATTTATTTATTTATTTATTTATTTATTTATTTATTTATTATATTTTTATACCGCCCTTCTCCCGAAGGACTCAGGGCGGTGTACAGGGCAATAAATGGCTAATACCTGGGGGAAGCGTCGGTGAAGCGGGTTGCAGAGGCGAAGTTAAGGAACCGAGGGGAACGCAGGGTTTAATTGCAAAGCTAAAGAGGGTTTGTGTCCAACTGGAGCACTTGGCAGTCTCACTATGGGGCGTGTGTGCGTGATAATTTTTTTTTATACTGCATGCCGTTTAGGACTTAACAGTTTGGATCCCGCGCAGGCTTTTCTTGACTGGAACGAAGCTTGATAATATGAATCAGATTTTAGATCAAATTATGTAAAAACCTTAATACTCGAAAGACCCTTTCCTTTAAAGCAGGGGTCTTCAAACTTGGCCCTTTTATGACTTGTGGACTTCAATTCCCAGAATTCCTCAGCCAGCTTGTCTGGCTGAGGAATTCTGGGTGTTGAAGTCCACAAGTCATAAAAGGGCCAAGTTTGAAGACCCCTGCTTTAAAGGACAGCAAAACTCACCTTTTAAGAGCGCAATGGTATATTGGTAAGTGGGAAAAGCACCCGCAAAGTCTACAGGAATGTTCGGCGAAAGATGGGGGGGGGGAGAAGAACAATTGCATATATCCCTCATATTTTGTGTAGATAGCTGTCTGGGAGAATAAAATTATGAACGAGTTAATAAAATTGGGAGAGATGCCAGCCTACCTTTGACCTATTTATTATACTAATAAAGCTGAAATAGTTGTTAAGGAAATAGTTTGGTCTATGCACCTGTGCATAATTATCTGGAAGCAAGTTATATAAAGATTTCTTTGCAAAATTGTTTTTAATTAAAATAGGCCTCCATTTACCACATTTTTGGTACTTCCCACACCAGATTAAACCAGGCTCCTTTTTCAGAAATGTCTTACAGTATTGTATTTGCAAAATTCTAACGAAAAAATAGGATACTTTTAGTCCATGGATACTTTTAGTTTGTCTCATATCATGGTTAGATCTGCTATACACACAATACTTGTGTATAGGAGTTGTAAGGGAAAGGGTAAATTGCAAAAGTCACCTCTTCCATGTATTCCTCCAGTGCAAGGAGACCTCTGTAAGTAAGGCACAACCAGTTCCCAAGACACTCTTAACCTGCGTACAGTATTAATCCAATATACCAAGCTAAGAAAATGATTTCACTTCACACAACCCACTACACCCAACCCCAATCTATTCAACTTATTACACAAAAACTGCTGTTAGATCTTTTTTGTACCTGCTTAAGTGTGTTGTGCTCAGATGGAATTTGTGGACATGTAATTTAAATTCTTCTCTGCACCTGGAAGATTCCTTTTGTTTGAGGGAGGCAATCCTGCCCTTCCTTCTAAAATTCAGTCAACAATGAATTGAACTGGAGAATACATACATAGAATGAAGGCTACTGCTAAGCTTGTAAGCCGCCCTGAGTCTTCGGAGAAGGGCGGGATATAAATGGAATTAAAATAAAATAAATAAATAGTTCTCTACACACATAGAACAGACAGTTATCTTTGGGCCTGAGGATTTTGAGCTGCCAACTCGGACGTAATTACCACTTTGAGCTCTAGAATGAATTTTCTTGCCTATAGAGCAGAATAACAGAACCAAAAAAATCTTGCCAAAGCAATTCTATTGTGATGAAGGCACAATTACTCTCTTTCCACTGCTTTTCACCTCTTTCCTCTACTAAGGAACCTTTTGTGAAATGAGCCTATCCCCTCCTCTGTAAGATATGCCATCACCCCTCCCAACCTGGATCCCTTCCTGTGGGTCTCACCCTTCTCAACAGCAAATTATGCTGAGGGGACATTAGATATTAGAAATCTACAGTAGACTGTTTCAGTATTGCATAATTTCCATAAATAAAAGTATTTAAAACAGCAATATTATTCTTAAGGGCATGTGGGAGTCATAGCTTCAAGTAAGTTGATTGTGCAGGAGGTGTTTCCACATCAAATGTGGATGAAGGATTTTTTTTTTAATTTAAAAAGTTTTACAATACATTTTGACTTTAATCCCCCCCTCCCCCACCCCCACCCAACCCTCCCTATCCCTTCCCCCCATTCCCTCCCCCCCCCCGACTTCCCAGAGCTAAATACAGGGTATAAAATCAAAAAACAAACATAAGCACCCCTATGTTATCAGCAATAAACTATTAATTCTATCTCCCTCTAGCTCATGTAAAATGAATACAAACAATATTAATATTACAAATAAAGTAAAAAAGAAAAACAGAAAAACAGAAAAAGAGCTTTACTCAGAATAGATTTTCTTAATCCCAGTCCTTATTAACCTATCTATTAACCTTAATAATCTCCAACCAAACTAAACCATAATCAAAAATAATTCTTGCATGTATCACGCCAAATGTCTCGCAGTTCCAAGTCATCCTTGAGTTCAAATAAAAAGAGTAAAAAAAAAAGGTTTAAGCAGTCTGTAAGACAACTTGTTGTTAATTAGGAGCTTGCTTACCCATTCTTAGTTCAACACATACTTTTAGTCCATAACCCTAATATACTTTTCTGACAAGCAAATAACATCCATCTTAAATTGTGTTAAATATTAAAAAAAAAACTTTCTTTCTCCTCTATGATAAATTTAATCCATTAAGATTCTAATTTAAAAATTTAATCAACAATCTTAACGCCCCAAAGCTTTTGGAGCACGTCTGTCATGACCCCCAAAACTTCTTTGGACCGCGCCCCTCCCACATCTTCACTGTAAGTACACTTTGGAGATTCCATAACTATCTGCTGGTCTTGCTCTTGCTCTCGTCTCGCTCTTCTTAGGGCGGCACACGTCATCCTCTGGCCTCCTGCAACATCCGATGAAACTGTATCTTGATCCCCTCCAACACCATTGTCCTCTATCTGTCTGTCTGCAACATCTTGAAGCTTTCCCTCGCCGTATCCCTTTACAGCTTCCAAAAATGATAGGGGGGTTGCTTTTAACACATTGCTATAAAAATCACGTGCCTGGGCCACAGTAACCAGACGATGTCTTTTACCTTCATGCGTCACCACCAGTCCAACTGGAATCTCCCATCTAAACTTGACATCACATTTCTTAAGTTCCTGTACAAGAAATGCAAAATCTTTCCTTCTCCTTAAAATCTTTGGAGGAGTCTCTTTTAAAACCAAAACTTCTTGCTCAGCCACTACCAGTTTAGTATCATAAGCAGCTTGAATGACTTCATCTCTAATTACTCTCTTTGTAAAATAGACCACCACATCTCTGGGTAACTTCCTTTGTCTTGCAATCCATGAATTTATACGAAAAATTTTGTCCATATTTCCCTCAATTTCAGATGCTGGCTGGCCCAATACCCCTTCCAGAGCCTCAGAAATCAGCTGCTTTAAATCTTCTTTACAGTTCTCCTTTAAACCCCTGATTCTAATAGCATACTGCATCTGATGATACTGAGCAAGGCTCAATTCTCCGTCCATTTTATCCCTTATATTTTCATTTTCTAATACCTTTGCTTCTAATATAGAGTTCTTTTGACTGAGATCCTTCATTTTTACATCCAGCTGTTGCACACATTCAGCTACAGATTCAATCATAGACAACATGTCCACCCTCATTGCTCTAAACTTCTCTTCCATCTTCTTCTCCAATTTCTCCATTTTCTCCTCCATTTTCTCCTCCAACTTTTTCAACTTTTCATCCATCATGTCAGACATCAATTGTGAATGCTTTCCAAGAGCATCTTGTAAATCCTTAAGCGTCAATGCCGGAGGAGGTGCAGGAGGAAGCAAAGCTTGCAATGAGGTCTGTTGCACCAGGGAAGACCCCGCACTCCGAAGAGCTTTAGAAGTTTTAGCCGCCATCTTCCCCCACTTTCACTTATTGCGCACTTTCACTTTAAAGCTATAAAATCCATTGAGCTAGAGAGTAAAGATAAGAGTCCACATCACCTTAACCTCCTGTACCGCTCTGCCTGCATCTTGATAATCAAAAGTATTTCCTTTTGGCAGGGGTGGTTGCTAACGCCTGGCTCTGCTCCATAAATCCCGGAGCAGGGGCGCTGCGCAGCTCGGAGCAACCCAGGCTTCAGGGGGGCTCAATCCTTCAGCCGCCCAAACTCTCAGCTCAGGCGGCCCCGGAGAGCTCAACCCCTACCTGGGGCCTCACCCCCTCCTCTTCTCCCGAGGAGGGGGCTTCAAATCCACCGAAACAGCTGATCGGCGCTGTTTTCAGTGAATAAACACAGCTGCGGAGCGGACAGCCCGGAGACGGCTGTCTTCGGCGCCGCGTCGCCACTGGAAGTCGGATGAAGGATTTTTCTCTCAGAACTTTTGTATTAAAAATATGAACTGCTTGGCAAGTGTGTGTGTGTGTGTGTGTGTATGTGTGTGTGTGTGTACACGTACGGGGGCGCATGCGTAATCCCAGATAAGTGGGGAGTATTCTTTATCCTTTGTGTCACATTGGTGATCTTTGTAAATCTCACAAAATAAAATTATATTCTGAAGTGCTTTCAGCAGGTTTTACCCATTTAGGGTTAGGATGTTGTAGGAAAAGGAGGGAAGATCAACACTGAGCATTATTACTAGAAATTAAATAAATGAAGTTTCATTTTATGCCCTTCTGGAGGACTAGACTCAGACCTCAGTCATAATCGTTGCAATTGATGAGTTTTAATTTGCATGTGTTTCATTCATTTCAGTGGGTACACTCTAGGTTGAACCATTCATTCAGAATAAAGCTGGTAGGGACCTTGGAGGTCTTCTAGACACTAGAATGACAAGCAGCAAGATGGCTACAACGATTCAGTTACAGTGGCAATGGATGCCCTGTTAAAAGACCTGTAGGGCCAGGTTGGGGATAAAACACCCAAGGGAAGGTCTGTCTCTGTGATCCAACTTGACTGCAATTTGATGGCACACAATCAGTCAATCAATCAGTATGTTATTGTGATTAAACTACCCTTTCCTAACCTAATGTCCAAAAAAAATTGTTGAAATTGCCACTCAAAACATCCTGTTGGATTTGCTGATTGGTAATTTTGGAAAACACATTTGCCATATTTTCTCTCCTCTTCCACTCAATTGTTTCCGATTCTTGGAGACTGCCTGGACGAATCCTTTCAGTTTCCTTGGAAGGTTTTTCAGAAATGGCTTGCCACTGCCTTCTTCCTAGAGCTGAAAGAAAGTGACTGGCTCAAGGTCACCCAGCTGGCTTTGTGCCTAACAGATACCTTATTGCAAAAATCTGAGTTGGAAAGCTGACTAGAGCTGAGGCAGAAAACTATATCTCGGTTGAACTTACTAGATTGTTATGGGTGTCATTAAGAGGGACAAGAGCCATACTGTATTGTATACTGTGCCTTATTGTGCAGATAAGAATGGGAACTCTGTTTGCTATTGGGGAGAAAGATGGAATATGAATATATTGAACAATTGAAGCTATTTCTTCTAGCACTGCCATAACCTCAGCGAAAGTAGAAGTGAATGGCGTCCACCTACACTACCAACAGACTGGCAATGGAAACCATGCTGTCCTGCTTCTCCCTGGCATGTTAGGTGTGGATCTAACACTTGTAGTATGCTACTTATTTGGAAAGCATAATATATGCAAAAAGTATATTTGCCAGATGATCTTTATGGTAGTGCATGACTCTAAAATAATTGCTTTTAGACAAGACTAATCACCTATTTATGTAACTAGACCAGACATGTCAAACACAAGGCCCAAGGGCCAGATCCGGCCCGTGAAGTGGTTTCATGCGGCCCGCGAAGCCATCCTGGAAACAGTGAGGGAATGGCCCCCTCTGGCCCTGGCCCAGAGACCCTCCTCCTGCCAGAGACCCTCAGATCTGTCCCACTCCTGCCCAGGCCCCCATAGGCACCCTTGATGCGAACGATGTAGAGCTGGCCATGCCCATCCAGTAGGCCATACGCACTTTAGCCACACCCACCCAGTAGGCCACGCCCGCCCAGGCCCCTGAGGGCAACCACAATGCTAATGCGGCCCTCAATGAAATTGAGTTTGACACCCCTGAACTAGACTAACTATCGAAACAGACCAAAGGTGAGATAAAATGTATTGGTTTACTTCTGGATGATAGCAAGAGATCTCCAAGGAATTTTGATTACTGTTTCCTAAATGATGGTAAATAAAATGATAAGAAAAATTTTTATCTGCCTTGACTGACCTTGGGAGTTATTGTTTAAATCTCAGCCTTGGTGTTCTTTGTCTATACAGTAGAAATACCCATTAGTTATATCTGATCCAGGATCAGCCTTTCTCAATCTAGGCTTCTCAAACTGTGCTTGACTACAACTCCACTGAACTAGATGGAGATCACAGAATTCCAACACCGGAGGAAACTTTTGGGGAAGTAATAGCAAAAGAACTAAAAATCCTTTACACCAGGAGCAGGCAACCTACAAGCCTTCCAGCAACTCTTTTCAGAACCAAATTCCAGTCATTCCAATTCCAGACCATGTCCAAACAACATAGACACATTTTTGCTTTGACTAAAAGTGAACTTGATCTTAGGAAGACATTGTCTGCATAAGAAAATTCTGTCTGACTTCAGTAACCACAACTCTTTTTTTTACTTTACCATTTCATCAAAGAGTTTGATTAGTTTGAACTTAGCGCGCTATATGAAATCTTCCAACATCTAGTACCGCCTCCTACATCCATAAATTGCACATTGCAAACAATGAAAACATCCCTCCAACTCAAGAAACAAGCATTTTTCTTCCTCCTGTCATACAAGCTGCATCAGATAGAACACTGATTACTTTTCCACTTAGAGTCAGTGGTGATTTATAGTCACTCAGCCAGTGGTAGTGAGTTTGTGAGGAGAAAGCCAAGAAAAAAAATTGTTGGTTTTGGAACGGTTGGGGAATAACTCACAAAGGAAATTGATCCTAGTGCAGCAAAAGAGGAAGATCTCTTACTTTTCTTAATAGTTTCTTTCATGTCTATGTAGTGTATATTGGAGGTGGTTATCCTTTGAGAGCTGAATGCAACTAAAATTCATTTTAATGTACACTGATTAGTACATTAAAGGGACAAAATTTTCTATTCCTATTCTGTCCTTAACAAGAGTCATAAAGATAGTTAATGTAATCATGCTTTTCTAACAGTTTTTCTTTTACATATGTTAATATGTGTAAAATAAGTTTCTCTCTTGATTATGATCATCTTGCAGTTTTGTTTTATTTTGTGTGTGTGTGTTGATTTAGGCAGCGGTCAGACTGATTTTGAACCACAGCTGAAGAATATGAACAAGGAGATTTTTACTATTGTTGCCTGGGACCCTCGAGGATATGGAAAATCAATCCCCCCAGTTCGAGATTATCCTCTAGACTATTTTGAAAGAGATGCAAAAGATGCTGTTGACTTGATGCAGGTAAATATGTCCGGGCTTCTTCTCTGAATGCTCAATGGTCCTTGCAACCTAAACAAAACTGCTAATTGTGGTGGTTATTATTATTTAATATGAATCATATATTAATATATGATTTATTAATACTATTCAGTAAACCTACTGGGCTTCATAGCCACAATTTAGCCATGTTAAATTCCTTTTGTATCAGTGAGAAGGTATTGTTTTCGAAGAATCAGCTGACTTTAGGCCAAGCCCCTCATCCATGAAAATGAGAACTGTTTCCAGTCTGTTTCCTTACGCTAAACTAGGCACTGAAGTTTCAGAAGTTCTCTTTGTTGGGATGGAGCGATGGTGGAATAACCGCACTCATTGCAGCTGCAAAGCATCCAGATTTGATCCACAAAATGGTGGTCTGGGGAGCCAATGTGTTCATTACAGAAGAGGATGTGAAAATTTACAGTGGTATGTATCTGTCAGCCCTTGGACGTAGTCCAGACAGGAAACCAAATCATGAGTAGTAACACTACTGTTATTTTTTTATTTTATTTTTTTATTTTAATTCCATTTATATCCCGCCCTTCTCCGAAGACTCAGGGCGGCTTACAAGCTTAGCAGTAGCCTTCATTCTATGTATATGCCTGCTTATTAGGGCTTTCACACACACCCCAAGCGGCATTATTACAAAGTCAGCTTAATTGCCCCCAACAATCTGGGTCCTCATTTTACCTACCTCGGAAGGATGGAAGGCTGAGTCAACCTTGAGCCTGGTGGGATGCGAACCTGCACTAATTGCAGGCAGCTGGTGTTACTTAAGGAGGCATTAGCCCACTGCTCCACCAAGGCTCTTTTGAAAGGTTATAGTAACAGAATCTTGCAAGACTGAAAGCACTTCTCCCCTTCCTTTTGCTTCCCAGAGAACTAACAGAGTGTTATAATATTAGACCAAATTTAAGAAAGAGGATGTTTATGGGAGGGATTGTGTAGGCCTGGTTATGTGGGCATGCCTTCAGGTTTGTCTTGACTTGTAGCAACAGTCTGGACAGGTCCCTGCACGTTATCTTGGCAAAGTTAAGTGGCTTGTTGCCTTCCTAGAACTGACAGAAAGTCTGCAACCCGCGGCTCTGGAGCCACATGCGGCTCTTTCAGCTGTCTCCTGCGGCTCCCAGTCCTCTGCCATGTGCAGTCCCCCCCCAAAGAAAAGTGGGACTAAAAAAGTTCAACCAATCAGTTCAAATATGCAGGGTAGGTGCATATCTCGCCTTGTCTCCACTGTTCAGTCAAACCCTGTTCTGCACATGCACGCATGTACGCACATGCGCACACATTTTTTGCGGCTCCCAGTTTTTCCTTTTGTGAGGGAACCAGTTCCGAGGGGCTCTTTCACTGTTTCAGGTTGCTGACCCCTGGCCTAGGGTTACCCAGCTAGCTTTATGACTAAGGCAGGACTGGAACTCCTGGTTTATAGCCCAGTGCCTATAACCAGTACACCAAACTAATTTTCTTTTCTTTTTCCTTTGTTTTTGTTTTAAACAGTGGTAAATTCATTCTCCCAGAGATGAGGACAACAACCTCTCTCCTAGGGTTCTAGAAAGCTCTTAAAATCGGGCTTTGGTCCCAGGCCCAGGCTTAAAGTATTGTATTTTCAGGAACTATGTATTCTTTAGTTTAGTTTGATTTGTGTCATTTTTAAATTGTTTTAGTCTGGGCTTTCTTTGTGGTTTTAAGTCTTATCTGTTTTTATGGATTATCTTCTATTTTGTACATTGCCCAGGTTCCACTGGAGTTGGGCAGCTATAATAAATTTAAATTAATAATAATGAGAATTTATATTAAAGCATATGAATACTGTAACAAAGAATATTTAAGTGCTAGATGCATCAGTATGATATTAGTGCATATTTATCCATATAGCATTCAAATTCTAATATTTCACACTGTTATAAGAATACCATAATTTATACCATTGGTGGTAATCACACAAAAATGCCAAAATCTTGTTTAGATATCATGATTTTCAACAGAAATATATTAGGATGGATTGGTGGTTGAGTCTCTCAGTCTGTAAGTACTTGATAATTTCAATCTTCCTGATGGAGTGAGTTGGCTTGAGATTTTTGGGTTACTGTGATAACCACAGGCCTGTCCATGGTCATCATAAGCTACACACTGGGGAGTCTACATATTGGATCTAGTTTACGTTCTAAAGCAGCTCAGAAGTGGAGGATGCTGAAATCAATTTGTTGTTATGGAGATCACCAGTGGAGCTAAGTGGCACCACCAATCTCTGTAGAGACGGAAGATTAGTGATAGAGGTTCACCCTAATCACTTGATGGATCCCGTGGGTTTTCAGAGGGAGCTCCATTACATCATAACTTCTCTGCACTTATCCATTGAATATGCTCTCCAGCAATTCTTTTTAGGGTGAACCAAGACTGTGTCAAGGAAGAATAACTGAAAGAACCACTAGAGGGCTGCTACAACCTTTTAGAAAGGCATTTGACAGATAAAATTTGCATTTGTTTACAGTTGGAAGCCAACTGGATGGATTCTGAAGAGTGGATGGGGTAATAATATCTTGCAGTGATGTTGGGAGGCATTTGAGTTTGTAGATGTTGATAAAATAGACATTTGCTGTGAGATGAGATGTCATTTGTGACCTTGAACCAACTTTCAGGCTCTCCAATATGCTGTTTCTGGGGTTCAACTCTCTCCCTTATTTTATTTAACATGTACACGAATCCATTAGAAGAGGTCATCCATTAGCATGGGGTTATCACTGTACCTGGAGTGGGAGGATCTCAGAATAATGACTTATGCCCTCATCTCTTAATCAATTTGAGATGCTTTGGCAACAAAGCACTTGCACTGCTGATTTTTTTTTTAATCCCATTTATATCCCGCCCTTCTCCGAAGACTCAGGGCGGCTTACAATTTAAAGCACAAATCAATGTGCTTAGCAATAGCCTTCATTCTATGTATATGCCTGCTTATTAGGGCTTTCGCCCCCCCCACCCCAAGCGGCATTATTACAAAGTCAGCTTATTGCCCCCAACAATCTGGGTCCTCATTTTACCTACCTCGGAAGGATGGAAGGCTGAGTCAACCTTGAGCCTGGTGGGATGCGAACCTGCACTAATTGCAGGCAGCTGGTGTTACTTAAGGAGGCATTTGCCCACTGCTCCACCAAGGCTCTTGGTGTGTATCATACATGCGTGTCAAATATATAAATATTTGGTATAAATGCATATTATTTTAAAAAATAACTATATTTTCAATCAAGAAATTTTCAGTCCAAAATATATATATATATTTGCTTTGCCTCTCAAGTGCCTTTAAGCGAATGAGAAATTTTTGTCTGAGCCTTATTCTAGTCCTAACTGGATTTAAAACCCAGCAAACCAAACAAGACACTTTCACTTAATTAAGTGGCACAGCTAACAATTGGCATACAAAAACAACCACTACGACTTTGGTGTTGTTGTTTTTTTAAAAATAATAATTTAGATTTACTTAATGAGAAATAGCGCAGAAGGCAAAAGAAATAAAAATAACTATAATCTTTGAATAACAGATAATGGTGCAGAAGAAGATAATCCAATTAGCACAATAATTATACGTTTTCTGCTTTTCTACCCAACCCTAGGCCCCCACACCCTCAGCAAATGCCACTTAAATGGACATGTTACTTTCTAGATAAAAAATATAGGAGCTAAGATTTCTGAAACAGGTTTGTAAGACAAAGTTCTAATGTTGATTAAAGCATCTGAAGGTAATGAATATTTAATAGGCTACAGTAACTGCTAAAGACACTGGATATGAAAATGGGCCAAATGTTGATTACATTCTCTAAGGAAGTGTTCAGTTTGAACAGCTTTCTTACTGTGCATCCTTTGAGTTCAAATGTGTCCCTGGGATAACCCAGGGACGCTTGTAGATCATGAATTTCATATAGTTTCCTATGTAATTTTCAAATATGAAACTCTACGTTCTGTTCAACACCTTTATATGTAAAGTCTTTTTGTACCAATTTACTGGATGGCTAAGCAGGATCCAGGCATCATCTTCCACATCTAAGAGTTGAAGCAAAGGGATCCAAACATCTTTTCTGAATCTGTCTAATGCTTTAGATATGCCTGAAAAAAGTTAAAACTAGATTAAGACGATATATTATACCACCAACCAAACTATTGTAAAAGGCTATAAAAGCAGCTTTTGAGTTTGCTAAAACTAGTTATCAGATCAAATGAAAAAAAATGAGGTAATGATGGGAATACTGTATAGGCATCTATACAAACCACAGTCATCCAAAAATAAGGAAATATCACAAACCTAACCCAAAGATAGGTATAAGTAGGACACATGGTTTGCATTATGATGTCACAATGCGTGTTTTGGCATCCCCTTGCAGTTGCTTATGGGTAGAAAGAAAGTTACGTCTTCATTTATAGTGTAGAAAGTGACAGGAGGCAACATGCATTCTAATTAGGTAAATTTCATTTTGTACCAGGGAATTATGTAATGAGAAAATACAATAGTTCATTGAACTCATCAGAAATCCTGTCTTTGGTTCATGATAATCTAAAAGTTTGTTAAACCTTTCTACCTATTGAAGCACATTTCCAATGCAAATGTTTCCAAAGAGGTAGTCATCTTTTACAGGAGCAACAATAACCCCAAAGAGATTTGTGTTGCCTGGAGACTAGGAAAAAAAATCTTACTAAAGCATATCATAAACTTTTATGGATTGTTGAGATGGAGGTCAAGGATATGAAGGGACCATGCGCAGCAAACTGCCTGCTCTAGTATCTTGTTATCCACATGTCATGAGCTCATTCCAGTTAGCCTTGCCAAGCATTGCCAAGAACCAGCTAGATAAGAGAGACTCTGCCCTGGCTTGGATGATTCGGATGTTCTCTAAGATTGACTAGGGAGTACAACAATAAACATTGCTTTTGCTGTGCGTAGTTTCCTGCTTGTTAAACTGTATAAATATAATAAACTCTGCGTAGGCAGACAGACATATTTGGGACACCCTGCGTTGACTGGTCTCTGAATCCTACAATGGATCAAATCCATGTGATCGGAGTATATCCTGAAGGCCATAATTGAATAAGTTGAATAATCCAAGTTGAATAAAGAGGTCTTTGCACCTAACCTCTCCAAATAACTCATTAGTTGATTCAGTTCCTCAGAATTTACATTTTAAGAATAATGTAAAAATATATAAAAATTTTGGTTCTGCAGCCAAAGTACACCGTACACCGTATGCAATTATTTTCCAGCAACTTAATTGTTTTTAAAATGCCTTGTGGGTTCAAAATGCTCAGACAGGCTTTTAAAAATTGCATACAAAGTCATGAGATAGTACTGAGAGGAAAACTGTATTTTATCATTACATACAGCTATCCGAGATGTTTCAAAATGGAGTGAAAAAGTAAGAAAGCCATTGGAAGAAATGTATGGGCATGAATATTTGAGCAAAATGTGTTCAGCTTGGGTAGATGGAATCTCCCAGTTCATGCAAAAATCAGATGGTAAGAACCTGGAACCACAGGCTACTTTGTTTTATCTCATCTATTTAAAAAGTAATAATTTTGTGCTTTCTGTATCCCCAATACATTCCCTCCTGGCTTGGCTGCAAACTTTTCATTCTCGTCATCTTTCTGTTGATGTTGTTTTCAGGAAAATTGCATGTGAAAGAGAGAAGGGGTCTACAACATAGTTGCTTTCAGAAGATCATAGTGCTATGCCTGATGAAGTTGAATGAGCTCAGTCGAGCCTTTTGCATCCATAAATGACCATAGAGACTGGGAATGAATAAAAAATGTCTCCAAGCCTAATGTTTTCAAGAGGTGTTAAGACTATGAATTCCATCATCCTCAATCAGCATGCCCTCCACTCAAAGTAGCTGAGTTGGGATGTTGTAATTTAACATAGCTGGAGGCCATTTGATTGCAGGAGCTGCTCTTAACAGTAAAGCATCACCTTGTAATCAGCCCGTGTTCTCATTTTCTCTTGAGTAGAGAACTGGATGTGCCAAAGGGTGAAGTATTTATTGAGATACAGAGAACGGGTAGTTCTTGATTTTACAACAGTTTGTAAGAACGTCCAGAAACAGACTTTTGTATGGAAAGATTATAAATTCATTGTAGGTAGCCCTCAACTTATTATCACTCCACTGCCCACACAATCTCCCCATAGTTCCATGTCAGGCACTTGGCAATTGATTTGCATTTACAGCTGATTGCAGCATCCTGTGGTCATATGACCATGATTTGCAATGACAAAACCCACCCATTAGATATGTTGGATTTGCTTAATGACCACATGATTCACTTAATGACCATGACTCGCTTTACAACCATCATAAAAACAGTCATAAAATCAAGTTTGGTGACATGGTGCCTCACTTTATGATTGCAATGACTTAGGACTGAAATTCCAAGGCTCTGTTGTGGTTGTAAGTGAAGAACTACACATACAGTACTGAAGCTCTAAAAGAAAATCCCTGCACTCAAAATTCCTTCATTCTGATGGGGAGGTATGTTTTTTTTTGGGGGGGGGCAGGGTTCCAACTTCTAATGAAGTAAATTATTCAAGCAAACCTTCCATGTAAATTCACACAGCACAGCTGAGGCATTTCCTTTTACTAATGAAGAATAAACTTTCAAGCAATGGTTGCCTTCCATAGAAGGACTTAGCTGTGTAAACAGTTCTCTGAAGTCAGCCTTTCTCCTAGGCTGACATCTTACCTTCCATTATAGATTTTTTTAACCAAGAATTACTAATGTATAATGTTTCTTGAATGAAACAAAAATGTTTTGGAGCCCGACAAATAGTAGCTGAAATCAGTGGTGGGATTCAAATATGTGAACAACCGGTTCTCTGTGTGGATGCCGCTTCCGGAAGTCCATTCTGGGCCTGGGCAACAAAAAATTAGCTACCTGTTCTTCCGAACTGGTGCGAACTGGCTGAATCCCACCATTGGCTGAAATGCTCCTCTTTCACTCCTTCTTTACTGAGTCAATTATACTCTGCAAAGCACATGATATAAGCCTCAAACTGGTTTCTGCTTCTTAATTCCAGGCTGGACCATAAGAACAACCCAGGTGTGATTATTCTAACCCATTCTTAACTTGAGGCAATGTTCAGTTTACCTAAGTATGTGGGTTTGAAAGAAAACTTCATTTTAATTTTTTTTATAAAGTTTTTATTTTTTCATACAATTCAGTTGTACTTATTCAACAAACGTGTTGTCTGAGTTTATCATTCACTAATACAAATTTAATTCCCAATCTTTTATTCTTTTCTCCAACCATTGATAAAATAAGTCCCAAACTGAAAGTATTGTTTCTTGTTTTTCTTTCAACCTCAAAGTAAGTCTGTCCATTTCCGCACATTTTAGTATTTTTTTTACTTATTTCTTCCTCTGGTGGTATTTCTTCATTTTTCCAGTGTTGTGTGAATGTGATTCTTGCTGCTGTTATCACATGTAGAATCAAGTATATACTTTGTTTATCAATCTTTTCAGGCATTATACCTAATTTAAAAAGTTCAGGTTTAAAATCTACATGTTTTCCCAACATTTTTTCTAGCCAAGTATGTATTTTTGTCCAATACCTCTTTGCTTTAACACATGATAATAAGTACCTGACTTGTGTTTGCATTTGCAACATCTATCTGACATATTTTTAAACATTTTTGCTAATCTTGCTGGTGGCAAGTGCCATCTATAAAACATTTTATATAGATTTTCTTTGTAAGAAGTTGACATTGTCAATTTGTAATTTCTTTCCCACATGTTTTGCCATTTTTCTAAATCTATATTATATCCAAAATTCTTTGCCTATGTTATCATTGTTTCTTTAACTTGCTCGTTTTCCATTTTCAAATTCAATAAAAAGTTATAGGTTTTCTTAATTTCTCATCAGAGGTTAATAATGTCTGATCAAACAAGGTCTGCTCTTTATAAAATCTGTACAGTTTAACATCTTTATCATATCTAACTTATATTTGTAAATATGTTCACCATGATAGATCAATACTTTGATTTTCCATCTCTTGTTTAGATTTTAGATTCCCTTCAGAATTTAGAATATCTTTATATGTCCATATTTTCTTGAAACTTACTAAGTTTGGATGTACAAATGCTTACATTGTTGAAAGCCGTCCTGGAATTTTCAAATATATTTTACATTTTATTTTTTCCCATGTTAGTAATAATGTGTTCCGAATTTTATTTTCCCCATTCCATAAGAAGTGTGCCAACCAAGTTGTAAATCATGTCCTTCCAAATATAACAACCTTTTATTTCTGAGTCATCCATTCTTTTACTCATGTTAGTACAGATGCTTGATAATATAAAACCCATTCTGGCAAGCCAAACCCTCCATTTTCCTTAGCTTCTTGTAACATTTTCAATTTGATTCTAGCTTTCTTTCAAAAAATTTCAAAATTAGTGAATTTAAGTCTTCAAAAAAATTTCTCTAGTTTTATAGGTATCATTTGGAACAAAAACAACATTTTTGGTAATATATTTATTTTCAGCATAGCAATTCTTCCTAACATCGACAATTGCAAGTTTTTCCATTTGTCCAGGTCGTTTTATTTGATTCAGTTTTATTTTTCTGTCATTTGTTTTTTTTGTTTATCTGTGAGATTTTAACTATCACTTTAATTTTTTCTCTGTTTATTTTCAGTCCTGCTCTCTCTCCATAGTGTTCTATCTTTTCCAATAATTTAGGAATCATCTCTAAAGGTTCCTCTAGGATGAATACCAAGTCATCTACAAATGCTTGTGTTTATAAGTTTCACCTTTTATTTCTAGTCCTTTAATTTCTGAACCTTGTCTAATATTTCTGTTTAAAACTTCCAAAGTTAGAATAGCAATGGAGATAGTGGACATACTTGTCTGGTACCTTTTCTTATCCCAAAGTTCTCTTTGTAGTCTCCGTTTACAATCACTTTTGCTGTTTGTTTGTGGTAAAAACTTCATTTTAAAACATCTTAAAATAACTCTCCCACCCCCGCCCACCCCACAATAACCTTTGATAGGAATGTAGGGAACAAGAAGTTGCTTTGCTGCATATGAGATGTTTGTACCATTCTAAATATGGTACATATTAACTGTACCTTTTTCTGCTTCTCCAAGCTAAGTCAATCATTGCCAGTAGTAGTTTAAAAGCAATAATTGTTCAAAACTAATTACCACCTGGTTGGATTTTTTCCATCAAGGTCATCTTAAGTGCTTTCTCTGTTTAACCGTTGTTCACCATACCAAGGACAGAAAGGTTAAATTAGGGGAAAGATATAGTATTAGTATCTAGACTGGAAAATGTACCCAGCAGTCATAATTGCTACCTTCTGTTTAATGTTTTGGTGATTCATAGAGTTAACTTTGAGAGTGGGCGGCAAACAAATTTAAGAAATAATAATTTCCAATTTTCATACATGCTCAACAAAACCTTTAGAATGCTGGTTCTGCCTAGAATGCTACTCTGTGATTTCAAAAATTGGATGAAATCTTTTAGATTTATCTAACAGAATTTTCATTATGGTCACGGCAGAGCTGTCTTATTCAAAAACCCATGAAATTTTGCGTATGTTTTTTTAGATCAGGACATGTACATAAACGTTGTTCCATGTATGAAGAAAGATTTAATTTTCTAGACTTATTCGGAGATGAGAGAGATACAGCAATTTTCTGAACCATGTTACAAGTATAATTTTTAATTATAATTTTACACTTAATGATATATAAACCATTGTTTATTTTCCCTTCTCATATAAAACCAGTGAAACAAGATACACAATAAATACACTGTTAGTTTACTTGGAATTATTTTTTTTGCAATTTATATTTATGCTGGTCATAAAGTTTGGTTAGTTTGTCAGATGACTGTAGGTTATTTTTTTTAAAAAACAAGAGCTACATTGAATCACCCCAAAAGCAAGATAAGTTTTTGCTCTTAAGTTTCCATGAAAATCAACCAGGTTTCAACCAGGTTTCTTTGGACAACCCATAAACATGATTTGTCATTATGTGAAGATGCAATGTCACATCTGTATTAACTGCAGTATATTTTGCTTGCATTTCTTTCCTAGCTTTATGAAAGAGTTTTAACTAGATAGCAAAAAAAGAAGAAAATTGGGATTACCCTATTGATATAAAATGCCATTGTATTAAACTGAATGGGCTTTCTCATTTAACTATCTGCACTTGATTAACTGGAGTGTTGGGAGGGAATCTGGAGAGAACCAAAAAATGTTGCAGCTGTGATTAAAACAATGCAAAAGTTTGTTCTTGGCCAACTGCTATCATTTGCTATTCAGCTGTTTTGCAATGTGGAAGTACATTCTGTTTTCACATTTTTGTCTTGTTTTAAATGAAAAATATTTGTTTTAGTTCATTTTGTTCCTCCCCAGGTGATATCTGTCAGCTTCTGCTACCTCGTATTAAATGCCCAACACTAATTATACATGGTGAGAAAGATCCATTGGTACCCTGTTTTCATGCAGAATATATCCACAAGCATATCAAAAGTTCCCGGTAAGTCTCATACTTTAATGGTTGAATAAGAGGAAAACCTGCTGTAATGAATATATTATCATTTTGTAAAACATTAGCCCTCTCCCATGCCTTCCTGCTTTTGTTAGTGACTTCAGGTGCTATAAAAATTTTAAGAGTGCTGCAGAGATATACCAATATTTCCAAGATTGCTAAGGAATTAAGTTTTGGACATTAACTTGCACTTAAGTTTTCCTGAAGCACAAATCTCTATTTGGCTTGAGAATGCAAATTGGGAGGCAGTTTGGTGCTAGCCTAGATACCAGGAGTCTGTGAGTTCCACTCCCACCTTAGGCATGGAAAATCAACTGGGTGACTCTGGGCCAGTCACTTTCTCTCGGCCCAACTCGCCTTAATGGTGATTGTTGTGGGTAAAATAAGAGGAAGAAGGAACATTAAGTATATTCACTGTTTTGAGTTATTTATAAAAATAGTAAGAGCATGATAAAAAATAAATTTGGAATTAACAGCAGAATGAAATGTTAGCTGGGTTCTCCTCCAGTACCACCCCCTCATTCAGGCAACATAGTTATTGCCAGGACTAGCTCATTCATTGTGAATCCTCTAAGGCAGGGGTGTCAAACTGCCGGCCCACGGGTCGAATGTGTCATGAAGAAACCGCACCCACCCCATTGCCGGCAATGGGGAAAAAGTTCCGATACGTCACGCGACGTCGCGAGTTTGACATGTCTGCTCTAAGGCCCACTTAGTCAAAAGACAGGTAACTGCAGGAAGAAAACTCAAGGATTGCTTCTTAAGAAGCAGAATGTGGTATTTGGTAGTGGTAAGGCAAAACTATGTCTTTCTTTCACTGAACACAGACATATTTCTAAGGAAAACTTTTGTAGAACCAAACCAGGCCCCTATTGGTCCCCAATCTGTTGCTTGTGGGTGCTTTTGACTTCAACCTCCATTATGCCCACAGCCAGCATAACCAAAGGGAAAGTGACATTTGTTCATTCAGTGTTTCCTTTAGAAGGAATTAAAAATCAGCAATAATCTCATTTAGGTCCTTCAATGAAACAAATAGCTTCTATTGCAGTATCTGTACTTACAGAGGCCTAAAAAAATACCCTGGTCTTATTTATTTATTTAATTAGTTTTCTATACCGCCCTATTCCCGAAGGACTCAGGGCGGTTTACAGGGCAATATTTAAAAGACAATATAAATTAAGATAAAAATAGAATTAAAAAGAATTAAATTAATAATAGCCCAACAATAAAACAATGTTGAAATTTAAAACTAAAACCCCCCTCAGTCCAGGCCGGATAAATCGAAAAGTCTTAGCAGAATATAATTACAAATATGGCTGTTTTGGTTTCAGATCATGTTTCCATTCCTCCACCAATTTGTTTCTGTTGCATCAGCCTGTTTCTCCATCTCTATACAAGTGTGTACATTAATCTTTACCAATTCAGTGTTCCCTTGGTATGCTAAAACCCCAGCACCTAGAATGACAAAGCAGGATTTCCACTGGCTGCATGGGCTGCCATTTCTAATTTTGATATCATTTGGAAAACAGCAAGTTAAGGTCAGCTGGTACCAGTTCCTTGGCATACTTAACCTATTCAACCTTTGTCATTACAGGTTGCATTTTATGCCTGAAGGAAAACATAATTTACATCTACGGTTTGCAGAAGAGTTTAACAAAATGGTAGAAGAATTTCTTGTGTAAAGCAGCTACTTCTTTGCTGTTCCTGAGAGATTGGTAAACTTCAGCTGAAACTGGCAACAGTGAATTGTATTCTTAAGGGAAAGAATGTGACAAAGGAACATATTTTCTCGGAATGGTAGCAAAACTGATACATACCAGTAATTCTGGGACATGGAAAAGGATTAAAAACTGCTAGAAGTGAGAATATTTTCTCAAAAGCTTGTAGAGTTAAGGGAGCCGCATAAGTTTCAATAAATACTTTATTGCTCAGATTCACCTTGAACAAAAGCACAAATAGAAGTCATTATTCAAAATACATGCCTTGATACAGAGTCCTCAACACTGAACACCACACAAAAGCCACTGCAGAATTTTACTGCAGACATTCTTGAAGAGTTTACACAATGCACAAAAGAAAGCCAACATAAGACAGCGCCACAGAAAACATGCTCAATCCCAGCTGTCTGAATTCATGTCTGCTCTACTAGTATTTTAGTTGCAATTGTGCCCATTTCTGCCCCAAGTCTTAAGGGTTATTCTTTTTTTAAAAAAAGAAAAAGGCTGCAGACGTGATTTTGTACATACAGTGAATCAGAATATTAAAAAAATACCATCTTAGTTCTTAAAGTGAGAGGGATTAAGCTCCTAACTTTACAAGCCAATGATAACAATCCTTTCCTTTATTACAAAAAAGTTTTAGAATCCAGTTGTTGCAATACCTGCATCTTTTGAAGAGCCTAATCCCAAAAGTTGGAAATGATCAGTTTAAATCACAATTAAAATGTTCTAAGTTACACAGAGAATTCTAATTGCAACTGTAAATACTTCTATCTGGTGTGCGTTCTTGTGAGAGCACAAGAGGAGGAAAAATTGATCAAAATAAGTTTACCTACTGCCTCTGCAATTGTGTAGAATATTCTTTAGCATGTGCAAAAATATTTCATGGGGTAGACTATAATTTTATAATTCTAATTGGTAGAGAAATCTATTATTACTATTCCATTTCTTGATTACTGCCTTTCCAGTGGAGTCAAGAACAATGGTCAATAATGAGGGGTATGCAAGTCTTCTCCAATGTAGCCCCCTCCAAAAGTACTGGTACCTGTAGCTCCTACTGTTCCCAAGAAAGAAAATCTGTAATATCTAGAGAACCTGGGAATTGCAAATTACAACACATCTAAAAAATACCAATCTAGAGAAGCTTTGCTTTTAAAGCACTCAGTAAATCTCTTTCTTAGTTTAGATAAAGTATTAACATCTCTCTTTAATAAAACTTTAATCCCTGCAATAATTTCCCTTGAGAATTATATTAAATACCAATTAGAGGTGCAGAATCTATAGTTGCATAAATGTGGAAGCAAGTTATTCTTCAGACTTTAATATATAGTGTAGAGCTGGTCCTACTACCAGCACTGTTGATGAAGAGTTCAACTTCATAGCACTCAATCTTTATAGGATTTGTATCTCCCTAATTAAATCATCTTGCCAGTTTATAAATATTAAAGTAGCAGGGTCACAAAAAATGCTGACAGAAGCAACAGTGAGAAGCGCCAAGAATAACTGGAAAAGCATGCACTCATACAGCTGAACAGCTCTCACCTTGGACACTTGCCTATGGACTAACCCTACTCAAAATCTCTAAGCCTCATCCTCCTCTCCTTCCTCCTCAAACTCCCCTTGCTCATCTGCAGTGGCATCTTGATATTGCTGGTACTCGGAGACCAGGTCATTCATGTTGCTCTCGGCTTCCGTGAACTCCATCTCATCCATGCCTTCTCCAGTGTACCAGTGCAAGAAAGCCTTCCGCCGGAACATGGCTGTGAACTGCTCAGAGATTCTCTTGAAGAGCTCCTGGATTGCGGTGCTGTTGCCGATGAAGGTGGCAGACATCTTCAGGCCTCGGGGAGGAATGTCACACACGGCCGTCTTCACGTTGTTGGGGATCCATTCCACAAAGTAGCTGCTGTTCTTGTTCTGGATGTTCAGCATCTGCTCATCCACCTCCTTCATGGACATTCTGCCCCGGAAGATGGCTGCCACCGTCAGGTATCGGCCGTGGCGGGGGTCACAGGCCGCCATCATGTTTTTGGAATCAAACATCTGTTGAGTCAGCTCCGGGACCGTCAGGGCACGATATTGCTGGCTGCCACGACTCGTCAAGGGAGCAAAGCCGGGCATGAAGAAGTGCAGGCGAGGGAAAGGCACCATGTTGACTGCCAGCTTCCGAAGGTCTGCGTTCAGTTGGCCAGGAAACCGGAGGCAGGTGGTCACTCCGCTCATGGTGGCCGATACCAAGTGGTTGAGATCGCCGTAGGTTGGAGTTGTGAGTTTCAATGTGCGGAAGCAGATGTCATACAGAGCCTCATTGTCAATACAGAAGGTTTCATCCGTGTTCTCTACCAACTGGTGGACAGAGAGGGTGGCATTGTATGGCTCAACCACTGTGTCTGACACTTTCGGAGATGGCATTACACTGAAGGTGTTCATGATCCTATCAGGATATTCCTCCCTAATCTTGCTGATGAGAAGCGTTCCCATGCCAGATCCAGTGCCCCCGCCCAACGAGTGGGTGAGCTGGAAGCCCTGTAAGCAATCACAGTTTTCAGACTCCTTCCTTACTACATCCAGCACCGAATCCACTAGCTCAGCTCCCTCTGTGTAGTGGCCCTTGGCCCAGTTGTTCCCAGCACCACTCTGGCCTAAAGGAATAATTAGAAAGAAAAGAGATGCTTACAAAACCATTTACATGCCAGGAATGCTAAAATAATACTCGTATTTGATCTATGGGCCAAATTCAATCCAAGCTAAATTTGTCATCTGGCTGAGTAAAAGTCAAATTATTTGTCCCTACACCTATAGCATGGAGAGATGAGAAATGACTGCATTCAGTCTAGGAGAAAAGACTGGAGGGCATTCCTTCAAGAGACAAAATTTTGGAGGCCTCCTCCATTCCATAATTTGAAGCTAAGAGGTAAGAGATGGAGCAGGGAGATTTTCCAATCAGATAGCAGATGGGGAGATCATATAAATCAGGTCAGCCTGTAATTAGACCATCTTTTTGTTATCTAGGCAGTGATGCTCATTTCAGTTATGGTCATATAGAGGCTGAATTGATCAATGAATCTTACACATAGTACATTTTTATATGTTTCATTAGATCTATAAGATGTACGTAGAGCAGCCATGTCAAAATCGTGACGTATTGCAATTTTTCCCCCCATTGCCAGCAATGGGGTGGGCGTGGTCCAGCGTGGTGCACCTGGCCTGTAGGCCGGCAGTTTGACATGCCTGATGTAGAGGACGGCTAAGCCTCCAGGTGTTGCTGATCTATAGTTCCTAGCAGCTGGGGCCACTGATGAGGACTGCTTGAAACTTTAAGTTTGCAACACCTGAGGACACATAGTGCCTACCTTTGACTTAGAACAAATTGAATAGTAGGAATTATGCTGCAGCTATTTAAGATATAATCATAAAAAAACATAATTAGTATTACATACCAAAGACAAAGTTATCAGGTCTAAAGATCTGGCCGAAAGGTCCAGACCTGACTGAGTCCATTGTGCCCGGCTCCAGGTCAACGAGGATTGCGCGGGGAACATACTTATTTCCTATGGAAAGAACAAAAGCTAGACTTACCTAACAGCCTTATAAAATACCTCCTGACTATAGTACCCTTGGCAACTTCAACATTTTTTAAAGAATGGCATTAAGTAATCCTTTGTGGAACAGAGTTTTTAAATCTCACTCTGAAGGTACAACAAATAGTCTGAAACACATCAGCCATGATTAATATTCTGTTAAGTTTCTTGCACCAGCTTGCATCATATTATGGCTTCTTTGTCTCAGATGGTTATCTACAGTATATGCGCAGAAACAAAACTGCATCTACAAAGTGCTTGAAATGGGAGAACATTTCACCTTTACCATCTCTACTGCAAAAAGGAGGGCTGGGAAAAAACCTCCTAGTTGACTGGGAAAGGAGGGGAGTGGGTTTCAAAAGAGCTGCTTACTCACAATAGTGAAATCTCAAAAGCTTGCAGAAGTGCGACAGTTTGAAGTACAGAATCGCCAGATCCAAGTTTGACATACAAGAACCGAAACATAGTGATTAAATCCTTCATGAAATTGCTGATATGCAGAAGGCACTTAAGGTTAACATTTTTGGTTGTAATTTTCCCTAAGAGCTTGTTGTTTTGACATGAAAGAGCATTTTTTTTCTCCCAAGTTCTCATATGCCATGTCTAATGGCCTGTACCAGACACAATGTACTGCTTTATACAGAGCTCGAGATAACTGGGTCCTATTTAAATTTGATCTAGATATATCTATTCATACGGTTTGACTGGTAGCTCATAGCTTAATGAACGAACCAATTCTATCATAATTTCTCCAACTGGTGGCTCATACAATACATAAGGAAGCTGTTTCTTCTTAGTTCAGGCAGTCTGTTATTACAGGTTCACACTGGCTAACCAGCTTGCAGCTCTTCAGAAATTCAAACAGCATTCTTTGTCCCTATTACCTCAACACCACAAAAAGAAGTGTGAAGGAAAATTCTCATGCTAACTAACCATGTGCTGTACTGCTGAAATACAGGTAGTCCTCAACTTACAACAGTTTGTCATGCTCCCATCGGAGCCTGAATCTGCTGAGGAAAATGAGCTGGAACCGGAGCTGATGGAGGTCGAGGGAGGGGTGTAATGTAGCGTGGTCTGGACCGTGAGGGAACAGCTGACAACGGAGACTCTGTAACCCAGCTTTATTTCAGTTCCGAACAAGACAAAGACGGAGCTCTTTCAGAGCCCCTTAAATACTCTAGCCGGTGCGCTTTTGACCAATCCCTGCATTGGAATATTCCGCCGAATGCTGGCCAGCCAATCCGAGCATATGCCAGCACCACCTGCTGTTGCCGATGGCCGAGCTGTCAAATTACCTCAACTATGTACACAACAAGGGGTGTCTGTGGTTGCAGAGGGACGTGAGGAAGAGCAGCCTGAGGCAGGCCAGGGCCTTTCAGGATTGGGACAGGATGAACATGAGAGACAGAGCTCAGGTGATGAGCAAGGGCCATCCCCTCCTGATCCTAGAGCACGAAGAGTAGAGAGAACAACACAGGCAGGCTCAACTACTCGGGAGAGCTCCTCACCCCTCTCCACAAGGCACACCTGGAGACTGAGACTTAAGGAGACGCTGTGGGGAGGGGCATTTGTCGGGAACAAACGCTATCGTTGCTGATCTTGGAAACAACTTTCTGATCTCTTGTTCTGTGTTGTGATTTCTGCTTGGAGACCCTGACACGCTGACCATTGGACTGGCTGACAAACTTGATTTGGTGTTCAGAGACCTCGGATTGAATTTTGGTTTCTCTTCTGAAACTGCTCAGGCAAGCTTGTATTTCCACATGGATGTATGTTTCTTTCCTTGTTATCTACGCGGCCTTGAGTAAATTACTCTTCTAATCTAACTGTGTGCGAGTTGAAACCTGAAGGATAGCTTGTTCCATACACACACTTTCTCTGCCTGAAGAGTTTAAAACTTGTGAAACTACTTGCAGCCAGAGGCTGCTGAAGGTGTGTGTGTGTGCGTGTGTTACTTTGTTCTGAGGCTTGCCTGGAAATGTGGGAGCATTTGGGGAAAATTGGAGCAAATAAAGGGCGGTTTGAACTTCCAGTTGACTGTTTTGCCTCTATGTGCTGTGCTCTGGGTCATCACACATTTTGCTTAGTGACCATTCAAAGTTACAGTGGCATTATAAAAAAAGTGACTTATGATCGTTTTTCACACTTAAGACTGTTGCAGCATCCCCATGATCACGCGATCAAAATTCAGACACTTGGCAACTGTCTCATATTTATAACAGTTGCAGTGTCCTGGGATCATGTGATCTCCTTTTGTGGCCTTCTGACAAGCCAAGTCAATGGGGAAGTCAGATTCATTTAACAACCGTGTGACTAATAACTGCAGTGATTCACTTGTAACGAGAAAGGTCATATGATGGGGCAAAGCTGACTTAACAAATGTCTCACTTAGGACCACAAATTTTGGGCTTAATTGTGGTCATGGATCAAGGACTGTGTGGCCTCTGACCATAATCCAGTCAAATAATAACATTCACCTTTTTTCCCTTGATGCCTACAGAAATGCAACACTCCACACAACTATATTTTTACGAAACTACCAAGAACCTTTAGAATCTCTAACTTATGTTGATCACATAATTTCCAGGATCCTCATGGTATAGCTTTGATTATTAAAACCACTAAGTCAACTTTGAAACTCAGTTTGGTGTAGTGATTAACAAATAGGCTGAAAACTAGAGGACTGGTTCTGTCTTAGGCCCAAAGACAGCTGAGTAACCTTGGACCTGTTACTCTTTCTCAGCATTTGGAAGAAGGCAATGGCTAACCACTTTCAAACCTTGCCAAGAAAACTGCAGGCACTTACTTGTCCAGGCAATTGCCAGGAGTTAACAATGACTAGAAGAGAGCAACAAAAAACAAAAAAAAACACTTTGCCCAATCTGATACTCCTGATGTCTGGAATTTTGGCTATCCTAAAGCCAAAATTTTAATTTTAAAATACTCTGGAGATTATTACCATTTAGCGACATAAAATAGAGCATTCATGATATACCTTGAGGCTATCCTGAAATTTTGTTAAAAAAAGATTGTCATAACCTCACCAAAATTCCACAGTGATTTACCACTCTTCTGTATCATTAAGGCTTGAAACCTAAGTCTTAACTAAGCCAGAGAAAATTAAATATGGCCCTAAAGAGTCTAAACTAAATCTCTCATGTCATGCCAATGACTTCTAAAGGGAGTAAGTTTATTCTTATTTCCAGAGAGTGGCACGGCAATACTAGAACCTTTTCAACTGCCTGTCTTGGCTGTTTTCACTAGCCACACAAGAGGAGGAATGGCGAAAAGCACAAAAAGATGGTGATGGGAGGGGCTGCCTGAGCCAGCGCACAATGGCAGCCATAAGGGATAGTTCCTGAGGAGTTGGAGGTAGTGTGATGAACTACAGTGAAGCAGCAATTTCCCAGGAAGGAGGGAGCACATTCCAAAATGGTGGGGGGAGGGAAGAGAGAGAGGCAGCACAGCCTGGAGCTGGATAGGAGACAGAGTGTGAGACAGACACTCCCTAAAATCTCCCTAATGGCTACATCCATTAGAATGAGAACAACCTACATTTAGCCTGGCAAGATGATGTTTATTGTGTGCAAGCAAATAAAGAACTGAACTCTAGCTGGATTGTTCTGTGTGGTCCTTGGGTTAAGGATGACAACAACACTGCCATTTGCTTTGGAGGAAAAAAAATCAAAAAGAACTGGGAAGCAGCATCCTTCACCTCGGGAGAATTTCAAAAAATGATTACCAAGTGACAGTTTCAGCCAGTGTCCTGTTGGCCTGCAAAGCTGAATCTATTCCTGGGGAAGGGGATGTCTAGGTCATTCACGGCAGGTGAGTAGACCCATAAAATTTTATCTGTGAGCTTCTTTTATTTGCCTTCAGTTCTGGAAATCCAAAATTGTCTTTTATGACTAACATTTCCCAACTGGATAAACATTTGATTGCTAGTAAAATTGCAATCCTATGGCTCGTCAGAGGACAAGTGTTAATCCAGACTGCCCATTCTCATCTTCTGCACCAGTATTTAAGGCAGTAGAGACAAGCAGGAAAGGATTGACAGACATGTTGAAGGGTTGGAAGGAATAGATACTGAAGTTTTTAAAAGCAGGAAGTCAAAGGCACTTTTTGCCCATCAATGCCCAACACAGATTTGGCTCTGCCTTCATGGTTGACAAGATAACTTTTATTTCTTCAGACTGAACCTGGAGGAGGTGGTGGTGGTGGTGGGGTGGTTTTAAAATATCCTCATCTCCCCCAATACCATCAGAAGCAGTAATATCTTAAAAGAGGAGCAAGCCAAAAGCAGAATCAAAATTCTGTCTTTTTTTTCTTACCAAGGTACACAATTCAGATACAATAACTTTTCTGCCCTGGAGCCACCTCATGTAGGTTTGTTTTTACTCGATTTACAAAAACCTCCAAACATTTCAAAAACAGCAAGAGACTGAAGGGGTTACCAGCTGCTTCATTGTAGTAGACACTGATCCTCTCCAGCTGCAGGTCGCTGTCTCCGTGGTAGCTGCCAGTAGGGTCAATGCCATGCTCATCGCTGATGACCTCCCAGAACTGGAAATGGGATTTTTGAGTGTTATTAGCCACTTCCTTTAAAACACCAACAAGGCTGCACCGTCATGTGCTGCAGCCACACCTTAGCCGCATTGTGCAGCCATGCCCACCTTCCCCCTCTGGGGTTTGCTTGGTCATGTCTAAGCGGAGCTCTTAACCTTACTAAAACGGGCTGTTACAACAGGTATATGCGGCAGTACAGCTGTGGCAATGGCTACAAGCTGTTTAGAAATGCATCATTAGCCCGGAAGAAATTCAGGCTATATACACTTGGGTGGTTTGGCTTTTCTTGTCGGCTTCCTTTATGGAGGAGAGAATCTGCTAATACCATTTGTCTACAAACCCCACACCCTTCGTGGCAGGCCGCCTCTTATCCAGGTTTCCTCCTCTGAAAATGGGCGAGGCAATCAAAGGCTGTTATTCAAACTGAACCAGGTTCCCAGCTAAGACACCTCCTCGTTCCTAGAACCAGGGGCTGAAAAAAGAATCTTACTAATAAAAAAGGGTCGCTTCTTTTAACCGGCGTGTAAGAAGAGGGGGGGGCTCTTTTGTCTGCAAACAGACGCACTTCTAAGCTGAGAAGACGCAAGGAGGGAAAGAGGCGAGCATGGCAGAACCATCTCCACCGGTTTACCTTGATTTTCAGATTCGATCCTTTTCTCTTCCTCCGCATTAAAGGTGGCGCTCGGTAGGATTTTACTACAAGCGCAGCAATGGCCGCCTCCCCCTCCCACCCGCCTCTTTCCCGAAAAAGGGAACAGAAATCGCACTACTGGTTCCCACACCCAGAACCGACGAGGCCCCACCTCCGACCTATTTCTCTCCCGAAGCCTTGCTTGGACTACCGTTTCCATTAGCCTCAGCTCACGAGGGCTAT
Source organism: Vipera berus (assembly GCF_964194415.1). NCBI lineage: Eukaryota > Metazoa > Chordata > Lepidosauria > Squamata > Viperidae > Vipera > Vipera berus. The sequence goes on from NC_138204.1 coordinate 144,181,294, forward strand.
CACAGGGCTATCATTCGTCTTAGTCTTGAAGGCCATCACATTGGAGAAGACAAGCTGACAAACAAGGGAAGTTCGCCCCCTTGGCCAAAACGATACCTTGGCTCCGATCTGGTTCCCGCATTGGCCGGCTTGGATATGCACGATCTCCCGCATGGCTGCGAATTGCGCCTTCGCTTCGAGCTCCCCCCGCCCACTGAACTGCCTTCAGGACCGCAGCTCTACACGCCGAGCATCAGCAGCTGGCAACTGGACGCGCCCCACCGCCCGCGGCTCTTTTTATACTGGGCTTGGCGTGGCTCCGCCCCCTCCATTCACAAAGGGCGCCGGCACGGCTCTCCTGCCTAGTCCAGGGGTAGGCAACCTCGGCTCTTTTATGACTCATGGACTTCAACTCCCAGAATTCCTGAGTCAGCTACGCTGACTCAGGAATTCTGGGAGTTGAAGTCCATGAGTCATAAAAGAGCCGAGGTTGCCTACCCCTGGCCTAGTCGGAACTGGGCGGGGTTAAAGGAGTCGCGCGAGTTCATTGTCTTTTATTTATTTTATGTTTTTTGGCAAGACTTGGAAGAAAATCCGCAGATCTACCCTAACCTGCCCCGCACAGGAGAAAGAGGGCGGGGAAGCGGCGGCCGAAGCCCGCCCACCAGGAAGATTATCCTTTGGGAACGATCCGCCATGCGAGTTACATTTTCGAAAGGGACCAGGCAGCGGGTGGGGCTTTCCAGCCCCCGTTCATTCATTCGTCGCCGCTTGCATTTTTTTGCCTGAAGCTTGATAGAGACCATTTTGATACTCTTGAAAGACGCGTTGTACCACGCTCCTGTGCAAAAGCCCCGATAGAAAGAACGTGAGAACTGAAGGGAGGAGTTGCGGTTGCAATTGGAGAAGTCCGCTGCGGCTTCTGGCTTTCTCCATGCGCCCTTACTCGGGCCTTTAGCCCCGTTAGTACGGGACGCAGAATTGTTAGAAAATCAGGCTAGTCCCCGAGAAATGAATTACTGCCCTGTCGATTTCCTCTCTCTCTCTCTTTCTCTCTTTCCACCCACCCCCAACTCACTCAACAGTGACAGAGAATGACCTGTGTAAGGTGTCCCAGTAATTCACACACACACACCAGTTGTAATTAGATGATTGCAGTTCCCCGTTTTAAGAAAGCAGCCATTTCATAAGCAAGTGATGATGGTATTTTTAAACTTTAAAGGCCCAATAATTAAAAATGAGGCAATCGTGCTATTGCCCAGCCTTTGTCTGGGCGCATTCTTGTCTTTCATTTCCAACAATCCCTTCTTAGAGGACATTGATTGAAAATAAAAAGAATACAATGTACACCTGGTTTTTTACTAGCAGGCAAGATTAGGGATTGGCAGTGCTAGGGATCCTCTATCTGCCCCTTGACAGAATGGTCTAGAATGATTGGCTTTTCAGTTTGGGAACTGGTCAAATTTGCTCTGAATCCTTATATGTTCTGTCACATGGCTGGCCTCTTCTACCATACTCCAATTCTCAGGGAGGGAGAGAGAGAGAGAGAGATTCAGGTAGCATATATTTACACTAATTGTGCCATACTGTAATTCTATGGATTACAATTTACTTCATCAAATATTATCCTCAGTGTGACTGTGCATGAATGTTATAATTATACAAGAGTAATAATTATTATAGAAAGATACACAAGGATAGCCATTAGAAAACATGGTAAACTACACAGTCATAGATTCTGCAAGCTTTCTATTCAGGTACAAGTTCACAAGTGTACAGGTAAAAGCAATAGTAATTGCCAAACATAAAGGTAAAGGTTCCCCCGCACATGCGTGCTAGTCGTTTCCGACTCTAGGGGCCGGTGCTCATCTCTGTTTCAAAGCCGAAGAGCCAGCGCTTGTCCGAGGACGTCTCCGTGGTCATGTGGCTGGCATGACTAGACGCCAAAGGCGCACGGAACACTGTTACCTTCCCACCGTAGTGGTCCCTATTTTTCTACTTGCATTTTTACGTGCTTTCGAACTGCTAGGTTGGCAGAAGCTGAGATGAGTAACAGGCGCTCACTGTTACGTGGCACTCAGGATTCAACCCGCCAAACTGCTGACCTTCTGATCGACAAGCTTAGTCCCTCCCTTTATAACAGTTCATTTAGTAACCGTTCAAAGATACAACAGCACTGAAAAAAGTGACTTGTGACCAGTGGTGCGATTCAAATATGTGAACAACCGGTTTTCAATTCTGGGCCTGGGCAACAAAAAAAAATTCGGTTCTGCCGAACTGGTGCGAACTGGCTGAATCCCACCACTGCTTGTGACCATTTTTCACACTTACAGCTCTATTGCAGCCTCCCCATGGTTACATGATCGAAATTCAGACTCTTGGCAACTGACTCATATTTATTGACAGTTGCAAGGTCCTGGGATCATGTGATTCACTTGACAACTGTCTCACTTAGCAACAGAAATTTTGGGCTCAATTGTGGTCCTAAGTCAAGGACCACCTGCGTGTAGTTAAGAAATAATACACTGATTGCAAAAGTACACTATTTGAATTGGCGAAGACATCTCTGTACATCACTTTTTAAAATGTATATTCTCTATGAACTAACATTGAGAAAAGATCTAATTGACCAGAAAGTGGGGGGGGGTGTAACTTATGTGCCTAAATGATATTATTTTCAGTGAAAAATGAGATACTGTATTGATTTTATTATGCTTAAGGTTGATGTTAGTAATATTGATATTAGTAGTGATACTTTGTAATCATCTTTGTTTATGTGCAAGCAGCTTTGTAGGTGCTTTATATTGGGAAATTAGTTATATAAAAGCAAATGTTTCATGTTTTAGGTACAGGTGACTGCTTACATCAGACATGTCAAACACAAGGCCCGGGGGCCAGATCCGGCCCGCGAAGTGGTTTCATGCGGCCTGCGAAGCCATCCTGGAAACAGTGAGGGAACGGCCCCCACTGCCTTGGCCCTGGCCCAGAGACCCTCCTCCTGCCAGAGACCCTCAGATCTGTCCCACTCCTGCCCAGGCCCCCATAGGCACCCTTGATGTAGAGCTGGCCACGCCCACCCAGTAGGCCATACGCACTTTAGCCACTCCCACCCAGGCCACACCCACCCGGCCCCCTGAGGGCAACCGCAATGCTGATGCGGCCCTCAATGAAATTGAGTTTGACACCCCTAGCTTACATGAAAAGAGCATGGTGAGGGGAGGGGGAAAAGGAGTTATGGTGGAACCTGGGTTGTTGTGTATGAGTCATCATTTAGGAATTATTTTTCTGTACCTTTTGGTTCCTAGTACCAAGACCAGATCTCTTTGTTCTGGAAAGGTATAAAAGGTGGAAGACATCTTTCCTGGCTGTTGCCTTCATCTCTCTACCAGCCACGAAGAGAGATGTGGCCACCCAACTCTTATTTCGATCAAAATAAAAAGTTGTTTGCTTGCTGAAACCTCAGCTCAGGAGTTTCTTTTGGCTCTTTTAAATTCCTGAGTAATGCAGGGGAAATTGTGAGGCTAAGTGGGAAACCTTACAGTATACCTATTAGTGCAAAGAATCGTGACATTCTTGCCCTTTTGATCCAAAAAAGGGAAAATTGCCTACAATACCCAGGAGAGGAGAATGCAAAAATACAAACAGGCCTTCCAAGTAATACCCCCGTGGGTAGAAGGGACTGTGGGGTGATCTCTCTCCCACGAGCATTTCATCTCCTGGCAATTTCAGCAAACAAAAAGTGTAACAAATCATTAAAGCCAAAGAACTCCTTAAAGATGACACCAAACACTTCTAAGGTAGTTTGTTATTGAATTGTTAACTGTTAAGTTCAGATTTAAAGTTAAGGGTGATTTTATTAAAAGATTAATAATAATAATAATAATAATAATAATAATAATAATAATAATAATAATTAATAATAATAATAATAATAATAATAATAATAATAATAATAATAATAATAATAATAATAATAATAATAATAATGTTATTTTACAGAAAGTAGGGCCCATCTATAAGAGGGAGAGAAAAAGAACTTAATCCAGTTCAGTTGCTCCTCGGGAATAAATTAAGAGAAGCCAATTTGCATATGTGAGCCAGTTACAGGGTTGTCAACTGGTTTCCAGAGTTCTTCAAACAGAAGAGAGAGAGAGGTTCCATCTTGATTTTGTACATGGCGGTTCAATCAGCTGTACCCCCTGTGACATTCAGCATGCCTTCTGGAGTCTTTCCATAAATGAAAGGGGCAGGTCTAGCAATAAAGACCAAAGCAATTGTTGCAAGGATCCTGACATCTTTATTCACACTAACGGTTTTGCTGTGTAACTTGCAACCAAAAATGCAGCATTGTCTGCATTTTAAGTATCTATACCAGGGGTAGGCAACCTTGGTTCTTTTATGACTCGTGGACTTCAATTCCCAGAATTCCTGAGCTTATTTATTAATATAAATAAGCACCTGTCCACAGGTTCCCACGAAATAATTGTTGCTGGAGCAACATGTGTATAGATGTTGAGATGTTGGAAAAGAGGGGTAGAATGTTAAATACACAAACTTCTTTCATAGTACTTTCTGATCTCAAACAAGGGTATTCTGAGTGATGCAGAAATGGTTGAAGCTTCAAACCAATTTGGGTGTGCTGGTAGGGATCTGATCTTGAAACAACCCATTTTAAATCTTCCAGAAGAAGTTCAATTTTCTTTCCAGTTGAAGTCCGAATGCTTTGTGATGAGATGTTTTCTCCTTTCTTCCAAGGCACAACTTGGAAGAGTATTCTGAGCGGTGCAAGATTACTTTTCAAAATGTTGGCCAGCAGAATGGGGTAGCTATTATCTCTGCTTTGTCCCAGACTGCATAATGGGGCTGGCTGAATCTTGAAGGTAGTGTTAACCTAGCCAGTATAATTAGCCTACAGCTCACTGAATGTGTGACTCCAGAGTACTAGGTTGAGTATCTTGGTTCAACTAACTATGGATTAGTCCAGGGGTAGGCAACCTTGGCTCTTTTATGACTCGTGGACTTCAACTCCCAGAATTTATTTATTTATTATATTTTTATACCGCCCTTCTCCCGAAGGACTCAGGGCGGTGTACAGGGCAATAAATATAAAAACGAAATACAAAAGTTAAAAAACAATTAAATATTATGCCCAGATTTAAAACAGTAATTAAAAGACATATTAAAACCCCAACCCTAACCCATCAAACCAGGTCAGATTGCTCAAATAGATAAGTTTTTAGATCGCGCCGGAAGGAGCGGAGGTCAGGGGCCATCCGGAGCTCAACCGGCAAGCGGTTCCACAGGTCTGGCGCGCCCACAGAGAACGCCCTCCCCCTGGGGGCCACCAATCGGCATTCTTTGATCGGAGGCACCCTGAGGAGGCCCTCTCTGTGGGAGCGCACTGGACGGAGGGAAGTTGACGCCGGCCGCAGGTGTTGCCGTAGGTAATCCGGACCCATGCCATGTAGGGCTTTGTAAGTCATTACCAACACCTTGAATCTCACCCGGAGGGCAACCGGCAGCCAATGCAGCTCGCGGAGCAAAGGTGTAACATGGGAGTATCGGGAGACTCCCAGCACAACTCAGCATGGTTGGCTTAGGAATTCTGGGAGTTGGAAGTCCACGAGTCATAAAAGAGCCAAGGTTGCCTACCCCTGGATTAGTCAATCATGCAACAATAGCTGCTAAACAATAGACATTGTCTCTCATCTGAACTACCATTTTGTTCCATTCTAGACAGTCACTATTTTGCATTCTTCTCCCCCCTGCCACACACACATAAACTTCCCTCCATAAAAATACATTGTGCAAACTTGGGGAGTTTGCACAATGGGGCACTTCAAAAAACAGTTTCTATTATTGGAATCTACTGTTCCAACACCCCAACCCCTCTCAGTATCTTTCCCTTGGAACACAAGAACTAGATTGGACCCATACTTTGTACTTGTCTCAAATAGCAGTCATTTCATTTAATGCTCCTTTTTTCTTTTTGGTACATTCAAGTCAATGTTGAATCCTGGTGATTGCCTGGACTAGTTCCTGCAGTCTTCTTGGCAAGAGTTTGGAAATGATTTGCCATTGCCTACTTCCTAGGGATGAGAAGTGACTGGCCTAAAGTCACCTGCAAACACTGGTTTTGGCATTTTAAAAAACAGTTTCTAATATTGTGTGGGAATCTACTCTTCCAAAACCCCTCCCCCCCTCCCCCCATATCTTTCCCTTGGAACACAGGAAGAACTGGATTGGACCCATACTACACAAGGTTATTGCTATCTTGGCCAACTAGATTGTTTTCAGGGAGTCCACAAGGATGACTTGAAAAGAATAAACTCACTTCCCATTATTACTGCTATTGAATAGCATATTAACTTTCCATGGTATCTGGGGAATTACCTTGCCCCATTAGGACTAACCTGTCCCCCTCATTTCAGCAGAAAGGGCCTACTTCAGATCTTTCAGCCAAAGAATTTTGACTGACAAAGTTCACAGAAAACTTTTCTGCTGTGGCCCGCCACCCTCTGGAACATTCTCGACAGAGGTGAGATCTACCCTTGCACTCCTGGCCTTCTGAAAGAGCCTAAAAACTTGGGTCCGCTGCTTGGCCTGGGGCCCCGACAGGCCCACTACACTGGGAGTGGCTGACAGGACAAAGAAGATTCTCACTCCCAGGCTGCCCCATCTTGATTTTTAATTTAAGTTTTTTATCTTTTACTCTAATTGTTTTGCACTTTTTAACTTTTATTATAGCCACCCAAAGTCACTGTATTATGAGATGGCATACAAATCAAATAAATAAAAAAATATGTTTGTGATAAGTCCATAATAATTGGTGAGTTGTTGCTTTGATTAGAGAAATATAGATAACACTAATCTAACATTATGGTGCGCAGGGTCATATGAATTTTATGTCCTCATTCATACCAGTAAAGCTCCATGTCAACCTGTCATGCAAATAAAGACCAGAAATGCAGAAGCCAACTGCTACATCATTAGTAGTGACTGACTTTGTTAGCCCACATTGAGCCATGTAATGGTTTGACCTAACTTATTGTCCAACCTATTCCAGGAATCAAATTGTTATTAAGGCAGAGTCTCCTCTCCATTTATTTTTATCAACCTCTGGGGACAAAAATGGGATTGGGGAAGCATCTGGCTGCAGGCGTCTGGTACAGACTAAGATGATGAAAAATAATGAAATGTACTTCATATTATCACATTACACATACAGTTTGTGCTATTATGGTCACCATACACATCATTTTATTCTGTCATGCCCCATTATGGATGCCTGGGTATGTATTTACAGGATTTACCGTATCTCCAGCTCACAGCACTTGCCAGTTGCTGTGAATCTTCTGATTATGTTCAGTCCTTCTCTTTTAATTTAATTAAGGAAGTGTGAATCCTAGTATTAAGAGAAAAGGAAGACTTACTCCATCTATTTTCTGGTTAACAAACAGAAAAACGTACTCTCAACTAAGAAATTTTGGTTCTTCTTTTCTGCAGTCTCCATTCTAGAATATTCTTGCTGAGGTGAAGCAACAGAACTTTCTACATTCTACAACACAAGTGCAAATCACTTAAACCCATTCCCTCATCCATACATCATATGAGAATGCATTATCCACAAAATGGCTGGACTTCCAACCCTTAGCCTCAGTATCTAGAAGTAAAGCATGGATGCTTTGGGGAAAAAATGCTGTGGGTTTTCCTTTCAGGTTTTCCAAATATATAGACATTGGGCAGGCAGGGATGCACCTGCATAGCCCATTCTATGCTGTCAGATGTCATTCAGATTATTTGGACCCAAATGCAAATATGGTATGAGATCATGAACATAATATCCCCATGAACATCCATGTCAGCTGCAAAACTTTTTCTTGTATCAAATCTCTCTGCCAAATAATTTGCCTCAATATCTCTTTGTCTATTTAAAGGCTGTTGTAACTACACAAGCTCAGAAAAATACACCATTATTAGATTCCTAATATTTTCAAGGAACTTGGAATTTAAATTACGTTTGTGATAACTTTTCCTAAAATGAATACATTCAACAAGTCTAATACAGTTCCTGGAAACAAATGTATTCTTTCTACCTTAAAGACACTAAAATTACAATTTGGAATAAACTGAATTTCCTCAGTCTTAGTGGATCGATCTTGTTTTCTATAATGAGGCACTGGGAAAAGATAATCAAATAAAGTACCGATAACTCCTACAACAAATTAAGAACAAACTCTCTATGGAGGGGAAATCTTCCTATTAAATTGGATTTATTGCTGTTCTGCAAAAACTCAAGATGGCTTGTCTCAATATTATTTCAAAGGAAGGAAGGAAGGGCCGAGATAATTTTTGGCTAAAGTAATTGAGCAAGTTTCATACTTAAACAGATTTAGCTTCCTGTACCATCACCCTATACTAGCTGTCATATTTAAACTCACAAAACAACCTCTTTCACACGATTTCAAAATATTTACAGTGATTTGATGGAAGGTCAAAGCCATACCTTAATTATTCCTTCTCCCTGTGAAGTTGAGAAGCAAGCTGAGTCTTGTTTCTGGATTTGAATCAACACCCACCCTTTTTTCTCAACACTAGTTGGCTTCAAGCTGAGGTCTTGGCTCTTCACATTGCAGGCAGAGTTAACTTTGTGGTTTTTAAAAAGGAGCTTGAATGCTCATGAAATGAACATGGAAGAACTAGGAAAATACCAGTTGCTTCAAGTCATTTCTGAATGATTTTGCTTTAATTATACTGCCATGTACTGGGACAAGTTAAAAATAGTTACTAGATTTCACTTTTAGAAGAAAAACAGCAAGGGAATTTGTTAAGATGCAGTTTTCAACCATAGCGTCACAAATCTTCATTTTAAAAATTATTCTTCCTGTCTTTTGTCTTTCGCTTTAGAAGGACAGCCAACTTTTGATAGCTTGTGGGCCATTCCAGGATTTGCATAGCATATCATGAACCCCTCTCCAATTATCTTTTTGCAGTTTAAGGCATTCATTTTGCTTAACCCTCACAAATACCCCACAATGCCAAAAAAAAAAGGCTCGGCGGGGCTGGAATTTTCAAACAGCAGGGAAAGCCTCAAAAAGCAGCTTGGCAGGCTACAATTTTCAAACATCTATAACCAAGGCCCATTCATTTCTTTTCCTAAAATTATGCTAAAGGCCTACCCCAGTGTAGCATGTGCATTATAGGGGAAAAAATTAATTACTTGGCAACAGCCATTGTTATTCACAGGGAGAAATAAAACTACAAAATCTTTAATGAACAATATCCACACTTTTTTTTACTGACAGTCCACACTATAAAGGGAAAAAGAAATTGGTATCGGCTTGCCATACTCCTTGAATGAGCCGAAAATGCCTTATGCCATTTTGTAAGAAAAGAATCCAGACACCAATGAGAAACACAAATACTTTTTATGTTTGAGATCAGACATTGAAACAGAAGACTTTTTTTTCCCCAGAAATCTTTTGCAACTAGTGTTACATAAAGAGTGAAGTTACAAAAACTGCTGACAGAGGCAACAGTGAGAAGCACCAAGAATAACTGGAAAAGCATGCACTCATACAGCTGAACAGCTCTCACCTTGGACACTTGCCTATGGACTAACCCTACTCAAAATCTCTAAGCCTCATCCTCCTCTCCTTCCTCCTCAAACTCCCCTTGCTCATCTGCAGTGGCATCTTGATATTGCTGGTACTCGGAGACCAGGTCATTCATGTTGCTCTCGGCTTCCGTGAACTCCATCTCATCCATGCCTTCTCCAGTGTACCAGTGCAAGAAAGCCTTCCGCCGGAACATGGCTGTGAACTGCTCAGAGATTCTCTTGAAGAGCTCCTGGATTGCGGTGCTGTTGCCAATGAAGGTGGCAGACATCTTCAGGCCTCGGGGAGGAATGTCACACACGGCCGTCTTCACGTTGTTGGGGATCCATTCCACAAAGTAGCTGCTGTTCTTGTTCTGGACGTTCAGCATCTGCTCATCCACCTCCTTCATGGACATTCTGCCCCGGAAGATGGCTGCCACCGTCAGGTATCGGCCGTGGCGGGGGTCACAGGCCGCCATCATGTTTTTGGAATCAAACATCTGTTGAGTCAGCTCCGGGACCGTCAGGGCACGATATTGCTGGCTGCCACGACTCGTCAAGGGAGCAAAGCCGGGCATGAAGAAGTGCAGGCGAGGGAAAGGCACCATGTTGACTGCCAGCTTCCGAAGGTCTGCGTTCAGTTGGCCAGGAAACCGGAGGCAGGTGGTCACTCCGCTCATGGTGGCCGATACCAAGTGGTTGAGATCGCCGTAGGTTGGAGTTGTGAGTTTCAATGTGCGGAAGCAGATGTCATACAGAGCCTCATTGTCAATACAGTAGGTTTCATCTGTGTTCTCTACCAACTGGTGGACAGAGAGGGTGGCATTGTATGGCTCAACCACTGTGTCTGACACTTTCGGAGATGGCATTACACTGAAGGTGTTCATGATCCTATCAGGATATTCCTCCCTAATCTTGCTGATGAGAAGCGTTCCCATGCCAGATCCAGTGCCCCCGCCCAACGAGTGGGTGAGCTGGAAGCCCTGTAAGCAATCACAGCTTTCAGACTCCTTCCTTACTACATCCAGCACCGAATCCACTAGCTCAGCTCCCTCTGTGTAGTGGCCCTTGGCCCAGTTGTTCCCAGCACCACTCTGGCCTAAAAAAATGAAATACCCAAAAGAAAATAAGATTAGTTAATAATTATTTCACAAGTATTACTTTGCACCATGTGTATGTAGAAAATACTTCACGTATATGCTTCAGTTGTATTTTGGTCAAATACTAAAAACAGCTCTTTACATACTATGCCTACTTTTACACATGCAGGAGATGCATTACATATTGTTATTTTACAGGTAGTCCTCGTTTAGTGACTGTTCAGTTATGACAATGATGAAAAAGTAATTTTGTGACCAATCCTTACATATACATCCTTTGCAGCTGAAGTTCAACCACTAAATTGTGATTTTTCCCTTAGCAACCACTTTGCTTATCCACCAACTTGCTGGTCTCAATTGTTGCTAAGTGAGGGCTAAGTATATCACCTCATGATCAGAGAAGATGCAGCTGTTTTAAAGAGCTACCAACAGATACAATTTGAGTGTCCTTGCATATACCGAATCATTGTTTCCCTTAAATCTGAACACTTCATAGCTGCATTTAGATATAATCACAGTTCACACATCATACGAAGCTAAAATGTAGCTTTTATTCTCAGCCTAGCATACCACATGCAATTTATTCAATAGACTGTATCTGAACCAGTCACCATTTATTATAAGTAGGGTAGATACTGCTATTGATTTCTCAGCTGTAACCTATTCTAGGGAAGCAATTTCTCCAAGGCTACGAGATTTAGCTTTTTTTAACCACAAATTTCCCTTGCCTAGAGATGCTGGAGTTTTTTGGGGTGTTTTTTGCCTACTTTCAATAAAGAGTGAAAAAGTTTTTGTCCCATGCAGGTGAAGTTGATTTAAAAGAATCAGTGGTCTGTCCTTCACATATACTCTTTATATGTGTTGAATTCAAAAGACTTGAAACAAGTATAGGTTTCTGCCATTTATGGAAACTACAGTATCGGGGTTCCCTCAGCACTGGCCATGCTGCTGAAGTGTGTTGGAAGTCATTATTTAAAATTTTATGGAGGACCAATTAGTGCCCACCCCTGCTCTTGTGCCGAAGTAAAGAACAGCTCATTTTCCATTAACAGTTTCCTCTGAGAATGGCCAATTTGCTTTTCAGACACACAATTATTATTTTTTAAGAGAAGCCATGTAGATCAGCTACACACCAAAGACAAAATTATCAGGCCTAAAGATCTGGCCAAAAGGTCCAGATCTGACCGAGTCCATTGTGCCAGGTTCCAAGTCAACGAGAATTGCACGGGGAACATACTTGTTACCTGCGGAAAAGAGAAAACCAAGTATTACTGATCCAACCGAATTTTTTTTTTAAAAAAGAGTAACACAAAACTGCTCCATGCTCTTGGCAACTCATTACTATTCACTGAAGAAACACAGCTATGCTTCAGATACAAGGGGGGTGGGGTGGGGTTGTACATTTAAAGAGGACAATCTGAGGCATGGATGTCCAATCTTTTGGCTTGCCTGGGTCACTTTGAGCCAAGAGGAATCGTCTTGGGCTGCATACAAAATATATAATGTAGTAAGGTATAGAAATGACATTAATAGCGTTTACTATCTTGCAGGGCCACATTAGCAGCCGTCCAAGGCTGCATGGACTGGACATGCCTGGTCTAAGGAAACAAGGACAGAATTTCAAGTAGGCGTTAACACTTTGCTAGGGATTTAACTGGGCTGCCTTATCAATGACTCGTCACACACTCTGCTGTCGGTGGCTGCATTCTTCTATTGTAAAATTCAGTCACATCCCAAATTTCTCTCTCTCCCCCCCCTACCCCAGTTACCAGTTGCTTCATTGTAGTAGACATTGATCCTCTCCAGCTGCAGGTCACTGTCTCCATGGTAGCTGCCGGTGGGGTCAATGCCATGCTCATCGCTGATGACCTCCCAGAACTGGAATGGAATTTTTTTTGGAGAGCTGTTAGCAACTGCTTTCAAAATGCCAGAAAGCTGCTGCTGCAGCAGCACATGCTTCTTGTAGGCACACCCTGTCTAATTCTGCTGTCAGAGCTGCTGCTGCTGCTACCCTGGCAGAAATCAAGGCAGCTCTGCCAAAGAAGGGAGCTTAAAGCACAAAGAAATGGCACAGTTACAACTGAAGGCAGAAAGAGGTTCTATCTGTCACTGACTGATCATTAATTCTAAAAACATTCTTCTGTATTCTTGCAAAGGAGGAGAGTTGGGGGGGTACATAAATGAAAGATAGCAGCTGTTCCTGTTCTCTTTATTTTCAGGTATGTTCCAATTAAAACTAGTCAAGGGGATTTCTCCCCCCCACGTTTGATGTTCTTTATGAAAGATGCCTGAACAATTTTACATCAAAGAACCTTTACTACAGCTATTTCTAGGAAGAAAATGAAGAGAATATTTTGCCTGTAAATGCACACTTTGTGTTCCACATTAGAATAACTGAACATGTAGGATTGCGAGGTTCTCTCTCTCACACACACACCCCTACAAAAAAAAAATTAGATTCCTTCCCTTTCATATAAAATAAAGGTTCGCATTTGACTTCATCTGATTGAAGTCACTTAAAAAAACAAAAAGGAACCCTCTTAAAAGATCTTTAGTATTTTTTTAAGGTCTGTGGAATTTGTGCTGAACATTTGCTGGCTGGCTGGCTGAGATGGGTGGGGCTGCAGAAGGCTGAAAACCGCACAATGCTGCATTGATCCCATTTCCAACCTTCTGAGCAACGAACATTTGAGTCCCAATTTTCCCAGGAGGCGAATGAGTCTTGTTTCTGTGTGGTGTCTAAGCACCAACAATGGGTACCACCAGCCAGATCTGCCTAAAAGGGCAGGGACGTATTTTCTATCCCCTCCCCGCCTCCAATTGTTAGCTGGATTTCACGTTCACCATCCAACAGTCTTAACCAGCCTTGTGAAAAACCAAAATATTAGAATTGCAGGGGGACTATAATTCTACACCTTGTTCCCCCCCCCTTTTTTTTTTTGCCTTGTGGCCTCTTTTTTTTGAAACCGAAACAAATTCCGGAATTCGTTTCCAATTATAAGCAGTTAGTCCTCCAGCTTACCGAGTCTATCTCCGCACTAATCTCCAACAGCGCGTACGTCTGAATGGGAAGGGAAGTAAGGGTGTGGCCAGGGAGGGGGGGGTCTCTTTACTTGGTTCAAGAGAATCACTGCGTTGCTAAAAGCCGGCATCGCTTTTTTTTTCTCCGCCCCGCATTAGAAGCGGCGGGGAAAGAAAGACACGCCTTTTTTTTTTCTCCCCGGGGGAAAAAAAGCTCGCCCGCCGGCTACCTTTCTTTGTGCCACAGCGGCGAACCCGACTGTGAACGCTTTGACAAGCCATCTTCCCTCCCCTCCCCTGAAGCAGAACAAAGGGGGGGGGGAGAGAAAGTGTTAGATGTTTTGTGCCAGCCATTGGCAGTTACCCAAAAAGGTCATCAGATGGAAGCAAAGAGGCTTCTTTGCTTCCACTGATGAGCCAGGGGTCTCAGACCCCTGCAGCCCCATTGGAGAGAGTGTTTTATGGTTAGGGAGGGGCCGAGACCCCCCCTAAATACCTCTGCTCAGGGGCTGCTCTACCCTTCTCATCTTTCTCTCTCTCTTGCATGCATTCTCTCTCTATCATACAAGCATGGATGCCTCCATGCCATATAGCTCTTTTTATATAACCTATCGACGAATAAAGCTTCATAATGACTGCATCTCTGCATCCTGCCTTTTTTACTTGGAAGCACCTTAACGACCCATCGATCACTCGTGAGAGCTGCTCACAGAAAGGGCAACCGATGGCGAAGGCGCTCCCATTGTTATTATTTTCATTATTCAGAGGGGGGCATATTGGAGATTTGGAGAACCTTGGATTTCCCAGTGGCTTTTACCCCCCCCCCATCTGCTGCGGGTCGAGTGAAAAGGACTGCCCCGTCCACAGATGCAGAGAGACCACCACCACCACCACCCCGGGGGGGGGATGGGGGACGCTTTTGACTTCCACCCCGCCGCGAAGCCTCCGAGGGCAGCGGAGCCCCTTCCCCTCGGGTACCTTGGCTCCGATCTGGTTGCCGCACTGGCCGGCTTGGATGTGGACGATCTCACGCATGGCGACGGCTTTCTTCTGGGCTCGCACCACCCCTCCCACCTCACTGGCCGCTGCTTCAGCCTCTTGCCTTGGCGCCGCCTCCTCTTCCTCACCGGCAACTTGACGACAGGGAAAGGCTTGCTCGGCGAGTCTCCTTTTATAGCCGGAGCCCTTCTGCAGCCCAAGCCCCGCCCCTTCCCTACCATTCCGGCCCCGCCCCTCCTCGGGTGATGTAATGCGGCTCCGGACAGGCGTGCAAGGGGGCGAGCGCCGCCCAAAGAAGGCCGAGAGGGTGGTTTGGTCCTCTTCTTCTTCTTCTACGCCAGGGGTCTTCAAACTTGGCCCTTTTATGACTTGTGGACTTCAACTCCCAGAATTCCTCAGCCAGCTTTGCTGGCTGAGGAATTCTGGGAGTTGAAGTCCACAAGTCATAAAAGGGCCAAGTTTGAAGACCCCTGTAATCTACGCAGCTACCACGGGGGGGAGGGGAGGAGAGGGGAGGGGAGGGGGCAGTTGCGGTCTGTTGTTTTTTTTTAAATCGACGCCGGGGGTTCGGAATCGAGCGTCGTCAGGTTGACTCCCTGCTTTTTTCCACAGCTGAGAGATCGACGCCGAGCAGCGAGATCTGCAATAGTAACATAGTAGTATAGCAATAAAGGGAGCGGTGGTATCGAACCGCACGTTAACAGCGCGGGGCCGGAATGGGCCAGAGAAGGGCAAGCGGAGGCGAAAAACGCTGCTCGATTCCTCCAGAGTAACCAGACCCATGTGAAGCTCGCGGGTGGGGCGATCGCAGCCCCCCCAAGGCCGAATTCCTCAATACGTGCTCTGTTCACCGCCCTGAGTCCTTCGGGAGAAGGGCGGTATATAAATTTAATAAATGAAATGAAATAAATGAAATACCTTTGCCCTCTGTTCCCAATTTGGAACAACCCCCGCCTTCCCCTTCCCCTCCACCCCCCCCAACCCCAGCAAAGAAAAGGCGACTCGGGTTAAGAGAAGGGACCCGGGCAAACGAAATTCCCGCATTGGTTCGCCTCCCGCTGCCCTTCACCCCAGCGGTCTCTTTTTTAGGGAGCCGAGTGCCTCGGCATGCGCAGCGAGGGTGGGTGGATGGGGAGCATCCCAACTTTTAAGGCTGGAGCAGCTCTTTGTTCTTGGTTTCTTCCTCGGGGGAAAAAAAGAGAGGGTGCTAAGGCGCTAGGGAGGCGGAGGAGGAGGAGGAGGAGGCGGCGGCGAAAAAACTGCAACGTCTGGGCTTTCGGCTCCGAGCATCCATCAGAGCAATTTGCACCGCGCCTTCTAATTCTTCTTCTTTCCCCTCCAGCCCACCAAATCTTTTGTTCGTTAGGAAGCTCGCCCGCCCCCTCTGCAGCAGCAACGGCAGCAGCAGCGCTGCAAGGTGGTCGAGGGCAAGGGCGGGTCCCGCGCTGCAGTTTCCCTGTTCCCACGTGCTTTCTCCTCGCCATCCCCCCCTCCCCCTTCATTGCCCTTTCCAGAAACTCCACCAGCTGTCGGCAGATCGAGCCCTCGGCTTCTTGGGTTGCTCCTGGAGCCCAGCCTGCGCGAGCTGTGGGGGAGAAAAGAAATCCACTCTGGTTTCAGCTTTGTAGACAGACAATGGGTAGCTTTTATTACTGTTTCCACCCCACCCCACCCCTCTTCTCCCGCGCCTTCTCTCCGCCCCCCCCCCCCGCCGCCCCGGAATTGCAGCATCAGGTCTCTCGGTATGAAAACAACCCAGCCGGCAGCTTTGCGAATTAAGCGGCCCGATTTGTCTTTTGCGTAGCGTCTCTCTTGATCAGATCGTTTCTCTTAGTTGCTGATGGGAGCGAACGGGGGGTGGGGTGGGAAGGAAGATTTGACGGTGATGCGATCCGAAGTGTTGGAGCGGTGGGGAAATAATAGCTTTGTATACAGAGAGAGAGAGAGAGAGAAGAAGAAGGACGGGTGGAAAACCGGGAGAGAGAGCTACGAGAGCCTTTTCTCACGTGGACTGGGATTTTGTCAAGAACGGAAGCCGTGTGGAAGCAGTAAGCACCCAAGTCGTTGCTGACCGAAGTATTAACACTCCGGTTTCCAGAATGTTTCAGACCGAAGAGTATTATCCTTCCTATTAAAAAAACACACCCAACCAGCTGGTTTAATTTAGCGGAATAGACAACTCTTTGTACCAAACCGCACAAAAGCATCCCTTTTCCCACGTCCACTGTTTTCTCCCTTCTTTAACAAGAGGGGAAAATCTATATTGAATAGCTTCCCACGTTTTAGGAAAAACAGTTGAGTGTCCTTCAACAGATCCAACAGCTGTGATGAGAAGCAGAATAGCGCAGGGGGTGGGGTTTTCCTATGCTGCTGGTTGTTTCTGCCAATTCCTGCTGTTAGATTTTTAACTTGCAAGGAAGCACTCCCCACACCCCCTGTCAACCCAGTGATCCTAAGTCATGGAGTAGCCTTTTTTGTATTCTTAGTGGAACATTTGCTCAAACGAGTCAAGAGGATCTCATAGCTGGGGCTTTCACATTTGCAATGGTGCAAGCCTTAATAAGGAATCCATACCTCCAGGTTTTTATATATATTGTGCACATGTGTACAAAATGACACAGTATAATGCAGCATATGATGAATCCATATGCCAATTTATTTATTTTTATGTATGTATGTGTGTGTATATATATGTATGTATGTGTATATATATGTATATATGTATATGTGTGTGTGTGTGTGTGTGTGTGTGTATAAGGTAAAGGTTCCCCCGCACATGTGTGCTAGTCATTTCCGACTCTAGGGGCCGGTGCTCATCTCCGTTTCAAAGCCTAAGAGCCAGTGCTTGTCTGAGGACGTCTCCGTGGTCATGTGGCCGGCATGACTAGATGCCAAAGGCGCACGGAACGCTGTTACCTTCCCACCGGAGTGTTCCCTATTTTTCTACTTGCATTTTTACGTGCTTCTGAACTGCTAGGTTGGCAGAAGCTGGGATGAGTAACAGGCGCTCACTCTGCTACGCACTGGGGATTTGACCTGCCAAACTGCCGACCTTCTGATCGACAAGCTCAGCTTCCTAACCCACTGAGCCACCGTGTCCCATGTATGTATGTATGTGTGTGTGGAGAGAGAGAGAGAGAGAGAGAGAGAGAGAGAGAGAGAGAGAGAGAGAGAGAGAGAAAGAAATAGGCCTCTGGACTCATCATATGATGCATTATACTGTATCATTTTGTACACGTGCACAATATATACTGCTCAAAAAAATAAAGGGAACACAAGATAAGACATCCTACTATTAAATACAGTACATTGTGTTGTTTAAGTGTTCCCTTTATTTTTTTGAGCAGTATATATTCCTATCTAAGGGAGTTCTGAATGGCAAACAAAAATTAAACATGCAAATAAAATTACCAATATTTATTACAATAGAAAAAAAAATGTTACTCCTGCAGAGCAAACGCAACCATGCCAGCTCCATCAACACCCTGGGTCCAGGTCTTCATTGCCTTCCTGTAGGGTTAGGGTCAGGGTCAGGGCCAGCCATATCTTGTGGGGCGGGGAAGCTGTTCCACAAAGCACTGTGATTGAAAAGATCTGCTTTTTGGACCCCATAAAGAGACACTGCTTCACCAAAGTGACCTGGGACATGCCCACCCTCTCTCAGATCTGGTTAAGATGACCAGAAACCGCTACGGATGAGCAATCCTGCAAGGAATACAATACCTATGTACAGCTTTAAAATAATAGTATTTATAGTTGGAGATAATTAGTTTACCCTGAGGATCATACAGTCTGTAGGTTCAAATAATCATAAGATTACATGATATGGGATGTTATTTTGGGTGTGGGGATTTAGATCAGGGGTCTTCAAACTTGGCCCTTTTATGACTTGTAGACTTCAACTCCCAGAATTCCTCAGCCAGGCATCCTGGCTGAGGAATTCTGGGAGTTGAAGTCCAGAAGTCATAAAAGGGCCACGTTTAAGACCCCTGATTTAGATAATGAACATTCTTATTTTCTCATTTCAGCAATGTGAGAAAAATATGTGATAAGATATTATGTGCATTATGTCTGTGCTCTTTTGAACAAATCTTTTTCCAAAGAACAAGCAGACACATCTTTCTCTACATACATATGTATGTGTGTACATAAATATACCTAGATATTATGCATATTATTAACACTTTCAATGTATTACTTGTTTTGAAATCTGTTAAGTTCACACAATATTAATCCACATTTTAATTATGGCTTGTTCACACATAATTTCATGCATAACAACAAACTGAATTGTTAAGAAAGCAGGATGCTGAGTTCACACTTTTTAAAAAAAATGTCTTTGAGTCAGTCCTGACTCCTAGCAACTGCCTCCACAAATTCCTGCAGTTTTCTTGGCAAGGTTTCAGAAGTCGATTGCCAATGCATGCTTTCTAGGAGTGAGAACGAGTGACTGGCCCAAGGTCACAAACTGACAGGACTAGAAGTCTCTCAGTTTTTAACATGGTACCTTAACCACCACACCAAACTTAACACTCTCACTTATTTTTTTTTATGTGGGGCTTCATATCAGTCTTGACTCCTGACACCAGCCTGGGCAAGTCCCTGAAGTTTTCTTGGCAAGATTCCAGGAGTGGTTTGCTATTGACAGGGGCAGGCAACCTTGGCTCTTTTATGACTCGTGGACTTCAACTCCCAGAATTCCTGAGCTAGCTTTGCTGGCTCAGGAATTCTGGGAGTTGAAGTCCACGAGTCATAAAAGAGCCAAGGTTGCCTATCCCTGGCCATTGCCTCCTTCCTTGGACTGAGAGAGATGACTGGCCCAAGGTCACCCATCTGGCTTTGTCCTACGTCATGCCTAGAACTCATGGTCTCCTGGTTTCTAGTCTGATGTCTTAACCCAGGTATGTCAAACTGCCGGCCTGCAGGCCGGATGCGTCACGCCAAAACCCCACCCACGCCATTGCCGGCAGTGGGGAAGAAGTCACGATACGTCATGCAATGTCACGTGACATCGCGAGTTTGGCATGCCTGCCTTAACCACTAGACCAAACTGGCTTTCTCTCAACTTACAATTTAGCTAAAAGAAAGCAAACTATGTTATGGCCTGATACAATGTGTGAAACTCAGGAAAGTAGCGCTGCAAAGAATCACATTACTTTAGTTGGAATGTGTTGTTTAATCACATATACCGCTATGTGTATTCTATACCTGTCTATGGGGAAAATAGACTTGGTAAATTTAAGTATTTATGAATATAGCAAGAGAGTCAGTTTCTTCTAGTGGTTAAGACACTGGGCTAGAACCAGGAAACCTTGTGTTCTAGTCCTGACTTAGGCATGAAAGCCAACTGGGTGACTTTGGACCAGTCATTCTCTCTCAGCCTAAAGAAGGAGGGGACTGTGTCAGGCTACTAACCAGTTGGTCATTTCCTGTTGCAACCAATTGATCAAGATTTGATTGATCTGAAAAAGCAAGCCCTGCACTTGCAGGAAAAATGCTAGGAAGGAGAATGAGACATATGAAAGTTGCAGGTAAATCAAGATTATCTGGGTATAAATGTCCTGGGGCATCGAAAAAATATTTTGAAGAATTATGTGGATCTATAACATGACTGGTCCATGATCTGGTAGTTGATTAGGCCCTTACGGCTGAAAATGTGTCTAATCAAACCACTAAATCTTAACATTGGAATAAAAATGGGTATATAAATCTGTAGTCCTGTGCTTATTTTCTTAGATCAGACATGTCAAACACAAGGCTCGGGTCCGGATCTGGCCCGCGAAGTGGTTTCATGTGGCCCGCGAAGCCATCCTGGAAACAGTGAGGGAACGGCCCCCACTGCCTTGGCCCTGGCCCAGAGACCCTCCTTCTGCCAGAGACCCTCAGATCTGTCCCACTCCTGCCCAGGCCCCCATAGGCACCCTTGATGCGAACGATGTAGAGCTGGCCACGCCCACCCAATAGGCCATATGCACTCTAGCCACGCCCACCCAGTAGGCCACGCCCACCCTGGCCATACCCACCCGGCCCCTTGAGGGCAACTGCAATGCTGATGCAGCCCTCAATGAAATTGAGTTTGACACCCCTGTCTTAGATCTTACTCCCAGGAAAAACAGCAGAACTGACTTGCAAATGATATTTTGTTTTACCATTTTTAGTTAATCTTCCAGATCTCATTTAAGAGTTCAGTCATCAATCCTTACAACCTTCAAAATTTTGAATTCTCGATTCTTCAGGCTGCCAGCTACAGATAGTCCTTGATTTATGACTGGTTGCTTGGTGACCACTGGAAGTTATGATGAACGTAACTTGATGGGGCTACTTATAACCCATTTTCAAAGTTACAACTGTTGGGCCCCTTCCATGGTCAAGTGACTGAATTTTGGGGACTTGACAACACAGGTACATTTATGCCCATTTGCAGCATACTGCAATAAGATTACCACATTTTATGATGATTTTGCAGAAAACCGGAACTTTGGATTTTCGGCAGAACAGTTCCCATAGCAAACCATGGGTTTGCCTTACGACCGTTGCCTTAGTTTTGTGACAGCTGCCAAAAAAAGTCATAAAATCAGTTTGGTCATATGACTGATCTGTTTTATAACTGTCAAAACTTATGACTTAAATGGGTAAACTCCATTAACGGTCATATGTTGAGAACTACCTGTATGGGGTTATGTTGCAAATTCATTTTTATTAGGCAACAAATCTCTAGATCTCACAATAGCATTTTCCTGGAATTCTCTATTCTCCTTCCAGCACTGAGTAATCCTCTTTAAAAAAACCTTGGTTGTGTTGTTTTTGTTGGGTGTGTGTGTGTGTGTGTTAGTTTGGTTTTTTTTGTTTTTTAGCCAGCACAGTTTGCCAAAAAATGATTACTGTATTCACGTCTGAGGAGAAACTGCATTACTTGAGGCAATTTTGCTACTTGATTGTGATCCCCACGTCCTTTTTCCTGGCATCCTTCCTCTAATGATAATATATGAAGGCGTCTTACTGAGAATCAAGCCAGACCCCCTGTGATAACATCACGGCTCCTAGGGGCCCACGGACCATAGGTTGAGGACCATAGGTCGTTTAGAAGAGGTGGCAGCAGCAGCAGCAGCCACTGGTGAATTTCACCACGAAGGGATGTGATTACAGAGGAGGCTGGTTTGTGAGCTAAACAAGATAGCACTTTTCAGTTCTAAGCAGGCACAGTAGGATCTCTGACAATCTCAGCTGAACAGAGATGAGAGTCACAAATATATGAATGACATCTCCAAACTTTTCCTAACTTATTGGTTGCAATAATTCGCTTAATAACTGAGGCAAGAAAGGTCGTAAAATGGGGCAAAATTCACTTAGCAAATGTCTCACTTAGCAACAGAAATGTTGGGCTCAATTGTGCTCGTACGTTGAGGACTACCTGTACCATGATGACAATGGTTATTCTACCACCCCATCAGCCAGAACCCAGACTTGAAAAAAAAATTGAGATAGTTGGTCTCCTCCAAGAATTAACAGGGATAGAATCAAGGTCACGTGAAGTATTAATACCATTTTACAACACCTTGGTAAGGCCACACTTGGAATACTGCATCCAGTTTTGGTCACCATGATGTAAAAAAGATGTTGAGTCTCTAGAAAGAGTACAGAGAAGAGCAACAAAGATGACTAGGGGTATGTCTAGTTTAATGAAGAGAAGGGTGAGGGATGACATGATAGCAGTGTTTCAATATCTCAGGGACTGCCACAAGGAAGAGGGTGTCAAGCTATTCTCCAAAGCACTTTGAAGGCAGACAAGAAGCAACAGATGGAAACTAACCAAGGAGAGAAGCAACCTAGAACTAAGGTGAAACTTCCTGACAGAACAATTAACCAGTGGAACAAACTGCCTCCAGAAGTGGTGAATGCTCCAACACTGGAAGTTACTGCACAGCCATTTGTCTGAAATGGTATAGGGTTTCCTGCCTGAACAGGGGGTTGGACTAGATGACCTCCAAGGTTCCTTCCAACTTCTTTTTTATTATTATTATTATTATTATTATTATTATTATTATTATTATTATTATTATTATTATTATTATTATTATTATTATTATTAAAGAAATCTGCAAATGTGGAGAGACCACCCCACTCAAGCCCTTTGTCCCTCATCCCACCCCTCAAGGCCATTATTTGGTGAAATCATTTGGCTTCAAAAAGAGCTTCTTTGTGGGTTGGATCAGTCCACTTCAAGGTTGGCATTACCACTCCATCAAATTAGCATGAATAAATTAAGATAGACAGGGCCAAGAGAGCCACAATGTTTTATTAACATCCTCAGATCCCGGAAGATTAATATAATCCATGCTATTGAATCAGGTGATGCAGCAGTCAGAAAGAACTAGGGCATGTCAAAAGCAGGTACGCAAACCAGCATGACTATGAATGATTTGATACTCCGTTCATCCACTGGATGATGGCTAGGGCTATAATTGAATAATTAATTCCTGATGTGTGTGTGTGTGTGTTTTGTGGGTCTATCCCAAAACCTGACCGACAAAAATACCAGTTTCACCTCACATATAAAAGTGGAAGTGGGTTGGTTCGGTGAATTTTACTAGCAGACATTAAGAAGATAATCACGCCCTCCGAACAAAGAAGATGTCCTTTTTCTCCAAATAATAGTGCTGGCTTGTGTTTGAAAGAAAGTACTAGTTTTTCTGACTCTACGTCTCTGTGCCCTAAAAAAAAAAGAAAAGCAGACTTCCCCTCCCCCATCTCTAGGACGAGAGTGCTAGAAATTGAACACATTTCATAGTCAACAGTAGTTAGAGGAGCCATTATACTGAAGAATAACAGGTTCCTATTCTCGGCAAGGCATCTCTCTTGATCGCAGTCTCTGGTACGTTCTCAAACCTATACAGTTATTTTTATGCACAACTTTACATTCCATGCTAGGAAAGGAATTATCCTGAACGTGCATGTTTAATGTTTTGCTTCTCTTCAATTTTACGCCTTCCTTAATTCTTCAGAGACTGTCTCCCTCCTTCATTGAAACTCTGCCCACAGATCCCTGACGCTGGGTCTGGCCACACACTGAATCAGATTCCACCTACTGCGGTTTCCTAGGCAACCAGTTTAGCCTTGGAAACAAGCTGCAATGAAGAAGAAGAAGAAGAAAAAAAAGGACGGGTCTGTCTTCCTGTCCTGTAACATTTTCAGTTCTGACAATACCTCATGGCTTAAAAAGCCAGACTATGGAAACAAATGAACATCTCCTTTTGTTATTTCGCCCCCCACCCCCGAGTTTTGAAAGAAGAGAGCAGAGAATTGCTGGAAAACAATGCCCACAACAACATTTATTTTACACCTTTTTTCTATGCTGTTTGAGCATATGGCTATGGTGTTGACGTAAAAGAAGGCGTTAAGACCCCAATGCTATCAGTTTTCTTGCTGGCAGGTCACAAAATATTATTTCAGAGTTGAGCAGCAGTACCACCACTATGGGGATCCTTGGGGGAGGGAAGAGAGGGGGACATTGCAAAACACCCATCATGGTGTTGCAATGCAAACTCTGCTCCTTCTTCACGAGTCTTGTGATGTTTCACTTACGCATGCAAGAGGTAAGAGTGTGCGCTGCCATTTTGACAAACTCTCTAGGCTTTTGTCCGCTACCACTTAGATTGCAGTTTAGAATGACATGGGGCCATATGTCCTGTTGAACTTAGTGGGATTTGATTCTGAATAGACACGTATCAGATTGCAATTCTATCCTGGGCCTAATGGCCTCCAGATGGGTCTACATCTACCGTCAATATGGTTAGCTGGGAGTTATAATCCAACCATCATTCATTATAGCCTCGGCAGGACACTTAATGGGGGAATCTCATTGTAGACTTCGTAGAAGGAAAGCTGTGCTTGTCTATGATAGTCAAAAATCACAAAGAGTCTGGTAGCATCTTTTAAGAAAAAGAAACACATTTTATTATGAGACATAAGTCCTCCTGCAGGTGCCACCAGACTGATTTCTAGCTGGGGAAGTCTATGAAAACAATCTGAAACTGACATTCAGCATAATTTTATGCACTTTTTCATAGATGCAAGCAGTGGTGGGATTCAGCTGGTTTGCACCAGTTCGGCAGAACTGGTAGCTAATTTTTTGTTGCCCAGGCCCAGAATGGACTTCCGGAAGCGGCATCCACACACAGAACTGTTTGTTCACATATCTGAATCCCACCACTGGACGTAAGGCTCACAGACTTCAGTGAGACTTACACTGCAGTATTGCAGGGTTCAGCACCTCTTTTTCACTGATACATGGGAAGGTTCAAAAGAGAAACCAGAGCCATAAAGGTTTTAGTTAACCACAGCTTCTAAATCTGATGTCATTCAGATATCTTCGTCTGACCCAGAGGATGGTGGGAATTATGTTTGATTAAGCATCGATTAAGCATTTCTGTGTCTTTTTGTAAAAAACCACAGTATGTGTAATACCACTTTCTGTGAGTAGTTATATTACTCTTGAGGACAAGGCAAAACAAACATGCTTAAAATCCAGCAACAAGGGAAGATTATCGTCAGCTGTTCTGTGTGCAGATAGGGTTTCATCCCTGGCAGCTAGTGTTAGGAGTAGAGAAGCCTGTGGTCTTTAAGATCTGCTGGCATCGTAGATAACGCTGAGCTTGTTGCCCATACGGTCAGATTCTAAATGCAGCAATTCCCTGGGTTCCTGGTCATGAACAGAGATGGATTGATCTTCAAAACGCTTCCTTCCAATTTGCAGAAAAAGAGGCTCAAAAGATCCATATCAAGCATTCATAGAGGCGCATGTAGAACTCCTGCCCAGCCTATTTTATTGCTTAATAGATTCACTGCAGTGCCTCTAGGTGAGATGGGTGACAAACAAGTCAAAACTAATAATATTAAAGTAATAAAATAAAATAAGTTGTCTGGAGCAAGAGGGTAGCAAATGCTGAATTCAGAGACCACATATTCTTTCCTCTCCTAACTTCATAAGAGGTGAGTTCAAGAATCAGCTCTTGTCCGGTGTTTGTCAAAGGAACTAAGAGATATGGAGTTTCCTGAAGCATTTTGCTTAGATAATTGGATTTTTCTAAACAGTAGAAATGTGTGTATTTACAGACGGACTAATATTACAAGCACACCCTAGTAAGAAGTGAGCTACTTCCCCAAAGGGTAATTCTTAACTCCTAAATGTAACAAGGGAAACTTAATTTTTCATATAAACTTACTAGGAAGGAAAATGGTTTCATAGTTAAAACACATCTATACTTGGTTGCAAAATTCCTGCATGCTGCAACATTAGAAGGACAAAGAAAGCTCTGGAGACTTTGTCATGTTGCACTTTTTTTTGCAAGTTTTATAAGCAGAGAATAATGGAAGTACAAGACAAAGGAAAACTATGGAATTTCCAGAAAACAACTGGCTCCCTCTTTCAGTACAAACTCTTGCCTGTCTCTCTGCAGCAGTATTTGCACAACACATTCACTTGTGGTTAACAGAATTATGGTTTATTTAACCCAGGGGTAGGCAACCTTGGCTCTTTTATGACTCGTGGACTTCAACTCCCAGAATTCCTAGCTAGCTCAGGAATTCTGGGAGTTGAAGGCCACGAGTCATAAAAGAGCCAAGGTTGCCTACCCCTGATTTAACCTAACAGCCTACATTCAGACATCTCACTTAACCATAAGCTAACTACGCTGCTGGGCTCAATCTCTCCTCTGACATACTGTATATTCATTGGTACATGAATCAGATAGATTCCAGATATGACAGTAATCCATTAGGTAATAGAAAAAAATCAATTTGCTTCCAATTGAGTCCAAACTTTTTCTTGTTAAGCGAGATATTTGTTAAGTGACTTTTGACCTATTTTATGTCCTTTCTTGCCACAGTTGTTAAGTGGATCACTGCAGTTGTTAAGCTAGTACCACGGTTGTAAAGCGAATCTGCCTTCCCCATTACTTTTTTCAGTGCTGCTATAACTTTGAACAGTCACTAAATGAACTGTTGTAAGTTGAGGACTACCTGTATTTATATCAACAAATTAGGTTCCATTTCAGGGTACTCAAGTGGTTCCACTCCCAATCTTCTGGAACCAAAGCAAGGAGATGTTTAACTTGGAGAAGGGACCATTGCAAGTCTTGTAATAATTGTCTTAAAATGTATGAGGTTTTGTTGCAAGATGATGGAGCAATTTGGGTTTTTTTTTGCTCCTTGTTCCTCCAGGAATGAGTTGGCTTAATGAGTGCCAATTAAAAAAAATGCAAAGTAGATTTCATCTAGAGCTTACAAATATTTTTTTCTTGCTTGTTGTATGGAAACTGGTTGATTCACCTTCATTTGAGCCCTGGTGGCGCAGTGATTAGAATGCAATACTGTATTGCAGATTAATTCTGCTCACAGCCAGGAGTTTGATCCTGACAGGACTCAAGGTTGACTCAGCCTTCCATTCTTCCAAGGTCGGTAAAAAAACACAACACCCTAGATTGTTGGGGGCAATATGCTGACATTATAAACTGGCCAGAGAGTGCTCTAAAGCACAATGAGATAGTATATAAGTCTAAGTGCTATTGCTTATTTATAAATGTGAAGGGAAGGTTTGATGGACAACCGTACATGAGTTATAAAGGACTTCCTCATTAGTAGTAAGATTAAGCAAGATCTTTCAGCACCATTATTCTGTTTTATGAATGAGACAATATGTGGACAAAGCAGCTTCCACTGTGGAGGAATGTAGTCTGGATTCCCAGGAGGGAGGGAGTACATTCCAGAGGAACAAAAGACAGTGAAGTTTAGATCTGAGTGGGAGGAGGAGAACCATAACAGCTCCTCCCTAGGAATTCTCAGAGTATATGTTTAATAGTGTAAGTAGTTTGCTTTATTTTGGCAAGATTTCTAACTATGGGTGAGGAACAATAAAGGAAACTGCTTGGAAGAACCTTTGTGTGTCTTCCTTGATCCACAATCAAATCCTCTGGAAAAAGCTGACAGAGATTGTGGCAATAGCTGATATTTATAACTGCTTATTTATACCATTCTTGAACCATGCAAGTGTGGTTTGTTAAATATGTACAATTTTCATTTAAATTCAGCATACTTTTTACACACTAATAAAAAAACAGAATGGGCAAAGTGTGGATGCCTCATGAATATTTATAACAGGCAGAGACTCCAGATAGGAATAATAAAAATTCTCCATCTAGTGGACAGATGAGCTATCACGTCTCTTGATCTTGGATGCAAGGCTGACATTTATGCTGTGATAATCCAAAGCAGCAATGAGTTTGCAGTTTTTTAACAAATGAAAGGCTTCAAAGTCAGTATGAACAACAAAAAAGGTGGTAGCATGCAAAGTTTGCATTGGATTTCCTTGAGTTTTGCAGATAAACATAAAAAGCTTTTTGTAAGAATTTAAGAACATTAAGATTCAGCATTATATATTGATTAATCCCAGCTCTTTCCCACCTGAAGACCAGGTTTTGGCATTTATGCAATATTTAAGTCTAAAATAGTAGACGTGACCATATCAATGCACGTGTTCATAAATCTCTTGTGCTTTCAGGTCATTTTTCCTAATGATTAAAATTGTAAATAAGAAGACATAGTTTGAGAATGTAACTGGATTGTTTATGGTTCATTGTCCACAGCAAATAGAGGGAACTAGGTAGGTGTTGTTAGCTGCGAAGCCGTGTCCGACACATCGCGACCCTATGGACAACGTTCCTCCAGGCCCTCCTGTCCTCTACCATCTTCTGGAGTCCATTTAAGCTCACGCCTACTGCTTCAGTGACTCCATCCAGCCACCTCATTCTCTGTTGTCCCCTTCTCTTGCCGTCAATCTTTCCCAGCATTAGGCTCTTCTCCAGTGAGTCCTTCCTTCTCATTAGGTGGCCAAAGTATTTGAGTTTTAGCTTCAGGATCTGGCCTTCTAAAGAGCAGTCAGGGTTGATCTCCTGTAGGACTGACCGGTTTGATCACCTTGCAGTCCAAGGGACTCGCAGGAGTCTTCTCCAGCACCATAGTTCAAAGGCCTCAATTCTTTGGCGCTCAGCCTTTTTTATGATCCAACTTTCACTGCCATACATTGCAACTTGGAAGACCATAGCCTTGACTATACGCACTTTTGTTGACAGGGTGATGTCTCTGCTTTTTAGTGTGCTGTCTAGATTTGCCATGGCTTTCCTCCTGAGGAGCAAGCATCTTTTAATTTCTTGACTACAGTCCCCATCTGCAGTGATCTTGGAGCCCAGGAAAATAAAATCTGTCACTACCTCCATTTCTTCCCCATCTATTTGCCAGGAATTGAGAGGGCCAGATGCCATGATCTTGGTTTTCTTAATGTTAAGTTTCAACCCAAGTTTTGCACTCTCCTTCTTCACCCGCAACAAGAGGCTCTTTAGTTCTTCACTTTCTGCCATTAGAGTGGTATCATCTGCAGGAACTAGGTATACACAGTAAATAATGGTTCTATTAGTTATGCTTTAGTACAGGTGTGTCAAACTGCCAGCCCGTGGGCCAGTTGCATCATACGGAGGCCACGCCCACCCCAGCTCCGGCAATGCAAAAAAAAGTCACAATACGTCATGACACGTCATGTGAGATGGTGAGTTTAATACCCGTGCTTTAGTGTGTTATGTGATTAGAGGTAGTCCTTGATTTTTAACCATTCGTTTAGTGACTGTTCAAAGTTACAAAGGCACTGAATAAAGTGACTTATGGCTGTTTTTCACACTTACAATATTGCAGCATCCCAAAGGTCGCTTGATCAAAATTCAGACATTTGGCAACTAGTTCAGATTGATGACGGCCGCTGTGCCACTTTTGCAATCTTCTGACAAGCACAGTCAAAGGGGAAGCCAGATTCAATTGTGGCTCGATTGTGATTGTAAATCAAGGACTAACTGTATGTCCAATAATGGAATAGGAAGTAAAGCTGCAACCATAACTGTAAATACGTAGAGGCATAAGCAGATAGAGGTCTGCTAGTAGATCTCTAGTGTCATTGGTAGTTTTTCCTGATTCTCCATGATCCGACAGATGTAATTTCACTAGGATTATGTCTCACTGATTTTTTCTGAATTTTCAGATGGTTATGCGTCTGCCATCATATCTAGCCACCCTGTCTTTTGTCAGCTTCTTTGGAATTGCTTGTTTTTCCCCCCCATCAACCAGTGTCTTCTCCAATAACACCTGCATTCATATTATATTTAAACTTTATTAATAAATATTTAAATATATAAACTTCATTTAGTAGTGAACAATATCTTCTTCCTCATGATATATTTCATAGTCTCCAGCATCATAATTCAAATTCTCTTCCTTAAGCCTTTCCGATGTTCCAGCTTTCAGGGCTACATATTACAAATACAAAAAATATGGCCTTGACAATATATATCTTTAATGTCAATATTGAGGTCTCTGCACTTTTTCTAGAAATGACTCAGTCATTCTTCCAAGTGGGAATGTTTCTTTGTTTCAAGGCTACTGTCACCGTTCATGTGAACTCTTCATCCTAGCAAGATAAAGTCTTTACTATTTCAACTTCTCCTCTGCCTATTTGATTATTGACATAATTTGTGGAAAGGGGGGAATATTAATACCTTGATCATCCAGAAATACCTTTATTTGCATGCAGATGAGATTACAGCAGACAATGTGTAGACAGATGATTTATAGACGGTATTCAAGGTCAAAAGACAGTTACGACTCACAGTGTCTGCACGTGAAATGGAGGAGCACGTGTATCTGCCAGTTATGGAGGAGATCAGGCACGGAGCCAGGAAGC
The DNA here is from genome assembly GCF_964194415.1 of Vipera berus. Taxonomy (NCBI): domain Eukaryota; kingdom Metazoa; phylum Chordata; class Lepidosauria; order Squamata; family Viperidae; genus Vipera; species Vipera berus. Next base: position 144,211,769 of record NC_138204.1, read on the forward strand.
AGCAGGAAGTTTAGCTCAGATAGAGGGGAAACACATCAGAAAGGGGGAGGGATTGGCTGACCAATTAGCATAATGTATAATTTCCCAAGGAGTGAGAGATCACCGCAGCTGAATGCTCTTGCAACATCATCCTATCCTGGCATACCTCACCCTTATTCACCAGAGAACTTTCACGCCCAAGGGGGTCCCACAGGTTTCTTTGGCATCAAGGAGTGAGAGATCAGACCATTCTGACTACGCCAGACATATGACTGTACAAGAGTGGAAAGAGGTTCTTCAAAAACTTGGAATATGCTACAGGTGCTGTGCTTCATATGACCATTTTGCTAAAGATTGCAAAGCCTTTGTCAAGTGCACAGAATGCGATAGCGACAAGCACGCTACAGCTATGCATCCTGCTCCACTTCTAGGCAATCCACAGCAACCAACTGCATCCAACCCTGCTTCAAATTATGGCGGGGAGCAGCATTATGGTCTTCTCTTACTTTAAAGCAATGAAACATTTGCTCAATGTCAGCGGTTATGGCAACGGGTTCCTTTCTGAACCTCATGAGTACACCTACAAGGTTGTTGGTTAAGTTTGGACCTGTGAGAAGAGCGTCATTCAGGGACACACCTTGATGCTTGGCACTGGAGTCAAACACTACCCTGATTTGCTTTGGCTTGCGTGGATGATACACACCAAAGAAAGGCAAATACCAGCACTCATCATGTTCTTGAAGAGGTGGAGCTGGCTGAGCATGGTCGTTGTCAAACATCCTTTTCATAAAAGCAATGAAATGGTCTTTCATTTTAGACCTGTTCTTTAATGTTCGTTGTAGTGAGTGGAGTCTAGATAGAGCTTGGTTGCGACTCTGGTAGTACAAAAAGGTAAAGGTGCAACCCAGCTGTTAGACATATCTTTGGAGAATGCAGTGTCCATCACGTTGGTGAATTCTCTGTCTTCAACTGACATGGCTATTCTCTTGTCATCACGTGTAGTATGAAACACTGTGCTGCCTAAGTTGTCATCACAGGTGACAGAGGTAAAATCAGATACCTGGATGATGTCAAGAGGCTTCTCCTTCACTTCATAGTGGTGAGGATATTGTCTGAAGTGAGATGCACGCCCATTGCTTAAGATGTTAGTTTTAAAGGAGTTGATCTCAGACTGTGTGCGCATCCTGTTTAAGCATACATCTCCCACTATTACCCAGCCTAGGTCAAGTCTTTGTGCATATGGGGCATCGTCAGGTCCTTCGCACTGCTGGCGGATTCTATGAACTCTGAGAATGTCGCTTCCCAGCAAGACCAAGATGTCAGCATTCATGTCCATTGGTGGAATCTCAGTAGCCAGGTGCCTTAAGTGGGGATGGTGATACGCAGCTTCTGGGGTGGGAATCTCTTCTCTGTTGTCTGGTATTTGGTCACACTCAACCAATGATGGCAATGGTATGCCCTTAAGCGCTTTGATATGAGAAATCATGAACCCATCAGCTCTTCTGCCAGAAGTCTCCACACAACCAGAACAGGTGTTGAGCGTATATGGTGTTGCATGTCCTTCTATGCCAAAGATATCAAAGAATTTGAGTTTGACCAGGGATCTGTTACTCTGCTCATCTATTATGGCGTATATCCTGGCAGCCTTCTCGGGCTGACCCTCTGGATATATCTTGACTAGACATATCTTGGCACAGCATTTGTGAGTGAAATCTTTCCCACACACTTCGGTGCATGAAGATGACACATTTGTAACTGGAGCATGACGTAGTTGCTCCCCGCCATGGTTTGAAGCAGGGTTGGATGCAGGTGGTTGCTGTGGATTGCCTGGAAGTGGAGCAGGATGCATAGCTGTAATGTGCTTGTCACTGTTGCATTCTGTGCACTTGACAAAGGCTTTGCAATCTTTAGCAAAATGATCATATGAAGCCCAGCACCTGTAGCATATTCCAAGTTTTTGGAGAACCTCTTTCCGCTCTTGCACAGTCATATGTCTGGCGCAGTCAGAATGGTCTGATCTCTCACTCCTTGATGCCAAAGAAACTTGTGGGACCCCTTGGGCGTGAAAGCTCTCTGGTGAATAAGGGTGAGGTATGCCAGGATAGGATGATGTTGCAAGAGCATTCAGCTGCGGTGATGTATCACTCCTTGATGCCAAAGAAACTTGTGGGACCCCTTGGGCGTAAAAGTTCTCTGGTGAATAAGGGTGAGGTATACCCGCATAGAAAGCTGTTGCAATAGCGTCTAGCTGTGGTGTAGTCCCTAAGGCTTGTGCTGGCTGTCGATTCAACCGTTGTTCATTGCTGGAAGTTACGTTGTCATTGGCAAGAAGTGATGCAGTTTGAAGTGTTGGTGCACCTGTGTTGTGGCGTTGAAGAGGTGCAGGCTTTTGTAGGCTTGGGATCTGTGTGCTGTCTGTAGGAAGTACAGTTGACGCACCTACATTGTAGTGTTGAGGAGGTGCAGGCCTTTGCAGTTCTGGGGTGGTCTTACTGTACGCTTGGGTTTTACAGCAGAATCAGCACACTCAGCTCCCTGAATGTCTGTGAGGTCTGAAACATGATGCATCTCTTTTGATTCAGTGATAAAAGAGTGTTCAGAGCCTTGTCTAGACATTTTGCAAAAAAAAAGGTACTGTCTGTTTAAGCAGATTGCAGCTTAAGCAGGGTTTAAACAAAGTCCAATGTACAGACAGTTTTCAGCTTTGCGCAGCCACCTGGGTGCTGCTTGCGTGAGTGGGTACTGCAGCGAAGTTCACCCTTCGACCTCTAGGGGTCGCTGTTTGCTTTAACATAAATCCAAGCTTGCTGTTTACTTTCTGCATTCCAAGAGTAAGGGCCTCTTTCACTCAGCAGTAAACCAGGGGCTTGGTTACCAAGGCAACTAATTATTTTATGGCCCTTTTATGGCTGCTCTCAGCAGTCTGTTAAACAAAGAGAGTTTAGCAAACTGACAAACTTTTTTCCTTTTTTGAGTAAAATTCAGATCTAAACACAAATTGGGTTTGCAACACAGGATGTCTGTGATCTTCCCAGTCCAATTTGGGGAAAAGGCAGTTTCCCTTTGGAGAAGACAGACAGGGAAATTTTTGGTCCTGCATTTGATTTCACAAAGGCTTGAAGATTACAAACAGTCTCTCTTTGCAATTAGGAACATTTGTAAACATTCAAAGTAGATCTGAGCAGAAATCCATTTGCATTTCAAAGTCTCTCCAAATTACTTTAAGACGCTGGCTAGAAATTCAATGGCAAAAAAAGGCAGTAAGATTTTAACAGGTCTTTTGGCTGGTCTCCTCAGGAAAACAGGAAGAGACAACAGTTCACAGAAACACAAATCCCAGAAGCACGACTCTGTCTCTTGCAGAATCAGCTGGAGAATGGCGAATTAAATCATCTCCTTTTTTATTGCAGGCAGGCAAGGAGTTCAAACTGTCTTTTGACTATTCTGGATCAAGCTGCTGTATTGTGATTGATCCCTTTGTTAAGACCCCTGTGCTGGTCTGTATAAGCAGATGTTATCACTGTTAACAGCTCTTTTCCAGATAGCAGAACTCATGAAATACCTTGATCATCCAGAAATACCTTTATTTGCATGCAGATGAGATTACAGCAGACAAGGTGTAGACAAATGATGTATGGACGGTAATTAAAGGTCAAAAGACAGTTACGACTCACAGTGTCTGCACGTGAAATCTGCCGGTTATGGAGGAGCACGTGTGTCTGCCGGTTATGGAGGAGGAGAGTCCCCAGGGAGAAGAAGGAGGAAGTCCATCCCAGAAAGGGGAGGGGTGTAAGGCACATGGTTAGAAGGAGGAAATATGTCATAGGGAAGGAGGAGTTGACTGACCAGGTTAAGATAGCATATTATAATTTCCCCAAACAACCACGTGGTGGCAGCACAATTTATGTTCTTAAAGATTGCCTACAATCTACTATGGTGTACATCAGGGGTGTCAAACTCAATTTCATTGAGGGCCGCATCAGCATTGCGGTTGCCCTCAGGGGGCCGGGTGGGTATGGCCAGGGTGGGTGTGGCCTACTGGGTGGGCGTGGCCAGCTCTACATCATTCGCATCAAGGGTGCCTATGGGGGCCTGGGCAGGAGTGGGACAGATCTGAGGGTCTCTGGCAGAAGGAGGGTCTCTGGGCCAGGGCCAAGGCAGTGGGGGCCGTTCCCTCACTGTTTCCAGGATGGCTTCGCGGGCCACATGAAACCATTTCGCGGGCCGGATCTGGCCCCCGGGTCTTGTGTTTAACATGTCTGGTCTACATAATCAACAGCCTCAATATAACCCATGAAATAAATTAGACATCTTTTTGGAACTCCATTTTCTCTTCCAGGCACCAAATGTTACCAATATGATCTCAGGTCCTTCTGCCTCTTTTGAATCCGGCTTGTACATCTGGCTTTTCTCATTCCATGCATTACTGAAATCTTAATGGCAAAACTATTAACTTAGTAGAAGATGAGATTAAGTGTGGTTCTATTAACATTATTTTGCACTATCCTATAAACTGATCTTTTGCCATCCCTTGGCCACTGCTCTATTTTCTATACCTGCTTACAAACCACAAGTAGCACTTTAACCGTATCACCCTCTTGTAGGATTATAAAAGTACAGCTGGTAAATATTCAGCGCCTGCAGCTTTGTTAGTAGTAATATTTTATAGGACCCTTTAGATTACTTTTGCAGAATGTTTGGCTGTAGTTCAGTAACCAAACCTTGTATGTATCAGTGATTGGGAGATTATTTATTCCATATATTTGATAGTTACTCCATACATTTGCACCATGTTCTTTTTTCTCCAGTAACTCTGTGTTCTTTGTCTTTTGTCATGCTCATCGTTGCCCAAATATATTTTTAGAGATTTTTTTTTCTAATTTTCATCTCTCTTATTTGCTTGTTCTTTGCATTGTTTATAGAACTCTTTGTTTCTTCTTGTTTTCCCTGAAAAGATTTACTGAGGCAAAATTCTGTCTGTTTCTATCGCCTTTTACATTCTGCCTTTTATTGGATATTTTCAGTATATCAACAGAATTATTTTGCCTTATTTTCTGTTTTACATTTTGGGTATTTTATTTGCTTCCTCTTCAATGATATCATAAATGTCAGTCCTTCAGGCATTGTTTTTAATGAACCTAATCCATTGAATCTAATCCTTTTCTCCATTGCACAATAATTTGGAATATTTCTGAAATTATATCGTATTGGGCTGGTGATTCTATTGATTTCCTTTCATTACAATTTAGCAAGGCGTTTGCAATCGGAACTGCAGTCATCAATCACAAGGCATTGGTTTTGCTGACTGAATGGAGCATCCCTTATTTTTGCTTGTCTAAGTGTTGCTTGTCAATACGATTTTGCCCAACAACCAGGAATAAGAAAGACACTCAAAAGGATGATTTTAAGACTTTGCCTGCAAGACAGAACATGAAGAGAAAAAAGAGGGCGTGTCTTTTTTGTCAGACATCTGGAAACCTTGACTCAAAATTAAGATCATTTCAGCAGCAGAGTTCTTATCCATTTCTTGATCTGCCTTTCTTCTCTGATCTGCTTGTTTGTCATTTTCATGATACCAATTTTCCAGAACATCGGGTTAAAGAAGCCAATCATAATTTCCTTGTGCAGTAAGAACGGACAGGACTGCAACTTAAACGCCAAACCTCTTTTGAAGTAACTTACAGTTTCTCAAGCTAAAGATTGCACAACAAGGTGGTCTAAACTGTGGTTATGGCCAGCGATGGGTGAATTTAACCTAAGCTAACCATTAATGGTTCAGCGTGTTATTAAAAGAAAAGAAAAGAAAAGAAAATGAAGTCGAAAGCCACGTAAGTCAAGATGCCGCTTGAAGAAAGACAAAAAGTAATCGAGGGCCACGCCCGCTTCTGGCCAATTGACAAGCAGAAGCTGCCGGGAAGTGCCGGCGCGATCGGGGATCGCTTGCTTTGGCCTACCATTGCCAGCGACGGCTGCTGAGTGGCGGCGATGGAGGGAGCGCAGGAACCGGGAAAAGGAAACGCCACCGAGCGGGTTTCGGCTCCCGTCCCGCTGGATGAGGAAGGGGGAATCTCGCTGCACAATTTTTGCGGACGTTTAGCGGAGCACCTGGTGCACTTCCACGCCATGCGCCTGCAGGACTCGCTTTTCCTTTGGATCGGGGACGGCCCGGAGCTCAGCAACTTGGCGGTGGCCATGTGCACCCCCCGCGTGAGTTCCGGACCTTTTGCCCCTCTGGGGTTGCAGCCTGGGTGGCGAGGATAAAGGAAGTTGCAGACGATGCACATCATATTGCAAAGTGGGGTTAGCTGCCGGTTGGCTCCCAACATAGCTAGCAATCATTTTCTCCGCAGACGCAACCCGTGGTCTTTTTTTTCCCTAACATTGCTGTGCTGAGGTGAAAAATGGTCATAAATCCCTTTTTTCAGTGCCGTTGTAACTTTAAACAGTCACTAAACGAACTGTTGTAAGTCAAGGACTACCTGTGTTTCCCCAGAGGTTGATTCCCACTATTCCCACAAGGACATCGTGACCTTAAAATACTCTCCTAAGAAAAGTGCACCACCCCTCTTAGAGGGTCCTGAGGTGGGGCACTTCATCCCCAGCCCTTGGAATCATTTTTGTATAGGTGAGCAGGAGCAGCCCACTTCCAAATTCTTGCTAAGAAAAGAACTTGAAGAGGGCCTGGTCTCAACTCTAGGTAGGTCAGGAAATCTGTTTTCCAAGTTTCCGGCACCAAAATAAAGAATGGGGTTTTCTATTCCCCCCCCCCCAGGAATGGACCCTGGGATTGATGATCACTGAGATAGTTTGCTTTGACAGCCTCAGCAATCATCATTGAGGCTAAGCTGCGGGTTTGTACATCACTCAGAGCTACACTGCATTATGGTTCTGTGTCATTTGGGGATGCAAGACATGTTTTCTCATATCGGTGGAGTCATAACTTGATAGGTTTGCATGCTTATCGGTTAAGCATCAGTGAATCTGATGCTACCCTAATTTTCAGGCTATGTTCGTTTTATATCAGGAAACAGTTGAGCTAGGTATGTCTAGCTAGCTAGCCTATCGAAAAGAAGGGTTAATGGGGGGACATGATAACTGCCTTCCAGGATTTGAGGGGCTGTCTCACAGAAGAGGGGATTCTCCAAAGCATCAAAAGGCAGGACAAGAAGAAATGGGTAGAAACTTGTTAGAGAGAGATACAATCTAGAAGAAAGGAGAAATTTTCTGACAGTGAGAACAATTAATCAGTGGAATTGCTTGACTCCTATGGTTATGGGCGCTTCTACATTGGAGGTTTTACAAGAACAGACTGGACAGCCATTTGATTGGGATGGTATAAGACTCCTGCCTTCATCAGGGGGTTGGACTAGAAGACCTCTAAGGTACCTTCCAGCCCTATGATTCTAATGTATCTTAGTTTCTGAAACTAAGAGGCCACAGGATTGAGCTGATATTGGTGTCAAAAAAGGCTATATACAACATTTTATGTACCAATTATCTATAATCAGTGCTTATTATTTCACAGTACTTTTTGTACAGTTTTTGTTGTTGCCCAGAAGAAACTCCATTTGGCTACTGTTTTGTAGTTTTTTTAACAGGAGCTTCTAAAGATTGTTGGCATATATGCATAATGAGAGCAAATTATGCCTAGGAATAAAAGTATTCATGGATAAATGTGTAAGGAGTGCCTGTTGTTATAATGGCATAGATATCTGCTCCTAATTACGATGGTGGTATAGTGATGAATCATGTGCCACAATTACCTTTTGTACTTGAATTGTGACACTGTAGACATATACCTAGGTAAGAATGACATCCCTCATTCATCCATGGCACACATTTATAGATGGCAAAAGTCTGTTGGTAAAGGATATAAATATATGTGGACATTTGAATGCAGATGATACCTTGTAATTGACAGAATCTGAATGATTGCAGAGATTAACTATATTGTGTGATGCAGTAAGGAACATGTGGTTACTGTATCAAAACCCAAGGTGGTTGTGTTTGACAGGGAAAATGGAACAATGAATTTCAGATTATACAGATGAATTTGTGCATCATGATATTGTAATATGCTTTATGGACAAACAATGTGAGAATAGTTGTGGGTGTGTTGAATGTTTGTTGAAAGAAACAAAAATAGTTACCGTATGTATAAAACTAAGCTACTCTCCAGTTCGTTGCACAGGTAGTCCTTGACTTACAACCACAATTGGACTGGAATCTTAATTGTTGAGTGATGTGGTCAGTAAGTGAGATGTCACATGACTGTTTTGCTTAACAACTGCAATCCTGGCACTCTTGGTTGTGGTCATTAAGCAATTTTGTAGGTCGTTAAGCCAATGGAGTCCACCGTAAGGAGTGCCTTTAGAAACAATCTGACAGGGAGCATTTTCAGCCCCAGGGTGGAGAGAGAGGCAAGTCTCTCTGGTCAGATTGGAATTTCGAGAGAGAATTGGATTTTGGAGAGAGAATTTTCATCCCCAGAACGGACATTTTCTTTTCTTTCCATTGTGAGGCTTAAAATCCTCCCTGATAAAATCCAAGCAGGATTTTCAACCCCAGAGCAGAGAGACATTCCCTGATGGCTTCTCCAGTGAGTCTCTGGGGTAGCCATAAGGAGAAATTGCAAATGGTATCACATGATTGTGGGGCACTTGGCAACCAGTTGTAAGTATAAATGATTTGCGAAATGCCCAGATCTCAGTCATGTGACTTCAGGGGCCCCTACAGCAGCTGTAACTTTAGGACAGGTATATCAAGCTGCTGGCCTGTGGGCTGGATGCGTCACGCCAAAACCGTGCCCACTCCATTGCCAGCAATGGGGGGAAAGTTGCAATTCGTTACGACATGTCACGTGATGTTGCGAATTTGACACCTCTGCTTTAGGGAACAGTTGTAGGAACTTTTGCTCAGCTACTTTGAATGATTGTTGAACAAATGGTTGTAAGTTAAGGATTTCCTGTAAGAGTTTGTTATGCTGGTAGGAACATAATGTTTAACACTGTGAAAACACTGCTACATAATACTGCAGAACCTGAAAGATAATTATGAGTATGTACTGTATATGTTCAGTTTAATTTGATTTGCCCTGCTCTCACGCCTGGCTCTTAAAGGCATTAAATCTAGTTAGATATGAGCTCTCTGCTTTGTGACCTTTCATTTTAGCACTTCTGTTCTTTTCATGCATCTTTGGAATAAGGTTTTTAGAAAAGAAATATTAAGTAAAAGGTTCATGTAAAAACTGTATCTTCGGTAGCATCAGCATTGGGAAAATTCCTTAATTACAGCAATATTTTTTGCCTGAGTAGAGGATCTGTGTATGTGTGAGTGCACAGAATTGCTCCTAAACTTTTTCTTCGTTCCAGGACTCCATTCCGGCATCTACCTTACTTTTTGGCAATGCTTCTGACAACACCTCAAATTCTTTAGCTCAAAGACTAGGTATGTATGTGCATGGATTTAAAAAACTTAACACAGGGAAACTGAGGGGGAAAAAATCTATGACCACACAGGTTGGGCTTAATTGACAGCCTTTGTATTTGCTGGGTACCATGATAGAAAAGTTTTTTAAAAAAATAATGGCCCAGATTTTATGGGATCATCATAAATCTTGTGAGCTTTCATCAATCTTTGAGCCTCTTTAATTTTTATTGTTTTAAATCAGGGGTGAGGAACTATGGCCCTTTTATGACTTGTGGACTTCAACTCCCAGAATTCCTGAGCCAGCCATGCTGGCACAGGAATTCTGGGAGTTGAAGTCCACAAGTCATAAAGGGGCCAAGTTCCCCAGCTCTGCTTTAAATAATGCTGCTTTCCAGATAACACCTGGGGATGTTGAAAGCAATTCAATTCCTGTTTAAAGTAAGCCTTTTATCCCAAAGAACTCCCAAAATGTTATGTGGGGCATTTGTTCCAAATGTAAAGCAATTGCCTCCCAAACTCACATCTGTCTTTGTCAGCTTTGGACCTGGGAGAAACACATGATAGCATTTGATTTCTGCTATGCCTTCCTTCAAAGGTTGATAGACTTGTGCTTTGTTTATGTTTTAGCCAGCAAGACTAAAAAACAGATTTTTGTCAGCTATAACGTTCAAAATACCGACAGCAGCTTCATACTACTTGTAGAAAATCGTATCAAGGAGGAAATGGCAACTTTCCCAGACAAATTTTAGTTTGGGATAGTTACATATTTTGTTTTTCTAAGATTTTTTTTTTAAAAAAAGTCATTTTTTTTGTCGCTGAGCTATATGTTTGGGATGGCAGAATGCATTCAGTTTGATTAAGCTTCTTTTTGAACTAATGAATTAATCTACATATATAATAAAAGGAAAGGAAAAGAAGTATTCAGCTGCTCAGATATTCCTGTTGGGAGAATATAGTGCAGCAACATTTGACAGATGTCGCCACCTACTGTTTCTGCTTGATATGACATAGATCTATTTTGAATTTTCTAATCATGCGTAATAATTCTGTGCCATCCAATCAATGATAAAATGAATCTCTTCAGTGGGAAGTATCAGATTTGAAATGGATTCATTGCAGAATATATGCCCATAGCAAACAAAGTCAAGGAAAAAGACTTAATAAGTGTACAGTTTTATTAGTTTCCCTAGCAATTTTTAACGGAATGATGTACAATTGGATTTTACTACTTTCCCATTTTATGGGCACCAGCTGTGAGCTGGCTTACATTTTTTTTCAGGAAAGGGGAAAATATCTAGAAGAACATCTGGGATGAGGCAGAAAAGGAGACAAAGTCCGAAAAATGAATTTCAATGTATAAAGTAAGATAGCTAGATGTAGATTGTATTATAAAGAGAACCACTTATGCTGTCAAGTTAAAACAATAAACCAATATGTAATACTGTATTTGCTTTGTGATTCATCCATTAATTCAATTACAAGACAAGCTACATTTCAGTTAAATTTAGTGAAATAAAGTTAGAATGTTTTGCCGATCCAGGTCTATGGACCCCCTAAAACCTATGCACAGACTGCCAAGGGACCTCTGGACCCTAACTTAAGAATCCCTGGTTTACAGTGGAAATTTCAGCGAAAGGCTTGTAAGTAAATTGTGCTCCTTATGTCATAACAGAGCCTTGGTGGAGCAGTGGGCTAATGCCTCCTTAAGTAACACCAGCTGCCTGCAATTATTTATTTTTATTTATTTTATTTTAATTCCATTTATATCCCGCCCTTCTCCGAAGACTCAGGGCGGCTTACAAGCTTAGCAGTAGCCTTCATTCTATGTATATGCCTGCTTATTAGGGCTTTCACACACACCCCCAAGCAGCATTATTACAAAGTCAGCTTAATTGCCCCCAACAATCTGGGTCCTTAGTGCAGGTTCGCATCCCACCAGGCTCAAGGTTGACTCAGCCTTCCATCCTTCCGAGGTAGGTAAAATGAGGACCCAGATTGTTGGGGGCAATTAAGCTGACTTTGTAATAATGCCGCTTGGGGGTGTGTGTGAAAGCCCTAATAAGCAGGCATATACATAGAATGAAGGCTACTGCTAAGCTTGTAAGCTGCCCTGAGTCTTTGGAGAAGGGCGGGATATAAATGGAATTAAAATAAAATAAAATAAAAATATTGGCAAACTTTCACTGCAACTGAGAGAACAAGTTTAACTCTATTTCTATAGAATTGCTGCATAATTCCTAGAGGCTATTTAGGGACAAGTTTTGCAGGACAAGTTTGTGTTGTTTTTTTTTGTTTTCCAAACTTCTAAAACCTATACTTAAGAAAGTCAAATCTACTCTGTTAGATAATGGCAAAAGTCTATTTAACCCAGTATTCTTTGCCTCAAGCTGCCAATCAGTTGCCCTAAATCAGATCTGACTTTTTTGCTTGGCTTTCAGGAGTTTTCCCTGAAAGTATAATAGCTGTATTAAAGGCATTGAAGACTTCAATAGCTTATTTTCCTTCTTATTTACATAATCCTCCAGCTGCTGAATTTTGGTGGTGAAGTTGCTCACCTTGCACTTGGAAGGTTGAGAGTTTAATCCTAGCTAGGGGCAGATATTTCTGTCCTAGAGCACAAAGACAAAATATTTTCTGCGAATCTCTATGTAGGTATCAGGAAAGGCATCCGGCCAGTAAATGCTCAGCTTCATTTAGTCACCCTGATTCTATTCTGAATAGAAAAAAGGGAGGTGTTTGTGGCAAGGCAAGGGGGGTGGGGAGGTCTCTGTGGAAGGCCAAAAAATAAAAAACCCGCAGTAGGGCATTTAGAGCTTGCCTGGTCTTGCCTAGATCTTACGAGATCTTGCATTTGAGTGAGAGTTGTCTTGAAGAGAAGCCCAAAAGCAACTTTGGGCAAAGCAGCATTTGTAATAGTGCAAAGTGGCGTAATGCCAACAAGACAGACGGGCACCGAGTCCAGCAGAAATGGAGCAACGTCTTTTTATTCCTGTACATTTACATACAAAGTTGTTCAGTAGGTACAACGGGTGTAACATCATGCAGACATTTAGCTTTTAAGACTGTTCTTCAGTAGTTGATTGTTAAGCTTGTGCTATGAAGAAGCACCAACTACTCATGATGAAAAAAAAAGTACAGTAACAACTATTAGTCAAGAAAACATCATCAGAAATTGAGGGAAGGGGTGGGGATGTCATCCATTACAGACATAGCACACTACTCGGTTCCAAAAGGTTTTCACACAGTACATTGAAAAAAATGAGGTTTTGTTAACTTTTATTTTTTAAAAAAAATCAAGTGTGAACCATATTCCACACTTGTCTTTCTGTCCCACCTACAGATGCAACTTGATATGACATTCAGAGTTCATTTTAGTGGCACTTCTGAATTTGGTGACTTTTTTTGTCTTTAGTTTGGCTTTAGGATCTGGCAACAGAAATAGTTGGTAATTTAAAAAAAAATAGCCAACAATTCAGAATATTCATAAGAATTCATTCTCACAATGATCCATAACAAGGTTCTCTACGCCATTTTCAAAATGTTTTGATACAAGCGGCACAGAAAGACTTGTAATGTTCAATTTCGATCTGAACTTTCTGGCTATTACAAAGGTTTCTAATAAATTATTTTCAAGGCTACAAACATAACCTACAAAAAAATGGCTGAACTTGGAATTACCAAAAGCAGAACTAGAAAAATTGAAGTGAACGGAACAGATACTGATGGCTTCCCTGTTTGGATAAATACTAGGATTTCTTTCTTTCTTCCAGGGACAGGCAGTCTGGTAGAGGTTTCTAGCTGAAAGTCTGGCTGCCATGGTTCTTAAGATCTCCCCTTTGGTTTTCTAGGAAACTGCCAAACAAGATATGCCATTTTTTTTTAATTTGGCAAGAACCAAGGATTTGATCTGTGTCCTGTAGCAGTCAGTTTTCAGGCATTCTTGTGCTAAAGCTGGTCTTGAAATCTGTGCAACTAGAGAGCATCCCTCCCCTTTTGGTATAACCCATTGCAACAGCTTGTGGTGATGTAGCAGAAGCTGATCTGACAGAGCACATTCTGGGGTTCTGCAGATTGCTAAGCTTCAAGGCTGCTGCAGGGAAAGGGCGTTGTGGCACTGGTGTGTGTTGTTGCTTGGTCACCACAGGACAAAATGGCCTCAGATACATGATTGGTCTCAAATGATCCATTTTTAATGGAAGCGTTCAAGCCATTCTCACAGTATACGAGTGTGGTAGTAGCAGTCGAACTATACCCATGCTGCAGTATATGCGCAGACACAAGTTTCCTACCACTCCTGCTGAACCTAGACCCATTGAAAGGAATTGCCAGATGACGGACTCCCATTTGCAATGGGTGATGGTGTTCTTGTTGATCAACCTTTTCCAAACTATTAGAGAAAAACATTGTTAACTCTTTTTAAACTTGAATTTGATACATGTATTGCCATTCTGTCCCAAATGAACATTCAAACTGGCTTACCAGTTGAAAACAACAGGGAAAAAAAGAAGATACCACCCAGTTAAAGATAGCTTTGTGCTAAAAAGGTAAGGTGGAGAATGGATCTTCCTGGTACATGACTCATTCTTGCTGGTCTCCATTCAGTTTTGAAGAGCAGAAAGACTAATAAAACCTGTTTTTCAGACTTAACAAGAAGAATGAAATTGTACACCACATACCTGCAAAGTTTCACACGCACTGGAAATACTAAAACATCAAAATGCTTTGCTTGGTTTGTAATTTACTGTGGCTTGAATAAAGCCCAATAAATAAATATACCCAAGTCCTGTGTGACTGCCTGACAGTTTATCAAAGTTACACACTTCTGGTTGCGTGTGTGCAATTAGCTCTAAATTAGGGGCCACCAACGTCTATGGATATGCTAAAGCTGTAAAAACAGAAGACCTGCCCAAATGCTTGATAGGTTGCAATAGTTGATTTCCCAGAAACAACCTAGGGCCAAGTATGTAGTAGTCCAGTCTTAAGAAGAATACTTGAATGGGATGCTATGGAAAAATATTGCCAATGGTTTGCTATAAGCAAGCCCCCAGCAATGTGCAGTTTTGTTTTTGGAGGAGATAGCAGCAGAGACCCACCACAACTGTCACAAACTTCTGTGAGTCCTTGAAAATGGATCAAAGTTCAGGTAGGTCAAGCTCTTATGAGTAGTCTTCATAATCCAGGGCTGCACGTGAGCATATTTAGTAGAGTCCTGTGGCCCAGTGGATAATTTTATGCCCACTTACTTCATCCAATAGTAATTTGAATTAGGTGTGCAATATGATTTACTAGAAACAAAGCTACCTTCAACAAAAATGCCGTGAGGACTCAAGTGAGGCAAATTGCAAGGTAAGCTGGGCACAAATAACAGCATATTAATTCCAAATACCAGATACAGGCCAAAATAATAAAAAAGCATATTTTAAAAACACCTTTTTTTAAAAAAAATCACCAAGTGCTCCTCTCACTTTACAATATACAATCTTCAACCGTTCTCTCTCTTTCTCTGCTTGTTTGTAAAGTTAAGGAGCATCACATCAGAAAGTGTTGAGGATTGTAGGCGACAATGAACGCAACAGGGACTTTGAACCATGGTAAAATGCAAGAAATTCCCTATATTAGTGCATGGTTTGTAGTAAAGACTATATGTACAGGAGTGGGGAATTAAAAAAAGCTACTCCACAGCATACAGAGTGCAAAAGTGCTTTGTGTCTGCTTGGAGCCTGGATGTCAATAACAAATTCCCCTCCCCAAAAACACACAAGGCCCCACGCCACTGAAAAATAAATTTATACTAGAAACTTGTTGTTCCTGATATATCACTTATAACAAGCATCATATAAAAGGCAAAAGGCGTCACACAAATTTGGCACATGAATACTGCACAATTCAAAGGGCCTTACAGTATTTTTTCAATGTGATGTCAAAGAGATTAATGGAGGAGGGGTGGTCATGTTGTTAAAACCAGACAGGTTATTAAGAGTGTGCAAAAAAAAAAGCTGGAAAAACAAGTTCTACTGAGGTGAACACAGCAGTAGCAACTGAGGGGGGAAATCTACAGTTGTGAAGCTGAACAACCCAGTTGCTTTATGTTTCCCTCCTCATCAGAGTGTTTACAAAGGATTCCCCCATGCTTTTCATTCTGTGAATGAGTGTTAGCAGCTTTATGACATTATTTCTCTTTTCAAGTATTTCAAAAGTCTCATCTCTTCTGCAGAACCATTTTGCCCATCAACATTGGAAGCTGTGTGATACTTGCTAATGGATGCAGGTCTAATCTACACCAGAGGTGTGGACCGATATGACTTGTGAACTTCAACTCCCAGAATTCCTGAGCCAGGAATTCTGGGAGTTGAAGTCTACAAGTCACAAAGAGGCCATGGTTCCCCACTTCTGATCTATACAAAACAAATGTGACAGGAGAACGAAGAAGATACACAGAGAAGTCAACAGACAATATAGAGAAAGAAAGGGGCATAACAAGGATGGGTGCACAAAAGTGGGTCCTTACACTTTACCTACAAATGCAAAATATACATCAAACAAAATGACCACCAAGTGAATACATCACCAAATTGGCTGCTGTGTTCGTTTAAATGGCAGTCCTGTCGGGCAATCAGTCGCGTGATGGTGATGTTAGTAAAAAGGGAGTAGGAATAGTTTTAACTAGCCACAAGTTCAGATCATCTTGCCTGAAGCTGACTTTGTGTGACTCTTGCGTAAGAAGCACTGCTGAAACAACCAAGGCTTGAGCAAGAGCAGAGATTTAAATGGCCAGCAGATATTATTGATGAATCTGTGGGAAAAAAGGAAGGAAGAGATGTTCTGTTTCTTTAGCTTCCTGCTCTTAAACGCAGCTGATGCAGAAGCAGATCTTGCTGAGTTTCAAGAGCAGTTACCTTCAGGTTTATTTAGGACCAGGGAGCTAAGAATCTGTTTTCAACCCCAGTAATCATACCGGCCTTGGCTTTTATTGTAGGGTAAAAAGGAAGAATCCTACAAGAGCACTTTGGATTTTGTGTTGGTGCACTTATGGTGGCCATTTTGTAAGGTTTCAATAATAAAAAGGGCAGCTGGCTGACAATATATGCAACCTAGAAAAACCTACTTCAGATGTCACATGGAAGGTGCTCCAAAATCTTCTTAAAGGGGCCTTTTCAACTGCTTGCTTCTCTGTTTTACCTATATTTTACCCCCTAAGCTTGATCTTTAAGTCATTGCATTCATCCATCAGAATCAAATAGTCCTTAGAACAAGGATGATGGTGTTGGGGCTGGCTAGAATCCCAGCCCATGGCTTCTGGAACAACCAGTAATTATTTTGCCATCATTCCCCCCCCCCCCACTTTTAGCTTGGAGGTAATTTTCTAAAAAGCACTACTTTCTTTCAAAGTTAAAAAATAATTCTTGATACTGTTTATTATCAAGTAGTGCCTTTTGAAATGGCTTCTTGTTCTTAATTAGCAGACTTTTAAGAGAAGCATCAATAAACACCTCTCCCACTTATAAACCCTATCCATTTAACCTCTTCTTGAAAAAAATTACCTCTGTGTGCAGTGGTTGTTTTTTTTTTTACTGTAAACAGCAGTTTACATGTGGATTCCTCAACTTCTAAATTAAAAGCTGTTAAAAATACCCTAGGGCCTCTGATGCAAACTTTTCTTTCTGCTACCTAAAGCACAGTTGGAATATAGCTGTCTGTGCACACTTTCACAGCAGGTAGGACTAGGACAGGGTTAGGCAACCTTGGCTCTTTTATGACTCGTGGACTTCAACTCCCAGAATTCCGGAGCCAGCTATGCTGGCTGAGGAATTCTGGGAGTTGAAGTCCACGAGTCATAAAAGAGCCAAGGTTGCCTAACCCTGGACTAGGAGTTTGGAAGGAGGATATATTAATTATCTGGAGAGATCAAGGAGAAAAAAAAGATGACTCAAAATGTCAGTAGCCAACAAATTCATTGTTGCAGCAAGAGATGCCTCATACCTCTAGTAAAAACAAAATAAGCTGTAAAATGAAACCAAAACCATACCACCTCATGATTTCTTTCCTGGAATGGTTGTTTTTCTGGAGAGTAACATGGCTTCATGTTTATGGTCAACAAGAGAAGAACAGAATAAAGTGCTTCATGGGGAAAATCATCAAAATAAATAGAACTATTTCATGGTAGGAAGAAAATAAATGGACAGTGATCTCCAGCCAGTTTTTTCTGAAGATGCATTTCCCCACCCCCCACCCCACCCCATAACTGTGCCCAAAAGCAATTTGTATCCCCATCACAGATTCCTAGAAGTGGCTTTAGCAGCAGAGTCTAATTTCCCTGTATGTATCCATCCCTTCTTCTCACTGGTTTGTAAATCTTGGATGAGAAGCAAACCCACAGCTAAATGCTCCTGCTCCTTCTCCTCCTACATTGCTTTCATCCCATTGGCAGTGACGGTCTCGGTCACCCCATCGTTCACGGTTGCCGAATCATGGAGGCCAGAGTAATCTTTAAGTTCAGAGTTCGTCAGCAGCAGGGGCTGCTCCCCCTTCTTATGCGGTAGGAGAGGCTGCCGGGTATAATGTTCACCATGTGGAATGTTCTCTGGCAAGCTCTGGTTTTTGCTCTCTGGCAAGAGGAGAATGCAGATAATGCAGATGAGGGTGCAACAAGCAAAAATCACATGGTGGAGGAAATAGCCTTTCTGGTTGTGAAGTTCCATGATGGGCGCTGTCAGCATCCCAAAGCCTGCACTAGCCAGGACGAGGCCAAGGCCGCCACCCCTGTGGAAGCAAGCATAGTTCTTCAGGATAGGCCAATTGTCCAAGATATATAATAACACAGAATAGGTGTGCTTGGGCACTTGCTTTCATGGTACAGTCGTTCCTTATCTCTGAATAGGGATACTTTATCTAATATTTTTGTTTAACATCAAATATATAAAAATGTGGGGTTTTTTAAAAACCAAAATAACTCAACACAATTTGCAACCATTGAAGCATTACACTAAAACTATAAGAATATGTAACAGAACCCTTTAATTACTTAACTGAATTGTAATAATGATGGCAACTAGTCATCCCAAACAATTTTTCCAATATCTGCTCGGAATATGAAAGTCACTCAACTGTATCCTTGATCTCAATAGAAGCCAAGGAACTAGTCCTCTTACTTATTGACTTTTTAAAATATATTTCGTTATACAGTACAGGAATGAACCAAAGATGGATCATAGCCAAGCCTGAGGACTTACAGTAGTGGCCAAAATTGTGGAAACCTTTTGGGAAAAGTGTACATTTGAGGTTTGATGGCTAATAACACCACTTTTTTTGCAGTAGTACCATAAAATTATATATCAATGGAAAGATAATTTAATGAAGAATGTAATGCAATAACTTTTATGAAGGATTTGCTATTAGAATAGCAGTTTTAAAGAAGAAAAGTGAAACACGTAGAACAAAACGAGATATACAAAAATTATCACCATAGAAAAAAAATGAGATATACAAAAATTATCACCATGTCAGTTAATACTTAGTTGGGTAAACTTTAGCATGAATTATGGCCTTACAATGTCTTCCCATGGAGTGAACCAAGTCCTTTAGTTCTGCAGCTGTTATAATGTGAAACCAAGATTGAATGATTGCTTCTATTAACTGGGTTTTATTGCTGGGTCATTTCTGACTAACAAGTTTCTTTAGTCGGTTCCATAGATTTTCAATTGGGTTAAGGTCTGGCCTATTCCCAGGCCATTTCAGCAGTGGAATATGATTATCTTGAAACCACTTTTTGCACAGAGCAGGAGCATGACATGGAGCTGAATCCTGTTGAAATATAAATGCTTCATTGTCTTGGAAAAGATCATGTGCAGAAGACTTCAGTTTGGGCTCAAGTATTTCATTAATGTATTTTTGGCCATTTATATTTACATTAATCACACAAATTCTGACCACACCTTTTGATGTCATACAATCCCAGATCATAACACTGGGTGTTTCATGGTCCATGTAATGCAATCAGGATGCAAATCTTCTCCGATTTTTCTCCTTACGTATTTTATGCCATCACTACCAAACAGGGAGATCTTGGTCTCATCACTCCAAATAACACTGTCCCATTGTTCCTCTGTCCAGGTAACACGGGTTTTAGCCCAGTTTAGTCTTTTCAACCTTTGTTTGAGAGATAAAAGTGGCTTTTTTGTGGAATTCTAGATTTTAGGCCAAATTCCTGCAGTCTGCGCCAAACAGTCCTTGCACTCAACTTCACACTGCATTGCACCATTTCATCTTGTATACACCCAGAGGATTTTCTTCTGTCACGTAGGCACAGTCTCTTAATTCTTCTATCATCATTTGCTGTTGTGCACCTTTTCCTTCCTTTACTAGTGTGGTTTTGTAGTGACTGAGTCTCCTTATATCTCTTCAAAAACTTAGAAATGCCATCTTTGGTTAAGTTTCCACCATTTTGAGTCCCTTTGGGAGAAGGGCGGTATAGAAATCTCAATAAATTAAATTAAATTAATTTTTTCTTCTAATTTCTTTATAACTGTAGTCTTGTTCACTTAATAATACTATTTTACATTGCTTTCTGGGCGACCATTGCTTTAATTTTATTATATTTTACAAGCTCACTAAATGAAGGAACACAAAAAAACCCAACCAACTTGATAGCGATCACATAACACACTGACAAATGTCCTCCTCTCAACTTCAATACATGACACCAATAACTGAATTCTGTGATCTACTTGGCTCATTGCCAAAACAGGATCACACCTGATTGGCTCTCTAAACACTCATGCTCACTGGCTACAATCAGATGAAGGAAAGCTACCTGATATCAACCTAAAGCAAGTTGTGTTTTCTTTTTCTGGTTATTTGGGTATAGCTTTTCATAGAAGACAGATAATTGAACAAACTCTGTTGCATTACATTCCTGATTAAATTATCTTTCCATTGATATATAGTTTTATGGTACTACTCCAAACAAAGGTGGTGTTATTAGCCATCAAACCTCAAATGTACACTTTCCTCAAAAGGTTTCCAGAATTTTGGCCACTACTGTACTACACTTGTTCTTCTGCCAAGGTTGGCATAAAAGCAAAAGGAGTAACTGATTGGCTAATAAGTGACAATAACTGACAACAACTGGCAACAGCAAGTCACCGAATTCGAACATTTCCTTTCAAGAAATATTTTGAGAAATCAAATTAATCTTTTACTCAGTCTTATTGTGCCAAGTCTGTTACTTAGATGTTTAATACTCTCTATCCCTGTGATTCATTGTATATGTATACTTTGTACATCTTTGAATAAAACCAAACGGTTGCATATACGGTAGGTGAAAATTACTTCATAACTCAGTTCTAGCAATAATCAGCAGAAACGAGGAAGTTTCACAAAAAACTGTTATGCTGTCTGCTTTAAATCTGCATTTATGAAGTAACGATCCAAAAATAGGGAAAAATATGTTATTAAAACTAGTAGAGTAACTTAAAATGCCCTCCCCCTTTCTGTGTATTTTGTATGTGGGCATGCATTAACAATTCTTCTGTTCCACTGATAAATATCTTTGTTTCCTATCCTACCAAAAACAGAAACTTGGAATTTATGTAATTCTTTGTGTTATCACTAGAGAGCAAGCTTTCTCCAAATTTATTTTACAGGCAATATAAAAGCAAGGAACCAGGTTACTGAAAAAGATATACTGCTGACCGGCTTCTCAACCAGCATGTCTGTCTGCTCACTCTTCACTGTCACATTTTATATCCACTGTAAATTTGAAAGTCCCTCAGGAGCTTTCATTGTTTTAAAAAAATGTTTCTTTAGTTGATGAATTAAGTACCTATGAATGTGTAGCAGACCAATGACAATACTGGCCTGGATCCAAATATAACAAATGCAATGACAGAGGCTTTAATCACAAGCAAACTCACTAATTTCTAATATATACATATATATATTTTCTAAGTGTGACTCTCTGGATTTAACACATTATTTGGAATAAAGCCATTCTTTGTGGAAGACAGAACAATTTCCATCCATATCTTCCCTACTATCCATGAATTCAGATACTTTTGTTGTGTCCACGTTTACTTATCTTTTATCTAAGGTCAGCTTTTTTTTTGTGAGGGAGGCACCAAATAAACGTATTTGTCCTTTTCTCCATCTTTCTTTTATCTCTCGGTAATATTCCTCTTGAGATCTCACAGTTCATCACCTTTCTATCACACTGTTTCATCTCCTGAAATTCAGTCTGTGGAATTCATTATCTATTGCAGGGATGTCAAACTCAATTTCATTGAGGGCCGCATCAGCATTGCGGTTGCCCTCAAGGGGCCGGGTGGGTATGGCCAGGGTGGGCGTGGCCTACTGGGTGGGCGTGGCTAGAGTGCGTATGGCCTATTGGGTGGGCATGGCCAGCTCTACACTGTTCGCATCAAGGGTGCCTATGGGGGCCTGGGCAGGAGTGGGACAGATCTGAGGGTCTCTGGCAGAAGGAGGGTCTCTGGGCCAGGGCCAAGGCAGTGGGGGCCGTTCCCTCACTGTTTCCAGGATGGCTTCGCGGGCCACATGAAACCACTTCGCGGGCCGGATCCGGCCCCCGGGACTTGTGTTTGACATGTCTGATCTATTGGCTTCTAGTAATGCTTACAATCAGGAATCTGTACTAATATATTGGCTTTGTCAGGATTCTAAGGAGAGCCAAGTTCTGGTCCTCCCGTGGGACGGAACTACGACCTCGGCAATCACCCTCTCCATCCAAAACAGTTAAGGCAGATGAAAAACACAGTCCTTGTCACATCACACACTGATAAGCTTCACTGAAAAACAGAGGCGAGTGTAGTGGAAAACAAGTGGGCTGTGCAACTGAGCACACAAAAGCTAAGAAGAACAGATTCTTAGCTGAGACATTTTCTATTTTATTCCTTTTGCCCAGAATCCAGTCTGGGCAAAGAGATTGAGAAATGTTTCAAATGGGAAAGGCACAGAGGAACACAGTTTCTTCCCACCTGTGCTCTTGCTGAACCTTTTTTCCCCCCTTATAAATATCTTATTCTATTAAAAAGAATTCTCCTTTCAGTAACCAAAATACACAGTTATTTCACAGAAAAAAATGCTATAGGAGGTTTAGGGTATTCACTTTGCTAAGTATTTGAAAGCATGCTTATTATCAGCCCTTTGCAATGGGGAATTAGGATTCTTCAGAGATGTTTAAGTGCTTAGCAGCTAGGAGCAGGAAAAAGTAATCAGAATTAGAGGATCAGCATCTATCTTTGGGTGGAGAATTATTTGGCCCAGAATTTCTGAGCGCTAAAGTCCACAAGTCATAAAAGGGCCATAATTCTCCACCCAAGATAGATACTGATCCTCTAATTCTGATTGCTTTTTCCTGCTCCTAGCTGCTAAGCAGTTAAACATCTCTGAAGAATCCTAATTCCCCATTGCATAAGTTATAAAGGGGCCATAGGTTCCTCACCTCTCATCTATCTGAATGGATGAGACTGTATCAAAGGATCTCTACACTTCAGTCTGAAGTTGTTCAGACTAAACACAAGTTTTAATAAATGTCACTAATTGCCCCTCTAGTCAATACCTTTGATTTTTGAAAGTTTAAAAATGTTTTTATGCACTTATCTTCATCAAATTTAGAGCCAGTGAATTATACAGCTGAGGGAAATTAACAGGGGGAAAAAATCACACTCAGAAACACAATTTTAATGATGCTGGTTCGTTGTAAAGGATAGGGTATTGAGGAGATTTTATATTATGGTACTTCAATTTGAGTTATGTTGTTCTTGAAAATCAAACTGGGCTTATATCCCAAAATAAACCTAAAAATATTTTCCTAATAACTTTAGCAAGAAAGTAATTTAATATTTTATACCCGTCAATTTTTTTCCTTTTATCAAAAGAGCTAAGGGAAACTTAATCCTCTCCCCTCCAATATTAATTCGATTTAATACAAAGTTATGTAATAACAGTATGCAAAAATTGTATATCCATCATCTAATATTTATAATGCTCCATGACTATAGTATATTTATGATAGTAATACAGATGCTAAATCTAATATAACTGCTAATATCTCATTTGCTGCAGGCAAAATAACAACAATAATACATTTGTTAAAGGTATTGGAACAGCTTACATTCCATGACGATATCTTTTAACACATCCACATATCCCAGGTCCTTGAGAAGGACTTGATAGATGGATAAAAATGCCAAATCCAGTCTGAACATTTGGCTGACTGCTTGACAAACAACAATAGCAGTAGTAGCAGGAGCACTGGTACTACCTGGAACAAGGCATACACTACAATATCTCTAACTCAGGGCTTTTCAACCAGTGGTACGGGTACCACCTGTAGTACATTGGCACCTAGCAGGTGGTATGTGACCATCCTAGAGAAGTGGTAACAGGGGTGGGGAATGAGCTGAACTGGTGGCAGCACCGCACAAGCCTGAGTGAGAGACAGCTGGAGCTGCAGGGCTGTCAGGGCTCAGCAGAAGCGCCAGGATCAGTGCCAGGCTCCAGCTGAAGCTCGCTGCTAATCCTGGCGCTTCTGCTGAGCCCAGAAGAAGCGCTGATCAGCTGGAATGTTGCAGCATCTCCTGGTTCTTGTGATTTACATTCAGATACTTGGCAACTGATTCATATTTATGACGGTCACAGTGTCCCAGGGTCATGTGAAGTGACCAAAACCTGCTGCAACCACCCAGCAGACAGAGGGAATAAAAACCAAACACCACCCCGCACCCCCGCTGCCAATCCTCAACAATGAAAACTTTGGACAGGAGGAAGAGCGCCGCCGGGCAGGCAGGCAGGTGTCTTGCTCGGATGTGGCTTGGGGGCACTTTTTTCTGTGACATTCTAACTTCGAACAGTCACTAAGCAAACTGTTGTAAGTTGAGGACTACCTGTACTTCATCACTTTTTTTCCTTTTTTGTTTTGGTCAAGTTTTTGACATCTTGCTAGGCGACTGGAGGTACTCGGATGTTGCCATATCCTCAAAGTGGTACAATGGGTGAAAAGGTTGAAAAGCCTTGCTCTAACTATCCTAAATGTTTGGAAAAGATCAGACAGTCAAAAGTACTAAATCCAGTCAGAGATATCTGGAGGGACAAATAGACCTGAGAGGGATGATTGGTCCCAAGGCCAACTTACCATGGGATAACTTGACATGGCCAACTCACCATGGGACAATTTGCTGCAGGACCATTCAACAATTCAACTTAATTATTTAAAATAATTAAAATATTCTTTAAATTTTTGTCATTCACATTTAATTTTGTCCCTCCTTTGGTACCCTTTCTTTAACACTACTATTTCACTATTTCTTCGATATTAGTGTAACTCTTGTCCCGTGGCAAGTTGTCCTGCAGCAAGTTGGCCGTAACGAATTGTCATAGACCTAACTGGTCCAAAGTCACCCAGATGGCTATATGCTTATGGGATGACAAGGTCCTGGGTCTCTCTCCAAGCCTAGTCAGCCCCTGCACCACTACACTACATTGCCTCTCCTTCAGTGAAGCTTCCTCTGCAGATTATACCCACTAGACTAGACCAGGTGTAGGCAACCTTGGCTCTTTTATGACTTGTGGACTTCAACTCCCAGAATTCCTGAGCCAGAGTGTTGAAGTCCACGAGTCATAAAAGAGCCAAGGTTGCCTACCCCTGCACTACACCATGGGGTCGAACTCGATTGCGTGCCATATCATGACATTTTTTGCCTTTGCGGAGCTAGGGTGGGCGTGGCCTGTGCATGATGCATTCGAATGGCACCTCTGCGCTAGATTTGACCCCCCTGTGCTAGATGTTGCAAGATCTCACCAAAGCTGTGATAGTTACAAAGCGCCTGGCAGCTGCCACCCAAACCTGGACAGAGCATTCAACCACTAGCAATAAAATTATGAAATCCACTTTTATTTTATATTAAAAAAATCATTATACTTTTGTCCAAGGAACTCAAGCCATCACATAGCCCTCCAAGAAACAATGCCTCGTGTTCTTCCTCTTGCAACAGCACAATGACTGCAAATCACATTTATTTATTTATTTTTATTTAGTTATATTTATATACCGCCCTATTCCCTGAGGACTCAGGGCGGTTTACAGGGAATTAAAAATCCAAAATACAAAAATTAAGAACCAAATTAAAAAATATTAAATTAACCCTGTAGTCAGTTAAAAAGAACCCCAAATTAAAAATTCCTCCTCAGTCTGGGCCCGAGAGCTCGAAGAGCCAGGTCTTCAGGCCCCGGCGGAATGATCGAAGGTCGGGGGCAGTTCTCAGCTCCACCGGCAGCTGGTTCCAGAGGGCAGGCGCTCCCACCGAGAAGGCCCTATCCCTGGGTGTCACCCGCCGGCAGTCTCTTACCGGCGGGACCCTGAGCAGACCCTCCCTGTGGGAGCGGACTGGGCGAAGGGCATTTGATGCCGGCAGCAGGTGTTCCCTCAGATATCCCGGACCCAGGCCATGTAGGGCTTTATAGGTGATAACCAGCACCATGATGGTGAGAGGGGGTTTCCTAATTTTAAAATTTACTGAAAAGAGAATATTAGAACAATGTATGCAACAATTTGATTTCATCATTATGAATTGATTAAAAGTGTACATGTTGCTTCTTATGTAAAGGTTCCTATAATGGTCCATCGCAAAAATGTAAACCATAAAACAACCAGGTAAAAAGAGCTAACAAGAAACGCCAAATGTTTTGTTTGCCAATATTCTGAAGAACACTATGGCATGGAGAAGACCTTTTAAAAAGTATATGGTTGTGATGATCCCTTCAAAACCAGCATTTTGATTGGGCTAGAAGACAAGGACTAAGGAGAAACAGATGAAACTTTCTATTAAAGTAAAAAGCTTCCTGAATATTTTTAGTATTTTTATTAAGTGTGTTAATTCATTGGTAACTGAAGCCTTCGCTATTCCCCAAGCTCAAATCATTTTATGAGGCTCAAAGAGACACTGGGAGAACTATGTACGCTGACTGGAATATAGGTTAAACAGAAATAAAAGAGAGATGCAGAGGACAACTGGAGAATAACCTCAACCATTTCCAATTAGAGCAAACAGCGGCCAGCTTTCCTTTCATTACCTTAAAGCAGGGGTGTCAAACTCGTCATGTCACGTGACGTGTCGCGACGTACCATGACTTTTTTCCCATTGCCGTCAAGGGGGTGGGCGTGGTTTTGGCATGATGCATCCAGCCCGTGGATTGGCTGTTTGACACCCCTGCCTTAAAGGATGAAAGCTACTGTATGGACTAATCACAGGTGGTATGCAAAACAACAAAACAATGTCCTTACTAATTTTTGGAAGTTTATATAGCAACCAAAAGACCTAGTTGCCCCAAAATATATAAACCCTAAAACTAGTTGATCAAAGGATCAACTTCTATATAAGGGTGGAATTTCAGAAATGTCTTCCCTTCCTAGAATGAACTCTTATCAGAATACCTTATTACTGTTGGGGTGATCTCTGCACAGAAGAATACACTGAGGCTTCCAACTGCGTGCGATGAAAACATCCCCACGATGGAAAATGCAATGGAGAATTTGTCCTTTACGGTGTCACTCATACCTGTTGAGACACATGAGAATATGTCATTTGAATTCGGCTTTCAAGGACCCACAGCTCCCTGTTTCAAAGTGCCCCTCTACCGACTACAACTGTTGGCTCTTGTTGTACTCATTTAGGGGAGTGTGATGAAGAGGAAGTGTAAGGCAACATGAGGGCCATTATGCACTTTCTTTTTGCCTTTGTGAATTAGAGATATCTGCCCAAGGGGAGAAGAAGAAGAAAAAAAACTTAGAATGTATCTGACAGTGATGGGATATGTAACATATTTATTTGAGTTAAAATGACAAGCTGTAAGAATGCTTTTTAAAAAAATTGTTGACTGAATCTCATCTGAGGGAGGGGATTTGGTGCCTTTGAATCAGTGTTGACCGCTGATGACTGCCTGGACTAATTCCTGCAGTTTTCTCGGCAAGGTTTTGGAAGTGGCTTGCCATTGTCTTCTTCCCAGGAATGAGAAGGTATGACTGATCCAAGGTCACCCAGCTGGCTTTGTGGCTAAGGTGGGACTAGAACTCACAGTGTCCTGGTTTCTAGACCAGCACCTTAACCGTGACACCAAACTAACTCTCTTATCTCTCATCTGAAGTATGGAGAGATAAACCTGCTTTTTACCATGCATGGCACTGAAAATAAAAATGACCTCCCATTCTCATGAATATAATTAATCTAAAGAGAAAAAAACACAACATAGTTACAGATGCAGGTGAAATATGCCTTTGGGCTCAAGAAATAGATACTTCTATGCCATTAAAATCAAGGCTGTGCAAATTCAGGAGGTGAGGCTGCCCAAGGATGTGCTCCAAAAAAAAAAAACTCAGCCAGGGCAAAGTCTAAACTTGATTCAATTAAATTTACATTTGATTAAAATTACACGTTAATATTACAGATGTTGTTATAGTTAGTTAGTTGTTTCCCATATGTTTGATGTTTCCCCCCATTTTGTTGCATGGAATGTTGTGAGAGCTTGGCGGGGGGGATGCCTTGACCAAAAGATTTCTGCCTGTTCACCTGATTTAAAAGCATGCTTGTTGGGGAAGTTAAAACACAATAACAATTAATATTAAATGGAACCAATGGACAAAAGCTACGCTGAAATAAGGGGGAGATATAGGTGAAATAGGATTTCTTCAAAGCTGACTAACAGTGCTTAAAATGGTTGAAATGTATAAGAAGATTCATTAACATTAAATAAATCACATTATAAAACTGATTTGGAAACTGTACCTGATTCTGGAAGTTGACTGTATTTTCCTATCACTGGATTCCGAACAATAAGAAGATTAAAACATGGGAAACAGAAAAAGATATAAGAACATATGAAGAAAAACACTCATCCAATAACAGTTGTTTTAAAAAGTTAGTGTAGAATTCCTCCTCTAATTACCCCAGCACATTTGTTGGTCAATGATTTGATAAAGTGGAAATATATCCTATTCCCAGGTGGCCTGGTCTGCCGTTTAATCTCCAATTCCCGATAAAAAGATAGAATTCTAATGAGATGATAACAGTGAACTGCATAATGGTGAAGGATTCCAGGCCTAGAATGAATGCAAAGGCTTTTATGTTGATAAGCTTTTATATCGATAATGTAGGGAAAATAGAGA
Organism: Vipera berus; assembly: GCF_964194415.1. Classification (NCBI taxonomy): domain Eukaryota; kingdom Metazoa; phylum Chordata; class Lepidosauria; order Squamata; family Viperidae; genus Vipera; species Vipera berus. The sequence continues at coordinate 144,240,351 of NC_138204.1, forward strand.
GAGAAAACCAGACAGAAACAGATTCAGTATTAAAAAGCAAAAGTTCTTGAGAATTTTAGGCAAGTTTTGCTGGAAGAGAACTCCCACAAAATCCTGTTATTGTAAATCTTAGGACTCAACCTTTTGTGAATGCCTTCAGGTGGAAACTGATTGCTACTTCTTTTCCTGTTTCTCAAGACATCTTTGGGTTATTTCAATGTTATTTTATGCAACACTATGTATATTATATACAGATATGTAACGTATACAGATATATTACATTACACATCGCTATGTAATATAACCAGATATAAAATTTCACAGAGCTGCTTTGCTGTCATTTGCATTTATATGAAGATAACATTTCCTTGGGGTTAAGCTTGACCTGTGTCTCCCTACATGGATAATATCCCTGCAGTTGAAAAACAGAATGGAAGTTATTTGTTACTGTCTTCTTCCAAAGAAGTGTTTCCCAGTCTATCCTAGAAACTGGAACTCTTTAATGTTCTTCCTTCTTCCTTCCATGTATGAAATGTCCACAATCCTGCTTAGATTCTGAATCCGTAAAAATCATCCATATCCATCTGATAAGAGCTTTATGTGGTATCGTCAAAGTTTGATGTAAGCATGAATCGTATGGAGCTTCTGTTAGGATATGCCTTCCAAAAGTCTGATGACCTATTTCATTATATCTGTCATCCACAGAATCACCTGATCAAAACAATCTCCGAGGCATTACTAAAAACAAACAAACACAAGGCCAACATTAATTTAGGCTTTGAAAAGAGAAATGGTATTGGACTAAAAGTAGAGATTAAAGGTGAATCTGGGTCACTATGATATGCTAATGGTTAGTTATAGATGAGGATTTTGTGGGAATCTCACAATCTCAGCATCTGCTTGTCAGCCAAATTCAAATGAACACAAAAGTAGTTGAGATGTCTTCCATTGAAAGTAGCATAACGTCTTAAGTCCCAGAATAGATCTGGCAGAGATGGAAATGTGTCATCAGCCAATATTGTCTTTCTCCCCAACCTCTGAATGTATCCAGACTAGACACAGGCTATGCTAGAAAATGAATCTTGCAGAGATGCAAGATTTGGCTATATGTGATGCCATCTGAAGTGTGCAATTGAACTACAAAAAATGACAACCTTGAATAAAAAAAGTGATGGATATAACTAGCAGCTTGCATGACGTAAAACCACAATTACAAGGGGACGCAACTATCAGTTTATAATTTGTTCTTTCTCTCAGAAGGAAGCATTTGGAGGGTGTGAGCACACTGCATGAGCCTTCTAGCTAGTGGGATGTCCGTATTTTGGCTTATAAGATGGTATCCAGAGATCCTAGCCTGCATAGAGTAGTTTGCCATACCTAGGATAAAACTGGCATTTGTGGTACCCGGACCAAAATACCTAAACCAAATATACAAGTGTAGAGAAGCAATATTTGGTAATAGGCCTTTTAGGTGAGGAATGAAAGGCTATCAAAAGAAGTAAAAATGGCTACATATTAGAATGTGCTTCTGCTTCATATATGTGAGAATAGGATAAGGTAAAGGTTCCCCCGCACATGCATGCTAGTTGTTTCCGACTCTAGGGGCCGGTGCTCATCTCTGTTTCAAAGCCGAAGAGCCAGCGCTTGTCCGAGGACGTCTCCGTGGTCATGTGGCCGGCATGACTAGATGCCAAAGGTGCACGGAATGCTGTTACCTTCCCACCGTAGTGGTCCCTATTTTTCTACTTGCATTTTTACGTGCTTTCGAACTGCTAGGTTGGCAGAAGCTGGGATGAGTAGCAGGCGCTCACTCTGCTACGTGGCACTCAGGATTTGACCCGCCAAACTGCCGACCTTCTGATCGAGAAGCTCAGCGTCCTAACCCACTGAGCCACTGCATCCCGAGAATAGGATGGGGCAAGGGAAACACAATGTAAATTGAATGCAGTAGAAATAGGGTTCTTAGTGTGCATGCGAAAGAAGAAGAGATTGGGTCTGGATTGAGTGGGTGGTGACTGAATGCAGATTGAATGCAAAACTGAATGAGCAGTGTGACAAATGTATATTGGCGGTTTGGTCATGCAGAGAATGCAAAACAAATCCCAAAACAAATATATGAAGAGGGAATGGATTGAGAGGAAAATGAAATCAAAGAAAGTCATGCTTGGACAGAGTTCAGAAAATCCTGAAAATTTCTCAGGAGCAAAAGGTAATGTATGAAGAAGTGAATGGATATGGTAGAAGTGAGGAATGTTTGCAAAGATAGAAAGATATGGAAGAATGTAGGGAATGATGTTGATGTACAATAATTTAACTATGCTTCCCTTTCTTTTCATTTGTCACATACTTTTAATGTAAGTTGTTCAATGTTTCATACTGTTTTTCTGAGCTTTGCATAATGATGCTTTCCCCCAAAGGGTAAGATATATATGAAAGGCTCTGTAATTGAAAATGAGTTTGCATAGGAAGCAAATGGAGAAACCAGAACGATTAGAAAGGTCTGCTTTGTTTTGTCACAGTGAGAACCAGTCTGTTTATTCACACTCCAAGTTCTTAGAATTTTCTGCCTTTAATTATAAAATTTTATAATTATAAAATCTAATGCTGGTGACAGTATGACTCAATTGTAGCATATGGATAACCCTCAGAAATATAAGATGAAGGAAGTATCCTTTGGAAGAGACTTGATACAGGTAATCCTTGTTTAGCCGCCACATTGCAGCTGGCAACGTGGTTGTTAGGTGAAGCGGTTGCTAAGTGAAATCGTAACTGTGCTTATGATGCTGCTTCTGTTTTCCTTTGCTTTACTGACCTGCAGAGGTTGTAAATGCTAGATTGTTCATTAAGTCACTTTTCCATCCCTGGCATAACTGCAACTGGTCACTGAATGAGGTAGTTATTAAAAGAGGATTACCTGAAGTGGAAGTTATAAAGCAAAACAGCAAGGATGACATAAGACTGTATTGTGCCTGAGGCATACCGCCAAATAAAGTAGCCCGTTAGATGCAAGGCATTCTTTACTTCAGCACACAAGCAATGATGGGCTAGCATCCTCCATGTAACTGATAGCTAACAATAACTTACTTAAAGTGTGCAAATAAAACTGCATAACACACAGTATTTCTAACATTTTGCTACTGCTTCACCCACTCCTTTCTTCAGCATTTGTCAACAGAGCAAGCTGCTTCATTTTGCTTAATGACAGAGCCCTCTGTATCAGGGGTCTTCAAACTTGGCCCTTTTATGACTTGTGGACTTCAACTCCCAGAATTCTAGGAGTTAAGAGTCCACAAGTCATAAAAGGGCCAAGTCTGAAGACCCCTGCTCTATACCCTTGCTAGAACGTTAAATTGGGAAGATGGGCAATCAACTGCAATCAAGAAGACAAGGTAATATAGAGAGACTATATTAAGCTTTGTAAAAAAGAAAGGTCTAAAGAAATGTACAAATTTGCATTGTTCCTTCTCCCCCCCCCTTTTTATTCATAATTAGGGCTTGTGATGGTTCTCTTATCTTTCTACATACAGACTGAGGGTAGTAATCAACCTGAAACCCTGAGGTAATCTGAAAGTCAGGGCCCAGTGAATCTGAACTAAGCTTTGCACTAGATGGATGCTGACACTCACAGTTGAGAAGGCCCAGTTGTAAAAGAGAAGCCAGAGCAGTGAGGATCATGAAGAGCAGGAGACCCCCTCTTCTTCCAAGAAAACCAACCACTGGGCACATAGCCAGGCAGGACACCAGAGTGATACTGGCCATGGTGTAATAATCTGCATAAAAATTGCTGGTGAAGGACATCTTATCTTCATGACCCATCATACTCTTTGCAAAGCAGTGATGTATTCCATATCCAGTCAGCCTGTGAGAGACAACATGTGACAAATAAGAGGAACCATTCCTTTATAACCACACAGCAAATGATTACTAGAACTATCAGGCTGGACTTAGCTCAATCCCAAAGAAATAGGTTTCTTGAGGAAAATGGGACCCTGAATGAAGTAGTTCTCCCGTTTGCTTGGGATGCCAGGACCTAATTTATCTTTACCAAACCAGAATTATTCTAGAAACATCTAAGAGAGCTTGTGGACCTCTACATGCCAAGACTTAATACGCAAGCAACAGTGCCATGCAATTCAAACCACCTACGCGAGAAGTCTCTCTCCTGTGGAAGAAGACAGTTGCAATATCCAAGCAACTTGCTACAAGAAAACTACATAAATAAACTTGGCTCCCAAAGATTTGCTTAGATTCATGACTGAACAATACTTCTGCTCAATATATCTGTACTGAGCAGAATTATTGTTCCATCGTAAATCTAAGCAAATCTTGGCATGGAGCAGCAGCAATTTGCAATTAGTAGTACCTGGTAGGAATCTTTTTTTTAATCTTTAGTGTCTGATATCTGCTGGTATTAAATATCCAAAGCTGTGAAAACCCATATTAAAATATAAAGATTCTAAGACATGCTTATGTTATGCAGATAAAATGAGCTGCATTGTTTGCATAATCTACTGAACTCCTCCTTAGCTAGGGAAAGAGCAAGGAACAGTGCAGAACAAAAAAAAATCACATCCTTGTCCATAAGAAATGAGCTACTTTTTTCAGCATTATTTCACCAATCATGGACCAAATCTTGGAAGCCAATGTTCACAACCAAGAGGGACTATAAACTTGCTTTTAATTATTTTTTTTTTAAAGCATGGTTTTAAATAATGAATTCTCCCTTCAATACTAAAAGACATTTTTCTACTCTAGTAAAGAACTGTAGAATCTAAAGGCTAACATGAAGTCATATACCATTAGATGGTGCACAATCTTATTTCATTTCATACTAAAATATGAATACTGAAAAGCTATCTTGCCATGAGCTTCAGTTTGTCTTTCCCACAGTGAACAATTTACATTAGATTAGGGCATCAGTTAACACAATCAAAAGAGCAACAAATATTTGGATAATTTATTTTTTGCTAAAGAATTGCTTGCTACAGGAGCCTGATAAATTAGCCGTCTCTACCCAGTACAAGTAGTCCTTGACATACGACCAAAACTGAGCCCAAAATTTCTGTTGCTAAGTGAAACAGTTGTTAAGTGACTTTTGTCCCATTTTGCAATCTTTTTTGCCACATTTGTTAACTGAATCACTGCAGTGGTTAAATTAGTAACATGACTGTTAAGTGAATCTGGCTTCCCCATTGTTTTAGCTTGTCAAAGGGATCACGTGACTCTGCAACCGTCATACATATAAGTCAGTTGCCAAGCGTCTGAATTTTGATCACACGACCATGAGGGATGCTGTAACAGTCGCTAAGTATGAACAATGGTCATAAATCATCAATCAATTTTTCAATGTCTTTGTAACTTTGAACAGTCATTAAATGAATTGTTGTAAGTCGAGGACTACCCGTGTAGATGATGAAGAGTTCCTGAAATCAGGCACTCATCATGGTGGGTTGATATCTCCATAACAATCCCTGGTTTGTTCAGCAATCAACAACAGGCAGTTGGATGTTTGAAAAAAGACTCTGTGATTTGAGGTACCACTGAGCGATATGAGAACTACATCTGGCATGTTGGTAGAACACGTAATGCTGCAGCCACCAAATTATGAACATGCGTATGCAATCGTTCAATATGGCTTATAAAGAACTTTTATCATGCTCTCTATTTAGATATGTAGATGCCTTACATAAAAATATTATGCCAGGGGGCAACTTGTCTCCCAAATCAACGTGCCAACCCAAAGGCAACCTGCCAACCCCGTTTTTTTAGTTGTTGTTTGTTGTTACAGTTATTCAGAGTGATATTGTTAAGGGGAAAAAAATCATGCAATAAACTAATCAGTTCAATTTGAGGGGGGCATCCGCTTAGATACTTTCAGTTGTCAAAGAAGCATCTACATATACAAATTGTTTTAGCTGATTTTTCTGCTCCTTCGTCAGATGGTCATATTTTTCAGTGAGATTTCAGTGAACTTTGCAGCAAAGACTATGGGACCTTAAATGCTGCTAATGGTGTCACTGAAAAAGTTTCAAGATGAAACTTGCAAACAAATAAGCACACAAACATTCGTATAAGCAGGATTCGTATAAGCAGAGTAATTTTGTGACTGCTATTGTTAAACAGCTGAAATGAGAGATCTTTGCCAATTTCCTCTAAATTATCCAGAGAGTTTATCAGTCATAGTTCCATGTATATCTCTGGCCAGCTTTTCTTACTCTTTGACTCATCTCAGCTGGACTCATAGGAAAAGCAAGGCAGGAAAAGCCGCTCTAATGGAATGGATGGTAAAACACAAAGCAGTTAAAACCAATTCTTCTGTTGCAAACTGCCTCTTGACAATGGTAAGAGTAGCAATGCTGGTATATAATATACATGCACTTCTTGGTTTCCTTGCAGCGAGAATGAAGGCAGATTTTTTACAATATCATTATTCACTTAAAAAACTCTAACATCCAAGCTACAGGGGTTGCTGATGCTAATAGATAACATTTCCCTATTTTCCTCGCCTATGGAGACTCTCTTGATAATCCTTCTGGGAGGCATGTTCATACTTACGAATTGATGCAGAGCACAACAATGTTTTTCCACAGGTTTCTTGTTCCCACCACTTTAACAATGCAGACTTTTTTTGGTCTCCTGGCAAGCTCTTTCTCTAGTTCTGAAACAAAAGCAACGTTTCATTATTTAAAAGGTAGGCATTTGGGAAAGAGGCAGATCAGCCCGGTGGAAAGAAGCAAGTTCTAATTAAAGCTCTCTGGCTCTTTTTTTTCCAAGGTTCCGTTAGACAGTGAATTGTGTTTAAACCTTACACACCATGGTTTCTGAAGTTTGGGAACCGTGCAACAGAGAAAAGGAAAGTAATATACCTCCCCTAATCTTGATCTCATTTCTGAATTAATAATTAATTGAACCTATTCCCCCTTTCTTTCCAAGCTATCAAAGCCTTGGAGAGTTTTATGATTAGATTAAGGAGGCGTAAATTTCAGGATTACGTTGTGATTTCTACAACTGCAGCTGGCAGAAGATAAAATTAAAGAATTCTTAGCCCAGGTATTTGGTCTGATTACCAGAAAAGAACAAAACGTGCACGCTCACAAAAATCTTACTCCTGATTTCTTATTTCAGCTTGGTATAGTTTTGGCAATGTAGAATCTATTTGTTATTCCCTTCTGCCCATTCTTGGATTAAATGTTCTATCCTGTCTTCAGAGAGTTGTTAATGCTGCTAAAAATGAATGAAGCCACAAAAATGTTTTGAAATGGACAGAGATTTGGAACTAAGGCAGGCTTATAAAGACAGTCAATTACCTCACTGTCTTTGGCAAATTAGAAATGCCAGCAGGCAGATGGATTTTCTTCTTTTTTTTTTAGGTATTTGTTACTCATCTGAAGATGAGAACTGTTGGACTACTGAAATTTTCTGAGGTTTAGCATATATTCTAAATTTTACATGCAAGGCTCTGTTCCTAGACACTATATAGTCACTGTGTCGAACTACCTGATACTAATATGTCCATTCAAGTTGGAATTCATATTCATTGAATACAGGAAGGAATAACTGAAGAACACAATACACTTGAGACTGCTTTCTGGGGGCGGTGTGTGTGTGTGAAAAAGCTATGTAGGGAAGGTTTTTTTTTGTTTTTTTTTAATCCCATTTATATCCCGCCCTTCTCCGAAGACTCAGGGCGGCTTACAATTTAAGCACAAACCAATGTGCTTAGCAGTAGCCTTCATTCTATGTATATGCCTGCTTATTAGGGCTTTCACACACACACCAAGCGGCATTATTACAAAGTCAGCTTATTGCCCCCAACAATCTGGGTCCTCATTTTACCTACCTCGGAAGGATGGAAGGCTGAGTCAACCTTGAGCCTGGTGGGATGAGAACCTGCACTAATTGCAGGCAGCTGGTGTTGCTTAAGGAGGCATTAGCCCACTGCGCCACCAAGGCTCCTTTATTATTTGGATCTACGTAGTGGGAGTTGATCATTCCTTCCCCTGTCTCCTTTCACAATCAAGAATACAAAGAGACTCAACTTCCATACCAGGAAGCAGCAATAACAATAATAGCACTTAAGACTTATATACCGCTTCACAGTGCTTTTCAGCTCTTTCTAAGAGGTTTACAGAGTCAGTTTATTGCCCCCAACAATCTGGGTTCTCATTTTACCGATCTTGGAAGGATGGAAGGCTGAGTCACGCTTGAGCTGGTGAGAATCGAACTGCTGGCAGTCAGCAGAATTAACCTGCAATACTTCATTCTAACCACTGTTCCACCATGGCTCTTGTCTCCAAAGTATAGATAAATAACCATCTGAATTACCACAGGAACCATAAAAGTACTAACAGACAATTAGATTTCAGTGTCCACTGAAGCCATGTACTGAAAAAAATAGAAGAGGGAGGTAAAACCTCCTTGATATTGTATATTTTGAAATAGGATTTCTTCCATTTATTATTCTAGTACACTTTTTCCATAGCTAATTCATTTTGCTTAGTTCTAACTGAATAATTTCACATCTTTTCCATTTTATTGTTAGTCTGATCCTATACAGAAAAATGGTTGTCCCTTTAATTTTTTTTTAAAACATCAGCCTTAAGAAAACTTTTGCATAGCTTAAAAACATCAAAACCAAGCCATAAACACAAGTGAAATAAAGATAATTGCTTTGGCATGTCCACAGATTTATTTCCCCATTCCTTTGAATCTTATTAATCTTTGTAAAGATCAGCGTCTCTCAAATTCTTCTGAGAAGCATCTCACAAGCACAGGAAATCTCATATAACATGAAGAAAAGACCAAAAGAGAGAGAAAAATATTTTTAATTCATCTTCTTGTAAACATTACTGACTTTCTTAATATACTGTAGCACAGATCAGGCTGAGTCAACAAAATAATCAGACAGAAGGCCATTGCAGAACTGGTTATTCTTGGTTTTTGTTTTTTTAAAAAACCCTATCTTTGTGGATATATACCCTGGAAAAAACTGAAATACCTGTTAGGTTACATATTGGTTTTCAGTGTGACAATCCTTCACAGAAGCTTTTGTGAAAAGGAACAGGGATCTATAACTTTATTTTCGGAGGTGTTTGACACTGATCATTTTCTGATTAGGCTTATCAAGGGGATTGCTGGCAAAAACATTATGGAGAGCAAGTTTGGTCTAGTGCAGGGGTAGGCAACCTCGGCTCTTTTATGACTCATGGAATTCTGGGAGTTGAAGTCCATGAGTCATAAAAGAGCCGAAGTTGCCTACCCCTGGTCTAGTGGTTAAGTTACCCAGACTAGAAAGCAAGAGATTGTGAGTTCAAGACCTGCCTTGGCCATGAAATCCAGCTGGGTGCCTTTGGCCAGTCCCTTTCTCTCAGCCCAACTCACCTAACAGGGTTGATGTTGTGGGGAAAACAAGAGGAGGAAGGTGTGTTGAATATGTTCACTGCCTTGAGTTATTTGTAAAAAAAATAAAAATAAAGGCAGGATATCAAACAAACAAACATGGCAAAATCCATCATCTCATAAATGCACAAACAACATAATGACTTCTTCAAAAAGGTACCTGCATCCCTTTCGTATATATTCAGCAGCAAGCTTTTCTGAAAATTACCTTTTTATTTATATGTCCATAACATAAAGGATGGATTGCCAGTTCTGGTTCTTGTTCAACACATGAATAAGCCAGCACTCTAAAATCTAGCTGGCAAGAAGTTCTATAATACCTCCGTCACAATAAACCATAAAACATGATCCGCAACTTTACCTAGATCACACCATTGTAATGCAATAACAACTTGGGAACCACATTAAAGAAAGGGAGATCCCAGCCAATGATAAAAGAAATGTAGCCAGAAATTGCTTAAATTAGAACCTTTTCCATGCCATCTCTTGTATGTTTGAAGTATATCTGAAATTAGGCAATTTACTTTCAGAGGTCACACTGTTGCGCTGTTTTAAGGCTAAATCTATTATTGCATAATTAGACACCTACACACAAAAAAGGAACTTCTCTGATCTCTTCCCTGCTTTTCCCTCCGTGCATTTTTAGATCTGCTCCGGGCAGTGCTCCTAAACCTTTAGAGAGGATTCAGGAGTGAGGGGAAGATGGAGAACGTGAACGGCCCATCGTGCCCATTCTGTTGCCAAAGTAATACAATTTTCATTGTGTTCCCCCTCAAATGCAGGGAGTCCTTGACCTACAACAGTTCAGTTAGCGACTGTTCAAAGTTAATTCAACAGCATTGAAAAAGTGACTTATGACCATTTTTCACACTTACAATCATTGCAGCATCCCCCTGGTCATCTGATTAAAATTTGGATGCTTGGGAAACTGTCTCACATTTATGACTGTTGCAGTGTCCCCGGCGTCACGTGATCAGCTTTTGTGACCTTCTCACAAGCAAGGTCAATGGGGAAGTCAGATTCACTTAACAACCACGATACTAATTTAACACGTGCGGTGATTCATTTATCAACTGTGGCAAGAAAGGTTATAAAATGGGACAAAATTCACTTAACAAATGTTTCATTTGGCAACATAATTTTTTGGGGCTCAATTGTGGTCATACATTGAGGACTAGCTGTACTACTTTGTGCCTGAGAGCTATGCCAGGAGATCAGCAGTCTGACATGAAATAACCACTCTTAAGTCTTCAAACTGAAGGCAAGACAGCTTTCCACACATAAAATTAGTGTGACACAAGAAAGATTCCACCATAGCTTTATCTCCAATATACAAAGAACAGTATCACGTAACTGTATTTCCCACTGAATTCCCGTTTCCACAAGTGTATTTTAAAATGGAAGTGCATTCAAATATTCGATTTATAGAACAATCTGTAGCTCATCTGCGAACTAATTGTATGAGTCTCTGCTTCTCCAAGAGTTAGTTGTACAGAACTTCTGTGTCTGGTAGCCTGCTCATACATTACCTCCAGCTTGGCTGCTTCCCACATCCCCCATCTGGCACTCCCTGACAACGAAGCCATTAGAGCTCCAGGACGTGCTGTCCTTTTCTTTACTTCCTGACAGAGCTGTGGACAACCACCTGTGGCCTGTGAGAAGGAGCCAATCAAACAGGTAAAGGAAGAGTGGTTTGACTGACAATACCAGGCAACAGAAACAGCATTCCCTTAGTCTAAGTCACAGTCTACCAAAAGAACATTAGAAGCAGTGTATGTTTCCCTAAATAAACCATTTCCGTGTAAAGGATTTTCTTTCCTAAGAGTTATGACTCTCCAATTCAGATCATCTATTGTCCTCAAAGCATAGAACATTCATGCCTGCGTAAACTAGGCTGACATCCAGGCAACTAAGCTCATTTACAAGCAGGGATCATCCTTATCTCCCTTCTGCAGAGTTTTACTATTTAATGACTAACAGAGTACCGTATTTTCCGGCGTATAAGACGACTTTTTAAACCCATGAAAATCATCTCAAAAGTTGGGGGGGTCGTCTTATACACCCAGTCGTCTTATACGCCGGAAAATACGGTATGTGTATACACTGCACAGGTCTCTCAGAGTGTACTCGGGGAAAGAATTTTGCACCTTTTCTCACAAATAAAATAAAAATTGAAATCAAACATGTACCCAGTATACCTATTTTCCTTTTTCCAGGAAAAAAAATAAAGCACTGAATTTTGGCAGTTCAACCTGGGTTGTGCTTTAACAACCACACAAATGCAAACATAAACAATGATAAAACAGACCTGCACGGTCAGCATAGAAGCTACATCTAAGAAAAAGCTCATAGACAACCATCCAGGGGGCTGCAAAGCCATGGTCTGGATTTAACATAGCTAGTTATTTAAATTTTATCTATATTGCGGCAACTTTCTTAATCTATGTCTGCAATAACAAAGGCTAAGAAAAAAGTCTTATTGAAAATAGATCTAGCTCTACCAATAATTTGTATATCCAGAAAAATATGTTAAAAACTTGTGAATTTTCATCTCTGGAGCAGTTCCAGCATTCAGATGTCAGATCATCTGGAACATCATAAATGTCACTTTGCTGCATAAAAAGGAGCATTATATACATGTAATAAATAAGGTGAACACAGGGATGCTCTAGGACAGAGGTGGAGAACTATGGCCCCTTTATGACTTGTGGAGTTCAACTCCCAGAATTCCTGAGCCAGCCACTGTATCAGAGCACAGCCCAAATCACTCTACCACATTTTGGAGAATCCATTGTATATTTAGTTTTTATTCTAAATGTAATGTGGCCATTTGCTTTTACAAACATCCAGCTAGTCACTTGATTCACAAGCATCCTTTTCCCCAAAATCCAGTTCATGACAGCACCCAAAATATGAATCAAAGGGAACACAAGATTCAAATTACAATAGAGAACAAGACCATTTAAATAGCAAGTACTGTTCCATATTTCACAGCTTGGAACAAAATATCGTTGAGATATGCAAGATATTTGGTGGGGAGGAAACCAAAGTATGTATGATAGGAAGGTTTGTACAAGATGATGGTTATTCTATTGTAATTCTTGAATCTGCTATACATTTTTCAGTTTACATAATCAGAGACCAAGTAACTATCTGGGATAAATGAACATTATAGACAATGACTTCTAAAATTCTGCTGTGCAAAAAATGAACAAAATTACAATCTGCAGTTCTCCAAATATTTTGAGGTCAGCATTCCTTGGCCATCATTTTGAGCAAAGCACCTATTGCCACAAAATTATATTCCTAGTTTTGTTTGTTCTCCTGTCTTTCTGGCTTTCTAAGATATTTTTCCCCTAATGGTTGTCCTCTCATTTAGTATGCATTACTTTAATTAACGTAGGAAGAATGAGATATTTTCTGTAAAATCCATTGTGAAAATGTGCTTTCTTGACACATTTGTCCTTGACAAACTAACGTACAGACAGGAAAACACTTAACATATGGACTTTTGAGATAGTTTAAAGAAGAAAAAGTATTGTGATAAGGACAAAAAGGAGAGAGAGAAGGGGGAAAACAAACACCAATTGTAATCGTACCAAGAGTACAGAAACAGATGTGTCCTGTTTTCTAATGTTACCTAAACAAAGTTTGCAAGAGGTAAGATAGTGGTATGTCTCTGCTAATGTTGTGTGCAGTTTAAGCCTTTAGCCCTGTGAAGCTGTTGATTGTTCTGTCTTGGAATTAATGTACCCAGCTCATTTAGGTTATATTAAGCATTTCAGGTAGTCCTCAACTTACAACAGTTCATTAGGTAACCACTTGAAGTTACCGCATCATTGAAAAAAGCGACGTGTGATCGTTTCTCACGCTTATGATCATTGCAGCATCCCCATGGTCACATGATCAAAATTTGGACACTTGGCAGCTGACTCATATTTATGATGGCTGCAGTGTCCCAGGAGGTCACGTGACCACTTTTTGCGATTTTCTGACAAGCAAAGCCAGTGGGGAATCCAGATTTGCTTAACACCTGTGTTACTAACATAACAACTGCAGTGATTCACTTAACAACTCTGGCAAGAAAGGCTGTAAAATGGGGCGAAATTCACTTAACATCCATCTCGCTTACCAACAGAAATTTTGGACTCCGAAGACTACCTGTACTTCTATATTCCAAGATAATTAATGAAGGACTAAGTTACTAATGAAGTATTATTTACCCTGTATTCAGATACGGAACTTAATTGCTGGACCAATTTTCCCCCCCTCGTGAACCAAATAATTCTCCATTTTGTTACTTAAATAAGCTGAAGGAAAATTTCAGATGAGTCTGGTAGGCAATTCCCCCCTCCCCCCCAAAAAGCAAAGTTGAAATTTTTAACCTGCAATCTAGAAAACCATCCAGGTGCATTTTCACGGTCTAGCACTCATAGCTTCCAACACTCACCAGGCATCACTCCTTTAATATCACACTCTGTGTTCCCCTTGTTCCTGTGAGTCAAATGAAGGATGAGCTTCCTTGCAGCTTCAAACTGTTGTGTGGCCATCAGCCACCGAAGAGATTCTGGGAAAATACTTCAAAGATGGAGAATGTGTTAGCGAAGGTTCTCAAAGTGTTGCCAGCTTTTTGTTTGTTTAGTTCAAGTTTTTAATGTCATCTTCCTTTTTCTGTCTCGATATATTTTGTTGTCTTTTTTTAATTGAACTATGATTAACAAATATTATCAATAGCTAAATTAACCTAAATCCAAGATGCATAAAGAAAAAAAGACACAAAAAAATACAAAAAAGAAATCTATTAAAAAGTGAGGACAATACATGTACACACTTACCATATATTAAAGGACCGTGTTTCCCCCTAAATTTTTCAGGACACTCGTAATATAAGCCCCACCCCCAAAATAAGCCCCAGTTAAGACTGTCAGCCAGACAGAGACATTTAGTACCGTATGTCACTGCGTATTTTTTAAGTGTTTGTCATGCGTCAAATGAACCACGGTTCATCGCCCTCTGATAGGGAAGTATTAATTTATTTCCCTGACACCGTATTTCCCTGAAAATAAGACCTAACTGGAAAATAAGCTCTAATACGTCTTTTGGAGCAAAAATTAATATAAGACCCGGCCTTATTTGGGGGGAAACACAGTATTATCCTATTATGATCTATCGGTATTGAGGTAAACCATAAAAATCCATCCAGATTTGATAGAAACTTGGTTCTGCCTCTGATGTCTCATTATTTTAACTTTGCCTGTGATTTAAAGAGCCACAGGTTGGAGGAGAAATGGAAGGTGTCAAACTCAATCGCGTCACGTGATGTATCGTGATGTAGCGCAACATTTTTTGTCTTTGCGAAACTGGGGTTGGCGTGGGCTGCGCGTGACACATCCGACCCACGGGTTGCCAGTTTGACACCCCTGCCTTACACTATTTCTCTGAGTTTCCATATAAAAAGTATCATGGAAATTTGGGATCAAACACCTCATTTCACTTGAAATGTTCTGTTGGGCTTCAAGCATTCACCTGTTACTAATGAACCACTTCTGAAAGTAAAGAATCGCAGATACTTACAACCAGTAGAGTAACATCAGCAGAAACGGGCAGATGATCACAGCTTGGAGAATTTGCCAGTCTCTGCAGAGGGCAGCCAGCCCTGGCATCAGGAACTGTCCTGCCATTGCTACAAAGCTTGCTATCATTGTGATCATGAAACGGTGGTTAGGAGGGCAGAGCTCTATCCCTGAAAAATATAAAGGAACGTTTTGAGAGTCACCAAAAAGGAAGAAAAGAAAAAAAGATAAAAGTCTTTGCAACTGTCACCCTCAAGTACTTATAAAAATAACCGTTCGTTCAAATAGGATAATTCCTACTTGAAATATTCCACACAACAAACTTTGCCTTAGGGCATAAAAGAAAACTGCAAAGTTAGCCAGCTGCTGCTCTGCACCTCTCTTGGAGTTACAGTCTGCATTTTATAAATTATTTGCATGAATATAGGTATAAAAAAGTAAAAGAAGGGGCTGCCCTAACATCCCCTGGCTGGACACTGTAAAAAAAATGACACTGAAATGACCCAAACTGGAGGCAGTGCGAGACAGAGGGGCATGGAGAATGCTAATCCATAGAGAAGCTGAGGGTTGGACATGCCTTAATGCAGACATGTCAAACACAAGGCCCGGGGGCCGGATCCGGCCCGCAAAGTGGTTTCATGTGGCCCGCGAAGCCATCCTGGAAACAGTGAGGGAACGGCCCCCACTGCCTTGGCCCTGGCCCAGAGACCCTCCTTCTGCCAGAGACCCACAGATCTGTCCCACTCCTGCCCAGGTCCCCATAGGCACCCTTGATGCGAACGATGTAGAGCTGGCCACACCCACCCACTAGGCCACACACACACTCTAGCCACGCCCACCCAGTAGGCCACACCCACCCTGGCCATACCCACCCGGCCCCCTGAGGGTGACTGCAATGCTGATGCGGCCCTCAATGAAATTGAGTTTGACACCCCTGCCTTAATAGCTCAGGACGACATGCAGGGCTTTTTTTCTCATAGAACGCTCAGAACGGAGTTCCGGCACCTTTTTTTGGATGGAACCTTGTAGGGTAGGCAAGGCAGGTTGTATGACATGTGTGAGTTCCGGCACCTTTTTCTTTTACAAAAAAAGCACTGACGACATGTGTTAATAATAGTTAGGGCTACATTCTACTGTATATTTTGTGAATCACATCAAAACCAGTTAGACTTGACTTAACCAAGACTCATCGTTTTCAACCAAATTTGTCATAATCATCTCACTTGGCATAATCATCTCACTTGGATCCAGACTATTTTTACCACTGGGAAAAAAGTAACATCTTTTCTGGTGTTTGGTTTTTAATAGCCACCACAAATACTGAACATTCGTGTGGTATCCTAAGATACCTATTCCCATTTGAACATCCCAGATAATCATTAGTGGCCTGAATATTTGACGGTCAACAAGTATGTGCCATAGTTCACCAAATTAAAAGGCACCCACCATATTTAGAAAATAATTCTACTCTGTGTTTTGGAAATAAAGTTGAAGACATTATTGCTCTAGACCTTATCAGTCAGCCTGTATAAAAAAATAACACTGGCTTCTACAAAACAATTGTTTCCAGTTCACAATATTGATAGTTCTTGCAAGCTCAACTGTTGTTCAGTTTGGCTATGCTGTACTTATTCTTCCCAAAAGTGGGGGGAAATCTACAAATATAATATATGCACAGTTGTTTCTGCTACCAGCAGGAAACAAAAAGAAAGAGCTGCATTTTCCATTTTGCTTATAATAAGATGCACGTAAATGATCTTGGATGGAAAAGATTGATCACACATGTTGCAGTGCGAAGCAGCATAAAGGTTTGGATGGCATTCTTTGATTTTATTTTTCCCCTTCTTGATAAAAAAGAGAAAGAAATGCAAAAGGGAAAAAAATGAAATCAAAGAAAGCCAAACTAATCTCACACTGCTTTATAACAAAGACACAGCAGGGATGTAATAGTATTCAATAAATTATTCCAAATTAGTTTACGAATGAAGGCAAATACACGTGTCCCAGGATAATGTTGCAAGATTGAATCTGGGTTGATCAGAGATTTACATTTCCGAGCTTTTGGACTTTTGCTGAATCCCATCTTCAGGGAACTTCTCTCTACTGGAATATGTGGTTTGGGCTATTCTGTGGATCATATTTATGTGGTGTCTTCCTACTGGTCAATTGATGTGTTGATGGCTGGCGATTGGCTGCTGTTTCCTTGTGTTTCCAAGCCCTCAGCTCCTAGATTAACAAGTACTTAGGAGCCGAGGGCTTGGCAGCATAAAGAAACAACAGCCAATCACCACTCATCACCACACCAATCAACCAATAGGAAGGCACCACATAAATATGACTCACAGAATAGCCCAAAGTACATATTCCAGTAGAGAGAAATTTCCTGAAGATGGGCTTCAGCATGAGACTGAAAGCTCGTAAGAGTAAACTCTGGTCCTGGTGACCGACCTAGATTCAATCTTGCAAATTAGTTTAATTTATAATCCATGAGGCAATAAAATTGGACTGCATTCACCAATATAATACCATACATCATGATAGGCTTCCTGAGATATAAAGGCAAGAGGTTATTTTATTTACAATTGGATATTTACCTAAAAGCTGTACATTTCTGTTACCACCAAAATCTGAGGCTCCAAACTCCCTACTTGTACCTTGAAACAAATTCAAACTTGCTTAAAATTGTAGTTAATAGTACACATTTGCATTTTCTCTCAGTTTTCCAAAAGGTAACATGGCATAATTTTGATGCGTACATCTCTGACTAGAGTTAAAAATACAACCTATATTTAATACATTTTTTCAGTTTTTCCACAAAGGTACAGATTGGAGGCACCCAAAATTTGAGGCACTCAAAATATTTCTCGGAAGTTCTCATAATAATTCTCCTCCCCCTCCTCTCATATTAATTTTTCTGCACGCCTATTGGCTACTCTCTTCCTTGGCAAAAAAAAAATCACTAAAAAAGCTAAGTGTCTGAGAAAAGAATGCCATCAAACCTGGGATTATATGATAACCATATTTAGACTGTGGACAGAGCTTTCAGCCTTTGATATTAATAGGGTTGGTGATGTTGTATTTCAGCCAATAGGATTGGTTATATCGTACAATAAAGCCAGACCAATCAGGGTGGCAAAATTTGAAATCATTAAACCAATTCAAACTGAGAAGAAACATTACCTTACTTTGACGGAATGTGAATTAGGAGGAAGAATCAGTAAATGACACTGGGGTATGTGTGAAATGAGTTGGGTGAACATTTTTGTTTTTATTGCACTCTCAATTGAATAAAATCAGGATAAACATTTTAAAGGTTACAAAAACAAAATTTATCAAGTAGTCCATGAATAAAACACGAAGGATTCTCTCTCTCCTAAAAATGCAACTACTGATATATAGTAATTTATAAATGGTATGTTTGAAAAGCTAATTTTATAAAACAGGGAACACAGAACATCAAGATTGATGGGACATGAATCCTAATTCTAACAGGTATTTATTCATCTGTGAAACTATGTGTTTTCATCAAAATAATAACACAACCTTATTGTCTTTGACTTCAGCCTCCTTCAGACAATTCTCCATTTACAAATGAGAAAAGGAATAACAGGGAAATGATTTGATACTGCATTATCTTTGTAGCTAATTATTGACTCTTTCAAGTTTAGGGTGCAATGCAATTATCTTATAGAAATAAAAATAAATAGTTATTTCAAGCTTAAAGTGAAGATAAAAGGAATGTGGAAGTGAAGAAGTGCTGGATCAAATTACTGTATGTCTTAAGAGACTGTATTCATAGTAGACACAACAATTATCTTCATAACTGATAAATGCAGCATAGGCAAATGCACACACAAATGTTATTATGATAATAATCATAATATCAGCCACAACAGTAATGTTAATACTGAGCATTATGTAAATCAGCCTTCCCCACACTAACATCTTCTGGATTATTGGTCATGTCTTGGATCTTCTTGATGTGCCCTTTGTTGTAATGTTGTTTGAGAACTCTTGGAAGTACTAGGTTCAGGAAGGTGACATAATGTATTTTCAAGTGTTCAAAGCACTTCCCAAAAACATTTTGCCAATTTTTAGAACAACTATTGTGAACATGGATGGTGATGAAAAGTACTTTGCATAAGGCCATCCAATTAATAATGACATGAAATTGGACCTGGAAACTTCTCACATTCAAGTAGAATCTCACTTCACAAAACAGCAGTAACAGAGCTGGTGGACCAATACAAGTTGGACACAAAATTTATGACTACTGAAAAAAGCCCTATCAACACCATACGGGATAGTGTCTCTGTGGCATACATGCATTATTTCGGTGGAGAATACCTAGCTGATATTCACTTTTGGTAAGGAAGAGGACTGCCATCCCAATGTGAAACTTGTATTTGGCATCACTGATATTTCCTCTCTTCCATTATTACTGCCATCATTCAGTTTAGCCAGCCTGATATTTCCACAACCTGTAGTTATTTACTTAGTAATAGTAGGTTCATAAACTAAACTTCCAATTTTCATTGGTCAAATTAGACTATTTTTCCTCTTGTCCTACAGTAAATTAAAGCCCATAGTTTAACTTAAATGGTGTGCATAGTATGGAAAGAACATAGTTCTTTGCATGGTATAGAAATCCAGTGAAACTCAGCTTCCAAATTAATGAATGTTTATAATAAAATGTAGGAAACAGGAAAACAACCAATCTGTACATGACAAAATAGAAATTAATCATTTAGTTATCAATCTCAAACTGACCAGTTTGGGTTGGGAAGAAATATTTTATAGAGAATCAGAGTTCCATAGAGAAAAGTGGTCAAGAAGCAAGTCAGGTGGATGTTAAATGACAGTCAAGAGGTAATCAATCAAACTAATGGAGTTTAAGCACGAGCTTTCCACTGAGAGATCACCAAAACTAGCAAATGCCTCAAGAAGATGATGTTATGATAGCTGAGGGTATAGGTTTTAAAGAATTTTATGACAGGAAGCTTCATCTAACGATAATGGTAAAAGTCATAGAACTCTAAAGCAAAAATATTTCCGGATTTAGTGAGGATGATGATGTTATCCATTCAGTCGCATCCGACTTTTGGGGAGTCTATGGTCCAGGTCTCTCCATCTTGTCAGATCTTGCATTACTTGTCTGAAGTTTTTCTAGGCTCTGGCTGGTGTCAGCTTTGATGGTGTCCAGCCACCATGTTCTTTGATGCCTGCCTTTTATCGCTAACTATTCCAAACATAATTGCTTTCTCCAGTGAATTCCCCCGTATGACATGGCCAAAGTAAGTGAGACTCAGTTTCATAATTTTGACTTATAGTATAGATTTAAATCCCATCATAAACATAATATGGTAAGTTAGATTGGTCTCGAGCAGGGGTGTCAAACTGCCGGTCCGTGGACCAGATGCGTCATGGTGAAACTGTGCTCGCCCTATTGCCGGCAATGGAAAAAAAGCTGCGATACGTTTTGACACGTCACGTGACGTTGCGAGTTTGACACCCCTGGTCTAAAGAAACTGTGGAACTGAGCTATCATTTTCTCACTGCTACATTTTAAACAACCAACCTCCATCAAATTACAAGGGCAAGAAAGCATACACCTGTTAAATGTATCACAGGAGCAACTAAGATCCTGTTATTCACACATCGATTTGACTTGGATGAAATATGACAGCTGTTTTTTGAATCCTGGGAAACATAAACTGTCTTCAGGGCTTACAAAATTCCTCTAGACTGCACCTCCTCAATCCTATCTATTCTGTGCTGACAGAGGAAGCCTAAAATCACATGGTAAGCAGGTTTGGCTGAACTTGGTTGCAAAATTTAATGTAAATTTAAATCTAGATGGGAATCTAGACTGCAAGATCATGCTCAGTTAAACATAGGTATAGCTATCTTTGGATCATTTGGGCAACACAGAAGAGTCAAAGTAGAAGGAGGAGGAGGATAGGTAGTGTTACAAACTACAATTCTGTAATGCTTTATTTAAAATGATTTGTGGTAAGAAAGTGAGAGAGGAAAAGATGGAAAGAAGACATCAGAAACCATAGACCTATTAGTAGGCAAATTAATCAAATAAAACCATGCTAGACTTTGTACAGCAAAGGGAAGGTAATTATAATAAAACGTTCCTCAAAATAGACCAGAATTATCATCAGCACTATTAATTTCTCACTGCAATTTCTCTCGAACATTTTACATTCCGTTTCTAGTCACATTTTCATTCTTACAATAATACCCACTATTTTTAGCAGCAAGCTACTAAATACACACCTCCCTTTCCCTGTCCATGATACCTTAATCAGAGCTTTCTGATTTTATTCCAAGGCGAAATAATATTCAAGCTATTAGGTACATATTTTGTGAAAAGACACCCCCTCCCCCCATTTCTATTCTTGCCAGGAAAATAAAATTCTGCCTTGCAATATTCAGGTATAAGAAGTTCTAAATACAGGGTTATTAATTGAAACATTAGAATTTTAGACCAAAATGCCAGTTGCTTTAAGTTTCTTTCCTGTATTGCACACGTGCAGAAAGAGAACATAGCAGCTAACTCAGGAATCAGAGACCTTTTATGAAAACATAAGTCTTGATTTCTGTCTCAAAAATAAAAGTAAATTCAACCAATAAAACAAAGGAGGGAATTGAACAAACTTCTTTATGGATAGATTTACCGTATTTTCTGGCGTATAAAACGACTGGGTGTATAAGGCGACCCCTGACATTTGAGAACATTTTCAAGATTTTTCGTCTTATACGCCGGAAAATACTTACATGCCAGTTGCCAAGTGTCCGACACAAGCCTGGTTCAGCCCCGTCTGATGCAGATGGTGCAAAGCCTCCCTTTTGAAGCCCAAACCCTTTGGAATAAATGCAAGAGCTGCATTCACATGACGCGCTCTTCCAGGCCAGACTCTGCAAACGGCATGCCAGAAGCCGCAACCACCGCGGGAACTCCGAGTCCCCGCCTTTCGGCAGCCTGCACAGCCAAGCGCAATCCGGCTTTCAGAGTACATTTGCAGACAGAGCAGCTGCCGCGTCTGGAGCCAAGCCCCACCCAGGAGGCGGTCGGCCAGGCAGGCCCGGAAGATGCACTGGAGAGCCGGGCGTGGGGCAGCCATGCCAAGGCTGGCTGGCGAGGGCTGCTGCTTGGTCTGTGGGCGAGAGGGGCGCCAGGCCGCCAAGTACCACTGTCCAGACTGCCGGGAGAGATAGCGGGTAGCAGGGCGCGCTCTGCTTATGCTCAGATGCCGCTTGGGTGAGGGTGAGGGGCTTCCTGCCGCTCCCGGGGTCTGTCGTTTGCAAGGGGGAGGGGAAGGGGCTTAGAGGCTCTTGGGGGTGGGAAGGGAGAGTCATGTTGGAGGGGGGACTGGACTAAGGAGGCTTGAAGTTGCTTTGCAAGAACGGGGGCGCTCGATTGATTTATGTACTATTTTCCATCGTATAAGACGACTGGGTGTATAAGACGACCCCCCAACTTTTGAGAAGTTTTTCATGGGTTAAAAAGTCGTCTTATACGCCGGAAAATACGGTATTACTAACAAAACGAAGGCAAGCATTTATTGGCTGCAAAGATCTGGACGACCAATATGTGGCAGCAAAGGTTAACATTTTGGCATGTCTTTGCTGCTGCATAGTGGTCAGCTGGATTTCTGTAGAGTAGACAGTCACTTTGGGAAACAAGATACAATATAGTTATTCTGAAACAGGGCTATTACCTTCTGCTGCATTGATTTGCACACAAAAAGAACAGTGAAAAAGACAGCTAACTATGAAATTAGTATATCAAACACAGACAGATCCTAAACCTATGGATGTAAGCTAACTCACTGAAAAAAATAGTTTACTTTTTTGTGCTCCTAATCTATGCAATAAATAAGGTCACCCGAAGGACAAAATAATTCATAATTTAACTGTATCATATCAGCAAGCTTTCCAGTTTGAACATGTCCTCTTTTTGTCTTCCAGTTTCTGGTAAGGATAAGATGAGAGAACTTGATCCTATCTTTGAAAAATAGTGTCAAATAAAATTGCTTTTCCTGTGTTTAGTAAGGATATCCTCCAACATTTTCTTAAATGTAAATAGGGATTCTGGTATACTTTTAAAAACGTTCTGCTCTCAGATACATTTAAGGAAGCCACATATTTGCCCCAATTATGTTGAATGTTGCTACTGCTTTTTTCAGTTTGTCCAGCATTGGATATTGGAGCAGAGAGTGTTAGTAAATTGAGCGTGCAAGTTAAGATTAAGCATATTTTAAAAGCATGCTAGTATAGTGCTTGGCTTGCAATAGATTTAAGGGTCCTGAGTGGAGGAAAAACATTTCAGAAAAATTCAGAAATATGTAATGTTTCCGGTGGCATTTGAAAAGTTTTGTTTTAATCTAGTTTTCTGGCCACGTGAAGGATTAAAAAGTGGCAGAAATGGATGGGTTAGTATGGTCCTCCAACTATGTCTGTGGTGGTGATGGTCCTGACTGTGTGCTTTTTTTTAAACCCACACTTGTGACGGGGAAAGAAGCAGAAAGTGATTTACAGCCTTTGGGTCTGTTTTGCACCAGCTGGGAGGCTAAAAAAAATGGCTGGCAGAAAACTAATCAAGCCATCTTGTTCATGCCATTTCGTGTATGAGGGTAGATCAGCTGGAATGGAGAGAAGGTAACGCAATAGTGTTGCCGTAAGAGCATGATCAATGATTTACAAAATGTTTGGGTTTTATTGCAGGTGAGGGAGGAGTGTTCTCTAGATGCTTTAATCTAATCCCATTCGTGACACATCGCTGACTGTATGGGGTTTGAGAGAGTGTCCTTCATTAGTCCTCTCCCCTCTATGGGCTGTCTGTGGAAACACTCCACAGTCTTCTTCTCCACTGAAAAAAATTAGATATCTTTTGAGGAAGCAGATTTGGTTTATGGTTCAATGCATGAGACTTGGTGGAGCAGTGGGCTGATGCCTCCTTAAGTAACACCAGCTGCCTGCAATTAGTGCAGGTTCGCATCCCACCAGGCTCAAGGTTGACTCAGCCTTCCATCCTTCCGAGGTAGGTAAAATGAGGACCCAGATTGTTGGGGGCAATTAAGCTGACTTTGTAATAATGCCGCTTGGGGTGTGTGTGTGAAAGCCCTAATAAGCAGGCATATAGGTAGAATGAAGGCTACTGCTAAGCTTGTAAGCCGCCCTGAGTCTTCAGAGAAGGGCGGGATATAAATGTAATAAAAATAAAAATAAATGATATAAATCCAATCAACTATGGTGGATTTATCAAACTGCAAAAAAAAACAACAACCCAAAAACCCAACCCCCCCCACACACACATATTAGCAACATCTATGAACACAGATGAACAACAACAACAACAACAAACACCTTTTGAAGTTACCTCTGAGGCACTTCTGGCAAATGACTCTACCTCTTACAAAAGAGAAAAGAGAATATTAATCTGTCACAAGACAAACTGCTGCTTCTTGTTTTATTTTCCTTACTCCGTTTACTTTTTGATACAGACCTTCTGCTGGAACACCTTGTCCTTTAACCTAACTTGCCCTTTACATTTTTAGGCGATAAAAATAAAAAGGTAGGTGTTATCTCAGTTAAATATTTGCTTGGGGGGGGGGACAACAAAGTCATCTAGTTGCTGTGAACAACTAGAGGAAATATTCCAAATAGGTAGCACCTAAATCACTGTTCAAAAATAGAACTTTGGTGCATTCTTGCCTGAAATTCTTGCATATGGAAAAAGTCAGCAAGAACAAATGTCTGTTCCACTGCCATGGGATAGGGCAGGGGTAGGCAACCTTGGCTCTTTTATGACTCGTGGCTGGCTCAGGAATTCTGGGAGTTGAAGTCCACGAGTCATAAAAGAGCCAAGGTTGCCTACCCCTGGGATAGGGTATGGTAGAGTTTTCCTGTGGTGTATTTTTAAATATTGTAAACTACCTTTGTGTGTGCTGGGCGGCCATATGAATTTGTCAAATAAATAAATAATGCTCCAGGCCATGCAAACTAACTGCTCCTTCACACAACAAAATTCATGTAATATAAGGGGGGGGGAATCACTTGCTCCAAAAAAAGCACACTTTTTTTTAATTAGGAGAGGAAACTAGCTTTGGTTTATGTGGATTGTAGTTATTGATATTGTATTAGAAGTTAAAACAAGAAAATGAAAAAAAAATATTTGACTTTGCAGACCTCCTAGAAGAGTCTTGAGGATATCCAGAGATCTCCAAATGCTGATAACCCTTGATCTTTATAGGATTTGGAGCCCACACTTGGATTTCCTCTGCACTTCTGAACAGCAATAATTTGGACAAACCTTTTGAGCTGGAGAAGCCACTAATTCTGAGAATTAGTCATTTGAACAGAAAAGTGAGAAACTGGGCAAGATCAGCTCCTGTAGGTAGTTACAATTCAGTGCAGGAAAATAAGGCTGTGCTGCCATTTTTTAATTCAGAGCTTGTATTATCAGCTGTTCCCATTTTAAAAGGAACATCCCTTCTTTTAATGAAAATTTTCTTCATTTTATCCATCCTGTTGTAAAATTTACAGGATATTAAAGGTATTTATTTTTAACCCCCATTTGCTTGAATAAACTACTAGGTTACTTAATAAACCACAATTGACTGGGTTTACAGAAATACTAAACCAGGTAAATCCATATTACAGCCTTGGTGTGTTTATAGTAAACAACTAAGTGGAAATGCATCTCAATTCAAAATATTTGGTAAGCCTCACTGGGACTTCCTTCTGAATATATGCTTACTGGAGTCGTGCCTTGCACCTGTGACATTTCACTAGAACATAAATAAGTTCTTACAGAATCTAAGCACCTGAAGAGTGTGTGTGAGCAAGACAGTGTCTGTGCTCATGTGGAGGAGGGAATTACATTTCCAGAACAAGTAGGCAACAAATCTGGAGGGAACCTGCCCCCACAACATTTCAAGTATCCATAAATAGTTTTGTGATATTCTATGTCTGTTATGAAATATAAATAAAACAAGGAACAAGCCATCTGCCTCACCATGTTGTTTGCCTTTTTATTCTAGATCCAGTTTAGCTTAGCACGCTGGTCCATCTGTGGAGAATTTTTTTTCTTCCTTGGCCGTCTTAAAAATACAACAACCCTGTAACAAACCTTGCCTCATTTACTTTAATTGCTTTTAATGTCTCAGTTCACATTTTGTTTTTATGCATTACTGTAAATCAGTATTAGATACACAGTTCTTGAATATTCATATAACTTCTAGATACTGGGCTAGGATTTATAAACCAGCAGCTATGTGCTCTGCTTTATTTCTTAACAAGATAGTTTCAATGTACAGTAACAGCTCTTACTTATTTACAGTGGCACCTTCAATGAGCTTTAAAACTCATTGAATTTGGTAAAGGTAAAGGGTAAAGGTTCCCCCGCACATGTGTGCTAGTCGTTTCTGATTCTAGGGGCCGGTGCTCATCTCCGTTTCAAGGCCGAAGAGCCAGCGCTTGTCCGAGGACGTCTCCATGGTCATGTGGCCGGCATGACTAGACGCCAAAGGCGCATGGAACGCTGTTACCTTCCCACCGTAGTGGTCCCTATTTTCCTACTTGCATTTTTACGTGCTTTCGGACTGCTAGGTTGGCAGAAGCTGGGACGAGTAACAGGCACTCACTCTGCTACACAGCACTCGGGATTCGACCCACCAAACTGCCGACCTTCTGATCGACAAGCTCAGCATCCTAACCCACTGAGCCACCACTCAACACATTTTGATGTGAAAATTTTGTCCCGGTACTAATTGTTTGTTTGGTACTTCAATGCACAAGCTAGAACTTACTGCCTTGTAACTCACTATATTATTCCTTATGGAGAAAATGTATTTGCTACTCATCATTTTTGGTACTCACTGAGCTTCCTGGAACAATTAAGGATGAGTACCACTGTACTGTAGTTGTAGGATGCTCATTCCCAGAGGCTCTAAGCCAGTGATGGTGAACTTATGACATGCTGTATGTGTCAAAGGTGGTATGTCATCATGTTTTCAGTGACGTGCTGAAGTTCACCGAAACCCGACAACAACTACTCTTAAAAGCAATTCAAAAGAGTCGACTTTAGACTTATATACCGCTTTACAACCCTCTCTAAGTGGTTTACAAAGTCAGCCTATTGCCCCCAACATTCTGGGTCCTCATTTTACTGACTTCAGAAGGATGTAAGGCTGAGTCAACCTTGAGCCTGTTAGGATCAGACTTCTGGCAGTGGGCAGAATTAGCCTGCATTCTAACCACCACAGCTCCATTATTTAACACTATAGCTCTATCCCCGGCTTATTAATCTCATAACAAGAATTGAAACTAGGATCTATTCTTCAGAATTATATGCCGATAAAACAAGTGGCAATGAAAACAAACGAACAAAAACCCCTCAGTAACATCTGAGGAACACATCTCACTCCAATGGGACTGGCTCGCCCCACCCATGCTGGCAGAAGGGGCATGCTGCAGGCCCCATCAGTCAAGGAACTTCAGCTGGTGGGGTCTAGGAAAAGAGCCTTTTCTGGTGTGGTCCTGGCCTTTGAAACATCATGACCATCCCCCCAAGGTGAGATTCGTTCCCATCCTTCTGAACTTCTGTAAGGGCCCAAAGATTTGGCTTTGCCAGCTGCCCTGGGGATGTATCATGCCCAAAGAGCCTTGGTGGAGCAGTGGGCTAATGCCTCCTTAAGTAACACCAGCTGCCTGCAATTAGTGCAGGTTCGCATCCCACCAGGCTCAAGGTTGACTCAGCCTTCCATCCTTTTGAGGTAGGTAAAATGAGGACCCAGATTGTTGGGGGCAATAAGCTAACTTTGTAATAATGCCGCTTGGGGTGTGTGTGAAAGCCCTAATAAGCAGGCATATACATAGAATGAAGGCTACTGCTAAGCTTGTAAGCCGCCCTGAGTCTTCGGAGAAGGGCGGGATATAAATGGAATTTTAAAAAAAAGTGGTTGACGCATTAAAAGAAAATCCCATCTTCCCCTCCTGTTCCCTTCCTCCTCATCTTTTTAATTATAATCTTTACCATTATTAGAAATAAATCAACATGCCATAAAACGTTCAATACTGACCCCAAACTGATGAAGTCACACATTTCTTTTCAATAAGAAGCAACCGCAGTCAATTTATGACCACAACCGAGCCGGAAATGTTGATCATAAGTCATTTGGTCATTAAGCAGGTCACCATGTGACTTGACTGAATTTTTACAACCATTTTTACAGTGGTTGTTAAGTGAGTCATCACAGCTGTTAGGTGTGGCTGTTAAACAAATCCAGCATACCCACTGGACAGTTGCAAATTGTGGACACATAATTGCAAGATGCTGTAACTGGTCATAGATGCAGGTTAGTTGCTAAGAGCCTGACATGCCATCACGTGACCGTGTGGGGTCTTTTGTGTGTGGCAGTCGTAACTCTGAGGGCGGTAGTAAATCATTTTCTTTTTATTCAGTTGTAACTTTGGATGATCATTAAGGGACCAGTCATGAAGGTTTTCCTGTACTAAGCAAGATAAGCATAGAACAGAGAATACTGTACTGTACCTTAAAAGTACCAAGATTAATTATATCTGCTTCTCTAATTTAGATAAGGTATAAATTTAGATCTACAGCTATTTGAATTTATATTTGAAGTGCTAAGGGAAAAATCCCAGGGATCAGCTAGAACAGTCGCAACAGTGGTCTATATGAAAAAATAAATTCTCTTCAATAGTCAAAATCTTACCATCATATCTTAACAAGTACCTATGCAAAGCAGTCCTTGACTTATGGCTCACTGTTTAATTTGCAGTCATAACCAGTGTTCTAAGCCTTTCAGGTATTCACTAGCATTTTCCCCTCTGGAAGGGAGGGAGAAACACTGGCATTCACTAACATTTTCCCCTCCAAAAAAAGCTCAGAATGAGCTCAGAACAATGGCCTTTTCTAGTATTTTCTCTTCTGGAGGGGAGGGAAAAAATGTCAGCAGAGCCTTATAGCAGGGCTTTTCAACCCGTGGTACGGGTACCACCTGTGGCAGGTGGTACGCGACCATCCTAGAAAAGTGGTACTGGGGGAGGGGATGGAGCTGAACCGATGGCAGCACTGCACAAGCCTGAACGAGAGATGGTTGGAGCTGCAGGGCTGTCAGGGCTCAGTGGAAGCACCAGGATCAGCGCCAGGTTCTAGCTGGAGCTAGGCGCTGATCCTTCTGGGTCCAGAAGAAGCGCCAATCAGCTGGAATGTTGCAGCATCTCCAGGGTCTTGTGATTTACATTTAGATGCTTGGCAACTGATTCATATTTATGACGGTCACAGTGTCCCAGGGTCATGTGAAGTGAACAAAACCTGCTGCAACCACCCAGCAGACGGGGGGGGGGGAATAAAAACCAAACACCCCACCCCACCCCACCCCTGCTGCCAATCCTCAACAGAAATGCTCACAACAATGAAAACCTCGGACAGGAGGAAGAGTGCCGCCAGGCAGGCAGGTGTCTTGCTTGGCTGTGGTTTGGGGGGGGCACTTTTTTCAGTGCCATTGTAACTTCGAACAGTCACTAAGCGAACTGTTGTAAGTTGAGGACTACCTGTACTTCATCACTTTTTCCCCCCTTTTGGGGAGGGGTTCACCAAGTTTTGGACACCTTGCTAGGCGACTGGTGGTACTCGGATGTTGCCATATCCTAAAAGTGGTACAATAGGTGAAAAGGTTGAAAAGCCCTGCCTTATAGAACGATGGCCTTTGCTAGTCTTTTCGCCAAGCATGAGGTACGTTCACCCAACAGATTTCTCCTCCCCGTATGGAGGGGAGGAGAAATTCCTTCAGTGCACTGGAGGAACAAACCTTAAATTTGGTAATTTGGTAATAGCAAACACTATTGTTGGTGGTGGGATTCAAATATTCAAATATGTAAACAACCGGTTCTCTGTGTGGATGCCACTTCCGGAAGTCCATTCTGGGCCTGGGCAACAAAAATTAGCTACCGGTTCTGCTGAAGTGGTGCAAACCGGCTGAATCCCACCACTGACTATTGTCCCCACAATCATTCTCTCCAGTGAGGGTCCAGCCTTCTCCCCACCCCATCATGCCCAGGATGCCTGAACCCTTTCCCACTTAAGGACCCATACAGTCATTTAATGACAGTTGGGAGAGACAAGATTGCGGTTCTTAAGTAAAGTGGTCACATGGTGACGGCTTCACTCATACCAGGGGTAGGCAACCTTGGCTCTTTTATGGCTTGTGGACTTCAACTCCCAGAATTCCTGAGTCAGCCATGCTGACTCAGGAATTCTGGGAGTTGAAGTCCACAAGTCATAAAAGAGCCAAGGTTGCCCACCCCTGACTCATATCAACATACCAGGCCCAACTGTGGCTGCGAGGGGAGGACTACTGTACCTATATCCCAAAGATGTATTAACCTACTTGGTGTGTCTATAGATATTTTAGAATTCCAGCTGCAAGAATTTTCTACCAGCATGGCCTATAAACTTTCCCATAGCTTAGTGAGGATCCAGACAATTTGATTGTTCCCCACATCCTCTTCTGAAGTATATCTGCTGTTTAAGAACGGAAACTAGGCTGTGAGAAGCAAAGATATAACTCACCAAGCAATTCAAAGAACAAATAATCAATAGGATGTATTTTCTTGGTGCTTGGCAGAGACTAGAAGAAGCATTAGCAAATTGAAATGCTCTTTTACTGTTTTACCTCCAGCTACCCTAATGAAAGAATTTCAAGAGTGCCTCAAAAAGTTATGCTTCTATAGCTCCCACCTTGATTGAATTCCTAATTCAGATCACATTTCATCCTTCTTCCAGATTTTCAGAAAGCAGCCGGCAGAAAATCTCAGCCAGTTCTTTGGCACTTCTGAATGTAGCATATAAAATATTCCCATTTTGGAGAGTGAGAATGATCCATTCCATCCCACTCATCTTCTCTCATGCGCCTCAACACAGTCCCACTGCTGCTTCAGTGATGCTATAGCACTACAAGCAGCTTTTTTCATAATGAAAGGCCAGTCTGCCCTCAAAATCTGGGGCCAGGTCTTTGTCGCTATATTTAACTCCACAAAGATTACAGGACTTCACATTCCAGGCCCAGTAACTGTTTGACATGCCAGAATGCATAGCAGCATTCTGGAATTTGGTCCTAAGCAAGCAAGGTGGAGAAAGTCATGCAAGGCCAGATTTATTATTTTATTTATTTTTTGGGGAAAAAACGTTTTTCCTACATTTAAGTACAGATAGTGCTTGACTTACGACCACAATTGAGCCCAAAATGTTTGTTACTAAGCAAGGCACTTGTTAGGTGAGTTTTGCCCCACTTTATGACCTTTCTTGCCACCGTTGTTAAGTGAATCACTGCAATTGTTAAGTTAGTAATATGACTGTTAAGTGAATCTGGCTTCCCCATTGACTTTGTTTAACAGAAGGTCTCAAAAGGTGATCACATATCCCTGGGCCATTACAACCGTCACAAATACATGCCAGTTGCCAAGCGTCCAAATTTTTATCATGTGACCATGCAACGGTCGTGTGAAAAACAATTGTAGGTCACTTTTTCAGTGCAGCTGTAACTTTGAATGGTTACTAAATGAATGATTGTATGTTGAGGACTACCTGTATCAAGGAAGGTCACCGATTGTTAAAGTGTATCTTAAAGAAATTAAGCCTAATTAGATATATCAACCCTTTTGAATGAGTTAATACTAAGAAGGCTCTGCTCCAAATTGCATCCTTCTGTGTGAGCTAGCCTAATCCATTTTGTGCATTGTTATGTATTCAGTTCTTGCAAGCATTGAGCGAGACGGAGGGTTCAAACAGCAACAGGCTTTATTGAGGGTTAGAACATGACAGAAGCAAGCTAATAGCTGCTGCGCAGCTATTTATATGGTTGGCCTCTAGGCGGCGACCAATAGATTTAAAGCAGCTGTTTTCCGCCCAAAAACCTACTTAATTGGCTGGAGACAGCCAGTCTAGTTCGGCCCAGCAACTGTTACAAAACATGCAAGTGAATTCAGCCATTAGTAAACAGCTTAAACATAAGCAAGTAATTACAGCATATAAGGCCAGTACATTAGCCCCAGTCTCCACTATAGCCACAGAGATGGAAATTAACTAGTGTTTGTATCTTACTTCAAGACTGGCAATAGGATACACTACTAACCTGAGCTAGCAGGGTAATTTAGGCACCTGTAGCAAGTGCTAGTTCAATTTCTTCATTGAAGATAGATTTTAACAGGTGGGCATATTAAACCATACAAAATTCTAACTTTTCTCATGCTGTCATAGCCCTTGAAGCACCTGACGTTTTTATGATGACTGAGATGGGCAAAAATTAACAAGGCTACACATTTTTCCTTGGTAACATTTAAGTTCCCCTATAAGCCTCTTGGACCAAAAAGACAAATCATATTCTGGTTTGTTTCTTTGGGTTTCTAGTAGTATAGCAATGAAAATGAACAAGAAACTGAGATTTTATCTATAAAATGCAACAGTTCAAGCATAAATAATTTTGAAGAACTACCTTCCCTAAAGGAATAAAAATATATTTATTAATTAATCATATCCAATCCTACTCAGATAATATTAATTTATAATATATATTATATTATATGACCATATAATACTTTATATATTTTATATGTTATACACTTGGGTCAGAAAAGCAAGCATTTTGCACCAACTTATTCAAAGGTCTTAAAAACACAAGAGTTGCCATCTGAATTACATACTTTGTTCTTGTCATGATAAATCATCCCTCGGTAAGAGTTTATTCTAAATAAAGAGAAGAGCAGAAGAAAATGTGGCAATACCAAGGAGAAACAGCATTGATGAAGAGTAGGATTGACAGTGGGCCTCCATATTTGTCCAGCAATTTTAACTTGGACATCTTTTGGGATAGGGTAAAATGCCAAGATGGTTGAAAATACAGGGGACCCTGATCAGCCCTGCTCCTGTTTAAAATTATCCTGGACAATTAGCCCTGTTCACACAGTCATTGAACATCCTTGTTTGCAAATTAGTCAATGTACTCACACAAATATCTCCCTAATAGCTACTAAAGGCCTATGTCAGATGCTTTGATCCAGGTTAGTAGGACACAGTACTTAATGATTGGGGGGTGGGGTGGAGAAGCAAGTTAGCACCACCTAATGACATAAACTTATGAGAAGATCACATCTGACAGACAGTATTTCAGAGAGGGAATGTTACTCGGAGTTAGTTCTTAAATATATGATTTCTTACTTGAGAATCTTTTTCTTGGAATAATTTCTTAGCGAATAATCATTACATTCACAAATGCTGCTAGATAATCCACATAAACAACCATGCAATTAAAGTGGCTGAAATTAATTTGGGATGGGGAAACAAATCTGCAAGAATCCAGATGATCAGCATTTAAAATATATGAACAAGCAAAAGTTTAGAATCGTCTGGCACAATTTATATTGTAACAAGTTGGAGGGCTTTCTTCAGTACAGTAGATCACAAATGATGTAGGCCTCTTTCTAAAGGAGAAAAAGTGGGGGTGGAGCAATGACAGAGGAAAATATTTTCTCATTTCTGTCATGCTAACTGGAGATAAACAGAGCTTAAGGTAAGGTGAATATCTTCAAGGTTGAAGGTTTCTGAAGAAACTGGTCTGATTGCTTTCCCCTACCCCAGGGGTAGGCAACCTCGGCTCTTTTATGACTCATGGACTTCAACTCCCGAGGTTGCCTACCCCTGCCCTACCCTATTCTAAGGGTAGACCTTTTTGACTCCAGATGAAACCTCAAATGACCTATGTAACTAAAAATTCTTATTTGATTTCAGTGATGTTTGTTTTCGTAATGTCATAAGTAATGTGTCAGAACAAAGCAAATTTATGACCTATGACTGGACAAAGAACAAATGTTAACACAGCACATTGACATCTCAAAGTACTTTGTTACTTTACAGGAGAAGACCATATTAAAGCTCATGTAAAATTTACCTATTATTCAATGAGAGAGAGAGAGAGACAGACAGACAGACAGAGACAGACAGAAAGACACACACACACACACACACAGAGAGAGAGAGAGAGAGAGAGAGAGAGAGAGAGAGAGAGAGAGAGAGAGAGAGAGTGGTTTGTCTGACCAAGGATCACGCGGAGACAGCAGGTTCAGCTGTTCGGTTTATTGGGGAACACCGAGGCAAAACAGTGGGGTTACAACTCCCTTATATAGTCCTCACAATGTTGGTTCCGCCAATCATAGGACCCGCAGCTTTCCCGCTTGTCGGCAGGGCCAATCGTCTGTGTTGATTCTTGACAGCGAGGGACCGCGTGTGGAGCTGTCAAAAGCTGCGCCTGCGTGTTGGCTGCCGGCAATTTGACAGCTGTCAAATTGCCGCGTGCTGAACTGTCAAACGGGAGTTTACCTCACGAACCGATTTCCAACTTGCTGTAATACAACTGTTTCATGGGTTAATAATAATTGAACACTTATAACAATAACAGATAATACATATCACCCCTTACCCCTCCCCTGAACTGGTGCCGTTCCTCACTCTTTGTTGTTGTGATTTGTCCCCCCACTCGAAGTCTTGTAAATATGCTGGCGGTTGTCTTTTCCGGCCGGAGCGTCTAGGAATTTCGACGTTCTCCTCTTCTCCTTCCCCCAGTGCTGGATTGCAGAATGTGGGGATTTGACGGGTACCGGATTGCATTTGTGGATTGGTGTGGGGAGGGGTGGGTTGAGGATTGTTTTGGGGCTGACGTGTCCGTAATTGATCTAAATGTCTGCGGATGTGTTCGTTGTGGCGGGTTTGTACAGTATAAGAAAGTGGCCCTGTTTGATCGATTATGGTACCTTGCAACCATTTAGGACCTGCTGAATAATTACGGGCCCAAACTGTTTGTCCAATTGCAAATGTTCTAGATGGGAGGGGATGTTCCGTTTCGAAGTTGCTCCTGTCCGGGTGCATCCTGTCAAGGCGAGTGGTTAGTCTTCTTCCCCAACGTAGCTCCGCCGGCGATTTTCCGGTGGTGGTACATGGTGTGGAGTGTTGGGCGAGAAGGTACTGGGAGAGTCTGCGGTGCCAGTCGCCTTGAACGATTTTTCTGAGGGCGTCTTTAGTGGTTTTTACCATGACTTCAGCCATCCCGTTAGAGGAGGGGTGGAAGGGCGATGATGTTACGTGTTTAATAGAGTTGCCCCTCGTGAATATCTGGAATTCGCGGGATGTAAATTGTGGTCCATTGTCAGTGACAAGTGTGTCAGGGAGACCATGTGTTGCAAAAAACCCTCTTAGAGCTAGGATAGTATTGTGGGAGGTGGTGCTATGGATTGGGGCAATTTCTAGCCATTTTGAATAACTATCGACTGCTATGAGAAATGTTTGACCTTGGAAGGGTCCCGCAAAATCCAGGTGGACCCTAGACCACGGGTTCTTAGTTACCTCCCACCTGTGTGGTGTGTTTTGCGGTGGGGCTCCCTTGTTAGCTGGCAAGGGTAGCAACCTGCGACGTACTGTTCGATGTTGGAATCTAGGTCTGGCCACCACACATAGCTTCTAGCTAAAGCTTTCATTTTTACGATCCCTGGATGGCCCTCGTGCAATGTTGTTAATGTCTTTTCCCTGTGCTTTTGGGGAACTACCACCCTGTTTCCCCATAGGAGGCAGCCTAAATGTACAGATAGCTCATGACGCCTAACATAGTAAGGTTTGAATTCCTCTCCGGGGCATGAGTTTGGCCAACCTGCAGAGACCCATTGGTATATTCTGCTGCAAACTCTGTCCCTGGCTGTGGCAGTGGAAATGTCCTTAGCTGTCAGCGGTGTGTCAGGCAATTCTGAGATTGCCAGGATCCGCCCTGCTGGGGCAGGGTCCGGGTCAGATTCAGGCAGGGGAAGTCTGCTGAGCCCGTCAGCGTGTCCTAATTCTTTGCCCGGTTTGTGGACTAATTTGAAGGAATATGCTGATAAGAATGTTGACCAGCGTAATGTTCTGGGCGAGAGTATTTGCGGGGTTAGCTTGTCCCACGTGAATATGCCCAGGAGGGGTTTGTGATCTGTGAATATGGTGAAAGTTCTACCGTATAGGTAGTCGTGAAACTTTTTAACCCCCGCAACGATGGCAAGCGCCTCTCTATCGATTTGGGCGTAATTTCTTTCTGCTTTAGTTAGGGTCCTAGAATAGAATGCTATGGGTTTTTGTTCTCCTGAGTCTGACAGATGACTTAGTACTGCCCCGATGCCATAAGGTGAAGCATCGCAGGCAATGCAGAGGGGGAGGTCCTCTCTGAATAGTGTTACTGTGGAACTGAGGCATAGGGCATTTTTGAGCTTTTTGAAACTGGCATCGTGTTCAGATGTCCAGAGCCACGGCCGACCCTTATCTAGGAGGCGGTGCAGAGGTTCGGCTAGGGTTGCTTTGTGTGGTAAAAATGCATGATAAAAATTTAAAAGACCTAGGAACGCTTGCAATTCTTGTTTATTTTTTGGTGCCGGGGCAGATTTGATGGCTTTTAGTTTAGCGTCGGTTGGGTGTATCCCTTTGGCATCGATTTTATAACCTAAAAATTCAGTTGAAGGGACTCCAATTTGGCATTTTTGTTTATGCAATTTGAGACCAGCTGTTCTGAATCTAGACAGGACAGCTGACAAGCGCTCTGCTAAGTTTTCTTCGTTTTCACCCGCGATTAGGACATCATCGAAATAGGGGCATACCCCAGGAATTCCCTTTAAGGTTTTTTCCATTATTTCTTGAAAAATTCCTGGGGCAGCCGAAATGCCAAATTGCAAGCGTTTGACTTTAAAAGCCCCGCGGTGGGTTACTATCGTCTGCGCATCTGCGGTTTCAGGAGTTACTGGAAGCTGCAAATACGCTTGCGCCAAATCCAATTTGGCAAACATGGCGCCGGACCTGATCGACGAGAGGACGTCCTTCACTGCGGGAATCGGGTAAGCATGTGCATTTAATGCCCTATTTACTGTCGCTTTATAGTCCGCGCATATGCGGATTTGGCCATTAGGCTTAATGGGAGTAACTATAGGGGTTTCCCAGGTCCCTCCCTCAGTGGGTTCTAGGACTCCTATTTTGACGAGGCGGTCCAGCTCGTCCTCAATTTTTTGTTTGAGGGCGAACGGGACCCTTCGAGCTCGGATTCGGACGGGAGGTATGTCTGGTTTTAACTTAAGGTTGATGGGGGGGCCCGTGTAAGTGCCAAGGGACCCGTCAAAGACGTCTGCAAATTGTTTGCAGACGTCTTTGAGGGTTGCGGCCTGTACCCTGTTGATGCCTGTTAGTTGGATTCCCAGTACCCTGAACCAGTCTAGGCCGATTAGGTTTGCCCTGTTTTCTTGTGTTACTAGGACCTTGAGAGGCCCTCGGAATTTTTTGAATTCCACTAGGATTTCTGCCTGGCCCTTCAGGGGTATTGGGGACTTCTGGTAATCTGCTAGGTTCACCAGGGGTGGTTTTAAGGGAATCTGCCTCTTGTTAATCCGGCAAATTTCCTTGAAGGTCTGCCCTGAAATGAGGGTGACAGCTGAGCCTGAGTCCACCTCTAGTTCACAAGGTACCCCTTGCAGTTTGGCTTTGATTTTTACCTTAGGGGTTAACTTGAGGTTTCCCCCCCCCCCCTCTGTTTTGTTAATAGCTAGTTCTAAATGGTTTGGGGGTCTGAACTTACTCTTGCCTCGGGGTGTCATACCTGGGGCTGTAGTTTCCACTTCGTGTAGCTCCCCCCGGTTGCGGCTCCTGCAAGCGGTTTTGATGTGCCCCATTCTTCCGCAGTTGTGGCACCGGGCGTTTCTAAACCTGCAGGAGGACCTGATGTGGTTTCCCCCGCAGCTGGCGCATGTTACTCGGGGGTCCCGGTTGGAATTCTTGGGTCTTGCTGCTTCCTTGTTGTCGGTTTTTCGGTTTTGGAGTTTTTCGAAGCGGCGGTGGATTGCGTCCACATCGGTGAGATCTTCTATTTCGTCGTGGTCTCTGGGGACTGTTTCCCCGTTGGTAGTGGCCCTGGTTTGGTTTTGTTGAGCCCTGGTGTTGTCTTCCGCGTGTGTGTCTTCGTATGCCTGAATCTCTCTAGTGACTTCAGCTAGATTCAGGGCCGGTTTTGCCATTATTTTCTTTTGGAGGTGCTCATCTCGGAGGCCGATGACCAATTGGTCCCTTATCCGGTCCTCCAGGTCCGGAAAACGGCACCATCTGGCGGCCTGTCTCACCCCTGATATGAAGTCTGCAGCCGTCTCCCCGGGTTTTTGGCGACGCCTCGCGAACTGGACCCTCCAGTAGATTTCGGAGTGGGTCGGCATGTAGTGTTTGCTAAGTTTTTCTGTCAGCTCCGCGTAGGTTACCTGCGCGACCGGTTCTGGGCTACACAGACCGACAGCCACATCGTAAACTGCGGTTCCGCTGAGGTACAAAAGTGCCGCCGCTTTAGCTCGGTCGTCTGTTATCTTGCTGACTAGCAGGTAACCTTCAATTTGGCCAAGGTGCGATTCCCAACGCTCGGGAAAACGAGTATCGAACTCACGAATTTGACCGAACGCTGCCATACTGTCTCGGTTCACCTTCGGCTTGCTTGAGGTGGAAGTTACAACTTCCAGTGACTTAGCTCAGAGCCTCCAGAAGGAACCCTTCCTAAGCTCAGTGACTTCAGCTAGCAAGCCGATCCCACCCTCGTCGCCAGTGGTTTGTCTGACCAAGGATCACGCGGAGACAGCAGGTTCAGCTGTTCGGTTTATTGGGGAACACCGAGGCAAAACAGTGGGGTTACAACTCCCTTATATAGTCCTCACAATGTTGGTTCCGCCAATCATAGGACCCGCAGCTTTCCCGCTTGTCGGCAGGGCCAATCGTCTGTGTTGATTCTTGACAGCGAGGGACCGCGTGTGGAGCTGTCAAAAGCTGCGCCTGCGTGTTGGCTGCCGGCAATTTGACAGCTGTCAAATTGCCGCGTGCTGAACTGTCAAACGGGAGTTTACCTCACGAACCGATTTCCAACTTGCTGTAATACAACTGTTTCATGGGTTAATAATAATTGAACACTTATAACAATAACAGATAATACATATCAGAGAGAGAGAGGGGGATGAAGCTTTCCTGGGGAAAAAAAGAAAGAGCAGTATAGTTTTAAGGCTTTTTAAAACACAGACCAAATATCTGGGCATATAACAAAAGAATGCTTTCCCGTGCAGTGTTGAAATCCAAGTGTTTGATGTCTATAAACTATCACATAATGCTGGGGACTTAAAAGAAAAAATTGCTTTCTGTAATTTCCTACATGCAGGTCCATTCGAATTATTGTATAACAAAGGTAGGGGATACGACACCATCCTCCCACTACAGTTAACATATGAAAAGATGACAGAAACACATGTTTTACTGCCCAGCCTTTCCATACCTATATAGAGCATCAACTATTACTTACCGGTAGGTGGAAAAGTTCAATCAAATTAAAGTACGGTCATAGAAAACTCAATTCAGTCAGTATTAGCAATACTTGAAGCCTAAGCTGATACATGAATGAAATTCTCTGTGTTAATCCAACAGACTGTCTCTCCAACAAATACCGATTGCTATTGTTTTCAAATCCTAGGTCTGTGGAAGTCCTCAGTCAGCAGCACCATATGAATACGGTATCCATGGCTGAGGTCCACTTAGAGGTCAACAGACAGAGGTAGGTCATGTAGTTGTAACACTACACACTCTGTAAATATAATTGTAATATTGAGAGCCAATTTGGTTTCGTAGTTAAAGTGCTGGATTAGGAATTCAACAATTTGAGTTCTATTCCTACTTTAG
Organism: Vipera berus; assembly: GCF_964194415.1. Taxonomy (NCBI): domain Eukaryota; kingdom Metazoa; phylum Chordata; class Lepidosauria; order Squamata; family Viperidae; genus Vipera; species Vipera berus. Next base: position 144,280,086 of record NC_138204.1, read on the forward strand.
CACAAAAGCTAGCTGGATGATCTTGGATCAGTTATTCCTTCTCCATCCTTAAGAGAGCAATGGCAAAAACCACTTCTACCTAAAATGCTACCTAGAAAATTGTATAGACGTATCCAGGTAATCACCAGAAGTCTAGTTTGACACAAAGGAAAACAAACAAACAAACAAACCCAACAGCTATAAAACTCTGTTCATTCCAGTAACATTACCAACTTTTCTTTTATCTGTTTCACATTACACAACATGGAATACTCTGACACAATGATAATGGCCCCGTGGCTTACCTGGATTTTATTCTACCTTTCACCTCTAGAGTAATGAAAGCAGCAATATTATATATATATTTATTTTTTACTCAATGCATATTTACCAATGTAGGTTTTTTTTATACCCTGTAATTCAGCACGAATGAAGTGAAATTACCTGATTCTAAGTTTCTATTCAACCAAGTTTTTCTTCAGCGCTGCAATGCTAAACTGGTTGGTAAATGTTATCCTTCTCAAAAGTAGGAATACTGCCAAATCTATGGACAAAATTATTTCTTCCAAGAGACAGATTATTTATTAATATCTGCATACATTAGGCTTTTATTTATTTTCAGCTGTGTTTCCTTAATGGCTGTTAGCAAAAGCTCACTTTATCGTACACTTAGATCAAAGGCCAGAACTTGAGAGCCAGTTGTATTTTTAAAAGAATCATGTTCAGAAATATACTGAGCATAAGAGAGCCATTGTCGAACAAGATATAGCCTAAATTTTTCATTTACAATGTCATAAATTTTATGAGGAACTATGGAAATATTTACTACCCAGAACTGGTGAGCTTTGCACACAGTTGTATATCCAGTATCAACTTTCATCTGGCTGCACGCAATAGAAATTCAGCTAATCTCAAAGGAAAGTCTTTGCTCCAAGATAGTTTATTTTGAAATGATATGTAATGTTCCTGTAGGAGAAAATAACAAATCAGTCATTGTAACATGAAAAATAATTGCCTGCTCACAGGAGGATTATAGTATCAGCAGGAATGAATGTTTGATTTCACCAACTGGAAATGGCACAATGTCTGACATTTAGTTTTATATCAACTACATTGAATTTTAGTTTAATCAGCACGAGACACATCAATACAAAGTTTGACTCTTTAAACCAGGCTCCTGAACTGGAGTGAGCAGCTCTCAATAACGATATAGAGTTGAATGTTACTCTTAGCACTGTGAATTTATTTATCTTAGTAGATAAATATTAAGTATTTATAGTTGATGAATATAAGTATTTATCTTCCAATACTGAATACAGTTTTGCTTTATAGTTTGCTTGTTCGTTCGTTCATTCGTTCATTCGTTCATTCGTTCATTCGTTCGTTCGTTCGTTCATCCATCTATCCATCCATCCATCTATCTATCCATCCATCCATCCATCCATCCATCCATCCATCCATCCATCCATCCATCCATCCATCTTCTTTGGCAGCCCATGTCAGTTAATGGCTCTGGGCAGCTTACAGTTCATAAAATGTGTAGGGAGATGGATGTCAAACAAATTAAATAAATAAATAAAAAATAAAAAATAAAATAAAATAATGAAAACAGTAAAACCAGTAAAAAACATTAACAACATCCAATTCAAGATACACAAGAGCAAATATTAGAATTGAAAGTTTGGGGCACGGGTCCTTGATCTCTCACACTGAACACTAAATTGTGCTCTTCAAAATGTCAGAAATAATTACTGTCAATGCTGCTAACATTGGATGTTCTTGCTTTGACAACAGATGGAAATGCAGCCATTTTCTCTATTGCTTTTAAAATTACCGTATATACTTGAGTATAAGCCGACTCGAGTATAAGCCGAGACCCCCAATTTCACCCCCAAAAACTGGGAAAAGTTGTTGACTCGAGTATAAGCCGATCCGCCGTTCTGCATGCCTCGGAGGCTGGATCCGCGCTCTGCAAGCCTCTGCCGCCAGGCAGGTCTCCGTTTTGTTCTGGGACTAGTTCCCTAGCCTTTTGGAGCTTTTGGTGTTCGCCCATCAGCTGTCTACGGGGAGGCAACAAAGCTGCCTCTCTAGGCTTTGAGAAAAGGCCCCTTGCACAAAAGGCAGCTTCAGGACGAGCTTCCAAAAACCCTTTCCTTCCTTAACGCCCTCCCCACCTTCCCCCAGAAAGCCATATTTCTTTTTTTTTATTGAAAATTTTTATTGAAGTTACAATATTATCCCCTCCCCAACCCACCCCAGAACCCCTCCCCCTCCCCCATATTTCTTCAATAACAAAAACATAAAAAGCTGGTTGGGATGTACTCGCTGATTTCCCCCCCCCTTTTTTTAGATGCTAAAACTAAACTCTCCCTCTGCCTTCCAACCAATATCCCTTTTTAAAATCTTACCTTGGCTCCAGATGGAAGAGTAGAGGAACTAAGCTAGTAAGGAGAGAATTTTTTTCTGCAACTTTTTACTCCTGAAGTAGTAGTAGTAGTAATAGTAGTAGTAGGAATAATAATAATAAATCCCTAAAAGTTGTGCCAGAAAATGGAGGACGCTGGGTCTTTGCAAGTTTTAGCTGTCTGTCAGACTGCCTGAAAAGGGCGGCCTTCAGGCAGCCAGGCGGACAGCTAAAGCTTGCAAAGACCTAAAAGTTGTGCCAGAAAATGGAGGACGCTGGGTCTTTGCAAGTTTTAGCTGTCTGTCAGACTGCCTGAAAAGGGCGGCCTTCAGGCAGCCAGGCGGACAGCTAAAGCTTGCAAAGACCCAGCGTCCTCCATTTTCTGGCATAACCTTCGGAGATTACTTTAAAAAAAAAACAAAAAAAAACTTCAGAGGAAAAACAGCTGCAGAAACATTTTGTCTCCTTGCTGGCTTGGTTCATCTACTCTTCAGCCAGGAGGGAGTCCAAGGCCTAGAGAAGGAGAGCTTTGCAGCATCCCTATGGACAGCTGATGGGCAGACAGCTGATTAGCGGAGAAGGCTCTGAAAGTAGCACCAAAGCCTCGGTAAGTTTTTTTGTTGACTGGAGTATAAGCCGAAGTGGAATTTTTCAGCCCAAAAAGTGGGCTGAAAAATTCGGCTTATACTCAAGTATATACGGTACTTGCTGCTGGGAGGGAGAATAGGGATGAGAGTCCAGCTAGTCGTAACAATAATAACTTAGTTGTGGGAACCCAAGGACATTGGGCCCAGAGCTGATAGTGTTTTGGCAGGCTGGAGAGCAAGCCTGAGCTACAAGCTAATTGGGGAATGTGATTTATGACTGTTTATTAGAGGAGGGAATTGCACTTTGTTACTTTGTATCCAGGGGAGGGGAATTTAGTTTCTGGTTTCAACTATGCAATGCCGATACGTTGTTTCTCGAATAAAAGATTCTTTAAGGTAAACAATGCCTCGAAGTTCTTTTGAAGAGTTTCATCTGTTGGAAACATGACAATTACATTAACTAAAATTAATTAATTAAATAATAGCTAATCCCCAATTTTTTTTCTCCTTGTTTCATCTTGTGTGTGTGGGTATCTTAGTATTTTAATTGAAGGCTACCTACAGCTCTTGGCTGAAAAACTGAAGTGAAGGTAAGTACAAATGACCTAATTTCTCCCGTGTCTGTGCCAAATCTTACTTCAGTTTCACTACTAAGAAAACCGGACTTAAGAAAGATGAACCACATCCGTTTTGAATTTCTCGGTCATCAATCATCTTAACAACTCTTTAGGATAGGCTGTTAGGAAAAGTCGTTGAAAGGAACAAAAGGTCACAATCTAAGATAACCAAACAGATATCTTATTTCAGATAAGTTAAGAAGTATGTCAACCCACATCCAAATAACATTATGAAGACACCTACACAAATCTTGGCTAAAAGGTCCTGGAAGATATATATTATTGGCAAAACAGAGCAGCATGCCAGAATAGATTGCCTGTATAATTTTATTCTGCAATCCAAGGATGAGCTCCTGGAAGTTGCTTTTTTGTTTTTACTTGTACTTCCAAGATCTACCAACCAGAATTACAGTTTGAACATCAGTTATTTCCCCCCCACTTTTGTACATGCCTGCTCCATTTAATGCTTCACAATCACCCATTTACAGTATACAGATGTACACAGTATATCCAAAAAGAGAGAGAAGGGAGAAGGAAGACAAGATTTTATAACAAAATAGAGAAAAGCTCAAGTCCTTGAATGAAGGAGAAAAACAGCTTAATGCTGTTATTATACTTTTTCAGTATATAAAGATAGTGGCCTGGATGCCGCATCGGAAAATTCTTGTGGAATAAGAGTTTTTGATTTTATAAGCTGTTTCAAAAAGAGGCTTGGCACCTCAAAGCTCTCCCCCCCCCAACAGCTTCTCATTCTATATTGTGCGTGCAAAGTTTTTACAAATTATTAGACATCCAAAATGATTGTGCTGAAATAAGTGGCTACAGTGAAATGAAAGCTGGATTAAGAAATACATGTAGACATAAAGCCTCATCTTTGTCTAAATGACTAAATATCTTAAAAACGAGAGAGGAGAACATATGTGTGTGAGAGACAGAGAGAGAGGAAGAGAAACCTCTTTGTATTGTAAACAGTGACTCAGTTAATTAGTAATAGACCAGATGAGAAACAGACAGCAAGTGTGAAGACCCTTTCACTCATTTATTATATCCCTAGTGATGAAAAAGACTCATATGTTCAAGGAACCAATGTTATCAATAATGAGATATTAAGGAAGCTAATCTTGTGTCCTGCACAGGTAGTGTTATGAATTTTGGCCACAGTTAAGCCCAACATTTCTATTTCCAAGCAAGACAGTTATTAAGTGAGTTGTGCCCCATTTTACAAACTTCCTTGCCACAGTTGTTAACCGAATCACTGCAGTTGTTAAGTTAGTAACATGGTTGGTAAGTAAATCTAAGTTCCCCATTGAGTTTGTTTGTCAGAAGATCGCACAAGGTGATCACATGACCCATTGTTTAAATGGAATGTCCATTGCAAGTATTGGTATTGTCTGGAACAGAAATAGCATCTTTGGTAAAACATTCATTTTAATTACTGAAATTCTGCCCAGTAATGATAAATGTAGTTTGACCCATCTTTGTAAATCCTTTTTATATCATTCCAAAGAGGTACTTAATTATTCTGAAACAATTTTGTGTTTGTATTTGTCAGCATAACCCCCAAATATCTCACCTTTTTCTCAACCTTGAAATCAGACCTTTTACTCAATATATCACCATCCTGGGAGGACATATTCTTGATCAACATTGTTGTTTTCTATTTATTTATTTTAAAACATGCTAGAGCCCTAAACTCACTTAATTTCCTCAACATATATTCTATCTTATTTTTTGGGTCCTGTAGAAATATAACCAAGTCGTCAGCAAATGCCCTCAATTTGTAAACTTCTGTCTTCATATTTATACCCATTATTCTCTCATCTTACCTAATGTCTCTGTTCAAAACTTCCAACACCAAAATAAACAACAAGCGAGACAAGGGGCATCCTTGTCTCGTACCCTTTTGAATGTTGCATGGACCAGTTAAATTACCATTAATAACAATTTTTGCTTGCTGTGATGTGTACATAGCTTTAACTCCTTGAATAAAGCACTCTCCAAAGTCCATTTCTTCCAGAACTTTAAACATAAAAATCCAATTTAAATTGTCGAAGGCCTTCTCTGCATCTAGTAATATTAAAGCTGCCTGTTTCTCACTGTGGTATTATAAGTATTCAATAATATTCAGAACAGTCCTCACATTATCCCTTAACTGTCTTTTTGGCGGAAAGCCAGACTGGTCTTCTTTAGTTTTTCTGCCAAAATGGCAGCAAAGAGTTTATAGTCATTGTTCAGTAGTGAAGTTGGTCTATAATCCTTTCTCTTTGTAGGATCCTGACCCTCCTTCAGTAATAACACAACATTGGCTTCCTTCCATGTTTGGGGTAACCTTTCCTCCTGAAGTATATCATTCATCATGTCCTTTAGTGGCTGTAGAAGTTCCTCCTCGAAGCACCTGCATTGGCTCCGCGAGCTGCATTGGCTTCCGGTTGCCCTCCGGGTAAGATTCAAGGTGCTGGTGATGACCTATAAAGCCCTAAATGGCTTGGGTCCGGGATACCTGAGGGAGCGCCTGCTGCCGGCATCAAGCTCCCTTCGTCCTGTGCGCTCCCACAGGGAGGGTCTTCTCAGGGTATTGCCGGTAAAAGATTGCCGGCGGACAATACCCAGGGGGAGGGCCTTCTCTGTGGGTGCACCGGCCCTTTGGAACCAGCTGCCTGTAGAGCTTAGGACTGCCCCTGACCTCCGCTCATTCCGCCGAGACTTGAAGACCTGGCTCTTTGAGCTTTCTGGCCTGGACTGAGAGTATTAATTGGGGTTTTAATTGGATTTTAATTGGGATTTTTATATTCAAGGTTAATGTAGTCATTTTAATTGTTTTTCATTTTTGTAATTGTTGTATTGTTTTCTTTTAAAAAACCTTGTGAACCGCCCTGAGTCCTACGGGAGAAGGGCGGTTTATAAGTTTAATAAACTAAACTAAACCTATAGTATTGACTTGTAAGGCCATCTCTTCCTGGAGCTTTACCTGGTTTCATTTTTTTTAATAGCTTCTGATATTTCATTATTGGGTCATTCACAAGTTGCCTCTAGGATTGTGATAATTTAGGTAAACTTTGTCTTAAAAGATATCCATCTATTTTAGATCTATCTAACTCCTGTTTTTATACATTAGAATAAAACTTAATATAGAAAATCTTTTTAACAAGTTCATTATCAGTTATTACCTTATCCCCTTCACAAATTTTCTCCGTCATTTGCTTTTCCCTTTCCTTCCTTTATTTATATGTCAATTGTCTCCCTGGTCTATTTGCAAATTCAAAATGTCTTTGTTTCACATACTTCATTTTTGTTTCTATTTCTTGAACTGTTAACATAGGCAGTTGTTGCTGTAACATTTAAATTTGTTGTGAATTTTTTTTACATCCGTAGGTGTCTTTTGCAACTCAATTTCTTTCTGTCTAATCTCATCTAATATTTTTTGCATCTTTTCCAGGGATTTCTTCTTCTTATACTGTATGTAATAACCCCTCATAACAGCCTTACTTGCATCCCACATAGATATTAAAGCTGTTTCTCTACCTAAATTATCAGCAACATACCGGTACTCTTTTAATTTCTTTTTTCAATCTTTCACAACCAACTCCTTTTGCAAAATGACTTCATTTAATCTCTATCTATAATTCAACCTAGTATCCAAAGCACAGGGTTATGATCAGAGAAAGAATTAGGTAAAATATCAAATTTTAAAATTTTATTCACAAGATTTTTAGAAATACAGACACACACACACTGCACATGAAATGGAGCAAATGTGAGTCATGCAAAGTCACAGCTATAGGTGGCTGTGCAAGGCAACTTCCCTGATAGTATGGAATGTCAAGGACTCCATAAAGCAGAGGTGGGGAACCATGGCCCCTTTATGACTTTATAGCTGGCTCAGGAATTCTGGGAGTTGAAGTCCACAAGTCATAAAAGGGCCATCATTCCCCACCCCTGCCATAAAGGGACCTGCAATTAGTGTTCCAAGCTATCAGGGTTGCTGTACTTTTTGTCTGATTGTTTGACAATGCTGGGAAAGAAAACAAAAATTCCAGAATTTAATTTCTTCTTGCTGAAGAAATTGCTGCCTTGTTAAAACTCTGCCTTGTTAAAATGTAGAATTAGAACCATTCTATCATAGTACTATAACTCCGTTTGATTTAACAATTGTTTTCAAAATGTTTATTTTAAAAATAGCACACATTACCATTCTAGCACAAGTTAAAGTATCTGGTAAACAGCCTCATAAAATGGCAACCACCATAAATATTATGTTGAATCACGAATGAAACGTGAGGGGTTCACCTATCTAACATCACCATCTACATCCAAACAAGACTCTTTAAAAACTAATGGAAGAGCATCACTAAAATATATCTTTGTGCACATTTCAATATTCGTGCACCTTCCTTGAAAAAGAAAAGTTGTAAAATGTGCCAGAAATATTGATACACTTCTGGCTTTTTACATTGCTTTTTTCTACATCTTGCACATTAAGGTTAAAGCCATGTTAGAGAGAGAATGATCACAGCAATTTCATTCGGAAAACGAGGAACCTCATCACTGTGAGAGAGATGGGTGGTTGAAAAGTGTGATATATAAATAAATAATATAAATACAGGTTGTTCTTGACTTACAACAGCTCATTTAGTGACTGTTTGAAGGCACTGAAAAGGTGACTTATGACCGTTTTTCACACTTATGACCCTTGCAGCATCTCCATGATCACGTGATCAAAATTTGGATGCTTGGCAACTGATTCATATTTATGATGGTTGCAGTGTCCCAGAGTCATGTGATCCCCTTTTGTGACCTTCTGACAAGCAAAGACAATGGGAAAGCCAGTTTCCCTTAACAACCGTATTATTAACTTAATCAGGGCAGTGATTCACTTAAAAACTGTGACAAAAAATGTACAATGTACAAAACTCTCTTAACAACTGACTCACTTAGCAACAGAAATGTTGGGCTGAATTGTGATCGTAAGTCGTAACCCCCACCCAAAAAATGGAAAACTATTTTCACATACATATGAGATTTATCTTTTTTTTTGCCAGCAACAGTTGCTACTTAGACTTGGAAACTCTGGAAATAAACAGCTCTTTCCTAAAAGAGGAAAGAGAAGAAACGTTGATTGATGTAGAACAGTGAAGAACAGCTGTGAAATTCTAGGTATTATTGGACTCCAATTCTAGGTATTATTGGACTCCAATTTCCATGCATTAATTAGGAATTAGAAGAGTTATTTTTGAAGAACATTTGGGAAAAAAAAGCTTCCTTAACACAGAGTTATGAGGAGTCAGTATTCAAGATTGAGTATTCAGAGGGCGAACATATACAGTCCTTAAAATTAATAGAGTGGCTATAACCAGTATAAGATAAAGAGTTAGTCAGCACTGAAAATAATCAAATGTTATTACCTCCAGCCTTGCTCAATTGCCGATGTGTGTTTTTACTTCAATCACAGTAACTAATAGGGTAATAATCTTACATTTGTCCACTCAGAAAGAGGAATATTTGAACATTTTATTCAGTTTAACTTTTTATTTTATTTTATTTTATTTTATTTATTTTAATTCCATTTATATCCCGCCCTTCTCCGAAGACTCAGGGCGGCTTACAAGCTTAGCAGTAGCCTTCATTCTATGTATATGCCTGCTTATTAGGGCTTTCACACCCCCCCCAAGCGGCATTATTACAAAGTCAGCTTATTGCCCCCAACAATCTGGGTCCTCATTTTACCTACCTCGGAAGGATGGAAGGCTGAGTCAACCTTGAGCCTGGTGGGATGCGAACCTGCACTAATTGCAGGCAGCTGGTGTTACTTAAGGAGGCATTAGCCCACTGCTCCACCAAGGTCCGCATTTCCTGGACTAACAAAGAACATGGCTATTTTTTGATTGTCAATATCTCCTATATAGTGAGGAAATTCTATGTGAAAAATACAAATATTTGTAAAGTTGAATGTTTGAGGATAAAATACATAGAATTAGAAACTTTAACAAAAATACACTTGGCAACTGATGAGGCGTAAATATTCCTATAGAGAAATACATGTTATATGTGGAATTTTTTAAAAAATTGCTGATCAAATCAGAAATTAGATGGAATGGATTTATGGAGGAGCACAACTGATACAAACTAAAAAGATCAGTTTAAATCTGAAGTGGTCGAAGGAAGTGATCACAGGATTTTAGCTGGAGTGAGGCACTAAGCAAAATACATTCATATCCATAATGATAGCTTATAGAGATTTAAAGAGGCCCATTGTGGTTTGAGTTGATTTTAAAAAAAAGACTAAAAAGAATATATACAATCTGAAAATACCAAGAAACACTATGTCACAGAGGTGAAAGCTTAATTATTATAGATTGGCAGGATCCAATTAAAGGGGTGTGTAACTCTAGATTCTGTTCTGTGGTGATATGGTACACAAAACGAAAATAACTGCCAAATCATACCTGTTAAATCATAGCACTGACAAATACAGTCAGGTAAAGGCTGAACAGATTGAGAAATTGCTAACCTGGAACATAATTCTAGAGCTACATTTTGCTTAGTAGTTCAAAGATAGACCCAATTCCCCAGCAATGTAGTAGGTTCCCTTCATCAGAAATTGTTTTAAGTGGACACCAGACAGCCATATGTCAGAAATGTTTACATTTCAATCTCTACATTAAGCAGCTGGTTGGACTAAACGCCTGAATGATTCCTTCCAGCTTGTATGGTTTTGTCACATTCTGACACAGATTCATTTTCAATTACAATTAATTTTATGCCTCTTATAGCCATAGCCAGTGCTTTTTTTGTAAAAGAAAAAGGTGCTGGAACTCACACATGTCATACAACCCGCCTTGCCTACCCTACAAGGTTCCATCCAAAAAAGGTGCCGGAACTCCGTTCTGAGCGTTCTATGAGAAAAAAAGCCCTGGCCATAGCCAAGTATATTTTTGTAAAAAAACCTGTAGGAAAGGAGGGACTGTTGCATAATTCAGAATATTAATGCAGCTAGCCAGTACTTTTTGACCTGCTTAATTGCACTACTTTCTTATATGGTTATATTACTACAGGAAGGAAGGAAGAAAGGAAGGAAGGAAGGAAGGGAGGGAGGGAGGGAGGGAGGGAGGGAGGGAGGACGAATTATTTAATAAATTCCAAGGTTTTCTGGGAATATTACTTTCCAATACTGGAAGTTTTTAAGAAGAGACTGGCCAGCCATTTGTCTGAAATGATATAGGGTTTCCTGCTTGAGCAGGGGGTTGGACTAGATGACCTCCAAGGTCCCTTCCAAATAATAATAATAATAATAATAATAATAATAATAATAATAATAATAATAATAATAATAATAATAATAATAATAATAATAATAATAATAATAATAATAATTATTATTATTATTATTATTATTATTATTATTATTATTATTATTATTATTATTATTATTATCCCATATAAGTAGTCCTCATTTAGCTCCTGCAGTTATGACAGGCAACTCAGTTATTATGCAAACTGGTTGCTAAGTGAAACCACAACTGTGCTTATGATCTCCCTTTACCTTTTCTTTGCTTTACAAACTTGTGAAGGTCATAAAATATGAGGACTGGTTGCAAAGTTACTTTTTTAATCACTGTCATAACTGTGAATGGTCACTAAATGAGGCAGTCACTAAATGCGAACTATCTTAATTTGGCCATGAAGATATTATTTGAATCCAAATAAAAATTTGCTTGCAGTTGTGTACGTTTTCACTTTTGTTTGGAAAGAAGAAAAAAATCAGGTTCCATAAAGTGCTTTTCTGTATGTGTTCTTTCCAGAGGTGTGTGACTTTACTACTATAACATGAAGCCTCAGAAAGAAATATTTGGTTTGTATTAGACTGTGTTGAAATGATTTGAAAAATACTTCTGATTCTGAACAAAGGTGTCAAAACCCGTCCTGCAGCAAGCAGGGCAGGGTGCCGAACACAGGAACGAGAGACTTCCGCTGCGGTCTAGGCACACTTTATTCTTCAGGGCAACAGCCGCAACAAGAAACAAAGCCAGCGTTGGCCGCTACCTGCAGCCAACGCTACTATATACACACCCGAAAACCCCACCCATACTCCACCCAAACACGCCCACGCCCTCCCACTCCCTATAACTTCCCCACCCCTCCCCTACAAGGCCCTTCGCCCGACGGCCAGTCAGGTAAGCCCCCTCCCGTGCTTTGCCGCCACCGTGCTCCTCCCCCTCCCCCACTCCCTGCCGTGCCCAACTCCGAACCCCCCTGTCGTTGTCCACGCTCGAGGCCCCCAGCCACCCGGTCACCGCGGCGGGGAGGGACCCGTCCCTTAACGGCTTCGCCAGCTCCCGAATTACACAGTCCTGTACAGGCATGGCGTCGGCCGGAGGAGACAGCCGCAGCGGCGGGGTCTCCGAGGCTTTCCGCTGCGAGGCCGAAGCTCCCGAAGCCTCCCAAGCCGCTGAGACGCTGCGTTGATCCGGGCCTCTACCGGTCACGCCGTAGGCCGGGGAACCTTGCGCAGACGCGCCGCCGGGCGAGGACGGCAGCCGCGGCGTGTCTGGAGGCGGCTGAAGCGGCGGTGCGGCCCCCGGAGCTTTTCGAGCCGAGGAGCCCTGCGTAGACGCGCCGCCGGGCAAAGACACCAGCCGCGGCGCGTCCGGAGACAGCAGAAGTGGCGGCGCGGCCCCCGGAGCCTTTCGAGCCGGGGAGCCTTGCGCAGACGCGCCGCCGGGCGAGGACGGCAGCCGCGGCGCGTCTGGAGGCGGCTGAAGCGGCGGCGCGGCCCCCGGAGCTTTTCGGGCCGCCATGGAGCCGGGTGAGTTCGGCGGCTGGAAGGCAGGGGGTGCCGGGGGGGGTGGAGGGCCCCCCCCTCGAGTGTCGGGCTCCCGAGGCCCGACAAAAGGTATAGAGGATTACATTCATAAAGGCAATTTTTAACCAGCTCATGCCCTGACTGCACTGATTATGTGCCATTGGGTCAATACTGATTTTTAATAACCACCCAGATATATTTTCTCTTGGACAAACGGTTCTCAACCAGATCTTTCAGGCCTTCCAATGGTATACTCATCATAACTGTAATTGAATCAATCCATCTTGTGGGATCATCTTCTCCTTCTCTTTCCTTGCCACTCACACCATAAATCACTTTTTTTAAAAAAAATCCTCACATTTTATAAAGGAATGCTATGTACCAAAAGGACTGCACATTACACAGCACAGATGTCAATCAATTTGTAGTCCACTGGGCCATGAAATTTCAGTTTCCTTTCCTACTGATTGAGGAACTTAGCTAGGCAAAGTATACATATTAAAATTGTAACAACACTCCACTTTTGAGGAGTTAAATGATGGATGCTGCAGATGATACAACTGCATAAAGTATTCTGTATCTGTAAATTGCATGGTTCTTAATGATTAAACATTTCCCCCTGGCACCCCTGCTACTTTCTTTTAACTTGGCAAGCACAATTCATTAAACTTCTCTATTGGGTATAACACTTTGAACATGATGTAATACTGTTTTTGAAGGTCCCCTCAAGGGCTTTTAGAGTGGAAAAGCAGAGTATGCATCTTTAAACAAAAGAAAGCTATATTGTATTGAAATGGGCTTGGTTCCAACAATGTTGTTTAGCTAGCAGAAAGATATTCTGTTCCTAGAATAATTATTTCTGATTAGGTGAAATAACACTGTGTCAAAACAAGGACCACAAACCCTAAGGTCTTCTAACTGTTCGAGATAATCTTTAACAAGCTTTTGCGTCATTAAGTGGCATGCCTGTATCTTTTTATGTGGTATTGTATCCTGTGACCTACATCCCACTTCTATGTTCCCAAGACATATTATGAGAATTTTGTTCAGTTCATAAAAAAAATCAAAGGAAGCTGCCTTGGGTACTAAATCAGGATATCTAGTCTACCCAGATTCAAAGATCTGGGTGCGCAGTGTTTTCCAAAGCAACTTGGGAGTAGGTTGGGAAGGGAAAGAGAAATTTTAGTGTGAAATGTTGGCTTTGAGCCTAGTTGCAATCAAAATGTTTTTGATGCAGTGGCCAATGAAAAAGGCATTTGGCTTCAAGGCATAATTATTTTTAAAGGCTGGGATGGAAGAGGCAATCTTGTATAGTCTATATCAGGGGTGTCAAACTCAATTTCATTGAGGGCCACATCAGCATTGTGGTTGCCCTCAGGGGGCTGGATGGGTATGGCCAGGGTGGGCGTGGCCTACTGGGTGGGCGTGGCTAGAGTGTGTATGGCCTACTGGGTGGGCGTGGCCAGCTCTACATCGTTCGCATCAAGGGTGCCTATGGGGGCCTGGGCAGGAGTGGGACAGATCTGAGGGTCTCTGGCAGAAGGATGGTCTCTGGGCCAGGGCCAAGGCAGCGGGGGCTGTTCCCTCACTGTTTCCAGGGTGGCTTTGGGGGCCACATGAAACCACTTCGCAGGCCGCATCCGGCCCCCGGGCCTTGTGTTTGACATATCTGGTCTATATAATCGTGCCTGCCCATACAGTATACTTCCCAGAGCATACTAACTTGCCATACTTGGTTGGCTAGATTAAATGTGACCCAACAGAATATTTACTCCCCTCCTTAGGTTACCTTCATTCCGCATCACTTATTCTGCACCATAGCTGCACCGGCTAGTTTGACTAGTTTTTCAGTAATTTGACACAAGAAGAAATTGAGTAATGAGATATATATATATAGAATTGGTGCTCAATCTTCTTAGCATAATCATATGAAAACGCATGAGGCTTATAACATAAACATATTTTTTGTTTACAAAGATGTATTCTGAAGGCAATACTCACGCAATGCATACAAGGAAAGGGTTATTCCAGCCAGGCAGAAGCCTTCAAAGAACCTGAGTGTGCTGAACATGGTCACATTCACTGAGAGGGCCACTGTCAGTCCAAATATTAAAATGAACAACACTGAGAAGAGCAGGACTGGACGTCGGCCAACCCTAAAAAAAAGAAAAGAGGAACAAAAGGAAACATGCATTTAATGTATGTGTTACACGTTCCATATTATCCATTTGCAAATTAGAATTCTGCACCGGGTACCATGTTCCCCAGCCAATTTCAAAGAAACCGTTCTCGGCGGGCGCACCTGCCCTATGGAATCAGCTGCCGGTGGAAGTCCGGATCGCCCCCGACCTTCTTTCGTTTCGCCGGGATTTAAAAACCTGGCTATTTGAGCTGGCTGGCCTGGACTGAGGGGTTTTTAAGGTTTTAAATTCAATTTTAAAGTGTTGGGGCTATTAATTTAATTGTATTTTAATCTGTATATTGTATTTTTTTTTAATTTGCCCTGTAAACTGCCCTGAGTCCTTCGGGAAAAGGGCGGTATATAAATCAAAATAAATAAATAAATAAATAAATAAATAAATAAATAAATAAATAAATAAATAAATAAATAAATAAATAAATAAATAAAATATTTCCAAAATGATTTAGGGACAGTATCTCACTGGAGATTTACGATTCTGATTGGATGTATTTTTTTTAAAACAAACAAACAAACAAACACCATTACATTAATTGATTTTGGAGCCTTCTCTGTGTAGAATATAAATTGTGGTATGAAAAATAAGCATCATATCAAAAAAAGGAGGGAGGAAGAGAATGTGTCTGAATAAGCTTTGTTCCCACCTATATCTTTTGAAAAATGCCTGCATAAAAAAAAATCATCCTGGCTAAAATCATAACTTTGGCTGATATTCTATTGCTTCTAGTTATTTATTTTTGAAGTTTGTACGCGTCCCTTCGAAACTAAGCTTTCCTGGCCCACAAAAATGAATGTCACCAAGTACAATTAGGAATAAATAATGTTATAGGTATGGTAGCATTTCACACAATAGACACGTGGATCCAGTTTGTTCTGGAAGAAACAGTGGGGGTTTTTGTAGTCTTGTTTATACAAGTTTATAATCTTCTGGATTTTATTCTAACACTTTGGAAATTAACAAGAGGACAATGAAAGTGAATATTCTCTTTTATAATTGCAAAACAATTGACAATGAAAGAGTGAAAGGGCTTCCATTCTTCATCTGGCTATACAACAATCAGAGAAACCTACTTCTCCTTTATAAACAATCATTTTACCAAAGGGAATCTTCCTACGATAACTACGGTACCTAAACATTTGGGCATTGTATGACTTAAATTGAACGATTTAATTCTAAAACATATGAGTATATACATAGAACTAGTTTTATTTTGTACAAAAGATGAACGTTTGGTGAGATTCTTTTTCTTTCTTTCTTTCTTTCTTTCTTTCTTTCTTTCTTTCTTTCTTTCTTTCTCTTTCTTTCTTTCCTTCCTCTTTCTTTCTTTCTTTCTTTCCTTCCTCTTTCTTTCTTTCTTTCTTTCTTTCTTTCTTTCTTTCTTTCTTTCTTTCTTTCTTTCTTTCTTTCTTTCTTTCTTTCTTTCTTTCTTTCTCTTTCCCTCCCTCCCTTCCTTATTTTCTTTCCAAATAATTACAACAATAATAATTTTTTAAAAGCACATTGTTTTTATTTGATGCTTTACCCTCATTTTATGCAACAAGCATGAAAATGCTGCAGCTTCCTTACGTCGCTGAAGTGTAATTCTCAGGAGCGCTACTCAGCATGGCTAAACCTAAGGGATTTGAGGAAGTGTAACACAGTGATATCTGGAAAGCCAGAGATTCTCAAGACCAGGACTCTCCAATCTTCTTGCCCTACAGGTGGTCCTTGACTTACAACCTTTCATTTAGCATCATTTGAAGTTACAGCAGCACTGAAAGAAATGATTTAGGACCATTTTTCACACAAACATTGTGTGAAAACGATCCACACAAACGATCCATATTTATGATGGTTGCATAAATAGGGGACACTGCAACCGTCAGCTATCACCTTTTGTGACCTTCGGACAAGCAAAGTCAATGGGGAACTCGACAACTATGCTACTAAACAACTGCAGTGATTCAACCGACAGCTGTGGCCAGAAAGATCATAAAATGGGGCAAAAGTCACTTAACAACTGTCTCACTTAGCAGTAGAAATTTTGGGCTCAGTTGTAGCCATAAGTCGAGGACTTCCTGTATTTCACATTTTGAAATCATGTGGGGCACTCAGAGAAAATGCCTTTTTCTTTTCTTTTTTTTTTTGGTGGGGGAGACAAAGCAATCACTCGACATTTTCTCTCTCTAAGAAATACAGGAGTCTTCACTTAGCAACTGCACTGTTTACTGACTGTTCAAAGTTACGATGATGCCGGAAAAGTAACTTTAACAAACAGTTCTTGCACTTACGACCACTCTAGCGTTCCTTAGTCATGGCATCATCATTTGCAAGCTTCACTGCTGGCTTCCAACAAGCAGAGTTGATAAGAGGAGCCAGCCATAAAATCTTTAAGTCGTGGTCACATGACCAATTGTGGTTAAATGAGGACTAGCTGGACCTATGAGAATCAACGTGGAATCCAAAGGAGTTCTTGGTAATAAAGGTAATTGGAGGTTGGTCCTTTGCTTTACAACATGCTGGCCTCCTTTTTAATTTTATGTGGAAAATAAGCCTTTAAACCACTGAAAAGTACTGTAGAATTTAGATGTGGAAGGTGAAAAGGCAGGTTTCCATAGCTATATGATGCTCAAAAATATAATGTTGGAGATCCTGGCAGAAAATTGGTAATTATAAATCCCAAAGGTGCTTTTTTTCAAGAGGCAATTGGACTTTCTTTGTAGGCCTTTTGCTTCTCATCCAAGAAGCTTCTTCAGTTTTGACACATTTTGGACAGAGAGGACTGCTGGTTTGAAAGAGGGGTCAAGGAGGCCGACTATGTCAAAATTGAGCAGCCCTCTCTCAATGGGGCGGGGGGGGGGAAAGGATCTGACATCATCTATCTCCACTCTACAACACAGTCCTTTCAGAAGTTCCAAGAAGGCTCCACAACCATTTGCATTATTCAGACCCTAGAGACCCTAGAGACACAGATAAGGCTCCAGGCAGCTCCAGAAACTTGCCAAAAGAATGCAAATGAACATCTGTCTGCAGGAGTATAAATCTTTCCATTCCCCACCATCCAGTCAGAGCTGAAGAAGCTTCTTGGATGAGAAGCAAAACGTCTTCAAAGAAAAAAACAAGGACGTTCAGTTGCCTTGTGGAAAAAGCACCTTTGGGATAACTATGATCTGGATGACTGAGAATCACCATAGATCAGGGATGTCAAACTCAATTTCATTGAGGGCCGCATCAGCATTGCGGTTGCCCTCAGGGGGCTGGGTGGGTGTGGCCAGGGTGGGCGTGGTCTACTGAGTGGGCGTGGCTAGACTGCTTATGGCCTACTGGGTGGGCATGGCCAGCTCTACATCATTCGCATCAAGGGTGCCTATGGGGGCCTGGGCAGGAGTGGGACAGATCTGAGGGTCTCTGGGCCAGGGCCAAGGCAGTGGGGGCCATTCCCTCACTGTTTCCAGGATGGCTTCGCGGGCCACATGAAACCACTTCGCGGGCCGGATCCGGCCCCACATGTCTGCCATAGATATTTGGTGATTATAAACATTAGGATTAAAACCTGGGTTTGAAAAAGTCGATGGGTTTATAGCCAATGATGGCTTTCTCCTGGCAGTATAGAATCTACCATCAAAAGAAATTCTTTCATTGTCCCCTCAACTTAACCCAAACCTCACTAAATTTCCTCCAGAATTTTGGGAAGGCCTTTGGAGAAGATCAGAAGCATGCTAGAGGGATGGAGAGGAGAAGGAGGAGAAGCAACAGAAGTTCTGTTGCTTGGGTTAGATAAATCCCATACATCATTTTTCTTAGGAATATTACGGTATTTATAGCATTATACTTTTAAGCTTTTCTACAATGTGAATTTGTCTTATTCAATAAAATTATTAAAAAGAAAAAAGAAAATGCATTAGTGAGCAGTGCAAGAAGGGGAAAATAAAAACAGGAAAAAAACACTATACCTTTTTTTTGTCTTGTTCTTGCAAAAGATATGGAATTGCATCAAGCAGCCAGTGAATTGTGTTGGTCTATTTTACATAACCAACTTAGTAGTATTTTTTTAATAAAATATCCTAGAATAAACCTACTTAATATTATAGTTTCTTAAATGTCCATTCACCACATAATTACTCCTAATCTACCCACAGAATGACAATTCTAAAACGATTTTTAGAAAATAATTTGTTTTGGTTGTAGTTTTTTTTTAAGGAAATAAAAATATCTGGTCCCTAAAATAGCCTGCTTTCCAAATCAGCCAGATCTAGCTAGGAAGCTTAAGCAGGTAGAAATAGCCACTTACAATAACTCTGCGATAGACTGCAGCCATCATCTAGATAAAAAGCCCTGGCATCTAATCCAGATTCAGGTACCTAGCTTGCTTAATAAAACATAGTCTCAGTCTCTGTCGGTTACCAAGCAACTGTAAGATGCTCCTATCAAAGCTCTAAATCATGATTTTACTTCATGATATTGTTTACCCAATTCAAACCAGCAAAATCACCATTAAGTAAAATGGGGAGGGGGAAAGGCGAATTTCTTTTTTCCTTTTTTATCCTATAAAACTTGGATGATTTTCTGATGATAGCAGATGAATACCGTATATACTTGAGTATAGGCCGACTCGAGTATAAGCCGAGACCCCCAATTTCACCCCCCAAAACTGGAAAAAGTTATTGACTCGAGTATAAGCCGATCCGCCGTTCTGCAAGCCTCTGCCACCAGCAGAGGCTCGATCCGCCATTTTGCAAGCCTGAATACACAGGAATACCCTGTGTGGCCGCGGCTCTCGGGGAAGCCCTGGCTGTCCGCTTCCTCGCTCCACGCTGCCATTCGGGGCCCGCGCGTTCCCCGGGCAAATCGCGGCGCCCAGCAGGCGAGGAAACACGCCCGCTCCAGTCGCCCCCCCTTCCCTCAGGAGACGCGAAGCAAGTGACCGCCCGGAGCTTACCGAGGACTTGCGCGCGGCCGAGGCTTCGGTGCTTCCAGGATCGCGCGCACCTCCCCAAACCTCCCCAAACGTCGGCAGGTCTCCGTTCCTCCTGCCGACCTTTGGGGAGGTTTGGGCGCCTCCCCAAACCTCCCCAAACCTCGGCAGGTCTCCGTTCCTCCTGCCGACCTTTGGGGAGGTTTGGGCGCCTCCCCAAACCTCGGCAGGTCTCCGTTCCTCCTGCCGACCTTTGGGGAGGTTTGGGCGCCTCCCCAAACCTCCCCAAACCTCTGCAGGTCTCCGTTCCTCCTGCCGACCTTTGGGGAGGTTTGGGCGCCTCCCCAAACCTCTGCAGGTCTCCGTTCCTCCGCGCAGACCTGCCGACCTTTGGGGAGGTTTGGGCGCCTCCCCAAACCTCGGCAGGTCTCCGTTCCTCCTGCCGACCTTTGGGGAGGTTTGGGCGCCTCCCCAAACCTCCCCAAACCTCGGCAGGTCTCCGTTCCTCCTGCCGACCTTTGGGGAGGTTTGGGCGCCTCCCCAAACCTCCCCAAACCTCGGCAGGTCTCCGTTCCTCCTGCCGACCTTTGGGGAGGTTTGGGCGCCTCCCCAAACCTCGGCAGGTCTCCGTTCCTCCTGCCGACCTTTGGGGAGGTTTGGGCGCCTCCCCAAACCTCCCCAAACCTCGGCAGGTCTCCGTTCCTCCTGCCGACCTTTGGGGAGGTTTGGGCGCCTCCCCAAACCTCTGCAGGTCTCCGTTCCTCCGCGCAGACCTGCCGACCTTTGGGGAGGTTTGGGCGCCTCCCCAAACCTCGGCAGGTCTCCGTTCCTCCTGCCGACCTTTGGGGAGGTTTGGGCGCCTCCCCAAACCTCCCCAAACCTCGGCAGGTCTCCGTTCCTCCTGCCGACCTTTGGGGAGGTTTGGGCGCCTCCCCAAACCTCCCCAAACCTCGGCAGGTCTCCGTTCCTCCGCGCAGACCTGCCAACGTTTGGGGAGGTTTGGGCACCTCCCCAAACCTCGGCAGGTCTCCGTTCCTCTGCGCAGACCTGCCAACGTTTGGGGAGGTTTGGGCGCCTCCCCAAACCTCCCCAAACCTCGGCAGGTCTCCGTTCCTGTTTGGGGAGGTTTGGGCGCCTCCCCAAACCTCCCCAAACCTCGGCAGGTCTCCGTTCCTCCGCACAGACCTGCCGACGTTTGGGGAGGTTTGGGCGCCTCCCCAAACCTCCCCAAACCTCGGCAGGTCTCCGTTCCTCCGCGCAGACCTGCCGACGTTTGGGGAGGCGCCCAAACCTCCCCAAAGGTCGGCAGGAGGAACGGAGACCTGCCGAGGTTTGGGGAGGTTTGGGGAGGCGCCCAAACCTCCCCAAAGGTCGGCAGGAAGAACGGAGACCTGCCGAGAAACGTCGGCAGGTCTGCGCGGAGGAACGGAGACCTGCCGAGGTTTGGGGAGGTTTGGGGAGGCGCCCAAACCTCCCCAAACAGGAACGGAGACCTGCCGAGGTTTGGGGAGGTTTGGGGAGGCGCCCAAACCTCCCCAAACGTCGGCAGGTCTGCGCGGAGGAACGGAGACCTGCCGAGGTTTGGGGAGGTGCCCAAACCTCCCCAAACAGGAACGGAGACCTGCCGAGGTTTGGGGAGGTTTGGGGAGGCGCCCAAACCTCCCCAAACGTCGGCAGGTCTGCGCGGAGGAACGGAGACCTGCCGAGGTTTGGGGAGGTTTGGGGAGGCGCCCAAACCTCCCCAAACAGGAACGGAGACCTGCCGAGGTTTGGGGAGGTTTGGGGAGGCGCCCAAACCTCCCCAAACAGGAACGGAGACCTGCCGAGGTTTGGGGAGGTTTGGGGAGGCGCCCAAACCTCCCCAAACGTCGGCAGGTCTGCGCGGAGGAACGGAGACCTGCCGAGGTTTGGGGAGGTGCCCAAACCTCCCCAAACAGGAACGGAGACCTGCCGAGGTTTGGGGAGGTTTGGGGAGGCGCCCAAACCTCCCCAAACGTCGGCAGGTCTGCGCGGAGGAACGGAGACCTGCCGAGGTTTGGGGAGGTTTGGGGAGGCGCCCAAACCTCCCCAAACAGGAACGGAGACCTGCCGAGGTTTGGGGAGGTTTGGGGAGGCGCCCAAACCTCCCCAAACGTCGGCAGGTCTGCGCGGAGGAACGGAGACCTGCTGAGGTTTGGGGAGGTTTGGGGAGGCGCCCAAACCTCCCCAAACAGGAACGGAGACCTGCCGAGGTTTGGGGAGGTTTGGGGAGGCGCCCAAACCTCCCCAAACGTCGGCAGGTCTGCGCGGAGGAACGGAGACCTGCCGAGGTTTGGGGAGGCGCCCAAACCTCCCCAAACGTCGGCAGGAGGAACAGAGACCTGCCGAGGTTTGGGGAGGTTTGGGGAGGCGCCCAAACCTCCCCAAAGGTCGGCAGGAGGAACGGAGACCTGCCGAGGTTTGGGGAGGCGCCCAAACCTCCCCAAAGGTCGGCAGGAAGAACGGAGACCTGCCGAGGTTTGGGGAGGTTTGGGGAGGCGCCCAAACCTCCCCAAACGTCGGCAGGTCTGCGCGGAGGAACGGAGACCTGCCGAGGTTTGGGGAGGCGCCCAAACCTCCCCAAACGTCGGCAGGAGGAACGGAGACCTGCCGAGGTTTGGGGAGGTTTGGGGAGGCGCCCAAACCTCCCCAAACGTCGGCAGGTCTGCGCGGAGGAACGGAGACCTGCCGAGGTTTGGGGAGGTTTGGGGAGGCGCCCAAACCTCCCCAAACAGGAACGGAGACCTGCCGAGGTTTGGGGACATTTGGGGAGGCGCCCAAACCTCCCCAAACGTCGGCAGGTCTGCGCGGAGGAACGGAGACCTGCCGAGGTTTGGGGAGGCGCCCAAACCTCCCCAAACGTCGGCAGGAGGAACGGAGACCTGCCGAGGTTTGGGGAGGTTTGGGGAGGCGCCCAAACCTCCCCAAAGGTCGGCAGGAGGAACGGAGACCTGCCGAGGTTTGGGGAGGCGCCCAAACCTCCCCAAAGGTCGGCAGGAGGAACGGAGACCTGCCGAGGTTTGGGGAGGTTTGGGGAGGCGCCCAAACCTCCCCAAAGGTCGGCAGGAGGAACGGAGACCTGCCGAGGTTTGGGGAGGTTTGGGGAGGCGCCCAAACCTCCCCAAAGGTCGGCAGGAAGAACGGAGACCTGCCGAGGTTTGGGGAGGTTTGGGGAGGCGCCCAAACCTCCCCAAACGTCGGCAGGTCTGCGCGGAGGAACGGAGACCTGCCGAGGTTTGGGGAGGTTTGGGGAGGCGCCCAAACCTCCCCAAACAGGAATGGAGACCTGCCGAGGTTTGGGGAGGTTTGGGGAGGCGCCCAAACCTCCCCAAACGTCGGCAGGTCTGCGCGGAGGAACGGAGACCTGCCGAGGTTTGGGGAGGCGCCCAAACCTCCCCAAACGTCGGCAGGAGGAACGGAGACCTGCCGAGGTTTGGGGAGGTTTGGGGAGGCGCCCAAACCTCCCCAAACGTCGGCAGGTCTGCGCGGAGGAACGGAGACCTGCCGAGGTTTGGGGAGGTTTGGGGAGGCGCCCAAACCTCCCCAAACAGGAATGGAGACCTGCCGAGGTTTGGGGACATTTGGGGAGGCGCCCAAACCTCCCCAAACGTCGGCAGGTCTGCGCGGAGGAACGGAGACCTGCCGAGGTTTGGGGAGGCGCCCAAACCTCCCCAAACGTCGGCAGGAGGAACGGAGACCTGCCGAGGTTTGGGGAGGTTTGGGGAGGCGCCCAAACCTCCCCAAAGGTCGGCAGGAGGAACGGAGACCTGCCGAGGTTTGGGGAGGCGCCCAAACCTCCCCAAAGGTCGGCAGGAGGAACGGAGACCTGCCGAGGTTTGGGGAGGTTTGGGGAGGCGCCCAAACCTCCCCAAAGGTCGGCAGGAGGAACGGAGACCTGCCGAGGTTTGGGGAGGTTTGGGGAGGCGCCCAAACCTCCCCAAAGGTCGGCAGGAGGAACGGAGACCTGCCGAGGTTTGGGGAGGTTTGGGGAGGCGCCCAAACCTCCCCAAACGTCGGCAGGTCTGCGCGGAGGACCGGAGACCTGCCGAGGTTTGGGGAGGCGCCCAAACCTCCCCAAACGTCGGCAGGTCTCCGTTCCTCCGCGCCCTGCCTGCCTGCTTCTTTCCGCTGCGGAAAGAAGCAGGCAGGCAAGGCGCGGAGGAACGGAGACCTGCCGACGTTTGGGGAGGTTTGGGGAGGTGCGCGCGCACCTCCCCAAACCTCCCCAAACTTCGGCAGGTCTCCGGATGGCGGTGGCTTGGGAGAGGTGCGCGCGATCCCGGAAGCACCAAAGCCTCGGCCGCGCACAAGTCCTCGGTAAGTTTTTTTGTTGACTGGAGTATAAGACGAAGTGGAATTTTTCAGCTCAAAAAGTGGGCTGAAAAATTCGGCTTATACTCAAGTATATACGGTATATAACTCTGAGTAAATAAAATAAGTATAAGGCACATTTGTTTGGCTTCAGATAATTACTCTTGATGCTTCTTCCTTCCCTCCCTTTCCCATTAAATTCTTGATCCAAACAACCTCACTGAAAAGCTGCTTGACCAAATTATCAATTAGAAAAACCTGTCTGGGGAACTGTCAAGCTATGATATCAAGGCAAATGGAAATACGTGAAGCTGGTGTTAGTGAATTTCTGCCCCAGTAGAATTCCTGGCATTAGGAGCTGCAAATGTAAATGGAAAGCTGCATTACAATTCTATACAGGGATAGAATATTTTAGGTAAGAAGTATTGTTATTCTCCCTAAACTTCCTCAATAGCTGGTAGATACCAGAAGCTGAATTTCAGCATAAAATGGAGCTGAAGGTAGCTTTAATTCAAGCAGATCAGCTTAAGACATCCCTATTATCTCAAAAGCCTTCTTTTATTATTTAAAATTACCGTATTTTCCGGCGTATAAGACGACTGGGCATATAAGACGACCCCCTACATTTCCTGTTAAATTATAGGGTTTGGGCTATACTCGCCGTATAAGACTACCCCTCTTCCAACGCACACCAAATAAAAATTAAAAAACATCAGATTTGATTTTAATATGGTAATTTTAATTCAAATGCTTATGACATGCAGGTACTTAGTAGGAAAACTGTCACTTATAAACATAAGGCTGTTTGTCATCAAACATGTAAACATAAAACAGTGCAAGTGGATTAAACATAATAATAATAATAATAATAATAATAATAATAATAATAATAATAATAATAATAATAATAAGAAGAAGAAGAAGAAGAAGAAGAAGAAGAAGAAGAAGTTGGAAGGGACCTTGGAGGTCATCTAGTCCAACCCCCTGCTAAGGCAGGAAACCCTATACCATTTCAGGCAAATGGCTGTCCAGTCTCTTCTTAAAAACCTCCAGTGTTGGAGCATTCACCACCTCTGGAGGCAGGTTGTTCCACTGGTTAATTGTTCTAACTGTCAGGAAGTTTCTCCTTAGTTCTAGGTTGCTTCTCTCCTTGGCTAGTTTCCATCCATTGCTTCTTGTCCTGCTTTCAGGTGCTTTGGAGAATAGCTTGGCTCCCTCTTCTTTGTGGCAGCCCCTGAGATATTGGATCACTGCTATCGTGTCACCCCTCACCCCTCTCTTCGTTAAACTACACGTACCCAATTCCAGCAACCCTTTTCCTATTTTCCTAATTCACTTTTTCACTTTTCCTAATTCACTCTAAAACTTTCCCTGCACAGAGCCTTAAGTAACCCCAGCTGCCTGCAATTAGTGCAGGTTCTTATCCCAACAGGCTCAAGGTTGAGTCAGCCTTTCATCCTTCCGAGGTAGGTAAAATGAGGACTCAGATTGTTGGGAGCAATAAGCTGACTTTGTAATAATGCTGCTTGTGGGGTGTGTGTGTGTGTGTGAAAGCTCTAATAGGCAGGCATATACATAGAATGAAGGCTATTGCTAAGCACATTGATTTGTGCTTTAAATTGTAAGCCGCCCTGAGTCTTCGGAGAAGGGTGGGATATAAATGGGATTTTAAAAAAAAGACCAAATGGGAGATCCGCTCCAGGTTTTCCAGCCCGCCCGCCCAGTTCCTGAGTCAAATGTGTCCTTAGAGCTAAGCTGCTGCTCTGCTACGCATTCCCCACCTGCCTTTCAAGTTGCTCTTGCATTTCCCACCTGCCTACAGCTGCTCTTCAACTTTAGAAGGAAAAAAGCCCAGACCCCAGCCTGTAAAAAATCACAGACTGCAGCTTCTACTCCAATTGGTCCCGCTTTCCCTGCGCAGACTAAATGGAAGATCCGCTCCAGGTTTTCCAGCCAGCCCTGTCCCTAAAGTTTCAGCACCCGCGTATAAGACGACCCCTGACTTTTGAGAAGATTTTCATGGGTTAAAAAGTAGTCTTATACGCCGGAATCTACGGTACTTTATTTAGCACTACAACAATATCAACCAGTAGCAAGTCTTTTGTGAAATATTGTGCTTGTAGTATGTGCGTATAAACTTTATTAAAGATTTTTACATGGATAAAAGATAGATGTAAAAATATATAAAACAGTCAGAAGAAAGGGGCAGAAACAATTAAAGAACAGAAGATAGTTAAAGAAGTGACTTCTGATCTTCTTCGCAATTGCAAGTGAATTTATTATCCCTTCTCCCTTTTAAAAATTACATTACAGAAATTCCTTCTATTGCATGTTCAGCCCCTTGTTTTTCAAATCCAGAAATCACTATTTCACTTTGTTTCCATTTTCAACAAAAAGTCCATAAAAGTTTTTCAGTCTTTTATAAAAGCACCTGTGGTTTTATCCTGAACAAGACAGGTCAGTTTTCCTCATTTCTGCTAATTCTACCATTTTTAGAACCCATTCCTCCTCTGTGGGTGTGAAATACTGGGCTTTTGTGCATTGAAATGGAAATGTATAGGGGAAAAAATTTAAACATCACCAGAGGTGGGAAAGTGGCATTTCCTCATGGAGAGTAATTTTGTAGTGATTCTAGTTAAACTTACCAATCAGCTATACATCCTGTTATTAGGTAGCCAAAGATTAATCCTACAAGCAGAGAAAACTTCGCAATGTGAACTTTCCAGGCAGAATCACAGACCAGATCCCACTGAAAAACAAAAAAAGAAAGAAAAGATGATGCATTTAAAGTAGACAGGGTTATTTTCATATACTTGGAGCAAAATCACATATAACTTTTTAGTAAAGGTAGCCCTCGACTTACAATCATTCATTTAATGACCGTTCAAAGTTACAACGGCACTGAAAAAAAGTGACATGACCATCTTTCACACTTATGACCATTTTTCACACTTATGACCATTGCACCATCCCCATGGTCATGTGATCAAAATTCTCTTGGCATGTATTTATAGTGGTTGCAGTGTCCTGGGGTCATGTGATTACCTTTTACGATTTTCTGATAAACAAAATCAATGGGGAAGCCAAATTCACTTTAACAACCGTGTTACTAACTTAACTGCAGTTATTCACTTAACAACTGTGGCAAGAAAGGCTGTGAAATGGGGCAAAATCACTTAACAAGCAAAAAGCAGCTAGCTAAAAGCTTACAGAAGCTGATAACTAGACCATTTATAAGATTTTACAATTCTGGTCATTCACTCTTCCTTCCCTCTGGCAATTCAGAGTTTTGAGAGATATTCTCTGAATATGGATATCTTCTGTGGTAAATCTATCAATAATAAATCTGTCCAAGTTTTAAAGGCAGATGATGTATTTACTAACATCATCTGCTTTTTTTGTGCCAAAAAAATGTTGTTATAAACTTCTTTTGGCACAAATTTCAAGGAGCTAGCAATGTTCAATATAAAGAAGTATCTTCTTTGTCTATTGAACTAGTTTACTGGTTTTCAACTTCCATCACTCTGTTTGCCCTCCCCCCCCCCAGCTTTTTCTATTTCCCACAAGAAAATATTCTAATGGCACCCAGAACTCATTTTTTTTCTTCAGTCGAGGTCAATCTCTAAGGTCATGTAAGCAAATGGTAAACAACCGTATTATTTTTCTGTATTCAGAGCAAGTAATAGCAGCCATTTGGCCAGATCATCTGTAATCAGAGAAGGAAGAGTTATTGTTAAGCTGTTAAGAGTTCTGGGAAGCTCGTATATATCCAGTAACATGAAATGACTCAGTAAAATGTCCTTTATGGTATCTTCTAAAGCTGATGTTCACCTTGAAGAAAATGGGAAGAATTTCAGTTTGTACTGTTAACTACTTAAGGATTTTTAAAGATAGTTCCACATCTCCAAGCCATTTAAATAAAGATTACAGTATTTAAAAGGAAGCAATCTAAAGGCGTTTATTTGACTAAATATTTAACTCAAACAAATCTTGAATTTAATGACAATGCATTCAAGAAGTTAAGGAAATGATTGGTCCATTAGTGGGGGAAAGTGATAAGAAGGTGACAAGCAACAGGGAGAAAGCAGAACGTTTTTTGCATCTGTCTTTACACAAAGGGAAAAAACAGTCCAACCTACCAAAACCAGTGCCATAAAAAACAGAATAGAAACACAAGTTAAGATAGGCAAGAAAATGGTAAGTGAGCACCTGTCCAGTCTAGACAAGTTCAAATCACCAGGACCAGATGGATTACACCCCAAGGTTCTCAAGGAACTGGCAGACGTGATCTCAGAACCACTGAACTATATTTTTCAAAGATCCTGGAGCACTGGGGAACTACCACAGGACTGGAAGAGAGCTGATGTAGTTCCCATCTTCAAAAAAGGGAAAAAATAGATCCAGGAAACTACAGACCTATCAGCCTGACCTCAATACCTGGGAAGATTCTGGAAAAGATAATCAAACAACAAATCAGCGAACACCTTGATGCGAACAAAGTTATCACTAAAAGCCAACATGCGTTTGTCAAAAACAGATCATGCCAGACAAATCTTATTGCATTCTTTGACCAAGTGACAAAACTAGTGGACCAGAGGAATGCTGTAGATATAATTTACTTGGACTTCAGTAAGGCATTTGATAAAGTAGATCACAACCTACTACTTGATAAGATAGAAAAATGTGGGTTAGATAGCATCACCACCAGATGGATTCATAGCTGGCTGACAGGCCGTACTCAGCGTGTGGTCCTCAATGGAACTGCATCTACATGGAAGGAAGTATGTAGTGGGGTGCCCCAGGACTCCGTTCTGGGCCCAGTGCTCTTCAACATCTTCATCAACGATTTGGATGAGGGGATAGATGGGGAACTCATCAAATTTGCAGACAATACCAAGCTGGCAGGAATAGCCAATATTCCAGAAGATAGGCTTAAGATACAGGAGGATCTGGACAGACTCGAACACTGGGCGCTATCTAACAAAATGAAATTCAATGGTGAAAAAAGTAAGGTTCTACATTTAGGCAGGAAAAATCAAATGCACAGGTATAGTATAGGTGGTACCTTGCTCAATAGTAGTAACTGTGAGAGAGATCTCGGAGTCCTAGTGGACAATCACTTCAATATGAGCCAGCAGTGTGCTGCAGCTGCCAAAAAAGCCAACACAGTGCTAGGCTGCATTAACAGAGGGATAGAATCAAAATCTTGTGAAGTACTAATACCACTTTACAATGCCTTGGTAAGACCACACCTGGAATACTGCATCCAGTTTTGGTCACCACGATGTAAAAAAGATGTCGAGACTCTAGAAAGAGTACAGAGAAGAGCAACAAAGATGATTGGGGGACTGGAGGCTAAAACATATAGGGAACGGTTACTGGAATTGGGTATGTGCAGTTTAATGAAGAGAAGGGTGAGGGGTGACATGATAGCAGTGTTCCAATATCTCAGGGGCTGCCACAAAGAAGAGGGAGTCAAGCTATTCTCCAAAGCACCTGAAAGCAGGACAAGAAGCAATGGATGGAAACTAGTCAAGGAGAGAAGCAACCTACAACTAAGGAGAAACTTCCTGACAGTTAGAACAATTAACCAGTGGAACAACCTGCCTCCAGAAGTGGCGAATGCTCCAACACTGGAAGTTTTTAAGAAGAGACTGGCCAGCCACTTGTCTGAAATGGTATAGGGTTTCCTGCCTGAGCAGGCGGTTGGACTAGATGACCTCCAAGGTCCCTTCCAACTTATTATTATTATTAAGGTTTTTTTTATTGAAAAGTTTTAAAATACATTTTATCTTTAACAATCCCCCCCTCCCCCTCCCCCTCCCCAACCTATCCCTCCCTACCCCTCCCCCCCCTTCCCCCCTCCCCCCCCCCGACTTCCCAGAGCTAAGTACAGGGTATAAAAACAAAGAACAATCATAAACATCCATATGCTACCAACAATAAATTCTTAAATCTATCACTCTCTAGCTCATATAAAATAACTACAAGCAATATTAATATTACATATAAAAAGAAAGAAAAAAGAAAAAAAAGAAAGGAAGACTTATTCAAATGCTAAGTGAAACTTTTTAGTCCCATATTTCTTCTGAATATATTCAATCCATTTTTCCCACTCCATAATATAACGTTCTTGCGAATGATCTTTCAAATAAGCCGAAATCTTTGCCATCTCTGCCAGGTCAGAAACCTTTAAAGTCCATTCTTCTATAGTCGGCAGCTCCTCCTTCTTCCAATACTGACCTATTAAAAGTCTTGCTGCTGTAACTAAATTTAACATCAACTTAGTGTCCACAACAGTAGCACCTGTAATTATACCCAACAAAAAAAATTGCGGACAAAACTTTATCTTTTGCTTGAAGATCTTCTGCATATTCCACCAAATTTTTATCCAAAAAGCCTTGACCTTTTTACAAGTCCACCATATGTGAAAATATGTTGCATCTTCACCACCACACCTCCAGCATTTTGGCTGATAATTCGGATACATATTATTATTATTACATATTACATATTACATACATTACATATTATTACATATTACATACATTATTATTACATATTACATAACATATTATTATTAAGGTTTATATCAATATTTTTTAATGCTGGAAGCTCTTTCGGAACAGTCAGTTCAGACTGAAAAAACATATTTAAGTGAAGTTGTTTAATTATACTTCCTTCAGGGCTTCCCCCAAATCCTACCGTAGTTGTTCGGACTATGAAAGTGATGTTTTTGGGTTAAGCAACAAAATATAGAGCTTCAGACAACCAATACTAAATTCAATAGGAACTATTTTCAATGCTCCTACATCACAAGAGGACGGGGGCAGAAAGGATAACTAACACAAGCAGAAACCTCAGGCAAAAATTCACTACAATTAATGAATTTTATGTAGCATCAGTGCCACCTAAACTAGATACCAACCTTGCCCTATCTTTTATTAAAGGTCAATAAAAAACATTGATCGTTTAAAAATCCATTAATATTTTTTGAGGATAGGGTGCTTGACATCCTGCTACGAAGAATCTTTATTTCACTACTCAAGAAAGCTGTTCAACTAAATCAGCACAATAAACAAATACCACAAACTGCCCCATTATCCAAATCTCTTCAATGAACTATTCAGAGAAGGTCTGTTAGACAAAATGGGCAGACAGGAATATAAATAATAGAACCATCATCTGCTTCTCCGATCCCTTTGTTGAGATAATATTTCTGTGGCATATCTGATAGCTAGCGGGCATGCTCACTGCTGCATCATGAGACAAAGTGGCTAAACCACAACAAACTGGGTTTCCTATTTCTCCATAAAGGCTTCTTTCAGGGCCAGAACAATCTAACCACAGTTTTCTTCATTAAGGAAGTTCATCACAGATGGGAGATTCTGCAGAGAGGATTCAAGCCATATGCCAAAGACGAACAATTTGGCTCTGATCCTCTAGACAGATCAAGACATTGTTGTAACTTCTGCACATGCACTGCTCCAATTGCATTGCTTAGTGATGGGATTCCCTGAGCTTCCAGTTGCTGTTGTTAACCAAATCCTACAGTTGTTAGACAAGGCAACTTCCTGCTGGCTTCCCACAGCTAAGTCAGTGGGGAAGCTAACAGGAAATTGAAAGTCCCAGGCAACTCACAAGCAAGTAGAGGCAGATAGTAGTGGCTGCTGTCAGGTGGGGAAGGAGCAAGGGAAGGTGAGGAAGGGTACACATATGGCCAGTGTGGTACAAGCACAAAGAGGCTTTGAGAGGGTGCACAACTGAGAAAGACTTCTCCCAGCAATTCGTGACCTTCTTTGCTGGCTTCCCTATTGACTTTCTGGGGAAGCTGGTAGGGTAGGCCGCAAATGGTGATCATATGATCACAGGGCACTGCAACCTGTCATATGTGTGAGCTGGTTGCCAAGGACCCAGATTGGAATTAAGTGACCGCAGGAGTACTGGGATGGCCAGACTGTCCGGTCCATAATCATAATTGATTTAGCACGCGGTGGCTCAGTGGGTTAGGACGCTGAGCTTGTCGATCAGAAGGTCGGCAGTTTGGCGGGTCGAATCCCGAGTGCCGCGTAACAGAGTGAGCGCCTGTTACTCGTCCCAGCTTCTGCCCACCTAGCAGTTCGAAAGCACGTAAAAATGCAAGTAGAAAAATAGGGACCACTATGGTGGGAAGGTAACAGCGTTCCGTGCGCCTTTGGCGTCTAGTCATGCCGGCCACATGACCACGGAGACGTCCTCGGACAAACGCTGGCTCTTCGGCTATGAAACGGAGATGAGCACCGGCCCCTAGAGTCGGAAACGACTAGCACGCATGTGCGGGGGAACCTTTACCTTTTTTAACTTCATACAGTTGCTGAATGAATGATGATAAGTGAAGGACTATCTCTAATAGAAACCAAAGTAACGAATCTGCAATTCATTCTGCCAATACCATGAAATGAAACTTGGAAAGGAGCAGATAAAAGAGGTAAATTTTTACATCTATCTTGACCCTAAAATCAATAGCATACACAAAATTGTCAAAGAAATGTAGAATAGCAGCACGGATCAGCTTGTACTGTGTAAAGTCAATATTCCAGCAAATGGGCAATGCCAAGGCAAGAGCAAGCATCTTCAACCCCACCGTCATAATGTGAAGGATATGAAGCAGAAAAGCTTGGAGTCATACAGTGTGCAATGGAAAGTTGAATGCTAAAGTTCTCAGTCAGAGATGAGTTCAGAAATAAGGAAATTCAGCTCAACAATGGATTAACTTCAAAGATGTCTCAGAAATGGACTAACTTCAAAGATGTCATAAAACAACACTGAAATCTAATCTAAGTAGGCAAGACACATTGCACATTTATCTGACATTAGGTAGACGCAAAAAATGACCTGGTGGTGGCCCTAAAATTACATACACCTACTTTGATGATCTCCTGCAAGAGGATATAGAGATGGTCTTGACGAAGAGGGAAGAGATTTGTCATCAAAGCAATGGGGAGGGAAACGTGTCTTATGCCCAAACAATGAAGAAAGTATGAATAAATATCACAGACACTCCCCTAATTCACATGAGTATGACAAAGGGAGGAGGTAAAACATAATCATATTTGCAAGATTCTATAACCATGGCCAATCATAGTAAAAAATAATTTTAGCTTTAATGTGGACTTGATTTCTGATCTACATCTTGGAGTTGTAAAAAGACCTTAGTCCCAACCGAAATAGTACCATCCAAGACCAAATAAAATATACGTATTGGCGGAAGTCATAACTGGACATCAATGCCATCCAGGTGAAAAAGTGATAAAGTGAATCCCAAGGAAGAATTCTTGTTCTCTTTCCATCAGGTACAAACAGATCATCTGCCCAATACAGCAGCAGATTATTAAGATCAAATTGTTCTGGAACAT
This sequence comes from Vipera berus, assembly GCF_964194415.1. NCBI lineage: Eukaryota > Metazoa > Chordata > Lepidosauria > Squamata > Viperidae > Vipera > Vipera berus. Next base: position 144,313,292 of record NC_138204.1, read on the forward strand.
TCTAAGTGTATTTCTTTTCCTACTCCCAAGTAATCTTAGTAAGATGCATGCGAACCAAGATAAAATTTCTTGTCCCTCCACGGCAACGGTCCCACCTACTTTTGAAAAGCTTGATCTGTTTTCATTATTTAGAAATATTATTGGAACATTCTTTCGTCAATTATCACAAAGTAACAGACTCCATTCCAGTTATTTGAGCAGAGTGAAAAGCCAGAGTTAATTTCCAATCTTTCACTTGGGAATTCTTCTATCCATTGCCTCTCTACTTTATCTTACTAAATAAACATCATTTTAATCTCCTAATTTCCTATTTCCTAACTTGCTGCTTTCTGACATGGGGGGCACTGCCAACAACCAGAGTCTGCAGGAAGAATTGGCCTGCCGTCTAGAAATCTGCTGAGTTGAAGTTACATCCTACTTAGAGAATGCCAAGTTTGAAAAGGCTAGTCTTAACTTTTAAAATATTTGAAGATAGAACAGTGATTAATCTTACTAATTAATAGCTCCTTTTGCAAGCAAGGCTTATCTACCACGTTTTTTGAAAGCACCACAGCTAAGATATCCAAACATATCATCAGGCTCAAAACTTATCCATAAGCCAATCTCAACCATTCTGAGATGAGACCTTGAGTGTGACAGTGTACTAGAAGGCAATAGTTTGCAATGTTTGCAACAGTGTTGAATAGTTTGGGTGTAGGATGAGGGTAAAGGTTCATTCTCTGAGCTTGTGGGCTGGTTTCCAAACATTTCATTACCAGGCTAGACAACAACACTGCTAAAGATTTACCTAGCCTGGTTACGAAACCTTCAGAAACCAACCCACAATCTTGGAGAACAAACTTTCGCACTAGGTTGCAATCTCTCCCTTTTTCTAGGCTGCTCCCAGCGCCCGCACCAATCCTCTTGTTTACCCAGGAAGATTGCCCTAAATGTCTAATTCAAGGGTTCCTAAAGCAGGCCTCTCTCTGTTTGCATGGTGCCCTAAGGATAGCGAATGTTTTATTATAATGGTTGCTTTCACAGTCAGCCAGATGTTTAGATTGGATTTGACATTTTTCATTGAGTCCTTCCCAAGGTCCCGGGATAGGCAGATGTTGCTTGATGGTGTTGAAGGGATTGTCACAGAATGTAAGCTGTTTCAAGTGAAGTTGACTTTTACAACTGATAGTGGCTTTCTCAATGTTCAAGTGAGGTCCAGATGTTTCAGAATTGCACCCAAGGCACCCATTACTATTGGTGCTATCTTTGCTTTAGATAGGTCTTTGCATTTCTTCTCCTTCTCCTTCTTTATTTTCTATACTGTTTGGGACAAATAATATCCCCAAGAATGTCAGATCAGGCAAGTCCCATGGTAAGAATGCCAGGCATGCTGTGCTCTGTCATTCTCACCACCAAAGGAGTGTGAAATCTTACATTTACACCTTTTAAGTGAAAAGAGCTCAATTGTTAATTGACGCTTCAGCTACTGTGTAGAATATTTTGAAAAAGTGAAGCCATGAAAAAGGCTTTTTATGGGTTCATCTAGAGGAACAGATTCATGAGCAGACACCAACATCTTTATTTTTAAATCGTGCACCATTGCCATTGTGTGGGCAGCAATTCTCCACCCCGCCCCAAGCTTGCCTTAGATAATTACATGTAACTATATTTGCTCATATCCTTAACAGCAGATCATTAGCTTGGATGGAGGCTTGTCCAGCTGGAGAACAAAGGAGATAATCATCCAGGTCACGGCTCTCCCGAAGGTGCTTTTCCTAAAAGCAAATGGATTTTCTTGGGTTTTTCTTGAAAATGTTTCACTTCTCATCCAAGAAGCTTCTTTAGTTCAGAAAAAACCCCAAGAAAGTCCAGTTGCCTTTTGGAAAAGCATCTTTGGGATTGTCCAGCTGGAAGTTACTAGGATCAGAGGGGCCAAACTTCTAGGAATCTACTGTGAATTCCCCTGGCCATTTTGAAATGCATAGCAATCAAAACTGTTGCTATAAAATATCTATCTCAAATTGTACCATAGATTTGGAAGGTACTTCCAAAGTCAGCTACTCCACCTCCAGGCAGTGCATAAAACCAACTAAAACACTACCAATAAGCTGACATGAACTTTGGTTTGAAAACATCAAAGGAGGACATCAGCTTCCAAGACAGCCAGTTCCCCTCTCAACAGTATGGTGCACTGTCAGGAAATGCTTCCTAAATGTTTTATTACTCTTTTTTCCTTATAATCTGAATCCAAGAATTGAGAGGTTTTTTTTCTATTTTTGCTTAATTGTTCTTCAAGCCTAGGTGGTTTTTTGATGGCTAGGATCACCCACTGAGCTATGTTAAACTTATTTACAGGCTTGCAATTACACTTTCCATGTGTTTACAGGCCACGGATGCAAGTTGTCCATCACTAATATAAATGACAGCTCTTCCAATATATGAAGACAGCTCTCATCTCATCAGTCCTAATTCCAGACTAAACATTCCTAATTCCTCTAATCTTCCTCACTGACTTCAAAGATTCCTCTGTCCAGACATAACATCTTCCTGAAGGAAACTGTCGAAGTCATCCTAGCCTATTTATAGAATAGTCAACCCATAAGTTTTGAGATTTAGAAACATCTCAAAATATAACACGTTTGCATGCATGAATCTAAATTGGGGAATTTTGTTGCAGGCTACAGTATAGTAAGAACAAAGTCTTTATCTCTTTATAAGCATAGCTACCAGACATGGCTTTTATTGAAACTAGGACTTTTCTGTGGTGGCACCCAAACTTTGATTCATACTCTCCAGAGAAGCTTTAATTACCATGAGCTTCATTACTGAATCTGCTTGTGCACTCTAAACAAACTTCTCACCTCTTTATTTTATAGCTTTGTTGCCATGGAAATGTGAAGAGGGAAAAAAGAGCAGGGTAATTCTGGCATATATTCATGTCATTACTCACATCACTATACATACTATTGTCACTTACTTTTTCTCGTCTGCCTTTTCTCCATACCTGACCTGACCCCCTTTTCTTTCCTGTCCATTTCACTAGCCCAGGGGTCCTTAAATTTTGTCGTGCCTTAAAATAACGAATTGTGTGAGAACAATCCTGTCCATGAATAGTACAGACTGTAGTGTTGGGACCCCCAGAAACAATAAATGACGTTGATCTCCTTCAAATCTATTCTTGATTTGTACGGTTTAAAAACCACAGATCTAGACCCTTAATGCTGCCAAGAACTGATGCAGACAATCTAGATTTAATCCATATGTATTTAGCTGCTTTATTAATTTCATAGATTTGACTCAAAAATACTTCTGACTCATCGGATCAATGCTTGAATGTTTAATACTTCAGTATAATCAAGATGGCCTCTGCTCAAGACCCAGGAGGTGTATACATACACTGGAAGGAATGTTCATTAATCTTGACAGCTACCTCTGGGTAACCAAGTATAATGTTTGTTATTATGCATATCCCATATTAGTATAGCCCCGCCCCCAAGATTGTGATTCCTACATTTTCTCCTGTTTTTCAGTGGCTATAAACCAGCTGAGGCAAAACTGAAGTCAGCTGCCCTTTCATGTTACTTATTGATTGGGCAAATTAATTTACTAAGGTAACCTACCCTTTTGACATTCTGTCACTCCTAATAACGTAACTTGGTCTTACAGTTCATAACACAGTACCTGATGGAACTTCTCTGACCACAAAGCTTCAGCACTGAAAAGGCAGAAGGATGCTTTCAACCCGGATGTTTGAGTCTTTCAACAGGGCCTTGACAGGGCAAACCACGGCAGTTCAACATCAACACCTAGTTCCAAGGTCTAATTTCTAGCTTGCTGGTTTTGTTTGCATATGAGGGTTTTGTTTTTGTTTTTGAAGCCTAATAATCACTGAAATAGGGCTTACACCAAGTTGTCATTTGCATAATGATGAAATGCAATCATCAGGAATCCAAGACAGTTTATGACGGGTAAATGGTCATCAATGAAAATGCTATGCTCCACAGAATCCCTAAATTAGCAAAAGCAAAAAGAAGTTACTTTGGGCTCAAGTCCACCACAAAGATGGTTCCAAGAAGGCCTTCCTCTACTAAATGGAAAACCTTTCATCATATTTGGCAATTCTACAAGACTGTCTGTAAGAACTAACCAAAGAGAGGGCTGCTGCTCTCAGTTGCAAGCACCTTCAATTATGCAACTACCCCTACAAGCAATTCCAAGCTTAGAATGCAAAGGACTCATACCTGGCAAGTCATTCAGTCTGGCTTGGAAAAACCACAATTTTAGGGATCATCTTCCTGATAAACTTGTCCCAGTAAATCAACCAGTTGACTGAATAGAAGCATCCGGTGGGGAGGCTTGACAAACACTTTCAACATGGTTCATGAGAGACCAAATATTTGCTAAGTACAGATAACTGCCTTTCCCCATCCCCCAACAAGTCCTGATGTGCTGCCTCATTTTGGTGGGAGGCTGTTCTTGGGAGGAATGAGTGAAGAATGTTGGGAGTGTATGCCCAGTGCTGTATATTGGGTCACCCAAGGCATGAAGGTCATCCCAGATGCCCAACTAAAGCAAGCAGGCACTTATATTGGGCAGTAGCAATAAAGGAAGATGCTGGAGGCAGATGATCACTTTAGTGACAATGACAAAGACACTGTCAATTCATAATCATCGATAAAATCTATTTATGTGATTGCTAGGAGTTGAAAAATGATTTGATGACATATAATCAATCAATCAATCAATCAATCAATCAATCAATCAATCAATCAATCAGGATATATGGTAGCCAGCATCCATCCGTCCATCCTCTCCATAAAAACAGAAATCCCAGGAAAATTGTGGTAAAGCTACATTCAATTCCTCATATTCTTTATTCTTTAGGAAACCATCTGAAAAAGCAAATGTGCTTTTTTTGCAAAATGTACGTGCTTCTTCTTTAGTCTGAATAAAGCAATGCTGGAAGTGAGATGATTAAAAACCACCCAAACACCAGTGAATTCTTGGTTCATTCCATATAATCCAGTGCCTGGTGGTAAATACAGAATGGCATTTTCAGTGTTCTGGGGTTTTTAACCGCAACAAAATTTACCATTTGTGGTGAATATAATTTCAGTAAAGATGCTAGGAAGAATATTTCCAGATAATAAAATAACTGAGAAATATAATGGCACATGCACAAAAGCCATTCATCTTATCCACTGCAGTGGACAAGAGAAAAGTGCCTTATCAAAGCAATTACCATAAACTACTGGTTCTTAAAAATATAGTACTTTTTACTGAGAACAAATCGTAATTCTGACAAGGATGAAAGGTTCTTCAAAAGACTTGTCACATTTGAAGATTCCCTACATTCGGCATTTATATATTTTGAATATGCCTACAGTAAACAATGCCGATGCTGAAAATATTGGGAAACCTATGGAAAAGTGGGACGCAGTGGTTCAGTGGGACGTGGTGGCTCAGTGGGTTAGGACACAGAGCTTGTCGATCAGAAGGTCGGGAGTTTGGCGGGTCAAATCCTAAGTGCCGTGTAACAGAGTGAACGCCTGTTACTTGTCCCAGCTTCTGCCAACCTAGCAGTTCAAAAGCATGTAAAAATGCAAGTAGAAAAATAGGGACCACTACAGTGGGAAGGTAACAGCGTTCCGTGCGCCTTTGGCATCTAGTCATGCCGGCCACCAGACCACAGAGATGTCCTCAGACATCTCTTTGGCTTTGAAATGGAGATGAGCACCGGTCCCTAGAGTTGGAAATAACTAGCACGCATGTGCGGGGGAACCTTTACCTTTACCTTATGGAAAAGTGCCTGATTCAAGACACAGCTTGGAACAGGCAATGAAGTCTACTCTATGCTCATTATTTGAGTGTATTTCTTGGTTTAGACCAGCCATGTCAAACTCGTGACATCATGTGATGTTGCGCAACGTACCTGGCCAGTTTGTCATTGCCGGCAATGGGATGGGCGTGGCTTCTGGATGACGCATCCGGCCCGTGGGCCGGCAGTTTGACACCCCTGGCTTAGACCCTAGAGCACAGGTCGGCAACCTGCAGCTCCGGAGCCGCATGCGGCTCTTTGAGCCGTCTCCTGCAGCTCCCAGTCGCCCGGTGCGTGCGCACCTCTTTGAACGGGCAGTGGTGCATGCGCACCTCTCCAAATGGAGAGTGGCACAGCCCGTTCCGAGAGGTGCGTGCGCACCTTTCCGAAGGGCGGAGGTGCGCGCGCACCTCTCCAAACTGCCGCCGTCCCGTTCGGAGACCCGCCACATTCGCCTGGCGCGCTCCCCCCCTCCCCAGGCCTAGACGGGGCTTGGATGTCCGTGCGCGCAGTTGCCGCATTCGTCCATGTTTGACGAACGCGGCAGGTCTCCGAACGGGACGGCGGCGGCTTGGGAGAGGTGCGCGCGCACTCTCCAAACTGCCGCCATCCCGTTTGCACAGCTGCCGCGTTCGTCCGTGTTTGACGAACGCGGCAGGTCTCCGAAAGGGACGGTGGCGGCTTGGGAGAGGTGCGCGCGCACCTCTCCCAAATCGCCGCCGTCCCGTTTGCATAGCTGCCGCGTTCGTCCATGTTTGACGAACGCGGCAGGTCTCTGAACGGGACGGCGCGCACCTCTCCAAAGGGGAGACCCGGCGCCGCGCAGGTGCCTCCCATTTTGCGCATGCGCAAAATGTTTTTTGCGCATGCGTGTGAGTGGATGCACGCGTGCGCACTTTTTGCGGCTCCCACTTTTTTGTTTGTGTGATGGAACCGGTTCTGAGTGGCTCTTTTCCTTTTTCCAGTTGCCGACCCCTGCCCTAGAGGAACAGGGGCAAACACTGCTTCACATCCAATTGCTCAAGTCTTGCTTGGATTCAGGACTACTCACAGGAAGGGTAAAAATGTCCTATCCTTTTTTATATGCATTGTGACCTTTTTCTAATCTCTTGTTTGGATCTGTCCTCTAGGATTAAGAGCCATGTTGCAGTGTGTTCTGTCTACCATAATAATATAGAAATAGAAGGCTGGAGACTACTTTAACAAGACAGAAATATATAAGACAGAAGCATCACAGCCCACTGTTCATGAAAAGTTATTTAGAATGATTGATATGCCCCTATTGTCCATATTGGACAATAATCAATAATCAAAAATAGGTTTTCTTCATTATTCTTCAATAGGTTTCATTGTTTTAATTATAGTTTCTATTTTGCATCACATCTCTTACATTTAAAGACGTACCCTTAGGTTATCTTAACATTTTACAGATCTGTCTTAAGCAGTGATCGGAGTCACTTTGACCTTAGTAATGGTTTGTCAAATTAGCCACAAATGGATAGTTTTCACTAACTGTGGAGTCCTTGGTGCTCTCTGAGCTTGGTTGCTTGCTTGTGAATATTTCATTACCTGAGTGTGTAACATCAACAACAGATTTGTTCACAGAATACAGGATAACAAGAGTTGGAAGTGATCTTGGAACTCTTCTAGTCCAACCCCCTGCTCAGGCAGGAGATCCTATACCATTCCAGATAAATGGCTGTCCAATCTCTTCTTAAACACCTCCAGTGATGGAGTATCCACAACTTCTGGAGGCCAGCCATTCCACTGATTGTCTTCATTATCGGGAAATTTCTCCTTAGATCTAGGTTGGATCTCTCCTTGATTTCTCCATTACTTCTTGTCCTGCCCTCAGGTGCTTTGACCCCCCTCTTCTCTGTGACAAACCCTCAAATATCAAAGATTGCTATCATGTCATCCCAAGTCCTTTTCATTAGTTACTAGACCAGACATGTCAAACACAAGGCCCGGGGGCCGGATCTGGCCCGTGAAGTGGTTTCATGTGGCCCGCGAAGCCATCCTGGAAACAGTGAGGGAATGGCCCCCACTGCCTTGGCCCTGGCCCAGAGACCCTCTTTCTGCCAGAGACCCTCAGATCTGTCCCACTCCTGCCCAGGCCCCCATAGGCACCCTTGATCTGAACGATGTAGAGCTGGCCATACCCACCCAATAGGCCATATACACTCTAGCCACGCCCACCCAGTAGGCCACGCCCACCCTGGCCATACCCACCCGGCCCCTTGAGGGCAACTGCAATGCTGATGCAGCCCTCAATGAAATTGAGTTTGACACCCCTGTACTAGACATACCCAGTTCCTACAACCATTCATCATGATTTAGCCTCGGGCCCCTAATCATCTTTGTTGTTCTTTTTTGCACTGTTTCTAGAGTCTCAACATCTTTTTTGTGGTGAGCAAAATTGGATGCAGTATCGTTAATTCACAAAGGACCCACCCTACAGTCTCTGACTAGATTTCTTTAAGACTACCTGCTAGAACAAGAATATATAGGAGATCACTGCAAAATTTATCTTTGCCCTTCCATTGTCCACAAACTACAAGACAAGGCAACTGTTTGCTGCAGCAATACTTTGGAAATCAGAAATCAAACAATTGTGATTGTTCCACAGGAAACATTTAGGTAGGAGAAAGAAGGAAAGGAGCACAAAGAATATTTGGGTGAGAAGCAATTGTGCCAAGGACAGAATATGTATGTAATGGAATGAAACAAAGAGTTTGGATGATACCTTAACATGTTATACCTACAGTATATCCCTATTATCATCTGTCATTTTTCCTGCTCCAGAAATATAATATCTTGACTTATCTTACCTTACCCTTAATATTTTACCTTACCTTATCTTACCTTAACAACACAATTGCTTACTGAGAAAGCACAATTAAGTTAGACACAACATTGAGATGATAGGTATAGTACTACTCGGTGCTTTAAAAAATCCTAAAAATGAGGCTACGTATATGGAGAACATGTTGATGTTCATTTGTTTTTACTGCATGTCCCTCTGACTCATTGCTGACTCTTTGCGACTGTCGGGATGAGTCCCTGCACTTTTCTTGGCTAGATTTCAGAAATGGTTTGCCATTGCCTGCTACTTAGGACTAAGAGGTTATGACTGGCGCAAGGGCACCCAGCTGGCTTTGTGCCCAAGGTGGGACTATAAATCATGGTCTCCCAGTTTCTAGCTTGATGCCTTAACCACTGCACCAAACTGGCTCTCTCTGATGCTTAACTAGAGGCTGGATAAAGGAACGGATACGATTCGTACATTGGTAGTGGAAATGAGGATTTTCCTCAGATATTATGGAGAGGGTTGCCTTTAACCAAGAAAGCAACCTTTAGAGTGCTAGGATGTCTCTAAAAGAGAAAAGCTGCAGTAATGCCTGGAATCCGGCATGCTTGCAACAAATGAATATAGCTTGTATGTGTAGGCTCTGTATGAGGAATGAGCCCAGCCAACTTTTCAAAAGACCACAGCCAAGTGGCCAGATTTTTTTTAAAAAAAAAAAGTTAAAAAAATGTGTTGGAGAAAAAGCACTGGCTTAAGTATGTTCTAAATTTAGGTCCTCTCTGGGAGTTCTTTGGAAGATCAAAATTACTGCCTGTCCTCAAAACCTCTATATACAAGTGCCACACTGAAATGTAAATTTACAGTAATTGCACCGTGACAATCCAGCACCCTGAAAGTATACACTGCTATGTTATGCTGCATTATAGTTATCTTTTTTTTTTAGGCAGCGAAGAGAAAGAACACCTACCAAATTACACATACATGAAATTACTTCCAAGATCTTACCTGTAAAAGTCCCAGTTTAATTACTGGCTATAACATAAGTCTATTAGCTGTATTAATGATTTGCCATCTGCACACATTATCAGTGAACCAGTGGGATTTCAATGCTCCTTTCTCAGAGTGATAGTTCCACCAGAGGCAACTAAGCAGGATTCTTAATTAAAGACCCCAGGGTTTGAGGTAAATAATTGGCCCTGACCACAGAAGAGCAGGAAGGGGAAGCCATTCTAAAACTACAGATAAGAAGCATTTACTTTGAGCCATCAGCATCATGGAAAAGTTCTGAACTAGTAACTTAATCCACTTAGAAATGTCCACTTTGTGCAATTATAAATTTTACTGGCCCAGACAAATGCATTCCATTGAATTTATTGGGACTTACTCCCAGGTCAATGTGTAATAAAAAAAGCAGGCCTTAACTTGGGCATTTACAGTTATGGAATCAGAAGATAAAAATATGTGAGGTATTTGTTGCTAAAGCAATTTCTTCTGACAAGGGATTAGAAATACGTCTTGGTTTCAAGGATGAGGAACAAAGGGAAAGTAACTTAGTTATAACTTAATCAGAAAACATTCCAAATATCTGATTTATTTTACTGTACTGTACTAGAATTTCCTGCGATAACTCTATTCCTTACCGATTTGTTTATTATTGTTTGACTATTGCTTACTGATAGGATACTGGGTAGCTTACAATGTATAAAACTAAAAAAGTCTATTAAAGAATGAGCATTTTTGGTAGGCCGACGTTCCACAGAAACCCTGGGGTTCTGTGAGAACTTGATGGGAAAGACAACAGGCAAAATAAATTCTCTTAAATGTACCTATAATAATTTTTTATAAATAACAGCAGAAAGGGCAAAAATGGTGGCCAAGACGCCTAGGAAAATACCTTGGTTGTGCAGTGTTTTCCTGTGGGAAAAGCTCACAGCTACCATCTTGTGCATCCCCATTCTTGTTTTCCTTAAGCAAGGTCACCGGGAAGGAGCACAGAGTCAGGCCATACTTAACTAGCCCCTCTGTTATAGACAAGTGGAAATTGGTGGCAATTAAGCACAAAAGTTTTACTTCCAATTTTCTAATTCTAGAACCTTCCTTCCTTCCTCCCTCCCTCCCTCCCTCCCTCCCTCCCTCTTTCTTTCTCATTTATATGGCTGCCCATCTCAAAAAGTGGCTAGTTTTTTAAAAGCTTTGTTTCTTAATATATTTTTTGTTGGTTTCTTTTAACTAATAGGTTTCCTGGCCTGAAAAAAAATGGTTTAAACCGTCAGGATTGGAGAAATGACAATCCTGAGAGTCTTTGGTACTTCTTGATCCAGGAAGAGGGGTAACTGGTAAAGCTTTTGAAGTTGGCCAGAGGATCTCCTGGTCACAGCTTCACCTGCTGTTCCAGAGAAGCTGTGAGTCCAAGAGATTTCACAGGTTGTACACCAACTCCCTTTAGGGGAATCGGACCTTTTAGAGCAGTAGGCAGAAACCCCCACGAGAGCATCAAAACTAACTCCATCTTGCTGGGATTCGTCAGCAGTCTGCCTGTCCCCATCTAGGCCCTCACAGCCTTTAGGTGCTTCAGGTAACACTTCCTCCACATGTCATGTCACCCACAGTCGTGCTCTAAGATGGGCAGCCATCTAAAACTTTCAAATAAATTAAATAAATATATGCCACAGAGGAGCGTGCCAACACACTTAGCTGATAAGCAAAAACAAGTCCCAGATGGTATTACCTGCCATCTTGTGAGACTCCACCTATCTTGCAACCTTGTTCTCAAAGGGCTTGGAAAACTCTTCCCAGAGGCTAGCAGGAGAAATTTCCTGTGACCCAGAACCCTTAAGTGAATAAGTCAGTCTGCATTTAATCCAAGGAGTGGACTGTAGCATGGTATGTAAGAGGTCAAGTTACACAATGGTTCAAAGAGCTGCCAAGCCATATATTTGCCTGTTGACCTGGGACAATCTCTGAATCTTAGATAGCCCTCTCAAACGTAACCAAGGTGAGGTGAGGAATATAAATGGTCTACCTTAAATAAGTGTAAAAGCTACTCTGTGCCTGTATCAGTTTTGACTCCCACCATTTGTGCAGACTAGTTTCTGCAGTTTTCTTGGCAAGGTTTTTTGGAAGTTGCTAGCATCTCAGCTCCTTCCTAGAGCTGAGAGAATAACTGACTCAAGGTCACTCATTCTCCTCATTTCTATCCTGATGTCTTAATCACTAACCCAAACTTACTGTATGAGTATGTATGTGCATGTGTATGAATAAATATATTTCTCAGCGACCTTATTTAGTCCCACTATGATCAATGAGGCTCTGTTCATCCATCACAGATATGCTTATTTGAAGATATGGGTGGTCCTTGATTTACAACAGTTCATTTAGTGACCATTCAAAGTTATAACGGCACTGAAAAAAAGTGACATGACCATTTTTCACAGTTACGACCTTTTCAGCATCCCCATGATCGTATGATCAAAATTCAGAGGCTTGCCAACTGGTTCATACTTATGGCCATTGCTGTGTCCCAAGGTCATGTGGTCACCTTTTGCAACCTTCTGACAAGCAAAGTCAGTGGGGAAGCCAGATTCACTTAACAAACAGCTTACTAAATTAACAGCTGCCGTGATTCACTTAACAACGGTGGCAAGAAAGGTCATAAAACTCAGTTAACAAATGTCTCACTTAACAACAGAAACTTTGGACTCAGTTGTGATCATAAGTCGAGAATTACCTGTGCAAGCCCCAGCATTTCTTATTTCTATTACTACAAATAGCAAGGTGCTGTTTTAAGTGCTGCAAAGTTGGAGAAATCAAATATTGTAAGGATTCCTACAGTGCTGTGTGCATTCTGCTGTTCTGGGGCATTCTGTGAGGGTGAGACTCAAGGTAAACACAGATGAAACCACAACCATTCACTTGAACAGCAGAGAAGAAAGGACCACTATTACAAAAAGAGATAAACCTACATTTTGCCCCTTGTCAATAAATGCATTTTCTTAATTGTAATAAAGGTAAAGGTAAAGGTTCCCCCGCACATGCGTGCTAGTCGTTTCTGACTCTAGGGGCCGGTGCTCATCTCCATTTCAAAGCCGAAGAGCCAGCGCTTGTCCGAGGACATCTCCGTGGTCATGTGGCCGGCATGGCTAGACGCCAAAGGCGCACGGAACGCTGTTACCTTCCCACCGTAGTGGTCCCTATTTTTCTACTTACATTTTTACGTGGTTTCGAACTGCTAGGTTGGCAGAAGCTGGGACGAGTAACAGGCGCTCACTCTGTTACGCGGCACTCGGGATTCGACCCGCCAAACTGCCGACCATCTGATCGACAAGCTCAGCGTCCTAACCCACTGAGCCACCGCGTCCCTTCTTAATTGTAATATCAGCATGCTAAGAAAATGTAATTTTCCTGGACCCTCCTTAACAAATGGGTAGTAACGGAATCATTTGCAAGCAGCAACATAAAATCTGGGAAAACTGTCTCATTGTATACAAACATCTAAGAACTGGCCCTAAGCAAAAATTATTTAAATTGGCATCTCATGTTAAATTGGGTTATTTATTTTTTTTAAAAAAATAGCTCATTGACAAGAAGCATCTGAGGGATACTGTTAACCCCTCCATTTCTACACTCTGAGCTGTGTTGCTGCTGTGCTTGTGTAACCAAAACACTACCCTCATGCATAACAGGGGGGGAAAAAGACTATTTGGGGGAAACCCAGGATTTGCAAAAAAAGAAGTAATTGTCAGAAGATGAACCTGAAAAAAACCCCAACAACAATCCTCAAGACTAAATCAAGTCCAGGATGCTCACTGAGAAGCAGAAAATCATCACAAAGAAAAACTGCAGGATTTCACTTTGGGTATTTCAAAAACTGTATGTAACCTTCCTCATACAGAGAAGATGTGACCACCATCAATTTTGCAATGCCTTCACATAGCAGGAAGTCCACTATAAACAAAACAACCTCTTAAAGATATTACAAAGTGGTTTCCAAGCTGACTTCTTCAACAGGAAAATCCATCATGGCAATTACTGTTTTTTGAACTGTGTTGTACCTGTTATTACTTTTATTCCACTAAAACAGGGGTGTCAAACTCAATTTCACTGAGGGCCACATCAGCATTGCGGTTGCCCTCGGGGGCGACGGCTGGGTGTGGCCAGGGTGGGCGTGGCCTAGTGGGTGGGTGTGGCTGGAGTGCATATGGCCTACTGGGTGGACATGGCCAGCTCTACATCATTTGTGTCAAGGGTGCCTATGGGGGCCTGGACAGGAGTGGGACAGATCTGAGGGTCTCTGGCAGAAGGAGATGGGACCAGGGAAGTGCCAAGGCATGGTCCACCGGAGGAGCCTCACTGTACCTCTCAGGCCATTGGGGGGGGTGCTGGACGGTGGCACGGAGGTCAAATGCCTAGCCCAGCCCTCAAGCACCCATGGCACTAAGCCTAGCCCCAGTTCCCCAAGGGGGTGCCCAGCTGCACTTACCTCCTCCTCAAGGCTGCTGCTGCTGTGCTTGCTCTCCTTAGCCAGGTTGCTCATGATGGGTATGAGGGCAAAATCAAGAGGGAGGCCCATTCCATCTCCATGTGAGGAGACCTGGCTTTGTATCCAAAGCTTCCTTAGCAATATGAAGACCCCCCCCAGGATAGGCCAGGAGGAGGGGGCAAGGGGATGGTGAAAGGGCAGCAGGGCAGGACTAAGGTAGGACTTCCCTCAGACCTTCCCTCTCCTTCCTTCCTTCCAAAGAACAGAGTGGTGGGAAAATATTTGAGATGAGGGAGGGAGAAAAACAGGCAAGAAACGCAGCTGGGGAAGTGTCATCCTTTGTGAGGAATGAAGAAATGCACCATTGCCTGGAAATGGCCAGCACATGGCCCTCGCCTACTTCACATATCCGGCTTGGGTGGCTATGGGGGAGGGGATGCCATGAGCAGCATGAGAGTCAACGTTACCTGCACAATGCTGCCCAGCCCCCAGCCTCCCCGGTTTTGGCAGGCAGCGGGGTGCTGTCCTCAGTGCTGAGAGGCTGAGCCGGGTGGCATGAATTTGAAGAGAAGCACAATGCTGCCCAACCCCTAGCCTGCCCAAAGTAGGCAGGACTATGTGCTGGCCACTTCCAGGCGATGGTGCATTTCTTCATTCCTCACAAAGGGTGATACCTCCCCAGCATGCGCCGAGGGGGCAGTGCCGACATGGCACAGGCCGGTCCCTCGCTGTTTCCAGATGGCCTTGTGGAGCTAAGACTGAATGTATTTCAGCATAGATGACCACCACAAAATTGTACATTGGCTCCTGGCCAGCCTGGGCCAGGGCCAAGACAGTGGGGGCCGTTCCCTCACTGTTTCCAGGATGGGTTAGCGGGCCACATGAAACCACTTTGCAGGCCGCATCCAGCCCCCGGGCCTTGTGTTTGACATGTCTGCACTAAAATATTCAAGTCTTGCATTGTTCATATGAGAAACTGGTGAAACATGGAGCCTTCTCAGAAAAATATACTTAAATGCATAAAATAAAATGGTAATTCTCTTCCATCCAAGTTCAGGGAACACCTGAAATCTATCCAGTTTAGAACGACTACTCAACAACAAGGTACAGGATCTATTTGTCAGACAAATGCAACAACCATCAAGCTGGGATTTGGGAGCAAAGTTTGAAATAGACTTACTACGCATGTAAATTAAATAATGTATATTATGAAAATATTTTACATAGGAACTGGAACATTACTAAATCCAGTCTGTAAGTCTATTTAGCTAACACCAAAAATGTATGCAGAATCAGCTCTCTATAAACACGAATATTAGAAAATGTTGATCTATACAGTTGTCGTAACTGCTTTAAAAAATCAAACACAGAGAGACACGGAAATAATGAAATGTACTAAATAAGACTTTCAAGAAATGTAAACAGAAGGCTGTGTAAACAGGCATAATTTCCAAGTCTTTGACAGTGGGAAGAATCACGAAAATGTGGACTACATGCATTGTAGCATGAATCCTTGCATACTTTACTTAATACAGTAAGCCATGGATCTTGTAAACATTATGATCAGGTCTGTTTTTCACTGTTGGGAATGAAAGAAATGTTTATTTCCATTATTAGTATGGCTTAAAAGGTACTGAAAGATGAAACAAAATGCCATAGGAGACTTAGCAGCAAGCTAGTGTCCTCAGATTCAATAAAAATAATTATATCTAGTAGAGAAAGTGTGTGTGAATGTGTCCATACACATACAAAATGCATACCAAAGTTTAGGTCTTACGGACATTAGCTTTTGTTGACATACTTTGGGTACAAATAACTTTCAATCTGATTACAGAAACAGATGCTATTATGAAATTGATCCAATTTTCCATTCAATGAATATAAAAATTTATAGAAGATTAGGAACTTATCATAGGATGTAACAAAGTGAGTAAATTTAAGTAGTCCGTATACACTATTGTTGTAAATGCAGAACTGAAGGACTGGAAGTTATCTGGGAAACATCTACACCAGGGGTGTCAAACTCAATTTCATTAAGGGCCGCATCAGCATTGCGGTTGCCCTCAGGGGGCTGGGTGGGTGTGGCCTGGGTGGGTGTGGCCTACTGGGTGGGCGTGGCTAGAGTGTGTATGGCCTACTGGGTGGGCATGGCCAGCTCTACATCGTTCGCATCAAGGGTGCCTCTGGGGGCCTGGGCAGGAGTGGGACAGATCTGAGGGTCTCTGGCAGAAGGAGGGTCTCTGGGCCAGGGCCAAGGCAGTGGGGACCTTTCCCTCACTGTTTCCAGGATGGCTTCACGGGCCGCATGAAACCACTTCGCGGGCCGGATCCGGCCCCCGGGCCTTGTGTTTGACATGTCTGATCTACACAGTGCTGAAATCTTTACTATCTCTACCATTACAATGTTAGTAAAACAAAAATATATATGCAATTGTCCTTATCAGATGTTTTTGCTGATATTAAGCAAAACTGAGATATCTAGAACTTGTTTAAGGAGGGAAGAGAAAAACCTATATTGTATAACATTAAATACATGTTGCAACACAGAGACACACTCCATATAAAAAAACGGAATAGCGACTACTTGCAGATTCAAAGGGAAGCATATTTCACAGATTTTGCTGAATCCTGGGGTGCTTTGCTTTAGCCTGCTTTATGAACCAGCCATGGCGGTATAACATTAGAACTTGTCTGTTCTTGGTCAACTGGGATGCATTCAATAAATCATGTCTAAGACTACACAGAAGATTTTTTTTTCATATGCCGAGCAGGCATCAATAAACATTTACTCTGTTTATTTCTCTTATATCCTGCCTTATCTCTAACAAGTCAAGGCTGCATACACTATTCACACAGTGAATAAAACACCACCAAATAAATAGGGCTGTAGCACACTGATTGGCCCAAAGCCATTAGGAAGCACCATAACTGAATGGACAATGAATCTCCATAGACAAACCTGCACCTCAGCCACTTCAGTATGCTAGCTACTGAAGTAATTTAGAGTTGAAAAGATTCAAACCAATAATGACTGGCAATCAGAGCTTTTAGCATTGGGGTGATACAATTGATGTCTCATTCATTAGTTAGCAACAGCCATGTAGCTACCATATTTTGCTCCAGCTGAGTTTTTGGATACTCTTCGGGGTAATGTTTTAGTAGTAGTAATGCAAACAGGTATCAGATCAGATTAATTCAGTGTGCATAAAGACCTGGCTCATACTTACCAGAAAGCTGCTATGAGCTTTACTTATTTGGGACCTAATGCTATGAATAAACTGGCAAAACTATCATCTTAAATATCCACAGAAATAGGAGACTCAAAGAAATAATTACATCTTTCAGGGGGATTTCTGCATCAGACTTCCTACTCATCAACAGCAGCCCCCAAACTGTCTCATAAAACACTTCCTATGTCCTTGAGATAACCCTAAAAAGCTCTGGATTAGGCAAGGGATGTCCATGATCCAGGGACTCTTCATTCCAGCAGCAACTCTCAAACAAAATTCTTTTTGAGTTTGGCCTTAGTTCCTTCCATGTGTTCTGGTGTTTCTCAGTTATCCTGCATACCAGGAAAGGAGCTGAACTACAGGTAGTCCTCAACCTACAACAATTCATTTAGTGTCCATTTAAAGTTACAACAGTGACTTATGACCATTTTTCACAGTTATGATCTTTGCAGCATGCCCTTGAGCATGTCCCCAAAATTTAGACGCGGGTTTATATTTATGACCGTTGCTGAGTCCCAAGATCATGTGATCCCTTTTTGTGACCTTTTGAAAAACAAAGTCAATGTGTAAATCAGATTCACTTAACGAGCTACTAACTTATCAACTGCCGTGATTTACTTAACAATTGAGGCAAGTAAGGGCATAAAATGAGGCAAATCTCACTTAACAAATCTTGCTTAACAGCAAAAATTTTGGGCTCAACTGTGGTTGTGCCTGTATACAGGACTACCTGTAGAGAAATATCCTTACTTCAAGAACGCCACAGCAACCTTTCACAAGGAAAGTGATACGTGCCATGTCAAATCTCTGGAAAAGGAAAAGCCATTAAATTAAATCATGAATTAACATTAATTTGAAAATTTAGGAAAACTCCTGAGAACATGCAAAGATGTACAGTGATTGGCCTTACATATCACATCAAGCTATAATGTGATTTGTCTGATTCCAGGTGGGCATATTGTGTATGGCTGATGCTTCTGTTTTGGCATTATGAACACAACCATTATGGTTAAACCATGTATGAACAAGATAATTGGGAGTGGGTTCACATATTGCACCAATACTCAGGGGTCTTCAAACTTGCCTGGCTGAGGAATTCTGGTAGTTGAAGTCCACAAGTCATAAAAGGGCCAAGTTTGAAGATCCCTCCACTAAGTCATGGTTCACTAAATAGTGAATTTCACAATAAAACACATCACTCTCTGTTTTTAAGAAGCAAAATCCCATTTAGAGCAACAGGTTTCATTTTAGTACCGCAGGCAGATGCCCCTCAACGACCAACATCCCCAACCAATACAGCCAATAACCGTGCCTGCTAGCTACGATAAAATATGTAATCCAATCAACCTGGAAGTTGAGAAAGTGACACAATAATTATATCCTTGATCCATTAGATATTTGAGTTCAAGAAGTGGAAGAGTGAGAGGTCACTATTAACATTTTGCAATTAAGTAGCTTTTTTTCTTTCCCGAGTATATAACAATAAGGAAAACAACTAATTAATAATTCTATCACTAATGCAGTTTTCTCCCCTAACTGGACTCCCAGGACCATCAATGCCCAATAATCATTGTTGTGTTATTTGGAAAAAAGATGACTCTTTAATAGCCATTGTAAATTCAATTAAAGATTTACAGATCCAATTATCTAAAGGAATTCAGATAGATAAATCTAGAACCAAGAGATTTACTGATGCACAACATTACAAGCTCTGAATTATGACCAGAGTCAAGACCTCAACCCAGATCTGTGATTAAATACACTCAGTGGCAGATCTGAGTTACGCTATCAGCTACTTTTTCCGGTGCATTTGTTTGAGCTGTATAAAGGACTCCTGGTTCTGTATTATCTGCTTCAAATCCTAATTGCTAAAACTGACAGCTTAATCTGATAATGGGTTCAATGTCAGAAAGCAGGAATAGCAGGATGAGTTCACACAATGTCAAGCCTATGGTTAATCAGGATTTCCTGAACAATCACAACAGCTGAGTTTTTCAATCTCACCATCATCAGTCTAGGAGCAAGGTTTAGCAAAGCTCCTATATCAGAGAGGAAGGCTTTCCACAAAGATATTCCTCACAAAAGAGCTATCTCAGTTATAACTTGTATTCATTCCACCTCCACCAATGGCTAGGTATACAGCAATATCTAAAATCATATTGGTAAATGATGCAATGGGCATCCCACTGCTGTAGGATTGCAATACTCATTACCCACAGCTATCATTGCAGCCCAATACCAGTAGTGCTAGAACTCCTGGAAGCTATCAGCTGGAGAAAGCTGATTTATTTTAAGTAGCAACAACATACTTGGTCTAAAGCAGGTGATTTTCACAGCACCCATTTTCAGGAGATCCTAAAAATAAAACCTGGGATTTTCTACATGCAAAATAGATTGTGCTATGGTATCACCAGTAATGCTTAGCTGTGTGTATCTGGTGTTAGGCAAGAACACATTTTCCTATGTGAATTCACAATAAGGAAGGCCGAGGATCAAAATGAGACATTTAATTAAATCTGGGTTGCAGTGAGGAATATTACTGGAAAAGCAGTGTACCGTACTTCTGCATGAAATAAAACTGTGTTGAAAAACCCAGTTCTGCCAGCTAAACATTCTCCAACAATCATTTTTAGATTACACATCTTTCATTTGCTTAATGCAACTTGCTCTAAAATAAATGAATATTTCTTTTACTCTAATAATTAGTACCTTTCTCAATAATGAAATTTCATCCCTACTTTTTGACATACAGTACATATGGGTTTTCTGTAAAATTGTGCTCCTTTTTGTAATATACTGCACAATGCTTTGGATTTGATTTCCAAAAGATTTTCCAGAATGCAGTCACACTCTCCCAGGAAAAGACACACTTGTCTTAAAATGTTGCTGATCGATGCTATATTTGCACTCCTGAAAATCTGAAATAACTTTTGAGCACCAAATTTGAAGTGCTGTACAATCTTAATAAACAAGAAAATGGTTCACACATCCTGGTTAAAGCCAACCATAAACTAGATAACACTATTATCTGTATTAGTAATTAATATAAATTAATTACTACTTAATTACTACTAAATAATGTATTAATGCTAGCTAATTCATACATATTGCTTACCCATGGTTTAACCATGTTTTATTGAATAAACCATAGTTTGTTTCATCATGTAATGTATTAAGACATAAAAAGTTTAGAAACAAAATAAGTATGCCAAAATCAAACATAGTTTCACACTATGTATTGCTTGGCTATTTTTGACTTTACACGATGGGTGGATTCTGTTCCTCAAAATTAGAACTGGTCTTAGAAAATGCTATTTACTCTTAAAACAATCTTTTTTCCACAGTGAATATATTTTCCCACATTCCTTCTGGCTGGTCAGAAATGATGTACAGGAGTTTAGTCATAACATAGCACTACAGGATTAATAATAAAAGCATATGGAAAGATTATTTGCCTCTAAAAGAAATGAAGTAACCATAGAATCATAGGGCTAGAAGGGACCTCCTAGTCCAGGGGTCAGCAACCTGAAACAGTGAAAGAGCCACTTGGAACCGGTTCCCTCACAAAAGGAAAAACTGGGAGCCACAAAAAATGTGTGCACATGCGCATACATGCGTGCATACGCAGAACAGGGTTTGACTGAAGAGTGGAGCCAAGGTGAGATATGCACCTACACTGCATATTTGAATTGATTGGTTGAACTTTTTTAGTCCCACTTTTTTTTTGGGACTGCACATGTCAGAGGACTGGGAGCCGCAGGAGACGGCTGAAAGAGCCGCATGCAGCTCCGGAGCCGCGGGTTGCAGACCTGTGTCCTAGTCCAACACACTGCTCAAGACAGGAGATCCTATATACCAACCCAGTCAAATAGCTACCCAGTCTATTCTTGAAAATCTGCAATGATGGAACACTTACAATCCCAGAAGGCATAGCTATTCCATTGAATTATTGCTGTCCCTGTCAGAAAATTTCTCCTTCCTTCTAGATTGTATCTCTCTTTGACAAGCTTCCACCTATTACTTCTTGTCCTGCTTTCTGTGTCCTAGAGAATAAGAAAATAACTGTTTGAGATATGGGCTTCTTCTAAAGGCCCGACAGAATGTGCCCCAGTTTCTTCCTTGAGACAATGTCATCTGAAGGGACCTAGGAGGATCTCTTTTCTGCTATGGTACCTGCCCTATGGAACAATCTCTTCCACCATCTGTTCAGGATTTGATTGTCCCCAATTCTGTTTGTCTTCTTTGAAGACTGGCTGTTTCCTCAGTTGTTGACATGTTAGATGAGTCTGTCTTAGGTGGTGAAATACATGTTGGTGTGCTCCAACTGTAAATTTGTTGTCTTTATTAATTTTCAATCCTTCTGTTCAGGGGACACTAATCTCATTTTTATTATTATATGCTGTATACCAGGATTCACATTTTTGCAAGTGGGATACCTCTCTGATTTCTTTAACAAATGTATTCCTAACCATAGTTAATAGATTAAGAATGTAACAGTTAAAGCAAATCACACTGTCAAGATACCATGTTTTACCTACCATCGTTGCTCCTCTTAAAAATAAACTAAGGTCGGTCCTCAACCATTTTCAGAAGGAATTGAAACAATAATCCTTATCATTGGGCAGTGAAAGTTGCAAGATAAAAGCAAGAATGCACTCACTTGATTAGCCTAAACCTCAGGGCAGTTAATTCTAACACAGTTCCCAGAAGGATTGCATTTTGCTGAGCTTTGGTGTTTTGGGATTAAGGGAACTACAGTGCAATCATGATGAACAGTTTCATTTTACAGCATAGTTGTTTGAGTCATGCCGAAAGGCAGGCAAACTCTCTCTTGAGTTAAACGTGACTCCTGATGACTTCATGGATATCTTCATGCAGCTTCTTAGCAACAATTTGGAACTGGTTTATCATTGCCCTTTTCTGGATTTATTTTTTTAAGTTCCTACTCTAACCTATAGCTTTGGGATTCCCTAGGTAATCTGCCATCTAAGTACTACACAGATCTGGCTTAGTTTAGATGCCAGAGGCTAGAGGAATGCAAAACACCAAAACAGCTATCTCTTTCCCAAGAAAAAAAGAATCAGCTGTTAAAAGAAGTGAGGAACACATTCTAAAAATTTAGAACGAGCTCCTGCAGCAAAACATTACACTTCAGTTCCACCCTTCAGAGTACCAGTCCTATTTGTGTTTCCTACTCTTCTGTATAATATAGTGCTAAAAAGTCCCAAATAAATTTAGCATTTATTCATATCAAGAGATTATACTGAATTAGCATCAATATATCATGAATTATAGTGAAATTGTTTTTCTGTAATTTTGGAACACAAAATCTTGGTGTCTTAGATAGAAATCTTCATTCCCATATTGGAGTAATCAGTATCTCTCTAACTGGCTCCATCCACCCACCCACCTACCCATCTGATTCAGTCATGTCAAGTTCTATTTGGCCTTAACCATGATTAGTTAAAGTAGCAACAACTGGCTAATTATAAATTCATGTTGACTAGTTCATAGTTACCCATCGAAGCACATTAAGAGTGTACTATGAGAGTGTACCAGTCCATTCAATGACACCTTCACTTCTTTATAAGTACAGGGTTAGAATGTGTTAGTCTAAAGCTAGCAGCTCTGTTAGTTCCCTTATGTTTCAAGCTTGTTTTGTGTCAACCTGCTTTTCACCAAAAAGATATATATCATCACAAGGGAAAAGTGCTTATGAAGCGGGACAAGCAAAATACCTAAGTGAAAAATGCACACACAGGAATCTTTGTCTAGAAGCCGGATAGGCATTGCCCTGTGTTGTAACATGGGTCATTTGGTTTGTCTGAATGATGTCACTGAGAATCCAAAACTTCATTTATGATTTTGTTCCACAGTGGCATTAAAAAGGGACCTCCTCATCATAGGAACTTCATTATTGATTTTACCAAAAAAGGAAAAATGGGTGCTTTTTTGTGTCTTCTTGGGTTAAAAATCTAAAACCAGATGAGTTATAAGAGGATTGTGAAAATAGATGCTCCTATGTCACTGACTTAAAGCAGTCCAAGAATTCCAAGGTAACAGAGATTCCTTCACTTTAGTCATCAGAACAAAGGACACCTTTAGGAAGAAGGTATCCCTGAAAAAGGAAAGGCAAGAATACAGTTCAAACACAACAGATGTTTAGGGAAAGAAAAAAAAAACTATCCAAAATGAGTAAACATTCTTTATTAGGTTCATGTCAATATTGTCTTTGAGAAGCAGCTGAAGAAATATTACAGCTCACGATCATCACTCCCATACAAATAGGCCCTCTTTGAACGGCTTAATTACCATCATTAATTTAGCCAGTTATTCCATTAACCCAATTTTCTGAGTTCACCTGACATGCCCACCATTAAGTACAGGGGCTGAATTCATACAACACGCTAGGTGAAAATGTGGTTGAATAGGTCGCATCAGTGGTTCTCAACCTTTTCTTCACCATGGACCCCCTTTAAATACTTTTTGTGGCACGGACCAGGTCAACAGACAAGACTTAAATCAGGCATGTCAAACTCATGACGTCACATGACGTTGTGTGATGTATCGTGACTTTTTCCCCATTGCCAGCAATGGGGTGGGCGCAGTTTCGGCGTGACGCATCCAGCCCGCAAGCCGGCAGTTTGACATGCCTGATTTAAATCATAACATTTCTTCAAGCCTTCACAGATCCCCTGTGATGACATCATGCCCCCCCCAAGGGTCCGCAGACCAGAGGTTGAGAACCACTGGCTTATATTAATCTACTTCTAATCTACTTGAGACATGCCAGAGTAGCCACACGGACGTGGCTGTGGCAATTTCCCATGATGCCACATTCCTGTTAATGCAGAGGCATTAGAAACCTAACGCCCTGCTCCTGTGCCAAATCTTGTTGCTTCCCTTCCTGCCAGTGGGATCTTCTCAAGGGCAGGCATACATTAAGCTTTGCACCACCAGAAAAGCCGGCACGGAGCAACTCACTCAAGAACTGCATTCAAGAACTGCAGCTACATGATCTCATTACATTCGTCCCCTGCAGCTAATGTGGACTGCAGAGAACTTCATCAGAAGTTGCAAGGTCCACTCCTTCTCCCTCCCACCCCACATATAAGGGATACAGGTAGGAGGAGGGGGCCACCTTTCTCACTTATTGTGCTGCGGGAAAGAGGCCAAGAGTTTCAGTGACCCACACTGCCCTAGAGGAGGCAAGGTGACTTCCCACTCGGCCTCAGGCAGCTTCCTACCTCCATTACTCTTACCTTGCTCACAATATTCTGCTGCAGGCCTGCAGGGATCCGATGGTACCTCTCGCTGCAGTCGCAGTAACTGTCATTCTTTCCCTCAGGAGTGGGCAGTTCCGGAGCTGCCAGGATCCCCCTACTATAGCTGTTGCTGCTCTGGTTGTAGCTGGGGCTGGTGGTGAGGCCCCTGGGAGGCTGCGGGGGGACCTCGGTCCAGTTGTTCTGCCCATCCGTCCCCTTGCACCAAGAGATGGGCTGGACCAAGAGGAAACTGTCCGAGAACTGGCTGAAGCCGATGAAGAGCGCGGGGATCCAGGTGAGGAGGATGAGGGTTTTCTGGTGCCCGCCGCCCTGGCCCTCCAGGAAGGGCAGCACGGAGCCATCGTAATCCAGAAGCAGGGGGCTGCAGGACCCGGAGGGAGGCGTGGGAAGAGGCAGGCTCTGGATCTCCGCCGAGAGACCCCCTGCAGGGGGTGCGGCTGGAGCTGCAGTGGCCGGATCCGCCTCCCCGGCAGGCAAAGAGCCGTTTTCCTCGGGGAGGGGCCGGCTCCCCCCGGCACCCTCCTCTCGGCGCCGGTCAATCGCCATCCGGCAAGAGGAGGAGGAAAGGCAAGCCCAGCGGCTCACATAGAGGGGAGGTGGGGAGGCGGCGCCCGGGGCAAGATCCGCGGTTTCGTAAGCCGGCCGGGCAGATGGACGGAAGCCTCGCCTGCGGGAGTCTCGGCTAACTCGCGCATAGGTGTTAACAGCTCCAGACGCACCGAGATCCCCGGGAGACCCGATGGTCGCCCGCCCACCTCCGCTTCGCCTTGTTTCCCAAGCGCGCCTGCCCGCCTCGGCCGCCACACCCAGCGCTCCCTTCCCACGTTGCCCTCTTAAAAAACCTTCCTGCGTCTCCTTCGCCGCACTCGCTTCTCGCCGGACACGCGGGTGCTCTTTCCTCCGCTGCCGAACGGCCGCCGGTCTTATCGACGGGACCGGGATCAAGCTGGCGATCGGATCTAAGCGATCGCTTTCTGGTCGCGGGGGCTGGGAGGAAAAGAATCTGGCGAGCGGCTCCTGCGGGTCCCTCGCCAGCCCGCGCTACCGCCCATTAAGCTCGCCGGCCGAGGGGGACGATCCCGCTTCGCCGAGGGTCGGAGGAGCGAGCGAGCGAGCGGGCGGAGCGTCGAAAGCAACCGCATTCGCTGCGCCCAGCCAGAGCGGGATCCCGTCCTCTCGCGGCTGCGGATCGCCTCCTTTCTCGGGTGGGGGTGGGGAGGCTTGGCGGCGTCTTAGCCTCCCTCTCTTTCTCCCGCCGCCGCGGCTCTCCTCCGCTTGGCTCTCAACCTGCAAGCCCGCCCCCCCCCTACGACCCAGCTCCCGCCCCCGTCTCCTCCTTTCCCGGAGGTAAAGGTAACAACTGCAGCCGCCGCACCTGCGGCTGCTTGCTGCTGCTCCTCCTCCTCCTCCTCCTGCCGTATTGACTCTCTGCGGCCACTCGGTTCCCCCTGCAGGAGGCGATCGGGACCGCCCCCCCCCCCACACACACGTCGCCAGCAGCGAGAGTTTCCAGCCAGGCCGGCGAATCTTTGGGGCGAGGTGCCAAAGAGAAGGAGGCGGCTTGGCTTGGAGAAGCAGCGTCTGGGCAGAAAATAGGTCGGGCGCCGCAGCAAGTATGAACTCCTGGGGTTCAGCCTAAGCAGGCAAAGCTGCAGGGTGGGTTGGTTGGCTTTCCCGGCTTTGGAATAACCTTGGGAAGCTGAGGCATTGTAAGTTGGAAGTCATTGTTTGTCGCCTAACATGTTGGGTCAACCCCACGCCACATGCTAAGCCATAAACCGTGGTTGGGATCCAGGGTTTAGGACAAGATGGAGAAAACTAGCCAATTGTGGGATCATAAATCTTGATGAAGCCCATCATTGCTCCATGCGATGTATGCACTCAATCTGCAAACGTAGTCCAAGCCTATTCACGTCTGTTGTAAGGTCATTCTCTCGTGGGGTTTATCTTGAGGTCCACTAAGAGTGGAACAAACATGCCTCATTAACCATTTTCAACGCCATGTCCTCTCTTTGTCTCATCCTAAATCACAGCTGAGGCACCTTAAAGTTGCCTTGTTTCAGTTTTAAACTAGCATTTTCCCTCTTCTCCAGAGACCCTTTTTTGCCGTGAACCTAACCCAGGGGTAGGCAACCTTGGCTCTTTTATGACTCATGGACTTCAACTCCCAGAATTCCTGAGCCAGCCATGCTGAGGGAAAAGAGAGAGGTTTCCAAGCTGAGCCATGCTGGCTCAGGAATTCTGGGAGTTGAAGTCCACGAGTCATAAAAGAGCCAAGGTTGCCTACCCCTGACCTAACCCTATCTAATAGGGTTGATGATGTGGTCAATGTAAGGTAAAGGTAAAGGTAAAGGTTCCCCCGCACATGCGTGCTAGTCGTTTCCGACTCTAGGGGCCGGTGCTCATCTCCGTTTCAAAGCCGAAGAGCCAGCGCTTGTCCGAGGACATCTCCGTGGTCATGTGGCCGGCATGACTAGACGCCAAAGGCACACGGAACGCTGTTACCTTCCCACCGGAGTGGTCCCACACCAGGCTACTCCAGGCACAGCCTCTCCCCTCCAAGCTAGACTTTGCCCTTCTTGGCTGTTTGAGCTACAGGCCAGTCAAGTTACCTGGTTCTGTAGAAGCCTATTTGAGTAATGCTTTACCACAGCACCTTGCTGAGCACTTGTCAGACCTCATAGGAGGTCCTTGCACACATAGATTTTAAAGGTCTTTTGAGTGCTCGGCCCATGTTTAAAACAAAACAAACAAAAAACACCAGCATTTTCTTTCGTTGCATTGATTCCACTAGGGAAAAAAAAACACTTAGGTTCTTCCAGCCGCATGTTGTTGGTTTTGCTGCCAGAATACATTTTCTCTTTATTCTGCTGACAAGGGGCTTTTTAGGATTTTTTGTTTGGAGGAGGGTGGTCTTATTTTACTCAGTTCACATGCTACTTCCAGTTACAGCCAGCCACAGCTGCTTGGGGAAGAATCCTATAACTTGTCCTGCCTTAATACAATTAGGGCAGGGCTTTTTTTCTCATAGAACGCTCAGAACAGAGTTCCGGCACCTTTTTTGGATGGAAACTTGTAGGATAGGCAAGGCGGGTTGTATGACATGTGTGAGTTCCGGGCACCTTTTTCTTTTACAAAAAAAGCACTGCAATTAGGGCAGGGGTAGGCAACCTTGGCTCTTTTATGACTCGTGGACTTCAACTCCTAGAATTCCTGAGCCAGCACAGCTGGCTCAGGAATTCTGGGAGTTGAAGTCCAAGAGTCATAAAAGAGCCAAGGTTGCCTACCCGTGAATTAGGGTAAATGCCACTCTGGCTTCCTTACTGAAGTAGAAGCAAAATAGGGAAATGAAGCCAAGGCACTGCAAAATATTCTGCTTTGCTGTCTAGATAGGTGAAAGGACTTTTAACGTTGTATGTTCCCTCCCGTTCAATGGAAGATTAAATAAGTAGAATCCTTTGATTTACAAGGATTTGCATATCAGCATGACACTAGGGTTTCATATAAGTGAATCCAGAGAGGGACTATGCAAGGTGGATGATATCTAATGAGGCTGTTCATATCGCAGAGATAATATGAAGCTTGGAATGAGAGCCTTTACTTTTTCAGTGTTCTCAACGCTTAATGTCATGGCCCTCCAGTTTGCAGGTAGAAGCCACGTTGCTTCATGAAGCTGCTTCAAAGGGGTATTTTGCATGAAATTCCATAGAAAGCACATCTTCAAAGAATTGTGCAGCCTTACTTAAAAACTCATTGATACTTTTTGGTGGAACTAACCCTTAGGAAATTGTGCAGAAAGCTCTTATACCGTGCAATTCTCTATGTACTTAGTGAAAAGAAAGTACATATTTAATTCTCATTACATTAAGCCAGAATGTTTAAACTATGATTTGTTGTATCAGTCACATAGTACCTTAAATACTTCAAGAGGCATATTGGCACTACCCAGTAGCACTCCTAAACCAAACCGGACAACCTCATTTAAAATTGTGTGTGAAGCCAGCCTCTTGATAGTTTACGCATGCATTTACAAGGAGAGTCTGTCATTGTTGCCTCTTTACGCAAATATTATTTTTATTGGTGGATTTTATTGGAGAACTTGCATAGGGTGTCACAAAAATGAAAGGCTAAGAGTTCTGGGAATTGGAGCTGAAGAAAATAGCAAAGGAGAGAGTTGAGACAATCAGAAGATAGGAAACACTATCTTTTAAAGAGATGATAGATTAAGTTTTGTTTTTTTCAGAATCTAGCTATCTTGTATAGTTCATAGATATGGCACCAATTATTAAAAAACTAATTCTTATTAAGATCATATGATTTCTTGCAGTAGTAGATGCTTATGCTGAATGTCTTAATTTAGACCTATCTCCAGTGCTTTTTTTGTAAAAAAAAAAAAGGTGCTGAAACTCACACATGTCATACAACCCGCCTTGCCTACCCTACAAGGTTCCATACAAAAAAGGTGCCAGAACTCCGTTCTGGGCTTTCTATGACAAAAAAAGCCCTGCCTATCTCTTTGTAACTTTATACATATGTGTCCGGACAAGTAGTATCTACATGCTAATTTTTGGCACAAAATAATGAAGAGAGGGATGCCTATTCCAGCACAGGCATGCTTGAAAGAAACCAATTATCTAGATCTATTTTAGATTAGTTTTTGGTCTAGAAATTACACAGAAGTAGTTTTAGTTACCCTGAATGTGACTGATGAACTTTAGTGGCATGAACACAGGGGAATGCTACTGAGTTGGTTCTTCTGGATGTTTCAGCTGCCTTTAATCATCAGCTATTGATCATGAAATACTGCTGGAGAAGCTTAGTTGGATTGGGAATTGGAGGCATATATGACACTAGTTCTTTTTATACTCTCAGCACTTTATCAGAGAGTCACAAAGGGAGATTCCTGTTCATCTCCATGCTGCTTAAGTTGTAGTGTCTCAGCAAACTTTTCGACTCAGAAAGAGAAATATGCCTTGTCCCGAGCAACCTAGCTTTCTCTCTGGAAAGAACCGGGGTCCAATTTCCTGGCTCCTCTTGATTCTAAGTAGCTTCAGTAGCTAAATAAGCCTATCTTCAACTGTGGTGGTGTGCTAGCTTTGTTGATCCATGATTTAAAAACTCCTCAATTGGATTACAGTAATCATGGTAATGGAGCTACCCTTGCAGAGTGTCTGGAAATTTCAACTGGTAAAGAATCCAACTACAGATTCTTAATTGGGACAGGCAAATCAGATCAAATGGCGCAGACATGAAGTCACTGTTGTAATCTGTCAGTTACCAATCCCAAATTAGGGTGTCAACATTCATCTGTAAAGTCCTAAATCACGTATGTAAAAGATCACAGCCCAACACCAACCTGTATTTTAATGTCAGCTGCAAAGATGCTGCTTTTGTAAAGAGTCAATACGATACAATGATTCAGGTGATGAGTACCCTCAGCCATAAAAGCCCACTGGATGACTTGGTTTACTCATTTTCTCTCATCTTAATCTACCTCACAGAACCATTGTTGTGGGGGAAAAGGAAAGGAAGAAACACTACATAGGCCACCTTGAGCTCGTGAATGAAAGGCAGTGTATACTTTAATAAATATATAAATATATGGTCCACCAGGTACGCGGTGGCTCAGTGGGTTAAGATGCTGAGCTTGTCGATCAGAAGGTCGGCAGTTTGGCGGGTCGAATCCCGAGTGCCGCATAGCAGAGTGAGCGCCTGTTACTCGTCCCAGCTTCTGCCCACCTAGCAGTTCGAAGACACGTAAAAATGCAAGTAGAAAAATAGGGACCACTACGGTGGGACGGTAACAGCGTTCCGTGCGCCTTTGGCATCTAATCATGCCGGCCAAATGACCACGGATGCGTCCTTGGACAAGTGCTGGCTCTTCGGCTTTGAAACGGAGGTGAGCACTGGCCCCTAGAGTCGGAAACGACTAGCACACATGTGCGGGGGAACCTTTACCTTTACCTTATGGTCCACCAATGAGCTCAACTCACAATGCAGGGACCAGGATTTGGATCTTCTCAATGGCAGCACTCCAGTTATGGAACTTTATCCCAAAAGAAATTATAACTACTTTCTCTTGTTTTAAAAGACAAAGGTAAGAAAGTAAAGCCGTTTTAAAGGGAAGCCAGTTAGGATTATAAATTATCCTGGACTAGATGGCAATTTTGGACAGCTTTTTAATCCAGATTCCTTAAAATTGCTATATTTTAGTACTTTTTATGATTGGTGAATTTCTTGTTTTTAATTGTTCTTGTGGACACCACTTCCTTTTTGTAGGAAAAGGATTAATACAAAATAATCCCATCTAGAGAAGAAAAATAATAAATGGACATTTGCTTATTTGCATCTATTTATATAGGTATAAATTAATTCCCTTGTGCAATATCTCTTTGCCTAGAAACAAAATCCACTGGGCCCACTTGCAACTCTTAGGGCAATTCATTTCTAAGGAAATGAATGAGATTGTATTGTACACTTACTGTTGTACCACAATCTAATTGATCCCTTACTTATTTAATTCACTGGAGGCTTCTCCAAAAGAGGTGGGCAGAAGATTTCTGCTAAAGTTTGCGTTTGAAAATCATATTAGCAGTTGCGCTGCTAATTCCTAAACCAGTTAAACCTGCCTTTTTAAAGCTCATAACTGATTTCCTAATGGGTCACAGACCTGACTCAATGCAGTGTTAAGAATGGCTGCTCCTGACCACGTCTCTTTTGTTGAAATAGGAAGTCAGACCTTCTTAAAAAGATGTATTGCCTTATGTAAATTAAAGCGATTATTTTTATGAATACATCATCAAACAAACCACGGTTTAAGGCATCCGGTAAGGGTAATTTTGCTCTAACAATTTATTTAGAGATCTGAATGGAGTGGTAAGAGAAGGCTGCATATTATACCTTTGTGTAAGGTTTATGCTAGCATAAGAGCAATGAAATGTACTTGAATTAGATATTTACCCATAACTTTTAATTCTATAACAGTGAATGAGGCTGGCTTGGAGTTAGTAAATGGATTTCAGATTTATTAGTGGGTGGATGTAGTATCTCCTTTCCACACCCTGCCATAGCAACAAAAAAAGCAAACAAGGTACTCTTTATATCTTAACTTCAAACAGATATGCATAATATTGCAGACAAATGGTGGAAAATCCATTGTATGCCTAGTTAGATCTATAACCAGTGTGGTGAGCCATACTTTTTCAGTGTACGCATGTTTTTATTTATTTTATTTTTATTTATTTTAATCCCATTTATATCCCGCCCTTCTCTGAAGACTCAGGGCGGCTTACAATTTAACCACAAACCAATGTGCTTAGCAATAGCCTTCATTCTATGTATATGCCTGCTTATTAGGGCTTTCGCCCCCCCCCCCCAGCGGCATTATTACAAAGTCAGCTTATTGCCCCCAACAATCTGGGTCCTCATTTTACCTACCTCGGAAGGATGGAAGGCTGAGTCAACCTTGAGCCTAGTGGGATGCGAACCTGCACTAATTGCAGGCAGCTGGTGTTACTTAAGGAGGCATTAGCCCACTGCTCCACCAAGGCTCCTTGGTGTAGTGATCTTGATATAATTGGCTTGAATGTCTAATAATTTTTATGGACTTACTTCTAAAGCTGAAATAATAAAGAGAAAAAAGCAAGGAGAGAACATATCAAGGACAACAGAAGTAGACAGGGCATATTTGGTAGGCACAGATTATCAATTAAAACAGAAAAGGAAAAGCTGGAGAACGGAGTGACGTTCCTGGAAAAAATGGAACACTGAGCAGGAACACAACTATTAAGAGGGAGATTCCTTACAAGTAATCCTCGACTTACAACAGTTCATTCAGTGACGGTTTGAAGTTACAATGGCACTGGAAAAAAAGTGACTTACAACTGTTTTTCATACCTATGACCGGTGGTGGGATTCAGCCGGTTTGCACCACTTCAGCAGAACTGGTAGCTAATTTTTTGTTGACCAGGCCCGGAATGGACTTCCGGAAGCGGCATCCACACAGAGAACCGGTTGTTCACATATTTGAATCCCACCACTGCTTATGACCACTGCAGCCTCCCCATGGTCACATGATCAAAATTCAGATGAAATTCAACTGACTCATATTTATGAGCGTTGCAATATCCCGGAGTCCTGTGATCACCTTTTTATGATCTTCTGCCAAGCAAAGACAGTGGGGAAGCCAGATCTACTTAACAACTATGTTACTAACTTAACAACTGCTGCGATTCACTTAACAACTATGGCAAGAAAAAAAATTGTTAAATGGGCCACGACTCAACAACAACAACTGTTGCTTAGCAGCAGGAATTTTGGGCTTAATTGTGGTTGTAAGTCAAGAACCAACTGTACTTGTTCCAGATTAGGGGTTATGAAAAAAATGTGTTTTTATTTACTTGACACATTTAGGAACTGTTTTAAAATCTCTGCATTATTTTACACTTTCTATTTTCCCTCTTGGCAGCCTTGTGTCTCTTAGTTGTCATTATCCTGGGATACCATCTTGGTTTTATTGTTGTCCTGTATTTTATGTTCTTAATTTATACACTGCCCAGAAAAAAAATTACTTATTGGTGATTTAAAACGCACTAAATGTAATTAAAGGCATAAAAATGGAGCCAATATTCACTTTTTTCTCTAGAGAAACAATGTAATTTCAGTATAAAATTTGCTGAAAGTAAAATTATTTTAATCATTTTCCACTCAAACCATAAGAATTGTCATTTTGTTCTCTGTAATAAAAGTGCAATTAATGCAACATCAAGGTTGAGAAATCATTATATTTTTTTTGAAAATCAATGCTAAAAGTTTAACCATCATCTCATTCTTAATACATTAAAATGTAATTTCCTGTTATTATAAATAAATAAATATAATTGTAAACTATTATATAATATCTGCATGAACTTGATCGATGGAACAGAATGTCTCGCCAACCTGACAGTTTAAATCAAAATTGGGGAAATTGGTATGAGGAAGGGCAAGATTCTCTAAGGTTGTTTCCAAGACTGGTGAGCTAAGATGCTCTGGTCCCATTCTTCTAGCAGAAAATCAAATGATAGAATGTAAGAGTTGGAAGGAAACCCGGAAATAATCTAGTCGAATTGCTTGCTCAGTGTAGGGATCCACTATTCTACCCACTGCCAAAGCAGTTTGTTACCTTGTGGAGCAGCTCTTACCATTTAGAAAGTCTTCCTAATGTCCAATCTGTTACGTATTGAGCTTTTGGGAACACCTTATCACGTGTACGCTGGAAAGCTAACGGTTCTCCAGCAACACAAATAGGACTTTCCAGTCCGAGCTGCAGTCAACTTGGCGGGAATGATGGGTTCAATCTGATTGGTTGTTCAGACTATGGAAAACTATATAAAGACTGCATGGATACCCCTAACTCTCAGTACAGTTATAGTTATGAATAAAGCAACTATTCTTCTGTACTCATCTGCCTGGCGTCTTTCCTGCTCATCTGAACCCGAAACATAACACAATCAATATTTGCTCCTTTTTGCACTTTAAACCCATTGTTTCTGGTCCTTTCTTCTGGAACAATTTGACCGTTACGTATCCTTCCAGATGCCCCCCCCCCCGAAATCATTTCACTGCCTCCAATTGTTAGTCCTAGGTAGTTCCTTACAGGACCCTTATCGGATTGGTTTGTGTCCTCTTTGTGCTCCACTTCTTCAATATCCTTCTTAAAATATAGTGCCCAGAACTGAATGGAATATTGTCTGAATCATGTTCACAATGTTCTGGTTTTTCTGAACAGAATGTTAGAGGAACAATTGCTTCTTTTGATATGGATACTCTAATACTATGGATGCAACCTAGGACTGCATTTTTTTGCAGCTTTATCACAAGTACAATTAAAGATACATTGCTAGAAAATACTTTGCTTTCTAGAACAAAGCCTACTTAGTAGTAATGAGTTTCCTTTTAAATAATTGTGCTGAGCAAGTTCAGTCATAGCCATTTGGAAACCATTATTTGTGATTTGTAAATTAAGCCACTACTAGGGCTTGTGCCACAAAGCAAGTATTTCACTTATTCTGTGAACCAGACTATCGGGACCAGGAATATATTAATCAGAGTTGATGAAACAATAACCTTTAATGCTATTTAAATCCAATTTCTATTAACAAGGAATACTAGATCTGTGTTG
Organism: Vipera berus; assembly: GCF_964194415.1. Classification (NCBI taxonomy): domain Eukaryota; kingdom Metazoa; phylum Chordata; class Lepidosauria; order Squamata; family Viperidae; genus Vipera; species Vipera berus. The sequence continues at coordinate 144,348,055 of NC_138204.1, forward strand.
TTCATCTACTGGCTATTCAAATTTTTCAGTCCAGCCTTGGAAGCTTACAACAATTCTGGTCAGCACGGTATGTACAATGAAAGATGTTCAAAGTTTTAATCGCAAATGCTTGGAGGTCTACTGGTGTGCTCTACTGATTAAGATGTTTACCATTCCAACAGACAAGAGAAGCAACCTGGACTTTCTGGAGAAATATCATTACTTTTCACTGACTCCTATGGGTGACAGGATAGCAGTCTTCCAATATTTGAGGGACTGCCACAAAAAAGAGGGGATCAATCTATTCTCCAAAGAACCTGGGGGCAGAACAAGAAGCAATGTGTGGCAAGGAGAAAACCAACCTAGAACTAAGGAGAAATTTCCTGACAGAACAATCAACCGGTGGAACGGTTTGCCTTCAGGAGTTGTAGGTGCTCCATCCCTGGCGGTTTGTAAGAAGAGATTATGCAGTCATTTGTCTGAAATGCTATAGCTGTTGTGCTTGGGTTGGGTTCGAAGACTCCCAACTCTGTTATATTGACATAAACTGACATTATTTGAAAGTCATTTTGTCAGATGAAGATAGTCATGTCTGCTATCACTTGCTTGTTTGGGGACGTTTTATAAAGACATTGCAACGTATAAAAAATGTAAAGGTGGAAAGCTACAGAAAACATTTAAAGTGCATTGATTCTGCAAACATAAATCTATTTCTACTTTTCCCCCGTCTCTGCCTGGCATCCCTATGGTTATACTGATTTCTGCTATACAGGTAATTCTCAACCTATGACCACAAATGGGTCTAGTATTTCTGGTGCTAAGCAGGGCAGTTGTCAAGCACCCAACTTTGCGATCTTTTTTTGTCATGGTTGTTAAGCAGATTGCACAGTTTGTTAAGTGAATCTGGTTTCCCCCATTGACTTTGCTTGCTGGCAATCACATGACCCTCCAGGACACTGCAGCTGTCATGAATACATACTAGTCGCTAAGCGCCTGAATTTTGATCACATGATTGTGGAGAGCCTGCGATTGTTATAAGTGCAAGGACCTGTCATAAGTCACTTCCCCCCCCCCCCCGTGCTGTTGTAAGATTGAATAGTTGCTAAACAAAACATTGTAAGCTGAGGACTGCCTGTATAAGTGATTTCCCTTTCAGACAGTCTGAAAAGGAGGGAACCTTGTTGGTTGTTTACACAGGTGAATGTGATTCAGCAGTTGGTGTCTAAACAATGAGCAGAATCATCAATTGAAAAGAAGCAATCTTGCCCACAGCTATGCATACACTCTAATGAAATCACAAAGGTTTAAGCGGCTGAATTGTCTTCTTCTTCTTCTTTTTTTAGAGTGCAGTAGAGTTAATGACTCAAATTCTATCTATAGTGGCATGGTAATAAACCTCTCTGAACTTTTAAATAACTATAAATGGGATGTGGCTTTGCAGTAATTGAGATACTCCTAAAGCCACACGCATAGAGTAAATCGCTGGTTCACGTACGCTAAATCACATTTTGTTAGCCGATGTATTGCTGAATAATAATTGGCTGGCTTTGCACCATAATGTAAGCTTTAATGCTATTGGTTATTAATCACAATGGATAATAACAATTTGTCATTAGTCACAATAAAACACATTCTGAAATGGCATAATTTATGGTCCAGACCATCATGGCTTAATATAGTGCAACACCTTAAGCCATAATGGTGCATTATGCTGCACCAGAATAGAAATCAAGTCACTCTAAGAGTGAGAAGGGCCTAAATTTGACAAATACCTAAAGGGCCTAATACCTAATTTTAACAAATAACATAAATAAAATATAATAACTAATTGTTATTAGCCATTGCGACTAACTTAGTGCTATTCATTTATTGAGCGTGAACTAATGGTGGTACAAGGCAGAACCGTTGAAACTTGCAGATATAACCAGAAATTAAACTATTGCAAGAGTAGATCATTTGTTATCCCAAACGGCAGGTATCCCCAAACCTCCCTTTGGTGGCCCTCAGGAACCCCTCTGAAAGCCGCAGTTTTCCTATTCTGGAATGCAAAAACACATGCACCATAAATCCTAAAATTGGCATGAATCAATTACAAAATTAAGAACATATAAAGTCCCCCATCCCCGTTTCTAACCACAGGGATGATGCGGTCCTACACACTTTGTAGTTCTCAGCCTCCCAATGTTAAATGTGGCCCTTGTCTACTCTTTCAGTATTGTACACAAACGATTGTCCGTTTTTTAAGGGATGGGAAAGAATGATGCAATTTTGAAAAGCACTTTCGAAGTACTGGGCCGTGCAAAACAAAGTTACATTTTAGTTGCATTTTAAATATGTAAAAACAGGATCACATGTAGCCAAAATTCCTGATGCGTGATGTTCAATGTGCCTGTACCTGGTGCTCTCCAGAGGCATTGCAATAAAGTTCCTATCACCTTCAGCTGTTAGAGAATACAGGTAAGCCTTGACTTACAACAGTTCATTTAGTGACCATTCAAAGTTACAACATCACTAAAAAAAGTGACTTATGACCACTTTTCACACTTATGACCATTGCAGCATCCCCAGGGTCACCTGATCAAAATTTGGATGATTCTGTTTTAATGAAAGCTGTGTTAGATTTCCTACTCCTAGTTAGAGCAGAAACATGAATCGAATTCCCATCAGGATTTATTCAACTGTGATAGCCAGTTATCTTATGTGAATGGAGGGTGGGTGGGTTGCTTGGCATTTCAGATAGTCCTCGCTTAACAGCCGGTTGCTTAGAAACCATTCAAAATTATGACAGACACCCCCAAAATACTTACAATCTGGATTCAAAATACCAATGGCTGCTTCCCCTTTGCAGTCACATGATTGTATTCGGGGTACTTGACAACCAGCTTGCATTTACAGCCCTTTGCGGCAACCTGAGGTCATGTGACTGTGATTTATATTTTTTTTTCCTTCTGGAAACCGACATTTACTTCCGTTTTCGGTAGAAAACAAGACAGGTTTTGCATTTGCTTAACAATTGTGGTGTTCTCTTATCACCATAATTTTAGGTTTAATTACAGTCCTAAGATGAGGACTACCTCTATGTGGACAAATGTTTATCTTGGACCCCTAGATTTATTTTATCCTATAAATGTTCATTAAAATGCCAAGCATCAGTGAGAGATTATTGGAATACGATTGCAGCAGAAGACAGCCAGTTATGTTCCAGGGATGGGGGAGGAATTCATATACAGCAATATATTTATTAGACCAACAGAAAATTCGGAAATAGCATGGAAACTTTCATATTTCTGAGAACATCTGTCAGAATGATTACTCCTCCCTCCCAAAAAGTCTGGAAGATGGAAGAGGGGAAAAAAATTACTAATGTTTAAGATACATCTACATCAGATTAGTCTTAGATGAAAAGTGGAAGAAATGAACAGACAGGCAAATTGGGCCTATCAGATGCAGAAGCAGTATTGGCTAATTAAATTTCTTTTAATTTATTCCCTAAGTGCACACATTCTCATGTTAAAAGAAGAGATGAAAAAAGGATGTGTGTACAAATTAGCCTGAATCAAATTATCTGTGGGATTGCTTTTCTTCCTTTGAGCCAGCCTGAATATTGTTATATTGTTATAAACTGCAGTTCATAGCTTCATATTCTAGGTATAACTAGCATTTGAGGATAATGTCATAAACTGTTAAGGAAACCGTGGTTAATTAGTGTGAGAATCAGTAATTGCACCCAGTTTTTAAATTCCCTCCCTTTCTTTGCTTCCATTCTTCATTTAGAAACAATTTATTATACCAAAGGCTCTTTATGCTCAATTAACTGACTTTTTTCATGGTCCATTATTTTACTATCTAATGCTTTATTCATTTTAATATGCACTTTTGAAGTTTATTTCTAATGTTTATTTAAAATGGTAGCTGTCTAGAATTCCACACACATGGCACTAAATAATGTGGCACATATAGAAGTTATAATTACTGAAATTCAATATGAAAAATAAATAATCCCGTCGCCCACTTTTGATCATTTGATTACAACTGATATAGCTGCAGCTGGATGCAGAGTAGAGCTCAGTGTATTATATATTATTTTTGATTTTTAGAGCAGCAAATCATCCTGTGAGTCAAAATGGGTATAGTTAGGATCTGAATATTAGCATTCTGCAACTGGAAAAGAAAGAGACATATTTTCAGCAGTCTGGATTTTGTCATCTCCAACCTCACACGACTGCTCTTGTGACTAGGATAGCAACCAGACTTAACAGTTCACGTTTTTGGAATGGCTTACTTCGTTACACCAGGAAAAGCTTCATTTGCTGATGCTTTGTATATCTAGTTCAGGAGTCTTCAAACTTGGCCTTTTTATGACTTGTGGACTTCAACTCCCAGAATTCCTCAGCCAGCTGGCTGAGGAATTCTGGGAGTTGAAGTCCACAAGTCATAAAAGGGCCAAGTTTGAAGACCCCTGGTCTAGTTATTTAAAAAGCCACAGCAGCAGACTATTAAAAAGGTTTCAAACCATTTAGCATGTGGTTTTTTGCACAACATGCATGCAAAGCTGATGAATGACGATTGTCTCTTTTGATGATCAACCAATATAGTTAAATTTTGAAACCCAGAGCCCATTATTTGAACACACATCTTCACCAATACTTAATACAGGTGAAACTCGAAAAATTAGAATATTGTGCAAAAGTTCATTTATTTCAGTAATGCAACTTAAAAGGGGAAACTAATATATGAGATAGACTCATTACATGCAAAGCAAGATAGTTCAAGCCCTGATTTGTCATAATTGTGATGATTATGGCGTACAGCTCATGAAAACCCCAAATCCACAATCTCAGAAAATTAGAATATTACATGCAATCAATAAAACAAGGAGTGTACATAGAACAATATCGGACCTCTGAAAAGTATAAGCATGCATATGTACTCAGTACTTGGTTTGGGCCCCTTTTGCAGCAATTACTGCCTCAATGCAGCATGGCATGGAAGCTATCAGCCTGTGGCTCTGCTGAGGTGTTATGGAAGACCAGGATGCTTCAATAGCGGCCTTCAGCTCTTCTGCATTGTTCAGTCTCATGTCTCTCATCTTTCTCTTGGCAATGCCCCATAGATTCTCTATGGGGTTCAGGTCAGGCGAGTATGCTGGCCAATCAAGCACAGTAATCCCACGGTCATTAAACCAGGTTTTGGTGCTTTTGGCAGTGTGGGAAGGTGCCAAGTCCTGCTGGAAAATGAAGTCAGCATCCCCATAAAGCTCGTCTGCGGAAGGAAGCATGAAGTGCTCCAAAATCTCCTGGTAGACGGCTGCATTGACCCTGGATTTAATGAAGCACAGTGGACCAACACCAGCAGATGACATGGCTCCCCAAATCAACACAGACTGTGGAAACTTCACACTGGACTTCAAGCATCTTGCAGTGTGTGCCTCTCCATTCTTCCTCCAGACTCTGGGTCCTTGGTTTCCAAATGAGATGCAAAAGTTGCTCTCATCAGAAAAGAGGACTTTGGACCACTGAGCAACAGACCAGGTCTGTTTTTCTTTAGCCCAGGTAAGACGCTTCTGACGTTGTTTGTTGTTCAGGAGCGGCTTGACAAGAGGAATATGACATTTGAAGCCCATGTCCAGGATCCGTCTGTGTGTGGTGGCTCTTGATGCACTGACTCCAGCCTCAGTCCACTCCTTGTGAAAGTCCCCAACACTTTTGAATGGCCTTTTCCTGACAATCCTCTCCAGGCTGCGGTCATCCCTGCTGCTTGTGCACCTTTTTCTTCCACACTTTTCCCTTCCACATAACTTTCTATTAATGTGCTTTGATACAGCACTTTGGGAACATCCAACTTCTTTTGCAATTACCTTTTGAGGCTTTCCCTCCTTATGGAGGGTGTCGGTGATGGTTTTCTGCACAACTGTCAGGTCAGCAGTCTTCCCCATGATTGTGATTCCTACTGAACCAGACTGAGAGACCATTTAAAGGCTCAGGAACCCTTTGCAGGTGTTATGGCTTAATTAGCTGATTAGAGTGGGACACTTTGAGCCTAGAATATTGCACCTTTTCACAATATTCTAATTTTCTGAGATTGTGGATTTGGGGTTTTCATGAGCTGTACGCCATAATCATCACAATTATGACAAATCAGGGCTTGAACTATCTTGCTTTGCATGTAATGAGTCTATCTCATATATTAGTTTCTCCTTTTAAGTTGCATTACTGAAATAAATGAACTTTTGCACGATATTGTAATTTTTCGAGTTTCACCTGTAGAAGTTAAAGATTAATGTTCACATTACCTAACATCTCAGATATCGGACTGTTAAAGGCAAAGAGTTGTGTGGCTTTGGAAAGCTAGTCCTCTCTCGTTCTGACAGACAAATATATGTAACTCTTCCTGATCTTAAAATAAGCCTGCTTCAAAGCAGACCTTGGAGGTCATTTCCCGTCTGACCTCTTTGCTTCAGTGAAATATGATGCTGAATATGTAATACCCATGGAATGATCCACAGAGTTATTTAAAGTGGGCTGTTGCTACACTTTTTCCCTCTTGCTACCTGCAACGCTACCTATTTTTTCCTAGAGCCAAGTCACACTGTAAAACTGAAGAATAACAGAATAACAGTTGGTAGGGACCTTGGAGGTCTTCTAGTCCAACCCCCCGCTCAAGCAGGTTAATTTTTTTTTAAAAAAAGTATCTTGACATGGACATTCATGAAAGATGCTATGGAATTTCTAGTTGTCATTTTCCTATCAGGATGACTTAATAAGTCACTGCTGGAAAACCTCATTATTTTAGTAGAAAAACATTTCACTGCATCAGTTATTTCATTGTGCTGGGATTTACTTGTCTCTTTTTCATATGAAAAACTTAATTGCCATTTGGGCACACGAAACAGTGCTCCTGCACATGTCAAGCTGTCATCCTTATGTAAATTGAAAACACAATGCATAGTTATATTGCATAATTTATAAGTATATCCATTCCTTGATGTGGAAATGTGAAGCAGGAATAAGGCACAAGATATGTTTAAGAATTATAAAAAGTAAATCAATTATTTCATTAAAACTTGAGTATTTGAGCTGTCCCACTATGCCAACCTTCTTCATGATGGTAGCTTCCATATATGCTGGAACCCCAGATGTCTGCAACTGGAACAAGGAGGAGTGTGTGTGGGGTGTGTGTGTGTGCAAATGAAAAGATATGTGCCATGATGCAAATTTCATGATCTGTCTACTTGTATTCGACATCAGGACATAAATATGTAAGGACGCTATTTGTATTATAACATTGCTACTTGCTTGCCATCATTTTTTAAAAATTCACTATGGTTGCTAAAGATTTGTCTTATTGGAATTGCAGTTGCTAGAATTCATAGTCGTGCCAGTTGGGAATTTCAAGAATTATATTCCAATATGTCTGTGGCACTTGTAAGAGAAAGGTGAGTAACTCTGTTTGAACAGTACATATCATAGACTATTAAAAGATGAAGGATATGAATAAAATAGCTTATGTGAAAATGATTGAAATAATTCCTGCTGTTTTCCAATTGTAGTGAAATTCACCATAGTTTGTGTCTTAGTATATCATGGACGTTAACATTTGTAGTTCATTAAATAATCCATGTATTATAGTGATGTGTGAACACCATGATACATTTCCACAAACAAATACTAATATGGGAATTTGACCAGTATGAATTAAAGTACATGGGTTAGGACGCTGAGCTTGTCGATCAGATGGTCAGCAGTTTGGCGGGTCAAATCCCGAGTGCCGCATAACAGAGTGAGCGCCTGTTATTTGTCCCAGCTTCTGCCAACCTAGCAGTTCGAAAGCATGTAAAAATGCAAGTACAAAAATAGGGACCACTATGGTGGGAAGGTAACAGCGTTCTGTGCACCTTTGGCATCTAGTCATGCTGGCCACATGACCACGGAGACGTCCTCGGACAAGCCCTGGCTCTTCGGCTTTGAAACAGAGATGAGCACCGGCCCCTAGAGTTGGAAACGACTAGCACGCATGTGCGGGGGAACCTTTACCTTTACCTTAAGAATTCAGCTGCAATGACAGAAAATATTAAGTCCTAATGCCATTCATTTGTGGCTTGTGAACTATGATTTATGGCTTATCAAATTGTATGGAACCTATTGATTAAAATATAATGAATAGTCTTGGCTTTGGGTGATGTGGGAATTGTTTCTTTCAAATTAACATTATAGTTGTGACCGTAGTCTACATATTTATAGGTTCTCTTTGCAGGACTTTAGATCAGTAATTTAATAGGTGAAGCTTTTCTGGATACAGAGAAACAGTGGGAAAAATAAGTTCGTTCTGTGCCATGTTTTTGTAAAAAGCACGAGTAGTAGTTCCAATTTCACATAAAATGGCATCTTCCTTTAAACAACGTTCTATGATATGCAATTAATTATGTTTTATTAAAATTGTAGTCACAGGCTACAATGTGTACATGATACCAACCTAAAGAAGACATAACCAAACCACAATTGTTTTCCTTATGGTCTAATAGTTTTATTGGAGACAGAAGCCTCCAATTTGCACTGGAGAATACTCAGAGTGGAAAGAATTAACTCCTTCCTCCCCACACCACCAACCTAAATCAAATTAATTAGCATTCATGGGAATTTAATGCATACAAATATGTATGCATTAAAGAGTGTAAGAGTGTGGCACAGTGATAGTGCAATATGTAAGAGTGAAATGTGGCACACTGTGACATATCCTTATTTTCTGGAAGCTATTTGTTTGCTTTTTAGAATCAACTAAAAGTTTTTCTATAGACGGTTACAGATTTTTTTCATTCAGACAGAATTCTAGACTTATTGCTATTTCCTAATGAGACAACAGAACAAAACAGAATATTCTTTATTGGCCAAGTGTGATTGGATACACAAGGAATTTGTGTCCAGTGCATAAACTCTCAGTGTACATGCAAGCAACAAAGTGATAAATCATAAGACCCAATCATAAACCATAAGATACAACCAGCAAAGTGATAGTCATAAGATACCAATAGGAGCAGGTAGTAGGAAAGACGAGAAGGATAATAGTGATACAGTCCTACTACATGGTTAGATATCCTTAGGCATAGACAGTGCTCCCTATGCCTAAGATCCTATCTTATCCTATCTTATCCTTTTTTCTTAAAAATAGATCATAAAATATGCCTGCCCAGAAGTGATAACCTTATGGAATTTCTTGGTCTTGGATAGCTTTGGAAGGGAAGGACGCTCTGTTCCGAAAGGCTGGCAGTCCATGCTGCATTTAAGGTTGCCAACTGATTAGGGGGAAAAAAACTACCTGGTGTGCTCCTCTACCTTTGGATGTTCAAAAAAGGAGCAGATCAAGCCTCTCTTGGAAGGGAGCCAATTTTATCACCAGCTCACATGTTCAAACCACAGTTCCGCTGCAGTAGAATCCATTTCTAAAGCTTACAACAACCCTGGCTGTGGTAGATGGGGTTTCTCCCTCTCCCCCTCTATATGTGTTGCTCTCAACATATCCAAAGGGCACTATAGATAAACCAAATAATTTTCTTATTTCAATAAGTGGGTTGCTGATGCTGCTGTTTCCTTAATGCTTGCAATCTAGACTTGCCAAATTCTGCATGAAGGAGAAACCTTCCTGGAAGCTTTTCCTATCCTAGTAGAGAAATGTAAAGGCTTCACGAGATTCTTTCTTCTAGCGTTAAAGGCTAGTTTTTATTTAACGGGTTTCAGGAAATAATAGTGCTAGTGATAAGAACAGCTGCAGCTTGAACAGAGCTTCCAGTAATTCTAGAGGAAGGGGAAAACTTTTTCATCCTTTCAAACATCCTTTGGTTTCCCTCCACTTCTGCATCTCATTAACATTTCGACTTAAAAGTCCTCCAGGGCTACTGCAAAATCCACAAACAAATCAAGGTTTGTTCCCCCCCCCATTTTTTCCTTCTTCTTCTCCTAAGCCCTTCTCCTCTTTTTTTTTCATTCCATTCCCAAGGCAAGTGCTTTCTCTTCCACTTGCCAAAAGAATTAGGGAAGGCATTTTGAAATCCTCAACCGGGGAAGACAGCCTACACAGTATCTGCAACCTGTTTTTGTTGTACTTGTTATTGTTCGGTCCAAATTATTCAGTGTTTGAAAGGTTAGCGCTACCCAGCAACTCGGGGCAAGGAAACCTTCTGATTGGCTGTAGGAAAAAGAACTCAGCTTGGTGCCTGGGTGCACGCAGCTCAGCCTTCTAATCTGTATGAGAAGGAGAATGCCACGCTCCTTCACTTCCTTTTCAACATTCGTAAATCACCCAACAGGCATGGCTAGCTTCAGCTGAACTCTTCTACAAAGGACTTGAGTAAAGATGTGGATATGTCATGCAGATAATTTCTTACCCGTGCTGTGCTCTGAATACATGATAAGTCCCCTGCCTATGCCACTTCCTTCCAAATCAATTGTGCAGCGGTGTTTAAGCTCAAGAATCTGTTGAGAAGGGATTGCTGTGGACTCATGTTTAAGTTATGGGCAGCAGGCTTTGAGACCCATAAGGCAGTTGCCAAGTTCCAGTGAGCCAGGGCAGGGATTTCATTTGGACCTAGGATTATTCCATGCTAAAGATTAGCATGTTCTTGGTTCAGCCAAAATGTATTGTGTCAGGTGAAATTAATTGCAGATACCCATAGCACAGGCAAAATTGCATAAGGTAAAGGTAAAGGTTCCCCCGCACATGCATGCTAGTTGTTTCCAACTGTAGGGGCCGGTGCTCATCTCCGTTTCAAAGCCGAAAGCCAGCGCTTGTCTGAGGACGTCTCTGTGGTCATGTGGCCAGCATGACTAGACGCCAAAGGTGCACGGAATGCTGTTACCTTCCCACCGTAATGGTCCCTATTTTTCTATTTGCATTTTTACGCACTTTTGAACTGCTAGGTTGGCAGAAGCTGGGACGAGTAACAGGCACTCACTCTGTTACGCGGCACTTGGGATTTGACCCGCCAAACTGCTGACCTTCTGATCGACAAACTCAGTGTCCTAACCCACTGAGCCACCGTGTCCCTATAAAATTGCATAGAAAAGCCAGTTATTAGTAAATCTGTCCTAGAAGCCAGCCTTTCTCTTATTTGTAGATCATATGTCAACTGCTTGAATAGAATAGAATAGAATAGAATAGAATAGAATAGAATAGAATAGAATAGAATAGAATAGAATAGAATAGAATAGAATAGAATAGAATAGAATAGAATAGAATAGAATTCTTTATTGGCCAATTGTGATTGGACACACAAGGACTTTGTCTCCAGTGCATAAGCTCTCAGTAAACTGAATTCCAATAGACTGAATTGGAATATTTTCATTGGATTCTGCCTAAACACAATGTTATATATAATACAAGAAATGCTCTCTTCATACAAAACCTAAAGTATATTTCCATAGATTCCTTTGCATGTGTCAAATGGAATGCCTAAATATGTTTGAATGAATCAACAGCTGACAAAAAGGACATGTCTCTTAAAAAGCTTGCAGAAAATAACAGCACTGTCTACAGCAAATCAAATGATGCCCAATCATGGCATGTGTGCAATGACATAATTACATACATGAGAAAGGATACATGGATACAAGTAGATAAGGTGTACAAAACAATTATATTTGTGCATACTGTCTATAGTCTCTTACTTGGCTCCAACCAATTTCCCCCGAAAATAAGACCTAATGAAAATAAGCCCTAGCATGGCTTTTCAGGATGCTCGTAATATAAGCCCTACCCCCAAAATAAGCCCCAGTTAAGATAGTCAGCCAAACGGATGCATTTACTACCGTATTTCCCTGAAAATAAGACCTAACTGAAAAATAAGCCCTAATGCGTCTTTTGGAGTAAAAATTAATACAAGACCCAGTCTTATTTTTGGGGAAACACAAGTAATAAAGCAATAACAGAAGTGGAGTTCAAAGCCGAAAGTTTCTGGAACAGGAAAGTCCTCAAAACACACCTAAGATGAGAACTCAACGAGCTTGTTAGCGCTTCTGGAAAAACAACTGCTAATTTTGTTGCTACCACCAAGAAGAAATTGCCTTACGTGATCATTATGCAAATTTCCACCAAATTGCAATAGAAAGCAAGATCTCTGAAGCTTATCTTAACTTCAGGTGGGTTCTTATGGGCAAAAGATGATCCTTAGATACAAACATCTTGGGTAGTCCTTTGTTTACAACCACAATTGAGTCCAAAATTTCATTTGCTAGGCAAGACAGTTGTTAAGTGAGTTTTGCTCCACCCTTCTTGCCACAGTTATTAAATGAATCGCTGCAGTTATTAAGTTAGTAACGTGGTTATTAAGTGAATCTGGCTTACCCATTGACTTTGTTAGATGGTTTGCAAAAGATGGTCACAGGACTCTAGGACACTGCAACAATCATAAATTTATGCCAGTTGCCAAGTGTTTAAATTTTGATCACATGACCATGGGCATGCTGCAACAGTCATAGGTGTGAAAAGAAGTCATAAGTCACTTTTTTTCAATGCCATTGTAACTTTGAACAGTCACTGTTCAGGACCGCCTGAATATGCTAGTGGACCCAGAAGCCAATATTGTGAACTATTATTTTTCTAAGCTATTTACTTGCCCTACTAGCATTTAATGTAGTTTTAAAAGTATATAACTAATGCAGTATCTTGTGAAATATTAAGAGTGGAAGATATTTTACCTCAGCAACAAGATTTTAATGGGACACCCACAATATTACGTTGTATTAAAAATAACAAAAATGCAGCAGTGCCTTAAAGGCTAATCAATTTATTGCTTTTTGTGATGAAATGGACTGTAGTAAACATAGCAAATAAATAAACTTTCTGGTTTACAATTCCATAAGATTAGGATTTTTTTAAAAAAAATGTTAAAGAGAACTCAAATGGGAAGACAAACTAATATAAGTGGGGGGGGGAGAGAAATAAATTTTCTGAACACCAGGAGAAATATTTAGAAAATGAACTTCATTGTGAATAATATTCCTGAATACTTGAAAATGGCACTGATTATGTTACAATGGCCTTATATTCTCCACAAGCAGCAGCTTGCGGAGTAGTTTTCTTTCTCTTTTCCTTTCCTCATTTTTTTTATTAATATACTCCATATTTTTGAAGTTCTTCATTCTAAACCTGATGGCCCCAGGCAAGAAATTGCAGCTGTGCATATAAAACAAATTCCCAACTAACATTAAGATGCTTTGGTGTTCATTAACATTTCAATTCAGATCCTTATTCCTACTTAAAATCTGTAGACAGCCCACTGCAAGGAATTATAGCATTTAATTTTGCTTAATTTTGCCCAAAGGAAAATAGAAATAAAAAGGGTTTTTTTTCCTGCAAAAAGAAATACGCTTTGACTGCTGTTGCTTCTTTTCACCCCCTTCTCAAAACATAACAAAAGACTGAAACCTGCAGTCTTTGAAAGTAAGAAAATACGTATGTGCGCATAGGCGTCCAGTAAAATGCTCTAATTTCCTAAAGTGAGAGATTATGTTTGTCTCACAGGGGACCTTGAAGTTTAATTTGAACAATTATTTCAAATTGGGTTGTACAAAAGCAAGATAGACTAAATTCAGCTTCCAGAGATTGCCTCTCTCCCCATTGTATATTTTTCTCAAAAGAGAAAAAGAGACCCCTTCTGTGAGCTTCGCATGGAGATCTAGAGAACTTCATTTGGGGCCATCACAGACCATTCCATTGTTCTGAAGACTGACATGCCCTCACAAGAATGGGGAAAGATGCTTTTTGTTTTCTACAGGTCAAGATATAGTATTGCCATTGGACAAAGCAAATAATAGATTTTGGAAGGCAGTAACATATGCTGCCAATTCATATCTATGGATCGGGGTCTCCAAACCTGGCAACTTTAAGACTTGTAGACTTCATCTCTCAGAATTCCCCAGCCATCACTGCCTCGGGAATTCTAGGAGTTGAAGTCCACAAGTCTTAAAAGTTGCCAGGTTTGGAGACTCCTGATCTATAGAACTGGCTGTCAAAATTCTCCTGAACTATATTACAAGTGCTGGTTTTAAACTCCAGTCTCCACCCCCGCCTGTCGGCATCTCAGTTCTCCTAACATCAAGCCTCACAGTCACATTTATTTCAATTGTAGTGTTGTTCCAAAGTCAGATAATTTCCTATTGATTTCTAGATAGTAAGAAGGAAGCTAAACAGGACAGTGAAAGAGAAATATATTTTAAAATAAAAAAGTTATCATGTATGATGGACATGTGTTAAAGCAGAGGTACTGGACAAAAATACATACTTAGCTAGAAAAGACATTGGGAAAGCATGTAGATTTTAAACCTGAACCTTTTTTTACTAGGTATAATGCCAGAAAAGATTGATAAACCAAGTATATACTTGATTTTACATGTGATAACAGCGGCAAGAATCATATTTGCACAATACTGGAAAAATGAAGAAATACCACCAGAGGAAGAAATAATTAAAAAAATACTAGAATGTGCAGAAATGGACAGACTTACTATGAGGTTGAAAGAAAAAGAAGAAACAGAATACTTTCAAACCTGGGACTTATTTTATCAATGGCTGTGGAAAAGAACAAAGGATCAGGAATTAAATTTGTATTAGTGAATGATAAACTCAGACAACACGTTTGTTGAATAAATACTACTGAATTATATGAAAAAAATAATAATAACTTTACCAAAAAAAGAGAAAGTTCATTTTCCTGGTTAATTCAGATTTTCTTTAGAAGTTAAAGAATATGTAATGCATTTTGTTCATCCTAATATATTGAAAGCAGTAGCAGTAAAGCCTCAGTCATTCAAGCTAGGGCCCTCTTCATCACAGTACCCAGCTTGTTTTTTGTTTTTTTAAAAAATTCCATTTATATCCCGCCCTTCTCCGAAGACTCAGGGCGGCTTACAATCTAAAGCACAATGTGCTTAGCAATAGCCTTCATTCTATGTATATACCTGCTTATTAGGGCTTTCGGGGGCCCCAAGCGGCATTTTTACAAAGTCAGCTTATTGCCCCCAACAATCTGGGTCCTCATTTTACCTACCTCGGAAAGATGGAAGGCTGAGTCAACCTTGAGCCTGGTGGGATGCGAACCTGCACTAATTGCAGGCAGCTGGTGTTACTTAAGGAGGCATTAGCCCACTGCTCCACCAAGGCTCTGTTCATCTCTCACCAACATTTGGCCATCCAGCTAGGACCTCTTTTGTCCTGAAAGTGAGAGTAGTCAGAGAAAGCAAAGCCTTCACCTCACCTGTCCCTGAGCTCAAAGCATGCAGTTCCTTGTAGGGTAAGCATAGGCAGTTTATGACTTTCATATCATATGCAGCTCCATGGCCCAATTTTAACATTTTAGAACTCCTCAGGACTGTCCTACCCAAATGCAGCTGCAGGATGCTGAATAATAGTGTCACGATTGCTATCCATTTTCTATAGAACAAATGTCCCATTGCAATACCTTTGAAGCTTATTTCCTCAAAAGTAACGTGAGGAGTGGTAGAATGTGTTGAAAGTCCAGCTCTGGCTTCTCAAGTGACATCATGACATCTCTAAACATTCTCTCTAGTCTCCTGTCAATAATACTATCATCATTACTGTCATCATCATATTCCCTGTCTTCAAAAAGATTATTGTCCCTGACACAAGCTTTTTAAGACACCTACAAGGCTATTTCTCAATTGGACTGACTATCCTGAAAAGTCCTACTCTGTTATTTGCTTGCCTTCTCTTTGCCATCCTGAATAGATTGTTCTAATGCTCTCTGTTTGGAGTTTCCCTTAAAGAGTAACCAAAAGCTTCAGATGGCGAAGAGTGTTATGGTGCGGGCGGTTATGTGTGCCCCTAGTACGTCACTCATTACACCTCTGCTCCACAAGCTGCATTAGCTGCCAGTTTGCTTCTGGGTCCAATTCAAGGTGTTGGGTTTGACCTTTTTTTTAATATAAATTTTATTAAACAAATTTTAAATAAAAAAACAAGAACATTATTACAAAGTACTGAAAAGTGCATCAAATAGAAAAACACCAAAACATCCTAGACACCAAAAAAACAAAAACAACAACATTAGACAGGATCGGGGAGTGTATAGGGCTCGCAACTTGGGCGTCCTCCTGGATTCATGACTCAATTTTGAAGACCATATAGGAGCCGTGACCAGGGGGGCTTTTGCCCAGGTTCGCCTGGTGCGCCAGTTGCGACCCTATCTGGACCGAGATGCCCTACGCACCGTCACTCATGCGCTCGTGACCTCCCGTTTAGACTACTGCAACGCTCTCTACATGGGGCTGCCCTTGAGGGCCACTCGGAGGCTTCAGCTGGTGCAGAATGCGGCCATGCAAGTTGTGATGGGGGTCTCCCGATACTCCCATGTAACACCTCTACTCCGCAAGCTGCATTGGCTCCCGGTTGCCCTCCGGGTGAGATTCAAGGTGCTGGTGATGACCTATAAAGCCCTAAATGGCTTGGGTCCAGGATATCTGAGGGAACACCTGCTGCCGGCATCAAGCTCCCTTCGTCCAGTGCGCTCCCACAGGGAGGGTCTTCTCAGGGTGCCACCGGTAAGAGATTGCCGGCGGACGACACCCAGGGATAGGGCCTTCTCAGTGGGGGCGCCTGCCCTTTGGAACCAGCTGCCAGTGGAGCTTAGGACTGCCCCCAACCTCCATTCCGCCGGGACCTGAAGACCTGGCTCTTCGAGCTCTCTGGCCCAGGCTGAGAATTTTAATTTTAATTTTAATTTTAACTGGGGTTTTACTTATTCAGGGACGAATATAATTTTTTTTAATTTGTTTTTAACTTTTGTATTTTTGTTTTTAATCACCCTGTAAACCGCCCTGAGTCCTTCGGGAAAGGGCGGTATATAAATGTAATAATAATAATAATAATAATAATAATAATAATAATAATAATAATAATAATAATAATAATAATAATAATAATAATAATAATACCCCTAATTTCTTTTTCTCGTGCATCCCAGGCTAAGTAACCTTTAATTACCAAATATTAGAAATCTATAATTGTATATATCTCCAGATTCTATACCTCAAATAATAATACACAATCATCTGGTATTTCCCCCATTGAGATTAAATATTCTATTTTGTAACCATGAATACCAGGAGTCCCAACTTTTATTGAAAAGTGATTCGCTTTTCCCTTTGAGAATATATGTCATTCGATCTGACTCTGCGCATAGTAATACTTTCTCTATTACTTGATAGTCCATTGGGATTTCCTTCGTCTTCCAATATTGCGCATAAATCATACACACCGCTGTTGTAATATGTATTACTAGATACCAAACATTTTTTGGTACTTCTTGTGGCTTCATCCCCAAGAGGAAAATAGCTGGGTCCAATTGAAGATCATATCCTGTTTTTTGAAATAACCAATTTTTTATATTGGTCCAGTAATGCCTAACCTTTGGACAAGTCCACCATTGATGGGTTTGACCTTTAAAGCCCTTCATGATATGAAGCCTGGTTACTTGAGGAATTGCCTCCTCTCGATTACATCTACCTGTTTCATCAGATCTGGCAGAAGAAGTATGTTGTGGGTCCTGTCCAGTGCTTTTTTTGTAAAAGAAAAAGGTGCCGGAACTCACACATGTCATACAACCCACCTTGCCTACTCTACAACGTTCCATCCAAAAAAGGTGCCGGAACTCCATTCTGAGCATTCTATGACAAAAAAAAAGCCCTGGTCCTGTCTACTAAGGAGTTATATCTGGCAGAACCCAGGAGGCAGGCCCTCCCTGCCATCCTTCTGAAATTCATCAAAACTTGACTGGGTCAACAGGCCTAGTGAGTCTTCCCTTGTCTTTTAAAAAATAATGGCATCAATTTTAATGGTATTTTTGTTTTAATATTATGGCTTTATTGCATGTTGCCCAGAGCTACATTCTGTGAAATAAGTGGCCACATAAATTTTGCCTGGTGCTTTTAACTACTACAAGAAACTGGCTGTCTTTAGACTTCTTTAGTTCTTTAGCTTGCTTGTTGTCACTGATCTTATTATAAGCAGTCCTCTTAACCAGTTTTTGCTTTGGTTGTATTTAAACAATTTGCTCTTGATAACACGATCCATTCTGCAGAGCATAATCTCACATGAAAGCCCAAATGCCATGTCTAAAAATAAAATTGATCAGACCTCATGAGATTATGGTATCAGACTTAAAAGGTCTCACATGAGAGTCCAAATGTCCCATGAGATGTTGATATATTTTAAAAGTTTGTCTGGGGAGGGTGTAACTTTTTATGAATTCTCTAGTATACATTATAGTATGATAGTTTTGAGCAACCACCTCTTCCAAGGATTTGGGAGACTTCTGAATCCTCTGTCTCTTTCATTTTATTTATTTTGCAAACTGTTATTTTTTTTTAAGTATCAAACTCATGTTTTGCCTATATTGGAAATTCCAAGTCAAAGTTCCAAATAATGTGGCTTAGTAAGGAAGCTATAAATAGTGTTGGGAATGACTTATAACTGAATGCCAGATCAATCAATATTTCTCTTCCAGTTAGTATATCTTTATATTTACAATATTTGTGTGGCTCCCCAACTCAACCAAAGTGACTCTGGGCAGCTTACAAAGCACTTGATGGAAGCTATCAAAAGGAATACATAACCACAGAACATAATCTGAAAAATATAAATAAAACAACATACTAAACAGTCTTTCTAAACACTAGTAGGGTCAAAATCAACTACTTGTCAGAGAAAGATAACTCCATAAGAAAGGGGCATTGCTGGGGGCGGAGCCAGCTGTCAGAGCGGGCAGCTGTGTGAACGGAGTTCTCCACGCACAACCTCTCACCCAGCGTTCGCGGGGGCTTTTCGGAGCTTCAGGAGGTCCTGTAGGGACATCCGAAGTTGCAGGCAGCCCGGAGAACCTTCATGAGCGGCGGTTCGTGTTGGAGATCCGGAGAAAGTCTGATGCGAGCGAACCGGGGAGAAGGAGGCCAGTAATGGCCGACATGAAGATCTGACAGAGGGACGGAGCTAGCACGTATGCAGCGGGACAACGGTAGAGCGGAGCTGACGGAGAGTATATCCGAATATTTAACAGGAAGCGCTTGAGAAAGAGGTACTGGTCTGAAGTGGGTGCCTCACGGAGAGGGAATAAGCGGCGATAGAAGTCTCGAGGGAGGCGTTTGGCAAAAACAGCAAGGAAAAGAAATTCGAAGACTATATGACTGCATTCTAGCTGGAGATAAATTACAACAGGTCAAAGTCTGATCTTGGAGCCTTGGAGACTGAACTCTGGATTGTCGGGCGTGGAAAGCGATCAGCTTGGTTTATCCTGGTCTATCCTGGTAAATTTTGAACTTTTGAACTTGTGAAACTTTTGAAATTTTACTCTACTTGTCACGGGCGGCCATTTGACATAGCAATTTAGTAATTGGAGGTTTGTTTAGTGGGACACCTACTGGTCTTTGACAGTAGAGGAAGACGGAAAAGGTGTCAATCTCTGCGCCGGAAACGGGGTAAAAAAAAAAAAAGAACGTGACTTTGAATATACCCAGACATATATATCATAGAATTCTATTATATAAATTGCTTAGTTGGTAATAAGTATCTGGCTGTAACTGTTATATATACTTTTTGTCATAGAGTTAAAAGGTTTACATAAGATTCAGGGTATTACATATTGATAAAACGCGTGTTACAACCGGGAAAACATGACAAGTATTTCGGGAGCAACTAAGCCTAGCGCTGACAAAAAGGCGGCAACACAGGGACAAGGGATGGCCTCAAGTCCCTCCAATCAGAAATCTATAGAGGATATGCTGCAAAGGGAAAGATCTAACTCAAATTCTTTTAAAGATTTACATGCCCTTTTGCAAAACTTACACGAGGTAATGGCCAGAAACCATGAGGAGATGAAGAGAGAAATAGGCCAAATAAGAAACGACACTGGTGAATTAAAGGGGAAAATCCAAGCGATAGATGATAAATTTGAAGGGATTCAACAACAATTAGTCAAAAATGAACAAAGACTTCAAGATATGGAAGCTAGAATGGAAAAAGAGGAAAAGAGAGTAGATGATTTAAATGAAACACTTCTTCAGGCTAATAAGGAGTTAGAGACAACAGTCATTTTTCTGGAAGCAGAAAAGGCTGCTCATTATCTACGCTTTCAAAATGTTCAAGAAAAAAGAGGGGAAGATTTGTTGGTCATGATGGCAGAACTGATGGCAAAGGCACTCGGTGTAGGGAAGGAGGAAATGCTGGCGGAAATTGATGAAACATACAGGGTTCAAACTAATTATGCGAGAAGGCACAACCTCCCAAAAGAAGTACATGTAAGGCTAGTTAAAAAATCAATTCGGGATGAGCTCCTGCACAGATCTAGAGAGGAACCATTAGAATTTCGGGGCCAACCAATTACCATCCTTAAACAGATACCTAAAAGGATGAGGGATCTGAGACGTGGCTATCAATTCTTAACATCTAAATTAATTAGGGAAAATGTAAACTTTAGATGGCTAACCCCAGAGGGTATTCTAGTCACGTGGCAGGATAGAAGGCATAGACTGGACACGATAGAGAAGGCAGAAGATTTTTACAAACTCCACTTCCATAGCCAAGAGGAAGCAGATTTAGAAGATCAAGATGGAAGGGAGGTAAGAGAAAGAGATACAATACGAGTGGCAATGGATGGGAAGGTCTTAGCAACAGAGGATAGAAGGAACAAATCTGGAGAGTTAACAGAGAAACATGGAGCCAGAGACAAGGAAGAGAGAGAGCCCCGAATTACGAGATCCACAAAAACCAGAAATAAGTAAGATGAAGGGAGGTGAGTGTAGTATTATGTCTGTGAATATTAATGGACTGAATTCGCCAGTGAAAAGGCGGAAATTTTTTAATAGGCTTATTCACCAACAATTGGATATCGTGGCAATACAAGAAGTCCATATAAAGGAACAACAAAAATATTTGTTAGTACAACCAAAAATAGGGAATCTATTTGTTTCCTTAGACCGACACAAGAAAAAGAGAGGAGTGGCATTATATGTAAACCCAAAATTGATAGCAAAACAAATCTATAACGATAAAGAGGGTAGAATACTGATAGTCGAGGTTGTAATAAATCACAGGAAGGTCATGATGGTAGAGATATATGCTCCAAACCATAACCAAGAACAATTTTTTAAAACACTTCACAATAAGATATGTAGCATTGATTATGAGGAGATCTGCTTAATAGGAGACTTTAATGCTATCCTAGATATAAATTTGGATTATATGGGTAAGACGCTTAGGAAAAAGAAGAGAAGAACTCTACCGAGATCTTTTCTCAACTTGGCTAATGACCTAAATATCCAAGATGTCTGGAGGGAAAGAAATCGTAAGGCTAGACAATATACATATTACTCCAATCGACATAACTCATGGTCTAGAATAGACATGGTATGGATGACGAAAGAAATTAGTTCTGAAATAGACGAGGTGCATATAGCGACAGGTACTTGGGCAGATCACAATCCTATTAAACTTAGCTGGAAAGGCTCCAAAAAAATACCCAGATGGACGCTACAAAGAGCAATTTTAAAAGAAGACGAATTCAAATCTAAGATGGAGAGAGAAGTAAGTTTTTTCTTTAAGGAAAATAAAGCTATAGACACCTCGGTACAAAACAATTGGGATACAGCCAAGGCAATGATGAGAGGGGTAGCGAGGGCATACATGGTATACAAAAACAAGGGGAAAAGACAACAACGGGAAAGATTAGAAGGGGAATATAAAAGTTTAGAAGTTATACTCCAACAAGATCCACAAAAAGAGAATATCAAACAATCTATGGACTTGATTAAACACAAGCTTAATATTTTAGACAAAGAGAAATTAGCACAACAATTGAGAAACACGAAACAAAATTTTTTTGAAAACGCAAATAAACCGGGCCGTTGGCTCGCATATAAATTGGGAAAACAAAAGGGAAAAAACTGGATTCGCGAACTACGAGATGAGGAAGGGAGAATATTCCACCAGGAAGAGGAAAAAAAAATCATAGCCCAGGAATTTTATGAGCGTTTATACAAAGAAGATAGCCAGGCAAGTGTGGAGAAAATGGAGGAATATTTTCAAAAAGCCAAATTACCCAAGGTCACAGAAGATACCAGAAATATGCTAAACGAGGAAATTCGGCTATCTGAGGTGATAAAAGCTATCAATGCACAAAAGAACAATAAAGCATCGGGCCCTGACGGTCTCCTGTCAGAAATCTATAAAGAACTACAAAATATCTTAGCACAACCCCTAGTGGAGGTATTTAACGCAGTATTAGAAGGCGCAAGAACGCCTAAATCTTGGTTGGAGGCAAACATAACCCTTATCCCGAAAGATAATACGGACCATACATTAATCCAAAATTATAGACCCATATCACTTCTTAATTCGGACTACAAGATATTTACATCAATTATAGCGGAACGATTGAAACGATTTCTGAACGATTTCATACACGTAGACCAGAATGGTTTTCTCGCTAAGAGGCACACTAAGCACAACATTAGAATAATATTAGATACGTTGGAGTACTATGAATTACATAGTGGACAACAGATGGCATTACTTTTTTTAGACGCTCAAAAGGCATTTGACAATGTTAAATGGTCTTTTTTGCACCAACAACTTAGCTTCATGAATATGGGTGAAAAATTTATAAATATAATTAGGGCAATTTATGACAACCAGGAAGCAAAAATAATTATTAATGGGGAAGCATCTGGGAAGTTTCAAATTCAAAAGGGAACACAGCAAGGCTGCCCCTTATCACCATTGCTGTTTATATTGACACTTGAAGTATTAAAGAGAATTATAAGAAACGACCCAAAGATAAAAGGATTAACCATTAAAAAGGAAACCTTTAAACTTCAAGCTTTCGCGGACGATCTGGTTTTTATTATGGAGGATCCATGTCAGACGGGACCAAATGTATTGGAAGAACTATCTAAATTTGGTGAGGTTGCCGGACTGCGAATAAACAGAAATAAGACCAAGATGATTGTTAAAAATATGACTAATAAACAAAAAGAAAATCTGGCTGGAATCATGGATATAGAAATAGTCAAGAAAATAAAATATCTAGGGATTAATATTACGGCTAGATGCACCTCACTCAAAAAAGATAATTATGATAATGTAGTGAATCAAATAAAAGGTGATCTGGAAAGATGGGGAAATCTAAAACTCTCATTATTGGGAAGAATCGCTGTCATTAAGATGAATATTCTGCCTAAAATCCTGTTTCTGTTTCAGAATATCCCAATACAACTCGATTCTAAGTTTTTTCGAAATTTGAATAAATTATCATTAAATTTTGTTTGGCAGGGGAAAAAACCAAGAATTAAATTGAAATATTTACAGGACACGAAGGAAAATGGGGGTTTTGGATTGCCAGACTGGGAATTATATTACCACGCCGCGGCTCTGAGTTGGATTAGAGAATGGGTAATTTTGAGAAATAGAAGACTATTAACTTTAGAGGGTCACGATTTGCAATATGGCTGGCATGCTTTCCTATGGACGGAGAAACAAGGTCTTTTCTCACATTTTCAAAAACATCGGATCAGGCAAGCGTTACTTAATACCTGGAAAAAAATTAGATCTCATAATTACACTAAAGTACCGGTCTGGCTATCCACCCTTGAAGCGATTGTTTACCCAAATCTATTTGATTTGGGTAACATAATTTCATACAAGGATATTCTGAATGAGGAGGGGGAATTGAAACTTAGGAATGAACTAGAATTACAAGGTATAAAACTCGATTGGTGGGCCTACTTACAAATCCAATCAAGATTTAGGAAGGATAAAAAAGAATGGGGGATATATACCTCTGAAACAGCATTGGACAAAATATTATTGGGACCAGACTCCAAACAAATAAAGAATTTATATAAATTGCTTTTGGGATATAAGCTGTTTGAAGAGCAAGTGAAGGATCCCATGTTGATCTGGGCCAACAATTTAGGACATAACATTGACTTAGGTACTTGGCAAACAATTTGGGACAGAAAAAAAAGGATAACACTGGCCTCATCGTATAAAGAAAATTTATTTAAAATGTTTTATCGATGGCATCTTCCCCCAGCCCGTCTAGCAAAAATGTATACAACAGCATCTCCCAAATGTTGGAAGTGTTCTGAAGAGATAGGCACATACTTCCATACGTGGTGGTCTTGCAGTAAAACACAAAAATTTTGGAGAATGATTTGGATTTGGCTGAAAGAAATATTAAAACAAGATATTGAGTTTAGTCCAGAACTTTTTTTGTTGGGAATTACGAAAGAGAAATATCCTAAAGATGTGCTATATTTAACGATCCATATTATCACAGCAGCTAGAATGTCATTTGCGCAAAAATGGAAAAAGAATGAGATCCCAGGAGAAACAGAGGTTATTAGGAAAATTTGGGATTGCGCAGAAATGGACAAACTAACTTTGGAACTAAAGAATAAAGATCAATCAGACTATTATAGAATTTGGAACAAATTGTATCTTTGGAGGGATAAAAAGAAAGGTCTTTAATAGGTTTTACAGACTAGCTTATTGTCTTAAATATTCTGTTATTTCACTGATTTGTAACTTAAGTGTATTTAAGTGTATCTTTGATGTACATATATACATGTATATATATATATTTGAACATTGTAGACAAAAAGATTTGTCAGCCCGCTGGTACTGTGTCCAATGTTTTTAAACAATAAATTTAATAAAAAAAAAGAAAGGGGCATTGCTGAGATGGTGAGCCTCCTGAGCTTCACAAGATGGCATAGTTTTGGTGAAGGGTCCAAGAGTGCACCGTTCCTGTTGGAGTATGTGGGGCATGGAGGTACCCTGGGGAGAAGGCAGTCCTGCAAATAGCCTGATCATAGGCCACGTAGGGTTTGGTGGTGCCACAATTAGTCTGCAGTATTGCAGGCAAATTCTACCCTCAGCCCAGAGTGGCGTTTGATCCTGATGGGGTTCAAGGTTGACTCAGCCTTCCATCTTCTGAGGTTGGTAAAATGAGGACAAAGATTGTTGGGGCCAATACGCTGACATTTGTTAACTGCCCAGAGAGTGCTGTAAAGCACTATGGGGGTGGTATATAAGTCTGCTATTGCTATTGCTTTAAAGCTGATAGGCAACATTTTGAACTGCACTGGGAAAGCCAAGTGGCAGTTGTGTCACATGAATATAATTATTCATGTTGCTGCATTCTGGACCACTTGTAGCTTCTGTTCTCTTCAAGGGCAACCTTCCATAGAATACTCCAATTGGGAAATGACTAAGGCATGAGTGACTAGCAGCAGGACTAGCAGCCAAAACTTGCAATGGTATAGTTGGCACACAACCCAAAGCTGTGTAAAGGCCCTTGTGACCATAACTGTCACCTGCTCCTTAAGCAGGAGTTGTGAGTCCACAAGATCCACTGTACACTACATCCAAGCAGGGCAGTACTATCCCACTGGATGTATCTCTTCAAAGATGTAAATCTTCAAATTCTTAATTCTGATGGTATGAAGTGTTTTCAATCATACTGCAGATAAATAATAAGAATCAAAATTTATGGGAGCACAGATTATTTCACCTGTTTGTATATTTTAATGTTTGCAAAACTGCTATGGGGCAGAAATGTTTTTGGTGAAAGTTTCTCTCATGGAAAAAGTAAAGGTAGAGTTAGACATGGAATCAGAAGTGAAAAGAAGAAAGATGGGATCCATTCTGTAATTTCTGTTTAGATTTTTTTTTCACAACGTGCTAATAGCCACTGGGACAATGACCCCCAAATGATAACCCACCCAAAAGATCAATGAAATATGATTTTTCCATCGACAACAAATGCTATTTTCCAGACCCCTGCTCTGCATCAAACGTTGAAACCATGTGGTAACCTAAAGATCCCTGTTTAGAAAGCATTGCTGATGTTTGACATTTTCTACAATTGTATATCACTCTGTTTTGCCATGGAACACTTTACTCACAAACATTTTGTCCTTGCTGAATAGGGAGGAATTGCCCTGGCAGAAATTGAATCAGGAGAGCAGAAAGGAAGACAAAGTTAGGAAGCCAAGGAGGATATCAATTATAAACCAAGGTCTGTTAAATCAAAGCTTTATGGTAACATCCTGCACACTTGAAATATTTTCACTTATTGGCATGGGCCCCTTCCCTTTTTTCTCCTTCAGTCCAAGGGCTGAAAGTTTTCATTTCTGAAGTATACTTTGATTTCTTTGCAAACATCAATGTGTATTTTATTGGTTGACCCTAAACATAGAGGTTTGTCTCTCATGTCCTGCTGTAAACTTCCCAGGGACATCCTGTTGACCACGGTGGGATCCAAGATGGATCACAGGTCTGTTCCAGCATTATTTTCTCTCTGAAAACACTGGGGGCTCAGGGGGAGGAGGAATACAGGATTATATGTACTGACCAGGGCATACTGATGTAATCAAATAGCTCTTATTAATGACAGTTTTATAGCATTCTTTATATTTCTTACTGGCTTGATAAATCTTTCTAATAGTGGGACACCTTTATTTATTTCCTACCATTAAGACTTGATTTTGTACTTGTAGAAAGGTGGGGCAGATGTGTCATTGCTACATGATATAATAGTTTATTTCTCACAGTCTTCTGTGTAATGAGTTGAGGTGTAATCATTAGATATGCAAATGCATGTGCTCAAACCGACTCACGTGTAACCTTACTTTAAAAAAAAATATTCTTGCTTGCTTCGCCTTGGGAAGAGTTGCAAGAATCTGCAAACAGTCAAAACTGGCCAAATCAATCCAGGACATTATCATGTTCTATGCAGAAAAAAATCTGAGGAATTCTGCAAGGGAGACCTGTCAAGTCATTTTGTCCCTTGGAGCACTTATGGAGATCTTGCTAAGTCAGCCGAAACCCAGATGGGCCCAGTGAGTTAAGACTTCTCATTAATGTGGAAACAGACTATCTCCAAATCTCTGCAGAACTTCATCCCTGTAAACAAAAAATTAGCATTTCCCCCTCTGCACCTTTTTAGCTAAATGAGCTCAGGTGCTGGATACAGACAACACTGAGTTCCAAAATTGATTCTGGAATGATCACATGTAGAAATGCCTAGAATCTAAGGTTTTAGTGGTCTGAGCTGATACAAGCAGTTTCTTGGGATCCTCTACTTCAGTGAAAGGAATGTGATGGCAATATCCTTTTGCCCTTTTGATTTTTTTTTCTCCCATGTTTTTAACAATCACAAATTTTAAATGAGCTGGAGGAATGGGCTGGTTTCACCATAGGGGAGTTGCATTAAGACACCGGGCCCAATTTGTGAGGTGCCCTATTTTACTGCTTATTTTGTAGATTTCAAGTCCTGCCT
Organism: Vipera berus; assembly: GCF_964194415.1. Lineage (NCBI taxonomy): Eukaryota > Metazoa > Chordata > Lepidosauria > Squamata > Viperidae > Vipera > Vipera berus. Next base: position 144,375,377 of record NC_138204.1, read on the forward strand.
TTTTGATCAGGAATCTCCAAATACACAGCAAGTCAAGCCAATAACATTTGTGCCTCCATTTGCTATGTAATATTGTCAAAATGAAAGGGACGCGGTGGCTCAGTGGGTTAGGACGCTGAGCCTGTTGATCAGAAGGTCGGCAGTTTGGCGGGTCGAATCCCGAGTGCCGCATAACAGAGTGAGCGCCTGTTACTCGTCCTAGCTTCTGCCCACCTAGCAGTTCGAAAGCACATAAAAATGCAAGTAGAAAAATAGGGACCACTCCGGTGGGAAGGTAACAGCGTTCCGTGCGCCTTTGGCGTCTAGTCATGCCAGCCACATGACCACGGAGACGTCCTCGGACAAGCGCTGGCTCTTCGGCTTTGAAACGGAGATGAGCACCGGCCCCTAGAGTCGGAAACGACTAGCACGCATGTGCGGGGGAACCTTTACCTTTACCTTTACCTATTGTCAAAATGACTGTTAAGACAAATAATGCTAAGAGGTGGATATTATTTAAATGATGCAAGGAAAGAAACAACCTGAGAATGTAATATAGATGGGAAATATAGATGAACTGAACATCAGCAGCCTACAGACATGTTCTGAGTAGCTTGATGAAATAATTCAGTTGAAAAGACCCACACAAATGTGTAAAAAAAAACCTAAAGGAAGTGTAGAAATACAATACTATAATAAAGTTTATATTGTAGCTATAGCATCATGGCTTAACACAATCTTTTGGGGCAAGAGATGAATTGTGTAAGCACAATTTACAATACTAGGACATTGCAAAGGGATGTGTTATAATGAATGCATGATATTGCTCTATAGCTGCATGACTAAAGCTAGGATGACTCAATTTTGGATTGACTCATTATAGTGCTTATGGCTGCTCTCAGCAGCTGTTCTGTGTATATTTTGCATATTTTTATTGCTAGTTTCATTGGGGGTTTTTCTGCTATTCTTTACTAGTCTGTTTCTATTGAGATTTACTTTTGTTAGCCATACATGGGAATTCTGGAAGTTGAAGTCCACACATCTTGAAGCTGTCAAGAAACACTGCACTAGGCAATGCTTCTATTCTGCAAGGTTGTCCTGAAAGAGAGAGACAAAACTCTGGCTTCAGGAGATGATTCATGCTGCATTTTAACAAAATACTGATCTGTTTTCTTACAGAACGACCACTCCCTTGAAACAGGAGTTCATGTACCTGAGAACATACAAGTTAAGAAGTTTTTCATGAATACAAAAAATCCTTTCCTGAACTCTGGTTGTTCAACAATCTTTATATAGTGTGGTTTTCAGAGAAGAAAGGACAAAGAACTGTTCTTTCTAAACAGAGATCAAGGGTGTGGCCACCTGGGTTAACCAGTAATTAAGACAGTCTTAGGTAATAACTAAGACATTCTTAAAATTCAAGATTAGATTAGACAGTTCGCTTACCTTCCAGATCCTGTTGTTCCTGTCCTCTGATATAATTTCAGGCTTGTGATAGTTCTAAATTACAGCTCATCACCCTGCGAGGCAGAATAATGGTTAATTAGTTAAATCTAGTATCTACTTGTGACAGATCGTGATAATAGGATGGTCCCAGACCTAAACCAGAACCATCAAAATTCAGTCAAGGCACCTCAGCTGCAGGAAGCAATCCAGAGTTTTGTTCTCAGTCATTTCGTTGGGCAGATAATACTCTAATTGTCCGAGGGAAAGACAGAGAATGAGACAAGATAATTATAGATCAACCTATTGCTGAGGGAAGCTGGCATCTGAATAATTTGAAAATTGTCTGGCTCAAAAACCAAGAAAAAACGCATGATGATTCTTCCAAGCAGATGTTTTTATTGTTCTACACCTATCAACAACATCTTGCCAAACTGAAGCACCCTATTATCAAGCCTATAATCAGAGCACTATTAGGGAGGGGCTGTCTTCACCCTCTTTCTCTCACACAAAATATGTAGACTGAGCTTCCTCTTGTTCCTATGGAATGCATCCCCTCCAGCCTGGGAATCCAAACAACTACCTTCCCTCACAAAAACTTTCAATGTCTAGTCTAGGCAATCAGGCAATAAATCAAATAGAATTAATCATTAGTTTTCACAACCCAATTTAGCAATCACACACAAAAAAAATAACTTTCACAATCTGACCTTTTGTGGTGATATGTATTTACTGTAGCTGAATTTACCTCAGGATTATTCCATTCTTTTTAAATTAAAGGCTACAATACAATCCTATGACTTGTCGAACAGTACTGGGGGGAAAAAACGTGAAGGGGAAAATTGGATTCTTCCTCCTGCGTTCCTTCCAAGGTGATCTTTTCCCAAAACTGGGTAATAAAAATGACTGTTTTACTGTATCAGAATGACTTAAAAGAGAAAATGGGTGAAAGAGCACCTTAAGAAAATTACATACCCTAAGCATGTTTCTACTACAGCTTTGTTCCAGAGGGGGAAAAACAGACCATCAATTCAGCTTATCTAGATTAATTCACTAATGTTGGATGGAAATGGAGTAGTGGAAAGTGAATAATTCTACCAAGACTGATTTTAGATTGCGGTAGTATATAAATAATTAAATCATCCCATAGAGGATGGAAAATGTCACATCTCCTTTAGTTCTATCCTGCCATTAGGTTGTTGCTAAGGTTAGGGAAAGGTGAAATCACTAATACCCGTTTGATCTGAGATATAGTCAGAATGAAAGGAAGAAGAGGAGGGCTCTGACACATATTAGTTTCAGGGAAAAAATGCTTTTAAAAGTTGGTTCCAAGAGTCAGAAGTGGAGCGGTTTTAGATGGTGTCCATTTATTTTTATTTGCTTTTAAAAAAAAGCAATAGGAGATAAATAATTTTGGAGACTGTCGCCCTGCCTATTTAACTTATATGCAGAGCACATCATGAGAAAGGCAGGGCTAGATGAATCAAAAGTTGGAATTAAGATTGCCGGAAGAAATATCAACAACCTAAGATACGCAGATGATACCACTCTAATGGCAGAAAGTGAAGAAGAACTAAAGAGCCTCTTGTTGCGGGTGAAGAAGGAGAGTGCAAAACTTGGGTTGAAACTTAACATTAAGAAAACCAAGATCATGGCATCTGGCCCTCTCAATTCCTGGCAAATAGATGGGGAAGAAATGGAGGTAGTGACAGATTTTGTTTTCCTGGGCTCCAAGATCACTGCAGATGGGGACTGTAGCCAAGAAATTAAAAGACGCTTGCTCCTGGGGAGGAAAGCCATGGCAAATCTAGACAGCACACTAAAAAGCAGAGACATCACCCTGTCAACAAAAGTGCGTATAGTCAAGGCTATGGTCTTCCCAGTTGCAATGTATGGCAGTGAAAGTTGGACCATAAGAAAGGCTGAGCGCCAAAGAATTGAAGCCTTTGAACTATGGTGCTGGAGAAGACTCCTGCGAGTTCCTTGGACTGCAAGGCGATCAAACCGGTCAGTCCTAGAGGAGATCAATCCTGACTGCTCTTTAGAAGGCCAGATCCTGAAGCTAAAACTCAAATACTTTGGTCACCTAATGAGAAGGAAGGACTCACTGGAGAAGAGCCTAATGCTGGGAAAGATCAAGGGCAATAGAAGAAGGGGACGACAGAGAATGAGGTGGCTGGATGGAGTCACTGAAGCAGTAGGCGTGAGCTTAAATGGACTCCAGAAGATGGTAGAAGACAGGAAGGCCTGGAGGAATGTTGTCCATAGGGTCGCGATGGGTCGGACACGACTTCGCAGCTAACAACAACAACAACAATTTTGGAGAACAGTGCAGAATATGAAGTGAATTTAAAATCAGATATGTACAACAACCAATCATGAGATAAGGGGCATTTCCAAAGCATCATGTATGGAGTGCTTCTCTCACTATAGTCTTGTTCATCACTTTCTCATCCATACCAGGGAAAAGATTGTCCTGTAATTTTCTCCTTAAGCTATGTACAATTAGAGAAAAGATGGAAGAAGCAGTACAGAAACATAAGTGCTCTATGGACAGAAAGTCAGCTGAGGAATAATAACAGTAATGGGATGAATATATCTGGATATTCCTGAAATTGCCTAAACGTTACATGATGGAAGCACCTGAAAACAGGACAAGAAGCGATGGATGGAAACCAATCAAGGAAAGAACCAACCTAGAACTAAGGAGAAATTTCCTGACAATTAATCAGTGGAAAGACTTGCCTCCAGAAGTTGTGGATGCTCCAACAATGGAGGTTTTTAAGAAGAGATTGGACAACCGTTTGTCTGAAATGATATAGGTTTCCTGCTTGAGCAAGGGGTTGGACTAGAAGACCTCCAAGGTCCCTTCCAACTCTGTTATTCTGTTATGATGATCCAATGTCTCATCTGGAAGTGCTCCAACTGCTAAACAGCAGTGCATGCAAAATCCAGAACTCATCTGCTTCTAACTTGAAATAGTGGAGGATCTGAGGCTCAGATGGTACATAGAATATTAACAAAAACTGCAACACTATAGTTCTGCTGATGCTGTGAACCTAGGTACCTGTGGTTTACAAGATAGTGCAATGCACCTTAGGGGGAGAAATATTTCTCTCTGACACAAAGTAGAAAAGAGAGCTAATAATAGGAGTAAGAGTCAGCAGAGCAGAAAATGGCACTGCTGACCAAGCAAGTGCCTAATGACATAGATGAATGCCAAGCCAGAAGCAGCAGCCATTTTTCTGACACTTGTAGACATCTACCTCAGCACTTCCAAGTCTGAATCACAAGATCAAGAGGAAGTTCAATTTTTTGCGATTTTTGTTCGGTGTGGTAGTCAGAAAGTGCCATACAGAAAGCCACTTGTAGATGCACCAACTTGTATCTGGGAAACTTTATTTGTGTAGATGGACTGCCCATATCTTTTCAACACATGTATTGATTGGGGAATGTGTGGATACTTAAAGAACAAGGAACTTCACGAGATGTTGGAAGGCAGAACTGGGCAAGCTATGTCAACTGTCCTGCTTTCTCTAAGTCAGAGGTCCCCAACCGATTGGGCACCAGGGACCGGTTCTGTGGAGAGAAGTTTTTCCACAGACCGGAGGGGGCATGGTTTTGTGTGCTGCCTGCATCTCGTGGGTGGGGCTTTGCTTGCTTGTGCGGACCAGTTGCTGGCATGCTGTGGCCCAGTACTGGTCCACGGACCGGGGGTTGGGGACCCCTGCTCTAAGTTATCTTGCTACCCTCAGGAGTCAGAAAAAGATATGGTTCTCTTTTTAATATTGAAAAAAGATTCCATTGTCACTCCACTTAGTCTCTCCATATAGAAATGGAGAAGGGCATCAATTTATCTTTCATTTTTGGACAGCAATGTATCTTGAATACAGCACATAAATACAAAACATCCTTTATATCCAGGATGGGGATATTCAGACAACAGATTAGAGTGGTCTTAACTAAGAAAACAGCAGTTTTATCAAGATTGTTAGTAAAGCACAGTAGACCAATAAAGTAACTCAGTTCAAAAAATGAGTACAGTGAAAGTAGTGATTTGGACATTGTTGCTGCTTCTTATAGGATTTCATTAGCTTGGGACAGGCCAGCTGCTAGACTGGAGGAAGAAAACTGATTGGATCACACAGGAGTGTGATCTTGGCATTCTAACAGTAAAACAAATAGTAAACTATTTTGGGGAGAGATTGGGCAATAGAAATGGTGCCTTGTGGAAGTGCTGGTTGTGAGAATATGCAAATTAAAAGCAATTTATAAATATTGCAAATGTCCCATGTGCAAGTCTCAATAATCACCATGTCTCGTGGCCTTTAGACCATCTACCATTTATCAAAGATTGGTGGTCATTACTACATCTTCTGACAGCAAATGACAGCATCCAACCATCTTTTTTAAAATTCTGTTCTGAATCTTTTATCTTTTATCATTAGCTTAGTTGGATCAAACTGCTGTTTGTCAGAACAGAGGAAAATACTAATCTAATATAAACTGAATTTTGTGAGGAAAATCACACTGTTGCTGAGGTGTATGATTCTCCCTATAATTGTCTCCATCTCTGCGCTCCTGTGTCCATACAAGGCAGCATTTCCCTTCTTGTTTCATTTCCCAAGCACATCTGCTCAAGATCACACAGAGAGTTGTGACATTTTTATTCAAGGAGGAAAAAAAGAGTCTTGAGAGGGAGGCAGCAGCATTCATATTCAGCTGAAGAAATTGCTCTCTTCTGCCCACTTTTACTCTCATACTTGGCCATTAAGACTGCTTTATATTTTAAAAGGCATGGAGAAAAGGCATTGGTTTGACTGGCAGATTGTTCCTGTCAATTCTGGTTTGTCACACAGCATGGAAATTGGAGTGGAAACATCTGCAGAGGTAGCAATTGAGACGTCTTTCTCCATGAACTGGGATGGAGAATCCATAACTTCTAGATTTTTTCCACTTTTGAACCAGGGTGGGAGTTCAACATTTTTTCCCCTCTGGGGTACTTCCCTGTGGCTCAAGAAACCATGATCTCATGCAGCACCCTGTTAAACAAGCGGTTGTTAAGACTTCTTTTCTTCCCTATTTGTACAAAGCTCAATAGCAGAACAGAGCAGGCTGTTGCTATTCTTTGGGGGAACTGAAAGATAAGGATCACACTGTGACACACAAGGAGGCTTTGTGAGCAGATATAGAGGAGCTGACACAGACATCTCCCCACAGCTTGTAGGGGCAAGGTAGGCGGCTCCCTTCTTGGCTGGCACATGTTTTAGTTCTGGGTTCCAGAAGAAAAGCAGCCGAAGAGCATTGCTGGAATGAAAGGCCATTTTTCTCTTTAGATACCCCCAATTCAGCCTTGCCCAGTCTTGCCATTTCAAGAAGTGCTGAATTACAGTTCCCATCATCTATGCAGCAGATGGGGATTACATCTGGGGAACATTAGGCAGGGAAAGCTGACTTGATGGTTCAGAATTATCGACCAAATACTTGGCTACATTTCTCTTGTCCTTATGCTTCCCCCCCACCCCCTAACAAACTCTGGTTCTCCCACTGGAGTCTTTCACTGTTCCTGGGTCTTCTGCTCCCTCCTGCAGTTCTTCCATGCCACCCACCCCATGTGTGAAAATGATATTGCCCAAGAAGAGAAATTATTTAAATGGTTGAGAAGTCATATTAATTGCATTTAAAACCAATACAGTTTTATTTTCTTAGCCAATGCAAAGTTTTTCCGAGTGCCTTTCAAGGCCAAATAGGATATCTCTTATGTAAAACGAGCATCTATTCCTTAGTTTGTGTGACCATATGTGCTGTCACAAGATAAAATAAAGATCAAATCATGCATGAATACCAATAGCAAAAATTTTGAGAACCAGCAGAAAAGTTTACAGTTCAAATGCCCATACCAATGCAAACACTGTATTGTAGGTTATTGTGGTCTGTGTCCAGAAAACAACACAAATGGTATTGCAAATTTTGGAATAATATATTCTTCTCCTTATAGTTGTGCTTATATCTGCATAAAATATAAAAATAAAATGTTAAATAATATTATTCATTAAATAATAAAATTACTACTACTACAACAACATCTTGTTCTTCATATGCCCTGCAGCATTCTGAGGAGGGTGAAGATATTTAAAAATCACTTGTGCATCAGTTTAAGACAGGACTTTTAAAACTAAGCAAATATGAACTGGAGCAGTGTTTTTCAAACTTGGCAACTTTAAGATGTGTGGACCTCAACACTCAGAATTCCCTAGCCAGCATATCCACACATATTAGAGTTGCCAAGTTTGAAAAACACTGATTTAGAGTATTGCTTATGAAAGCATGCCAAAGAAGTATCTCTCCAAATAAGTATAATTAAGATTAAAGGCCTTCCATAGTCTGCAACATGGACAGAACTGGGGGAGGGGTGGAAAGAGAGAAATGCATTAGTTTACTTTCTAGTATTATAACTCCCAAACTGTGGTCAGGATGTTTCTGTTGTAGAGCACACAGACAAAATATTTGCTACAAACTCCGCGTAGGCATCAAGAAGGGCCTCTGGCCAATAAATGCTCAGCTCTGTCCAATCTAAAAAAAGGGAGTTTGCCACCCATCTCACTGATATATCAATTATTTGTAATGAATGTAACAAATATGGAACATTTCATATACACTATATACATATTAAATCCATAACACATTAAATGATTGAGATCTCAAGGGTTTACACATCTCACAACATTTTGAATACATGACATTTGTGCCCATATCTCAGAAGATTTCAGGCAGGATACATAAAAAACTTGTGAAATGTGGTAAATTCCAAGGGATTTGGGACATTCTTAAATTCTTTTCTTACATAAACATGTCCCATGGATTTCATGGGAGAGAGGGAAATCACCCATGCCATGGTGTGCACAGCTGATATGCTACCAAGTCCTAGCTAATATGGCAGTCCTCAAATCCTTCGGATCAGGAAGTTTGAACTTAATGATGTTCAATGAAAAACGAAGCACAAAAATAAAAAAAGTAATTCGCTTAAAGACAACTAGGAGTATTTCTAAAACTTTTTTTTTCAAAGGTACATGTAGTCTTCTACTTATGACCATTCATTAAACAACTGAAATTATGACGGTGCTGAAAAAAATGACTTATAACCATGCCTCACACTTATCACTATTACAGCATCCCTGGGGTCATATGATCAAAATTTGGGTGCTTGGCAACTGGTATGTACTTATGATCTTGCAGCATGCCAGGATCATGTGACTGTCATTTGTGACATTCCTGGGGGCTTCCAACATCAAAGCCAATGGGGGAAGCCAGATTTATTTATTGACTGTGTGATTCACTTAATGATTGTGGCAAAAATTGTCATAAACTTGGACATGACTCACTTAATGACCGCATCTCTTAGGGATGGAAGTTCCGGCCCGTATTATGGTCGTAGTTTGAGGACTATCTGAACATCTAAAAGGGTTCAATTTGTTCTGCCATAAAAACAGGCCAAGGCAGCCATTTTGTAGATCGGATCTGGATTTATTTATTTATTTATTTTAAACTGACAGCAAATGTTACATTTTCAACCTCTTTGAAAAGGCCGAATGCTCATAAAACATAGTTACTACAGATAGGATCTTGAACTACACTAAAAGCTGATCTAAACATTACATAATTTTGAAAAGACTGGGATCAAAATGAGTAGAGTTTCTATGATGGGTAGCTCTGCTGTTCCCGTCCTTTTTCGTATTGTAGAGTCCAACTTTCTAACTCTCATATACACTGGTAGAACAGAACAAGCAATTTGAATGTAATAATAATCATATTAACAGTGAGTGGCACAGTGGCCTAGAGGTGAAGATGTTTGGCTCCAACTCGGAAAGTTGAGAGTTCAATCCTAGGTAGTGACAGATGTTTCTCTATCAGAGTGCAAAGAGAAAATATCTGCTGCAAACTGCATAGCTCCCAGGAGGAGCACCCAGCCAGTAAATGCTCAGCTACATTCAGTCACTGCAATCCCACCCCAAAGCAAGCGATTACAGTGTCATAAAAAAATAGTTGTACCGTAATAATTAGCAGCAGATGATACCACTCTAATGACAGAAAGTGAAGAGGAACTAAAGAGCCTCTTGTTGCGAGTGAAGAAGGAGAGTGCAAAACTTGGGTTGAAACTAAACATTAAGAAAACCAAGATCATGGCATCCGGCCCTCTCAATTCCTGGCAAATAGATGGGGAAGAAATGGAGGTAGTGACAGATTTTGTTTTCCTGGGCTCCAAGATCACTGCAGATGGGGACTGTAGCCAAGAAATTAAAAGACGCTTGCTCCTGGGGAGGAAAGCCATGGCAAATCTAGACAGCACACTAAAAAGCAGAGACATCACCCTGTCAACAAAAGTGCGTATAGTCAAGGCTATGGTCTTCCCAGTTGCAATGTATGGCAGTGAAAGCTGGACCATAAAAAAGGCTGAGCGCCAAAGAATTGAAGCCTTTGAACTATGGTGCTGGAGAAGACTCCTGCGAGTTCCTTGGACTGCAAGGTGATCAAACCGGTCAGTCCTAGAGGAGATCAACCCTGACTGCTCTTTAGAAGGCCAGATCCTGAAGCTAAAACTCAAATACTTTGGCCACCTAATGAGAAGGAAGGACTCACTGGAGAAGAGCCTAATGCTGGGAAAGATTGAGGGCAATAGAAGAACGGGACGACAGAGAATGAGGTGGCTGGATGGAGTCACTGAAGCAGTAGGCGTGAACTTAAATGGACTCCAGAAGATGGTAGAGGACAGGAAGGCCTGGAGGAACATTGTCCATAGGGTCGCGATGGGTCGGACACGACTTCACAACTAACAACAACAACAATAATTAGCATACCTACTTTGCAGTTCATGAAGAAAATCTATCCATGTAGTCATTATTAGGAGTCAAAAATGACTTGACAGCACATAAACCTAAGTTCCACCATGTGTTTGTTGGACCCGTGCCCCTCCTGGCTGATGTACACAGCTTGGGAGGGGACATGAGGCTGGATCCATGCAGTAATAACTGCTTCTTTGAGGGAGGGTAGCTTCCCTACCGCCTTGAAGGAGGCGGTGGTGAGGCCCCTCCTCAAGAAGCCTGTCCTGGATCCGGCTGTTTTGAACAACTATCGTCCTGTCTCCAACCTTCGCTTTAGCGAAGGTTGTTGAGAGCGTAGTGGCACATCAGCTCCCTCTGTTCCTGGAGGAAACTGATTATCTGGACCCATACCAATCGGGCTTCAGGCCTGGGTACAGCACAGAGACGGCATTGGTCGCGCTGGTGAATGATCTCTGGCAGGCTCGGGACAGGGGTTGTTCCTCTGTCCTAGTCCTATTAGACCTCTCAGCGGCTTTTGATACCATTGACCATGGTATCTTGCTGCGGCGTCTCAGGGGGTTGGGAGTGGGGGGCACTGTTCTACAGTGGTTCTCCTCTTACCTCCTGGGCCGCTCGCAGTCGGTGTTGGCAGGAGGGCAGAGGTCGGCCCCAAGTCCTCTCGTTTGTGGAGTTCCTCAGGGGTCGGTTCTCTCTCCCCTCCTGTTCAATATCTACATTTATTTTATTTATTTTATTTTATTAAACTTATATACCGCGCTTCTCCCATAGGACTCAGGGCGGTTCACAAGGTTTTTTAAAACAATGCAACAAGTTACAAAAATTAAAAACAATTAAAATAATTACACCAACCTTGAAATATAACCCAATTACAATTAAAAATACAATTAAAACCCCAGTTAATACTCTCAGTATAGGCCAGAAAGCTCGAAGAGCCAGGTCTTCAGGTCCCGGCGGAATGAGCGAAGGTCATGGGCAGTCCTAAGCTCTGCAGGCAGCTGGTTCCAAAGGGCCGGCGCACCCACAGAGAAGGCCCTCCCCCTGGGTATTGTCCACCGGCAATCTTTTACTGGCGGTACCCTGAGGAGACCCTCCCTGTGGGAGCGTACAGGACAAAGAGAGCTTGATGCTGGCAGCAGGTGTTCCCTGAAATATCCCAGACCCCAGCCATTTAGGGCTTTATAGGTCATCACCAGCACCTTGAATCTCACCTGGAGGGCAACCGGAAGCCAATGTAGCTCGCGGAGTAGAGGTGTTACATGGGAGTATTGGGAAACCCCCATATGAAGCCGCTGGGTGAGATCATTCGTGGTTTTGGGGTGGGGTAACATCAGTATGCTGATGATACCCAGCTTTTTCTCTCCACCCCAAACCAATCCAGTGATGCCCTCGATGTGATGTCCCGTTGCCTGGAGGCGGTCCGGGTCTGGGTGGGGAGAAACAGGCTTCAACTTAACTCCGCCAATACTGAGTGGCTGTGCATACTGGCATCTCGGATTGACCATTCTATTCCATCGTTAATTATGGGGGGTGAGGTGTTACCCCCTGTAGATAGGGCCTGCAACTTGGGCGTCCTCCTGGACTCATGGCTCAGTTTGGAAGATCATATAGGAGCCGTGGCCAGTGGGGCTTTTGCCCAGGTTCGCCTGGTGCGCCAGTTGCGGCCCTACCTGGACCAAGATGCCCTACGTACAGTCACTCATGCGCTTGTGACCTCCCGGATAGACTACTGCAACGCTCTCTACATGGGGCTGCCCTTGAGGACCACTCGGAGGCTTCAGCTGGTGCAGAATGTGGCCGCGCGAGTTGTGATGGGGGTTCTCGATACTCCCATGTAACACCTCTTCTCCGCAAGCTGCATTGGCTTCCGGTTGCCCTCCGGGTAAGATTCAAGGTGCTGGTGATGACCTATAAAGCCCTAAATGGCACGGGTCCGGACTATCTTCAGGAGCTCCTGCAGCCAGCATCAATTTCCCATCGTCCTGTGCGCTCCCACAGGGAGGGTCTTCTCAGGGTGCCGCCGGTCAGGGAGTGCCAGCTGGTGGCACCCAGGGGGAGAGCATTCTTGGTGGGCGCACCTGCCCTTTGGAATCAGCTGCCAGTGGAACTCTGGATGGCCCCCGACCTTCGTTCATTTCACCGGGACCTAAAGACTTGGCTATTCGAGCTTGCCGGACTGGACTGAGGGTTTTTAAGGTTTTAGTTTTTAGTTTTTGGGGCTATCTAATTTAATTTTTATTTTAACTTGTATATATTGTATTGTTTTTATCTGCCCTGTAAACCGCCCTGAGTCCTTTGGGAAAAGGGCGGTATATAAATCGAATTAAATAAATAAATAAACAATCAATCACTTTGCAGTAAATAGTGGTACCCAGTTTTCTAACAAACAGATATATTTGTATGTACAGAATATGTTCAAGCATGTGCCTACTTAGGTTTTGTTCTTTACTGAATTCTTTACAGAAATTCCAACCACATCTTGATCTTGACACATTACTTCCCTTTTAACTCCTGTCTCCCTTCCCTGCTTTTATGGCTTCCTCTGTTTTGAACTTCAGATCGCAATTTCCTGAAGGCAAGGATTTATCTTCTTACATGCTATAAATTAAAGCATAATTCACACTGATTTGAAACCATACACTGCTTAATAACTCAGACTATTAAAATCCATGTAGAAGATTTTGTGATAATAAAAGCAGGATGTAGGGCGCTTTTTGTTACAGAATTTTTTTCTTTCCATTTATTATTTTTAATCTAAACAAATAAAAACAATGCAGGGAGCCTAATGGATATAAAGGCTGTGTGAATGTAACACTGGGAATTCAGACTTTAAAATATGGTAGCAAGAGGTTGGTTCACCACAAAGGATCTCACTTTTACTCCATCTGTTTTCAGTGAATATGCCTGAAAAGGACTATGATGTACCACAGTAGGAGACTTCTTATCACATTATCAACAGTGATATCATATTAGCGGAATCTAAACTACATTTAAGTATTTCTGAATCTAAACAAGATTATTTGCCAGCAACAAATCTTAAAAAAATCACTGCCTTGGCCTTTGACATGTCAGTGCAACTATAAATCAATCTGGAAACCAGCAGAAATTAAATATCCATCTCCATCAAATTAAAAATAAAGCAACTCTTTCTCTCCAGTTCACTCATATTCTATTTTGCTAATTCTTTAAATGAGAAGCAATATAAAGTACATTATGACACTTGATTAATGTATTTGTTCATCAGTGAGTTGTACTATAGCGTGCTCTAGAAGTTTGTCCCCAATTCCTAAAGCCTAAGGCTGGTTGACATCCAGGCTGACATCATAAACATTTTATGTAAACTACTATTGGATTTTGATTGTAAATACACGTTTCACTCAGAGGCCAGCACAAGACGATCTATTTCTCATCATTGTTTTATGTTTTGGTTTGAATGAGTTTTTTTCCCCACAAAGCAAGTAAATAAGGCAAAAGAGTCCTAGCGCAGCATTTTATATGAACCCCAAAGTAGAATGGCCTGTAAGAACGCTCTTTATTGTTGTAAAGTATCATGACAGAATTTTTAAAGCTTGCCAGTTTTTCTTTACTGCATCTTATATCAAACAAGTCAAGACTAGATTATTTTGAGGTTTTCCTAGGACCAAATAATTTTTATTGAATCTTGTTGTGTCCGGACCGGCGGCAATAACAGGGAGACGGATCCAGGGTTGAACTGTTTATTAGAATACACGTGGAGGAACTGCGGCTGGCAAGCCCCAGGTAACTATATACGTCCGGCAGCCCCTGGACGCTGGCCAACCCCCTGGCTGGAATCTCCCGCCTAGCCTCAGGCACCCAACCCGGTGCCCAGGGTTTCCCGCCAGTGGAATTAGCCAATCCGAGGCTGATTAGCTATGTACATAACACCCCTTCCCCCCCAATTGTGAACTGTTATTCCCTTACATAGTCCCTTAGATATGCCGGAGGCCTATGATCCCTGGCAGGGTATCTCCCAGGTGGACTGTCTGGCCTCGTCCCGCTCTCCAGGGTTGGCCTGTCGGTCTGTTGCAGGTCCCCCCCTTGCAGGGGGCCCTCTGGTGGGGGTGTTCCTGTGGAGTCCCTTGGCCCTGTCTCTGTGGCTGACTCCGTAGGTTCTGCCCCACTCGTGGGTGACCTTGGGGACCCGGCCGCTGGTAGGTTGACCCAGCCCAATGGGTCAGGATGGGTTGTCGGAGTCTGGGATGTGAGTGGTTCTTCGTATTGTGTGTTGTTCTGCAGTGATTGAGTTTCTTTGGGTGCTGGTGGGGTGTTCTCAGGGGCCCTTTTCCTGAGTTGGTCAATGTGTCTCCTGATCTGACGTTCCCCTTCTCCCTCAATGACGTATGATAGCGGCCCCAGCTTGTCTACTACCACTCCCTGTGTCCACTTGTCCCCTTGGGCGTAGTTCCTGGCCCACACTAAGTCCCCAATGTTCAGTGATCTGGCTGAGCAGTCCTGTTCAGTTTCAGCTGTCAACTTATCTGGGTGAAGCCTGTCTAGTTTGGTTGTCAGCCTTCTGCCCCACCTCATTTCCGCTGGGCTTTTCCCAGTCGCCGTGCATGGTGTTGTGTGCTGTGCCAGCAAAAACTGGGCCAGTCTTTGGTGCCAGTCCCCAACAATAATCCTTCGCAGAGCGTCCTTGGTTGTCCTCACGTTCCTTTCAGCCAATCCATTGCTGGAGGGGTGGAAGGGTGCCGATGTTGCATGCCTAATCCAGTTGGCCTTGAGGAAATCCTGAAATTCATTAGATGTGAATTGAGGCCCATTGTCAGACACGACTACGTCAGGTAACCCATGAGTGGCAAAGAGTCCCCTCAGGACCTGTATTGTCTTTGCAGACGTCATGCACTTAACAGGCACTACTTCTAACCACCGGGAGTAGCTGTCTACAACTATTAGGAAGGTCTGGCCCTGGAAGGGGCTCGCATAATCTATATGTATCCTGGACCAGGGGTTGTGTGTCGCCTCCCACCTGTGTACTGGTGTGTGTGCTTGTTCTGGCCTCGACTTCTGGCACTGGTAACACCCTGCTACCCTATCTTCGATGGCCCTGTCCAGCCCCGGCCACCACAGGTGACTCCTGGCTAGAGCTTTCATGCGTACCACCCCTGGGTGCCCTTCGTGTAATTCGTGGACGACCTTGTCCCTATGCTTCTCTGGCACTATTACCCTGTTTCCCCATAGCAGACACCCTAAGTGTGATGACATTTCCTCCCTTCTCCTGAAGTATGGCATGAATTGGGGGTCTGGGCATTCCCTGGACCATCCCCCTTGGACCCATGCTGCTACTCTGCTTAGTGTGGGGTCCTTCCTGGTAGCGGTGGCAATGTCCTTGGCCGTCAGGGGGCATTCTGGGAGTTCTTGTAGTGTGAAGATCTGGCCCGCTGGTGCTGGATCTGTGTCTGTGGCTGGTAGGGGTAGCCTGCTTAAAGCGTCTGCATGGCCCATTTCCTTCCCCGGTCTGTATTTGATGGAAAATGTGTATGCTGCTAAGAAGATTGACCATCTCAGCATTCTAGGAGACATTATCTGGGGGTCTGTTTGTCGGTTGTGAACATACCTAACAGGGGTTTGTGGTCTGTGAATATAGTGAAGTTCCTACCATAAAGGTAATCGTGGAACTTCTTTACACCTGCCACGATTGCTAGTGCTTCTTTGTCGATTTGCGCATAATTCCTCTCTGCCCTGGTCAGAGTTCTGGAATAGTATGCTATTGGCCTTTGCTTCCCAGTGCTATCCATATGACTGATCACTGCCCCCACCCCATATGGTGATGCATCGCAAGCTAGGTATATTAGCTCACCCTCGATGAAGTGGGTGACAGTGGACCTGCTGGACAGTATCTCCTTCAGTGTTTGGAAACTCCGTTTATGTTGTTCCTGCCACTGCCAGGTGATTTTTTGTCAAGTAGCCTGTGTAGTGGTTCAGCTATGGCCGCTTTGTGGGGTAGGAATGTGTGGTAAAGGTTTATGAGGCCTAAGAATGCTTGGAGTTCTGCTTTGTTTTTGGGTTCTGAATGGGGAGGGGGGCTTAAAATGGACAAGCTGGCACCAGAGCCATGTTGACAAAGTGCTTAGAATGCAGTATTGCAGGGTAATTCTGCCAACTGCCAGCAGTTTGATCCTGACTGGCTCAAGGTTGACTCAGCCTTCCATCTATCAGACCCCGTCCGACGAGTCACCCAAAGATGGAAACCGGAACGGGAGCTGGTTCTTCTAGCCGTGTTTATTTTCCGCATAAACAGTTGCTTAAAGACAAATGAAGTCAGCGTTGACTTCACAACACAGTCAACGCTGTTAAATATCCGGCAGAGCCGACTCCCACCACCACACCCTTAATCACACCACCACGCCCCCACCCTACTTAAACACCGCCTCCCAAGATTCCCTCCTTTTGGCTCCCATCCCACCACCAATGCAGCCGGTAAGTTACCCCCCAGCCTAAACCTCCCTCCGTCCCCCCAGAACTCTGCCTAGGCTCCTTTGTCCCCTCACCACCCCAGACCGCTGCAATCTGCGCTCCAAACCCCTCCCCGGCCCACCGGTCGTCTCCGTCACCCCCTGGCCCACCCGGGCACCCATTCTTGTCCTGCAGCTCGGGCGCAGGGCAGCCATCGCCCAGCCCATCGCACAGCTCCATCCCGGCCTGTAAGCAGTTTCTGGGAGCCGGCTGGCTGGTTCGCGGCCTCCCCAGCTGACAGGCGGCCCGCCGCTGCGCCATTCTCTCAATTGTCCCATTCCCCGGCCCGTCGGAGTGGTGTGGGCGTGGCCAGCCGTTTCCGGAGCCCGGCAGCATGGCGAGGAGACGAGGATGCCGGCGAACGTCCCTGCGGCCCGGTACGTTGCCTCGGGCAGTCACGGGGATGCTGGGAGGGGCCGTATGCCGAGCCGGTCCTCCGGGAGACGACGAGCGCCGGCAGGAGGTTTCGGGCGGCTGAGGAGGGCCGTACGCTGTCCTGGCCCTCTGGAAGGCGATGGGCGCTGGCGGGAGGCTTCGGGGCCTGACGGGGCGCTCGGCAGGAGCCTGACGGTCGGGTGAGTCTCCCCGCGACCCGTCTGAATGTCGGGCGTGCCCGGCCCGACATGCCGCCCCCCCTACCAAGGGTCCTCCTGCAGACGTAGAAAACAAGGGTTTAGCATCATTCACTATGCGTACACCCCCATGTCCCCCACCCCCCGGCCTGCCAGGGTGGGCTCGGTGGAACGCCCGGATCAAACGTGGAGCATGGACATCTTCCCGTGATACCCACGTCGCCTCCTCCACCGGGTACCCCTTCCACCGAAGGAGATACTGTAGAGCACCCCTCCGCACCCTGGAGTCTAAGACCTCCTGCACCTCATACTGGTCAGCGTGAACCGGTCCGGGACCCCCCTCCCCTGCTGCCGCGGTAGCCGCTGGAGCAGGTTTCAGCAAGCTACTATGGAACACCGGGTGGACCTTACCCAAAAACTTAGGCAACCGCAGCCGCACCGTCACCGGGTTTATCACCTGCACCACCCGGAACGGCCCGAGGTATTTGGGTCCTAGCTTATGGCACGGAACCTGTAACCGTAAATACTTGGTGGACAAGTAAACCAGGTCCCCCACCCGCGGTGTAGCAAAGGGTTTTCGTTTCTCGTCCGCCTGTGCTTTGGACGCTACGGCAGACCGATCCAATGCTTCTTTCGCCGCCCCCCAGGCAGCCGTGATCTGATGCATCCAGTCAGGCGGTGAGCTCGGCGGTCCGTCGTCCTGGGGACACTCACTGAAGGGAACGAACTCGTGACCGGTGACCACTCGAAATGGAGAGAAGCCAGTACTACTGTGAACTGCGTTATTGTATGCAACCTCAGCAAGCGCTAACAGGTCTACCCAGTCTGTCTGCCGAAAAGAAACATAGCTTCGTAAATAGCGTTCAACAGCAGCGTTGGCTCGTTCTGCGGCCCCGTTGGTGCTGGGGTGATAAGCGGTACTCAATGCAGTCGGTATACTTGCGTGAGAAACAACCAAGCTAGGCGACGGGCTGATGGCAACCCCTTACACGGGACAAAATGTGCCTGTTTAGAAAACAGGTCAACTACTGTCCAGATAACGGTGTGACCCTTACTCTCTGGGAGGTCCACAACGAAGTCCATGGCGATGTCCTGCCAAGGCCGAGTTGGGTCAGCTACCTGTTGCAATAACCCCAAAGGCTTCCCAACTTGGGGTTTTGTAGTGGCACAAATATGGCAACGCCGTACGTACTGCTCGATGTCATTCTTCATGCGGGGCCACCAGAATTGACGACGTGCCAGATGTAAAGTCTTCACAAACCCGAAATGTCCCGCCTGTCTAGCATCGTGGCACCCATGTAAAACACGTGGCCGCACGGTTTCAGGCACATATAACCGTGTTCCATGCCACGCTAAACCGTCCCGCATAGTTAACAGTCCCGGATTACTCAGCAACCAGGCATCCTCCTGCAAGGTCCTTTGGATGGCCTGGTTCAAATTCTCCCCCGTCACCTGTCTTGCACTCTCTGAACCAATCCCCCGTTTGCCAGTGTCGGGATGAGTGCCTGCACCACCTCCTCCCTCTTGCTGTCGAACTGAGGCATGCGTGACAAGGCATCCGCCAGAAAGTTCCGACCCCCCGGTACATGCTTCAGCACAAAACGGAAGCGACGAAAGTATAAGGCCCATCGGACATGTTTAGGCGACAAACGACGAGGGGTTTGGAGGGCTTCCAGGTTTTTATGGTCTGTCCACAGTTCGAACGGACGGGAAGCCCCTTCCAGAAGATGTCGCCAGGCTTCCAAAGCCCAACGGACCGCAAAAGCCTCCTTCTCCCACACCGCCCAGGCCCGTTCGGTGGGAGTCAGTTTCTTAGAGGCATAAGCACACGGCTGCAAGACCCCAGCACTGTTCCGCTGAAGGAGGACGGCCCCAAGAGCAACATCGCTCGCATCCGCCTGCACGACATAAGCCAGTTCGGGGTCGGGATGTTTCAAAACGGGCTCTTTAGCAAAGAGAGACTTCAGTTCCTCGAACGCCCGCTGACACGCGGTGGACCACTCCAATTTCAGCCCCGGACGCGGGCGTGTCTTCAACTGTCGTGTGCGTAGAAGATCAGTTAACGGCAGGGCGATAGCCGCGAAACGTGGGATGAATTGTCTGTAAAAGTTGGCAAAGCCAAGAAAACTTTGCAACTGTCGCCGAGTCTGCGGAGCCTGCCACTGTTGAATGGCTCGTACCTTTCTATCAGACCCCGTCCGACGAGTCTATCAGACTTACTATCAGACCCCGTCCGACGAGTCACCCAAAGATGGAAACCGGAACGGGAGCTGGTTCTTCTAGCCGTGTTTATTTTCCGCATAAACAGTTGCTTAAAGACAAATGAAGTCAGCGTTGACTTCACAACACAGTCAACGCTGTTAAATATCCGGCAGAGCCGACTCCCACCACCACACCCTTAATCGCACCACCACGCCCCCACCCTACTTAAACACCGCCTCCCAAGATTCCCTCCTTTTGGCTCCCATCCCACCACCAATGCAGCCGGTAAGTTACCCCCCAGCCTAAACCTCCCTCCGTCCCCCCAGAACTCTGCCTAGGCTCCTTTGTCCCCTCACCACCCCAGACCGCTGCAATCTGCGCTCCAAACCCCTCCCCGGCCCACCGGTCGTCTCCGTCACCCCCTGGCCCACCCGGGCACCCATTCTTGTCCTGCAGCTCGGGCGCAGGGCAGCCATCGCCCAGCCCATCGCACAGCTCCATCCCGGCCTGTAAGCAGTTTCTGGGAGCCGGCTGGCTGGTTCGCGGCCTCCCCAGCTGACAGGCGGCCCGCCGCTGCGCCGTTCTCTCAATTGTCCCATTCCCCGGCCCGTCGGAGTGGTGTGGGCGTGGCCAGCCGTTTCCGGAGCCCGGCAGCATGGCGAGGAGACGAGGATGCCGGCGAACGTCCCTGCGGCCCGGTACGTTGCCTCGGGCAGTCACGGGGATGCTGGGAGGGGCCGTATGCCGAGCCGGTCCTCCGGGAGACGACGAGCGCCGGCAGGAGGTTTCGGGCGGCTGAGGAGGGCCGTACGCTGTCCTGGCCCTCTGGAAGGCGATGGGCGCTGGTGGGAGGCTTCGGGGCCTGACGGGGCGCTCGGCAGGAGCCTGACAGTCGGGTGAGTCTCCCCGCGACCCGTCTGAATGTCGGGCGTGCCCGGCCCGACACCATCCTTCCAAGGTCGATAAAATGAGGACCCAGATTGTTGGGGGCAAAATGCTGACTCTGTAAATCACTTAGAAAGGGCTGTAAAGCACTATGAAGTGGTGTATAGGTCTAAGTGCTATTGCTAGTGTTAAATGAAAAGTCTTCATCATGGTTCAGTCCAAGCCGGGAATAAACAACATGGCGACTGCTTTAGAAAGAAGGTTGCAGTTTATTGAAGAGGAGAGCCAGACAGGAAGATGGCTCTGGAATCAAAAAGATAGAGTGAGCACATGTAGGGAGTGGGTTTTTATACTCTCTGGAGCCTTTTGTTTGGAGTTGTTTCCTGTTCATGTTTGAGGCTTTGTATTTCCTGTGTCACATATTCTGACCTGAGTCTGAGTGTGCCTTTTGGGTATTCTGATAGTGGTGGGTTAATTCTATTATGTCCCAAGGGTCATATCTTGCTTCCCTGGGCTGTGGCTGATGACTCTTAGATTTTTGGGGTTGATTCTAGGGATCTTTCTTCCTAATCCCAGTTTCCTGACTCCAGTCTTTCTGACAAGATTAACACATCTGTAATTTTGCAGACTTGGTTTCTATGTGTGACAGAGAGACTTGGAGCTATTAAGAAAACTGGGCATGCTTTTCTGCTTCTTTAAGATCCTTTGAGGAAATATATTTTTCTGCCGTTTTAATATTTCCTTCTCTGGGGGTGGGGGCTGACTTCCCACACTAGCATTACAAATGGCCACCCCACTACTCCCGTAGGCAATGCATGAAGGATTTCATTTCACTCCCTAGTTAGGTCTGATTTCTATTGCCAGCTCCTTCCACTGTTTCAAATTTGGCTCTGTTCTGTACAGTCTTTCAAGAGCTATATGTGGAAACAGAGATAGACTCTCAAGCCCTTTATATAATTTCTTTCCAATTTCAGCAGAATAAAAACTGGGCCATCTTGTATCAAATGAATTTTGTTTTGCCACCTTCTGATCATTTTAACTGCATCTAGTAGAAATGACAAGGGTACATATTAAAAATAACAGCGGATTCACATGTCATATTAAGGCATGATTTGTTGAATAAGCTCACAGCTAGCTGGAATTGCACAATGCATTAATGGTATTAACCGTGGTCTGAATACTGGGGCACAGTAACACAATTGAATCTCCTTCACAGTTTGAATTGCACACCCACACATCATAGTTAAAAACAATCAGAACTCAGGAGACACAAATGAGCTAAGTTTAAAAGGAAATGTCAAGTAGCGTGAGGAGAAGCAAAAGTTTGCATCGATGCAAATAAGCAAAAGCTAAGAAAAGTGCAGGAAAAAGGAAGCAGAAAGAATTTGTAAGATTTTTGTCCTTCACGTTGATGTGCTTTTATTACAGTCAGGTAAAGTGAAATTTCTCATCTGCACTGTTTGCCCCTGGTTCCAGATTAGCAACACACTTAAAAAACAGGTGGAACTTCCAATTACACACTGGAGCAGCCATCTTGTCTCTTTTGACCGCACCTGGAGATACCTTGAAACTCAGTCACAGGTAGATCAACAACTAGTTACTTAGCCCTGAGCAGCTACTATTAGACAGTATAGGCCAGGAGTCTCCAGCACAGGAAGTGATTGCTCCCTGTTTCTGAAAGCTGTAATAGCACTGCCCACAAAGACAATAATATGTGAGAATAAGGGAGAAAATGAAGCCCATGGTTCAAAGAAAGTTGACCTTGTCCTGTCAAGGCTTCTTACAGATCAATGAAGGAGTCACAGAGATCCGCTGAGTGCACACACAATTATTCATCGAAACAGAGAATGTTTCATTCAGTGAAGGAGCTAAGACAGCAATTCTTATGACATTTTGGCCTCTTGTTTCCCCCCCCCCCCCACTGACAGAGTTGATTTTACTGAAAACCAGAAGACTGGTAACAGGTATTTTATTATTTTAAATGGACCAGGTCAGTCATTTGGTTCATTTTCAAAGGATATTGATAAGCTTTTTAAAAATCTTGTTATACAGCCATAAGCACAGATGGTTTGCAAGTCCAACAAGAATATATCTCTCTGTTATTATCCAACTTTAGGCAAATTCTTTTCTCAGGTATGTTGGCTTTTCCAATTATGGACAAAGCAAATCGGTGAGTGATTGGTATACATGGCTGGCTTCACTTAAAAAGTGATATTGTGATATTTTCATTCAAAAGTAATGAAACCTTAGATGCCCACCTTACAGGACACACCAGCTCAGAATCTAGACCAGCCATGTCTAAACTGCTAATCCCAGACTCTGCTGAAGATGCAACAGTGACTGAATTGTACAGTATACTGGCATCCATGATAAAGTATAACAACCAATTTTCATGAGGTTGCTCACAGCTCTAATGATGCTATGCCAGTTCTTCCAGATATGAAAATATTCTCTGGAGTTATAGAATGATTTTATCCTGCACAGAGTATAAAATAATGGCATTACTTCTCCTAATGTATGGTATCTTAGCCCAAATGTAAAGTTTTGTATGCAGGTGCAACAAAATAATCTCACAAATTTCTAAGGCCAATTCATTTCCACTTCGGAGATATCCACAAGGTGCTGAAGAAGTCATTCTTTTGAGAAAAAGGAACAGAGCTAGCAGAAGTTAGAGCTCTGAAATATTGAATAAAGAAATCCCCTCTTTTTTTTCTTTTTAACCATGTCCCTCACGAACATCTTGGAGCCCAACACCTGCAATTCAGCATTGTTAGTTACCCCAAAACTGACTTAAACAAAGCTGCAGAACTTCTCCAGATTTCATTCAATAATTTACAAGATGTCAGCCACTGATAAAGAATTGTAGGCATCTAGAGAACTTTTGATCAAGAAATATAATAGTGATTAGTCCGAACGGCTTTGTGAGCATTTTATTGTATCAGAAATCTAGTGATAAAAATGAACAATAATGGAAGTTGCCCAATTTCTTGTGATAGGGAAGTGTAATTCATTATCAATTGTTACCGAAGTCTGCATTGCATGCCTACTTGTGTTTGATCATCTCTATTACAGGGACAGCTGCAGTTGTAAAGAGACCATTCTCTAAACTTAAACCAATAAAAAGAAATCCATCTCTGAAGTTGATATCAGAACATCCAAGTGGTCTGTTCAATGGTAATGAATTATCAGAAGACTTGATATTCCAGTATAATCGATATATTTGTAGATGAAAAGGCACCAAAGAAAAATGTTTCTTAGTTCCTTTGCAAGTTGCATCGTGCCCTCCATCTGCACATAAGGTAAAGGTTTCCCCTGTCTGACTCTAGCACTGCTCATCTCTATGTCTTAGCCAAGGGAGCCAGCGTTGTCCAAAGACATTTCTGTGGTCCTGTGCCAGCATGACTGTATGCCAAGGCACTGAAGAGGTACCTATTTATCTACTCACATTTGCATGGTTTTGAACTGCTAGGTGGGCAGGAGCTGGGGCAAGTAATGGGAGCTCACCCCATCAGGCAGGGCTGGGGTCTCAAACCCAGACTATTAGCTTTCCAGTTGACAAACTCAGCTTCTTTAACTGCTGAGCCATCGCACCCCTTGCCCATCTGCACACAGTCGAAGGTAAAAAAAAAAGGTCTTCTCTGTGATACTCCCACATTCTGAGACTCTCTGACCACAAGGCAAACTTATCTGCTGCCATCAAAAAGATGTTGAAAACCTTCCTATTTAGGCGGGCTTTTCCTTCCTAATCTATATTTGAAGGATAGCATGCATTATTATAATTTCTTTTAAATTGGACAAGTAGAATGTCCCTTTTCTGCTCATGTGGCAAGTCACATGATCTACAGACTACAGTGATGCTAAGAGATTTGAAGGGGCTGGATTGAAGCCGATTGCTGTAATTAAGAAATACATTAAATAAAATAAATCTGGCTTGTTGAGTCTGTGGACAAACAAGAAAAGAAAGAAGCAGACAATTTACAAGGTCACAAATATCTTTTGTTCACTCCATTTTCTCTAACAGATATAACTTTCTGATACATTAATTTTCACACTTGCTCGAAATCCTTTGAATTCTTACCAACAATATTGCACTATTTGCAGAGAATTTTATATATTACACCTCCGACCATGATCCCTCTAATGTCACCACAAGGATTCTTTGGGTATTTCTTCCATAAATACATTAAATATCCAAAAGGACACAAGCGCCTTTCTTAACTTCTGACTCATCGCTGAACTATTCTCTAAGCATTTCATTTATTTTCATTCTATCATATACTACTCTTATCACATTCAGCAAGAAATCTTCAACATTTGTGCAAAATGTTCTATAATTGAACCCTAATCACTTTGTAAAACATTTTGTCACGCTTCAATGCAGCACAACTGTAAATCTAGACTCTTGGCCCCTTATTCTGCAATTGCCTTACTTGGCAGTATTTTTTATTTTATTTTTATTTTAATTCCATTTATATCCCGCCCTTCTCCGAAGACTCAGGGCGGCTTACAAGCTTAGCAGTAGCCTTCATTCTATGTATATGCCTGCTTATTAGGGCTTTCACATACCCCCAAGCGGCATTATTACAAAGTCAGCTTAATTGCCCCCAACAATCTGGGTCCTCATTTTACCTACCTCGGAAGGATGGAAGGCTGAGTCAACCTTGAGCCTGGTGGGATGCGAACCTGCACTAATTGCAGGCAGCTGGTGTTACTTAAGGAGGCATTAGCCCACTGCTCCACCAAGGCTCAATATGCTCTCTGACCCTGGGCTAGTGAAAACATTTTATTGCAATCAAGAGTGAAGTCACCTATAGCACTCAGAACCTATAGATAAGTCAAGGCTTCAGGGATCGGAGGATTTTTATTTCATTTTTCCAGGTTAATAGATCTTTTTGGTACTCTTCAGAGCAGTTGGGATTTGTTGATATTATCATTTTTGTTAGAAAACCACAGTTCCCTGCTCAACCAGCTTCCTTCCTCACCAGCTTTCTGTAACATGTGTTTTTTGTATAAGAAAAAGGTGCCGGAACTCCGTTCTGAGCGTTCTATGAGAAAAAAAGCCCTGTGTAATACACTTTCTTACATTTCTGGGGGTTTTCCCCACATTTCTTATGTTTTCAAGGACCTCCTGGAGAATGAAAATCTGGTCAACCCACTTCCCAAATTTCACTCATTGTCACTCTCCTTCAAAAGAGTGTTGTGTTGAAGCTGCTCCAGATATACCTCACAAATGAATCTTGGCATTTACATTCACTTTTCCTACCTTCCCTTTGTACAAAGGAACAATCACGGTATTGTTTTAAAAACCAGGCACAGATGCACTATTCACATAAGCATTTAAACAAGTCGCACAGCTATTCCTGAGCAAACAGCATCCATATTTTGAGATTTCTCTGGTGACAGAATCAACATCTGAAACTTTATTATTTTTCAACATTCTCTCAGCATGCATGACTTCCTTTTTGTCTTTTTTGTTTCCTAAACAATAAGATTCATTGCATTCTTTTTAGTTTCATTCTTCAGCATTACTTCACTTAACTCTCTTCCCACAGTTTTTTCATCCTTTTTATTCTTAATCCATTCACTGGATCACAGCATTTTTTTTGTTCATAAATAAAATGCCTCTTGTAATCTTAACTATTCCTTCACCATTCCTTTGATTACCTTGCTTTCTCTATGTACATATTAGATATTTCTTATTTATATACAATGTTTCATCTGCAACTTTTTTCAGTTCACCATCCCACAAAGCATCCTTTCTCTTATTTTGCATTACTGTAACGTCATTAGCCTTTGTAACATTAATCATTTTAATTCTATTCTCAGCAGCTTCTATATCATCCTTCCTTGCATCCACTTTTCATATATTTAATAAGGCCGACTGTATATTAATACATTTTCACTCAGAGCTTGAATTTATTCCCACTGTCAATTTCCTTTACTGAAGCTCTGTTCATTTCTTTCCTTTTCTGTCATCCATTCAAAATTTACTCCTGACCCTACCAAACACATCATGTGTCTCATAATCCAAATCTTTTATGTCCCTTGAATCTATTAGTAGTAATTTTTTCAATGAGTCAGTTACATGCACTTTGTCACACACATGGTAAAGACTTGAATTGAAGCCACATACCAAAAACAAGCCAGCAAACCTTTTTCCAAGAAGTTAACAGTAATCACACAGTCACCATTTTCTTTCATTCTTGACTCTCCAAACAATTCATTGACTTCCTCTGTACTCTCCTGTTTCATTCTCACCCATCCATTCATTCAAGGAATAACTTGCTTTGAGTGAATCACATTCATTCAAAACCTATCCCTGGTTCTTTCATTACCCACCATTACCTGGACAGTAACATATTATTATCAACAATCTATTCTTACTTTCATACACGCCCACACTAATTTAGAAACCACAATTTCATACTTTCTGATATGTACTCTCACCCATTTTGTTCATAATGAAATGTTCAGTTGTGGGCAAATATTCATTAATTCCACTTCACAAAAACCGAATACATTCCTTCATCTCTGTTACCTTTTCCCTCTTTCACTTTTTACTTCACAAGCACACAATATTTACCTCTTTCACTTCCTTTCT
Source organism: Vipera berus (assembly GCF_964194415.1). Lineage (NCBI taxonomy): Eukaryota > Metazoa > Chordata > Lepidosauria > Squamata > Viperidae > Vipera > Vipera berus. Next base: position 144,402,373 of record NC_138204.1, read on the forward strand.
TAATGTATGTTCTTTTTATTTGCCATTTGTAATTATCCCTAGTAAAAATCTTACTTTTGCCATGGTTGTTTACCAAATAAGTCTATAGATAATACCTTCTGCCATTCATCATGGTGTTGCCTAATTGAGGCATCTGGATAACATTTGCCAGAGAAGACAATAGACTGTGTTACCAGCCCTATTTGGACCCATGTTGCATGCAATTTTCTTTGCTAATGATAAGAACAGAAGTGGTCAGTGTCAATCAAATCTAGAAACCACTCGAGTTTCCATTAGTGCAGATATAAAACAATAAATGGTGCATAGTAGGTAGCCATGCATTATGCTCTTTGATGTAATTATACAGATGAAAGGCAAAGGTGTAAAGTCTGAAGGACTGGGATGATAATTTAAAAAATGGTAGTGTTAGTAACTTCTATTAACAAAAATGTCTGGATTCATATTCTGAATTTTTCCTCCTCTCCACTATCACCACTTCCACAAAAAGATACAGAGGCAGACACAAAATAATACAGATTGTCCTAATACATTTTGACAGCGGAGAAATGTAAGAATGTAAGCAACAATGCCCTCTGTCTCTCTGTCTCTGTCTGACTGTCTCTCTCTCTCTCTTTCTCTCTCTCTCTCTCTACATATATATGTTCTGTTCTGTTATATTATGTTATGTTATGTTAACAAGGGACGCAGTGGCTCAGTGGGTTAGGACGCTGAGCTTGTCGATCAGATGGTCGGCAGTTTGGCGGGTCGAATCCCAAGTGCCACGTAACAGAGTGAGCACCTGTTACTCGTCCCAGCTTCTGCCAACCTAGCAGTTTGAAAGCACGTAAAAATGCAAGTAGAAAAATAGGGACCACTACAGTGGGAAGGTAACAGCGTTCCGTGCGCCTTTGGTGTCTAGTCATGCCGGCCACATGACCACGGAGATGTCCTCAGACAAGCGCTGGCTCTTCGGCTTTGAAATGGAGATGAGCACTGCCCCCTAGAGTTGGAAACAACTAGCATGCATGTGGGGGGAACCCTTACCACTTACCCTTACCTATGTTATGTTTTGTTATAACAATATGTACAGTATATGTGTGTGTGTTTCAAATCTTTCTTTCAACTCTATCAGCCATGAGCAAATAAAAAATGAGCTCATCAAATGTAGGCATCTTGGGGGAGGGTTTATGATTTAGAAATGCCCTAAGTTTCACTCTACATATCAAGTAAATCAGAGATATTAAAGAAGGTCATTTCTCTCTAGACTCAAAGATGCCCTGAAGAATAGCTGGCCAAGAGAATAGAAGTATATCTTTTGTAAAGTAGCGTGGGCGCACACAGAGATGGACACTCAGCTGGGTGATAACTTCTTTATTGAGGTCAGGAACAAAGCTGGGGAAAGGGGGTTACTTGGCGTACCTTTATACCTGCCCAGGTGAAAACCAACCAATGGATTCAAACCTGGGCTTCCCGCCACTGCAGGTGGCCAATAGATTTAAACCCTGGCTTCCCGCCAGAGCTGGCCATAGCCCAGAACTCGTTCAAACCAGGCTTTCCCGCCAAATGCGGTTATAGCCTGGAGCTGTCCAGCCCCCTGCTGTGCTGACAGCCGGTGTATGCTTTAGCCACATACACTACACATTTATACAGTGCTTTTTTTGTTAAAAAAAAGAATGGTGCCGGAACTCACACCCGTCATACAACTCGCCTTGCCTACCCTACAAAGTTTACTTTTGTAGTTGAAAAAAACCCCTTCAATTTTTAGTGTATCTAAAAGACTAGGATTTTGTTCAAGGTAAGTTAATACTAGTATTAATGTTAACATCCACTGTGTGGCTTTAATAATCTTTTGGGACATTTACCACTGGCATACCCATTTAGTTTAATGAGTGGAAATGTCAGCTTTCTATGTGGAATGAAATTGGCTCAATAAAACAAAATTTGGTTGCTTGTAAAAGTTTAAATTATTTTTAAGAAGTTGTCAAACAAAGTGGAAAAATTTACATTTGGAGTTTAGTATGGCTATTGACTTGAAACAAATTAAACTTGAAACTTTGTCAGTGAACAGATTACTTTTAATTTACCTATAAGTTAAACCCAATTTAATAAATAGATCTGATTGAACCTCATACTGTAGGTCTATATTTACATCTGACCAATACATAATTAATATATATTATTATTAATAATAAAACCTCCAAATCACATTGGCTTTATTCTTATTCTTCCCCTCTGCAGTTTGAATATAAAGTATAAAAGACTAAAAAGAGATCTTCATTGACATCCCAGCCTTTGAACTACCCAAGGACCTGAAACAGCAAAGTTTCGCTGTCAGATAAGCTTCCATGCCAGTCGCCTTTCTTTCTTCTCGCTTTGCCTCTTTTTATCCTCACACCCAACCTTCTGTAAGGGAAGGCAAAAGGCTCACTCACCTTCTTGTGAAAGAGGCCCTCCATGTTTATGTGTCTCCCACCGCCACGATCGGCTTCCACACCACATGGTCCGACCCTGCCAATCAAGCCACGCTCTGGCTGTGGTGCTCCGGTGTCTCATGGCTCCTCCTGGAGGAGGCAGACAGTGCCGGAGGGGACCCCTGCTCATACTGTACTGCCAGCAGGGCATTTTCAAAAGCAAACAAGGATAGGAAGGGCAACAATAGGAAAAGACAGCAACTCTGGAAAATCCATCAGAAAAAAAGTGCTGGAACTCTGTTCCGGTGCGTTCTATGACAAAAGAAGCCTTACATTTATATATATTTGCTTCTTAAAAAGTTAAGTCACAAAATAAGAACACTCCTATAATTCACCCAAAAAGAGAGATTGGTCTAGCAGGATTGTTGTTGTTGTTTTTGACAAATGGCAGCTATCACCATTGACCGCACTGTAACCCGGAGGGCCTTTCCCCCCCCCTTAACTCCATTCATACACAGAAAATGGAGAAAAAACAGGATTTCCTATGCAGCCTCATTTCTACCTACCAGCCTTCACATGGAAGGTATGAAAAGCAGCCAGAATAGTTGTTGGCATAATCTGGAATCCTGCTTTATTTGAGTCCTGGATATGCATCTTTGAGGCAGTGCATTTATCCGAACTCCTATCTAACTGCATGAAATTGGATGAAAGAGGAATTGTACACCCAATTCCATTTATAATTCAGATCAAGACCAACTATCAGCTTACCAGCTAGACCAGATCAGGAATCGATTACTGGCAGTTTGTTATGTGCCACCAAGTTGGTGTTGACGCTTAGTGATCACATGGATAGATTTTATCCAGGACATAAAAAGAAATGTGGTAGATAAACCAAATAAGAAATACATTAAATTAAAAATGAACCAATAAGAATAATAAAAGGTTTTTCCTCCCCAGTTCTATGACTTTTCAGAAGTGGAGATATCTGGATGGAACAAATAAGAAGCAAGAGACACGTTCAACTCAAATGCTGACTATCTTTTAAAATCATAGCTGATGTCAAATCTTTCCCCTTCTCTCTCATTTCCAAGGGCATGCAGCATAAAGATGTGCATACATAGCTGGTCATTTCAAGTGATGAATTCTTCATGTATCACAAAAGCTATTTTCATTTTTTCCCCTTAAAATAAAGGTCCCCAAGGCCAAGCTGAACTCAGAAGCAATTTTTAGCTACTTTTACTTTGAGCCCTGAGGAGCACATGCAGAATGGACTTCACAATTGCTGTATTTTTAACTCCTCTTCAAAAGGGTTAAACCTTACAGGCAAAGTTCCCATTAGGAGACTCCAGAAAAGGTTCAAAAGATAAAATTTAAGACTGTAACTGAATTATTTACTTCAATTAAAGCACTTAAATGTCTGTGTGATATAATATCCTACTTGCCAATCTGCTACAGACTTGCAAATAATAGCATTAACAATTCTCTTCTATTATATTAGTTTTTATCTTCCTTTAAAAATATGAATAAAAAGTGTATGTGCTGTACCCATATCTCTGTCTCTCATCTATCTATCTATCTATCTATCTATCTATCTATCTATCTATCTATCTATCTATCTATCTATCTATCTATCTATCTATCTATCTATCTATCATCTATCTATCTATCTATCTATCTATCTATCTATCTATCTTTCTATCTTTCTATCTATCTATCTATCTATCTATCTATCTATCTATCTATCTATCTATCTATCTATCTATCTATCTATCTATCTATCTCATCTATGAATTGTCCCTTCTAAAATGTCTAAGCAGATGGGGGATTATGTTTGGGTATTTCTTAGCAATGTCCTTTTGTGATCAAGATCTGAAAAGGCTCAGCATTTGGTCACAAAAATATGTCACCTACCTGACGTCAGTTGTTTTCTAATTATCTGGCAGCCTTCTGCCAGCCAAAAGCTGTGCACAATCAGTGCTTCAGCAGCAATTCAGAACAACAGCTGACAGTAACAAAGTTTAAAGTGGCTAAAGACTATAATTATAGATAGTGCAACAAGGAGAAAATAAATTTTCATAAAATTCTGCTTGAAGTATATAAACACCTAACCTTCAAGTACAGTATACCATGTAACATTATCTCTGCAATAAGTGTTAAGTTCAGAAATAAGTAATTTGTTAATGCTTTATATACAGGTAATCCTTGACTTCTGATTTCAGTCATGGCCAGAATTTCAGTTGCTAAGCAAGGCAGTTGTTAAGTGTGTCTTGCCTGACTTTATGACTTTTTTTGCCATGTTTATAAGCAAATCACTGCGGTGGTTAAGTGAATTGTGCGGTCATTAAGCAAATCCAGCTCTTCCCTCATTGATTTTGCTTGTTGGAAGCTGGATAGAAAAGTCGCAGATGGTGATGACATGACCTTAGGATGCCACAACTGTTGTAAATACAAATCAGTTGCCAAGCACCCAAGTTCTGATCATGTGAGTATGAGGATGCTGCAATGGTTATACATGTCAGGACTTGTAGGTCACTTTTTCAGTGTTGTTGCAACTTCAAACAGTCACTAAACAGATGGTTATAACTCTGTGACTACCTCTAATAAGAACATTTCTGGAAACCCCGGGAAGGCCACAATAACCTTCGCTCCTTCCGGCGCGATCTTAAAACATTCTTTTTCGAACAAGCTGGCCTGGTCTGACGGGATGGGGTTGGGTTTTTAAAATTAGTTTTTAACTTAATATGTATTGATTTTATGGGCATGATGTTTAATGGTTTTTTAATTTTTGTACTTGATCTTTATTGTGTATTGCCCTGTTCACCGCCCTGAGTCCTTCGGGAGAAGGGCGGTATAGAAATCAAATTATTAAATTAAATTGTTTATTATCCAGAAGAACCACCTCACTGGGACATATTCTTCATATAATCTCTAAATAAAAATGTCAAAGTCAAGAGTAAATAAAAATAATATTTAAAATATTAATTTAAAACCTATACTTTTTTGAAGCATACAGTATACTGTATATGCTCCCTGAGCCCAAGCTGGCTAATCTTGAAAAACAAAAGAGGTTTAACCTTGCTGAGACGGGTTAGAGTTAGACTAGGTGAAAAAAGAAAGATATATTCAACAATTTTCATCTTGTTGTTGAGGAAATTATTTGGGGGTATCCTTGAGATAAGGAATCAAACTCTACTCAAGTGACATTGGATCAGTATTCTATAATTCTATCAATCGCTTTAAGTATCATGTATTGAAAAATCGAAACATTATAGTCATCCACATTCAACATGTCACTCCAAAATGACATTTGTTGGCAGCCTTTCAAGGCGGGCAAAGTCAAGGCATTGCAGAGATTGCAGGAATGCGGTTTGATTGCTTTTGGGTATAGTAATTGAATCTTGAAAGCTATTTTAACATCTTTGCTGCCCATTTTAAGAACAACACAGGTGGGGCTGTTCTCAGTCAGTCTTGTGTTTTTCCAAGGCTGAGCAACTATTTCCCTCTCTTCATTCTCAAGGCTAAAGCTAAATTGTTCTACATTTGCATAGCTAAGGACAATTTATTAGGACAGGGGTTCCCAAACTCCGGGCTGTGGACAGGTACTGGTCCATGTACAGGATTTAGGTTGTGTGCTCCTCCTCCTCCTCCACTCCCCCCCCAATCTGTGAAAAAATTGTCTTCCACAAAACTGGTCCCTGGTGCCAGAAAGGTTGTGGACCACTGTATTAGGACACTAATAGCTCAATGCAGGTAATAAATGATGAGAGAGGCAATGGATCCTGTAGAAACTCCCTACTCCAAGTCACTTTTTCCTCATTGAATCCTGAAGTGCTGCACAGTCCTAATATTTTCCCTGTCTCTGTAAAGCAGGTAACAGGGAAATTTCTGTTCTTTACAAAACTGCCAGAGTTCAGAGGAGAGAGGGTATAGAATAAATGAGCATTTTTTGTCTGTCATAAGAATCCTGGCTCTCCATGGTTTTCCCAGCCTGATCTCAACATGTTTATTTATTTATTTATTTATTTATTTATTTATTTATTTATTTATTTATTTATTTATTTATTTAATTTGTATACCGCCCTTCCCCCGAAGGACTCAGGGCGGTGAGGTCTTTCCACCTCCTGTTGAGGTCAGGAGGTGGAAACTGAAGATCAGAGCAATCTTGGAGAGAAATAGAAATAGTGCCACCTGAAAGTAGCCCCAAATGTATTTATTTAAAAGATGCATACTCATCATCTTTTAAATAAATATATTTAAATATATATTTATTCAATACGTCTGCTTTAATATGTTTTTAAATTTATATTGAGCAGAGTGGTGGCCTAGTGGTGAAGATGCTCATTTCCCATTTGGAAGGTTGAGTAGTCAATCCTAGGTAGGGTGCAAACAAAAAAAATATCTGCTGACATAGGCATCAGAAAAAGCATCTGGCCAGTAAACGCTCAGGTCCATCCAGTTGCCCCGATTCTACCCCAAATTAAATGTCTACAGGGTGATAAAAAGGGAGGTCTTTTTAATTTAAAAGATGTATATTGGGATAGCCAATCTTGGCAACTTTCAGATTTCAACTTTAGGACTTGTAGATTTTAACTTCCAGAATTCTTCAACCAGCATGAATGTGATTGCCCATATCATCCTGTGACTCTTGGCAATAACAATAACACATATTATAACAGCAGCAATACAATGCTATGCTACTGAGGTCTCAATCTCCTCCCTCCCCCTCCCCCAAGTTCATATATCTACTGCGCTTTCAAAAAAGCTTAGAATTCTCATTAGCAGATATTTTAATGTGACACAGGATCATCCATACCTGCTAGATATCTGGAATAATGGGATTTGAAGCTCAGTTCAAAGGGCACCAAGTTGGAGAAGATTGCTATAGAGATTCACTGGGAATGAAGTCTGGCTTCTTTAATTCCAGAGGGATGCATATAGTTTTATCTTTTAATATGTAATCTGCTCAGAGTTACCATGTAGTAGGATGGTAAATAAAATAAATTTTACAAATAAAAATAATGAAATAAAAAATATGGGTGCTTCTGCTATACAAAGCACTGCATTGCATCAGAAATCACAACTAGCAAGGAACAAATCAGCTTCTCAAAGCACTGTCATTGACCTCATGTTGAGTGGGAATTATAGATAAACAAACAAGGATTCAATTTTGGGAGAGCATCTGAAGGGCACTGGGAATTTTTACTATTCTGGCAAAAGAAGTTGGAGTCTAATGTCTGCCTCCCTTTTTTCCTTAGCAGAGGAAAAAAATAGTTCAGTAGACAATAAACTGTTTTGTGAAATGAGAAAAGCAGTGTATGATTATCTAAAAAATAGCACAAGGCTGCAACTTCTAAGCAGTTAATTGGGAAGAAAACCTCTTGAACTCAATAAAAGTTAGAATATTATATGCTTGAGCCGTAAATGTCATTTTCTCTTCATTTGTAGGAATCTGAGACAGCTTTAAAAATGAATTTTTTTGATATGAGGAATACGTAGGAATCCAATAGTGCAAAATGCAGTTCAAAGCCAGATGGCGTATATTGGGGGCTAATTAGACAAAATAATTAGAAAAATAATTTTCCAAAGAAAGTCAAATATTACATCACGTAATGTCAAATTCTGCACAGTATAAAGCAATATTTAATATTTTGCTATTTAGATGTTTTGCTACATCCAATATTTTGCTTGTTTAAAAGTTTAAAACATTTGATTGTTTCACAAAAATGGGGAAGGCTTGTCAAAACAAAGAAATTGCTGTCATATTGAAGATTTTGTATACCTTTTGAAGCTTATCTTGACAGCATTAAAGCATAGACCGATGTCTGTAAAAATGCACTATAATCCCTGAGATTGTCAGAATAGTCAGTTGATCCCAGTTCTGGTGCAATCATCCTGGCATCTAGAGAGACCCTGCTTTTTTTTTTTGGTCAGGCATTTTCCTGAATGCGTGAAAACATCAAGGTGTGTAGAGGACACAGGCTGCCGCAGCTTTGTATGGTTTGCACTTACCCAACAATGGAATTGGGGGCACAATAGATCAGCGGTTAAAGATGCTGAGCTTGTCAGCCAGAGAGCTGACAGCCCATGTCTGAGACCAGAGTTCTGCACAACAGGGTGAGCTCCTGTTATTTGCCTCAGCTCCTGCCCACCTAGCAGTTTAAAAGCAGGCAAATGCAAGTACATTAATAGGTAACACTTGGCTGGGAAGGCAACAGTGCACCTTAGGCATATAGCCATGCTGGCCACATGACCACGGAAAATGTCTTCAGACAATGTGGCTCCCTCAGCCAAGAAACAGTGATGAGCACCACACTGACAGATAAACCTTTACCTTTAACAGTGGAATATCTGAAGGGTTCTAGATCAATTCCTGTCAGACCTCCAATGCAGAGGTTGGAGGGTTTTGAGGTTACAAGCACCAGCTCTATTGTGTAGTGGGTCCGACGCAAGGAAGAGACGCCAGCCGGTGTGTGAGTTCAGCTCTTTATTGAAGGGGGGTAGTGAACTGGGGAGTGAGGGCTACCTGGCCTCCTTAAATACCTAGCCAGGTAAGCGGACAGCCAATGGGGTTGGCCCTAGGTTTCCTGCCGAAACTGGGTTTCCCGCCGAAACCGTCCAGGCCAACGCCCCCTGGTGGCTGTTGCTATGCAGGTGCCTGCATACATAACACCCCTCCCCCCTTAGAGAAGAACCACATAACAATGAACAACTTGCAGCTACTACAACTATGTACACTGATTCAACACTAGTATATAAAAAAACACAACGATGCCACTGCGTGGGGGTCACTTGCACACATAGTCCGATAGGTAAGCAGGTGTCCTGTGTGGCTGGGTGGACCGTCTGGGTGTGGTTTGGCCCTGGGCTTGGACCGCGGGTTCTTGAGGCCTCTGTGCAGGGTTGCAAAGAGCTGGGATCAGGAGGCCCTCCTCCTCTGGTTCCTGCTCTGTGCAGTTCCCGACTGGGTTGACCTCTCCTGCGGTGTGGCTCTCCTGTTGGGCGTGTGTGGTGCGCTCAGGGACTCTTCCTCTGAGCTGGTCGATGTGTCACCTTATGCGTCTGTCCCCCTCCACCCCCACGATGTAAGAGGGGGGTCCTGTTTCCTCAACCACTGTCCCCAGAACCCATGGATGTCCAGCCCCGTAGTTCCTTGCCTAGACCAGGTCCCCTACGTTGAGAATCCTGTGTGCAGGTGATGATGGCAATGGTGATGATGGTGATGGTGGCCTTACGGTCTCGGCTGCTACCCGGTCTGGGTGTAAACGGTCCAGCTTGGTGATGAGGCGCCGCCCCCATCGCAGTTCTGCTGGGCTCTTCCCGGTAGCCATGCATGGTGTAGTGTGTTGGGCGAGCAGGAATTTCGCCAGCCTGTGGTGCCAGTCCCCACTGATGATGTGCCGGAGTGCGTCTTTGGTCATCCTTACCATCTGTTCGGCTTGCCCGTTGGTTGATGGATGGAAGGGCGCGGAGGTGGCGTGCCTAATCCAGTTCGCCTTCAAGAACGCCTGGAAATCATTAGCAGTAAACTGAGGCCCGTTATCAGACACAATTATGTCGGGGAGGCAAAGAGTGGCAAAGAGCGCTCTGAGCACCTGGATTGTCCTCCCTGAGGTCATGTTGGGAACAGGGACTACCTCTAACCACTTGGAGTGACTGTCCACCACTACCAAAAACAGTTGGCCCTGGAATGGCCCTGCATAGTCAATGTGGATGCGGGACCAGGGGGTGTGTGTGGCCTCCCACCGGTGCACTGGTGCGTGTGGCATTTCTGGCCTGGATCTCTGGCACGTGTAACAGGCGTTGACCCGCTCCTCAATGTCCTTGTCCAACCCTGGCCACCAGAGGTAGCTTCTGGCCAGAGCCTTCATCCTGACTACCCCCGGGTGTCCCTCGTGTAAGGAGTCCAATACCCTGGCCCGTAGTACGGTGGGAATGATGACCCTGCTACCCCAGAGGAGGCAACCCTTGTGCATGGAGATTTTGTCACGTCTGGTGAAATAGGCCTGGAACTCTGGCCCCGGGGATTTGCCCTGCCACCCTGTGCAAACCCATGAGTACACCCGGCCCATGATGTTGTCTGTGGCTGTGTGGCTGGCAATGTCCTTGGCATGAACGGGACACTCCGGTAGTTCCTGCAGGGCTAGGATCTGTGTGGCTGGGGCTGGGTCTGGATCCGGGGTGTCTAAAGGAAGCCTACTTAGACCGTCTGCGTGGCCCATCTCCTTCCCTGGCTTGTGCACCAGCTTGCAATTGTAGGCTGCAAGGAAGATGGACCACCGGAGCATTCTGGGGGACAGAATTTTGGGGGTCTGCCTGTCCGTTGTGAACAGACCCAGGAGTGGTTTGTGGTCCGTGTCGACAGTGAACTCCCTGCCATATAAGTAATTGTGGAATTTCTTGATTCCTGCCACGATTGCCAGGGCTTCTTTGTCAATTTGGGCGTAGTTTCTTTCTGCTCCAGACAGCGTCCTGGAATAGTAGGCTATGGGGATTTGTGCCCTGTTGGGCTCAAGGTGACTGAGAACTGCGCCCACACTGTAAGGGGATGCATCGCATGCGATACAAATGGGCTTGGACTCGATGAAATGGGTTACTGTGGATTTATCCGACAGCAATGCTTTCAAGGCCCTGAAGCTCTGGTCATGGGTGGCAGTCCAGACCCATGTTGCCTGCTTGTCTAGTAGCCTGTGGAGTGGTTCAGCGATGGCTGCCTTGTGTGGGAGGAATGTATGATAGAAATTCAACAGACCCAGGAATGCCTGAAGCTCTGCCTTGTTCTTGGGTGTGGGTGCTAGTTTGATGGCCCTCACCTTGGATTCTGTGGGGTGGATTCCCCTGGCATCTATTCTAAACCCCAAGAATTCTGTGGAAGGAACACCTATGCTGCATTTCGCCCTTTTGAGTTTAAGACCCGCTGTGCGCAGTCTGGACAGCACCTCCCTGAGCCTACCTGCCAGTTCCTCTGCTGATGCTCCTGCTATCAGGATGTCATCAAAGTAAGGGCAGACTCCAGGGATGCCCTTGAGAGTCTTCTCCATAACTTCTTGGCAGATGCCAGGAGTAACACTGACTCCAAACTGCAGCCTGTTCACCCGGAACGCCCCCCTGTGTGTTACTATGGTTTGAATGTCAGCTGTTGCCCTAGTAACCATGAGTTGCTGGTACGCCTGTGCAAGATCGAGCCTTGCAAAGATGGCGCCGCCTTGGAGGGAAGCGAGAACGTGGCTGACCGTGGGGACTGGGTAAGCGTGCGGGTTCAGGGCGCGGTTCACCGAACACTTGTAGTCGGCGCAGATCCTTATTTCCCCGTTGGATTTGAGGGAGGTTACAATAGGGGTTTCCCACTCCCCCCTGTCGACGGGCTCTAAGATTCCCTGTGTCACCAGCTTATCTAGTTCGCGCTCGATTTTGTGTTTGAGCGCGAAGGGGACTCACTGCGGCCGGACCCTAATGGGGGCAACGTTCGAGTTCAGCTTGAACACTATGGGGGGCCCTGTGTACTTGCCCAATGACCCGTCGAAAACGTCTGCAAACTCCCGGCAGACGGCCTCGACGGAGTCCCCCTGGATCCGATGGATCCCGGAGACGATGATTCCCAGGGCCTCAAACCAGTCTAGCCCGACCAGACTGGCTCTGCGGCCCTCTACCACTACAATGTCCAGGTGCCCTTCGCGACCCTTGAACCCCACCGAAACGGTGGCCTTCCCCTTTACCTTGACCGGCGAATTCTGAAAATCGGTCAGGGTTAATTTTGTAAGCCGTAATTTAATCCGCTGCTTGCTCCGGCTGGTTATGAAGTTAAGGGTCTCGTCTGAAATGATTGACACCGCTGATCCGGAGTCAAGCTCCATGCTGCAAGGGACGCCTTGCAAGCGGATTGTTAATCTAATTTTGGGTTTGAGCAGCCGGCGGCTACCCGTGTGGTTAATGGCCAGCCGGCTCTCAACATAGCCAATTCGCGTTTTGGGCGGGGCCCCAGTACCTTCGAACGGTGGTTCCTCCAGTTGCAGCTCGTGGATCTCCTCTCGGGGGTGGCGGCTACGACAGACCGCGGCTATGTGGCCTGTTTTCCTGCAGGCCTGACACGTGGCAGACCGGAACTTGCAGAGGCTGCGCACGTGGTTCCCACCACACCCTGCGCACCTCTGAGGGTTAGTGGCGTTGCTGGGAGCCCTTGGCTTGTCTGGGCATCTGGCTCGCTGGTCGGGGGTTGATTTCTGCTGGAGGAGGTCGATGCTCTGGTCGTCCTCCTCTGTGGCGCTTTGCCGGTGGATGTTGGTCGCCTGGTTGCCGGACCTGGTTTCCTGGCATGGTTGGACGGCCCCGCATGCCGCTTCGTGGGCTAGGATGGCATCCTCGGCTTCCTGGAGCAAAACCTCCTCTCTCTCGAACAGGCGCTCTTGCAGCCGCCTGTCTCGTAGGCCGCAGATCAGCCGGTCCCGTAGCCACTCCTCCAAATTTGAGAACCTGCAGGCGACGGCGGCTTCTCGTAGGACGGCGAGGAAGTCGGCACCGGTCTTGTCGGGGCGCTGGTCCCTTTTTTCGAACTGCGACCGCGGGGCCACCTTGGAGAGTCGGGGCTTGAAGTGTGCGTTCAGTCTGGCCATGAGGTCCCGGTACGTGACGGTGTTGATGGCTTCCTGGAGGAACAGGTTCACGGCGATCTCCAACAGCGCTGGCCCCCCGAGGCAAAGCAGGGCTGCCACCTTCACACCGTCCTCGGATATCTGGTTGAACCGCATGTACAGTTCAACGTGAGCCAGGTAGCGGGCCCAGGTCTCGGGATGGCGGGTGTCGAAATCGCGTGGTTGTCCGGCTCTTGCCATGGCGGTGCGGCTTGCGGCCTAGGTCGAGGTGCAGTGTGTGGTCTCGGTTGCGGATGCGGTGACCGGCGTGGTCCAGTCGGCTGACCCGGTCAGCTGGTGGTCGTGGGGGAGAAGGAAGGAAAAATGCCTTTCCCTTCAGCTCGCGGAGCGTTTCCCCAGTGACTTCAGCTCTTGGTCGGCAGCAATCCCACCTTCGTCACCACTATTGTGTAGTGGGTCCGACGCAAGGAAGAGACACCAGCCGGTGTGTGAGTTCAGCTCTTTATTGAAGGGGGGTAGTGAACTGGGGAGTGAGGGCTACCTGGCCTCCTTAAATACCTAGCCAGGTAAGCGGACAGCCAATGGGGTTGGCCCTAGGTTTCCCGCCGAAACTGGGTTTCCCGCCGAAACCGTCCAGGCCAATGCCCCCTGGTGGCTGTTGCTATGCAGGTGCCTGCATACATAACAAGCTCTCTACCAATTTTTAAGCTTCACATGTTTGGGGGAATAATCTCGTCTTTTGAATAGAAAAGAACAATGGATTGACAGCCAAGCAATATACTGTACTTCTCTGCTCTGCCCTAAGCAAAGAGAGAAGACCTGCTGCCTGGCAGGTCACCTGACTTGCATTTGGGATATCATGTTGACTGTTGAAGTGTTGCATTTTTAGGTTTAGACATTATGTTTCCCTATGCCACATCTAAGCTGTGTATAAGTTTGCACTGTGCACATGTGGTGTGGCCTGTGGATTAATACCCAATTTAGCAAAAATTGGGTTGGGCACTGCTTGCCAGAATAGAACAGTTGCTTAGATTGGAAAGCTGCTGTATATTATTTCATTTTATAGTAACCATGTTCGTACAAAAAAATATTTTACCTCAAGAAATAAGAGTACATAGATAGAACTCCCTTTTTAAAAAGTTGGTATTGTGTAATTTTAAATGATAAATTTGTCTTTGGAAAAGAACTAAATGACACTTTTTAAAAAATAAATTCAGCTTGGAAAACTGAATTTGGAACAAGACACAGGAATACTGACATAGCAAGAGAGTAGAAAACCTTTGTTCTCCTCCTGCATTTTCAGTCCAAGTTGGGAACTCTGTGACTGTAATCTAAATTGCCCCAAAACAATTCATTGGAATACTAATGTCTTTAAACACCAATGGAAAGCTTGCAATATTTTGGATAATAACTACAACTCCCAACAGCCTCATTGTGATAAATGCTAAGAACCGACATTCAGCAATATTTCAAGGGCTCCACTTACCTGCTTTAAATCAAGTTTGTACTTTGGCCTTTACCTTTTACCTGTTTCATAAGTCACTTTGGAAATTATCTTGCTGCTGATCTTTTTATGTTCTTGTTAACCATTTCCTCCCACACAGACACAGCTAAAAAGGTGTAGCCATAAATAAAGGAGTAGTATGAGCAAAGAACATATGGAATAAGGACAAAGTGAAGTTCTGAATGTACTGCTACTTGTGCTTGGCAGACAAATCTCCACTGCTTTTTATCTGATTCTTGCTGAGCTGTGCCACACCACAAAGTATAGTAAACCACCTATTTTTCCTCTGCTTTGTCTTCACCCTCAGGTTTGAGAAATGCTAACTAGGATTCTATGCGGAAGAGGACAATTTAAACGAAACACTTTTTTAAAAAAGCAGACAGCCTTTGTTCCACCTTGGGGTCAAGTTAAAAGGGTATTCAGTCAACAGATCTTGAGACTTGCATGATGCCAGCGCAACTAGTACTTTTAGAACTTCTCCCTGACCTGGGTTAAGAAACATAAATAAACATTGGCATCTCTCCAATTAAAACAACCTAGGAAAGCCCATATGGGAAGAAGAAACATGCTAAAAATAATGTTCCATATTGGCTCTAAAATGTAGGGCCAGGTGATCCCATTTCTTACATGTTGTGATGTGTCTGCATTGGCTTGTCAGTGGGTCATGATCGGTGAGGAAGTAGCTAGTAGCAGAGTGGTGTCAACTTCATTGGGGCTTCCCATGCTACTAAGTGAAAATGTTATCCACCCATCTTTGAGTCAGCACAAAACAAAGCCAGCAGGGAATTAGTTATCTCCGTTGTCAGTTCCTGTCCTGTTTCTATTCATCTCTTCCAAATCAATGCCAATAGCATTGTCTTGATTTGTGAACAAGTCATTAATTTTAAGCAGAGTGGCTTTCCCCCTCTGTTTTTGCTATAGCACATATCTATGCAGAAATCAGTCTGGCTTACCCCTAAGTAAATAATCCAGGACCACAGCTTTCACTATGTTGGCATTATACTACTCACAATATTATCAAACAATTAACCACAATTAATTACTCTAATAATTAATTTACAAATACTAACTCTAATAAAAAAATTAACCCGTCAACACTCACTAACTCTGGGTGAAACTAAAACATGCAACATATACATGTTTTACTACAACTGACTGTTATAATCGTTTATTTTCAAGGTCATTAGATTTTTCAGAACACCAGTAAGAACCCCTTATATAAAGGTGTGAGATGGATGGATGATAGATAGACAGACAGACCAACGGACGGACAAACAGACAGACGGACAGACAATAAACCAATGACTTTGGAATGAGTATTTTTGTTGCTAAGCTAAGGTTTTCTTGCTAAGTGAAGCATGCCCAATTTTACCACCTTTTTGCCACATTTATTAAACAAATCACTCCAGTTGTTAAGTGAATCATGTGGTCATTAAGTGAATCTGGTTTCCTCCAATGACTTTGCTTGTTTGCTGGGAAAGTCACAAATGGCAATCACGTGACACCCCTCCTAATATCTGAGGGGCTGCTGCGACAATCATAAATGCAAGAACTGGTAATAAGTCAATTTTCAGTGCCATTGTAACTTTAAATGGTAGCTAAATAAATGGTTGTAAATTGAGAACAAGAGAGAGAGAGAGAGAGAGAGAGAGATGCATGTATACACACACACACACACACACATGATAAACAGATGAAATCAGTGTTGGTAGTATGTTTCTGTATTGGTGATGACACTTTAAACTCTAGGTATTCTTATAGTATATAAGTTAATCTATTGGCATAATGGATGTTTTTAATTTTTGCATTGGAGGTAAATTTGCTGATATAAAGGACTCCTGTTATTACTAATAAAAAATGTTTGCATGTAATTGTAACAGATTGCCATTTTTTCCATATACTCAAAACCATTTTGGAAAATATATAATAAAGTTTCAGTTAAAAAATGACAGCAGAAACACACACACCCCACACAGCTTTCCTGTGATCCTTTTAAAAAGATGAAAAGCAGACAGACTCATTTATCTTTTCAGTTTAGTATGTTAGAAAGGTTCTTCCTTATAACGTGAAATGAAGTTGGCGTTCTTTAGCACATTTATTAACAAGTAAACTCCCATACTTGTGATGTGAGCAAATCTTCAGTTCAAAATGAATTTGTGAAATGTCTTAAGATGAATATTACATTTTACTGAATACTGAAATCATTAGGAAGTATTTCTGACAGATTGACGGTCTGACTGTCTATCTGTCTGTCTGACTGACTGATTTAATTCCATTTGTACATGGGATAACTCCCAGCAGTTCTAGGCAGTTTAATAGGACTGAATTGGTTTTGTTCAAGCTCTAATGATAACTTTATTGTCACTTTGAATGTACACCAATCGACAAACATCAAAATGAAATTGCGTTGCATACAGCTCTCAAAGGGTCACCACCTCCAATATATACTCCTTGTTCGGGGCCCGCTCAAATTTCACATTGTCCATTTTAGTCTCTAGGGAGTGAGCGATGGCAAACAGGACATCTACAAGAGCTTCTATACCTGGCTCAGGAATTCTGGGAGTTGAAGTCCACAAGACATTAAAGGGGCCAAGTTTGAAGACCCCTGTTCTACACCTTTTAATATGAACATAAACATAAGCAAGAAACACAAGCATCTCATCTTGATGTCTAAAACCTTATAGCTTGGTGACATGCATTAGAATGAAGATTCTAAGGTTGAAAAACTATTCCTTTTCAAGGCTCAACAATTATCAGATTTACACGAGTCTTTCATGTTGAAATCAAATAGTAACAGTAATAGTAATAAAGTTGGAAGGGATCTTGGAGGTCATCTAGTCCAACTCCCTGCTCAGGCAGGAAACCCTATACCGTTTCAGACAAATGGCTGTCCAGTCTCTTCTTAAAAATTTCCAGTGTTGGAGCATTCACCACTTCTGGAGGCAGGTTGTTCCACTGATTAATTGTTCTAACTGTGAGGAAGTTCCTCCTTAGTTCTAAGTTGCTTCTCTCCTTGATTAATTTCCATCCGTTGCTTCTTGTCCTGCCTTCAGGTGCTTTGGAGAATAGCTTGACTCCCTCTTCTTTGTGGTGGTCCTTAATTTTTCAGTACAAATAAGAAATGAATTAAGTTGATTTTTATGTTGTCCATCATTTAGCATTATTATTTCTAAAGTCCCATGGATGTGAATTTTATTGCTTTAGCATCTACACTGAAGTACTGTACAGGATTTTCACTTGTTCCAGAGTTTATCTTCTTACTAATTAATTTTCAGGCATTTTACACCTGTTACGACAGCTTTCACTGATTCATCATATTGAGTAAAGTTTCAGCCTTGAGGTCCCAATATAATCACTTCAGTTCAAAGCAATACTTATGTGTATGTTACTCATAATCCTTGAATTTTTTTTAAAAAAAATAACAAGTATTCTATAGTCTCGATCATGTATTAGCTAGTACAGATGTCAAGGGACAGAAAGGAGAAAGATTGCAGAGCATACAGGGAGATTGAGTTTTGCAGAATAAAGCCTCGCGTGTAAAAGATAGTGGGTTTTTGTGGCATGGACAGAACATAATAGAATTAAGTGGTTTTCCTGGGGCAATTCATTATGCCCGATAAATAATCACGGAAAATGATCCCAAAAAACAGTAGCCATCTGTTTTTGATGGAGACAGTTGGAATTTTTTTTTTTGATGGAGACATTTGGACTGCAACTACCATCATACCAAAGCAGGGTTAAATATGTCAGATCAAAGATTCTGCATCCTGATAGCGTTTCTCAATTCCAGTTTCTTTTATCTTATATGGCAGACATGTCAAACACAAGGCCCGGGGGCCGGATCCGGCCCGCGAAGTGGTTTCATGCGGCCCGCGAAGCCATCCTGGAAACAGTGAGGGAACAGCCCCCACTGCCTTGGCCCTGGCCCAGAGACCCTCCTTCTGCCAGAGACCCTCAGATCTGTCCCACTCCTGCCCAGGCCCCCATAGGCACCCTTGATGCGAACGATGTAGAGCTGGCCACGCCCACCCAGTAGGCCATATGCACTCTAGCCACGCCCACCCAGTAGGCCACACCCACCCTGGCCATACCCCCCCCGGCCCCCTGAGGGTAACCGCAATGCTGATGCGGCCCTCAGTGAAATTGAGTTTGCCACCCCTGTTATATGGCTTCTGTGAACTGCTTCCCAAAGGTGATTCATGTAGTCCTCGAATTACAACAGTTTATTTAGTGACCGTCTGAAGTTACAATGGCACTGAAAAAAGAGACCTATGGCTGTTTTTCACACTTACAGCCATTGCAGCATCCTCATGGGCGTGTGATCAAAATTAGGATTCTAGGCAAGTGACTTATATTTATGACAGTCACAGTGTCCCAGGGTCATGTGATCCCCTTTTGCAACCTTCTGACAATCAAAACCAAAGGGGAAGCCAGATTCACTTCATAACGGTGTTACTAATTTAACAATTGCAGTGATTCGCTTAACAACCGGGTGAGATTCAAGGTACTAGTAATGGTGTTTAAAGCCCTTCATGGCAGGGGTCCGGAGTACCTTAGGGAACACCTGCTGCCGGCATCAACTTCCCTCCGCCCTGTGCGTTCCCACAGAGAGGGCCTCCTCAGGGTGCCACCGATCAGAGAATGTCGATTGGTGGCCCCCAGGGGGAGATCCTTCTCTGTGGGCGCCCCGGAGCTATGGAATCAGCTACCGGTTGAGCTCCGGATGGCGCCCGATCTTCCCTCCTTTCGCCGCGACCTAAAAACATTCCTATTCGAACAAGCCGGCCTGGCCTGATGGGGGATTGGTGGGGTTTTTTATTGTGGTTTTATTGGGGTTTTAATATTGTACTGATTGTTTTTAGTGGGCATATATTTAATTCTTTTTTTATTTTTGTAACTTTGTATTTTTATTCTTGCCCTGTTCACCGCCCTGAGTCCTTCGGGAGAAGGGCGGTATATAAATATTATTAAATAAATAAAATAAATAAACAACTGTGGGAGGAAAGATTGTAAAATGGGCAAAACTCCCTTCACAAATGTCTCACAAAGTGGCCCAAGTCGAGGACTACCTATATCAAATGCCTCTTTGTGGAAAGCCGAGAGATTTAGAGCTGGAGCAGAGAATAGAAAATCTCCAAACTTAATTACAGTGTGTCTTAGGTTTAATCATTACATTAGATTCTTCTGTGTTATATTGCCCTGGAGAAAGTTGAAGAAGGGGAAGACACAGGGCTACATTTAGCCCTGAGAGCCATCAATCAATCATAATGTCCACCTGTGGCCATAGATTAACTTTGTCCAACTGGATCACTCTGGATGTGATGGGTTTACAATTTTTTGAACTCTCTTCCTTGAGCCCAAAATTCATGTTGCTAAGTGAGGAATTTGTTAAGTGAGCTTTGCCCCATTTTAAAACCTTCCTTGACAGTTGTTAATTGTATCACAGCCGTTGTTAAATTAGTAACATGGTTGTCAAGTGAATCTGACTTCCCCACTGATTTTGCTTGTCAGAAGGTCACAAAAGGTGATCACATGATCCTGGGACACTACAATCATCACAAATATGAACCAGTTGTTAAGCTTCTGAATTTTGATCATTTGACCATGGGGATACTTCAACGGTCATAAGTATGAAAAACAGTCATGAGTCCTTTTTTTCAGTGCTGTTGTAACTTCAAACGGTCACTAAATGAATGTTTGAAGTGAAGGACTACCTGTAATGGCTGGTGAATACCTGAGCATGCTAAACTCTCAAAGGGCCATCTTTCAGGACTCCTTCTGAAATACTCTATTAGAGAATTAGAATGCATATTATCATTCCATTCTGTGCACACCAGATTTAAAGAAAACAAAGTTATAGTAAAAAGGTAAAGGTAAAGGTTCCCCCGCACATGCGTGCTAGTTGTTTCCGACTCTAGACGCCAAAGGCGCACGGAACGCTGTTACCTTCCCACCGTAGTGGTCCCTATTTTTCTACTTGCATTTTTACATGCTTTCGAACTGCTAGGTTGGCAGAAGCTGGGATGAGTAACAGGCGCTCACTCTGCTACGCGGCACTCGGGATTCGACCCGCCAAACTGCCGACCTTCTGATCGACAAGCTCAGCGTCCTAACCCACTGAGCCACTGCGTCCAAAGTTATAGAATAAACTGTAAAAGCAGAATCCCAGCTTTCCAATGACATCAATTCAAACTTGCGACAATATATAGAGATTACTGCATTGATCAGATTAACATGAGCCATAGCTATACAGTTTCGGCAGTTCCAGTGCTGGGCAAAATTGTCAGTCCTGCATAACGCAAGAACACTATCCCAAAGATGCTTTTTTCTCATGAGGCAACTGGAGTTTCTTGTTTTTCTTTGAAGACATTTCATTTCTTGTCCAAGAAGTGAAGACTCTGAAAGTCTTGGGGCAACTATGACCTGGGTGACTGAGAATCTGCATAGACACCAAGAACACTGTGACCCTGGAACAAAAGGTGTACAGATTTCCTCAATCTGGTCCTGTCAGGCTGTTTCGGAATGAGCTACTGCTCATTTAGCTATGCTGGCTGAGAATCTGTGAGAACTGAGGTCTTAAAATAGCTGCAAAGTCAAACAACTGGGGTTGGAGAAAGGTGGTGAGGGGCATTCAGTGGGAACACCCCAGCCATGCCTCAGGTACATAAAAAAGAAATGGTTCAGTATTTTAAGAAATCCAAAAATGACTTAGGAGTGTTCAGTGTTAAAACTTTAAAATATGCACTTGAAAGCATAATAATCCACAGTAAGACTGACACATGGCTCCTGGGCATTTTCTTGGGTCATTAAAGGTTTCTCTCTGAAGCACACTCAAGTTTATACTTTCAGAGTCTTCCAAAGGCTGGAATAATTGAGGCAGAAGTTCAACTTTACAGATCTGTGGAGGCCTAGAGTTGAGCAGGAAGTGCAAGGGGAAAGGCTACATCCAGCATGAGTCACTCAGTAACACATTGCTGTGCTCTTGTATCAATATTGACATGTTTTTTCCCACCACCTTAATTAAATGAAAGCTTGGCATTCTCACATAGATCTCTTGGGTTCACTGGGTAGTTACCTCATAAGCCTTACCTTTTTCATGTCTTCATCCTCCCACAGCATGTCCATTCTTGATATTCTGACCGTGCTGTTTACTTCTATAATGGCTCATATGCCCTGGGTAGATTCTTTAAATCTTTCATCAGAACAGAAGTTTGTACAGCATAGCTACTTATCTAGTTGTTGAGGAAACTAGGGCTGCCAAATCCTGGACTGCAATACTCGGTGATCACTGCATATCAGCTGCTCTTCACTGCCATGTACTGATTATCTGGACTTTTACCGCCATCTCTGAAAGTCCTAAAATATAGCAAGTGAGCTTTAGGCCTCAAATACCACAGCTATAATACAGGTGGTCCTCGTTTAGCAACTGCCTCGTGCAGTGATCATTTGCAGTTATGACAGTGATAAAAACAGTAACTTTAGGGCCAATTCTGACATTTAAGGTGTTCCAGATCTGTAAAGCAAATGAAAACTGAAGTGAGATCATCAGCACAGTCATAGTTTCAATTAGTAATGTTTAAGTTAACAACACAGTTGCTGGTCATAATTGTGGTTGCTAAACAAGGACTACCTGTATTGCCATTTAGAACTAAGGCAAGATGGAGCAGCTCTTTATGTGTATGAAATAATATTTGTATGACTGCACTCACATATTTGTGACTGCTACTCCAATAATAGTTGTGCAATAGCTGCAACTAATCCTGATGACATCTCAGTCCTTCAATTCCCCTGCCACAGTTAGGTAAAGGTAAAGGTTCCCCCGCACATGCGTGCTAGTCGTTTCCAACTCTAGGGGCCAGTGCTCATCTCTGTTTCAAAGCTGAAGAGCCAGCGCTTGTCCGAGGATGTCTCCGTGGTCATGTGGCCGGCATGACTAGATGCCAAAGGCGCATGGAACGCTGTTACCTTCCAACTGTAGTGGTCCCTATTTTTCTACTTGCATTTTTACGTGCTTTCAAACTGCTAGGTTGGCAGAAGCTGGGACGAGTAACAGGCGCTCACTCTGCTATGCGGCACTCGGGATTCAACCCCACCCTAATATAAGCAGAGAACTAAGGGCAGCATGTAGCCAAAGCAAGACACCACCATTTTGGAATCCATTTTGGAACACTGCGACTCTTTTCATTCCAGGCAAAAATTTATCAAGGCATTTTTATTAATAAATTTATTAATCTTATCAAGATATAAAATACAAAAGAAAATGAGAAGAAAAGGGAAAAGAAGTGTAGGGTAAAGGGGAGAAAAGAAAGAAAAGCATTGATTTGACTCTTTTTAGTCCATTAGAATAATTTTTTTTAATTCCATTTATATCCCGCCCTTCTCCGAAGACTCAGGGCGGCTTACAAGCTTAGCAGTATAACATAATAACATTAATAACATAATAACATTATAGCCTCAACTTTTTACTTTTATATACTTAATGTATACTAGCCATTTCTATAACAACAAACTTATCTAATCAATAAAACGTTTCAATTTTTTTCAGCTCAAGCACAAAATCCAGAAGCAGTTTTCAAACAGAAAGAAACTTGAAGGTGTTTTTTTTTATCAAAGCAGTTAATGTAGCCATCTCTGCTGCTTCCATCAGTTTTTCCAGTCACTCATCCATTGTGGGGCAAAAATTCAGCAAGCCATTTAAATGTGTACAAACCTACTGCCATCTTCCCAGATGTAACAGAGGGAATGGAGAGAACCACACCCTGACAATTACACGTTATTCATGCTACTACCAGTAGCTACCATGGCTCCTTACTCAGCCCCTCCCCACCCACCCCCACCCCCGAATCTCTGCTACTCTCTTTGGTGAGTGGATAATTTCCTTCCTAATTTATATTTTTTATCAGAGCACATCTTTTACTCAGACTGATATGTAGGTTCTGAGGTTTTGCTTGATTAAAAAAAATACAGGAAACCAGAAGTTGCCTTCAAGCTTTACGTTTTTATTCAGCTGAACAAAGACGGGCTTCTCTTAAAAAAGAGCAAAAAGCCCCAAATATCAGAAAGGCCTTATTTTTATACCTACTGTGATTCCGTAAGGAATTCACCCAGCAAAGCTGACACACATAAGATAAAGACTTCGCCCTTTAAGGCTGGCGCACTGTAGATAAGAAAGCAGAAGTAGCTAGTATGTTCACTTTGGGCTGTTTTCCCAAGACACCAGATGTTCCCGGGTGGGTTAGAATATTGGGTGTTTCCTTTGCTCTCCTTTCATGACCCTGCAATCATGGGTCTGCAAGAAGCCAGAGAGAGCGGGGCCATCTGCACATATTCACAATTGATACTGTCCCCTAAGTCCGGGTCATCAAGACATGAGTCCTACTGAGTTCAGCAGGATTCATAAATTGGGAGAACATAAATTGGACACATCAAGCATTTTGTGTACTGTGTCGCTACAGAGAATTCTGAGGAGTCAGCAACAGAGACCTTTGAAAGTTTTAGCAGGTTGAACTCCTGAACTGACTTGTGATGTGATATTATTATGAATACTACATATCTACAGAGAGTAAGGAAGATGATCTTGACAGAGGTACAATATTAGGAACTGTTACCTATCTAAAAGGGACGGGTGTATTTTTAAATCCAGAACTATAAGATAACCTTCAGAAGCAACTTAGGCAGATGCCTTCCTAATTGACTAGGGTTTAATAAGAAGGAGGAAGAATAACACGATCACATTTCCAAGATTCTGTTATTATAGCCAGTCTCAATAAAAATAGTTTAAACCTTTCTCTGGAATTGATTTCCTGGTCTGGTCTACCTAGTAAGGCTGATCATACAGTATGTGTGTATCCATTAATAATTTCTTATTTGTTCGCTCACTGTGGTGATCCAAGTGTTTGAAAGATAGTTAAGAGTTAAAGTGTTAATGTTACAAAGTTATATTAAATTATATTCCAAAATATAATTTTGAAAATTCCTTTTTATTTTATTTATTTATTTATTTATTTTAATCCCATTTATATCCCGCCCTTCTCCGAAGACTCAGGGCGGCTTACAATCTTAGCACAAACCAATGTGCTTAGCAATAGCCTTCATTCTATGTATATGCCTGCTTATTAGGGCTTTCACACACACCCCAAGCGGCATTATTACAAAGTCAGTTTAATTGCCCCCAACAATCTGGGTCCTCATTTTACCTACCTCGGAAGGATGGAAGGCTGAGTCAACCTTGAGCCTGGTGGGATGCGAACCTGCACTAATTGCAGGCAGCTGATGTTACTTAAGGAGGCATTAGCCCACTGCTCCACCAAGACTTTTTACTGGTGGACTGCATTTTTATTCATTTTTATGCTTTAACTATATAGTGCCCAGAGTCACTCTGAGAGTAAGGAGGCAGAACTTAAATTTGATTAGATAGATAGATAGATAGATAGATAGATAGATAGATAGATAGTGCAAAGTCGCGTGGTTGAACAGAGAGACTGACACTTGAGCTGGGTAGTATTTCTTTATTGAGTCAGAAATGAAGCTGGGGCAAAGGGGTTACCTGGCGTCTCTTTATACCTGCCAGGTGAATGGTGACCAATAGATTTAAACCTGGGCTTCCCGCCAGTGCAGGTGGCCAATGGATTTGAACCCTGGCTTCCCGCCAGAGCTGACCATGCCCTGGGGCTGTCAACGACTCGCTCTATTCAGGCTTTCCCGCCAAAGCGGTTATAGCCTGGAGCTGTCCAGCCCGCTGCTGTGCTGACATTTTTGTGTATGCTTTAAAGGCATACACTACAGATAGATAGATAGATAGATAGATAGATAGATAGATAGATAGATAGATAGATAGATAGATAGATAGATAGATAGATAGATAGATAGATAGGCAGATAGGAATCTGGAATGTTTCAATCTAAGAAGAACTTTGGATATTGATCTTGGGCTGGTCTGAAAAGATGATTATGTATTTAAGAAGAATGCTTGTGTCTTAGACTCTAAAAGGCATCTTAATTAAAGTTGAAGTCCCCGAGTCATAAAAGAGCTGAGGTTGCCTACCCCTGGTCTAAAGTTAGATTATTCTAACTAGGTCAACTGAAACATAGTGTTACTAATATAATTTGACCTACCTTGTTCAACTGATATTTTTCTATTCCTCTACTAGCTACAACATAGTAGTAACAAAGATTCCTTTGAGTTGAACTCAGTTTTTCGTGACTGTATCTATTTGACTTTTTTGGCAATATTACCTTGGTGGCTTGTTACTGCCTTCTTTTGGAATATTTTTTTTGACTTCCCAGTTTAGCCAGCAGCCATGGACTTCCCAAGAGGTTCCAAATCCAAAGATTCAATCAGCCAGAGTTGATTGAGCTTAAGTTTGAGTTACTGGGAAAATCAGCCATGGTTAGGCAGGTTCTACCAGCCTAGCATAAATAGCTTCTTCAATCATCTGCAGAAAGGAAGAAAGGGCAGAGCTGAAGAGGTTAGTGAAAAATAAGGAAGCAGTGAAAGGTAAACGGTTTTGGTGGAATGCTCACGATTCCATAGGAAATGCCGTGACATGATTATTGCAGTTGTGGTGACTTGCTGGGTCTTTCCAGATGAATGACTCATGGTAGAGATGTCACATTTAATAGAACAGCTGCAGATACCTTCTTCTATCTAAATACCTTGGGCTGGGAAGAGACTTCCTAAAATTTAATTTTTTTTAATTTTATTAAATTTATATACCGCCCTTTCCCGAAGGACTCAGGGTGGTTTACAGGGTATTTAAAATCAAACAGTACAAAATACAAAAGTTAAAAAAACAATTAAAAAAAGATTAAATTATCCCTTAACTAAAAACCTCAGTTAAAAATTCTCAGCCTGGGCCGGAGAGCTCAAAGAGCCAGTTCTTCAGGTCCCGACGGAATGAACGAAGGTCAGGGGCAGTCCTAAGCTCCACGGGCAGCTGGTTCCAGAGGGCAGGCGCACCCACAGAGAAGGCCCTCCCCCTGGGTGTTATCCGCCGGCACGCTGAGAAGACCCTCCCTGTGCGAGCGCACTGGACGAAGGAAGTTTGATGCTGGCAGGAGGTGTTCCTTCAAGTATCCCGGACCCAGGCCATTTAGGGCTTTATAGGTCATCACCAGCAAAATGGCTGAAATCCAGGAAGCAAAGGTTATTACAAATGCAGAATTGGACTATACTTCAGCTACCCAGAAGCTCAGGATTGCAAAGAAAACACTGATCTTAATGCAGCAGTTTCAAATACAGATCAGCTGCCCTGCTGATACTGTGACTCACAGAGATCTAAGCTGCTTTCCATTCCAAGAGCACAAAGGGACAACCCTATACCCCACTGAACTTGATGACTAAACATTCAGACTGTTGGTCTGTTAATCTGAAATCTCTGCGGTTTCATTCCAGAGAAAATTCAACAAGAGCTAATCTCATTTTTACTAGGCCCTACAACAATCACTCAATCAGATTGTTTCAAACTAATGTCTATACTTCACTGAACACGATGTAGAAAGTATTATTAGGTAAATGTGTTTCTTTTTACATCAGCCACTTAATGTCACATGTTCGTTTGGTTTGGTAACGTGAAGTAAACTAAATGTCAGTCATTCCATTGGGATCCTAGGAACAAGAATATTGCAGTTATAATTCTTAGCTGCAGTGTGAGGAGTATTTTTAGTATAAATGTGCCATAAAAATTAGGAAATAGATTTTTAGGAAATCAACCTCTGTAAATATAGTAGGCATTACACAGCAAATGCTTTGGATCCCTTGTACTAATGTGAAGTCAGTGCAGCACCTGTCTCCTGCTTTCTTCATTGCCAAGATTCATGTCCCAAATGTGTTTTTTTATTAGTCTTTTAAAATACTGCTACTGCTATTACATCTGCTGCAATATTACTATGACTACCAGGTTATATGCTCCAAGAGATCAAATTTGTGCAGGCATTTTTTTTCAGTGATTCTGTAAAAGTTGCAAAAGTTGAACTTTGAAGAAGCAGAATAGAAATAATATTGATGCTTTTGAACTTTAGTGTTAGACAAGACTCCTGAGAATACTGTGGGAAGCTAAGTAAACAAACAAATGTATTATTGAACAAATTAAGTCAGAATTTGTCCTCAAAGCACCAATGACTAGACTCAAATTATCCTACTTTGGACATATTATACAAAGACCTAACAGGAGGAAAGGTAGAAGGAAAGAGAAGATGATGACCAGCAGCAAGATGGATGGACTAAATCAGAGGTCCCCAACCTTTTGGGCACCAGGGACCAGTTCCGTGGAAAGAGGTTTTTCTACAGACCAGAGGGTACATAGTTTTGTGTGCTGCCTGCATCTCATGGATGGGGCTTTACTTGATTGTGCGGACCAGTTGCTGGCATGCCGCGGCCCAGTGGTGGTCCACAGACTGGGGGTTGGGGACTTCTGGACTAAATTACAGCAGCAATGGATGCAGCATTGGAAGGACCAAGTTGGGAGCAGAGTGTCGAATTTTGTACTCGACGTATTTTGATGTTAAAATGTTGTCCCAATACTCAATATTTGTTTAATTCTCAATGTATTGAAATCGGAAGAGTGGGGTGGCTGAGTAGAATGGACAGGAAGTCAGCCATGTTGGGAAGGTTACTGCAAAAGTGGCAGATGGCCACAGAAGGCAGACAGGCAGTTGGGAAGGCCACGCTGGGAAGGTCACTAACATAGGAAAAGCAACAGGCAGAAAATTATTCCCAGCTGAAACAAAGAGTCATGTGGTAAGTCACATAGTTTGTTTGAGACTCATCCTTTTTAGTACTCATAACACCTCCGGGAACCAATTAACAGCATGTACCAAGGCACCCCCATAGCAGTAAAGATGGTCCCCAAGTCTAGTAAAATATAAAATGCAAGGCTGCTCTGGTGAAGCTATAACAAATTAATATGGAAATCCTCAGAGAAATAGAAAGTGCTTCTTTTAGAAGATGGAATTGCAGGGGAAATCAGATTATTTCCTAGATGGGGCAGGGTGGAAGAATGGTGTATTAAATCTATAGGGAATGGGCAATATTCAGTTCAATAAACATATCTCAATCTTGACCGTGCTCATTTTGAGTTGGTCCTTCTGTGAAAATGCTGATGGCTCTTAATCTGATCAAAATTTCACATTCCTGCTGAATTTTCCCTCAGACATAGATTCTTTGTCCTGTATATTTTAAACAAACTAGATACAAATACAGTTATTAAAGTAGTATAGAGACTTGTTTGGAAACCACAAATTATAGTTTCCTGTTAAAAATTGTAGAAAATTATGGTTAATTTTTCATTCTTTCACTTTTGAGAAGTAGGTTCTCGACCTCTTGATGATTACTCCTTCTTAAAAAATGAAACAGCACTGTGATCTTCAGAGGTCAAAATCAGATGATCCAAATATTGAGATGAAATACAGTTCTATTTTCTTCCTATAATTAACCAAGAAGAGTATACAGTTTTCCCCTTGCCTAATCTATGTTTCTTTGAGAAAAATGATATTTTATTTTGTTGTTCCTGATGGCATGGGTAAGATGGTATCCATGTCAAGGTATTAATGGAAGCAAAGCTTTCTTTTTTTGCCTGGCCCAGAATGAATCAATGACTGGAAAAGCATATATTGCTGTAAGTATACAAATGGAGTTGAATCAATTTCTCTGTATTTATAATAATGGTACAAGTCTTTTTATGTCTATATGCTTTTACAAATATACCCAAGAGTAGAAAGTGTTCCAAACCCGGAACCTGGAAGTACATCAATTTCTGATTACCATCAACAGAGCAGAACAAGCACAATGCAGGTATTTTTTTTAAACCATGGTTATTTGAATAAGCATAATGGTTTAATCTACATAATAGCCAGAGGCTGGCAATTTTTTTGTGATTGGCAGCTGTTGGGGGAGGCAAGAGTTTAGCAAACGTAAGACCATAATACAAAATAAGAGAGGTTGTGATACACCAGGGGTCTCCAAACATGGCAACTTTTAAGACTTGTGGCCTTCTATTCCGAGAATTCTCAAGCCAGCATGGAATTCCTGGCTGGCTAAGTTTGGAGTCCTGTATCTGTAGGGCAGACATGTCAAACACAAGGCCCGGGGGCCAGATCCGGCCCGCGAAGTGGTTTCATGTGGCCCACGAAGCCATCCTGGAAATAGTGAGGGACCGGCCCCTGCTGCATCAGCCCCGCCCCCTGGGTGCATGCTAGGGAGATATCACCCTTTGTGAGGAATGAAGAAATGCACCATCACCTGGAAGTGGCCAGCACATGGCCCTGCCTTCTTCGGGCAGGCTAGGGGCTGGGCAGCGTTGTGCTTCTCTTCAGATTTGTCACTTCCAGGCGATGGTGCATTTCTTTATTCCTCATGAAGGATGACACTTCCCCAGCTGCGTTTCTTGCCTGTTTTTCTCCCTCCTTCATCTCAAATATTTTCCCATCACTCTGTTCTTAGGAAGGAAGGAAGGAAGGAAGGAAGGAAGGAAGGAAGGAAGGAAGGAAGGAAGGAAGGAAAGGAGAGGGAGGGTCTGAGGGAAGTCCTGCCTTAGTCCTTCCCTGCTGCCCTTTCACCATCCCCTTACCCCCTCCTCCCGGCCTAACCTGGGTGGTCTCCCATCCTATTGCTAAGGAAGCTTTGGATACAAAGCCAGGTCTCCTCACATGGAGAGGAAGTGGGCCTCCCTCTTGACGTTGCCCTCATACCCATCATGAGCAAGCTGGCTAAGGAGAGCAAGCACAGCAGCCATCCCCTTGGGGAAGTGGGGGTGGGCTTAGTGCTGCGGGTGCTTGAGGGCTAGGCTGGGCATTTGACCTCTGCACCACCGTCCAGCCTCCCCCCCTGCATGGCCTGAGAGGAACAGTGAGGCTCCTCCAGGGGACCATGCCTTGGCACTTGCTCCAGTCCCATCTCCTTCTGCCAGAGACCTCAGATTTGTCCCACTCCTGCCCAGGCCCCCATAGGCACCATTGATGCAAACAATGTACAGCTGGCCATGCCCACCCAGTAGGTCACACACGCTCCAGCCACACCCACCCAGTAGGCCACGCCCACCCAGCCCCTCAAGGGTAACCGCAATGCTGATGCGGCCCTCAATGAAATTGAGTTTGACACCCCTGCTGTAGGGCATGCAAACGTTACAGTGTAATGCAAAGCGTGCAAAAATTACAATGCAATCCCCTAAAGAGGCTTTGTGTGTTTTGAGAAAACAAAATAACTTCCAGATCATCCCCTCTGAAGAGCAACTTCTGATTTTCCCAAGGGGGAGTTTGTGTAACTTGGCAATTTGGGGGGTTCTTTTTGTCTTCTCAAATCACACAAACGCTGTAACTTTTTGCTTGCCCTACAAAGGCAGGAATGATTTCAGCACCTTCACCACTAGACCAGACTGACTCTTGCTTTAACCTTACAGATGCAGGACTACAAAACTTGGAAATTTGGAAGCATTTGGTCTATAAAAATCAGGGTTTACCTAGCTCATGTTAATTTCAAAGTAGAGCGTAGCTGCTAAGTCAAGATCATTGCCCCCAGCCAGATGGTAAAGGATGAGGTTAACCATCTTGGATGCCGCATGATTATTTTCCAGTTCAGGCCTTCATACAGGACTCTGGGGGACCTATTTAAAGAGGGCTTTGTAAGGCTGTTTGGTTTTTCAGTTCTTCCTGGGTGTCATCCTCATGCTGGGTCCTGGCCTGCAGCCCAGACTTTTGCTTCAGACAACCTAAGCATTGCACCTCCTGTTCCTCTTCTACTTGCAGTGGGAGGCCAAAAGATTTTGCAGCCTGGACTAACTGTTCTTTTATCATTATTTTTCTTCCAAAAAAAAAGCCACAACAGTACCCTTTTAGTTATACATGGGAGAGGAGAAGGGAATAAGTTCCGTAATCAGTCTTCTGTGCTTGGAGGGATTGGGGGAAGAATGAGAATGGGAACAGACTGACAAATAATGTTGGAACTGGTTGTTGTCTGATTTAAGTAATAATAGAATAGAGCTGGAAGGTACCTTGGAGGTCTTCTAGTCCAGCCCCCTGCTCAAGCAGGAGAACCTATACCATCTCAGACAGGTGAATGTCCAGTCTCCTCTTAAAAATCTCCAGTGATGGAGTGCCCATGATTTCTGGGGGTAAGCTGTTCCACCGGTTGATTGTCCTCACTGTCAGGAAGTTTCTCTTCTGCAGTGTATGCCTCCCAGCATACACAAAGGACAGCACAGCAGGAGGCTGATGGTGCAGATCAGCAGAGGGGCTGGACAGCTCCGGGCGATGACTGCTCACTCAGGATAAGCCTAATGACTTAAGCTGTTGACAGCCCCAGGCATGGTCAGCCTGGTGGGAAGACAGGATCTACACCCATTGTCACCTGCACTGGCAGGAAGCCCAGGTTTGAACTGATTGGATGCCATCCACCTGGGCAGGTACAAATAGACGCCAGGCTTCCCTGTTTCCCCAGTTCGTTCTGTTCAGAATAAACTCATCTTTACCCCAGCTCTGTGTCCGTCTCTATGTGAAGCACGCGACTTTACATCTTCAATTCCAGGTTGCTTCTCTCTTTGATTAGTTTCCAACCATTGTTTCTCATCCTTCCATCAGGTGAACAACCAGGTGCTTTGGTGAACAACCTGGCCCCCTCTGCCTTGTGGCAGCCC
Source organism: Vipera berus (assembly GCF_964194415.1). NCBI lineage: Eukaryota > Metazoa > Chordata > Lepidosauria > Squamata > Viperidae > Vipera > Vipera berus. Next base: position 144,434,479 of record NC_138204.1, read on the forward strand.
CTGAAACACTGTTATCGTGTCTCTCCTAATAACACTGGCTTTCTATTGCACATAAAAGTTGTAGTTGAGAGATCTTACAAAAACACTTAGCAGATTCTCTGGCTCAAGGACTCTTCAGATAACCATTTTTTTATTATTTATTGGGCAGGAAAAGAGTTACATTCTCTGTATTTATCTTACATTTCTTAAATGAAGCAATAGATTGATCCCAGTGAGACAATGACGTATCTCACGCAAGGAAGCAAAGAGAGCGGTTTTCTTGCTATACAAAGAGCATCTGCTGTTTCGCCAGGCAGGCCCTTGTCCCATCCTTCAGCTGTTTCCACCAGCTGTCTGAAAAGAAACGTTCCTTGTTTCTCCCTGCCAATATGAAATTCCTTCAGTGTCACCGGCAAGGTAGTCAGGATCGGTGAAAATCTTCCTAAGAATGGAAAGGGTCAAAATGATCAAATTGTAATCCTGACTGAGATTTCATTCAAACAGTGAAATTTATGAAATTAGAACCTGGCTTTCAATAAGAAAAGTCTACATTACTGATTGAACATTGCTCTTCTGTGATGACCACCTCCCTTAACTGAAGCAAGAAATTTGAAGTGGTTTTGGCATTTGAGGTCCCTTTGACACTGCATTCATGAAAGTAGGCATGGAATAGTGGTTAGTGTTATACTAAGACCTAGTAAAACTAGGTTCCAATCTCCATTCAGCTATAATAAAGCACATTGGGCAGCTTTCGGCCAGCTATATTGTACTGAACCAAAGTTTGACTCATCATGGTTTGGTGAATATACCACATTTATCACATATCACGATGGCTAGCTTCATTTAACCTCTAATCAAACTAAAGCTCATCACATTATAACGTAATGCAGTAAGTAAGCCTATTCAGTTTACGTCATTGGGTAGAACGCTACGTGGACAGTCTGGAACTCGAGAACAGAAAAGCAGAATTGGAAGGGACCTCAGAGGTCTTCACTACTTCTGAATTTCATTGATGTGAATGGTCAAGGTGAAAACAAGGTTGCAGAAGCTAATATAGACGGCTGGCCAAGACTGCATATGTTGCATATCCTAGGTCTACAGGGAGATTATCTTTCCATAGATACCCAGGTCTGGGCTAGTCAAGAGTATTGGGACTCTGGTGGTCATCAGAAGTGGTGGAATGTAGCCTGGATTCCAAGGATGGAGGGGCTGCGTTTCAGAGGAGAAGAGACAGTAAAGTTTACATAGTTTAGTTGGGAGGAAGAGCAACTGTCTGGAAATTCTAAGAATACATCTTTAATGATGCAAGTAGTTTGCCTTCATTGGGCAAGATTTCTGTCTGTCAGTAAGGAACAATAAAGGAAACTGCTTTGAAGTACTTCCGAGTTCTTTCTTGATTTTTGGAGCCTGTCATCAGGTAGGGAAAAGTAGATTTATAAGATTAGGCATATATGATCGAGTTTTGACCAATATAGATAATAAAAATGTACTTCCCCATGCATAACATTTCTATTATCAGTTGAAAGTTTATAATGCTTGAGTTGTTTTCTCATGTTGCATAGTTAAAGGCATTAAAGCAAGCAGTATGTTGTCCAAGGTCATCTGCAAGTGGCTATGGAACAGTGCCTTTGTTAAACAGCTGTTGCTATCTTATTACATTACTATTCTTAGCCAGTCCATCTCGGAAAACAATTGCAAACATTGATCACGGTATGCAAAAAGTATCTGGATGTTATCATTATTTAAAAGTCCCTTCATCACAAAGGGTTGAAGCCACTGTTCCTCAGCTGCCACAGACAGGCTGCTCAGTTGCTAAATGTTTTACATTTGCATGGTATTTATTTTATTTATTTTTTATTTTAATTCCATTTATATCCCGCCCTTCTCCGAAGACTCAGGGCGGCTTACAAGCTTAGCAGTAGCCTTCATTCTATGTATACATTAATACATTTAACACTTATTAGGAAAAGGAATCTTCAGTTGAGGCCACATGGCAATTGTTAATACCCAGTTGCTGGTCAAAAACCTACATTTTTAATGTTACCTTTCATTCCCCTCAAACCTGAAGTTGCAGTAAATTATAATAAAAAGAAAACAATGTAAGGGCAAATGAAAATTTAGCCATATATGTTCCTATCAAACAAGAAGAATGCAGTCTTCTAAGATCCAAAAAGATCTCCACCTATAAAGCCAAGAAACAAGTCATCATTGAGATGGCTTACATAAGAATATAGATTTGATTAGTTTGGTCAATTTTAACCAGTTTGGTCTAGTGGTTAAGGCGCCGTGGTGGTGGAGTGGTTAGTATTGCAGGCTAACTCTGCCCACAGTCAGCAGTTCAATCCTGACTAGCTCAAGGTTGACTCAGCCTTCCATCCTTTCGAGGTTGATAAAATGAGGACCCAGCTTGTTGGGGGCAATATGCTAACTCTGTAAGCCACCTAGAGGGCTGTAAAGCACTGTGAAGCGATATATAAGTCTAAGTGGTATTGCTATTGCTATCAGGCTAGAAAGTGGAAGTTGAAGTCCCATCTTAGCCATGAAAGTCAGCTGGGTGACTTTGGGCCTGTCACTCTCTCTCACTCCCAACCCACCGCACAGGGTTGTTGTTTCAGGGAAAATAGGAGGAGGAAAGTACATTGGATATATTTGCTGCCTTGAGTTATTTGTAAATATTATTTTTAAAAATAGAATACAAATAAATAAATATATAGTTAGTCCTCAACTTACAAGCATTTATTTAGCAATTGTTTGGAGTTACAGCGCCACTCAGTGACGTATGACTGGTCCTAATATCATCATAGCATCCCCATGGACCTGTGATAAAAAATCTGTATGCTTGGCAACTGGTATATATATTTACAACGTTTGCAGTGTCCCAGGGTCACATGATCATCATTTGTGACTTTCCCAGTTGGCTTCAACAAGCAAAGTCAGCGGGGGAAGCCAAATTTGCTTAATGACTGCACAATTCACTTAGCAACTGCAGTGATTCGCTTAACAATCATGGTAAAAAAAAAAGTCATAAAGTTGGGCATGATTCCCTTAACTGCCTTGCTTAGCAATGTAAATTCTGATCCCAATTGTGGTCATAAGTTGAGAACTACCTGTATTTAAGTTAGCCCTAAGAGTTGCACTAAAGTTAAGAAAGAATCCAAACTCCAAATCAAAAAAGTTACATGTGATATGGTAAGAAATGCATCTGCATTTGCATACATAACATTTTATTTTGTAAAAAGTGCTTCTAGAAAGAAAGTTCCTCCACATACAAACCATTGTGAAATTACTTTGTTTCTCCTTCCATTCTTTTTGTTACTTAAAAGAAAGAAGAAGTGATGGGAAATATGATATATAAACAGAAGACCTGCCTCATCCTGACACCAATATGGTCTTGAACCTGTGTCAAATTCTGTAAATGAACCGTTAGCCTAGCTACACAAAATCCACTTTAAGACAATTTCACACCACCGATTTTACACTCTGTATACTGTAATTCATAATGTTTGCTAGACATTTAGTGGGTCACAACCTTTTGAAGTCTTATGAACCTCTTCTGTGTGTGGAGAAAGTCTTACTCTCCTGCACAAAGCTAACATTGTATGCTATATTAAAAAAGTAATACTACAATTCACTGCCATTAAGATACATTTGGAAGCAACCCAGGCTTGAATTACAGAGAGGACAAATACTTCAGACCTTAGTAAAAAATAAAACGTCTGCATTTCAACCGGCAGTGAATGTTGTATAGCACTGTGATATTTTGTTTTACCAGATTAAAATAAAGTCCTACAGCACTGGATTTCAATACTTAAGTTTTCACACAAAATTCTTTTCTGAAGAAAATCCACACCCATCAGATTCCATCTCATATTATGAATTTCTTCTTTGCTTTGTATTTAGTTGTATTGAAAAAGGAATATATGAATGGCAAAAAACCTGAGGCAAAGTTTTTATATGCTGGCACTAGTATTGCCAATACAATATTCTGAGGCCTGGCAGGCCCTCTGCCTCACTTTATTTCTTTCATTTAAAACAATCATTTTGATTTTAAACTAAATAAAATTAAAAAGGGAATTGGTAGCCTGTTGGGTTGTAGTGAGGGATTGGGAACCACAAAAGAATAACTTAAACTATTTCTATTGAATAGATTTATGGTTTAATTCCTAGCATAACAACAAGAGTTGCAATTGTCTTAACAAAATAAAACTTAAAAAATATATGTTTTTATTTCCATGGTTGCTTTTATTAAAAAGAATATTTTCACATTTGAATATATATTCAAAACTTAATCATGTCTCTAGATATTTTTAAAATATTCTTATTTTGAATGGAATTATTTTTAACCAAGTTAAATTCACATAGAGAAATGTTTTTCTAAATCTCCATATGAACTAATATGCTCCTGGGTTTTCTAAGTTTGATATTAATAAAAATTAGTCACTAATTTTTATGAAATCTTCTATTCGTATGTATTAGGCCTTGCTGTTTTGCCTAATTTAAACAAATGGAACTAATGAAGGTATAAACAGCCCCCATTTTTATGTAAACTTATTTCCAGTAGAGTTATGAGAGGAAAAAAAAAAGTTAAGTGCAAGGGGGGGGGGAGAGAGAGAAATGAGAGATAATTTATACAAAGACTAATAAATTGTATCCTTTTTTAAGCATTGAAATAAAGTTACATGTAGAAATGAAAGGCGCTTTGTAATAGTCCATTACTAAAAGACAGTAAGGAAAGTATGAATAGGAGAATAACATAGAATATAGAATCATAGGCCTGAAAGGGAACTTGGGATCTTCTAGTCCAATCTCCTGCTCAAGGCAGGACTCCTTATACCATCCCAGTCAAATGGATGTCCTGTCTATTCTTGAAAACTCCAGTGACTTAGCACCTACAACTCCAGGAAGCAAGCTATTCCATTGATTAATTGCCCTTACTGTCAGAAAATCTCTCCTTTCTTCTAGGTTAGATTTTTCTTTAACAAGCTACAGCCCTTTAGTTCTTATCCTGAGGTCTAGAAATGAGAAAGTCTTACAGGTATGGGAGGGGGCAGAGGTGGGCAGGGAGATCAAAAGGTGTCATCAATTTGTTGAAAGAAAAATCTTCATCAGGTTCCTGTTCAAGCAGGGAATAAACAAAATGGAGAATGCTTTAGAAAGAAGGTTGTAGTTTATTGAAGAGGAAAGCCAGGCAGAAAGATAGTTCCGGAAAAAACTGGGATTGCTTTTCTGCCTTTAAGATCCTTTGGGGAAATATATTCTGCCTTTTTAATATTCCCCCAAATATTTTTCTCTGGATTCTTCCCACAAACTCTTAGGCTTTGTGTGGGGAAGCACAAGTCTCTAGTTCAGAAACACCACTCCTCACCACCATGACATGGACAGTTCCACTGAATATTTGGGTCAAACCAATGGTGGGATTCAGCTGGTTTGCACCAGTCTGGCAGAACTGGTATCTAATTTTTTGTTGCCCAGGCCCAGAACGCACTTCCGGAAGCAGCATCCACACAGACAACCGGTTGTTCACATATTTGAATCCCACCACTGGGTCAGACATTCATTTCCCATCAATCAAAAGGAATAACTTCTATTAACACTGGAGCTTTAGGAACTACAGTACAGTTTGCAAAAGCAATTATAGTGAGGACACAATCACAGAAGAAATTGTAGAGCCAATGAAACACACTACCAAATTGCTCAGTGAACATACATCCCTTCCTCACCCTACCCCAACATGAGTTTACAATTTTGTTCCTGCTCTTTCCATATCGAGAGGCGAGTGCTATCACTTGTGCAATCAAAATAGTATTACAGGGAGGTATGAAAAAAATTGGGGGAGCATCATGATGTGCACAAGCCCCAAAAGCTGTAGATACAAAAGTCAAAACATGGTTGAATCCTGCCATCCCCATTCAAAAGCCCACTGAAGCTGGTGTTCAATAGTTATGGAATGTGCATTGTTGATAAAACAAGATACTTATATTGAGCAGAGATAAAATAGTTATTCATGAAGATGATGATTAGAAAAAAAATTACACATAGTCCACATTCCCATATCTTCTTGAAGAACTACTTGTTTTCCTATGATTGCTCCATGTGAAGAGAATCAATGTGAAGAGTTTTGTAACATATGTTTATTCACAATTATTACTGACAATTTTGGACAGTTAATAGTAATATATACCTTATTTTTTCTTAAGTCTCCTTAACAGAGACTTGACCCTTCTGCACATTTTAAAAAGCTCATTTGTCACACCATTTGCTGTAAAGTATCTGTAAATGGTTTACTTAAGGCAGAAAATAACTATTTTATTATCTGCAAGTACAGACTCAATTGGATTTGAAGCCTTTTTGCTCTGGATACCAGATATGTGCTGCAAAAATCTGGATGACCACTAGATGCCTCCAACAGGTTTTCTGCATTTGCTTATGCTCATCTAGATTTTTGCTTTCTTGGCCTGATAGCTTTTCTATAAAACAATATATTTATGATTTATTTCTTGCTGCTTCTCTTTTACCTCAGCTCTTTTGGAGTGACTCACTCGCTTTGGCATTGCAGAGGCTAATTTAAAAAATATGTGGGTCAAGACAAGTCATAGACAACCTGTGGCTAGCAATTAATTTTGATATATTTTATTATTAGCACCGATGTATTTAATTTTCTCCTTATATTGCATTAATCCTGACATTTTGGTGGCGCTCTGAAAATTGTAAGGGCTCCCTGCACCTCTGGCATCGCTCGTAATTTAGAACAGGCTTCCTTTACACACTGGATTTTTGACCAGGTTTAAGTTGATTACTTCTTACACACTAATGAAATATAGCAGGAAATGCTATTCAGCCCATGTAACTGATTGGAATTAGAACAGCTTTTAAGTATATTTCAAAATCAAGAAAGCTCAGAGAATCCATTTCGTGTTCTTTTTACTATATTTTTACCAACTGGTTGCTGAGTTGATGCAGATCCCAAGTACACACTCAGTGCATGGATATAGTGCAGAAAAGTGCCATTGGTTTGTTTATTTATTTACTCTCTAGGGAGTCTTCATTATTAGAACAGCCATGTCCTGGTTTCTATGGCAACGGCAACTCAGTGGCAGATTCCATCAAAATACAAGAGCAGGCTAAGAAAAGGGAAACAAAAGAATGTTAAGAGTTTGAATAAATAAAAAGAGACTCTCTCTTTTTCTTTCATTCTCTCTCTTCCTCATTCCCTCTCTCCCACTTTCATTTTTAAAAAAATTGTTGAGCTTTTACAAATTTTAAGAGAGAAATAATGCAGAAATCTGACAATAATTTAATTAGCCCAAAGTTCTGTTGGCTTCCAGCTCAAGTAAATAATTTTGCTCATCTTATTGGTTGATTCTGGTACTTTAGTCTCTCTGAGCCTGGCTCAAGAGAGCAAATATACAGTTTGGGGGAGCAATGTGGCCATGCTGATGGTAACAAATTATCACTTGTGTATTTAGTAACTCTGAAATCATCCTTTGAAGAGACTGGTATTCTTCCTTATTCTAGAGTCTTGCGTATGGAGAACTATCTGGCTGATAAGTTTATAGTTTATAGTTATAGTTTATTAAATTTTTATACCGCCCTTCTCCCGAGGGACTCAGGGCGGTGAACAGGGCATTTGAATAAAAATACAAAAATACAAAAGTTAAAAAAGGATTAAATTATTGCCCAAGTTAAAACAATCAAATATACAAACATTAAAACCCTAACTCCCCATCAGGCCAGGCCAGCTTGTTCGAATAAATGGGTCTTTAGCCCGCGCCGGAAGGAGCGAAGATCCGGTGCCATCCGGAGCTCAACCGGCAGTTGATTCCACAGAGCCGGGGCGCCCACAGAGATAAGAAGTGTGAGGGGAAAAAATCAGAACCTTTTGACCTTGGATGGATGGATGGATGATAACTGAGTGTGTATGTGTGTTTAAGGGCAGGATAAAGAAAAGTCAAAATGGGAGGTGTGTGATTGAAACATCATCTGGTGTGTGTGTGTGTGTGTGTAAGAGAGAGAGAGAGGTGTAACACACATAAGAAGTAACAGCACTTTGATCCCATTGCAGCTGTCATCTTAACTTTTTTTTTAAAGTCCCCCCCATTAGTTTCTTTCAGAAAGAGATCAAAGCAGACTTTTCTATCAAGAGAAACAACCATCATTCTTCAGTTGTTATTTGTGTTGCCCATATTTAACAGATACTCTTTCTGTTTTCAGGCAATATATTGCTTATATGCTGTAATAAGTAGCAGCTTCTTAAGCATTCCCCAGTGCAAAATTAAAATCCAGCCTGAAGTCTTAGAAAGAGAGAAGGCTATTTCTTTTTTAAAAAAACATTTGCATCACACTGCTCTTCAAAATAATGTTATATTCGTTTTCCCAGCCCTTCTCCAGTAGAGCTTTAAAGGTAAAGGTAAAGGTTCCCCCGCACATGCGTGCTAGTCGTTTCCAACTCTAGGGGCCGGTGCTCATCTCCGTTTCAAAGCCGAAGAGCCAGCGCTTGTCCGAGGACGTCTCCATGGTCATGTGGCCGGCATGACTAGACGCCAAAGGCGCACGGAACGCTGTTACCTTCCCACCATAGTGGTCCCTATTTTTCTACTTGCATTTTTACGTGCTTTCGAACTGCTAGGTTGGCAGAAGCTGGGATGAGTAACAGGCGCTCACATTGTGGTAAATAATTTTGAAGTTCGGAGAATTGGACGTTTAGTATCCTTGAGATAAAATGGATACAGCTTCCTCCATTCCCCACCATGCAAAGTGAGGTATCAAAAACAGATACCTTGTGCTTTCTTGATGCTCTGTGTAGAACTGAATAGGTCGATGTGACCTTGTATGTTATCCAGACCTGTCTCTCTCAATTGTCATGTACACAACATTACTTGTCTGGCTGAGCAATAGATTTTTCAGCTTAGTTCACCAAAACAGAACACAAGCAAATCTTTCTTGCTCTGGGTATCAAGCAATTTGAGCAGAATCCAGCATATTCAGCAAGTTCCTTACATATTTCTGGAACATCTGTCACCAGCCCAGAGGTTGCTCTTCTTCCACAAACATTTTCTTACCATAAGGATCAGGCTGCCTCCTGTGTTTTTAGTTGTATAACCAACTCCTTGAACTTTGCAGTGTGTGTACAGCCTTTGTTTCTGATAGATTTGCAGGTGCCTAAGGTGCAAAGAATCAAACAGCATGTTATTTTCTATGCAAAACAAAGTAGACAAAACTCAGGATTCGATAGTTTCTTATCTTGAGGGGGGTGATAGAAATAAGTTGTGCTGCCATTTTCACACTTTGTAAGAATAACCTGGTAGTCTAAGTTTATCTTTTAAATATTTGAGGGACTATCATGCATGTTTTCCTTTACAGGGTTAGATAAGTCACTCTACATAAGTCATATAAAACGCCCAGAAACTACTTGTGTAGACCAATGTGATTTCCTTGCTTTGTGACATCCCATCACAGAGTAGCTATTGGGCATGCTGCAAGACCAGCCTTTTGCTAAGATGAAGGAGACAAAGAGAAAGATCAGTTTGTCAGACCATTACATCGCTGATATTGAATGGGTGTCCTAGTTGTGCAGTGTCTTTTGCTGCTGTCATAATGGCACGCATTGTTCACTTGTGTCCATTGTCCTCTTGTTAGTTTCCAAAATCTTAATATATAACTGAGAAGAACACAAGCATCAAGTAAAACCAATTCATCTTCTGGAACAAAATTGATATATGAAATCCCAAAAGGAGCTATTATAGCACATCATATGAAACATCTTGACATTACATTTCCCTTAAAACCTGAACTACCATGATCACTATTTTGCATCATTGTCCAATAGATGTAAAAGGAGGAGGAGGAGGAGGAGGAGGAGGAGGAGGAGGAGGAGGAGGAGGAGGAGGAGGAGATGCAAAAGGCAGCATTACTTGGAACAGTTTACATCTTGTGACAGTAACTTTAATGCCATCAAAGAACAATATTTGCCTATTCCGGATCCTTGGGAAGGATTCAATAGATGGATAAAAGTGCCAAATTCAGACTGTGAGGCCAACCATCATCATCATCATCATCATCATCATCATCATCATCATCATCATTATTATTATTATTATTATTATTATTATTATTATTATTATTATTATTATTATTATTATTATTATTAATATTTTAAATCATCAAAATATGACATGAGCACGCATCATCAAATTGGACATCCATTAACAGTTATATGCTGAATAATCCAATTCCTTAGTTTATGCCTCCTGACATTTAGAATATATTTATTTTGGATTTAAATCTGTCGTGTTTTTCCTTGGTCATCTAGGATTCTTTGGTGTGATTGTTTTCTTCCAAGATGATTATGTGACAATTCAATACAGTACCCATTTCTTAAACCCAAACTGCAACAAGGGGTTTATCCTTAGATTTCTTATCTTCTGAATAATTGTACGCAAACCAAGTCTGAGACTAATTCTTAAATATGCAAAAAATTGGGGACACGGTGCAGTTCAACGTTAGTACCATCTAAGATATTTGACCCTGGAAATGCTGGCAAGGGTACTGTTATGTCTGGGAACGCTTGAGTTTACACTGCTTTCTTTTCATTCAGAGTAGAGGCTGGAACCATAGAAGCTATGCATCATTTCCCCTGGTTATCCCACATCTCCCCCTCCTCATTTCTCCAGCCATCTGCTATGACCTGCTGTCCTCCTAACAAATGTTAGTCAAGTTCAGAGTGGAAGCTCATAAACAGGAGCCCATAAGGAACTTTATCTTCCCTTGATGAAGATGTATCGTCTTCCCCAAGAGAATACAAGTTCTAATCACTCTCAGTTATTCTTCTTTCCTTGACTGTGTTACATTAAACATTCAGGAGATGATAAAATGCTGACTAAGGAACCATTTCTTAATCTTTGAGCCTCAGCAGATGAGAGAGAGAGAGAGAGAGAGATCCAAAATGTGATTTTTTTTTGCCTCCACCCTTCCCCCCGCACCCCCCTGAGAAAATAATTATTTCTTTCAGCTGCAACAAAAAGTGAGACCCATATACTGGGTCATATTAACCTCCCATTTCCCAGGCTGGCACCTGTCATATGTATAGGACTACAATACCTGTACATGGAGGTTAGGGAAATCTTATCCCAGCCATGGAAGATGGCAGGATAGGAAACATCAGCTTAGAATGAAATTTGTCCAGTAAATGTTTACTCCCAAATGGGAAAGATCTGACTCGTCCCCTCTCCTTATCTGTGCTATGAATGAATTAAATAATTTGTTTGAATTTGCTGGAATCTGAGACCATGTTTTTTGGTAATACCAGTGGCCAAGACTAGCTTGATTGTAGCCTGCTATATTTTCAAACCATCATATAGGTAGTCCTCGGTTTACAACCATTTTTTAATGACCATTCAAAATTACAATGGCCCTGGAAAAAAGTGTCTTATGACCAGCTGGCTTATATTTATGACGGTTTCAGTGTCCCAAGATCATGAGATCACCTTTTGTGATCTTCTGACGCACAAAGTCAATGGGGAAACTGTAGTGTATGCTCTTAAAGCATACACGGAATGTCAGCACAGCAGGGGGCTGGACAGCTCCAGGCTATAACCACTTTGGCGGGAAAGCCTGAATAGAGCAAGTCGTTGACAGCCCCAGGGCATGGTCAGCTCTGGCGGGAAGCCAGGGTTTAAATCCATTGGCCACCTGCACTGGCGGGAAGCCCAGGTTTGAATCTATTGGTCACGATTCACCTGGGCAGGTATAAAGAGACACCAGGTAACCCCTTTGCTTCAGCTTCATTCCTGATCCAATAAAGAAGTACTACCCAGCTCAAGTGTCCGTCTCTCTGTGTGACCACGCGACTTTGCACTGGCGACGAGGGTGGGATCCTGCACCGGACAACGCTAGCCACGGACGGAATCCAATTGGCAGCCCTGGACCAAGACGCAGGACGACCGAGACGGTGGAATGGCACAACTGGGTCAGTATCCCCTTTTCAATAGCAACCGCCCAGAGGAGTGGGAAGCCTTCGTGGGGCAGCTCGAGTGCAATCTAAGGGCAAATGGGGTGAAAGATGACCGGCAGAGAGCGGCAGCGCTACTCTGCAGCTGCGGCACGGAAACGTACCAGCTGGCGGTTGGTCTCTGCACACCCGACGACATCCACACCGTCAGGTACAACGAGTTGCTGGCAAAACTGACCGAGCACTTCAAGCCCGAGATGTCCGAGATCGCCTGGCGGTATCGCTTCGAGAAACGGGACCAGCAGCTGGGTGAGTCTGCCAAGCAATACATGGCCGCCCTGAGGCAGGCAGCTCGCCTCTGTAACTTTGAAAATTTAGAGATCCGGCTGCGGGATTGGATCGTCTGTGGGTTGAGGGACAGGAAGCTGCGCCAGAAAATCTTTGTGAAGCAGAAGTTGACCCTGAGGGATGTCCAAGAGGAATTCCTAGCCTGGGATGCGGCCGAGGAGTCCGATGTGAGAGAGGGCGGATCCATCCACCAGTTGAGCAGTTGCAGCGACGTGGACGGGGCAGAGTTGGAAGTGGATGCCATCCACCGACAACAGCGACCTGTCACCTCCAACCGAGACAACGTGAGGGAGCCAAGACCAGCCGCGGCAGACCCGAGGTGCCAGGAGTGCAGGTGCGGAGCGAACGGTCCCTGGTCTACCCAACTCCACGGCTACAGCGTGAATCGGCCCCAGTCTACCCAGCATTGCGGTTGCGGCCACCGGTCTACCCAGCACAGCGGCTGCGGACAACCCCGGTCTACCCAGTGCTCCGGCTGCGGCACGAACAGCTCCCGGTCTACCCGTTGCACCAGCTGCGGAGGACAGCACCCCCGGTCTACCTGCCGTTTCAAGTCGACCAAGTGTCGGGCATGCGGGAAAACTGGGCACATTGCGGCGGTCTGCAGGAGCAAGCAGCGGGATAGCCTGCACGAAGTGGAGGTGGAGTTCCAGTTCGCTGCAGGTACCGGGGAGTGGTTGCCGGGACTGACGGTCAGCCACACGGTGGGACGGCCAGACGTTTGTCTAACGGGGGCCCCTGCGGCACTAACCCCGAAAATAAAATTGAGGGTGAAGCTGCAAGGGGTCCCCTGCACAATGGACCTGGACTCAGGGTCAGCCGTGTCCATCATCTCCGCCAGAACATTTAAGGAGATTTGCAAGCGGAGCGGCCAATGGGTTCCCTTGAGGCCATCCAGACTGACCCTCTCTGACTTTCAAAATTCACCCATTAACGTCTGGGGGGAGGCGTTGGTGAGGGTTCAGTACAAAGGGTTCGAGGGCAAATTAAGTGTACTGGTCGTTGAAGGGCAGCGGACCAGCCTCGTGGGGTTAGGGTGGTTCAACGCGCTGGGCATCGGAATCACGGGGATTCACCAGACGCGGAGCTGCCTTTCCCTTGAAGCTGTCTGCAAGGATTTTGCGGACGTGTTCGACGGGCAGCTGGGAAGGTACACAGGTTCTCCAATCTCATTTAAATTAAATCCCCAGGTGCAACCCATAAGGATGAAGGCCAGGAGAGTTCCGTTTGCGCTAAAACATAAGATAGAGCGGGAATTGGATAAGCTGGTAGACCAGGGGGTGCTAACGCCAGTCGATGGAGCGGAATGGGAAACCCCCATCGTAACAGCGCTCAAGGCAAACGGCGAAATTAGAATTTGCGCCGACTATAAGGGGACAATCAACCGGGCTCTGAGCGCTCATTCATACCCAGTTCCTGCGGTAAGCAGCATTCTTGCGTCCCTGCAAGGCGGGTCGGTGTTCGCTAAACTGGATCTGGCCCAAGCTTACCAGCAGCTACCGGTTGACCCGGAGGCGGCAGAAGCGCAAACGATCGTAACACACAAGGGGGCGTTCCGGGTAGACCGGCTGCAGTTTGGGGTTAGCGTAGCTCCTGGAATTTTTCAGGAGGTGATGGAAAGAACCCTCAAGGGAATACCTGGGGTTTGCCCCTATTTTGACGACGTCCTAATTGCCGGTAGCTCGGAGGACGTCTTGGCAGACCGATTGAAAGCTGTGCTACAGAGGTTTAGGGCTACAGGTCTGAAACTAAAAAGGGAAAAATGCAAGATTGGGGTGAAGGAGACAGAGTTCCTGGGGTTCAGAATCGATGCTCGGGGCATCCACCCAGCTGCATCCAAGGTCAGGGCAATCAAGGAAACCCCAATTCCCAAAAACAAGTCTGAGTTGCAGGCATTCCTGGGCCTCCTCAACTTTTATCATGCATCCCTGCCACACAAGGCAACCATTGCAGAACCGTTACACAGGCTGCTGGACAAGCAGGCACACTGGGACTGGTCACGCACACACATAAACGCGTTCAACTCACTGAAGGACTTGTTAGCAGGCAATGCTACAGTCACACATTTCAGAGAGGACAAGCCAATCTGCATTGCGTGCGATGCATCCCCTTATGGGATTGGGGCAGTCCTCAGCCATTTAGAGGAGGATGGAACCCAGGCCCCCATCGCATACTACTCCCGGACCCTGTCAGCTGCAGAGAGAAATTATGCACAGATAGACAAGGAGGCACTGGCAGTGGTTGCAGGAGTAAAGAAATTTCATGACTACCTTTATGGTAGGGAATTTCTAATATATACTGACCATAAGCCATTGTTAGGGTTGTTTACAACAGAGAAGCAGACACCACAGATCCTGTCACCCCAGATGTTACGTTGGTCCATATTCCTGTCTGCATATTCAGGCAGGCTGGTACACAGGCCGGGCAAAGAGATGGGGCACGCAGATGGCCTCAGCAGACTCCCACTAAGAGATACGGAGCTGGACCCAGCACCGGCTGCCCAAATACTGGCAATACAGGAACTGCCAGAATGCCCCCTCAATGCAAGGGACATAGCCACAGAGACCCCCAAGGACAAGGTTCTGAGCAGGGTACAATCATGGGTGAGCAGTGGGTGGCAGGACAAATCACCAGGGCAAGAGTTCATTGCATACTTCTCCAGAAGTCATGAACTATCCACACACAAGGGATGTCTCTTGTGGGGGAGTAGAGTCATCATCCCCACAAGGCTTAGAGAAAGAGTTCTCCAGTCGTTACACGAGGGCCACCCAGGGATAGTAACAATGAAGGCCCTGGCAAGGAGCTACCTGTGGTGGCCAGGGTTGGACAAGGAGATAGAAGAATTAGTAGCAGGGTGTTACACATGCCAGAGGTCACGGCCAGAACAGCCACATGCACCAGTTCACAAGTGGGAGGAAACATACACCCCATGGTCCAGGGTACACATAGACTATGCGGGGCCATTCCAAGGACACACATTTCTGGTTGCAGTAGACAGCCATTCTAAATGGCTGGAGGTGGTGCCTGTGGGCAACATGACCTCAGCAGGAACCATTCAAGCATTGACGGGGATGTTTGCTACACATGGTCTGCCTGATGTAATTGTGTCAGATAATGGAACACAATTTACCTCCTTGGATTTCCAGGTGTTCCTGAGGACCTTGGGGATTAGGCACGCCACCTCGGCTCCTTTCCACCCTGCCAGTAATGGGTTGGCAGAACGATTCGTGCGGACAACAAAGGATGCCCTCAAGCGCATAGTACAGGGAAATTGGAAGCAAAGACTGGCCACCTTCCTCCTACACCAACATGCAACACCCTGCACTGCCACAGGCAAAAGCCCAGCAGAACTCAGATGGGGCAGACGCCTCATAACAACACTGGACAGGCTTCACCCAGACAGGGTAGCAGCAGACGCCGGGACCCCCAACATCAAAACAAGTTTCCACACGGGGGACCCCGTCTGGGCCAGGAACCATAGCACAGGTCACCCATGGGTGCCAGGGGAGATACTAGAGCAAACAGGACCCCTTTTCTACAAAGTAAGGGTGGAGGGGGGACTCCTTTGGAAGAGGCACCTGGACCAGCTGAGGAAAAGGGCTCCTGAAAGGGTTGTTGAGGACACACTGGGGGCTGAGGAGGAAGAGCCAACACAAACACAAACACCCAGGAGGGCTACCAGAGGGGCACAGTGGCAACCCCACCCCAGGCAGGAGACGGACAGAGAAACCAGGCAGTCACCAGAACCCAGCAGAACACAAAACCCGGGCACCGCAACACACACACACACACACACACACACCACAATTCACCACAACAATCACAACAAGGAAGAGAGTCTAGACACAGCACCAGGAGAACCAGTCCCAAGAAGATCAAGCAGGCCGCACAAGGCTCCAAGCTACCTCGCGGACTATGTGCGTTCTTACGGGGGTGGAGAAGCAACCAAGGGATAACAATTGTACATTTTGTGTATAGTGTACATAAGTGTATATAGTTATGGGAGACTGAATGACAGAGGGTAATTCCTCACTATGGGGGAAGGGGTGTAGTGTATGCTCTTAAAGCATACACGGAATGTTAGCACAGCAGCGGGCTGGACAGCTCCAGGCTATAACCGCTTTGGCGGGAAAGCCTGAATAGAGGTAGTCGTTGACAGCCCCAGGGCATGGTCATCTCTGGCGGGAAGCCAGGGTTTAAATCCATTGGCCACCTGCACTGGCGGGAAGCCCAGGTTTGAATCTATTGGTCACGATTCACCTGGGCAGGTATAAAGAGACGCCAGGTAACCCCTTTGCTTCAGCTTCATTCCTGATCCAATAAAGAAGTACTACCCAGCTCAAGTGTCCGTCTCTCTGTGCGACCACGTGACTTTGCAGAAACCACTTAACAGCCGTGGCAAGAAAGATTGTTAAAGTGGGCAAAACTCACTTGTTTTGCTTAGCAATGGAAATTTTGGGCTCAACTGTGGTCATAGTTGCATATTGTCCATTCCTGAATGTTAAAAAAAAGGGAGATTGATTGCACTTGCGCTTCTCTGCACTGACTAAAACAAAGGAATAATGTGCATGTCAATGAGAATAGAGCTGGAAGGGATCTGGGAGGTCTTGTAGTCCAACCCCTGCTCCAGCAGGAGACCCTATACCAGTGATGGCGAACCTTCTAGAGACCGAGTGCCCAAACTGCAACCCAAAACCCACTTATGTATCGCCAGGTGCCAGGTGGGTGTGGCCAATTGGGTGGGTGTGGCCAATTGGGTGGGCGTGGCCAATTGGGTGGGCATGGCTGAGGTGGTAACGGCAGACTGGGTGGGACTAAAAATTTCAATCAATCAATTCCAACTTTACGATATCTTTTTTTTCCCCACAAGAAGTTGAAATTGATTGATTGGACCTTTTTTTTTTGCACACGGCGGCGGAGGCCTAAAGCGAAAAGGTTTTATAAAACCCAGCTGAAGGGCTAGGACTTGGGCAACGGCGTGCGTGCCCACAGAGAGGGCTCTGCGTGCCACCTGTGGCACCCATGCCATAGGTTCGCCACCCCAGCCCTATTCCATTTCAGACAGGTGACTGTGCCCAGTCTCTCCTTAAAAACCTCCAGTGATGAAGCACCCACAACTTCTGAAGGCAAAAGCTGCTCCACTGGTTAATTGTCCTCACTGTCAGGAAGTTTCTCCTTAATTCCAGGTTGCTTCTCTCCTTGGATTAGTTTCCATTTATAGCATAGCTGTGCTTTGGATCCCATCCGGGTGTTGATATAGTTGACAGAAACTCTTTAGAGCAGCTGCGATCACACAGCTGTCCTCTGCGGCTCCAGTACGTTTCCAGGAAAAAAGATGGAACTGAAGGATGGTGTTATATGTACATCCCCAAGTATTTCAATGCAACTCTTTGCCTTTGGACCCAAAACACTGCACAGTCCTAATGCATAGCTAAAAGGCTCATTTTGTATGTCCATGATGAGGGGGTCTTCTTTGTGCAGAAATTTCAATTATATTGAAAGACTATGTGTCTCTTTAAGCATAGAATTCCAGATCTGCATACCTTCTACTGTAGGAAGGGAAATGGGGTGGGCATTTTATTCCATTTCATCTGTGAAATGTTCAGTTTGCCTGTGGCTTTTAATGAATGAAAACCCCAGAGAATTCTCCACTTAACTAGGTAATAAGGGAAGGAAAGTACAAGTAATCCTCAGCTTAAGACAGCAATTTTGGTTGTGAGTGAAGCAGTTGTTAAGCTGACTGCTTTTATCGCAATCCCAGTTCTCCTAGTTGTGGGTCATTAAGCAATTGCATAGATCATGAACACCAGAATGTGAGGGAAGCCCTGGGAGGTGTATCTTCACCTACTTTTCCCTTGGATCCTCCCCTTATGCTCCAACAGCAAAATCAGATCATATTTATTTTCCCATCTCCTTCTCCCTTTTATTTATTTATTAACTGGATTTCTATGCCGCCCATCTCAGTAATATAGGGTAGCTTACAATATAATAAAAGTTAAAAACTGCAAAAAAAACACCTCAAAACCAATTAAAATTAAAAGTCAAGATGGGCAGTCTGGGGGGGAGGGGTGTTTAAGAATCTCTATGCTGTCAACCAACCCCAATGTAGGGGGCCCCTGTCAGAAGCCCAGGCCAAGCGCCAGAGACAAATTTTTGGATTCTTCCAGAAGGCTAGGAGTGTGCAGATAGATTTCACCTTTGACGGGAGAATATTCCAGAAGGTGGAGGCCACAGCAGAAAAGGTTCATCTCATGGACTCCACCAGCCTAAATTCTTTGACCAATGGGATTCAAAGAAGGCCCCTTCTACTTGAACGAGTAGGGTGGGTTAGTCTCATCAGGGTAAGGCAGTTCCTCAGATACCTCCCTTTTACTTAAGGAGTATTGCAAGACTAAGGAGCAGCGATGTTGATGCTGTATTCATCTAACAATCACAAACTGGGAAAACTTTATTTCCATCCTTACCTCCAGAGCAGAGAGGAAACTAGAAGAGCTTGCTCCAAGAAATGACAGCCTACAGAAATATTCTAACATTTAGCAAAAATGGTAATTTCCACTTAAGACGGTAACACCAAAGAGATCATGCATCACCCAAAAAGTGGGGGGGGGAAACGACAAAAGAGAACCTATAGTAACACTAACAGTAGGAAGCAATAGTTCCTTGCAGAATAAAACAAAATAGTATGAAATTGATAGGTGGACAGATAGATGTCAATATAGACATTTAATTGCCAATTGAGAACTGCCCTCTGTAAAGCAGAAGACATGGTTATCCAATGTTTTATAACTACTTGGAACCATTAATCTCAACTTGTTCCTTTGCTGGTCAGATGGAATTCCATAACCCAGCATAAAGGAAAAGCAGGAAAAGGAAGTTGACATCCTCTTGGTGTTTTTCTTTATGGACAGGAATATGTGAGCGTGGACACTGTAGGAATTGGCAACCCTAGCTGGAAAAATACGTTCATAACAGGCAGCTGTGCATGCGTCTTTGTAACTCAGTTCCTGTAGGGAGCCAATGATTCATAATCCAGAAAAGCTTTTTGCTTAAACAGTTTTGTTTTCAGAGGAAACAAACAAACACTGTGAGGTGACAGTGGTGTTGATGGCAATGTCTCTGCATCCATACTAGGGCCATTTCAATGAAGCAAATGTAGATCATTTGTATCCAGGAAATTACAGCTTCACGCTGTTATCCAGTATCAGATTAATAGAATAATAGTACAGAATAGCACAGACATGTCAAACACAAGGCCCGGGGGCCGGATCCGGCCCGCGAAGTGGTTTCATGTGGCCCGCGAAGCCATCCTGGAAACAGTGAGGGAACGGCCCCCACTGCCTTGGCCCTGGCCCAGAGACCTTCCTTCTGCCAGAGACCCTCAGATCTGTCCCACTCCTGCCCAGGCCCTCATAGGCACCCTTGATGCGAACAATGTAGAGCTGGCCACGCCCACCCAGTAGGCCATACGCACTCTAGCCATGCCCACCCAGTAGGCCACACCCACCCTGGCCATACCCACTTGGCCCCCTGAGGGCAACCGCAATGCTGATGCAGCCCTCAATGAAATTGAGTTTGACACCCCTG
This sequence comes from Vipera berus, assembly GCF_964194415.1. NCBI lineage: Eukaryota > Metazoa > Chordata > Lepidosauria > Squamata > Viperidae > Vipera > Vipera berus. The sequence continues at coordinate 144,454,337 of NC_138204.1, forward strand.
GAATAGCAGAATAACAAAGTTGGAAGGGACTTTGGTGGTCTTCTAGTCCAGCCCCCTGATTAGGCAGAAAACCTTGTAACATTTTAGACAAATGGTTGTCCAATCTTTTCTTAAGTACCTTCAGTATTGGAGCACCCACAACTTCTGGAGGCAGGTTGTTCCACTGATTAATTGTTCTAACTGTCAGGAAATTTCCCCTTAGTTCTAGGTTGATTCTCTCCTTAACTATTTTTCATCCATTGCTTCTTTTCCTGACTTCAGATGCTTTGGAGAATAGATTTGACCCTTCTTTCTGGCAATCCCTTAGATATTGGAACACCGCTATCATGTCACCCCTGGTCCTTCAGTTCATTAAACTAGACATACCCAATTCCAGCAACCGTTCTTCATATGTTTGAACCTCCAGTCCCCTAATCAGCTTTGTTGCTCTTCTCTTCACTCTTTCTAGAATCTCAGCCAAATACAATCACATCATCCACCCTAGCTTGTTTCATCTTTTAAGAAGTTTCTTGGAAACAGAAGGCAAAGGCATCAATTTAAAAATACGATGTCAAGGAGTTATATGCATCCACCTGCAAGTTATGTCAAGCTGCCAAGGGCAATATTGATTTATGCACACTATAAAGGAAATGCTATTCGACTTTTCAAAATGGAAAATGACCAGGGGGTGGGGGTAGGAGTGTGGGAGTCAAGGGTTTTGCATGAAATAATAACATAGGAGAGACCATGATTTAAAAAAAATAGAATTTTAAGATGAGCAAGAAGAGTTATTGTGTTAATACATGTTAGAAACTCAAGTATAGTGGCCAATTTTACAGGGTGTTTTGACTATTATTTTGCTGGCTTCATCTACAGAAAACCTTTTAAGATAAGCTCGGCAGCCAATGTACTTGGCTGATCTTGAGCATGAAGAAGGGTAGAGAATTATTTTGCTGAAACAAAAAAGACACTACATATGCCAGGTGTTGTATTTCTAACAGATCAGCCATAAGGAAACTAGAAAGGATTTTTCCCCACTTTTTATTACCAAGATTAATACTCCGGGATCTGAAACATTATTTAATAAGGCAACAGACTCCGTTCAGTTTTGAATTGAAGGTGATTCAATTGAATCTCTTAATTGAGTTTCTAAATCAGATTGTCTGTTCAGATCAAATCATCCAATTGTTTCCAAATCAGTCTATCAATTTGATGGCCTTTTGCCCATGCACAGTAAGTCTTCCTTTTAAACTGAAGCAACTTTCTGATCAAGTTCCAGTCAAATGGGGATTTTACCTTGGCAATCTAAATCAAATTAATATGGGGATCCAAACTTAATTAGCAATACAAATCAGATCACTCTGCCAATTCAAATCAATCTACACAACCCTCTTATTTAGTGATAAATAGATGATAACCTCCTAACTTCATTTTTAAAATTTTGTTTCAAAGGCTATTAAATCTTCTTGCCATTTCATCATGTAGCTTTCCATTTCTTGTTTATTTGCTGTGTGAAAAACATTTCCTTTTGTTTCAAAAATATTATTCAGCTATTCTATTGGAGGAAATCCCATTTTAATAAATATTATGAGAAGAAAAATCTTCATTATCCACCAAGTCTTCCCCCTAATTGCATTTTAATTATATCCAAATTCCTGTCCAAAAATTATAAGCCAAATAAATCTGGCATTCTGCATAAAATTAGTTCTTAATAAAATGACTGAAGTAGATTTGAGACTTTTTTTTCTGTAAAAATGGCAAATATTGGGAACACGTTTTAGTCCCTAATTTCAGAATCCAGCAAGTCACAAAACATTCAGGTAGCATGTATAGCTAAAACACAGCTAAAAGAAATATGCTAGTTATCCATCCATTTAAATTTTAACACCAGAAGAGATAGGATACTGGGAAAAGCAAGAGGCACTGAATGCAGGAATGATCAACAGAGAATCATTTTTTAGAAATAAAAATAAGGTGTTGATATCAAATTTATTTCTGTCATATGCATTCAGAACTAGATTACAGGTAGTCCTCGACTTACAACAGTTCATTTAGTGACCGTTTGAAGTTACAACAGAACTTAAAAAAGTGACTTATGACCATTTTATCACTCCTATGACTGTTACAGCACCCCCATGGTCACGTGGTCAAAGTTCAGATGCTTGGCAACTGGTTCACATTTATGATGGTTGTAGTGTACCGGCATCTCGGGTTGTCCATTCTATTCCATCTTTATCTATAGGGGGTGAGGTGTTACCCCCTGTAGATAGGGCTCGCAACTTGGGCGTCCTCCTTGATTCACAGCTCAATTTTGAAGATCATATAGGAGCTGTGACCAGGGGGGCTTTTGCCCAGGTTCGCCTGGTGCGCCAGTTGTGGCCCTATTTGGACCGGGACGCCTTACGCACAGTCACTCATGCGCTCGTGACCTCTCGGATAGACTACTGCAATGCTCTCTACATGGGGCTGCCCTTGAATACCACTCGGAGGCTCCAGCTGGTGCAGAATGCAGCCGCGCGAGTTGTGATGGGGGTTTCCCGATACTCCCATGTAACACCTCTGCTCTGCAAGCTGCATTGGCTTCCAGTTGTCTTCCGAGTGAGATTCAAGGTGCTGGTGATGACCTATAAAGCCCTAAATGGCATGGGTCCGGGTTATTTACGGGAGCACCTTTTGCCGCCGTTAACCTCCCATCGTCCTGTGCGCTCCCACAGAGAGGGCCTCCTCAGGGTGCCATCGGTCAAGGAATGGTGGACCCCAGGGGGAGAGCATTCTCTGTGGGCGCGCCTGCCCTCTGGAATCAGCTTCCGGTTGAGCTCTGGATGGCTCCCGACCTTCGCTCGTTTCGCCGCGACCTGAAGACTTGGTTGTTTGAACAGGCCAGCCTGGACTGAGGGATTGGATTTTAGTGTTTTTTTAAAAAAAATTAATTTTAGATTGTATTTATTACTTAGGGCTATTGATTTAATCTTATTTTAATTTTTATACCTTGCGTGTTGTTAGCGTTTTAATTGCCCTGTACACCGCCCCAAGTCCTTGGAGAGGGGCGGTATATAAATCTAATAAAATAAAAATAAAATAGTGTCCCAGGGTCGTGTGATCACCTTTTGCGACCTTCTGACAACCAAAGTCAATGGAGAAGCCAGATTTACTTAACAACCATGTTCCTAATTTAACAACTGTAGTGATTCATTTAACAACTGTGCAAGAAAAGTTGTAAAATGGGACAAAACTCACTGAACCAATTTCTCACTTAGCAACATAAATTCTGGGCTTAACTGTGGTCGTAAGTTGATGACTACCTGTAGTTTTTCAGGGGCAATTTTTATTTATTTATCTTATTTATCAATCAATTGTATACAGCTGCCCATCTCACCAAAAGCGACCCTGAGCGGTGTGCAATGAGATAAAATAACAATTTGTTACTGTCCTCATGAAAAGCACACTTTAGTATTCTCCTTTGCTGAAATTCATTGAACCATTTGCCTTTTGATCGTTTGCTCAAGAGGAACTGAGCTACAAAATGCGTTGGGCAGCAATAAATTGTAATGTATATAAATGACTGGTAACAGAAGGTTCTTATCAGCTACTTCTCTATAGAAAGAGATTTAAGGTTGGATGTAATCTCCCAGGAACTCTGCAATCCCCAGGCTGTTTCACTGAAGGTAGAATTATTCGGCACTAGGACCAGGCATTATTATTTTCTCATTGGAATTAATTTACTTTTACTGTACCATTGACTAAGCAAATTAAGTGGGGCTGTGGGGTGGAGGGAAGCACACACACACAAGAGAACTGTAGTATGTTCTGAGTACTGTAGTAGTATTCAGACACAGGTGTTGGAATACCTTTGTGGATCTTAGCACAAGAAACACATTATAGAAAAGAATCAGCCAAGAAAAATGGTTGAATGGTGTCAGAACAAGAACATGGAGAATATAAGATGAAGTCTAAATTTCAATTGATTGCAGAGAGATTTGGTTTCCAATGATTTTCCTATATACAGCTAAAAAAAAGATTTTAATTAGGCAAATGAACATTAGAAACTGAACAATACAAGATGGAATTTGAAATTGAATTACGTGGAAATGATGAAATATAGTTTAAATACATAACCTTTTACTGAAATTTGAAACAGAAGAATAAGTTAAAGCAGACATGTCAAACACAAGGCCCGGGGGCCAGATCCGGTCCGTGAAGTGGTTTCATGCGGCCCGCGAAGCCATCCTGGAAACAGTGAGGGAATGGCCCCCGCTGCCTTGGCCCTGGCCCAGAGACCCTCCTTCTGCCAGAGACCCTCAGATCTGTCCCACTCCTGCCCAGGCCCTCATAGGCACCCTTGATGCGAACGATGTAGAGCTGGCCATGCCCACCCAGTAGGCCATACGCACTCTAGCCACGCCCACCCAGTAGGCCACACCCACCCAGGCCACACCCACCCGGCCCCCTGAGGGCAACCGCAATGCTGATGCGGCCCTCAATGAAATTGAGTTTGACACCGCTGAGTTAAAGGGTGCATTATATAATGGGTTAAGAACTTTGATTACAATATACAGATGGATCAGTAGGAAAATATAGCAATAAAAATAGTACTTATTATACTTATGTACTGCTTCAGTGCTTTACAGTCCTGTCTAAGCAGTTTACAGAGTCAGCATTTTGCCCCCAACAATCTGGGTCCTCATTTTGCCGACTTCAAAAGGATGAGTCAACCTTGAGGCGGTAAGAATCAAATTGCTGGCAGTGGGCCGAATTAGCCTGCAATACTGCATTCTAACCACTGTGCCACCATGGCTCCTATGGGGCTGAAAGGACTGAAATTCACATTATATTATAATTTAAGAGATAATTTTTACAAAATGATAGACACCAGGAAAACATTCTAGAACCTATAGAAGTATTTCAAATTTTGTTGGAAGTGTGGAAAATGTGAAAGGTCATTTTTATCATGCTTGTTAAACACAGCGGAAAATTTTGGATTCAAATACACACAGTGATAGAAAGAATTTTAAAGATTAATATTCAATTAATACAAAAGCTTTTCTTGCTGTGACTAATGGGTAGACAACTAGAAAAGGCTTCAGGATAACCGAAGTGAATATTATATGCACAAAAACGGAAAATTCTAAAATACCCATAGTAGAAGAATGATTAGAAAGTATAAAGAATTACACTGTAAACTTAGAGAAAGGGTAAAATATAAATGCTTTTAATTGCTGTAAAGAAGATTGGAAGACTCTTCTGTATAACTTTTCCTTTCCTTTCCTCCTTCTCTAGTTCTTCTTTATATCGTTCTTTTTTCTCTTTCATTTCTGTTCGTTATTACTTTTTTCCTTTTTGTTTTTTCTTTAAATTTGTGTTGTTTTTACTTTACAAGTAACTTTAATCAATTAATTTACAAGAAAAAAAATGTTGCATTCTGAAAAATAACGTTTTACACATTTTCCCCCAAATCATATAAAATATAAAGTCTCCTTCCAGTCAATCCCAACTTCAGGACATCCTTATATTGTTTTATTGATAGTAAAACAGAGGTGATTTGCCATTAAATTATTCTAATTTAGAGCACAATTATTCCCTGGAGGCCTTTTATTAAAGTAGCAGCCATGGCTAGCTCTGCTTAGCTGCTGGACAATGTCACCTGTGCAAGTTTCATCATAGGTAGAGTAGAAAGACATAGGCACTAGTTCTTAGTCCACTAAAGGTTTTATGACATGATTTTAAGTTCTTAGTTGCATATGTATGAGATTTATTCACCTTGACGTTTGAAAGGAAGGTTAATGTAAATGTGCCCTGAATTCATTTTAGAATTCGTAACTCTACTGAAATGCATCAATTAAAAAAGCTGAGAAAAATACACCATCCTATGACAATCACAGTAGAAGAATGCTAGAATATCTGTCAACTTTGTGCTCCCGGATGGTACTGGATTACAATCCCATAATCCCAGACTTCACGAGATGGTGAGTTTTATAGACAATAATGTCAGAAGCTGAAACTGTATAAAACAGGCCCACCAGTGAGCTCCTTTTGCGCAATTAAAAAATGATATTCAATTGCAAACATTACACTGAAGATGAGTAATACTTTTATTTCATTAAAATATAATGGGAACCTAATTTTGTAAAAGAGTTAGGCTTTTCAATAACTTATTAATATTTACATTTGCAAATGTTGCTTTATAGTTATTATACAAATTCTGAAAAGCTTTAGCGATGGGGAAGATGTACCATATCCTTCCCAACCAAGAGGGGAAAAATAGAATTATTAATAGAATGCACTTATTTCCATTACATCATGGACATTAATCTACTTTACAAAAGCATGTGTTGGTCTAATACTGTCTTCACTGTCATTTCCCAATCCTTGTAAACTACAGCTTGACATCAATAATTCACCGCGCCCTAACTCTAAATGTAGAACGGTTCCAGAACATCCTGAGAAAGGAAGAGATGACTGAAACACCTGCAGATGGGCCTCTTGTAAATAATTCAATCACTATGTGGTTGAATCCTACCCTGTGAGTTCTATTTCAAATCAATGTCAACAACGCCCAGCAGTTTAAGCCCTATTTTGGCTGTTGTGCATTCATGGGAGAATCAGTTCTCTTTCTCCATTCATATCTCACTCGTTAGCTCTGTGGATTTTACTTCTGCCATACCTCTTTCTTGGTGATCAAGAGTTGTGTATTTTTTTTTTCTTCTGGCTTACGGCCACCTGAAAGGAAGGTTTAAGTATTACAGGGATCACTCTTTGGGGAAGTGCTTGTATTCTTAACAAACGAGTACAGAGGCTCAGTAAGGGCTGCATTTCAATGTATTGTTGGTGCTGTAGACCCTCAATCTCCTATGCTATTATTACAGGAAAAGGAGTTCTTGTTCAGTTATCACACAAGATGCTGTTACTTTCCCACTGAAGCGATACCTATTTACTCACATTTGCATGCTTTCAAACTACTAGGTTGGCAGGAGCTGGGGCTCTCACCCTGTCACGCAGCACTTGGGTGTTTCCAGCTGAGAAGCCCAGTGTCTTAACTGCTTAGCACTACATGATGTCATGATGTCTACTGTACATGACCGCAGATACGTCTCTCGACAGTGTTGGCTCAATGGCCTTGAAATAGAGATGAGCACCACTCCCTATAGTTGGCAACGACCTTATCACACAAGATAAGCTGGGGAGGAAGGTTGGTGCATAAGCAGAACAGTGGGGTAACTTTCAAATAATGACAATTGTAATACTGTAAGCTTATTGCTGAGTGAGTGGTATGAACAACAGCTTGCATTCCTATTATTAGAACATATTCTCTCCTTTCACAAATACTCAAGTTTTGCCATTGTAAAATCACCTAATGCAAGATCAGATGTTTCTCTGGGTTGAAGCACCTATTTCACATGCCCAGTGTTGTGCCACAGAAAGCAATATTTTTGTGGCACATAATTCATAACATTAAAACTATTTGATAACATGAATCCACCCCACCAAACTGAACTCCACTCCATGTTCCTTTGTTGTTATTTATATTTAAGTGGGGAGTGCTGAAGATTACTCAGTGTGGAAATCGTACTTTTGGCAAGTTTCTTGTTCTAGTCCATGGAAAGTTAAGTGACAGGAAGAAAAGTACCCCACCTGTGTAAACATTAATACTGAGAATTGCAAAGTGTTCCTATTGTGGAAGAAAAAAAATCCTGGAGAATTCCTGGGGGGAAAAAACCCCAAAAGTTTAGATAGATCATTTAAAACTCATCAGCATTTTCCTTTTTCTTTGAGCTACAACTTGCTTATTTACTCTTTTGTTTCATTATTATTATTATTATTATTTATTTCAGGAGAAAATGATAGTTGCTCAGAGGATTAAAATCCTTGGTTTCAAATTAAGCTAAACTAAGCAGTCAATTCATGAGCTTATTTCTTGTAGGCACGCATTACATAAGGCATCACTTACTCTGGAATACTCCCTGTAAACCAACTAGTGGACGTTTCTTGCAAGCTGTCATGAGAAACGGGGGAAAAAAAATCCCCTAGTGTCTGATCATAATGAATCTTTCAATTAAAAAAAGCTTCAAAATGTTGAAGACAGCTTGATAGAGAAGGAACATGAAGTTTCTTTGCAAATATCACTGTAACCATTGGTACCGCTGATGTTTTCTTTCCTTTTTGGTATCATCAAAGTTTTATCAGTGTGTGAAAACCACTGGATCACTTATTCGTTGAACCAACTTAGCACTTGATGTCCTTGTTTCATTCTTTTCGGCCATATAAAAAACCCTCTTTGTCCATTAGAGGAGAAAAGCATTCTTGCAAGTTGGCCCAGGGAACCACTGTGAAGAATCAGCTTCAAGGTTTACATTTGTAGGAATCCTTTTCCGTCTTGCATCATAAACTTGTAGTAGGCATGATCAGTGCAAAGCTATGGGGCAGTTGCCTGATGTCAGCCATGAAGTCTGTTTGACAGTCTTAGTCCAAAATATCCGTTTCAAATGGAACCAGATGATAGTATGACAAGTTGGTGACATAAGCTGTTGGATCATCAGTGTCCTGCAACTCGGAGGTAAATTCACTAACATTTTCGAACCTAAAAATGGATAAAACAAAGAACTGCCATTCATACCAGGACATATAATAGAGACACAAAAGGAGATACTGGTTGGTCTATATTTGCTATGTTGTAACGCCACCAAGATAATAGCCAGAGGTTGATACTATATATATATATATATATATATATATATATATATAAGTCATTAGCCCAGCCAGAATTTGGGGGATCCACCTGACTGATCAAATTTAGCTGTCATTTCACCTGGGCACAAGCCATAATTTTGCAATCTGCAAGAGTTTCTTCAAATGATGCAATTGATGAATCACAAAGAAATCTTCTACTCTGAGTACATACATTTTAATTTACAGATCATTGTGACAAGGGCTTTATCTGTATGTCAGGAGGCGCCATTTTATTATGAACTTGAGTGAAGAATGAAGGAAGTTAGCTAGAAAGGACTTGAGCAATGAATGATATAACTGAAGCCCAGATGTTCCTATTTCACTCTAAAAACCTTGAGACAGCTGCTTTAAAGGCCTTTATGCTTGGCAGAATGCGATGAAATTTGTAACTTTTTTTTAATCTCTGAAAATAAGGATGGCATTTCTTTGATCATTGACTTTTGCAGCACTGAAATACAAACACTGCACTAGAGACAAGGTTTTATTCCAGGATGAATTTAGCCAAATACAGAAATTCTTGATAATGGTATACCAGCCACACTAACACCTTGGTTACCTTGTTCTGAATGGATCAAGTAACAGCCTTGCAAATGCCCAGGTTGGTATCAGAAACTGGTTACAACATCGCCTGTTGACTTGGACCTGCAGCAGTGGCACCTCCGCAACCAGTTTTTCAGGAAACCTTGATAATATTTTTTTTAACATGGGTTGCTGTATTTTTATAGAACAGTACTTTAAATATTTTCCAAATAAAAACATGTCAGAATGTGTGGGACTGGAAACTGGCCTCTATTTCAATCCTGGACAACTAAGGTTTATACTGTAGGATATAAATTTGTGTGCTCTGCCCCAAATCTCTTTAATGCTTTCCATAAGATTCATGATTCATGTATTTTAGGTATGTTGTTTACTGGATAATGGTTCATTTGCACATTTTCTGACTCACAATATTTATTATGAACTGATTTCATAATCTGAATTTTATCTACCAGTGGATCATTTCAAACTATCACAACTGCAGCAACAATACACTATGATAAAGGCACAAAGGGGAGAGACTGCCACCTACTGAATAAAAAACATCTCTTTCTGAAGGACTCCTATTAAATTTATCTGCTTCCTCCTTAATTAAAAACCAAATGATAGTTATCATTTCCCAAGTTTGAAAGTTTATCCGCGCGGAGAAATATAATCAGTCTTTAGAATCCTGTCTTTAGAAGTACTTCTGCACATTATTATAGTTTGGGATATGTAAAATGATTGCACAAATTGACACAGGAGCTGTTAAAATAACAACATATATACACACAGGTACAAAGATTCGTGAGCCTAGTACTAAGCCACACAACATAACTAACATAATGTTGACCCTTAGTAAGGTGTTTTGTGATTAGACTCGGTTTTTACACTCCAAATATTTAACTCTTGTAAAATTCTGGCAGTGACACATTCATCACCTGCCACCACAAAATTTCCCAGGACTCCTCTGTGATACAACTCTGGCTGTCATTGTGCTATCCGCAAAGATTGTATTGGCAGATCTAGCCGCTAACCTATAAACCCAGCTCCTGGCATGATAAAGATAATCTAGAACAGGGCTCTTCAAACTTGGCAACTTTAAGACTTGTGGACTTCAACTCCCAGAATTCCTCAGCCAGCCCTTTAAGTCCACAAGTCTTAAACTTACCAAGTTTGAAGACCCCTGATCTAGAAGCAGAAAAAAAAATAAGTGCAGGCAACTGCAGCTCCCATTCTGCCCTGGTGACACAATCTCTAATTCCCACGCACAGAAGCCTGGGGGTGGATAGGAAGGAAAAGCCAATTCACTTTAAAAAAAAGCAAAACTAGTGCAACCGGGGGGGGGGGAGCATAACTTAGAAATATCTTTGGAGAAAAAGGGGGGGAGTCTCAAAATGGAGGCCTGTAAGGGTGGAAAGAGGGCTCACTGATACAGGTAGTCCTCGCCTTACGACCACAATCACGCTGAAGATTTATGCTGTTGAGCAAGACATTTTTCGACTTTTCTTGCCACAGTTCTTAAGCGAACCGCTGCGGTCGTTAAGTCAGTAATACGGTTGTTAAGTGAATATGGCTTCCCCCATTGACTTTGCTCATCAGAAAGCCGCAAAGGGGGATCACGTGATCCCGGGACGCCGTGACTGTTGTAAATATGAATCAATTGCCAAACGTCTGGACTTTGATGGGGACGCTGCAAGGCTCGTGTGAAAAATGGTCATAAGTCACTTTTTTCAGTGCCATTGCAACTTTGAATGGTCACTAAATGAACTGTTGTAAGTCGGGGACTACCTGTATTCAAAGACTACTTTGAGCTTAATTGGATGAGCTCCCCGAGTCATGTTAATGGAAAAGACAGGGGGCTGAGCTGCATTAAATGCATTGGCCTCTGATCCTATTTGGACCACAATACAAGGAAGTGGCGATACGCAATCTTCCTCTTCCTTAACAGGAGTTCAATAGTTTGTTTCTCAATTACGCTCAAAAATGGAGGGAGGGAAAAAAAAGACGAGGTGATTTCATATCTAGGGGTGAGGATATATATCCAGGGATCATGATTACTTACAAGTGTTCTGCTGAATCAGCATCCAAGGGCCTTTCTTTGCCGTTTGGTATACTGTGATCAATAACTATCGTTTCAGTATTCGCTAAACAAAATCCATTAGAGCGCATGATTTCTGAAGAAAAAGAAGGGGGAAAGGGAAACGTTACAAACATGAACTAATTCCTAAAAGGTACGTGCTTAAAGGTAAGTACAAGTATCGTATTTCAGGGTGTACGTTATAAGGAATTTACAGGTGATCTCTTGGATCGCGATTAAAATTATCAAGAAATCCCAATTTCCTGATGCTGACTCAAAAGTAAGTTCTACTGATATAGAACTGCAGCTTAACTTCCAAGGAAGACAATAACGTGGCCTTTCTTTACATTTTTTTAAAAAAATAATCCTTGAAAATATAATCATCATACAGACAAGGATGAAGGAGAGAGGAGAAGCTACTGTACTTCTGATCCTTGCTTATATAGTTTGATGAAAAGCAACACTGGAGCTGGCAGCATTCCTGAAGCCTGCAAGATACTGGGTAGCATGTGCCTTGAGGTTGGAAGTTGCTACAAAAAAATAGGCAGGGGCTTTTCATACTATTAATACTATTCATACTATTTTCATACTATTAGGGACGCGGTGGCTCAGTGGGTTAGGACGCTGAGCTTGTCGATCAGAAGGTCGGCAGTTTGGCGGGTCAAATCCAGAGTGCTGCATAATAGAGTGAGCGCCAGTTACTCGTCCCAGCTTCTGCCAACCTAGCAGTTCGAAAGCACGTAAAAATGCAAGTAGAAAAATACGGACCACTACAGTGGGAAGGTAACAGCCTTTGGCATCTAGTCATGCCGGCCACATGACCACGGAGACGTCCTCGGACAAGTGCTGGCTCTTCGGCTTTGAAACGGAGATGAGCACCGGCCCCTAGAGTTGGAAATGACTAGCACGCATGTGCAGGGGAACCTTTACCTTTCATACTATTGCAAGAAGATATTAAATTGATCTCTTCTAAAGTGAGGTTTGGCAATGATGAAAAACAATAGCAGGAATGCATAAACGCTGCTTGGAAGGCCTCGTGTAGCCTACAGGACAAATATTGTGCCGATCTGTTCTGAAGTTACTTGTGCCTCCATAAGATACAAGGAGTGTCTTTGGGAGTGACATAATGTCTGAAACACTGAGGGGAATTTGCCAGAGTTTCTCTTATATGAGCTGGATTATCAAGGTTGAGAGAAAAAACCACTATTCATACCTCCAGGAATCAAGAGATCACTCTCTGCAATTTCAATATGTGATTGAATTATTAATTAAATAAATGTTAAAATGACACTTTATTAGCATTTGAGCATACACAGAACAAGCATGTTATTTTTCCCATGTTCAGTTTGAAACGTTATATAGTATTAAACTCCATCTTGAATGTTTTTCCAAGTTCCAAAATAATTTTCTAAAAGTATGATAAATATTAATCCAGAATAGGATAGGATAGGATAGGATAGGATAGGATAGGATAGGATAGGATAGGATAGGATAGGATAGGATAGGATAGGATAGGATAGGATAGGATAACAGAGTTGGAAGGGACCTTGGAGGTCTTCTAGTCCAATCCCCTGCACAGGCAGGAAACCCTATACCATTTCAGACAAATGGTTCTCCAATCTTTTCTTAAAAACTTCCAGTGTTGGAGCATTCACAAAATCTGGATACAAGTTTGTTATGTATTAGGCTTAAAGGAACACCTAAAGCATTTGTATAAGAGTCACCACCAGGAGGCATTGAACTGTAACTGTTTTGGCGGGAAGCAGTTTCGGCGGGAAACAGAGGTTCAATCCGATTGGTTGGCTGTGTACCTGGCCAGGTACTGGCCAGGTATATAAAGAGTGCAGGTAACCCCTATTCCCCAGTACGGTCACTTCCACCTAATAAAGAGCTGTTATGCTGTACTCATCGGCCTGGCGTCCTTCCTACTCTCCAGAACCCACTACACAATAAAGTTGTTCCACTGGTTATTTGTTCTGTCAGGCAATTTATTCTTAGTTTTAGGTTGCTTCTCTCCTTGATTAGCTTCCATCCTTTGCTTCTTGTCCTGCCCTCAATCCAGAATCCAGAATACATGTATTCCTTAATAATTTCCAAATCCCATTATATACACACACAGTGCATAGGCATGCACACACACATACACACACCCATGCTCTTTTTTTTTGGAATTATGGCCAGGTGCTCCACCAAAGTTTTCCCATTCTATAACCTTTTCTGTGATTCTTTAGGCTCTTTATGACTTTTTTAATTTTAATGGTTTTGTCTTGGGGAGCAACAATCAGAGAGCATCAGCTTTCAATTGGTAGGAGAGGCTAAAGTTCTCCTGATCTGAACAAAATTTTACCAAGTAATATCTGCCTTGAGGAACTGTTTTCCAATGGAAAAAGAACACAGAAAGAGCTCCTGTATCTTACATGACAGGGTTTTGTACAAAAACGATAGAGATTTCATCTAATTATAGAAAAAAACTTACATAATCAGAAATGTTTCCCCGTGAACCCTGAAGTTTTTGCTATTTCTGGATGAACTGGGTATGTAAGGCGTATCTAAACTTTCTTTATGTATTCTTCCTATCTAATGCTTAAGCGTGTAGGTGACTTTCTTGTTTTTGTTCTGCATTTAGTAAAACAAATTTATTGTTAGCCTTGTATCCGTTCCAATTTAGTTTCCTCTATTCCCCACCCCAGGAAATGCTGTTAAACATGATTGATTGCAAGAAGGAAAGAAAAGCAAAGTTGTATCCTTGTTCTTGTTCTTTCCTTTTCATCCTGGAGAGGGACTGTTGGGAACAGGTTTTTCTTTACTGAACTTAAAATTATGTCCTTATGTCCTTTTCGCTCTTTGGATGATGCAAGTGGCCCGAACAAACAAGCTAAACACATCCCAAGTGAAATGTGACCAGAAGGCCTTTTCTTTTCTTGTTCTCCCTAACCCTTTCTTTTGTAAAATTAAATACTATCTTGTTCCATAGCATCTATTCTAGCAAACTCTACCAGATATTGTTTACCCTGTGAGATTCTGAATTCAACAGATCAAGAGAGACTAAAGGAATTTGTTTGATTTCTCCATTCATTTCCCCAAAAAACAAAACCCCCCAAAACAACAACAAAAAGGAAAATCTTACATGTGTATGCCTTAAATACTACGCAAAGCATGCCTAGTGCGCCAGTTGAGCCCCTTTTTGGACTGAGATGTCCTATGCACGGTTACCCATGCCCTCGTCACTTCTCGCCTGGATTACTGCAATGCTCTTTACATGAGGCTGCCCTTGAAGAGCACCCGGAGGCTTCAACTGGTGCAAAATGCGGCTGCGCGGGTGCTTATGGGAGTATCTCGGTACTCCCATGTTACACCACTCCTGCACGAGCTGCATTGGCTTCCGGTTACCCTCCGAGTGCGATTCAAGGTGCTGGTAATAACCTTTAAAGCCCTGCATGGCTTAGGCCCGGAGTACTTGCGAGAATACCTGCTGCCATTGTCAACCTCCCATCGCCCGGTTCGCTCCCACAGTCGGCCTCCTTAGGGTTCCGTCGGCCAGGCAATGCTGGCTGGCGACCCCCAGGGGGAGAGCCTTCTCTAGTGGGTGTGCCGACCTTCTGGAATGAGTTGCCTCCGGAGCTGCGGACAGCCCATGACCTTCGGTCCTTCCGCCCTGACCTGAAGACCTGGTTGTTCCAACAAGCGGGCCTGGACTGACTACGATTTTTAATTAGGCTTTTACTGGGTTAAATTGTTTTGTAATTTTGTATTTATTGTTTAATTCTCTTTTAAATTTTTTACTCTATGTTTTTTAATTTTTATTGTTGTGAGCCGCCCTGAGTCCTCAGGGAGAAGGGCGGCATATAAATTTAATAAAATGAAAATGAAAATGAATGAATATATTTATATTTTATTCTTTCTATTCTGCAATAACCAAGGACACGTCATTTCCCTTTATGCACGAACATAAAAACACCATTCAATACCACGTTTCAGCTCACAAAGTGCTTCTCAGCCTTCCCAGCCTAGCAACCCTCCAGACAGGAGGAATTTATTTCTCAAAAGGAATTTATTTCTCAGAAGACTCCACAATGGTCACAACTGCTAAGAATTCTAGATGGTGAACTCAACGTGCAACTGGAAGCTGCCCAAATCAGGAATGTTGTATTAGGCTGGTGTGAGCCTTGTGGGGATGGTACTCAATTATTCAGTCACTTCCAACTCTTCATAACCTAAAAGACATCACTTTTGAAAGATTGTTCAAAAGATTGTGTTTTCTTACTTTATTTTATAGATATTTGAAAATATAACAAGGGGAAAAAAAGAGGCAAAAGGAATAAAAGCAGGAAAGTAACAGAAAAGAGATTTACAAGCTGTATAAAACTGAGTAAGAGTTAACATTAGATTAGTACTACATATAAAGGTGACTTTTAAAATCAATTTAGCACTTTAAAACCATTCTGAAAATGAAATCAATATTCAGTAGCAAAATAAGGCAGTCAATAGGATAAAAATCATTGCCCGAATAAATAATTAATGGGAATTTATGTGTAATCGGAGAAAGCCTGCCCATATTATAATGAACAAAGCTTTGTTTTAACAGAAACCCAACCTTTGGATGTGGCAGAAGTTTATATGCACAATAATAATCTATAAATAGTTTCCAGTTTAAATTAAATTCAGTACGGGATTACTAACTGCTTTTATGAGTTCCTGCAAGCTCATGCTTGTGTTATTAGTGATAAAATCTAGCCATCTTCGCTTCTATCAGCCACTTTTTCTTTTGTCTATGATCTTCCAAACATTGCAAGATTTTAAATTGTTTGGCTGGCATTTCAGAAACTCCTGCACAACATTTTCTAGAGCACATTGATCCTTACTTTCACAAACATCTGGCTGTAGTTCTGCAAACAAACCTTTGTGTGCGTACATAGATGTATCTCGTTTCTTCTTGCTCTTTTCTGGAACTCAGCAATTAGATGGGCACATTTTTCTATGTCTGAACTGCCCTATGTGTGCAACTATACAGATAATGAATTCTATGGGCATTTATCCCTAGGAATACGTGTGTAGAACTGCAGCCTACGTGAGATATGACTGATTCCACCTCACTCAGGGAAATGTTTCCCTAAGCAAAAATCTGAATCATATTTCACCTGTACAAAACTGTCAATTTCTTCAAACTGGGAGATCGACATTAACGAAATGTAACATCATTTCAGCTTCCAAGATGTTTATGTGTGTAGTTTAGTTTTTTATATCTTAACAACAGATCTCAATAATTAAGGCTGTAGTGGTAAAAGAATGTTCAGAGAAGGAGCAAGTCTAACTTCAGTTGGTTCGCCTAATGAATAATCCAAAATCTATTCTGGAGATTCTCAACCTTCTTTTTTGTGCAGATCACTACCTCGCCATCCAAAGCTTTTGCAGACAAAAACTTAATCCAGCAGTTACTAACATCCCATAATGTCTATGGGAAGCCAAAATGAAAGATAAATTGATTCGGCAAGGGGGGGATGTAAGCATAAAAGCAGTTAAATTTTGTAAGATTGTAAAACCTCAGGAGATTGAATAATTTTGTAGGACTGAGTATAAAAAATACCACAAGTATCCTATTTCCCCCCCCCCCGGTTCATACTGAGTTTATATTGAGACAAATCACGATTGATTATTACCTAATGCAGCTTTAAGCAAACCACTAAACCTTACCAGATATTTTAACTGGGCTCTGGAAGCTTGGTTCTATTTTATGGACGTTGTCATTTTTTAACACTTGATCTAAAGGAGACCTTTCGAAAAAGGTGAGGACAACTTCGGATCTGGAATACTGAAATAAAATTAACAAAGACAATTATAATCATGGGAGGAAATAGCATTTGAGGCATACTTTATGGGCCAAACGAGAAGCCCTTTGTTCAATCCTTAGCACTTGGCAGGTAGGATCAAGAAAAATTTCTGCCCGATACCCAACTTTCTCAGACTTGATGCCCTTCCCTACTAGCTGGGAACTCTGCAAGTTCTGGTTCCAACAGGTCTACAGATTGTGGAAGTTTGAAGTGGATAATGAGTTTGACAGAAAGTGAACCATCTATAGATCTGCACAGTGTACCATATGCAACAAGTAAGATGTACTGCTAAAATTCAGCAGTAAGCAGTAAGCTATAAAGGTAAAGGTAAAGGTTCCCCCGCACATGCATGCTAGTTGTTTCCGACTCTAGGGGCCATTGCTCATCTCCGTTTCAAAGCTGAAGAGCCAGCGTTTGTCCGAGGACGTCTCTGTGGTCATGTGGCCAGCATGACTAGACGCCAAAGGCGCACGGAACGCTGTTACCTTCCCACCGTAGTGGTCCCTATTTTTCTACTTGCATTTTTACGTGCTTTCAAACTGCTAGGTGGGCAGAAGCTGGGACAAGTAACAGGCGCTCACTCTGCTACGTGGCACTCGGGATTCGACCCGCCAAACTGCTGACCTTCTGATCGACAAGCTCAGCATCCCAACCCACTGAGCCACCGCGTCCCTTTAGCTTTACAGTAAGCTATAGCAGTAAGCTATTGATGTGGCTTTTCGATTATTTTTACTTGTGGCAGAAAACAAACAAAAAAGTTACTTACGTGTTTTTACCCACCTAGAATACGTACACTCACAAACCACAAACAGTCAAGAATATTAAAATTCTTAACCAACCCACACTGCAGACATCTTTTCCTGATTACCCCAATATGGCCTTTGGATATTCCCTTAAAAAGTGTGATACTTGGCCTCTCCTTAAGGGAAGACTGCCTGCCTCTTAGCTATATATATAACCTAATGGTCTGGTCTTTTCTATCAGGAGGACTTTCAACTACAGCAAATACTTTACAAGCTATCCCTGTTTAATGATCACTAGTTCAGCAACTGTTTGAACTTATAACAGCACTGATGAATGAGTGGTAATTACGACCAGTCTCTAAACTTACAGCCTGCTGCAGCATCTTCACAATCATGTGATTGCAGCTCAGGTGCTTGGCAACTGGCATGCATTTACAATGTTTGCAGCATCCTAAGGTCACAAGACTGCGATTCGTTAGCTTCCTTACTGGTTTACCACAAGCAAAGTCAATGGGAAAATCAGCAGGAAGTCGGAAGTCATAGTCACATGAAGTCTTTGCTTAAGGACCGGTGCAGTCCTTGCTTAATGTTTGCAACTGGCACTGCTAGAACTGCTCTTGGGTGGTTTTTCAACTCATGACCACATCACTTAACAACAGCTTCTGGTTCCAATTAGCATTGTTATGTGAGGATTACCTGCACTGGATCATGCCTTGCACGTGTAGCAGCCCCAATTCTTTAAAATAACATGAGAAATATAAACTCTGAAAAATTTCTCTAATTGGCTCATAATACACTTTCTTTTTTCTAGTAGTTCATTTACTGAAAATATCTTGTATTCCAGGAATTTATTCCTTCTAGATTACAGCTGTATGGCACATTCGTTCTCAGGGGTATTGCCTAGCCCACTTGTGCTAAAAAAGAAGAAGAAAAGAAAGCACAAAAAGGCAGTTGTATAAAAAAAAAGTTAGACAACAAATCTGTGCCCATCACAGATATTAATCATTTTAGCAGTAATTAACTACTTCCGTCTTTTCCTCATTCTGGATGAAAAAAAAATCCTCAAACATTACCCTAAGCAGAAATGTTCCTGCTATAGGAATCTCCACATCCCTCATAGGAAAAATATAAATGGGATGTTCAAGGCTATGATTCAATCAAAGCTTCCTTGGACAAACTTCATTAAACTCAAGGACACTCAACGCCCAACTCTATTACATTGAATTAATTGCTCATAGCTTCACTTTCTGATATTTCTCATACATGCAGGGTAGGTTTGGTATGTAGGATGTCAAAATATGCACTAAGTTTATCGGTCTGGCCCCCACACCAATAAACTATCTCAATAGCGCAGCTAGGAACATTATTTTAAAATGGAACTAATGGGTTTTTTCTCTGTAGTTATCCTTGTTTAGAGGGCAATTCTGATTCCTTCCAAAATTACCCACAGAATTCAAAGGACAAGTAGAACTGGGATGTGCAGCTTGTCCAGCTTAGCCCTTACTTCAAAATAGATGTTTTATACAATACAAACTAGGGTCTCCTGTGTACCTTCAATTCAAAGGGATGGAGTGAAGTGGTATAGCTCATGAAAAATAAAGTGCCTTAATACTGCAGCTAAAGCCTTTGTTTTACCTCAACTGCTTCAGCTTCACTCTGATGGAAATGGCTTCTCTGAAAGTGTAAAAGAATGCAGAAAGAGAGCAAGAGAGCTGCTGGAAGGCAGCTGTTCTCCTGCTTTGTAAGGCTGTATGAAGAGCCGTTTCATCTCTCATGTGGTGAGGAAGTAGAACTGAATCCTCTAGCCACACAGTTTGAGGCTATAGGCCAGAAAAGCTGTGCTAGAGAAATCATTTCACTTTGTTTGCTTTGTGATATTCTGATCCCTGGAAAAGCGCAATAGAGGGAAGATGCCAAGTGAAGGTCCTTCAGAAAGATATGAAGGAAGACAGAGAGGAAGATCAAGATGTAAAAATCTTCTGAGAGAAAAGGTTTGAGATCTCCATCCTTCTGCCACTAAGGCCCATTTTAAAGTTTACACTACAGTTTTAGCATTAGCCTGCAATCTTGGCTAAAATGCAGCCATCTGTGGCTCTCTCCCAACCATGACTGGATAATTCTTAGGACTAAACTTAGTAGACATTTTAAAATTTCTTCACCGGTTTGCCCATGTCTCCCAGGTAACAAAAAACGAACAACTGAAAAATCAACATTGACTAAACTTTCACTGAAGTTTAGCATTTCCCCTACTTACCTTCCAAGGCATATTTATAATATTCTTGAGGAGTTTCTCTACCTCATTCAGCCTGGCTTCTATATCATGGGACTCTTTAATTGTAATTAAGCCTAGGAAAGAAAGAAAAAAAATCTTTAAGGAAGTTTTCTGAGGGAAAGCTACATTTTATTCTTAATTATACACATTCCAACCTGTATTTCATATTCTCAATATATGGGAATATAACTTCAGTGTGTAAGAATGAATGAGACAAAATAATCCCAATTTGCACATATAACAGACATGTGAATAACAAAACTTATCCATATGCTTTAACGCAGGGGTGTCAAACTGCCAGCCCGTGGGCCGGATGCGTCATCCGGAAGCCGCGCCCACCCCATTGCCCACAATGGCAAAACTCTCCCAATAGGTTGTGCGACGTCACGTGACTTCGCGAGTTTGACATGTCTGCTTTAACCCATTGCCAAATCCACCATTGCTCCTAACAATAAAAGCTTAAACAGAAAACACCTTTAGGTTTTTAATGCTCTCTTATCTTATAATTTGTAAATATGAATATAAGTCACATCATTGGCCAGAATATTTGTCTATGTTTTAAAAAGCAGCAAGAAGGAGAATTTAAAACTATCTGAAGCCTGAGCTTTATAGACTATAATATCACAAATAACTAATTGATTCTGAAGGCTAACCTTTTCCAGATGTTCATCTAGATCTCCCTGGGTTACACTTTCACCTTGAGTGAAAAGGCCTCCCTCTGTAAATCCCCAGTGCCAATGTACCAGAAGAAAAGAATAATTTAACACTTTCTATCAGCATGGATCCCCAAAATATGCACACCTATATTGCATGCTTTTATTAATGAATGAGTGTATGGAAAGCACATTGCCTCCTCCTTGTTAATGAGGAACCAAATGAGTTAGACATCCTGTCCCTTACTGCAACTGACTACAAAACTGTTATATCCAGACAAGCTCAATCTTAACAACTGATTTTTTTGTTCTTTGGTTTCCTTGTGTCTGACATCTGAGCAGAAGGCACTGGGCTGACGCTGAATTATCTCAGAGGCTAAGTCGGTTGAGTCTGGCTGGTACTTCTTGGACAGGAGACTACCAAGAAATACCAGAATTGTAGGCCAGAATGGGAAGTTGAAAAAAAGACAATGGCAAGCACATTTCCATATTCTCACCTGAAAAGCAAGACAAATGTGTTGTGTCAAGGAGTCAGGACTGACTTTATGAAAACTTTGCAGTTAGTTCAATTCATTTCCATTCCTTTCCCAGAAGTAAGAGGAATGGTTGTGCAGCAATTAATTAGTTTTAGTTTGATTCTGTAGCATCTAACATGGTGCACAATCATGGTAGAATCGGTCTTCTCCATTCTGGTTCTATCTCTGTCTTGGTATCTCCCCACGTTTCTTGCTTTTACCTTATTTTAAGTTCGGAATGTGAAAATGGGTATGGGAGGGGGCAAAAAAGCTAGTCTGGAAAACCTTAAGGCCTGGAAATCAGATCTAATAAATTCATGCTTCATTGCCGTTATTCATGGACGTTTTCTCTATTGGCAGGTAATGTGCTGAAGACTGAGGATCGCAAAGCCAAAAGAACAATCACCTTACCTTTTTACAAGTGGCACAAACACAAATCAGAACATCATTATTAGTAGTGACTTCGAACAAATGCAATAGAAGCAGAGTAGGAATTGGAAAGCGAGTAACAGGTTTTATACCAGCATTGATTGGACTGATTCAGTGATAATGCTATGGTGGGGAAAGTCCATACTCTCACTGCCATAGTGTTATTATTTATTATTATTAAATTTATTGGCCACCCACTCACCCCTTTAGAAAAATCTCTGAACGTGAGAGGTCTTTCCACTGCAATTTGGTCAGTATCCAATAGAGGGAGCCATAGCTCCACACATTGCTACTTCTAAAATCTATGGAACCTATTTGAACACAGTAATTCCATTCTGTTAAATTCAGCTATTTTGTCCAATTACATGTGCTCACATGTCTGGGTAAATTACACAAACTTGAGAGACCTAAACTAGTAGACCATCTCTTAATTGAGTGCCTCCCCACTTAACTGAAGTGCATTCAGTGGAGAAGCAACCATCGAGCGATGCAAGATACCTTTTGAAGACTTGACTCTTCAATAAAAATTATCAAGGAAATATGATAGGGGAGGATGATCCTGCACAGAGAAACTGAATTGTTTAGCAAATACTAGGTAGCATGTTATCTCATTTGACAGTGGAAACAAAAGTGTAGGGGATTTTATGCTATGGAGAGGCATTTAATCCCAAAGCAGTTTGAAACAGCACAGCCAAGAGACAGAGATAAATCCAACATAAATCTTCCACTTAGCCAGATTGGCTTGATGAATTTGCATCTGCATGGGTTGACTTTATCTTGAGCCATGTTTAGTTACTTGAGATACTGATGGAAACAGGAAGGATTTCTCATTAAACCATCCCTCCGGCTTGCTATCATCTCCAGCTATTTATTAGGGTTACTGATACTGTGTGAAAGATATCTATCAAGGGAGTTCATTCATAATTTTTAGGAAGCATAAAGCAGTCAGCCTTTTGCCGAAGTGAACTCTGACACCGAGCCTGGAAGAAACCATTTTCTTTTTAAATTTATCCACAGATGTATATAATCCCGGAGGAAAAATTCCAAGACTTCTCATTGCTCCATAAAAATAGGCAAAATAATTTGCTTTAGCCCCAGGTCTTGATTTCTGAAGACCTGGGGCTAAACAAAGTAAAAATAGTGGTGGGGAATTTTAATGGTAAGGGGCTGCACTTAATATTGAGGGTGGGGGGGAAACAACAAATGCCTTGATGACACTCTCCATATTAACAACTCTCTCTATGTTAATCATCACTCTTTCCCTGCTCTTTCTTTATTATGGAAAGGCATGTTTGGGCTTGTTGGTTTGATCCTTGGCTATCCCTTTAGCACAGTGGTGGCGAACCTATGGCACGGGTGCCACAGGTGGCACGCAGAGCCCTCTCTGTGGGCACGCACGCCATCGGCCCAGTCCTAGGCCTTCAGCTGGGTTTTATAAAACCTTTTCGCTTTAGGCCTCCGCAGCCATGTGCAAAAAAAAAAAAGGTTCAATCAATCAATCAATTTCAACTTCTCACGGGGAAAAAAAAGATCATGCAAAGTTGGAATTGATTGATTGAACTTTTTAGTCCCACCCAGTCTGCCGTTACCACCGCAGCCACGCCCACCCAATGGGCCACGCCCACCCAATGGGCCACGCCCATCCAATGGGCCATGCCCAACTGGCATCCGGTTGCAGTTTGGGCACTCGGTCTCTAAAAGGTTCGCCATCACTGCTTTAGCACTTCAAGTGTATACAGGTAGTCCTCGACGTACCGCCCCAACTGAGCCCAAATTTTTTTGTTGCTAAGTGAAACATTTGTTAAGCAAATTTTTGACCCATTTTACAACTTTCCATGCCATAGTTGTTAAGTGAATCACGGCAGTTCTTAAATTAGAAACACGGTTGTTAAATTAATCTGGCTTCCCCGTTGACTTTGCTTGTAATAAGGTCACAAAAAGTGATCACATGACCCCAGAACACTGTTAACTGACACAAATATGAGTCAGTTGCCAAGCATCTACATGTTGATCCCATGGCCATGGGGATGCTGCAACAGTCTCAAGGGTGAAAAATGGTCATACGTTACTTTTTTTTAGTGCCGTTGTATTGGTGACTAAATGAACTGATGGAAGTCAAGGGCTACCTGTACTGAAATGCTGTTTTGCTGAACAAGTGTGTACACATGATTCAGAATTATTCTATTCTGCTGAATATTCCTGAGGCTGCAAATATAATTTATATCTAATATAAACACTAGCAGCCAAGCAAAGTCCGTTTGCGGGTGCTTATTTAGTTCCTTCCTAATCATTCAACAAGGAAAGAAAAGCTGCATTTCCTATTTTTGTTTAGTTTTTGGCATCTGGCCAGGAAAAATACTAACTTTGAGGATGAGTTTTTAAACATTGGGATGGATGCAGATAGCTCAATATTCCTGTCTGCAAGGATAGCTTTAGTCATGGACAGCACAGACTTACAAATTGTTTATTTTTTTAAAAATAACTCCTTAATTACCTGCCTGGAATTAATTTAATTTAATCACCCAGAATGTTCTCCTGCCCTGCGGAGGAGGTAATTGATAAAAGAATTGAAAATGCAGGGCCAGTTTATTTTTCCTACATTCTTCCTAATTAAAGCATCTCCACTTCCAAGCAAACTGCTGCTCAATGTTCAAAAAAGACTAGGGTGCAAAAATTGGGAAAGCCTTCATAAAGTAGCAAAGAGTCCTGCATTTTTCTTGTTGTTGCCTCTGGTTTTGCTACCTAAGAGCTAGTTCTGAATCCCACTGTTTCCCATGACCAAAAAAACTGAAATGATTTTATTTCTGCTGAAACATGGAATAGGCAAATCAGTTAATTATCTACATTCTTTTTTTAAAATCTACATTATCAATTATCTATATCCTTTTCAATCAGAGTTCAAGCACGATCCTTTTGCCTGCTGGATCTATCAATAACCTTCAGTACCACTGATTATGCATCCTTCTGGATCACCTCTCCTAAGGGTTAGAAACTGGGGGGCACCATTTTACAATAATTCTGCTTCTCTCAGGTGTGCAATTGACAACAGTGGATGGTTGTGGGGAAAACTTACTATGTTTCTCCACCCTGGAGATGAGAGATAGGACAGCAGTCTTGACACAATTAGCCAAAAATGCTAATACAACCCTTGGTTATATAAACAGGCATAGAGTCAAGATCACGTGGCGTCTAGTCATGCCGGCCACATGACCACGGAGACGTCCTCAAACGCTAGCTCTTCGGCTTTGAAACAGAGATGAGCACCGGCCCCTAGAGTTGGAAACGACTAGCACGCATGTGCGGGGGAACCTTTACCTTTACCTTTACACATATGGGCAAATCCACGTAGTCCTCTTGGGAAGTCTGGAGTAGTTTGCTACAGCCTTTTGGTATTTTTTTGGATGACCCAACCTAGTTGTAACCCTGGAATTTTTCAGTGGTCTCCAGTCCAAAATTATTTAGCTGTTCTGCTCTGCAATCATTTTTCTTTATTTACAAAGTGGTTTGTGAACACCTCCTCTTTTTATCTTTGTTTATCTATTTTCTAAGCTGTTGTGATCCTTTATATCAGGGAGTCTTCTTGGCCCTTTTATGACTTATGGACATGAAGTTGAAGTCCACAAGTCATAAAAGGGCCAAGTTTGAAGACCCCTGCTTTGTATGTTGATGTGGACTATCCCCAGTAAACACACACAAGGATGGTCTATAATATGCTCTTTTGTTTCATCTTTCCTTTTTGGTGGTGATCTGGTCCTTCCTTCTTCAGCATTAATTGGCAGCCAGGGAAATCCATGGAAGGTCAAAAAAAGTCATCTATATACATGCAATTAGGGCTCTGAGCACATAGTCGACCACCACTAAATTCATTTTTTCAACCACTCTCCAAAGACACTCCAGACCCTATTAGTGCATAAGTCTGATGAACCACCAGACAGCATAGCTTTTTTTTTAAAAAAAAATATAAACTCCCCAAAATGGCTTCACTGAAATTTGGCAGCAAAACACAAAAAAATAGGTGTCATAGTTATTCATGAATTTTCCCTATCTTACTTTAAAACCTTGCCTCTAAATCCCTTTTTCCCCCCTTGGAAAGAAACAGAGCCAAACGACTGGGGGCACAGATTATGAAAAACTATGAATTTTTCAAGATGCTATTGGATTGGATGTTTCCTAAAACTGGGTTTTATTTTTGTCTTTAGAAATATTTATTAAGTTGGACTTTGGAACTTCACTAATTGCTCACAAGCATGCATACACACAAAAACCTCATTGGGATTAATGCCACGACCTTTGGACTAAACAGCAAATGGAGTGCATTCTAACACTAACCACAAGTTTTCCTGAAATAGATTAGTATGATCGCTGACACACAATATGGAAATGAGGGCAATTTCCTCTCTCTTTAAACACCATCTGAAAAATTGAGTGCATCCTGCTACTTGCTCATAGTTTGACAAACATCTGTTCCTCTACACAGAGTATGCTTATTCTTAAAAGTGCTGTTAACAAAATGCCATTTATCTCCATGCTGTGGAAAAAAAGCAACAGATCAGCAGCCTCATTTTGTGGAATTGCGATGACTGCATCTGTGTTCAGTGTTTTGAGCAGAATTTTATGTAATGTTGTCCTGAGTGGCTGACTTGAGAAACAGCAAACTGAAGCCAATGTAAAAATTCTGTAGCGTTAATTGTTCTCATGTAATAATTAAATTACTCATAAATACCCACAACGTGTAGGATTGTCTTTATGGGCTCTCTTGCTTTACATTACAATTACTATGGTAACCAGAAACATTTCTAGACACTTCGCCCTGTGATTGAAATAGGCTGCATTCCCAAAATATATTTTAACTATTAGAAACATTGTTTTCTGTGCAAAGATAAAACAAAGTTGGTTTTGTTGATTACCTCAAGGGATATCATTTTAGAGTCGTAACTATACATTGCATCCATGCCAGCAATATGCACTGATATCTCATACAAGCTCACGTTTCTGGAACAAGGACAATGGTTGTATCTAATCAGAAGGACACCCAAAGAGTCCTCTGGTTGAATCTGATTATAGGTAGCCCTTGACCTATGACTATTTGTTCAGCAACTGTTTTGAAGCACTGAATGGATGATGGTTAAGACGGGTCCTTGGATTACCGACTAACCTAACACCTCCGCAGTCATGTGATTGTGAGCTGGGCACTTGGCAAACAGGTTGGCATTTATGGCCAGTTACAGTGCCCTGGGATCACATGAATGAATGAACCTTTATTGTCAAAGTACAGCCATGTATACATTGAGATTGGCTGAGCCAACATGATCACCATTTGCAATCTACTCTGCCAGTTTCCCCAGAAAGTCAATGGGGAAGACAGCAGGGAAGATTGTAAATTTCTTGAGTATGACTCCACCCATCCATACACCCCCCCACACAAATCCTATGTTACCGGTCACTGGCAAACCCTTGTACAACACTCTCCAACCCATGCTACACCTCTCACACCCTCCCTTGCAAACCCTCCCTGACTCCCCCACCCTCCCTGAACCACCCCAACCCCCTAAGCATCCCCTCACTTCCTCTCCTACCTGGCAGGTTCCACTTAGCTGCCTACCAGCCTGGAGCCTGCAACTTCCTGCCAGCTTCCCCACTGACTTTGGTCACCTAACAACGGTAGGGTTTGATTAACAGTAATTGGGATAGCAGGGATTTCCGTTACTAAGCAATGTGATCAGTGCTTTATGACTGCATCACTTAGCAATCGAAATTTCCATCCCAACTGCCATTGTAAATCAAGGACTACTTATCAAGAGCTGTCTAATGCAGTTTGCTGCCATCTAGTGGTCATCTGGATGTTTGCAGACCATGTATGATAACACTATCTTAAGATTCAGTTTTCAGTCAGATGCCACTAAGGAAAGCCATAACTGGGCAACAAACAAGTCTTTTGTTGTTTGGGGAACAATAATATAAAGCCTATGTATTCACTTTATATAAACATCAGCTATGCAAAGAATGAAAAAAAAGCCTTTCCTCTCCATTCAGGCATCTGGTTATACAGTATATAATCAATTGAATTCAGTCTTAGTAGTACATGTGTGGATTAATTGAAATCTACAGGGCTTAAATTGGTTCTGATTGCCTTAACTACCACTGATTGCCATGGATTTATTCTAAATACTGCTATGTTTGCAGAGGTAAGTACAGTAAAGTTATTATTGATAGAGAGCAGTATTTGCACTGGTATTTTAGGATATAGAAGTAAATTAGCTATTTCCACAGACAGCAGTTGCTGTTGCTATGCTGTCGCAATAAAGATTAGTTTCACAATAGATAAATTGCATTAACTGTGACACATTTTATTGTGCCAATGTCAAGAGTCCATTAAAAAAGCCCTGCCTGGTAAACAAGGGATCTGACTCTTTAATTATCTGACTGAAAGTAAGTTTTTAGCTCTATTGTTCTCCTGAAATTGCTGCTGTTTTTAATTGTGGGGGGTTGAACATCGTGAGGTACAGTATACAGAATCAGAAGGCTGTTTGCATTTTGGGTAAGAATCAGCAACTTTCATGCATTTTGATGAAATCTTGCTGTTGTGCTGCAAATATTCTAGCCATTCCTAGAATCCAGACTTTATTTGCCAAGTTGATTTGTTTTTAAGGAATACAAGTAGCCACAATTTAGCGACTACAATTGGGACCAGCAATTCGGTCATTAAGCAAAGTGGTCACTAAGGAAAACATCACGATGTTACAATTTTACTTTAGCTTTCTGTTGCTTTATAGTTCTTTGAAGGTTGTAAATGTGAAGACTGGTCCCAAAGTTACTTTTTCATTCCTGGGTAACTGTAAGTGTTCGCTAAATGAATCAGTTCATAAAAGAGGACTGCCAGTAAGCTAACTGCAACCAAGCTAGCCTTGCAAATAAAAAGTTACTAATCCACATTTTTGTTTGCAAACCACAGGCCTACTCTGCTAAGCATGAGTAGCCTTTTACAGGAGAAAAGTGAGGAGCTCTTTAGAATGAGAACGATCCCTTTTTTTCAGAAGATGCATGTGGATCCAGAAGTCTTCTGCAGTGGGGAGAGGAAAGATTTTCATTAATTGCCTCTGCAGCTGTTTATGTTGCCTCTCAGGCTGCTGCAAAGAATTCTCCAGTTTTCCACACCACATTTTCAGATAACCTCAGGAGAAAAGAATAATGGGAACGTTAGCTTCTGCTCCTTCTTCCCTCAACTTTCGCAAAGTGCTCCTCTAGGTACATCTGAACCTGTACTAAGGCTTTGGGCAGTGATATAAGTAAAAATATCAAACAAGTGAATTGATAAGACAGAGGACCCCAGTGTTTTTCAGGCCCTGGTTTCCACTGTACAAGTCTTGCACAATGACCCCTGTGATTCTTTATTTTATTATAAAATATTATTTTAACTATTCAGTGCCCCACATTTTACACAATTATGGCATTCTTCTCTTTTAGATTTCATGAAAACATCTTACAAAATCATAAAATTTGACAAGTCTAGGAGGATCATTAGATGTCATCCCTATTTTTATATGAATTTGTAATCATCTGAACTTTGGCTTAGCATCCTATAGTCTTGTGCAACTGTTTATTTCATCAATAATACTTAATTTAAGGGGAAAGGATACAACACAGAAGAAGTTATATATTTTATAAGGCTATTATAAAGGGCTCTGCAAAGTGGACAAAAGTTTTATGCTTGTAAAAAAGTCTTTGTGATTCAAATTCCTACATATACAAAGAGTCATGGTGGTGCAGTGGTTAGAATGCAGTTATTGCAGGCTAATTCTGCTGACTGCCAGGAGTTCGATCCTGACTGACCCAAGGTTGATTCAGCTTTCCATCCTTTCGAGGTCAGTAAAATGAGGGCCCAGATTGTTCAGGACAATATGCTGGCTCTGTAAACCATTTAGAGAGGGCTGTAAAGCACCGTGAAGCAGTATATAAGTCTAAGTGCTATTGCAATTACGGTATTGTGTTTTCAAAGGAACTAAATTATCTTCTCACCTATTCTGCAACTTCCATCTCAAATCCTGAAAAATAACACATGAATCACTAGGGGCCTGGCACAAGCAAAATATTTCCATTAAGCTATCCTCAAATCTACTGTGAAGTATTAATACTGAGATATTTTTTTTAGCTGAAGAATTGCATTTTTGTTGGTTGGTAGGTTTCTGCAGCAGTATCGTAGATTTGACTGCAGATGGCAGCTTAGAACAGTAAGTCTCTGCCAAAATCCTTTCAGCTTCTTGCTTCCAGCTGAGGAGAAACAAATGTGGGAATAACTCCACATTACCCAAAATCAGAAAAAAGAAACAAGAGCCCAGACAATTTAATAAAGATTACGTGGCAGAAGCAGAGCAAAGTGAAACTATGTGAATCCCTGAGAGCCAAACTGCAATATTGCAGATTAGCAGAAAAACCTGAAATTTAATTGAAGATAACAGGTCTAACACTGCTAAAACAGGTAACTCTTTCTCTGTCTACAAATATAAGAAACCCAAAGAAACTAATCCTCTGGCTGAGAATTTTCTCAGTAAGGTTATTTTCTCTGTGTCATCAAGTAGTCCTGGGTAAATTTAGGCATGCTTGTTGTATACTGGTGTCTGCAAGAATACTGCAAGAAGTTCACAATGTAGAATTATTTTTTCTTCCTAGTGTTTTCCTCCAAGTGTAAAGGGGGAGGGGGAACGATCAACTGAGTGTTGGTCGATTGGTTGTTATCAGGAATTGACTGACCAGCTTATTGTGTACTGAGAATCACCTTGCCAGCTTTCATGCCTAAGGCAGAACTAGAACTCACAGGTTTCCTGCCTAGTCTCGTGCCTTAACCACTAGATCAGAGGTCCCCAACCCCTGATCCGTGGAACGGAACCGGTCCACAGCATGCCATAAACTGGGCCACGCAAACAAATGAAGCCCCATCTGCGGGTTGCAGGCCGCACACAAAACCACACCCCCTCCAGTTTGCGGAAAACAATCTCTCTCCACAGAACTGGTCCCTGGTGCCCAAAAGGTTGGGGGCTAGATCAAAGTGGATCTCAAAAAAATAAATAAAACAAAAGCTAAAATCTTGCAAAAATTTGTCATGTTCCTTTGAAATCTTGTGCTCTTTGTCAATCCTATGTGTCACTGCCGAGTCAGATTCTGACAAGGAAATCGACAAAGAACAGCCAGTTCCTGAATTGCTGGACAAACCCGTGCCTAAGGAGTCTTAGGCCAGAGGAGGTTGTGCTGCAACAGCCACAGTAACTAAGAGACACAGCTGCCCCCAGCCTCTAAAGATGAGTCTAAGCCAGGGGTAGGCAACCTTGGCTCTTTTATGACTCATGGACTTCAACTCCCAGAATTCCTGAGCTAGCATGGCTCAGCTTGGAAACCTCTCTCTTTTCCCTCAGCATGGCTGGCTCAGGAATTCTGGGAGTTGAAGTCCATGAATCATAAAAGAGCCGAGGTGGCCTACCCCTGGTCTAAGCTGCCACTCCCTCCCCGTGCAAGGGAACATGGCGCAATGGGCAGAGGAAAGGTGATTTGCAAGGCTCTTTGCTGGAAATGGAACCTCACCCTTCCAAATGACCAACATGGGGTTGCTTCTATTTAAGAAGAGCAGTGAGCTCAAGCTTTTTCATTGGTGACGACCGTTTGTTGACCTACACACGGTGTGCCTTGGCTCTCCCAACCTGAATTTTCATGTTTGTGACTCTGGACTTAGACCAGCTGTCTGATCCTTGGGCCTGCTGTTTTTTGATTTGGATTCTTTCGCAAGGCAAGCTTCCTGGACTTTGGGGGACTTGATTTCTCTTGTCTGTATGTGCATGCTTGCACACATATTTCCTTTGCCACTTGTTCCTTTGCTTTAAAACTTTCGAGTAAAATTTGCAAACCTCTCCGCAGGTTGCATGTGTGTGGTCTGAGACAGGACACTTTATCTTTTTTTGGTTACATAAGCTTAAAAATGAAATTAATATGTTTGGGGATGCTGTCTAGATAGAAAGAGTCATGATGCCAGCCAGCGTCACATAATTAATGCTGATTTGTGTGCTGGTCTTTAAAAGCCTTTGACGATGCTGTAAGGACATGCACAAAGAAGAATGATGGGAAACGCTATTGTACACCTAGCTGATTTCTGGTAAATAGAAGACTCAGTACATAAGGCTACTTCATGCTCCTGGTGGCCTCATCAAAAAATTAAATGTTCTTGGAAATCTTCTGAAGCCACCAAAAGCATGAGCTAGCCTTATGGACTTAATCTTAATTATCTTAATTAAACTGTAGTTCACAGAACTGCAATCTGATGATATAAATGAGTATCCCGGTGATATTAACTAGTTCCTTACCTATACAATACAATATCTCCATTTCCCCTCCCTTCATCCAGTATCCAAAAAGTCAAGTAAAGACATCAACAGGAGCTTATGCATAGTATGATCACCTTTAACCCTGGTTTGTTTATGATCTTAACATTATGAGGTTTCACCCATTTGCTTAGTAATCATATTCTAAGGACTGTATAATTAAAGGAACTCAGAGGGAGGAACAATTTCTAAATTGTTACCAGACATAATAAGCTCAACAGGAACACCATTCAAATATATTGCGGTCAACTGGTTACTAATACTACTGACCAAAGGAAGTTCCACAGTGTGTGAACTCTGCCCTTGACTAATTTTAATCCCGTAATAAAGTGTGATTATCAACCAACTAAGAAAAGATGTGGTGTTCTTCTAAGTTATATCTTCTGGCCATCATGTAGTTGCCAACTCAAAATGCTTTGCAACATTCAGCAAGCTATTATTTGAGTTACTATCCAGACTTCCAAATCTGAGACCACTTCTCCAACCAGAAAAATGTATACGTCTAGTCACCTCACAAGGGCTTTACTTAGTGGTCTGAGAAATATTACTTGAACTACCTATATCAGCATGAAATCAGTGTTGTCAGGATGCTTTATTCCTTATGAGGATTACGGGGCATTTACATTTACATTTACCACAGATGCTCAAATTTCTCTAAGGATGGTAGCCCAGAGCAGAGAACTAGCTATGAGGTTCTCAGCTGTGACTTTATATTACCTAGCCAGGAGATCAGTCCTGGCTGAAACAGAGGTTTCCATCCGTTTTTCTCCCTTTGAATCTATTCAGTGGTTTCCACAGCGGCTATGTGTACACAGAGCCTGAGTACCCCATTCAGTTTCCCAGCAATCAGAGCCAAAGTACAATCACAGAATTAACAACAAAACTGCCTGCCAAGGATTTTAACGTGACTTGACTGCACTGCTTGTTCTTCTTCCCATCTTATACATGATCCCATGAAAAGCCACACAAGGAACAAGCAAGGCCTTCTGCAACACAGCATTTCATTCTTCTTTTTAAAAAAACAACAATTATAATAAAACACAAGTGAAACTAAGGCTACAATTTGGGAGGAACAACAAAATGGAGAGAAAGCTTCTTAACATTGCAGAAAGGGGTCTATGTTTAAGTTTAATTTTATATCAACAATGGATATTATTTTTATTTTTATTTATTTTAATTCCATTTATATCCCGCCCTTCTCCGAAGACTCAGGGCGGCTTACAAGCTTAGCAGTAGCCTTCATTCTATGTATATGCCTGCTTATTAGGGCTTTCATACACCCCCAAGCGGCATTATTACAAAGTCAGCTTAATTGCCCCCAACAATCTGGGTCCTCATTTTACCTACCTCGGAAGGATGGAAGGCTGAGTCAACCTTGAGCCTGGTGGGACGCGAACCTGCACTAATTGCAGGCAGCTGGTGTTACTTAAGGAGGCATTAGCCCACTGCTCCACCAAGGAGATGTTTTCTCTATTTTCAGTCAGTTAGCCTTTTCCCCCCTTTTTCTCACATTTAGATAAGTTTAATTACCATAATCAATCTAGGATTTTTTTCTTCACTGTATACCACTATCATTTTTCTTTTCTTTTTTTGAGCGCTGTAGTTTTTTGTATTTATTTAGAAACCTTAAAATCCTTGTTTCTAACCTCCCTTTTTCTTTAATGTATTTCTTTTATTTCAGTTAAAATCAAGCCCACAATGAATATATACCTTGGGCTGAGAATATCATCCAACTGAAGGAGGAGTTATGATAACAGGAATAAAAATATATAATATAGGGTGCTTAATTTTCAAGGTTTTTTAAATGCACATTAGCATTGTTACCAAATAGCTGGGAGTGAAAAGCCCTTTGTTAGAACATATTTTACACATCAAATTAAATCTGCCTGTGAGAAACACATACGTACATTACTTGAATAGATGCATACATGTTGGATGGAGAACTGGATGAACCATATAAATATCAAATGTAAAACTTGCCAACATGGTGATTACATCTGAATTACAGAGTCAGGAATAAAACCTGTAGCCTTTAATTTCCCTTTGTGACAAGTGTTTTTCTGGGATTATCATCAATAATTATCTAGAAGATTATTTGTTTCTGGAACAGATAATCAATTTATGACAAGGATAAGTTGGTTCTGAGGATCTGTTCTGTCATTCAACCTGAGCCATTTGGTTTCGACTTTTGTTTCTTATAATGGGCATTTCTGGGAGCTGCGCTGTAATTATAGGATTCCGTGGCAGACCCAGGTAAATTCAAGTTCCTGCAACATTTATAATCTTGAAACAGCATGGAAAAGCTAGTTGGTGACAGCACATTTTTTATGGATTTTACTATTTTAAAGCATCTATTTTAATGTATGTTTCATATATGTTCAACAGCTGATTTGAGTCTATGTAGAAATCTGAAGGAGCAGAATAAGGCTGGAAGAGCAAAAAGATTTATTAATTTAAATTTAAATGCCACCCAGCTCATTGTTCAAGCAACTCTGGGTGGCACAGGGCTACTCTGGGAGCCTCA
Organism: Vipera berus; assembly: GCF_964194415.1. Taxonomy (NCBI): domain Eukaryota; kingdom Metazoa; phylum Chordata; class Lepidosauria; order Squamata; family Viperidae; genus Vipera; species Vipera berus. Next base: position 144,488,964 of record NC_138204.1, read on the forward strand.
GTAGGATAATCTGCCCCTCTACTTTGCTATCACGGGTTCCTGGATTAACATTACTTAATTTGAGTATCATAGTTAGCTTCACTTATCCTGCTGCAATAACTGTTTATCTACTTGTGTCGATAAATACTTTGATGAATTAGGATGTTCAGCAATCATATACACAGACAGAGGTGGTTACTGACAGTCCAAAGAACAAATAGGACTCCCTAGTATTTGGTATCTGTAAAACAAAATGTATTATCAGGCTATTTCTTTGCTGTTTTCCCGTTATCAACATCCCTACCAGTTACGAGGTAGAAATTTAAGATGCATTCATAAAGTTGAGGTAGAAATTTAAGATGCATTCATAAAGTTGCGAACCCCATGCCAAAGTGACGCAAAAGTCAGAAAATTCAAATAAATGCACTTAACACAACTCCCCATACAACAGCAACCCCAACTATAGTAAAGTTTCATTTTGGAATTTGTACTTGAACAACCCTCAGAATTAAAGGGCAGTGCAACAGGCCAACCATTTTCAACACAGACCCACCACACAGGACTTCTCTGTCTCAAAAGCTGAACTTAAGGAGATCTAGGGTGGAGCTGACCAGCCACGTGGCTCTCTGCCCCTCTATTTCTACAGTCCTCCCTCATGGCTAAGGAGAAAAGGAAAATATTCTGTCCCTGTGGAACCAGCCCCATTCATTCCCAGCCTCACTCTCGGCCATTAGCGGAAAAATATTTATCACAAGTATTTCCTATCGTCATTTTTGTGGTGAAGCCTTTGGGGAAGGCGTTTTTTTTTGGGGGGGGGGTATGCCCAGAGACATTATATTGATCACGAATGTCAAGGACTGGCTGAGACCAAGACCACTTCTGAGTCTAGGTCTGAAATGATATATAGGTTATCCTGCCTCAGCAAGAGGTTGGACTAGATGATCTCCAAGGTCCCTTCCACCTCTCTTGTTCGGTTCTGTTCTGTTAGAAACCGGCTTAGAGACACTGCGCCCTATCCCGGTTGCCTTCCTCTACTACAAGGAAGGATTCAGAGAAAACGTCGGGTCTATTTAGGCTTGGGCAGCAACCAGGTTTAATCGGAGGCGAAAAGTTTCTACCACCCCCACCACCCCCGATCCTTCAACTGTGGCGGGAAGGAAGCGCCGCTCCTTTTCAGGGAACTTCCTCTCGCCTTAGAGGCGATGCGCCAAGCGGGCAGAGGATGGGGGAAAGAAAGTCAGAAAGCGAGGCAGCCGGCAAACCTTGGAGGAAGGGGGACTTTGACAGCTCGGGGCGATCCTCCGGGAAGGAGTCCAGCAGGCGTTTGAAGAGGCGTCCCAAGTCCGAGTAGCTGCGGTGCAAGTAAAAGACGTTCCGGTCCGACCACTCGGTGCGGATCTCAAAGAACTCCTCTTCGTCCCCGCGTCGGTTGACGATCAGCCTCCGGATGCCGTTCACCCAGCAGCCCCGCACGTACATGTTCACCAGCGAGGTGCCCTCAAACACAGCCGAGGCCATCCCGCCGCTGCCCGCGCATACCAGCCCGCTGCGAGGGGACGGCGGAAATCCTCCGTCCTTCGCCAAAGAAGCCGCTCGGCGTCAGGAAAAGGGAGCCACCATGGTCGAGCTGGGCGTCGACGGCACAAGGCGCTGCCTTCAAGCGCCGCGCAGGGCGGCCACAGGCGCCTCCGGCATTCTTCGTCCAGGCGAAGGCGAGGAGGGGAGGGCTCAGCCGTCCTCCTCCTCCGCCGCCGCCGCCGCCGCCGCCTCCACCCTGACTACAGTTGCTTTTTTTGCCGCCACCGCTTGCTAGTCACAAGCGCGGGCTGGGGCAGAGGAGCTGTCGGGCAAATCAGGCGGGCTTCTGCTTTTCAGGCCGAAGGGATTATTAGGCTTGCTCGTAGGGTGGCGTTGCGTTGCATCTGCGGCTTTGACGCTTCTTCCTTTCTTCCCCCCCCCCCACTTTTGCAATCTTCCTGAATGTTTGGGAGGCAGGGCGAAGATCTGGGGCTGAATTTATAGATAGATAGATGATAGATAGATAGATAGATAGATAGATAGATAGATAGATAGATAGATAGATAGATAGATAGATAGATAGATAGATAGATAGATAGATAGATAGATAGATAGATAGATAGATAGATATCTATCGATCTATATATAGATATAGATATAGATATAGATATAGATATAGATATAGATATAGATATAGATATAGATATAATAGATATAGATATAGATATAGATTAGATATAGATATATATAAAGCACGCGCGCCCTGACAAGCACAACTCGGCTTTTAAGGCTCCGGGCTTCTTTTTTTTTTCCTATCCGAGATTCAACACGTGGAAGGAAAAAAAGAAAAAAAAGAAGAGAAAAAGGGTGGGGGCGGAAGACGCAAACGGGTCCCCCCCCCCTCCCTGGAATCTAGTCTGTCCGACTCCGGCGGCAGGGGAGGTGCTAGACGAGGAGTTCTCGATCGGATGTTGGCAGAACATCGATTTTTTTGGCAGAGGCCGGCTTTTTAAAAGGTCGTGACGCAACAGCCCGAGGGGAAAAAAAAAAAGCAACAGCAACTGATTAATTTGCTTGCTTACTGGAGAAAGAGGGTTGTGGTGAATCGTGAGCAGAAAAGACCGCCGGGATGCTGGCTTTTTCCTCTCTCGTAGGTTTCCGGATAACTCTCGCCCCGCGGGGCTGGAGAGGCGAAAGTTAACTTCTCCCTGTTTCCTTGCAAGAAAACAAAGTGGTTTCTCCGGAGGAAACCAGTCGATCTTTCCCGCTTCGGAGAGACCAATATCGTCTCCAGTCGAGCAACTGGCGAGTCTCCAATTTGCTCGCCTCCTCCTTTCCGCTGAGCGCGGGTTAAACCGAAGTGTCAAAAGAACCGGAGCGTGGCGCGGATACTACACGCGCAACTCCCATCCCGGCGAGGGTTATTCGGAAACGGGAGAAGTGAAATCCTAAACTCTGTCTGCAACAAGCTGGAAAGGACCGATCAGATCTGGGTCCTAATCAATCCAGACTCACAAACCACAGCTGGAAAAGGCAAGTACGGGTAGTCCTAGACTTGACAGCAGTTCGTTTAGTGACCATGCGAAGTGACAACAGCACTGAAAAAAGTGACTTACGACCCGTGCTTTTTTTGTAAAAGAAAAAGGTGCCGGAACTCACACATGTCATACAACCCACCTTGCCTACCCTACAAGGTTCTAAACAAAAAAACGTGCTGGAACTCCGTTCTGAGCGTTCTATGAGAAAAAAAAGCCCTGCTTACGACCATTTTTCACAGTTACAACTTTTGCAGCAGCCCAATGGTCACATGATCAAAATTCAGACACTTGGGCAACTGGTTCATATTTGTGAGGACTGCAGTGTCCCGAGGTCATGTGATCACCTTTTACGACCTTCTGACAAGCAAGGTCAATGAGGAAACCAGACTCACTTAACAACCCAATTACTAGCTTAATAACTACAGTGATTCGCTTAACAACTGTGGCAAGAAATGTAAAACGGTAAAATGTACTTAACAAAAAGTCTCACAACAACGGAAATGTTGGGCTCAATTGTGGTCATGGGTCAGGACTACTTGTACTAACTATAAAAACCGCCCCCTGCTAAACCACCCTCATGTACAGTTATGTTAAATGGAGCAATTCAGTTCTTATCCAAAAGACTGACCCAGAAAGACCGTGTGCCAGAGTCAGCTTCAGGTTGGCTAGACTTGGGTCCAGTGGGCCACCTCTGCAATCAATGAGGACACGGTGGCCTTACTTAAGGTTGAAAGGTGGCAGAATGTTAGACTCTGTACAATACAGTATGTGTCTTCAAGTCAGGAATAACTTCTGGCCACTGCCTAGTCCTAGTTTACTTGGCAAGATTCTTGGAAGCTGTTTGCCATTGCCTGCTTCCTAGGGTCGAGAAACAGTGACTGGCCCAAGGTCATCTAGCTGGCTCTGTGAGGGACTAGAATTCCTGGTCTCCTGGTTTTTAATCTGGTGCCTTAACAACAACACTAAGCTGACTGTCTACGCTCAGAGGACCATCTCTCAAATATAGGTTGCCTGAGTTGAATCAGCGTCTTCGTTGCCTGCCTGGCATAATATCCAACACAGTTATTTGGGCCCTGAGACCTAATCCCACAGCAGTTCCCCTACCAGTTAAAAGACAGTGACAACAGTTATCAATTAGCTGCTCTTTTCATGACGTCCAACATCTGTTGACTGCTGCAGATACCACACTGTCTAATGGTAGGATCAGTGTTGTGCCTTGCTACCACTTTAAATTCCTACTGTGGCCTGATTAAATAGAAGCTATGCCTATTCATCCAGCAGTGTTTGAAAGAGAAGATGGAAGATATCAAAGCCTATTCTTAGGTCCAAACTCTGGGCTTTTCCCCAAAAGCCTGGTGATGAGGCAAAGCCTACCGCAGGGGTAGGCAACCTTGGCTCTTTTGTGGACTTCAACTCCCAGAATTCCTGAGCCAGGAGTGTAAAATACATCCAGTGCCAGAATCCCATATGGGACAATCCATTCTGAGGTTCCACTAATATTAGCTGGCATTGGACTGCTTCCTGATGGATTGCAGCCTATATTATTATTGGGAAAACTTATCAATAGGATTTCCTTACTCAGGTATTAAGTTACAAGTCAGTTCTGTAGTGAAGCCACTTTTTCACCCTTCTGTTCCTTATGGTTCCTCACACATCAAGAGGAAATGCAATAGAAACTCTTGGAGAGGTTTACTAATTGTTTTTAAACACGTGTTCTGCTTGAAATTAAAATATGCGAAAAGAAAAACTTTGTGGCCTCGTTTCAAAGCTGGGAAAGAGTTATGCCTTTGCTCAGTGCTTGGTGCTACTGACCCACCACAGACATAATTAATGGAGGAAGTAAAGTTTTTCCCTCCTCCTCGGGCTGGATTGGAGGAGATGCCTCATCAAACACAAGCACAGATGTCTGCTCTTGGCTCCAGGATCCAGCTTCAGGAGGGAGAGAGAGAGATTTTGCTTTTTTTCAAATTACGTGGAGGAAAATCTGACGTGGGAAGCTGGGGGCTGCAGAGCAAAACCTCTCAAGGGAAGACTGGGCTGAAAATGAGGACATGGTGAATTGAGGCCTTGCATCAACTTCTCCAGAAAGCAGCCTTGGACCAAAGCCCAGGATGACGCAATGCTGCTGGAGCGACAAAAGTTTTGGCTGTGAATGCCAGTGTTTGACAACAGTGGTAACGAGGGAGAAGAGGAAGTCAAAAGGTTTTGCTTTGACTTGGTAAATGGAATGGGGGGGAGAGTCTTAGTTAGATTTCTTAAAATTGATTGGGATGGTTTTAGATCTGCCTGGAAAGAATGGGGTGGCATTTCAAGAGGTTTGGATTGTTCCCTGTTGATTTTAAATCTGATCCTGAGAAGACTCTTCCTTTTTACGACCAGATTGCTCCAACTGAGGGCAATTATATTACATTCCATAAAAGATAAAGGATGGTTTCCGTTACATTGTTGTTTGGCTTCATGAATATTCTTAAAGTTTCAGAAATTATGAATATTTGTCAATTATATAAAGTTGAGAAGTAAGCCAGGGATATCCAGACTGGCAAAATATATTTCTAAAAAAATTAACTATTGTGAAGCAGATGAGTCGGGAAAAATCATAATCCTCTTTCACACATTTCATTTTTTAATATACAGTACTTTTACCGCCGCTGCCGCAAATTCATTTTAATGTGCACTACAGTGTTTGAAAAGCGATTAAAACCCTTCGGAACTATATTTTTATTTGCAGAAGTTCATTTTTAATTTCAGTTTAGAAACCTACCCCAGTGTGCACTTAACCAGGCTACAAAGATGGCTTAATAGCCAAAATAGCCTCTACCCTCCCCCCCCCAACCTCTGTAAGATTGTTCATCTCTTGTCCTCAGCCCATAAGTGAGGCATAGGTAAGTCATCATTAGCTGTACTGGTATCCAAGCCATATTTGCCTTTTTATTCCATCTTGCTACATTACAAAGATATAAAAAGATATTTTAAAAATCTGTTATACTTTGCCAGCTATTGTTTTGGAGACAAAATCAGGTGACCAGTAATGAACCTGACCTCTTTGGGAGGGCTGAGACTTGTAAGCACACCCTGTCCTTTGGTCACTGATTGTTGTCTTCCGCTGCTTCTTTTCCAAGTTCTGCTTGTTTCCCAATTTTCTTTCTTTTCTGTCGTTTACACCACATTCAGTTTTTCATATCAACTTCTCCACAGACTTCCCTTAGAGCAGGGGTGTCAAATTGCCGGCCCACGGGCCGGATGCATCATGATGAAACCCCACCTACCCCATTGCCAGCAATGGAAAAAAAGTCATGAAACGTCACGACACGTCACGTGACGTTGTGAGTTTGACACCCCTGCCTTAGGGTAAAACAGTTTAGTTTAAAGAAAAAGAGGATATGTATTTGTACATATTTACCACTTTCGCGCTATTCATCAATTTCGATCGTTTCCTTCACCCACAAGTATAAGAGATGGTTGCCCACCAGATAGATTTTTCCCCCCTCTTATTTTGCAAAACATAGCTAGTTGCAGTCTATGAGGTCATCTGATATGTTTCTTCACTTCACATTTATTTTAATTTGGGAGATGCCCAGATGGGGTGCGGAAGACCTAGCAGCCTGGAGAAACTGGGAGAAGCCTGGGAGTCAGACCTTCCCATTCATTCTGACTGGTGGATGCTATCCCTGCTGACTGGTAGCATGTTGGTGGGGGGAAGGGGGCAGAAAAATCAGGGGAAAAGTAATCATTTTTCCAACAGCAAGTGGAGAATACCATTCAGAAGAAATACAATAGAGGCACAAAAAGGAGTCAGCAACTGGCAGCATAGTTCATGCTGGCGCTGGGACTGAGTTTAGTTTGGGTGCCTAGCAGGCGAAAATGGTCCTTTATGTGAGAGGTGTGAATTTTCCCATGAATTGCTGAGGATAGGGAGACCATAAACATGCTTAAGAGGGTTAATCCTTCAGCCTCTCTTGCTGAGTTGGTCCAGGGATGCTTCTTCGTTTTCTGAAGCACTCCAAGAAATCAAGTGGATGAGGAATTACTTGGGAGTGATGGAAGATGAGAAGTGAAAATGATCAAATATGTACATGGAATTTGAACATGTGCTGGGGCAGAGAAACACCAGTGCTTCTCCACGCTTATTGAGTCTTTGGGATGCCAATCAGCTCTGTTATTAGGATGACTCAGTTCCTCTTGAGAATTCTGGTCCAAATGTCTTCCTGTTGTTCACTGTGGGCAGTTTACAGGCACAATCGCTCCCAACCACTTCGAGGTAGACACCATATTGGTGGGGTTCTCATGAAATGACAAGGCAACCATTTGTGACATTGTTTGGAATTCTTATGAGCCTGTGATACCTGAGGAAGTGAATAGGATCTCCTGTGGAATGAATTCAACCACTTGCAAATTAGAGCTGCACATTTCCTGACTCCCGGACAGGAAGTGGACTTGAAAAAGGAAGCAGCTTTCCTCTTTTTTCAAAACAATTTTATTTGATCAAAATGTCCTAGAGATATATTGACCATGTTCCAGTCTGTTTTTGTTAGATATGTTTGTAGAGATGGTGGTAATACTACAAGTACAGACAGCCCTATAGATTAGCCAGATGGCTTTCCTTTGGGATACTAGAGCAAGCATGGGACAGAAACCATTGGCGACTTCCGCGGATGACCTGCAACAGGACTCCAATAAACGTGATGTAGATCTCCTAGTCCAGGGGTAGGCAACCTTGGCTCTTTTATGACTCGTGGACTTCAACTCCCAGAATTCCTGAGCCAGCTGAGTCATAAAAGAGCCAAGGTTGCCTGTCCCTGCTAGTTCATTAGATCTGTAAATAGCATTCAGTAGCATTGACAATGGTATGCCCAAGATTTAGGGATTCAGGTCAGTGGTTTGGTTCCTGTTGGAGGTAATGGGGGAGGAGAGATGGAGCCTGCAGAAAATTCATCTGGAATGCTTCAAAGCTTGTCCCTTTCCACTATACTTTTCATATCACATGAAGCTTCAGGATGAAGTCATCTACGGCAGGGGTCCCCAACTGGACTGCACAGCTGGAGGTGAGCAATGGGCAAGTGAAACTGCATGTGTGGGATGATCCTTCTCCTCCCCACTATCTATGGAAAAAATTGGAAAAAGGAAAAGGTTGGGGACCGTTGATCTATGGGGTTATATGTCCTCATTATACAAATTATACTCCACTTTATTTCTGTACTCTAGGCAAAGCAGGAGATGCAGTCAGAGTCTTGACTTGGTGCTCTCTCTGAGGGACTAGATGGCATAGAACAGACTCCAATGCTCAGTAGCAAGATGGAGTAGCTGTTAGTGCAGAAGCATATCTGTTTTATTCTTCATGATGCATTCCCCAGAAAGGTGTGTGCTCTGAGAACAGCAGCTAGACATCATGGCCAAAATAAGCTTGGTAAGCTTCCTGGACCTCTAGCCACAGAGGAAAACAAGCCATTTGCAATTCTCAGACTACTGCAATTTGCTTTTACTTTTAAAAAAAGACCTGGAATCTGCATCGGGCACAGAATACAGTTGTCTCCTTGCTGACCAGCAATAACTGGTCCAGTAGAATGACACCTGTCTTGTAGGAGGCTTGGGCCGATAGGTTTCTGTGCTTATTCAAGGTGTTGGTGGTTATCTAAGAAGCCCTATACATATGGCTTGAGTCCTTATTCCCTTTGGGACTACTTGTTTCTAGATAGAATCTGCTCTCCCAACAAAGATTAATTATGGGGGATGATAGACCAGGTGCCTTTGGCTGAGAGATCAAGAGGGCAGGAGCAATAAAATGGCCTCAGTAGACGTCCCCTGACTCTGGATGAGCTTCTCACCCAAGGTCAAGATGAAGCTCATCTTTCTGTCATTTAGGAAGCCATTGAAAACAATTCTTTGTTGTAAGGTGGATTTTATTAATAATATTTTATTAATTTTGTCTAAACTGTCTAAAGTCTGGTACGTGGACAGCATAGAAATTGATGTAATAAACAAAGACATTGCAGATTGTGGTTTCTAGATTATATTACCTCAGTGGAACAGTCACAGAAATAATTCTGCTAACGTTGGCCATTAATATTGTTTCATAATTTTCATCTTGGAAGATATATAACTTTTTTAAAGTTTAGATTTGGTAATAAATTAAGACTGCATTGATGTATACAATTGAATATACATCTCATTCAGTTTAGCATCAACTACCAGTATTTCTAAATTACCTGTATAACGTCTGGCTGGATCCCACCTGATTGTGTCACAGATGGATCAATTTCTTCTTCTATGGAAAAATTATAAACTATCATGACATACAGAAGGCCCTAAAATCCATAGCCACTTTGTCTTGTCAGGGTTGAACTAAAGCCTATTCTTCCTCATCCAGACCTGCAGTATCTCCAGGCACTGGGAAAGCATCTTGATGACATCATTTGGACAACCCGGGGCAGACTGATGCTTGATGTCCATGCTGATGGAAGACCTAACTCAACAGTTTCATGACAATGTTAAGTGGAACAAGAAGAGAGCTGTTAACCCTGTGAGGTAGTTGAGACAAGACGGACAAGTAGAAATACTGGCTTTTACACACCAGTTGTCCAATCTGCTGCTCTCCCTCCTGTCTCCCAAGTTCATTCCCACAGAGCATTACAAGAATCAAGCCCTGGACTTCTCCCCCCACCAAACTATCTGAACTGATCTTGAGACAACAGTGCACAAGTATGTTTCCTGCTCCTAACCTAAACCCTCAACTGGATCAGATGGGGAACCACGATTGACAGTATTGAAAACTGCCAAGAGATTAAGGAGGCCCATGATGGATATCCTACCCTCATCCCAAGCCCACCAAAGGTCAATCAATGCCATAAGCGCTATGGTCCAGTTTGAAACTCAGTTCTTACATGTCCAGATAATCCACTTCTTCCATAGTTCTTCTGAACAACTTTTCTCAAAAAGGGAGGATTGGACACTGGACAAAAATGGGAGAATAGACATTATATAGATAGCCACTCCATCTTTCCATCCTTGGTTTTTCTAATGCAGCAAGACAGAAGAAACAGTGATGAAACACAGTGAGAGTGTCTGAAACCTTGTAAAATGTTATGTGTCAGGACTTCCGGTGGCTGCGCGGCGCCGGAGACAGCCTTCCTGGGCTGCCCGCGGCTCAGCTGAGTAATTTTCACCCGAAACAGCGTCGATCAGCTGTTCGGGTGAATTTGAAGCCCCCTCCTCGGGAGAAGAGGAGGGGGTGAGGCCCCAGGTAGGGGTTGAGTTCTCCGGGGCCGCCTGAGCTTGTAGCTTGGGCGGCTGAAGGATCGAACTCCCCCGTAGCCTGGGTTGCTCCCAGCTGGTCAGCGTCTCTGCTCCGGATTTCTTGGAGCAGAGCCAGGCGTTTGCGACCACCCCTGCCTGAAGGAAGGACTATGGAATAAAAGGAGCAGGCAGAGCGGTACAAGAGGAAAAGATGAAGAGGATTATTATATTTTACTCTCGAGCTTGATGGACTTTTTTAAACTTAAAGTGAAAGTGCGTCACAAGTGAAACTAAAAGATGGCGGCTAAACCTCCCTCAAAAACTCTTCGGAGTGCTGGAACTTCTCCGACGCAACAATCATCATTGCAGGCGTTGCATCCTCCTGATGTATTGACACCGAAGGATCTACAAGATGCTCTTGAAAAACATGCCCAGGTAATTCTGGAATCAATGGGAGATAAATTTGCACGGATGGAGGAGAAATTGGAGAAATTGGAGGAGAGAATGGAAGAGAGGATGGAACACAAGTTTAGTGTGATGAAGGTAGACATTTTGTCTTCAGTGTATAAAGTGGCTGAATGTGTGGAAGATCTGGAGGAAAAAGTGGAAGATTTGACTCAAAAGAATGCCATATTAGAAGCAAAAGTATTGGAGAATGAAGATTTAAGAGATAAAATGGACAGAGAATTGAGTCTTGCTCAATATTATCAGATGCAGTTTGCTGTTAGAATCAGAGGCTTAAAAGAGAATATTAAGGAAGATCTAAAGCAGCTGATTTCGGAGGCTCTGGAAGTGGTATTGAATCAGCCAGCATCTGAAATAAAGGGAGGCATGGATAAAGTGTTTTGTGTGAATTCATGGATTGCTAGACAGAGAAAGCTGCCTAGAGATGTGGTGGTTTATTTTGTAAAGAGGGAAATTAGAGATGAAGTTATACAAGCTGCCTATGATTCTAAAGTTGTGATTGCTGATCAAGAAGTTTTGGTTCTAAAAGAAATTCCTCCAAAGATTTTAAGGAGAAGGAAGGATTTTACATTTCTTGTGCAAGAGCTCAAACAACGAGATATAAGGTTCAGATGGGAGATCCCAGTTGGGTTGATGGTGATGCATGAAGGTAAAAGGTACCGTCTGGCTACTGTGATGCAGGCGCGTGATTTTTACAATAACGTTTTAAAAGCAACCCCATTATTACTTTTGGAAGCTGCAAAGAGATTTGGAGAAGGAGAACACCAAGAGGCTGAAGATGGACAGACAGAGGAGAACGGTGCTGGAGGAGATCAAGCTACAACTTCTTTGGATGATCCTAGAGAGAAGAGGGTGACGCGTGCTGCTTTAAAACGATTAAAAAAAAATAAAAGAAAAAGATCAGCAGAAGTCTATGGAATTTCCACAACGTACTTATAGCCAAGCAGTGGGAGGAGCATGGCCTAAAAAAGATAGTCCTATCAAAGCAGCGCTTCAAGAGCTTTGGGATGATATGCATGACAACTAAATTTTCAACTTGGAATGTTAATGGACTAAATTCACCACAGAAGAGGAAGAAAGTTTTTCAATATTTAAAATAATTCAAGATAGATGTTATATGTTTGCAAGAAAGGTATATTAGGGTTGTGGATCAAAAGTATTTACTGAACTCAAGGTTGGGTACGCGATTTGTTGCTTCTGAAATGAATAAGGAAAATGGAGTGGTTGTTTATGTTAAAAGTGCTTTAACAGCAGACTTAATTGAAGCAGATAAGCATGGAAGATACGTTATGATAGAGCTGCTGCTAGAAGGCAAAAAGACGCTTTTAGTTGGATTATATGCTCATAATCAACAACAAGCTGACTTTTTTTAGTTTACTTTATACAAAGCTTACCCAGTTGGATTATAAATCTGTTATTTTTATGGGGGATTGGAATGGTGTTTTGGATGTACAGATGGACAAGGCTGGAGCTTCTAAGCGCGTCCCAAGTCATGCTAGACTGCCTAAATCCTTTTTTTTTGAAATGAAGATTTTATATTAATAGTGTTTGTAGTTATTCTATATGAGCTAGAGAGTGATAGATTTTAGAGTTTACGGTTGTTAGCATGTGGTTGTTTATGATTCTTTTTTTTGTTTTTTATACCTTGTACTTAGCTCTGGGAAGTCGGGGGGGGAGGGGGGGAGGGGTAAGGAGGGAGGGATAGGGGAGGGGTAGGGGGGTTTGTTAAAGATAAAATGTATGACAAAACTTTTTAATAAAAAAAAATGTTATGTGTCAGGCAGTGTGTACGATCAATAAACGATTCCATTTTACGAATTATTTAGAATTATTTGACATGTATTTTTTACAAATAAAAAAGAAACATTACCATACATTTAACCAGTCAGGTACTGACCAGGGGTACATATTTGACCAGTCAGTATGTATTACGGGTGTCCAACCTTGGCAACTTTAAGACCCAGAATTCTCCAGCCAGCCATGAGTTGAAATCCACAAATCTTAAAAGTTGCCAAGGTTGGACACCCCTGCAATATATTATGCTGTGCTACATGAGCTATCTGAGATTAAAATATCAAGAATTTGAAACCAAGACCATAATATTCCAAACAATCTTTCTTTCCACAATACTGTATGGTGCTATGATTTGGTTTAGGACTATATTGATTCAGAATGAAATCTGTTGCTGTACCTAGGATTATCTGCAGCAAATGACAGCATGCCTAGAAGAAATTGCTAAGCACATTGATTTGTGCTTTAGATTGTAAGCTGCCCTGAGTCTTCGGAGAAGGGTGGGATATAAATGGGATTTAAAAAAAATACAAGTTTAAAAAATTATCAGTCTCACAAGGATAAAAACAATGAATTAATCATGGTATTATGTTGAAGATAAAAATACCTAACTTTGTTTTTCTGCTATGTCACCCAAGTATAACTATTTGTTTCCTTAGGCAATCCTTTTTACACTTTTTCTAAAGAGAGGATGATCAGTTATATTCAACTATCTCTGAAGAGAATTGAGAAAAGAAAAGAAAACCTATCTGCTTCTCCAAGGGTAATTGGAAATATTATCCACATTCCAAGGGACAGGCTTCTTATTAAATACAATTTTCTTTCGTCTCTCAATTTCTTCATGCCTTTTATTTATACTGAGAATAGAAATACTAACCATCTTTGAGAGATCTAGAGGCAGGACTTCTCATATTATTTCTGCCTTGAGAAATACAATCATCAGAATGTGTCAGCTACTTCTGTGGTTATTTCTAAAATTTATCTTTTTTATTAAAGGAATAAGCTGTTGCTTGAACAATATATTGATATTCCAGCATATTTAACACTTGCAATGTTTAGTCTCCAAATACATTTCTTTGTATCATTTGATATTGAAGAAATGACTGTCTCAAAAGAGGATCACCTTAAAGATAAGCCAGTTCTTTGAAAACAAAAGTTGTGAACATTTTTATTGAAAAGTTTAATAGAAATGTTTGGTAGAAATTGGTAGAAACCAAGTTTGACATGATTCTTTTAATTTACTCATTTATGCATTCATTTTTTAAATATACAGGTAGTCCTGGACTTAACAACAGTTCATTTAGTGACCATTCAAAATTACAGTGGCACTGAAAAAAGTAACTTATGACCGTGGTTCACATTTCCCTTCAGCTGACAAGCTCAGCGTCTTCAACCAGTGAGCCATTGCGCCCCGTCTGTCTACTAGGTAGAAGCAAATAAAGATGTGGACTCGAGTAGATCAGACTATGTTGTCTCTGGAGCTTAGGCCTAGCAGTTATTTCTGAATTCAGTACTCCTTTAAAAGATTGCTAGAACTATTCTGAGAAATACCCTAAGTAACGGGTCATGGGGGTTGCCATAAGCAAAAGCTTGAAAGCCTCTGAAAGGCCCTGAAGATATACAGGTAATTCTGTCAACAGGCTTGGAGGTCCTGGGTTGATACAGAGCCAATCAAGTCGCTTGCTTGATTTGGTTTGTTGCAACCATGAGGGTGGATGGAAGAGGTGGTAGGATTTAAATTGTGACCTTTTTATTGCTATCTTCCACCTGGAGTCACAGTGTGTGAGTTGGGGGGGCATATACATTTGTTTAATGCTGTAAATCAGGGGTGTCAAACTCAATTTCATTGTGGGCCACATCAGCATTGCAGTTGCTTTCAGGGGGCCGGGTGGGTATGGGCAGGGTGGGCGTGGCCTACTGGGTGGGCGTGGCTAGAGTGCATATGGCCTACTGGGTGGGTGTGGCCAGCTCTACATCGTTCTCATCAAGGGTGCCTATGGGGGCCTGGGCAGGAGTGGGACAGATCTGAGGGTCTCTGGCGGAAGGAGGGTCTCTGGGCCAGGGCCAAGGCAGTGGGGGTCATTCCCTCACTGTTTCCAGGATGGCTTCGCGGGCCACATGAAACCACTTCGCGGGCCGGATCTGGCCCCCGGGCCTTGTGTTTGACTTGTCTGCTGTAAATAATAAAAAGCATTGGTAGTGCTCCCTCCCACTTCACACACCTCTCTGTATCTACAAAATGTTAATTGGACAATGTGATGAGGACAACTCCACCTCTAAGCAACTTTACCCAATCCCACCTTGCATTAGGAAGACTGGCTGCTTTCTTGCTGACAAATGGAAGAGTGAATAAAGCAAGGGGAATCCATTAAGACCTTTCTTTAACTAGGACTGCAAAAGGTGCATTAGGAGAGTATCCTTCACCAGCCTCCCAATGGGGGCATCATAATTTATGCTGGCATATTTTTCTGCTTGCTTTGGGGCTGGTGATTAGCGCCAGTGGCCATGAAAATGAGATATAAGGGGCTTTGCGAAACATGCATGAAACAGAGAAGTTGAACGGGTCAATGTTCTTTCTGTTTGTCACCAGGTGACTTTTATATTGAATGCTTTCAGTTTATCTCCCTGCTTAAGCAATGAAAAAACATCACCAAAAAATTTGATAACCAGGCAGTATTAACCCTTTTCTTTCCTACAATGGATATCTCCAGATAGTTTGGACTATAGTTCTTACAGCTCCTAGAGCCAATATAATCAAAGGCGGGTATTATGGGAATGTAGTCCAACTATCTCTGTGGCAATTTATTTTATTTCTAATATACAGTTTTATACAGAAGCAATGCAATCTTCATCCTGTCTACCATTAAGATTCTCTCATCCTGAAATGAAACTCCTCTGAAATCATTTTTGAGCGAAAGTTACAGATTCAACAACTAGGAAATGCAGATGTTGTGGTAGGAAATAAAGCAATGCTTCTGAATAGAAGTTAAATGCAGGGGCTGAACTGTTTTGCTGGATTCTTTCACTTTCTTCCATTCATGCGAGATGGACAGCCTTAGGCCTGAAATAGGATGCATTTAACAACTTCTTCATTTTTTTAATATCGGGGAGATGACACTTAGTAAATTACAAGGCCAGGGGGGTTATCTCATCACTTTTTTGTTAATAATGTACACAAGTAACATTTTTTCCCAATTTCCAGTAGCATATTCCATGTCTGAAAGCAGTTTGAAACATTCTCACTCCCATCCTTTTAATAGCAATACTGAATTACATATAATGGATAAGACTAAGATTCATGCCATTAAAACATCTATCATAAAAGTTCAGGGATGCATGAATAGCCGTGTAAAGCCAGCTGTTTCAATGCCATAGGATGATTGTGTTCTATCTAAAAGATAGTGCTTTCTCACAGAAAAAAACAGTGTTGTCTTGTCTAAAATTTAGATAACAAGGAGATTATCTACGTTCGAAGAATTTTATTATCAGATTTTTGGGAACAGGACTATGACCTTGCTTGTTATCATAAAGATGCAGAATAAATTATACTAAATGTTACACAGAGAAAAGAGGAACTGGATAACATTATTTAGGGGGTGGCCTGCCTATTGGCTGATGAGACATTACTGATGTAGGAAGGAAAGCTTCTTTAAAACCCCAACATTATACTGCTTTACTTAAAACATATCAGTTCAATTTACTGCTGCCTGATTTCCTGACCAGATATGTACTTTTCTAAGTAAAGCACTGAATTGTAGACTCTTATTTTTATTGTGTAAGAATGCCTCTAGAATAGGGGTGGGGAACTATTCTGGGAGTTGAAGTCCACAAATCATAAAAGGGCCATAGTTACCCACCTCTGCTCTAGACTACACAGTAGATGCAACCCAGTAGGTAATGCTTGAGGTTAGTGCTTTGGTAGCTTACCATTTACTATTTTTAATTTTAAAAAATCTAAAATAAATAAAATCAAATAGGGCATGGTGCCAGGTAGGTTTCAAAGGAGGCACATTGCTCTCCATTGGGCCTGCATTATCATCCATATAAAGGAATCCTGCGTATTTCAGTTTTTCCTGTTTAGGCAACGTCTCTATCTGAATGCATAGATTATTCTTCCTGAAGTCACAGCAGCATATATAGAGCTGTTCCATTTCATCTATATAGCAGCCTTATGATTTAAAGTAGGGTAAGCGATGACGACGACAACGACGACAATGATGATGATATCCATTCAGTCGCGTCCTTACTTCTTTGAGTTTTTCTATGGTCTGGCTCAGGGGTAGGCAACCTCGGCTCTTTTATGACTCATGGACTTCAACTCCCAGAATTCTTGAGTCAGCTGACTCAGGAATTCTGGGAGTTGAAGTCCATGAGTCATAAAAGAGCCGAGGTTGCCTACCCCTGGTCTGGCTGGTGTCAGCTTTGATAGTGTCCAGCCATTGTGTTCTTTGGCCGCCTGGTTTCCTTTTACCTCTAACTCTTCCCAACATAATTCCTTTTTCCAGTGAAGTCCCCCCATGACCTGACCAAAATAAGTGAGACACAGTTTTGTGATTTTCCTTCCAGTGACTTGGTGTTGTGCCCTCCAGTACTTTTTTGTTGCTTGCCTTTGCTGTCCAAGGAATATGCAGGAAACCTCTCCAGCACCACAGCTCAAATGAGTTGATTTTCTTCCTGTCTTGTTTTTTTAAGGTCCAACCTTCACAACCAGAGGTAGCTACGGGGAACACACTAGAGTGAATCAACCTGCATTTGGTGCCCGGCTGATGTCCTTGTTTTTCCATATTCGGCTCATGTTCATCATTGCTGTGCAACCCAGTACAATCTGACATTTTATTTCTGGGTTGCATTCACCATTTTGAGTGATTGGCGGACCCAAGGAAAGTGAATTTTCCCATGCATTCTCTCTCTTCACCATCAATTTCTGTTTTGATTTTTCCATTCTTTGCAATGGTCATGAGCTTGGTCTTTTTTGATGTTCAGAAAGAGACCAAAATTTTCACTTTCTTCTTTGATTTTCTTAATCAGATGCTCCAGGCCTTCTTTGGTTTCTGAGGGGAATGTTTATGAGGATGAACCACCTCATAAACATCAAGGCTGAGCAATTATTTCAGGTAAATTCTAGCTTTTGAGAAAGAATTGGAACTTTGCCATTTTGTTTGAAGGCGAGCTCTTTCTATTTTATTTCATGTATTTAACATATTGAAAAATGGTTATTATCCTCTTGAATGGGCATTTAGAAAAGCTAGAATCAAGGGCTTTTTTGATATATGGGTAAATAGCTCAAATGAACTTCTCTCTGTTTTAGGAAGACATTACATGATTAATACATAGTTCTTCTGGATTTATCACTTTAAATGTTTCATGTCAAAACAAGTATAAATGATTGGAAGTGTCTGTCTAATTACAGATGTAAATGACTTCTTGTCAGAAACTGGAGCAATAGACTATGTAATTACTGTATCTGAATTACATGTGGAATTATTTAGTTTAAATGTACTGTAATACACAGCATTATTATGATTTGAAAACCTTAACTTAAGGCCAGCATTTTTTAAGTTATTTTATTTATATTTTGAAACTGCTCAATTCCCTTACAAAGATGGACTATTTTTGTTGAACATTTCTATGTAAAAACAGTTCTTTATTGATACTTTTTAATGCCACCTGGAGGAATAAGTCATTTGCCAATATTTATTCAGCCACTTTTCCTTTATGAGGGTGATTTCTAATTAACTTGACTCCTATATTATTCTAACTATACATTATCTAAATTTTGGAACTGGAACTTTTAACTTAGCCAATCCTCAAAACTGTCCCAAATTCTGTTACTCTAGTATTTCTTCAGATCATATAAATTTTCCATCTAGTGTACATGCTCATCAACAAAAATATTGAGGAATGTTTTGGTTTTTGCAGTTCTTATTACCAACAAGTGTTCAAGTTAAAATCCTTTTTGGCTTCTTGGTGAAGAACATAATTAGAATATGAATATCTTGAATATATCTATATTCTTTTTTCCTCCACATTCTTCCTTGTTGCAAAAATGAAAAAAATCTTTTCCCTATTTGTAAATGTTCATTATTGTCTCTTTATGTATTTTAGGTAATTAACTTTAGACAATTCTACATGATCGCTGTAGCCAGCGATCATTCTTTAGGATCTTTAGGATTTAGAAAATGGGCAGCAAAGGAGCCATTCTGGACTATTTCTCTTCTTCGCCTATGGGAGAAATAGGGCCTAGCTCCCCCATCTCTCCATGCTTCTTTTGCCATGGATAGCAGATGAAGTGGGAATGGAGAAAGAAGGAAGCAGGTCTTCTGCTATCAGCTCTTCTATCCAACGGCATGATCACTTAATGGCAATATTTCTCAACCTTGGCAACTTTAAGATGCATGGACCTCAACTCCCAGAATTCCCCAGCCAGGATGCCAAATATTCTTAACATACTGCAGTAGTTACTCAGCTCATCAATGCAAGAATGTCATAACACTTAATAACTATTATATGATTGCTCTCTACCATTAGATGAATTATAATTAACTGTGTTGTCATTTCCGTTTATGTGTAGTCCTCGTTTAGCAACCACAAATGCAACTGGCAACTCAGTTGCTAAGTGATGCAATCACTAAGTGGAAAATCACGGGACCATGACTGTGGTTACAATTTTACTTCAGCTTTCCTTTCCCCCCACTCCTCCGCCCTTTTGAATGCTCACCCAGGTCCTGGGATGAATAGCAAGAAGGGAATTAATGCTTGTATTTATATTCATGGGGGAGGAAAGAATTACAAGAGAATCAACAGGCACACAATGGGGAATACACATAGAAAGGAATCAGCTGTTTGCCTAGCATTCTCAGGGCTGTGAGCTGCAAGCATAGTAGGCAAACAGCTGGTGTATTCACCATTATGTGCCTACTTACTCTCTTGTAATCTCTTCCTCTCCAATATCTCCACTCTGCAAGTGGGGAGGAGGAAACAATCTCTTAGGAGAGATTGCCTAAATAGACTGCTTGTTTAAGCTATCTTTCCATCTGCAAGATGGTAAAAAAAAGGTGTGGGGGACAAGTCAGGCACAGAAGAGTGTGCCTAAAGAGATCACTTGTTTAAACAATCTCTTCACTCCAGAAAGAGAGAAAAAATGGGTCAGGCAAAAGACAATGCATACTAAGGGACTAATGGTAAACATGTGACTGAAAGGAAGATGTGTGAAAGTCATAATGCATGCCTTAGTTGCAAAGTTATTTTTTCAGCATTGTCATAATGAGACTGTCAAGAAGCGAGGTCTACCTGTATTATGATGGTTTACTATTCTTCACATCCACTCAATAATGGATGTACATGTATTTTGTTTTCAAAGTAATACCCTTTATAGCTGATGAAATGGACTATAGCCCACATGATCTTGTGTCACAACAAGCATGGCATAATTAAGAAGCCACAAGATTGCTTTTAGAAAAATGGGAAACCCAGAACATCTCATGCATGTCCTCATGTGACAAATAGGAAACCACAATACAGACAGAATATGGCGAAGCAGACTGGCTCCAGGGTGGCAAAGCCATTATTTATTCAACTTACAAACTGAATATGCATTAAGGGAAACTGTTCTGGAAGAAGATGAGCATGGTTTTAAAACTGGATAAACAAACATCAAGAACCAGTGCGTTGCTGATGACATTGCTCTGATAGCTGAAAATGCAAAGAATTTGCAAACTCTACTAATGACAGTTTAGGAGCACAGTTAAGGAAAGAATGGGACTAAAATTAAATTTAAAGCAAACCAAACTAATAGCAACAGGCACAACATTGTTAGAATTGATAATGAAGATATTGAACTGGTACATAGCTTCTGCCCTTTTGAGTCAATCATCAACAGTAAAGGAACAAGTACTCAAGGAATGTGGCACAGACAGGCAACTTAGGAAGGTCTTGGAGAAGATATTCAGATGCTTTGATGACCTACAAAGGTTGGATAGTGCAAGCAATGGTATTCCCTATGACATTCTATGGAAGGGAAAGTTGGAAATGCCAGATAGAAATTGACACTTTTGTTTTTTTGTGTCGGAGAATACTTCTAAAAATATCATGGACAGCCAAGAAAACAAACAAATGGATCTTCAGACAAATCAGCTGAGAGTTCTCACACAAGGTACAAATGGCCAGGCTCAAATTATCTTACTTTGGACACTTTTAGGCAAAAAACAAGCTCTCTGGAGAAGGTGCTAAGGCTAGGAAAGGTGGAATGAAAGAGAAGATGACAAGCAGTAATCTGGATGGACTCAGTTACAATGGCACTGGGTGCACCATTGGAAGACTTGAAGGACTAGATTAGGGATAGATGGAGGGCATTTATGTGATTGCTAAGTCTACACATAACAATCAATCAGAAATAAAGCTAGCATTCTATTTAAAGGGCCTGCTTCATCTGCTGTTGCTCAGGAGTCAGAAAGAGACTAAGACAGGCTTCTTCTAATGGAGAAAAGGATAGTTTACAACCTCTCCAGAACCCTCGCACCTTCTGATGTAGGACTTAGATTACATCTTAGCTGAGGTGGAAATAAACTGTGAGACTACGGATTCCTGGAAGTGCTTATGAACTGGTTCAAAGTCCTTGTGTAGAGGATAGAATAGAGTACATAATGGAGTACATAACATTTTCTTTTCAAGGCAGAACCAAAATGAAGGTCAGAATTCATTTTTGGAACATATAACTTAAATATCACTGCATATATTTTATTTTCTATCTCTTCATCTACTCAATTCCCCATCAGCAACCAATAATGTGGAGTTGAGGAAATACAGGTAGTCCTAGACTTACCACAGTTCATTTAGTGACCGTTCAAAGTTACAACAGCACTGAAAAAAGTGACTTATGACAGTTTTTCACACTTACAACCATGGCAGCATCTCCATACTCACGTGATTAAAATTCAGACGCTTGACAACTGACTCATATTTATGACGGGTTGCATTGTCCTGAAATCATGAGATCCCCTTTTGCAACCATCTGACCAGCAAAGTCAATAGGGAAAACCCGATTCATTTAACAACCGTGTTACTAACTTAACAACTGCAACGATCCACTTAACAACTGTGGCATGAAAGGTCGTAAAATGGGGCAAAACTCACTTAGCAAATGTCTCATTTAGCAACAGAAATTATGGCCTCAATGGTGGTTGTAAGTTGAGGACTACCTATACCTGAAATGTTGATGCAATGGATCTTATTTCAGGGCTAGAAATTACAGAAGAGAAGAAACTGCACAGAAAGGCCAACCTTATTTCCTTTCAGTGATGCTAGTAAATTAGTAGTGAAGAAATGGCAATCTTAAATTCAGGAGAACAGCCTAGGGAGGAAAGAAGTTCAGGCAACATGATCAATAAAAACTGTCCTTTTATATTGTTGCTATCCATCTTTACTCCCATGGAAAGCATACCCAGAGAATAGCTTTAGTAGAAAATATTAATAGAATAGAATAGAATAGAATAGAATAGAATAGAATAGAATAGAATAGAATAGAATAGAATAGAATAGAATAGAATAGAATAGAATAGAATAGAATAGAACCTAGGGGGTCTTTTATCCAGCCCCCAGCTCAAGCAGGAGAACCTATACCAGGAGTCAGCATCCTGAAACAGTGAAAGAGCCACTCGGAACCGGTTCCCTCACAAAAGGAAAAACTGGGAGCCGCAAAAAATGCGTGCACATGCGTGTACATGCACACATGTGCAGAACAGGGTTTGACTGAAGAGTGGACACAAGGCGAGATATACACCTACCCTGCATATTTAAATTGATTGGTTGAACTTTTTTAGTCCCAGGGGTTTTTTTTTGGACTGCACATGGCAGAGGACTGGGAGCCGCAGGAGACGGCTGAAAGAGCCGCATGTGGCTTCGGAGCCGCGGGTTGCAGACCTGTGACCTATACCATCTCAGACAAATGACTGTCCAGTCTCTTCTTAAAAACCTCCAGTGATGGAGTGCCCATGATTTCTGGGGGTAAGCTGTTCCACTGGTTAATTGTCCTCACTGTTAGGAACTTTCTTCTTAATTCCAGGTTGCTTCTCTCTTTGATCAGTTTCCAAACAAGGATAATGGAATAACCTAGAATTATTTGCAAGGATTGTTGATCTACTTAAATGCAGTCAGTGTCCAGGCTTTGCCCAAATGGCATAGTCTAAAAGAGATAGAAGTCAAAGAAAGATCAGCCAGCCCAAAAGCAAGTATGAGTTAAGCTGAAGGTTTAGTAAAATAAGATTCATTACAAATTCTATTCCCAAAGAAAATATTTACAATTATTTATACATGTAATGAATTTATTCATGTGGAAATTGTATTAGTTGAATAAACAAGTAATAAATATTGCAAAAGAACTTTTGTGTACCAAGTGTATCAGACATCAATTCCCATAGTTTCAATGGAACACATGTCCAGAAACCAAAAGTAGGAAATGTTTAGATGAGGAACAAATATTAATAGCCAAGCATAAATCGTATAAATTGCATCATTATTTGTGTAAACTCAGTCTTGATGATTCAATAGACCTGTTGAATAAAAAGGTTAAATCACCTTATAGAAAACCCTATGTCACTATTCTGTCAAGCTGAAATAGATTTGATTATCATAAACAAATGTAACATAATAATCTCAAATAAGCTTTTAAGAATTCTGTGCACACCCATTAGTATCCAGGCACTAAAGGAAGCACATTCTTCCCCTGCTAAGTCAGCCAGTTGAATTATCTGCATTCATCATTTCTGCTATGAAAGAGTATTTTGATTCATTAGATCAGCTGTCATTCTAGTTCGTTCAGTTAGCTTGCCTTCCAGGTATGTTCACTGGGACCTGCCCAGGATATAATTTCATTGCTTTATAGGGTGTAACATCAAAGAGGGACTAATAGTAAAAAATAATCCCATCTCAGGTGGGTGTGCCTATTCCCAGTTTGTCTTCTGACCCATGCTTGTGTCCATTAGAATGGACGGACACTTTTCAAACTACAATGATAAGCCAGAATTTCTGGTTTGATGGGAAAGTGAGAAAGTTTATATAATAGATCCACATATCGCTAAAGGGTTGATTCGGCTTTTTCACTGTTGTGCAGAATGTGCCAAAAGATGTTCCCTTAGGTCGCATTTCACCCAGGAGTCATCATTGGTTTTTGTTCTGTTTGAACAAATATTATAGATCTAAGAAGATTAAAAATCCCCCTTCGGGCTTCAGCTCATTCCAAGTGTTGAACCAGTGACATTGAAAGATGTTAGCCAGAAATCCAGTCTATGAGCCATCATTTGCCTAAGGTGGAAATTTGCCTAAGGTGGAAATTATATCTTAAACAGCTATTTGGCACCAACAGCCAAAAGCGCTCCCTATTCTTTCAGATTAGGTCTGTTCCTTGGTATGGGAGATTTGCTCTTTCTGTGAATGCTCAGCTTTTCTCTCTGAATCTACATTCCAGTTATCCAGTGGTGCCAGTGTATAACTATAATTTAGTGTGAATGGACCCATTTGAATGGTGCTGCAGAATGGATGCTTCATTCTGGAAGTTATCCTTGTTGATGTAATGATGTGGATACTCAGCAGGGTTCCAACAAAGAACTACAGGATCCTTTCCAATCATAGGAGGTATATGGGTTGGACAATTAGTCCGTGGGAAAATGCACACAACTCATCTGCTTCCATGTCCTTCGATATTCACAGACTCCATAACCACTTCTAAGGTGACCTTTCTTTTTTCTCATTAAGCCTGAAACGTGTAACCCCATAATTTCATACGACTTCATAATTAAAACAGTTGATTTTAACAGCAACTCCTCTCCATCCTTAGTGCAACTAGTCAGTTAGATTCTTGGCGAGGAAATCACCTTGGGTAAAAACAAAACAGAAGTTGTAGTGCTGTATTTATAGCTGTCCCATGGGGACACAGATTGAGAAATTGCTCAGTATGAACCACAGGCTTGTATACACAACACAGAAAATGAGACTAGCTCTGTTTGAGAAATAGTGCTACAAGTTACACAAATTAACTCATCTGAAAGCTCAGAAAGAAATTTTTAGCAGAAACAAATCCTTTTATTATACTGTCATGCAAAGAATAATTCTCTTGGCTGAGAATCTTCTGCCATGGTGGTCTCCTTCCCCTTCTCCTTCATGTAACAATGCAGTTGCCATTGTTACATGGCTCAAAAGTTGACTGAATGAAATTATTTTCTTAGATGCTGAGGCAATAATGGTAGAGTAGCCCCACTGGGTGTTGTTCACGGGTCTAAAACAAGAAAAGGGGCTATGTAATTTTTGAAAATTCGGATTTTTAAATTAATGTTTTAATATCCATAAAATAAAACCATTAAAAATATCAAAAACAAGCATCAGGTCAACTAGGGATGTTATACCATTTGTTTAACCTCAGCAGTACAGAATT
This sequence comes from Vipera berus, assembly GCF_964194415.1. NCBI lineage: Eukaryota > Metazoa > Chordata > Lepidosauria > Squamata > Viperidae > Vipera > Vipera berus. Next base: position 144,513,909 of record NC_138204.1, read on the forward strand.
AACAAGATGTACCTTTTTGAGGATGGAGGCTACTGCGGAAAAATCATGAACCTTCCCATTAGTAATAAATAATAATAATAATAAAATTAATAGACAGAGGCTAACAGATAGAGGATAAAAAAACATATTAGAACAGATGCAGCTTCCTAAGGACATTATATATATATATATACATATACATACATATATATATATATATATATATATATATATATATATATATATATATATATATATATATATATATGTGGATCTTTGGTCATTCGGGTTTTTCCCCGCGTAGAATTGAAGGTGTAAGAGCAACGTTTCGACGGAATCCCATCCGTCATCCTCAGGCTGGTGAGATATATATATATCTATTTGTATTTGTATTTATTATATATATATATTTGTATTTGTATTTATTAAATTTGTATACCGCCCTTCTCCCAAGGGACTCAGGGCGGTGAACAGGGCACATATAAATAGAAGATACAAAAATTAAAAAAGAATTAAATAATCGCCCAGATAAAACAGTAACAATATAAAAACCCAATTAAAAAACCCTAACTTCCCCCATCAGGCCAGGCCAGCTTGTTCAAATAAATGGGTCTTCAGACCGCGTTGGAAGGAGCGAAGGTCCGGTGCCGTCTGGAGCTCAACCGGCAGCTGGTTCCATAAAGCCGGAGCGCCCAAAGAGAAGGCCCTCCCCCTGGGGGCCACCAGCCGACATTCTCTGACCGGGGGCACCCTGAGGAGGCCCTCTCTGTGGGAACGCACAGGGCGGAGGGAAGTTGACACCGGCAGCAGGTGGTCCCTGAGGTACTCCGGACCCATGCCATGTAGGGACTTAAAGACCATTACCAGAACCTTGAATCTCACCCGGAAGACAACTGGTAACCAATGCAGCTCGCGGAGCAAAGGTGTAACATGGGAGTACCGGGAAACTCCCAAGACAACTCTCGTGGCCGCATTCTGTACCAGTTGGAGCCTCCGAGTGGTCTTCAAGGGAAGCCCCATGTAAAGAGCATTGCAGTAGTCCAGACGAGAGGTCACGAGCGCATGAGTGACCGTACACAGGGCATCCCATTCCAGATAGGGCCGCAACTGGCGCACCAGGCGAACCTGGGCGAAAGCCCCCCTAGTCACGGCTACTATATGGTCTTCCAGAGTAAACCGTGAATCTAGGAGGACTCCCAAGTTGCGAGCCCTATCCACGGGGGGTAAAAACTCACCCCCCATAGAAAGAGATGGGATATTTTTTTTATTTAAAAAGTTTTACAGTACATTTTAACTTTAACAATCCCCCCTCCCCCACCCCTATCTAACCCTCCCTATCCCTCTCCCCCATTCCCCCCTCCCCCCCGACTTCCCAGAGCTAAATACAGGGTATAAAAACGAAAAACAAACATAAGCATCCATATGCTATCAACAATAAACTATTAATTCTATCACCCTCTAGCTCATGTAAAATGATTACAAACAATATTAATATTACAGATAAAAAAAAGAAGAAAACAGAAAAGGAGCTTTACTCAAATGCTAAATGAAATTTCTTAGTCACAATCCTTATTCATATTAATTTCAAAAAAAAAACCTTTCATCTACTCTTTACATTCTCCCACATTTCTCTAATTTCTAAACAAATTCTCAGTTATGCGCCAAGAGCGCCTATCTCTATTAACCTTATTAATCTCCAACCAAACTGAACTATGATCAAAAATAGTTCTTGCATGTATCACGCCAAATGTCTTGCAGTTCCAGATCATCCTTAAGTTCAAATAAAAAAAAGATTTAGGCAATCTAGCATGACTCAAGACACGCTTTTAAAAAAAAACCAGCTTTATCCATCTATATGTCTAGGACACCATTCCAATCTCCAAAAAAATAAAATAAAAAAATTTAAAAAATTTATAATCCAATTAGGTAACCTTTATGTATAGTAAGTTAAGAAAAGTCAACTTGTTGTTGATTAGAAGCTTGCGTACCCAGTCTTAAATTCAGTAAATACTTTTGGTCCAAAACCCTAATATGCGTTTCTTGCAAACAAATAACATCAGTCTTAAATTGTTTTAAATATTGAAAAACTTTCTTTCTCCTCTATGATGAATTTAATCCATTGACATTCTAAATTAGAAATTTAGTCACTAATCTTGACGCCCCAAAGCTTTTGGAGCATGTCTGACATGGCCCCTGTAACTTCTTTGGACCGCGCCCCTCCCACAGCTTCACTGTAAGTACGCTTTGGAGGTTCCATAACTTTCTGCTGATCTTGCTCTTGCTCTCGTCTCGCTCGTCTTAGGGCAGCACGCGTCATCCTCTGCTCTCCAGCAGCAACCGATGAGACTGTAACTTGATCCCCTCCAGCACCATTCTCCTCTGTCACATCTTGAGGCTTTCCCTCGCCATATCCCTTTGCAGCTTCCAGAAGTGATAGGGGGGTTGCTTTTAACACATTGCTGTAAAAATCACGTGCCTGGGCCACAGTAACCAGACAATGTCTTTTACCTTCGTGCATCACCACCAGTCCGACTGGAATCTCCCATCTAAACTTGATATCACATTTCTTAAGTTCCTGTACAAGAAATGCAAAATCTTTCCTTCTCCTTAAAATCTTTGGAGGAATCTCTTTTAAAACCAGGACTTCTTGTTCAGCAACTACCAATTTAGTATCATAAGCAGCTTGAATGTCTTCATCTCTAATTACTCTCTTTGTAAAATAAGCCACCACATCTCTAGGTAACTTCCTCTGTCTTGCAATCCATGAATTTACACGAAAAATTTTATCCATGCTTCCCTCAATTTCAGATGCTGGCTGGCCCAATACTGCTTCCAAAGCCTCAGAGATCAGCTGCTTTAAATCTTCTTTAGGATTCTCTTTTAAGCCCCTGATTCTAATAGCATACTGCATCTGATGGTACTGAACAAGGCTCAATTCTCCGTCCATTTTGTCCCTTATATTTTCATTCTCTAATACCTTTACTTCTAATATAGAGTTCTTTTGACTGAGATCCTCCACTTTTCCATCCAGCTGTTGCACACATTCAGCTACACTTTCAATTGTAGACAACATGTCTAACCTCATTGCTCTAAACTTCTCTTCCATCTTCTTCTCCAATTTCTCCTCCAGCTTTTTCAACTTTTCATCCATCATATCAGACATTAATTGTGAATGCTTTTCAAAGGCATCTTGTAAATCCTTAAGCGTCAATGCCGGAGGAGGTGCAGGAGGAAGCAAAGCTTGCAACGAGGTCTGTTGCACCGGAGAAGACCCCGCATTCCGAAGAGCTTTAGAAGTTTTGGCCGCCATCTTTCCCCACTTTCACTTGTTGCGCACTTTCACTTTAAAGCTATAAAATCCATTGAGCTAGAGAGTAAAGATAAAAGTCCACATCACCTTGACCTCCTGTACCGCTCTGCCTGCATCTTGATACTCAAGAGTATTTCCTTCTGGCAGGGGTGGTTGCTAACGCCTGGCTCTGCTCCAAAAATCACGGAGCAGAGACGCTGCACAGCTCGGAGCAACCCAGGCTTCGGGGGGGCTCAATCCTTCAGCCGCCCAAACTCTCAGCTCAGGCGGCCCCGGGGAGCTCAACCCCTACCTGGGGCCTCACCCCATCCTCTTCTCCCGAGGAGGGAGCCTTGGTGGAGCAGTGGACTAATGCCTCCTTAAGTAACACCAGCTGCCTGCAATTAGTGCAGGTTCGCATCCCACCAGGCTCAAGGTTGACTCAGCCTTCCATCCTTCCGAGGTAGGTAAAATGAGGACCCAGATTGTTGGGGGCAATTAAGCTGACTTTGTAATAATGCCGCTTGGGTGTGTGTGTGAAAGCCCTAACAAGCAGGCATATACATAGAATGAAGGCTACTGCTAAGCTTGTAAGCCGCCCTGAGTCTTCGGAGAAGGGCGGGATATAAATGGAATTAAAATAAAATAAAATAAATAAATAAACCTCCCCATAATCCTGTCCACTTCCTCAGGGGTCACAGAATCAAACTCCTCCCAGATAACATCGACAAGACCGCCCGTGTCCTGATCGTCAGACTCTGCCCAGTTGGAGTCCAGACCGGTCCGAATCCGAGCAATTTTATCCAACAGATGTTGACCAAACTCCTCGGCACGACCCTGCAAGGGTTCCTCCCTCATCTCCTGATATATAATACAGATCTATTACTGAGGTTGGTGATCTAAAAATAGCACAAATGAATACCATCCAGTTTATGCCTGAATGGCAAATTCCTTAGACAGAAGAATCATACAATTCTACAACTTTATGTTGCAAACAGTGAAACAGACTAAAATTAAATGGTACAAGTGTTGTCATATCTCAATAATACAGCCATTGAGTCATTTGTTATGTCTAGAGAAATAACTGAAGAAATGCACTGCAATATAAAACCACTTATTGTTATTTCCAAGCCAACCTCATTTACAGGAATCCTGCAAAAGGAACATCAGGTGGAGGAATAATATTTAGGCTTTCTGCAATATTAAACTCAAAGAATGTATTACAGATACCGTATTTTCCGGCGTATAAGACGACTGGGCGTATAAGATGACCCCCGACTTTTGAGAAGATTTTCAAGATTTTTTGTCTTATACGCCAGAAAATACTTACATGCCAGTTGCCAAGTGTCTGACACAAGCCCGATTCAGCCCCATCTGATGCAGATGGTGCAAAGCCTCCCTTTTGAAGCCCAAAGGGGCTTTTCCTTCCACCCACCCTTTGGAATAAACGCAAGAGCTGCGTTCACACGACGCGCTCTTCCAGGCCAGACTCTGCAAACGGCACGCCAGAAGCCGCAACCACCGCGGGCACTCTGAGTCCCCGCCTTTCGGCAGCCTGCACAGCCGAGCGCAATCCGGCTTTGAGAGTACATTTGCAGATGGAGCAGCTGCTGCTTCTGGAGCCAAGCCCCGCCCAGGAGGCGGTCGGCCAGGCAGACCCGGAAGACGCGCTGGAGAGCCGGGCTTGGGGCGGCCATGCCGAGGCCGGCTGGCGAGGGCCGCTGCTTGGTCTGCAGGTGAGAGGGGCACCAGGCCACCAAGTACCGCTGTCCAGACTGCCGGGAAAGATAGCGGGTAGAAGGGCGCACTCTGCTTATGCTCAGATGCCACTTGGGCAAGGGGGAGGGGCTTCCTGCCGCTCCCAGGGTCTGGCATTTGCAAGGGGGAGGGGAAGGGGCTTAGAGGCTCTTGGGGGTGGGAAGGGAGAGTCACGTTGGAGGGGGGACTGGACTAAGGAGGCTTGAAGTTGCTTTGCAAGAACAGGGGCGCTCGATTGATTTATGTACTATTTTCCGGCGTATAAGACGACTGGGCGTATAAGACGACCCCCCAACTTTTGAGAAGATTTTCATGGGTTAAAAAGTCGTCTTATACGCTGGAAAATACAGTATATTAAAGATTTTTTTTATACAACCCTGGCATCTCTCAAAATATCCACCTTAATGTTATTCTGTATGTTTCTACTTTCTGCAGCATGAAGATACTCCACAGACTTCTTACCAAGGACATCTCCTAATGTTGTCTCCATCTCATTGCCAGCTCCTACCTAAGACACCCCAGTTAGCATAGATGTTGCAATGTAGAAGTGATGTCTTCCCTCTTAACCTGGTGCAAGACTTCCTGTGAGGATAATTTTGATGCACAAAGAACATGACAGTGTAGGTCAGCCATCTACTTGGGTCCAACTGGCCAGCAGGTCTGTTGTAGGGGTGTCCTTTCCTTCCAGGTTTCTGGGCTTTGTAGCTATGATGTTGCCTCGGATGCAAGGCAGAACAGAACCCTGGCTTCCAGAACTGCTTTATTTGTTGTTTCCAAAGAAAACGTTGACTTATTGGTCTATAGAGTTGGAGTAAGAGTATCCAAAACACTTTGCAACTTAACTTTGTCTCTTCAATAATTTACGTATCTACAGCTGCATCTGGGATACACAAATCCAGGTGACCACTACATGGTAGTCAAAAGAGACAGAAAGTATTTATTCTTTGTTACTGTTATATACTGGGTTAGTTGCTTGATTGACAAGACGAGGTGAGTGAGTTCAGCAAGAATCATTCTTTATTTGTTTACAAGAACTGAACTGAGAAACAGGGCTGCGAATGCGGCTATTTATACCCTGGCCTCTAGGTGGCGGCCAATAGGTTTAAAGCAACTTATTGCCACCCTAGAAGCAGCCAATGGCGGAACTGGAGACGGGTTGTCTGAGGAGCTGGGAGCTGTTAGCCAGCTTCGCTGCTTAAACAATCTTCCAGCAATTAACCCCACATGATACTCTTTAGTAAGACAAAACCCAATATATTACAGTTACCATTTAGTGATTGATAGATTGGCGATGTAATGGAATGACCTTGAGGAAGTAGGGGAAGGGACACAATAGGGCAAGAAAGGTTCACAGTGGCTTAGCGTTGGAGAAAGAAACTTAGGAAGAAACAGCCCTAATGGTTCAAGCAGTAAAAAGTGACAGCAGCAAGTTTGTACATGGTAATCGGTGGTCGCTTTCTGTATGGTTGGTGATTTTGGAGTGCGATTTCAGCCAAGGAAATCACAGACACTGCCTTTATTATCTTGCACAGTAGAATTGTAGGATCAGAAGTACAACAGAGTCCCATTTCAGATGCACATTATTAAGGATATGCATTAATGATTCTCATCAGCTCAGGTCTGTCTCAGCCTTCCAAGGTCTGTAAAATGGCACCTAGGTTGTTGGGGCAATATGCTGACTCTGTAAACTGCTTAGAGAGGGCTGTAAAGCACTATGGCAGACATGTCAAACACAAGGCCCGGGGGCCAGATCCGGCCCGCGAAGTGGTTTCATGCGGCCCGCGAAGCCATCCTGGAAACTGCCCTGGCCCTGGCCCAGAGACCCTCCTTCTGCCAGAGACCCTCAGATCTGTCCCACTCCTGCCCAGGCCCCCATAGGCACCCTTGATGCAAACAATGTAGAGCTGGCCATGCCCACCCAGTAGGCCATACACATAGCCACGCCCACCCAGTCGGCCACGCCCACCCGGCCCCTTGAGGGCAACTGCAATGCTGATGCGGCCCTCCATGAAATTGAGTTTGACACCCCTGCACTATGGAGTGGTATATACTGTAAATCTAAGTGCTATTGCTATTGATATATGCAATGGCAGCAAAATGATTTATACCAAGATAATTTTCTACTGGCTCGCAGACAAAGATGAAGCATGGCAAAATGGTTATGTGGATGAGATACTTTTGTAAGTCTTTTGCCCCATCTTTTCTCGCTTCCATTTTTTTTTCTTATCAGAGATCATCTAGTTAGAGAGAGCACACCTCTAAAGGCATGGTTATTCAAAAGTATTGCACTCCTAAAGATGCCTAAGAGAGGTAGGGCTTCAGTGTTTGTAACGATACTCCTTGCTTTTCTTCCACCCACGCCTTCCCTATTAACTTCCTCTGAACACACCTCTTGTTGTGAATATGTAGGTGGCTTAGACACCTGCTACACATTCCAGTAGAGGTAGTACTCAACTTACGACCACAACTGAGCCTAAAATTTCTGTTGCTAAGCGAGATAGTTATTAAGTGAATTTCACTCCATCTTATGCCCTTTCTTGCCGCAGTTGTTAAGTGAATCGCTGCAGTTGTTAAGTTAGTAACACGGGTTGTTAAGTGAATATAGCTTCTCCATTGACTTTGCTTGTCAGAAGGTCACAAAAGGTGATCTCACAATCCCGGGACACTGCAAGTGTCATAAATATGAATCGGTTGCCAAGTGTCTGAATTTTGATCACATTACCATGGGATGCTACAACGGTCATAAGTATAAAAAATGGTCATAGGTCACTTTTTTCAGTGCCATTGTAACTTCAAACAGTCACTAAATGAACTGTTGTAAGTCAAGGACTACCTGTATTTTAAAATATTACAAAGATCAGCTCTTTGAGGTAGGCTAGATCAAGAAACAAATTTCAGGAATGTTACTACATTGTTGTAGGTAGGGTATGGTATATTAACCAAATCCTGAAAGTTTGTTCAAAATCTTCACTGGCCCTTTTTAAGGACAAGAAGATTATATTGGGGCTGTTCTGAATTTCTTTATTATACTTTCTCATTCTCCAAGGCTGCATAACCCTCTTACCTCCTTCTCAAGACCAGAACTAAATTTGTCTCTGCCGGAAGACAGGCATTTGCTCTGAACTTTACCTAAACTTATCTTTCCATATTTTCTTTCCAGAATTCAAGAAATATTTACCTGTTTGTGTACAGAGACAGACAATTTATCTGCAACAATGCATTTAAAACAAAAACCAGTTTTTCATAGCCAGCCTTAAGTCAACTTTTCTTCTACAAAGGGCAAAGAGAAGAACTGTCAGTCTTCTATCAAGTAAAATCTAGAGTTATTTCTTTTACCCGATGTGAGAGATTATGGGGAGGCAGTGGGAACAGTGGAAGAAAACAGAGACAAACAATCAAGAGACTGCAATGGTCAAGTCAGTTGACAGCTTATCTCAAAAATAACACTTCAGCTGAGGTGATGAGAAATTTGGGAAGAAGTACTTTAAGGTATTCAAAGAGACTCTGCTTTAATTAACTCACAATAAACGAGGCTGGAAAATTCCTATTACAATTTTATTTAAGTATAGGTAGGCCTCAACCAGTTGCTTAGCAACCATTCAAAGTTAGGATAGACCCCCAAAAAGCTACTTATGACCCAGACTCAAAGTTCCAACGTCCAGCCCCTTCCAAAGTCATGTGACTATTTTTGCTTGGCAAAAGGCGCACATTTACAGCCATTTGCAGCATCCCATAGTCACATGACAGTGATTAACAATGTTTTTGCCTGAAACCAGTGTTTGCTTCCAGTTTCCAGCAAAATATACCACATGGCAAAGCAACGGTTTTGCTTAATGACTGCAGCATTTGCTTAACAACCATGGCATTTGCTTAACAATCACAGCATTCGCTTGACAAACACTGCAAATATGGTTATAAAATTGGGTATGGTCACAAGGTGACCTGCTTTACATCCTTTGCAACTTATGACCAAAATTGCAGGCTCAATAATGGTTGTAAGTCAAGGACTACCCATAACGTGTTCAAGATAACAACAACAACAACAACAACAACAACAACAACAACAACAACAATAATAATAATAATAATAATAATAATAATAATAATAATAATAATAATAATAATAATAATAATAATAATAATAATAATAATTTTATTTGTATACCGCCCTTCTCCCGAAGGACTCAGGGCGGTGAACAGGGCAATAAATACTAAAATACAAAGATACAAAAATTAAGAAAAGATTAAACATAATGCCCAATACAATACAACAATAAATACAATACGTTAAAAGCAATAATAAAACCCAAACCCATCAGATCAGGCCGGCTTGTTCAAACAAGTAGGTCTTTAGATCACGTCGGAAGGAGTGAAGGTCAGGCGCCATCTGGAGCTCAACCGGTAAGTGGTTCCACAAATCCGGCGCACCCACAGAGAAGGCCCTCCCCCTGGGGGCCACCAGACGGCATTCTCTGATCGGTGGCACCCTGAGGAGGCCCTCTCTGTGGGAGCGCACTGGGTGGAGGGAAGTTGATGCCGGCCGCAGGTGCTTCCTAAGGTACTCCGGACCCATGCCATGTAGGGCTTTAAAGGTCATTACCAGCACCTTGAATCTCACCCGGAAGACAACTGGAAGCCAATGCAGCTCACGGAGCAAAGGTGTAACATGGGAGTATCGGGAGACTCCCAACACGACTCTCACGGCTGCATTCTGCACCAGTTGGAGCCTCCGAGTGGTCCTCAAGGGCAGCCCCATGTAGAGAGCGTTGCAGTAGTCTAACCGAGAGGTCACGAGCGCATGAGTGACCGTACGCAAGGCATCCTGGTCTAGATAGGGCCGCAACTGGCACACCAGGCGAACCTGGGCAAAAGCCCCCCTAGTCACAGTTACTAAATGATCTTCAAAAGAAAGCTGTGAGTCTAGGAGGACTCCCAAGTTGTGGGCCCTATCTATGGGGGGTAATAATTCACCCCCCATAGAAAGAGATGGAATATTCTGAATTTCCCGAGATGACAACACGCACAGCCACTCAGTCTTGTCAGGGTTGAGGCGAAGCCTGTTCCTCCCCATCCAGACCCGAACCGCCTCCAGGCAATGGGACATCACGTCGAGGGCATCACTGGGGTGGTTTGGGGTCAAAATAAAAAGCTGGGTATCATCAGCATACTGATGATACCCAACTCCAAAACCACGAATGATCTCACCCAGCGACTTCATATAGATGTTGAACAGGAGAGGTGAGAGGACCGACCCCTGAGGAACTCCACAAACGAGAGGCCTCGAGGCCGACCTCTGCCCCCCTGCCAACACTGACTGCGAACGTCCCAGGAGATAGGAGGAGAACCACTGAAGAACCGTGCCTCCCACTCCCAATCCCCTGAGACGCCGCAGCAGGATACCATGGTCGATGGTATCAAAAGCTGCTGAGAGGTCTAATAGGACTAGGACAGAGGAGTATCCCCTGTCCTGAGCCCTCCAGAGATCTTTCACCAGAGCGACCAATGCCGTCTCCGTGCTGTACCCAGGCCTGAAGCCCGATTGGTACGGGTCTAGATAATCAGCTTCATCCAGGACCAGAGGGAGCTGATGCGCCACCACGCTCTCAATAATCTTCGCAAGAAAGCGACGGTTGGAGACCAGACGAAAGTTGTTTAACACAGCTGGGTCCAAGGCAGGCTTCTTATTTTATACCTTATTTTAAAAACAATCTATAGGAATGTCAGCAGGATGATTATTCAGAAAGGGATGTTGCATAGCTCGTGATTCTGGGAATTCCAGTTAATATTTTTTTAAAGAGAGGTGTCCACTTGTAAGTATGAAAATTACCATGGAGTACTAAGTGCAGCTGCATATAAGGGAAGTGAAGAGGAGTAGACAGTGTGGGGGTGAAGAAAAGCTGAGATGATCAGGAGAGAGCAAAGGAGTTTCTAAAACTAATTTTAAAAAACAAAATTAGCAAAGGGGAGAGGGAGGCTGCTGCTGGAGTTGGGGAAGCCAGCTAGAAATGCATAAAATAGGCTTCTCAGGGAGCCGAGCTCTTCAAGCACAAGGGAGCCCATGTTGTTTTCCCTCAGCCTCAGGGAAAAGGTGTCAAACTAATAAGACGTTAGGCTGATCAAATTAAGTACTCTTGAGAGTTGGAGGGCAGAGGAAGAGATCAAATAGTTGAGATTCCCGCCTCCAGAAAGATTAAATAACTTTCTCTGTGTTTTTCTTTTTCTTTGATAATGTATGTATTTTTATGTATATGTATACACACACACACACACACTCACACTCACACACACACACACAACTAAGTTGTTCTGTCAAAATGTCTCAGATAAAAGCAGTCCAAGTAAAAGCAGTTTAACAGCCAGCTGGCAGGCTGGTTCAGGACCATTGCCCAGAGGGATGATGGCTGAGCTCATCTTAATAATGACATAATAAATAGGGTGGTGCAAGTCCTTTAAAAAGATGCTTGGGAATGTGTAGGAGCCCATACAAAGACAGCATGGAGATGTTTTCAAAATGGCTTCAGAAATCTGGAAAAGGAAGCGGCTGCTTCAGCAGGGTGGAAAAACAGGTGCTTTGTGTAAGTATTTGTACACTTTGCAAAGCACTTCTTTCAAAGGATTTGCACAGCCACAATGACAAATGCATATTAATGTACCAAATTCCAGGAGGAATTTGACCATTGGTGCTTAGTCTATGGATTGTGCCCTTAAATATTTTTAAATAAAGCATTCCTGGAAACATGTATTATTTTCCTATTTTGGGAAAAGCTCTTTGAATGAACAAAACAATATTTGACTGTCTTCTGGCACTTGTTCCTCTCCAAAAATGTCAGTGGGAGTTCAGCCAGATACTTTTATTGGAAGCATGACCCAGCCATCTTAACCTCTTTTCTTTGCAATCCAAAATTAAATGAACTGGCTTAAGGTTAAAAGTTAACCGGATGATATCTAGAGTGAAGATATGTAGGATATTACAGACACTGAACATAGTACTGAGAGCCAAGCAGTGTTAAAGGATGTTGATGGAATGTTCTAATGGAATGTATACACTTCTAACCCATGAAATTTACACTGGCAGCTATTTTCATGAAGAAAACTCTGAGGACTATTACATTCTCTATCTGGAAGAGAGTTTTACGTCATCTGCATTTCAATCTCAAGTATGCTACATTGGAGCCAAACATAAATGACTTCATAAAGAAACTGCCTTCCATGAAATCTATATTTTACCTTGTCCTAAGAATGCTCTGTCCCAAAACTGAAACCAAATCCAACCTTGTTCTCTTACATAGCATAGAGTGATGAAAGGTGAAACCCTTTGGGCCAATCAATCTGTCTCAGCCCAACCTACCTCACAGGATTGTTGGGGGGGGGGGAAGTAGGAGGAGGAAGCAAAACAAGGTGGAATAAAAAACCTAATATATAAATGCATTCCAATAGAATCTTTCTATTACAAAATTATAAAATGCCACTGTCTCTCCTCCTTCTCAGAAGCCACATGTTACTACCGTGTTTCCCCGAAAGTAAGACCCAGTCTTACTTTCTTTTGGACTCTGAAGTAAGCACTAGGACTTACTTTCAGGTAGGGCTTACTTTTGACAGTACCAGCAGATCATGAGTGCATGGGCGGGGTGGGCCCTGTGCATGGGGTGGGGATGCAACCTGGCAGTGAGAGATGGGGATGGACCAAGAACTGGTTTGGGTGGGTGGGGCGGGTGGCCTTCCCGTGCCAGGCCAGCCCCTGCTAGGCAGAGGCGGGAAGGACCCTGAGGTGGGAAAGGCCAGGCAGACGCTCCTTTGGCTGGGGCAGGGGGGGGCTTTGCCCCGGGGATCCGGGGAGGCCGCCTTCCTGGGAGATGAGTGGGGAGGTGGCAGCCCAGGACCAAAGCGGTCGGTGGAGCACCAGAGCCTCGGGGAGGGAGGGTGCTGCAGCGAGCGGGCATCCTGCGTCAGCACCCATGCTGGCTGCCCCTTCCCATGGAACTGAAGAACTTACCACACCACCACCCAGATATCCTCGCTTCCCCCAGGAATTGCATGTCTTTGCTTACCTGATTTCCAGCCCTGTCCTGTTTCTTCTTCACGATCCTCCATTGCCACGCACAGAGAAACAGAAGAAGTTTGGGGTGGGGGGAGAAAAAAGGTCAATTAATCAATTCCAACCTCGCAAAAAAACAAAAGTCCTTGCAAAGTTGGAACTCTCCTGGGAATTCTACAATTTAATACAAACAGGGGAAAAAAATCTACAAGGTTTGATATAACAACAAAAATGGAATGGACTATAGAATTCCTAGAGGAGAACAGCTTTGATGTACCATAGCACCTGAAGTGGGCACCATTTTCCACAGAGATAAATTACAAAGGAAAGCTACTATAGAGAGTAAAAAAGATGACTTTGATGGAAATATAAGTTGCCTGGGAAAGACTTAAAAAACACTAGGGAAGAAGCTGATGAGACATTACATAGACAAATGCCTCTACATAAGCCATGTGTCAGGTCTCTCTCTCTCTTTCTTTCCTTAAGCCCAAGTTCAAAAGACAACAGACAGTAGTGATTAGTGGAGAGGTGGAATGTCCAGTAGCCAAAGGTGAACAATAGGAGCTGGTGAGATTCCAAGATTCCAACTCCTACACGAGCAACCAGTGCTTTTTTGTAAAAGAAAAAGGTGCCGGAACTCACACATGTCATACAACCCGCCTTGCCTACCCTACAAGGTTCCGTCCAAAAAAAGTGCCGGAACTCCGTTCTGGGTGTTCTATGACAAAAAAAAGCCCTGATTATACCCAAATCATTTGCCTGGCTTAAAGTTGATGAATGTTGTGGGCAAGAGTCATCATTTTCTACTCTGCCTCAAGTTGTAAAGCAGACATGTCAAACACAAGGCCCGGGGGCCAGATCCGTCCCGCGAAGTGGTTTCATGTGGCCCGCAAAGCCATCCTGGAAACAGTGAGGGAACAGCCCCCACTACCTTGGCCCTGGCCCAGAGACCCTCCTTCTGCCACAGACCCTTAGATCTGTCCCACTCCTGCCCAGGCCCCCATAGGCACCCTTGATGCGAACGATGTAGAGCTGGCCACGCCCACCCAGTAGGCCATACGCACTTTAGCCACGCCCATCCAGTAGGCCATGCCCACCCAGGCCACACCCACCCGGCCCCCTGAGGGCAATCGCAAAGCTGATACGGCCCTCAATGAAATTGAGTTTGACACCCCTGCTGTAAAGTATTTTGAGCCCCAGTGATGAAAATATAGCAGAGAATAGTAGTGCAGACCAGACAAGAGTAAGAGAAAATATACTCATGCAATAAAAATGAGGTTTAATTAATTGGATTTATATTACAAAGTACAGTCTCTAGATGTTCATATTTCAGCAAATAGACCTGTAAGTGGTAAAGGCACACTACCCAGGCAGTAATTAAAACCACAGTGTCATATTCTATAACAGTCTCTTCATCTATTAATCCAGATGTTCCTAGGGTCCATGTTATGTTGGGGTTAAAGAGCAGGCCATGAAAATCAGGCTTATGTCATACTTGTATAACCTTGTAAAGCAGTAACACCTCTCAGTGGCATTTAAAAGTATTTTCGCTTCTAATGCAGAACTAAAGCTGGATGTTCCTTCTTCCCACTCACCCAAATGCATTGTGGGCTTGAAAAATATATTTGACATAATTCCTTTCGCAGTCTTAAAAAAAAAGCCTGCAGCACTTTGCTTTAACCCATCCCTGATATTTAATTTCATGTTAGTGGGTACATATGTAATTAAAGTTCATGAAAACAAGTTATCTATGCATAGTAACTTGAACAAAGTCCAGCACATGAATTTCTCACCTAGTAAAGCTGAAAGGATTGAAACAGAAAATCAGTTATAATTGCATATAGAATACGAAACCCCTCTACAGAGCCAATGCCCCCGCAACCTCACTGCTATTTTTAATTAGCCAAGTAAGAAAGAAAAATTTCCTCCTACCTCAGTGCTTTAACTATAGTTAATATATCTCAGCAACTCTGTGGTGGATAGTCTTGAATCCAAGACTGTAAATATTAGGCACATCTTATATATAATTAATTTGAAAAGGTATTCATAGCAACATTTACAAGTTTCTTTTTATTCATTAATAGTTTCATTTTGTTCTTTCAGTGCAATGAGAGGTTTACAGCTGCCCTTGAAAGCTACCAGTGCTTTTTTTTAAAAAAAATAATAATGTTCTTGTCATATTGGAAGAAGCATGCCTAATAATACTGGGGAATCAAATTAAGTTGATTGCATTATATCATATCTAGGAACTTTAATATTTTCCATCCAAACTATATATATATAGCTTGTCCGAGGACGTCTCCGTGGTCATGTGGCCGGCATGACTGGACGCCAAAGGCGCACGGAACGCTGTTACCTTCCCACCGTAGTGGTCCCTAGTTTTCTACTTGCATTTTTACGTGCTTTCGAACTGCTAGGTTGGCAGAAGCTGGGACGAGTAACAGGCGCTCACTCTGTTACGCGGCACTCGGGATTCGACCCGCCAAACTGCCGACCTTCTGATCGACAAGCTCAGCGTCCTAACCCACTGAGCCACCGCGTCCTTCTGATCGACAAGCTCAGCGTCCTAACCCACTGAGCCACCGCGTCCATATAACTTTATATATATATATAAAGTTCATTTCCCCCTCTCAAACCAGAATCAGATACTACATATTATAATAGGGAAATCTCCTTTAATTAACTTCAGCCTCATGATCAAATCAAGTAATCAGATTGACTAGCAATTCTGGAAGCTGTAATTTCAACAGATGCCTAGAATATCAGATTTGGAAGGATACCTGTATTTTTCTCAGATTGGCTAAGTACAGGGCTGGTATGAAGAATCAGTATATGGACAGCTGCTTGGATATTCTGTCAATCTTCTCTGGAATTCTATACCCATACTAGTATGTTGAGAGTATACGTAATGGTCTCCAAAGACTCTTCATTATTTGCCCTAACCATGGCATAAACCTGACCTTGTAATTACTCACCCCCCCGCTATGGGTTCAATCTGCTATACTTGCTATACCATTGACTCTATGGTTGCTCGCAGGGCTTTTTTTGTCATAGGACGCTCAGAATGGAGCGTGAATTGCCATGAAATGCTTATGGAACTGTTTCTGTTGAACTGTAACCCATATTTTCAAGTGCTACAGAGCTATAAATGTTGACTTTTTAAAAAAGTAAAAAAAATAAAATGTGGTTACAATTCCACTGAAAGGATTTGATTATGTGAACAGTAATATAATTCCCATTGATAACAAGGAAAATTTGTTTTGCCATTTTAAACATGGACAGTGGTGCATTTGTTACCTTAAGTTCATATAATGTTTTCTTCTTTTCTACCCCTTTCCAAACTTTTGAGCCATATTAAAAATCTATGCCAATATTTTGACATTCCAGCCATTCTCCTACAATACAGTTACAAATGAAAAAAAAAGGATGTCAGACAGTGATGGGATTCAAATATGTGAACAACCAGTTCTCTGTGTGGATGCCACTTCTGGAAGTCTGTTCTAGGCCTGGGCAACAAAAAATTAGCTACTGGTTCTGCCGAACTGGTGCAAACCAGCTGAATCCCACCACTGATGTCAGAAGTTCTTAATAATTAAAGAATAGAAAAAGAGGAATCGCCTCATCCATACTCAAAATCAGTTTTTCTTTAAAGGAGGTGTAATGTATTGGGGTTTTTGCTTGTATTGATTCATGTATCTGTTTAAATGCTGCATTAATTGGTGTGTATGTGTAACGGCTACTGACTAAGCCAGACTTGTTGTCTCCAGGACTATCATTGGTAGATTTGGGGTGGGAATGGCTTCCTTCAAATCTATTGGCCACCACCTAGTGGCCAACTGTATAAAGAGCCTTGGTGGAGCAGTGGGCTAATGCCTCCTTAAGTAACACCAGCTGCCTGCAATTAGTGCAGGTTCGCATCCCACCAGGCTCAAGGTTGACTCAGCCTTCCATCCTTCCGAGGTAGGTAAAATGAGGACCCAGATTGTTGGGGGCAATTAAGCTGACTTTGTAATAATGCCGCTGGGGTGTGTGTGAAAGCCCTAATAAGCAGGCATATACATAGAATGAAGGCTACTGCTAAGCTTGTAAGCCGCCCTGAGTCTTCGGAGAAGGGTGGGATATAAATGGAATTTAAAAAAAATTGCTCTGCAGCTGCCAGTGTTTCAGTTCTGTTCTGCTTTACTTCAATAAAGCATGTTACTGTTTGGAACCTTTGTCTTGCTTATTGCCTGCAACAAACCGACTAGACAACAGGAGGGTTGGAAGATATCCCATAGCTGTTAACAAGCAACCACATTATATTAAAATAGGAAAAGAACCAGGAAGGGAACAAAGGAGGAAGAGATAAAACAGCAGAGTTCTCAAGGAACCACAAAGAATAAAAAACACTTTTGAAATAAAATGGAAACAAATACATGCATATACACAAACATATATAAAAGTTGTATTGCATATCTTTATCTTCAACTGATTACACAATTATAGCTTCAGATTTAAAATGAAGGGACAACTACTTCAAATTGAATTAAGGCCAAGGTCCCATTCCTGCAGGTCCTATTCTAAAGTGGGACACTGTCAGTTCAGACTCTTGGTATCTACCTGTCAACTATTTATATTTACCTAAGAATGCTTTTTTCATTTAGGAGATGTCAGATTCATTCTCTCGCACTGAATTCAAAGAAAGGAAAAGATTCTTTGGCTGAACCCCCCCCCCCCAGAGTAGCAAGTGATCACAGCAGACAATGCTTCTGAGATGGACAAACGCAATGACCTGATATGAAATAGCTTCCATTGAATGTTCTCTCCAAATCCAGTGGCAGGTTGCTTTAAAAACTATGACATTCATTTATTTTGAACTCAAAATGCAATTTAATAGAGCAGAAAATCTTGTTTTGTGTATATGGAATACTTCAGAGAATGTTTTTTTCAAGAGTTAGCTGCAGCAGCCTTACTGTTGGAAATGCAGTTCAGAAATTGAAATATTAAATCTTATGGTTATGGATTTTCCTATTATTGCCACACTCTGTGCAAAACCTCCCAGATTTGTCAATAGGACTTTATCATGAGTAACTATATCCTCTGTACTTGGAATTAAGAACTGTGGGCCCATTGTGCATGGTAAGGCCAGAGGACAAAAAGTTGTTGGAGAAGTCTGATTGGTTAAAAAAATGCCAATACTTCTGCTAAATAATTAAGTAAAATAACTTCCAATATTCCCAAAGCAAATATTGTATTGCTCCCTTGATAAATGGTATTGCTATATCATTAGACTAGAGATCTAATAATGTTAATAAAGCTTTCAGATGCCAAGATGTATCTCTTGGGAATAAGCATTATTTTGATGTATTTTATACATTAAATTTAAATAATGTCATGAACATTTGAGAGTTTGTAATAGAGATGTTTGTTATGGCTTTGGGAAAGACAAGGCCTTATGTTTTACCTACTGTTGTGAAAGAGAATGCGGAGAATGAAGAAATGTATTACTCTTGAGAAGGTGGAGGGAGGAGGAGGAGGAGGAGGAGGAGGAGACGACGACCTTGGTACAAAATTTGTTGGGAATCACTAACTTTCTGTAGGCACAATACTGGAAAAAGATGCTATCTTTATTATAATGTATTGGAAATGTTAGAAGAAAATTAAATTAGATGAAAACATCCACCAGTCTTTCTTTACATGTACTGAAATTGGGCTGGAAGGAGATGAGTTTTGATAAATGACTAGTCCAGTGGGTTTAGAACAGGGGTCTTCAAACTTGGCCCTTTTATGACTTGTGGACTTCAACTCCCAGAATTCTTCAGCCAGGAATTCTGGGAGTTGAAGTCCACAAGTCATAAAAGGGCCAGGTTTGAAGACCCCTGGTTTAAAATAACAGAATAACAAAGTTGGAAGGGACCTTGGAGGTCTTCTAGTCCAACCCCCTGTTCAAGCAAGAAACCTATACCATTTCAGACAAACAGTTGTCCAATCTCTTCTTGAAAACATCCAGTGTTGAAGCATCCACAATTTCTGGAGACAAGACATTCTACTGATTAAATGTTTTCACTGTTAGGAAATTTCTCCTTAGTTCTAGGTTGATTCTCTCCTTGATTAGTTTCCATTCATTCCTTCTTGTTCGGCCTTCAGGTGCTTTGGAGAATAGATTGACGTCCCCCTCTTCTTTATGGCAGCTCTTTAGATATTGGAACACTGCTATCATGTCACCCTAGCCCTTCTTTTCATTATAGTAGGCATACTTTATTCCTGCAATCATTCTTTTTATATTTTGGCCTCTGGTCCTCTAATCATCTTTGTTTTTTGGCCATCTGTCAAAACATGTTATCTCTTGGTACAACCATTTTGTGTCAGTGGGTGCCTTCAAAGAAAACCTCAGTATCAGTTGATATCAACGGATAAATTTCCCTTTGGATCCAAGCTTAAGGCTATTCCAGAAAAGTAACACAATACTAGTAGCACAAGTAGTAGATAAACATTACATAAGCAATGATGAATTTCCCACTTTGGGGAGACATGCAGTGAAATATGAATCTGCTCAGAACAACTTACTGCCACAAGCAGTTCTTTTCAAAACTTACCATCGTAAAGAGTTGACTGTACTCCAGATTGACCAATGCAAACCTGGAAAACCAGTTGCGAGTAGCAACATCAACAATACCAGCTAACATTGCATGCCTCACCAAAGAGAAGCAATGCCAGCCATCACATTAGGGATGAACTAATTAAATATTTGACCAAATATAGAAGGCTAATTTTTAAATTAATAATTTTGTGTGGCCTGCGAATGAAATTATAAATGTCTGAATGGCCCTCAGCAGAAGCAGTGAGTTGACTACGGAGAATTATCTCATTCTATGACAACTTGCCATGGCCAACTCACCGCAGCCAACTTGCCGCAGTGAACTGCCATGGGCCAACTCGCCACAGGACAAGGATTGCACTAATATTGAAGAAATAGTGGAATTAAATCATTAAAGAAAGGATGCCATAGTAGTAACTGTGAGAGGGATCTCGGAGTCCTAGTAGACAATCACTTCAATATGAGCCAGCAGTGTGCTGCAGCTGCCAAAAAAGCCAACACAGTGCTAGGCTGCATTAACAGAGGGATAGAATCAAGATCAAGTGAAGTACTAATACCACTTTACAATGCTTTGGTAAGGCCACACCTGGAATACTGCATCCAGTTTTGGTCACCACAGTGTAAAAAAGATGTTGAGATTCTAGAAAGGGTACAGAGAAGAGCAACAAAGATGATTAGGGGAATGGAGGCTAAAACATATAGGGACCGGTTGTTGGAATTGGGTATGTGTAGTTTAATGAAGAGAAGGACAAGGGAGGACATGATAGCAGTGTTCCAATATCTCAGGAGCTGCTACAAAGAAGAGGGAGTCAAGCTATTCTCCAAAGCACCTGAAAGCAGGACAAGAAGCAATGGATGGAAACTAGTCAAGGAGTGAAGCAACCTAGAACTAAGGAGAAACTTCCTGATAGTTAGAACAATTAACCAGTGGAACAACCTGCCTCCAGAAGTGGTGAATGCTCCAACACTGGAAGTTTTTAAGAAGAGACTGGACAGCCATTTGCCTGAAATGGTATAGGGTTTCCTGCCTGAGCAGAGGGTAGGACTAGATGACCTCCAAGGTCCCTTCCAACTACTACTACTTCTTCTTCTTCTTCTTCTTCTTCTTCTTCTTCTTCTTATTATTATTATTATTATTATTATTATTATTATTATTATTATTATTATTATTATTATTATTATTATTATTATTATTATTATTATAAAATGAAATGTGAATGACAAAAATTAAAATAATGCTTAATTATTTAAAATGATTACATTGAATTGGTGACTTGTCCCACAGCGAGTTGTCCTGTGGTGAGTTGACTGTGGCGAGTTGTCCTGAGGTAGCCCAAACATGGACTCAAAGCAACTGATAGGCCTTCTGGAAGAGTGCTAATCTTGTGTTCCAAAAAAAGACTAAACAACAGTTGTGGGGAGAGTTACACCATGAAGCAGCAAAGAGGGATCTGTCTGTTTGGGTCAATTCATCTTTCCACATTCTGATTTGAAAGAACCAGATCCTCCTGCTACTCCAACATGTGTGGATAGTGACCAGAGATGAGGAGGAGGAGGGCATGTTCACCAGTGGGACCTAGATTGATCCCAGTTCCCTAGAAGTCTCTGTGTGAGTGAGACATGCCAGACTGTATCAGCAATAAAAGTGATGTCAGGTTACGATGGAAACCCCTAATCTGAAACCAAAAGAATGTTGACTTTAAGCCTGACAGTTAAGAATGATTTAAGGATGCCTCCGGGATGGGTTGGGGATCAAATGAAATTTATTGTGTGTCATGAGGATTCTGCACAAAAAAAGGTAGCTGAGGCATGTTTATGCCATGTTTAGATACAAGCAAGGACAGGCACTAAGGATTTTGATGCCAAGATGTTGTCTCTCCATTCTTATTGCAGAAGGTGACTGGACATACAATAGAATTTTCACCACTGTTGATGTGATGGCATTTGCCAGCTCATCTAAGACCAGGAGGGTAGGTTAAGTACTGTTTTCATGAAACAATTAGTTCTGTCCATGGGCTAAGAGGAACAACTGGTGAGCTGCTAGAGGTGCGACTTTGATGCCAGGTGTCTGAGGTTGTTACCACATTCTGCCTAATGGTAGGGCTGGACTTGGTCAAAAGAAGAGATGTGGTTCTAAATAATTTGATAGCAGGTTACAACAAGAAAAGCCTGACCCTCCTATGATACATTATAGTGAAATGGTGCACATTACTCCCTTGTTTCTTTCTTCTCTGACTTGAATGCCTGACAACGCCCCCCTTTCCCTGTTTTATTTATTGGTATTTCATCCATTTTAATTGGATCTCCTGTTTGCCTTTTGTGCTTGTTCTCTCTGGAAGCATCATCTATCTCCAGGAACAGCTGAAGGCTAATTTGAGGCATGAAATGTTTATGCCTGTTGCAACTTGTGTGTCATTTAAGAGAAACTGCTAAACTTTGGGTTCTTCTTTTCCCTCTTCATGGTCTACTGATATTTGGCACTTAAGCAGAGGATATGTTATTTTCTTAGGATGATGATAACATCTGGAATGATGATAACATCTGGAAAACAATTTATGACACCAAATACAGCTCCTAGAAGAAATGGAGACTGCAGTTCCAAAGATACTGTATATTCTCAATCCTGATGCTGTCCAAATCAAGCAGAGGTTTGGATTTCATAATCAGCTCTTAAGTTTCAGCTTAAGAAAATAATGAATGATATTCAGTTAAGAAATGTGGGTTTTCTGGAAGTACTTCAATGTTAACATATAACTGTTCATATTTTACTTTATTTATATCCCAGATTTATTATTTATGTCTGCTCAGCAAGTTTGTAATGTGTTTAACCTTCTATATATGCCAGATCCTAAAATATATCAGTTTAGTGAAATATGACAGATTTGGAAAATATTTCAATTCTTCTGATTTGGAAAAAGAACCCTATCACTGATCCAACATAATTTAGAAACCTGATACAATATGAACAGTAAATTATGGCCTCTTACTATCAGATATCAAAGTGTTTTCTTCCTGGTGTATGAACAATTAGAAATTAAAACAAAGGATGTGGACTCTTGGGTGGAGAAATGGTAAGATACGAATGCTCATTTATTTGCATTTTTATATAACTGGTAACTGCCAAAAGTCTCTGGGAGTCATACATTTAATTTATTTTATTATGGTTGGTTGCCCAGTCAGCCAGATGTTTAGACTGGATCTGACATTTTTATTCATCTATCAAGTCTTTCCCAAGGGCCTGGGATAGGGGCATGTTGTTGTTTGATGTTGTTAAAGATATCATCATAAAATCGTCACTTAAATATGAGCCAACACTGTGCTGCAGCTGCCAAAAAAGCCAACACAGTGCTAGGCTGCATTAACAGAGGAACAGACTCAAGATCACGTGAAGTATTAATACCACTTTACAATGCCTTGGTAAGGCCACACTTGGAATACTGCATCCAGTTTTGGTCACCACGATGTAAAAAAGATGTTGAGACTCTAGAAAGAATACAGAGAAGAGCAACAAAGATGATTAGGGGACTGGAGGCTAAAACATATAAGGAATGGTTCCTGGAATTGGGTATGTCTAGTTCAGGGGTCAGCAACCTGAAACAGTGAAAGAGCCACTCGGAACCGGTTTCCTCACAAAAGGAAAAACTGGGAGCCGCAAAAAATGTGTGCACATGCGCATACATGCACGCATGCGCAGAACAGGGTTAGACTGAAGAGTGGAGCCAAGGCGAGATATGCACCTACCCTGCATATTTGAATTGATTGGTTGAACTTTTTTAGTCCCACTTTTTTTTTGACTGCACATAGCAGAAGACTGGGAGCCGCAGGAGCCGCGGGTTGCAGACCTGTGGTCTAGTTTAATGAAGAGAAGGGCTAGGGGTGACATGATAGCAGTATTCCAATATCTCAGGGTTTGCCACAAAGAAGAGGGAGTCAAACTATTCTCCAAAGTGCCTGAAGGCAGGACAAGAAGCAACAGATGGAAACTGATCAAGGAGAGAAGCAACCTAGAACTAAGGAGAAACTTCCTGACAGTTAGAACAATTAACCAGTGGAACAACCTGCCTCCAGAAGCGGTGAATGCTCCAACACTGGAAGTTTTTAAGAAGAGACTGGACAGCCATTTGTCTGTAATGATATAGGGTTTCCTGCCTGAGCAGGGGGTTGGACTAGATGACCTCCAAGGTCCCTTCCAACTTTATTATTACTCTTATTATTGTTATTGTTATTATTAAGATGTAAGCTGTTCCAGACACTGTAAAGCTGCCTTTCGCAACTGATTGATAGTGATTTTGTCAATGTTAATGGTATTTCCAATAATACTGCAGTTGCTTTGGGATTGCATGCTAAGCTCCTTATCACTATTGATACTGCCTTTGCTTTCCTTTGTCACAGTCATTCTACTTCTGCTTTGAGGTCTTTATATTTTGTGATTTTCTCCAGTTGTTTCTTTTCTGTTCTACTCCCACATTCACTACCCAGATTTTTTTTGTGTGTTTGTTATTGACAGTTGTTAAGTCTCTGGTGTTATGTGGCAGGTGCTTGTCGGTTTCAGTCCTAAAGTCCCAGAGCACTTTAGTGTCTTCGTTTTCTATTAGTTTTGTAGTGCTACCATTCTTCCTTGCAGGTATATGGTATTTCTTACAGATGTTCCAGTGCACCATTGCCATGCCGTTGTTTGTAACTTTGTCTGTGCAAACTCCTTGCAGCAGCTAACTAGCTATCAAACTGTTTCTTCAGCTGCTTTGCGTATGCTGTCTGTTATGGTCTGCTCAATTCTGGCTTTGTATGCATTTGTTCTTCAGGGTTGTCTTATGCAGTTAGAATTTGACGCTTAGTCTCTTTCTTCAAGTTTCTTGCTCTTAGCCATTGCCAGGCTAAACTGTTTTGTTATAATTGTTTTTATCTGCTTTGCCTGCTATTTTTTTTTAACGTAGTGGCCATATAACACTATTATTATTCGTTTGTTTGAGTAATAATTGTTGAAACATTTACAGTTTAATGCCTGAGTTTGGATATTCATGAGGAACTGAATTTCCAGATAGATAGATAGATAGATAGATAGATAGATAGATAGATAGATAGATAGATAGATAGATAGATAGATAGATAGATAGATAGATAATAGACAGATATAAAAATTAATAATTTGCTGTTTTGGGCTAGCAAACCTAAGTGGTAGAAAACGGCAGTATGAATTGGTAAACAGTTTAATAATATAAATATAGGTAAGAAAAACTGGATGCAACACAAGTAGTATTTGAATAGGATAACATTACACTCAATTTGAAATACTGGGGGCTTCAGAACAGTTTATAATGATAACAGTTGATTCAGGTTTTTGAATATTTTCCTGCAGTTTTAAAAAATATTGTTATATGCGATATGCTATCCTTTCATTGGATCTTGGGGCCACTTTACAGTGGAGGATATGGCTTCTTTCTTAGTCTGTATGAGGATGCCAAGACAATGATGTAATAATGATCGTATTTATACTTAGCCTTTTCTTTTGCTCTTTCTTCACTGGAATCATTCCAGGTTAATCACATGATCCACAGTTTCTTCCATAAATATTTGGAAGTACACTTGGAACAAAGCAAAAATCTTGAAATTAATATAAGCCAGCTTTTCAAGAGAAAAGTCAACAAATTATTACTATAAAAAGAGCAGGAGAAAAATGTATTTGTAGGAATGAACCAAAACGTCTGGTTCTTAGGACCAATAGAACATGCTCATCTCAGCCATAATTGTTAAACCAGGCCTATTGCTCATTTCCCAGTTCGTTGTAGCAGGAAAGTGTTGGAAACTGACGGAACAATTTTGCACCATTCACTTTCACTAACCCACTTTGCAGGCTTGTTTTGCAAAAAACTGAACTAAGGAATGCTACGTAAATAATATTAACACAATAAAATGAAATGATGCACATTTAAAAATAAATATGCTGTTCATCTACTTATATAATTATTGTGTAAGATTCTAAACTATTTTGATATTCGGAAGCAAGGAAGAAAATAAACTAATGTTCTAGGCAGAATTAAGGAATATGGTGTTAGTGGGCATCCTTGTCACAAACCACTCTGGCCTGCCGCACCTAACTTTAATTTTAGGGAGGTTTTTATATGTCTATTTCAGGGGTGTCAAACTCAATTTCATTGAGGGCCGCATCAGCATTGCGGTTGCCCTCAGGGGGCCGGGTGGGTATGGCCAGGGTGGGCGTGGCCTACTGGGTGGGCGTGGCTAGAGTGTGTATGGCCTGCTGGGTGGGCGTGGCCAGCTCTACATCGTTCACATCAAGGGTGCCTATGGGGGCCCGGGCAGGAGTGGGACAGATCTGAGGGTCTCTGGCAGAAGGAGGGTCTCTGGGCCAGGGCCAAGGCAGTGGGGGCCATTCCCTCACTGTTTCTAGGATGGCTTCGCGGGCCGCATGAAACCACTTCGCAGGCCGGATCCGGCCCCCGGGCCTTGTGTTTGACATGTCTGGTCTATTTGTTTCTTTTAAAGAAGGAGTTCTCCAAGGACCCAAACCATGTTCTAGCTTCCTCTTCATTTACAAATGGCCCCTCTGCCCCTATATGGCCATTCCTGGAAAATAAAAATAGTGGATGTCTGTCAACCAGGGCATTGTATAGAAGTGTATCAGCTTCTCCAAAAAGGGAGGACCCAGGGCTTTTTTTTCTCATAGAACGCTCAGAACGGAGTTCCGGCACCTTTTTTGGATGGAACTTTGTAGGGTAGGCAAGGTGGTTTGTATGACATGTGTGAGTACCAGTACCTTTTTCTTTTACAAAAAAAGCACTGGGAGGACCAAAACCAATTTGGCAACTTGATGAGAATCCAACAACTTCAGAGAAGTTGTACTCACTGAAGAAAACCTAGGAAGGCACAAGGACAGAATTCTAACAACTGCTCTGTTTCAAGAGCAAATCCTATATATAGAAACAACATTAAAACTACTTTTGCCTCTTTTTCTTTCCCGCCTTTTTAATTAACCACATCTCATATTTTGGACAAAAGGACCATTTTCCATTTCTCTCTCTTGTTTTTGCAATGATCAGATTTGTTGCTGTCTTGTTTTCAATGACTCCTGAAAAGTAACTCCCACCACTACTTTCTGTCTTCTGGTATATAAGTGTCTTGTAACTGGTTGTGCCCATCACTGGCAATCATTTTGTGAGTGAAGTCTATTCCATTTCAGAGGTGTTAACAACCTACTGTTAAGCTTATTCTTTTGCCAAAGGGAATCAGAATACAGAATAACAGAGTAGGAAGGAATATTGGAGATCTTCCAGTCCATCTGCCTGCTTGAGCAGGAGACCCCATACCACAGGTGTCAAACTCGTCGTGTCACGTGACGTGTCATGATGTATCGCAACTTTT